>NC_135507.1:92676538-94172693 GCF_052857255.1 Amblyomma americanum
TCCCCCTAAAAACCAATTATTATTAATAAAAAAATAGCCACCCGAACCACAATACTGACCCCAGGCGTTACTGACATCACCGTATACACGATTTAGAAACGCAACGATCGACGCGCACCGCCGCGGTGGCTTATTGGTTGTGGCGCTCGGCTGCTGACCCAAAAGACGAGTGTTCGATACCGGCTGCGGTGGTCGAATTTCGATGGAGGCGAAATTTTAGAGGCCCGTTTGCAGTGCGATGTCAGCGCACGTTAAAGAAACGCAAGTGGTCGAAATTTGTGGAGCCCTTCACTAAGGCGTCTTTCACAGCCTGAGTCGCTTTGGGACATTAAACCCCCATAAACCATAAACGATCCAGGCCGTGCTGTAATGCTGTTGTTTGCTTCAATGACAGCTACGACGTTAGATGCTCTTTCAACGAATGTGTGCGAACTTCTCTAAACACATTATCAGCAAGCGATGTGATAAATTAAAAAAAAATCAAAAGAAATCAGAAAGGAAAAGCCAGCAAAAAAAAACAGGACATAACCGCATACCATTCTGTTTTGCTTACGTTAATTTCTTTTCTTTATGTGCTTCTTTTTATGTCTACCTATATGCGATCATATTAGCAACGTCCACATGCGCCACGCCTTAATCTACAAAAAAAAATTATTTCATTTCCATGCCCCTGCTATTTTGTTCAAGTACAGTTTCTTCCTAGCGACATTAATGGTTATGTTCGCAATACGTTAACAGAAGACGTTGTTTCCTTCTGGTAGAAAATTTCTTGCAACCATATTCCTGGATGTTTTTGCAAGTTAATTCTTGCATTTCAGTCTACTCCTGAAATCCAAGGTCTGAAGAAATCTCGTCCGGTCGGGTATTAAGTAACCCGTTTCAACAAAAAAAAAAGGAAGACGGCGACCAAAGGTTTGTGTAAAAACAAGAGATTTCGGGCGAACGTTGCCCACGTTCCCGCCCGCAAGTTACCGCACGTGCTCGTGATTGCCAAGGACAAACTAAAGAAAAAAAGATTTCCGGGTGTTGTGTGCCGAATTTCCTGCGCCAAGTGCGACTATGTTTGCATCGGCGAGAAAGGTAATCTTGAAAGGCGTCTGAAAGAACCTATGTTGGACGTGAAGAACAAGAAAGTCCATTCCAACGCACTTGCGGAGCACGCCATAACATCAGCAATCTCCCGCCATCCTACGCAAGATCCCTGGGAAGATTATTGAAGCATATTTAAGCCTCGATGTTCTAGAATAAATTTAATGTGAACGAGGCTTCCGTATGGAAGCTGGAACGCCTTGTTTTGAACCAATTTTTCGTCGGCGTCTTCCTTTTTCTGTTGAAATGAGTTAGTCTACACCTGTCATAGAGCCATTAACGCTACAGTAAACAGTGGGTAAAATTAAGTAAACAATGCGATAATTATTTTAAAATATTTGCGGGACATTTTCCTTTGTCCGTCAGATTCAACCAAAGCTTAAAAATTTGGCCCTTCACAGCACTTTGATAGCGAATAGTTTTGCGCCGAAAAGCGCAGATACCCCTCCCCCCCCCCCCCCCAATATTACACGTACGGTAACAACCTTTCTAGGACTTCAACCTGTATTTATATGTTTATTTATTCATTTACTCATTTATTAAATATTTATACTTTCATTCCTACCATAAATTACCCAGATATAAGTGAAAAACAAAGTAAAGAAAAATGTTAAGCAATAAGCTTATCGCGCGTTGACAACCTGAGCTGAAAATCGGATGCCCTGAAATCAGTGCGCTCGTGCATGCGCAAGCATTGCGCATACAACGGCGTTGCATATAGTCCTCATGAAATAGCAAATCGTTCTCTTTCGTAAGGCACGCATATCACTCACATGCCCATTATATTGTTGTATCCGATTGTAGTAGCTGCAACGGAAAAACACTATTTATTCGTAGACTATGTCATGATCCCTTTAATTTTATATGCTGGACTACGTTGTGATCCGCGATCCAAGATTTTAAAACGTCGTAAAGCGGATGAACATGTCAGCTACCCTTTCAACACTCAAATCTCAGGAGGATCCACTTGTAGCACCATCGAACTGGTTCTCCGTCCCTTTGACGTCGGCTCCAACGTGTACTGCAGTCAGGAGCAAGCACAGAGCAACGATGGGTATGAACGCAGGGCTAAAAGAATTACTTTCTAAACTGCTTTTCATTGAAGGGTACTATGAAACGTACCATTTTCATGACGCGGCTTGCGTTTTCTGGTCTTTAAAACATTTTATTGCCTTCTTTGCGTTCTCGACAAGTTGCGTGGGTAGCCTTAAAGAAACTGCCGAATGCCAAGTGACACTGCTCACCTTTAATGTTCCGAACTTTCGCGTCAGAACGGTATGAAGTAGAAAAAAAATGCTGAAATCGAAAGAGAGATGCTCAAAACAGCTACGCTTCGGGTTGCCTTGGAGCACTCGGCCATTGCAGGAGCACTGCAGCGCTGCACTGTATTGCGCTGCGCTGTTTTGTCGTCATGCTACTTTTTCCTTTTGCTCTTGTGACATCGTGCTCTTTTTGGTCTTGCTGTTTTCTCGTTCTGCTTTTTTGTCGTGTGCTGTCCTTTCGTGCTCCCGTTTCGGCGATCTTCAACATAGCAATTTCTACCGGCGTGTTTCCAAATAAAATGCAGGTAGCTAAGGTGACGGGGATTCATAAGGGTGAGGATAGGAACAGTTTTTCTAATTACCGTCCGGTCTCAATTTTACCTGTGTTCCTGAAAGGCTTTGAAAAAATGAATAATGCGTGAATTGACAGTTTCTGCAGCAAACATAACCTCATAACGAGTAATCAGTTTGGGTTAAGAAATGTCGTTCCACACAAAGTGCTCTTTTGACCCAGAAAGAAATGATATTAGAGAACAGAAAATAAATTGATGACACTAAGGATATGATAGGATTTCAGCAGAACCTTTCACCGTGTCAGTCATACCATTTCAACGCATGAACTTGAACTTTAGGGGTTCAGATGAGTAGCCTTGGAACTAATTCATTCATACCTTATAAGGCAATCGCAATATACTCAGATAGGAAAACACAAATCGCGCATGAGAGAGAAGGTATCAGGGGTGCCACAGGGAAGCCATTTGGGACCTATTCTATTCCTTTTCTACGTCAACGACATAGTACAAACATATAAAACTTGAAATTTGTTATCTACGCAGTTGATTGCTCTGTTTCTTTTTTTGCAGGGAAAGGTCTAGCGCATGTTATTCTCGAGGAAGATGCATTTTGCTACAGTTTAGACGAATGGTGCAAGACAAACTGTCTGATGTTGAACAGATTTAAGACAAAGTGTGTGTTGTTTCGTGCACTCGGAACTTCGGCTGAAGTGCCTGAATCCATTATGCTTAGTCCGAACAATGTTTCTATTGAAAAAAGTGTGAAAACGCTTGGTATGATAATTACTGAACGTATGGCCTGGAACCAGCACATTCAGTTGTTGCGGAATAAATTAAGAAAAACAGTTGGCGTAATAATTAGCCACCGACAAACCCTCCCGACGACTACTTTATAATGACCTGTTCAGTTTTAATCTGTGTTAGTCTACACTGGTTTGAGGTACCACTACAAGTGAAAATTTACACAAACTCGCTGCAGTTAAAAAAAAGGCCGTCCGCGCGCTATCAAAGGCTTCGTATTTAGAATACACGGAACCTTTTTTCGAAAACCAAAAAAATCATTAAAGTTCAAGATTTGTACACTTATACGCTATTATGTTACTATGAGAAGGCAGTTCAAGGCAGACTACATTCTTTTCTCGTCATTGCACAACGTGAGCTTAGCCCTACATCATATGCTTTTCGCTGTATACCACTTTGGCTTGTTTGCTTTTCGCGCTCACAGTATGGCAGACAAAGAATTCTGCATAAGCTTCCAATGACGTTAAACCACTATGACACACAGGATATCGACATCACAACGTTATAGAAGAAAGACCCAATAAGATTATTTACATAATAAGATAAAACAGCACATTTGTGTATAAGAGTATGGGTCAAGATTTCTATACTTTTATTCTGTGCTCTACTCCTCTCGCCCTGAAACCTTTTCTCTAAGATGTTGCATTTTTTATATATCTGCTTTACTCTACTTTAACAGCCTCAAGGTGCTTCATTATGTGGAAAGTTTTCCGTGCGAGTGTGAATGCCGCCTTTTAAATCGTTTGCTGTGTGTGGTTTTTGTTCTTGATGAACTAGTGTACCTCATAGGTACTGTAGCAGCTTGTTCTCCGGCCCCCTTTTTTGCCTTGTAAAGTTGCGAAATGAAGTTACTTTGATTGCTTGCTTGCTTGATTGATTGATTGATTGATTGATTGATTAGTTCGCATGAATTTTCATTCCCAAGGGGCGGATACTCTCCGCCGTGAGAATGACGTCGCCATTTACCCTCAGGACAATCACACCATCCGGATGCCTATACTTGCGCCACAATATCGACGACAAGAGGGCTTCCGACTTTTCGGGAGAACACCTAAGCCCGACAGGCTATAGATATGCCTTCACGACCCGTATAGCCGTTTACAGAGTGTGCTCAATCTGCCCGTCGCTGTCCCGACCCAGCGATAGTCAAGTCATGTGCGTAGTATTTGTGGTGCAACCCCTCAATCTCAGCCAGTTTCGCGGGGAGACCCAGCATGGCGACGTTAAACAAGATTGGGGAAATCAGTGACCCCTGGAGCGTCATCCTGCTACCAAGTTTAATGCTGTGCAACGTCTGGCACTCCATGCTAATCGTTGCGGTTCTATCCGGAAGAAAGTCCCTCATATAGATGTAGTACGTAGGGGCCCTCGCGTTAAGCGCATCGAGATTCGTAAGAATGGCCGAGTGCTTCACGTTGTCGAAGACTCTGGAAACATCAAGGACTATCAATACTGTGGTGTCTACGGTACAGTTATTGACGATTTGGTCCTGAAGTTGAAGCACATCACAAGCTGATAGATTCGACCTCAAACCAGTCCGGCTGTATGCCCCTATCCTCGAAGTATGTACCTGTAGGGCCCCTCGCGCCACGCTCGGCACGTAGGCCATGGCACACGGCGCCGGACAAGAGGAAGTTGGCTAGGCCGCAGCAGAGCGAGCAGCGAAGATACAGTTCAAACCTCAACGCTGTCGGAGCTTGTCCTTCCTGGCCTTAGCTCCGACAGATTTCGTGACCGTGCTTCGAACACGCAACCCCATTTTCCTCCACGGATTCCGCTGGCTCTTCCGCCCTTCCTACGGGCGGCGACGTTGCCCGGAACGCTCAGCCTCTCAGCGCTTCGGTGGCCGCGTTCCAGCCATTATGCCTGCCACCAATTTGGGCCAATATCCCCTGCGCCTGGCTCCTGCAGGTTGAGACGCATTTGCAGCTGCGACGTATCACCTGCCAGGACACCAAGTTCCTCCACCTCGTGTCCACCCTGCCTTCTTACGGCGCCCAGGGGCTAGTGGACGTCATCAGCTCACCGGACACGGCTAGACCCTTCGACGCGTTGAAGGCGGCTTTCATCGACCGCAAGTCAGCGTCCGAGCGCATCAAACTCCAGCAGCTCCTCAGCGCTATAGAGCTTGGTGACAGCCGCCCTTCGCAACTCCTTGGAGGCTCCGATGCTCAGCATAACAACATTCTGCGTGAGCTGTTTCTCCAGCGTATTCCCCAACACATGGTCCCCATTCTCGAAGCTGCGGGTGATGTCTCGTTGGACAATCTCGCCGAACTTGCTGACCGTGTTGCGCACTACTGACGGCACCCCGACGTCACCTCTGTGACCTCTCCGCCTCCAACTACGAACGCTTAAACAAAATCGCCTACGGCGCTGCCAGCGCCGCTACATCTTCGTGCTCCACAGAGTCCCAAAAATCCCACGCACGGCTAGCCACCTCGCCCTCGGCTGTCTGCTGGTGCCCCCGTACATTCGGCAGCTCTGCCCGCAAGTGCACTTACCCGTGCTCCTGGTCAGGAAACGCTGCGACCGGCCACTGACGGCGGAAAGTGGTGCTGGTGGACGGGCATGCCGCCTCTTTTACGTCTCGGACAAGTTTACTGGCACTCGTTTCCCGGTCGACACACGACCACAAGTCAGCGTCATAGCGGCCTCTTGGGCAGATCGCCGTCGCAACGAACAGACCGCCCCGCTCCAAGCGATCAGCAACTCCCCCATTCTAACGTATGGCCAATGGTCCCTGACGCTCAACATCGGACTTTGCCGCACGTTTCGTTGGATCTTCATTATCTCTTACGTCTTGCAAGCCGTTATCGGCGCGGACTTCATCAGTTTCTTCAACCTAGCAGTCGACATAAAAGCTCATCGCCTCATAGATCTCACCCCGCCCCTCTTCATCAACGGCGTTCTCTCCACTACTGAGGTGACGAGGCTTCGCAATCTCTCGCCCTGTTTCGCCGCATGCGAAAGTTCCGGCAAATTTTCCCAACCTCACAAAGCCACACACCAGACAGTCACCAGTCAAGCACTCGACCACTGACCATATCGACTTCGGGACCTCCGGTGTTTGCTCGCCCTCACCGTTTGTCGGGAGAATGCCTCGCTAGCGCTCGCCGCGTGTTCTAACACATGCTGGAACTCGGCATAGTACGGTCTTCCTCTAGCAACTGGGTATCACTACTTCACATGGTGCCAAAGGAAGATCTGGGCGACTGGAGACCATGTGGAGATTACTGCACCCTCAATGCTCACACTTTACCTGACCACAATGCACTTCCTCACATACAGGACTTCACATCCAATCTGGCTGGGTGCACGATCTTCTCTAAATTGACTTAGTGAAGGCTTATCATCAAATTCCTGTGGAGCGCGCTGATATTCCCAGGACGGCCATTACCACACCGTTCGGCCTCTTTGAGTACGTTCAGATGCCTTTTGGATTGCGCAACGCCGCGCAGACTTTTCAGCGAGCTATAAACGAGGTTACGCGAGGCCTCGAGTCGATGCTCGCTTACATCGATGATCTTTTTGTAGCAAGTTCATCCAGTTCTGAGCCTGAAGCTCATCTGCGCGCCCTCTTCCTCCGATTGGATGAATATGGGCTCGTCATCAACCCGAACAAGTGCGTCTTTGGCGTACCTACAATAGAGTTCCTCGGCCACCTTGCCACTCCACACGGTATTCGGCCTCTCTACAGCAAAGTAAAAGCCATTCAAGATTTTCCCGCCCCCACGTCACACAAAAACTAACATAATTCTTGGGCCTCCTGAACTTTCATCGCCGTTTTCTTCCGAAGTGCGCCTCTTTCCTAAAGCTTCTGACCGATTTTTTGGCTATGAAGAAAAATTCTGCTGAGACTGAGATCCCCGCCGCTGCATTTTCTGCTGCCAAGAATGCGCTCGCAGACGCCACTTTGCTCATACATCCAGTTCCTGATGCTCCATTGCGCCTCGTCACCGACGCCTCGAGCATTTTCGTCGGCGCAGTACTCGAGCAGGACGTCCTTACTTGGTAGCCCCTCGGTTTTTTCTCCCAAAAGCTTAAGCCACCTGAGACTAAATACAGCATCTTTGGTCGAGAATTTCTCGCTGTGTACCTCACCATCAAGAACTTTCGCCAGTTCTTGGAGGGCCGAGATATTCAGGTCATCGCAGACCATAAGCCCTTGACGTTGCCTTCCAAAGAAACAACAGCACCTACACTGAACGTGGGATCTGCCAATTGTATTTTATCTCCCAGTTTACAGTGGATCTCTGTCACGTCAATGGCCCGGAGAATGCTGCTGCTGATGCGCTTTCCCGTATTGGTTCCATGGCGTCCGAATCACCAGTGGACATTGAGCAGCTAGCGGATGCACAGCGCAACTATCCAGAGCAGCATCGTCTTCGCTCCTCATCCACGTCCGTGTCCTTCGCCGAATGTTCACTGCCGCTTTCCTTCCAGTTCATTACGTGCGAGACATCCACTGGCGTCTCGCGCCCCTACGTACCTTTGGCGTTCCGTCGCACCATTTTTGAAAAACTGCACCACCTGGGCCCGCCTGGTATTCGTGCTACGCAGAAGCTTGTCACATCTCGTTTCGTTTGGCCAAGCAACAAAGCCGACGTCCGCCACTGGGCACGAACTTGCCTTCACTGCCAGCGCGTCAAAATTACCGGCATACAGTGACTCCTGCCTCTCCTTTTCAGCCGCCCGACGCGCGGTTTTCCCACGTTCACATAGACATTCTTGGACCACTTCCGTTATAACATGAGGCCTCTTAACTGCTCACATGTGTGAATCGTTTCGCCCGATGGCCCGAGGCATTGCCCATTGCTACACTCCGGCCGAAATCGTTGCTTCGGCTTTCGAGGCCGGCTGGGTCTTTTGCTTCGGCTGCCCGTCTGTCGTCACCCCCGACCGCGGCTGCCAGTTTCAATCGGTCCTGTTTGCTGCCCTTGCCAATATTCTGGGCGTCCCCCACATTTATACGACCACCTACTATTCTTCGGCCAATGGCATGGTGGAACGTCTGCATCGGAAACTGAAGGCTGCCCTTACCACTTATCAGCCAAGGAAACGCTGGTCCGGCCACCTTCCCCTCGTCGTCCTTTTGGGCATTCACTCAGCCCTGAAGGCAGATCTCGGTAGCTCTTCTGCTCAGCTAGTCTACTGTGTTAACCTGCATCTCCCTGGGGAAATATTCTCACCTTCCTCCGCTCCATTAATCCATGACGCTTCCACCTACATCCGAGACCTGCGCAACACATTTCAACACATTACCCCTGACATCCCCGCCGCCCGTCACCATCAGTCCGTGTTCGTCAGCCAGGACCTGGCCTCCTGCACCCATGTCTTCATCCGCCGTGACCACATCCGTCCACCCCTCACGCCAGCCTACGATGGACCGTTCCGCGTCCTACACTGTGCGCAGACCTTCTCGTTAGACGTCAACGGCCGTGAAGACGTCGTGGCTGCTGACCGACTCAAACCAGCCTACATTGGCACTCCTCTGCCTGTCGGCCCTGCACTTGCTCTCGCTTCGACTGTGCCACCATTGTGCGCAACATCCTCCAAGCATATCCGCTGGGCGAATCCTGTGGCTTCGCCCTACGGGGGGGGGGGGGGGGGAGCCCTGTAGCGACCCTCGCGCCGCGCTCGGCTTGCAGGCCATGGCACGCGGCGCCGGGCAAGAAAGAGGAAATTGGGCTAGGCCGCAGTAGCGCGAGCCGCGCAGATGAACAGTTCGAACTTCAACGCTGTCGGAGCTGGTACTTCCTCTCCTTAGCCCCTACATACCTGTTCAATCTAGTCTGCAGGACGTCCTCTATCAGCTTGCCCACAGACGACGTGAGCGAGATGGGCCGTAGGTTTTCAAAACCCATCCTTTTTCCCGGCTTGGGAAGGAAAGCCAAGTTGGCGGCCTTGCATGCTCCGGGACGTTTGCCGTTTTCCCAATAATTTGGATATGCGCAGTCAGATGCCTCATCGATTCATCGTCAAGATCCCTCAACGTTCTATTGCTATTTCGATCGGTCCCCACGGCGGCCTTCGTTCTGAGGCGGTTCAGCTCGGCTCTGACCTCACTCACCGTGATGGAGCCGCGAAATACGTGTTTGCTTGTCGTGAATAATCATGCAGAGAGGACAGCCGGACTTCGCCCAACTGAAACACTGATCTCTGACCTCGGCTAAGAGCTCGTCTGAAGTGCATTCATATTTATACTTCATGTTTTCCAGCTATTGTCTAGCCTACACTTTCGATTTTTCCGAATCAGCAAGCCTATGTTCTTGTTCATCCGGCAGCAGTTGTTGCCCCATTTATGTCTAGTCAGAATCAGGGCATGGTTCTGAATTTCTCTCTTCAGCGCCGCTAATTGCCGCTAAAGATTCGCATCGCCTCTTTAGCGCGAGTCGAGACTCGACCGATTTTTTCTTTAGCAATACGTTAGACATATATTTGTCAACACCTTCGACATTCTCGTCCACCTCGACTTCTTCGGTTGCCTTCCTGACCGATTGGATGACACCCATTATCCATTCCTCTATATCCGCGATGCTAGCTGCCTGGCCAGAACGTCCGCCGCGAAAGGCGTCCCAATTGAGCTTCTAAATCTTTTCTTTACAATGAACTGGAGTGCCATTCTCAACGACTATTTCGATGACTGGTGATCGCTTCCCAGATCGTCTCCGGTGTGGCACCAAGAGGCCGAAATCAACCCCCCCCCCATCCGAGTGAGATCATGCGCAGTATGGAGCGATTCATTATTGCCCTTGACCTGCTTAAATTTGTAACTCCACACCAGATGATGTGTGTTTAAGTCGCCCACTAGGAGCAGTGGGCCACCCTTCGCGATCAGCTGGGCCCTGGCGAAGAGTTACGACATGTGTTTCTGATGTGGGGACTTCGTTCACAGGTCCGACGTGTGATAGCAGTGTTGTTGCCAAGTGCCGTGGGTATGGTGCTGCATCTCCCTGTGACGACCATCAGTGTGTGCCGAAACTTCTCATCTGCGGGAAGGGGCATCCCACCGGGGAAAATGGTGGAAACAAGTTTCCGGACGCCGTACATCATTAAGAAGAGGTGATTTGAGGCCAAGCTTGCTGTGGAGGCCGAGAAGCAAAAACAACAGCGACAACAACCGCTAGTGCGCTTCATCAGTAACGGGACGAGAGCATCGGCGAGAATTCTCGTAGCAGGATCGAGGGACCGGTCGGCTTCCTTTCCGACGCTGCCCGAGAAGAAGGGCGGACCACCGCCCAAGCCCACACTACAGCAGGGCCAACCCAGGCAGCAGAAGACGGCCCGGCCACCGAAGGTAGGTTGAGTTAACGGTGTCTCCCAGAATGCAACAGCGGCTAAGTCATTGAAGGAACAAAATAAGCTCATTCAGGAGCAGAACGAGATTCTGCAGGATAAAAATTAAATTGATGCAGACTCAAATGGAGTTACTAAAATCAAGGGGGCAGTTTCAGCTAATTGGAGACTCTCTCCGCCGGCCAAAAAGAAGAGAGTTAAGGATCAGGATAACAGTATCTGCAAACAGAGGTTGAATAAGGTGGAACCGAAAATCACAGAGGTTAAGTGCGATTTTAAGCAGGTTATATCTGCCCTCGAACAATCGCAAGTGCTTATATAACAGCAGTCGCCTCAGACCCAGTTGCTTTGTCGGGAAGTCAAAAATTATGAGGTGCGCTTAATTCTTACGTGCGACAATGCGAAATCTCGGCGCTGTCCGCCACTTGCGCCATCTGCTGGGCCAGCGCCGTACATTGCAAGGAGGTTTTTAGTGGGTGCCACATGATGGCGCATCGACTGCACGCTAAGCACGGAGGAAATTTACTGGAAACGCAGGAAATTTAGTACCCGCTTTATTGCGGCATATGTAATTCCCATGCACATAAGTACTCATGTACGCCTCAGCACACATCAACAAGATACGCTTTTAAGAACTGTGCATTCAAAAGACGCGCCTTTATTAAGGCCCCTTTATTAAGTCCTTTTTTAAGGCGATAGTCTTACTTGCCTCATGAGTCCGCCGAAAGTGTCCGTTCTCAGGAGATGTTCCCCTCGCCTGTCAATAAAATGACATCATCGAAACTGAAATAAATGAAATTAAAAAGTAACACTAAAGAAAAAGCGAAAATCATAAAATGAACAAAAATAAAAATGAAAATAACAAAAACATTTTTATATACCACTCGTACTGCCGTCGTTCAAAAAACCCGCTTTCTATAAAGTTTCATGTTTTCACATTCCTGCACGTAAGCAGACTTAAGTGCCCTCAGCAATTTTTTAAACTCCACACTTCTACTCTACCCGTCAAAGTCTGGCTTCGCGCCAAGGGTACTTTTGTGCCATGGTCGGTGAACTGCCGCTTGAGCGGCCAAACAGGGACGATCGACCATTGCTTTGTGTAGTGCCATGATGAAGGGCGCAGCGAACAATCAAAAAGATGATTGAGATCTCGCCTTACAGTATAAGGTTCTTTCTAAAACTTCTGTACAAGCCACTCATTAGCCAAGAAAGGTTTTCGCTTAAAAACTTGCAGACTAATCAAGGCAGTCTGGATTAGGAACGCAGTTTTGCACTTGAACTGTTGAGTCTTCATTATCAAACGCGCGCTTCTTCAGACGTCCCTGTCCAACGGGGACAAACCTGAAATTATTGCTCTGCAGGAGTGCGGCCGACACGCCAAACTCGCCAGCCGCCAGTCGTATGCTGGACAGGGGTACTTCACTCAGGTCGTCACCCTGGTCAAGAGAAACATCGCGGCACTTCAGCACGAAACGGGGGTAAAGAGTCTAGATCGCGCGCTGATCAGGATAGTCCCTCGCAAATGTAAATCCTCGAACCTCTTCGCGCTCAACCTGTATAGCTCGCCCAAGCACAGGCACAACTGCGGCTTTGACAGACTTAAAAATGTACAGCCGAAACTATCGGGTATGTGCAGAATATACAGGTTCTTTACTGAAATCGTATGACATATAAGGAGGCTGCATGGTTTAATACGGACACATGTGTATTCACACGCAGAAAGTTTGCCCTTTAGAAAAAGACATGAGGAATAAATTGATTTAATTCGGAATCGGATTATGTTCTGCACAAAAGAAGTTCAGGCTCCTGTCGACCTAGTGCACCAAAAATCGTTGAAAAACTCGGCGACAGGGATAGCAGCAACTGCACTCGATCGGCGTCGAAGGTCAGAAAAAGCTTTCGGCCATGTTCAATATATAAGTGACGCAAAACGTAACACGATTTGGAAAGCAACCACAAGAATTGCGGATTTTGCTGAAAGTTTCAATGGATTGAGATCGTTCCAAAGACACACGGTCGTGTCTGATGTAGCAAGGAAAACAGGACTGCGTGCTGGTGGCGGCTAACCGTGAAAAAGAAAACAAAGAACAAATAACAGAAACAACCTCGCATACCGTCGATCGCCTCCTCCCTCCACATCGAAAGAACCATTAGCCCGATATTCCCAGTAAATGCGCTCATACAGGCCTTTTGTGCATAATTGCGTACATTGCAAACTCGCGGCTATTATTGAGTTAGCGCTGCCCTAAACAGGATTTCTTTATTAAACATGACTCAAGAAACACTTACTTTGTAACTGTTGTCTTCTTTTGTCCTGCAACAGCCCAGTAAATATTATTTCTCAAAAATGTTGCGTTAGCACCAAGCGCTTGAAAATTTCCACAAAAGATGAATTTTCCACTTTATGTTAAGCTTATGGGGTTAAGTACAGCGTTGGAAAAAATGTAGACGGCTGGCAAATTCTCAAATTGATCATTTAATAAATTCCAGCGACTGCCATCGAGCGGCAACCGTTCACAATCAATATTTGGGCATGAGCACAAATATTAACAAAACTGTTTAGTGTAACTGAGCTCTATGGTTTTCTGCTTTTGTAGTGCTTTTGTCTGCAGCACATTCTCACCTGCTTTTTATTTTGCAAAAAAAATTGCCTAATAACGGAGATGGGCATGGCGAAAATCTATTTTATAGAAGGTCTCTAACCTTCCCGCATGCCGACTATGGAGAAAAAGACAAGGAATTAACAGAACGTGGCTGTTCGGCTTGAACTACATTTAACACATGAGTGGAGATGCGAGGGAACATATGACAAGGGAATCATGACAATGTTGCTTTACCAGCAAAGAAGCAAATATTGACTGTATAGAAGTTTGCCCATGAATCCACTCCGTCGGCAAGGAAGCCAAGCATGCCGCAGCCCGGCGCTGATACTTATTACGAAGTAGGCTACTTGCCGCACAGTTTAAGTCTTCCACAGCCGATTTAATTGGTTTTGGAACGTGGAATTACCTTCCCGGATGAAAGGTATTTCCCGCCTTTCGCACTGATCAGAAGTATTGCCAGCATATTTTGCACTTTTTTCATAATTAATACATTAGCGGCTATTCATTAGCTCACAGTCAATCATGCCCTCATTGTAACTCAGGCTAACGAAGGGCGGAGAGGATGGTAAGAATTGAGTGAGATCGGTGTAATAAGGCTTTTTTATTATACGGTCTTTTAGACACCTGCGATCACCGAGCCGCTTATACAAAATTTGTACACACCCATAGAAAATCAGTTAGTAGTATTGATGAAGTATGTAACACTAAATGTTGGTAATAAATGTATATAACTCCTGTATCCTACCGGTACTCACCCATGAAGCTCAAACTTCGCGCTTAACAAAAATGGCTTAACTTAAATTGAGGGCGGCAAATACAATTTACCTGGTTTTGGTCCCGGCTCAAGAAGAGCTCCCTGGGAACGAGGCCGCTCACCGGTGCGCTCCAGGTTTTGTCAGCCGAGCTGGTCAGCCAGCTGGTCAGGTTTTGTCAGCCGAGGACTCCGACGTGGGGTCCTTCCGAAGTGAATCTCTGAACACCTACCAGGCCATTGCGAGTTATTGCAAAGATCTTAGTGCTAGTCTGACTCCTCCGCATTCGTTGCCCAGCCGAGATCAAGCCACCACGTGGAGGCAACTGCAAACATGGCCGCAGCAAAATCCGTGGGTCTATGCAGATATTTTTCCTGATCTGGTGCGGTGAACCCGCAACGCCTGATCAGATAATTTGGGATTGCGCGGAGGATCCGCCCCAAGCAGACCTGGTTGTAACTCTCTCAAGGTAACCATGGGAAACTGTTCTCTCAAGCCCCGAACACGGCCTACAGACAAAGGCCGTACGAGGAGCGCAAGAGGCCGCCGACAGACTTCAACTGCTGGCTACCTGGAACAGCTGCAGTAGGCGCCCATGAAGGATGCCGAATAGCTGGCAATAAATTCTTGATTAATTGGTTTTTTAGGTGGCCGGATAAGATTAAGACTTTTTCTGTGATATATCCTCAGCTAGCAGAGGACACGCTTAATGCGAGAGTTATGGCAGAGACTTTACAGTGGGCGCCGTCAGGTTGATTACGATGATATAGAAAATTAGTATGGGTTATTTGTACTTGCAAAAATCTTGAATAGCTTTCTGTAGCCCTTGAAACACTCTTTGACTGCAAAGAAATTAGTGTTTTCCACGGAAGTGGACAGCGGCGCCTTAGACGGTTGAAGAACTCCATGTGGTCAAAATGATAGCCAAGCCCCTATCACAGCGCCTTTGTTTCTGTCTTTTTAACACTCCCTCTTTTATTCCTCCCTCACTTTGCGATTGAGGTACACGCCGAAAAGTGCGTGAGCTAATATGTCTTTTCTGTAGGAAAAATCTTTCGAAAGAAACATTAAAGACTGTACAAAAACCAGCTGAATTAACACTCAATACAGATTAAGATGGGGACGAGAACTAAGTACGTTATCCCCCGAGAGTCTCAGGAAAAATGCGGCATGCACAGAAAATTCGTTACAATGTGCGTATACAAATACAATGGTATGTTCTCTGCACGGCTGGGAACAGGTCACTGGTACCTGATAATTAATTCATATGCGGTATTTCTTTCAAAAGCGTCTAGCAGATAAATATAGTAACAGGAAAAAACAGAGGGAAAGTTGAAGCAAGAGACACAGCGGTGAACTTATATTTGGTGTTTTAATTCAGAAATTTCTCAATATTCTACCACAGATCACGCAGTGTGAAAGCTAACCAAGAAAATTTTGTCTAGAATCTCGAAAGGAGCGCCTTCGTCCTACTACGGGCTTGCGTGCTCTAATAGCCCTATCTCGCGCGCCGAGTGCTATAAAAGTCTGGCTGACACAGGTATTTACTTTTGACAAATGTGGAGGGCTTGTACATTATCACGCAAAAGTGCATCGTTGTAGTGATATCAGATATTTGGATTGTCCGAATAATCGGTAAATTCGGACTTTAGAATGTGTCCAGTTTAGATGAAAGAGGTCTTCCAGCGACTTTTAATGCTCCAACAAGCGCTCATTTAGGCGGGTGTCTATTTCGCCTTTGTAGAAATTCCCCACAACAATTGGATTCGGTAAGCCACTTCAACCTTTCACTCTGCGTTAACTGTGATCTGCATCGTGCATCGCTCGTTGCGTCGTTTTCTCTCTTGCATTTCAAATATACAGGAGTCTTGCTCATTTACTTTGGAGTAAAAAAAATGCCTTGGCACTCACCTTCTCTGCTCCATTCTTTCATCCGCGCATGACCATATGAACATATGGCGCTCCTTTAACTTTGTTCTTTTTTTAGTGTGCCCTTTTCCGCCTCTTTCGTACTCTCTGAATTCACTCGTTGAACCAGCGTGTTGCATGAGGACACTGGCGCACCTTATGGAAGCTGCTCTCTACTGAGACCATCGCGCTCTGAGGCGTGTGCTCACTTTGTGTAGACAGGATGTCTTAATTCCTGCTCCAAAGCAAGCCATTGCAATCCCGTTTTTTACCGGCTTCTAATTGCAGGAGTCAAAATGAAGCATTGGTTTCTGAGGCGTTTGTGCGTAACGGGAACACACGTCCGTTAGCGAAAGCTAATACGTTTGGAATATACGGGCGGAATAATTATATTGTATTTTAAACATATTTTGTATTCAGAAATGCACTAATAGTATGCAGGAAATATATTCCTCAAACTTTATGCTTCGTATTCGAAATGTATTCGTAAAATTTTCCAAAAATACGTCTTTTAAAGCATGCTTCGAGCAGGTTTCAAATATGGGAAAAATATGTACGCAATTTTAGCATCTCGTCAATGTATTAAAAGTGTACATTCGTAAATATGAAATAAATTTGTCTGAAATATACATGAATTTTAACAAACGGACAGTCATTTTAAACATATTTGAAGCACACTTTTACCTGCCGTAGAACAATCTAGTGCTGAAATTTGCGTTTCGGAAAGTGGCATTTGCATGCCGGCAATCCATATAAAGTGTACTTTCGCAAATATGACATTAATTTGTCCAAAGTATACTTCAACTGTAACGAGTGATCTGTCCGCATAAACATATTTGCAGCACCCTGCGAGCTGCCATTGAACAATCTAGTGCTGGAAATCGTGTTTCGGGAAATCGCATTTGCATAATTGGCAATGTATTTAAAGTGTGCTTTCGTAAATACAAAATCAATTTTCCCAAAGTATATTTTAATTCTAACAAATAGGCAGTCCGCGTCAACATATTTTCAGCACACTTCAAGCTGCCGTGGAACAACCTAGTGCTCGAAATCACGTTTCCGAGAAATGTGCTAACATTCCCTGTTCTGTCGTCCTTTCGTTTATGGCAACTTCTATCAGGAAGGCAATAACGACTTATTTAAAGCACGTGTGGAAAGCACGTTACCATTATACGGGCAGGGGCGGCATTCGCACCTCCATGCCCGAAAATGCCAGCGAAAAGGACGCCGAGTGGCAAGGCCGACCGGCTCCCTTAGACGCCCATGTACTTGTTGGTTGACAGTTCGACTCCTGACCGATGCCTGACGCAAGTTACGACTAGAAATACGGTTCTAGACAGACCCCAGATTCGAACGCGACCACACCGACACTTGTGCGATAATTTGGGGGCCCAAAGTCTTTGCTCCAAGCACGCGTCGCCGGGAAAGATAATATTGCCGCGAACATTTGCAGTGTTTGCTCATTCTTCAAATCTTCCGCCACACAACTTTATCACTTTGTTTGCGACGCAAGACGCGACGAGACTTATCTCGATCGATCGCAGCCTGGCAGGGCTGATTCTACGTTGTTCCAGAATGTTCCAGTAACTTTGCACGCTTTATCTCCAAAGTTCGCTATCAGCTTTAAATTGAGCACGGCCGAGAGCAGCAGGCATTCTGTTCGACGACCGCCGAGCACGCTTGTCGCTTCGCCGCCGCCGAGTGATTCAGTCCATTTTAGGTGCAAGTAAGCCCAATAAACAGTTTCCTTTTAGAAGACCTTTCGTCCGTCTTCATCGCTGCTTCGACTGCCATCACCACTACGTGACATCTGGTGGAGGTGCTGGGTAGCATTCCATGTTCCGGACGCTCACGCTCCCTTCAAGTCGTGAAGCCAGCACTCAGCGATTCGCACCCGAGGACGAGCCAGCAGCTCATCGAGCCAGCCGACGTGTCCAGGGAGAAAAGCCTGAGTTCGGGACCCTGCCGGACCGCACCAGACAGGGAAACTTCGCCGAAGATGTCGACATCGATCATACTGCAGCAGCCGCGGGTGCCGAAAACTTTCAAGGGATCCCTAGGCGAAGTCCCTGTAGAATGGTTGGACCACTTTGAGCGCATGGCGTCATTCAACAAGTGGGATGATGCGGTTAAAATTGAACACGTGTTTTTCTCATTGGATGGCTCCGCACGCTCGTGGTACGAAAACTACCAGTCGTCCCTTACGACATGGGAGCTCCTCAAGAGAGAACTATTGCAGATATACACCAGTGTCGTGAGAAAAGAAAGAGCTGAACGACTCCTCGAGCCCAGCATCCAGCTTCCGAATGAGCCCGTCCGCGGTTACGTTGAAGAGATCAAGCGCCTATTTTGCCGCGCCGACCCCGAGATGACCGAGGAAAAGAAAGTTCAGTTTTTAATGCGCGGTGTAAAAGAACAACTCTTTGGCAGCCTCGTCCGCCAGCCGCCAAAAACAGTCGAGGAATTCATGCAAGAAGCCTGCACGATTGAGAAGACCCTGGACGTCCGAGCTCGGCAGTACAACCGCCCTTGCTCTGCCTGTGAAATCCGTTCGGACACGCCGGCCACCACCAGCGACAGCTTGCGAGAAGTTATCCGCGAAATCGTCCGAGAGCAGCTACGCCGATTACTGCCATCCTCCCCACAGCCACAAGCATCGACTCTGATGGACGTGGTACGGGAAGAAGTGCAACAGGCACTTGGCACCCCGACGGCCACAGAACCCCAGGCCATGACCTACGCCGCTGCAGTAAGGACTGCCCAGCCCCAACGACAACCCCCACGTCCTCCCCGAGATGAGCCACTTGTTCCACAACGCCAACTCGCAGCCTCGCCCACGATGGACGCTTAAGGCCCACGAAATGCGACGCCCGGAGGTCTTCCGACAACCGGCCGTTGTGCTTCCATTGCGGCGAGGCCGGCCATATTCGTCGTCACTGCCGGTACCGACGCATCGGTCTTCGAGGATTTGCTGTTAACGCCCGACGACCACGCTTCGGCCAACGTCCGCACGAAATCGACGAGTACCTGCGTCGAGAGCAGCACATGCCGAACTGCTTTTCCCGCTCACCATCGCCGTCAACCTCGCGCTTTGCGTCGCCACGCCGCAACTACGCGGCCGAGGTACGAGGAAGGTCTGCCAGCCCCCGTGGGGGAAGCTAAAGACAGCAACCTCTGGAGGTGAGGTTGCTCACGAGCGAAACGCCGAAGATCCTCCACCGACCACGCACTATGAAGACGCTGCACCCGCGACGCCGCATGAAGAACCGACACTCGCTGCACCGAAGCCGCACACAGTGACAGCCCCGACCACGACGGAAGCTGCCTTCAAAACGACACCGCCACCCAGCAAAGCTGCTACCACACGCCCCACCCGCGACTCGAATACGCGACGAAGCCGTGACCCGAAGCTGAGAGCGACATGCAATGCCAGAGCCAAGACTTCCAACTTAGAAGTGACTATCGACGGCCGGAACGTTACCGCTCTAGTCTACACAGTAGCCGATTACATTCGCGGCGCATCTGAGAAAAGTCACAATGGCTTGGGACGGCCCACGAATTCGTACCGCAGGGGGCCACCTCATTTCGCCATCAGGACAATGCACAACGCGAGTGCCTGTCATAGGACATACCTATTCTGCGACCTTTATTGTGCTACCGCAATGCTCCCGCGAAGTGATCTTGGGTATGGATTTTCTTAATGAGCATCAGGGGGTTATCGACCTGCAATCCCAGCTGATCACGCTTTAGACGGACGAAGCTATCGCGTCAATGAAAACTCGGGAAAATCACGTCGCCCTAAGCGTCCTGAAGGAAGAGGTGAGCGTCCCACCTCGTTCAAGCGTTATCTTGACCGTAGGGGCCACCAAAGCCATTAACGCTCAAGCCATTATCGAGGGGAACATGCAGTTGCTTCTAGAGAGAGGAATCAGCATCGTAAGAGGCATCGCACATTTCAGCAATGGCCAGGCCGAAGTACTGCTAAATTCAGCGAAGAATACCGGCACATTAAAAGAGGAACAACGATTGCTTTCTTCGACGAAATATCCGACGTACGAGACTCCTTCGCCCTCTCGGACCCCTCCGCACAAGATTCGCCTGACCAAGAGAACTCGCCCACTTTCAACATCAACCCAGCCCTGCCCCGGAACAGACAAGACCAGATCCGCAATCAGCTTCGAAGCTACAGTGAGTGTTTTTCGACATCGGCGAAGGACAGACAAACGCCAATTGTCAAGCATCTCATTTTAACGGACCAACACGTCCGGCCTCTCCGTCAAAGCTCCTACCATGTGTCACCTCGAGAACGACAAGCCATCCGGGACCAAGTCGAAGAAATGCTTCGCGACGACGTCATCGAGCCTCCAAAGAGCCCATGGGTGGCACCGGTTGTTCCAGTGAGAATGACGGTGCACTTCGATTCTGCGTTGATTACTGCCGCCTGAACAACATAACAAAGAAGGACGTCTACCCCCTCCCCCGCATCGACGATACATCGGACCGCCTCGGCAACGCCAAATATTTCTCGTCGATTGACCTCAAAAGCGGCTACTGGCAAATTGAGGTCTACGAAAGAGATTGCGAGAAGACAGCATTCATCACTCCGGATGGGCTGTTTCAGTTCAAGGTGATGCCATTTGGTCTCTGTTCCGCGCCAGCGACGTTTCAGCGAGTAATGGATACAGTGCTGGCAGGCCTGAAGTGGCAAATTTATCTGGTATATTTAGACGACGTCGTTGTCTTCGCCTCGAACTTTGAAGAGCACCTCAAAAGACTTCGAACAGTACTAGACGCCCCCAAGTCGTCTGGCCTAACCTTGAAAGCAGAGAAATGCCACTTTGCTTACGAAGAGCTGCTGTTTCTAGGCCACATCGTTAGCAAGAAGGGAGTACGCCCGGATCCGAGGAAAACAGCTGCTATTGAACAGTTTCCACCGCCGGCCGATAAGAAAGCAGTGCACAGATTTCTCAGACTGCGCATATTACCGACGATTTGTGAAAAACCTTTCACGCATCGCTGAGCCCATGTCCCAACTGACGAAAGCAGACGAGCCGTGTAAATGGGAAGCGCCGCAAGCAGAAGCCTTCAAGGAACTTGAGCGTCCCCACCGATCCTCGCGCATTTTGATGAAAACTCCGACACTGAAGTTCATACCGACGCAAGCAGCGTGGGCCTAGGTGTCGTTCTCGTTCTAAAAAGCGACGGGCTGGAGAAAGTCATCGCATACGCTAGCCGTTCCTTTTCCAAAGCCGAGGCTAATTATTCGACAACTGAGGAGTGCCTTGCCATCATCTGGGCTACGTCAAAATTCCGCCCCTAAATGTACAGACGACGGTTGAGGGTGGTCAGCGATCACCACGCGCTGTGCTGGCTTGCCAGTTTGAAGGACCCCCCTCTGGCCGACTCGCTCGATGGAGTCTGCGTCTCCAGGAGTATGACGTCACCGTCGCACAAGTCCGGACGCAAGCACTCTGAAGCCGATTGCCTCTCACGAGGCCCTGTAATACACAGCCAACGAACGACGATGAGGACGCCTTCCTGGGACCCATCAGCCTAGGAAGGCGTCAAAGCTCAGCAGCAATGCTCAGACCCCGACCTAAAACGCCTCTGCGAGTACCTGGAAGGCATGGTTTCTTCACCCCCCGCTTCATTCAAGCGAGTACTATGTTCCTTCTGTGTGCAGAATGAGGTCCTCATGAAGAAGAACTTTGCAGCGAGCAAAACAGCCTACCTCCTTGTTGTACCTGCTTGTCTCCGCGAAGACGTGCTACACACTTCAAACGACGAGCCGACAGCTAGACATCTCGGGTTTAGTCGCACCCTCCAACGCATTCAAGGCTAGTATTACTGGCCCCGAGTGTCTACCGATGTCGCACATTATGGGAAAGGCTGCCGAGATTGTCAGTGACGAAATACTCCTCCCACACGACAGCAGGATTTCTCAACCCCATTGAACCTCCCTCAAGGCCCATTCAGCAGATCGGCATGGACTTTCTTGACCCTTTTCCAACGTCAACGTCTGGAAATAAGTGGATCACTATAGCGACCGACTACCTGACCTGCTATGCCGAGGCAAAAGCCCTACCGAACGGAATAGCAGCAGAATTCGCCAAATTTTTCGTGGAGTGCATTCTTCTTCGACACGGCGCCCCCGATGTGCTCAACACGGCCAGAGGAAGAGCATTGACGGCGGAACTAACGCAAGCCATCCTACGTTACAGCCAAACCAGCCACCGGAGGACAACTGCATACCATCCGCAGACCAACGGACGGACCGAGCGCCTGAACAAAACCATCGCCGATGTGCTCGCAATGTATGTCGATGCCGAACGCAAAACCTGGGGTGTCATCCTGCCTTACGTCGTCTTCGCCTACAACACCGCAGTGCAGGAGACCACTCAGATGACGCCTTTTAGGCTCGTCCATGGCAGGGAGGCCACGACCACGCTAGACGCCATGCTGCCCAACGTTACCAACGAATAGAACGTCGACGTCGGCGGCTACCTTCAACGCGCAGAAGAAGCTCGAAGGCTTGCCCGATTACGGATCAAAGACCAGCAGCGGACAGACGCACTCACGCTACAACCTACGAAGACGCAACGCGGAATACAAGCCAGGAGACCAAGTCTGGGTTTGGACGCCCATTGGCCGTTGTGGATTAAGTGAAAAGCTTTTGCGCCGCTATTTCGGCCCATACAAGGTTCTTCGTCGGCTAGGTGAACTGGATTATGAAGTCATCCCTGACGCATTGACTGCATCCCAGCGAAGCCGCGTACGACCAGAAGTTTTCCATGTCATCCGTCTGAAGCCGTATTATGCGCGCTAAAGGGCGCTGCATTGCCATACTCTATTTTCGCAAGTTCCGTTTTTTCTCTTACTAGTCGCATTATTATTTTTAATGCATCGGGTCGATGCTTCTTTGAGAGAGGAGTAACGCCGCGAACATTTCCAGTGTTTGCTCATTCTTCAAATCTGCCGCGACACAGCTTTAACGCTTTGTTTGCAACGCAAGACGCGACTAGATTTATCTCGATTGATCGCAGCCTGGCAGCGCTGATTCTATGTTGTTCCGGAATGTTCTAGTAACTTTGCAGTCTTTATCTCGAAACTTCGCTATCAGCTTTAAATTGAGCACGGCCGACAGCGGCGGGCATTCTGTTCGACGACCGCCGAGCACGCTTGTCGCTTCGCCGCCGCCGAGTGATTCAGTTCATTTTGGGTTTAAGTCAGCCCAATAAACAGTTTTCTTTTAGAAGACCTTTTGTTGGTCTTCGTCTCTGCTTCGACTGCCGTCACCACTACGTGACAATGTCTCCTCTCAGGGGTTATATATAAGGCAAGCCAACTATCAAGCTTGTCGGAGTAGTTCCTGTTTGCTGACGTCACTTTCAGTAGGCGTTTCCTGTGCTGCGACGTCTTTCCCGTTCAAGTCCCGTCACGTGGCCTTGCGTTATCGCAGACTGTCTTAATGACAACGCCTCTTCTCTGGGATCGTCTCCTGTGGCTTATAGCCGGTTCAGTCATTCGTCTGGTTGATGACAACATTGATCAGTCCCATCCGGCAAATTTGCCTAGTACACGTTTTTTGACGGTAGTCAATATATATTTAATGTATTCATTCTATATCATAGTATACATTTAATGCTATGTAATGTATTTAATGTATACTTAAGCATGTTTTTGTTATATCTTTAATTTATTATCACCATACTAAGAGGACAGAAAATGTATTTATGATGCATTTGTAGGAATGCTCAAAATACTACTCCTACCGTACTTAGAAAGCATTCGTATTGCAATTTAAGCACAGCCACAAAAAAATGTAAAATTAATTTGAAATTAATACAATCTATCTGAATTGCTTTTCTAGCACAACCTTTTTCCGCTAAGGGCTGAAACGGACACCGAAGGCTACGAAACCGAACCATGCTTCGTCTCACATCTCTTTTAACTCGCCTACTTTTTGCACGTGGTTGCTCGTTGCTCGTGGTTGCTCTTGCTCGTTGGACAATTTAAGGGAAGGAAATGACGCATGTCTCACATATCTCGGTGAACACCGGGTGAGGGAAAGAAATTGAAATGAAAATTGGCTTTAAGGAAAGTAAATGACGCCTGTCTCACACATTTTCGTGAACACCCGAAATGAATATTTCCGACGGCCGGTCCCGGCTACAACTACTGCAACTACGACGCCGACGGCTTTTTGACCGAACGAGCTCTATACTCGGTCGCGTAAAAAGGGCAAACAGCAAGAGGATAGTGTGAACGACGGAGAACCTTGAAGTGAAGGAACTTATCGGAATTTGTGAAGAGTTGGACATTGTTCTCGGCCCCGCAAAACGAAAGCATGCGATTCGGCGGCTGCGTTTTTATGGAGGCAAAACGCAAAGGGCGTCCGTGTGCTGTGCGATGTCAGTGCACGTTAAAGATCCCCAGGTGGTCGAAATTATTCAGGAGTCCTCCACTACGGCACCTCTCTCTTCCTTTCTTCTTTCACTCCCTCCTTTATTCCTTCCCTTACGGCAAGGTTCAGGTGTACGCCGATACATGACACAGATACTGCGCCATTCCCTTTTCCCCAAAACCAATTATTATTATTATTATTATTATTATTATTATTATTATTATTATTATTATTATTATTATTATTATTATTATTATTATTATTATTATTATTATAATTATTATTATTATTGAGGTCATGCGGGTGGAGGGCGTAACGGCTGAGGAAGGTAGTGAGGCCTTCGCTCAGCTCGAAGAACGCTTTGTGCGTGAGCGCGAGGAGGCAACTGGTTTTCTCGGAAATCAAATGGCGCTGTATTTGTCTCACATATAGCGGACACCTGAACCGCCCCGTAAGGGACGGGATAAAGGAGGGAGTGAAGAATGAAAGGAAGAAAGAGATGCCGTAGTGGAGGGCTCCGGAATAATTTCGACCACCTGGGGATCTTTAACGTGCACTGACATCGCACAGCACACGGGCGCCTTTGCGTTTGTTCTCCATCGAAACGCGGCCACCGCGGTAGGGTTGGAACTCTGGAACTGCGGATAAGCAGCCCAGAGTCCTAACCACTGAGCCAATGTCGGCCAAAAAACGCCTTCAGCGCGTAGAGGAAGACCGAAAGGAACGCCAGGAGATCCGAGAACACGAGAGAAAAATGGCAGAGTTGGCGCAGCGCAATGTTCGCCGGCGCCTAGCCTAGCTTCATAAACGGTGTAGGCCAACAGCCAAAAAATCTGGTACCAACTGCCGCCGTTCGTAATTGACGATGACATGAGAAATTATCTCATAAAATTTGAGCATGTTTGCGAGATAAATGGCACTGAGCGAGCTCTGTGGGCACAGAATTTGCTAGCTCTGCTTGGTGGCTTGGCTTGGTTGGATGGTTTGGGTAACTCTGCTTCCCAGGGAAGCATCTGATGTGATAACGTGCGTGTCGAAGGAGGCGTTCGAGAGCTAGGAAGAGGTCAAGGAGACACTATTGAGGAAATATGCGCTGTCACCCTTGGCATTCCGGCAAAGGTTCCGGTAAGAAAAGAAGGGCAGTTAGTAGGACTGAACGCCGGCCTAGATGAATCTCGCAAAGAAAATAATGTAATTAAGCGCATGATAGTCTTAGTTGCTTATTCGCCATCAAACTCAACAACAACAACAAAAACAAACGAATGTGCACCATAATGCTTTGGTGTTTATGCAGTTCTACCTATGAGCTATGTAATGAACTATAAAAACAGTCAGTGATGATTAAGCAGTCAATTGTCGCCTAAAACTTAAAAACATGCACTCAAAAGAGGGGGATTTCAGATAATGGTCCAGTTGAAACTTTATTAGTGTTTTTCAATAATCATAGCTAATCGCTTGCCTTCATAAGTAATAAATGAGCGTCCGAAGCTTCAAGAGGGGAGGATTACCTGTTGCAGCATTATGCGGGGTGGCCTAACTCGAAAAAGGAAAAATTTGCATTTAGAAGGAGCTAAATCGGAAGAGAGCAGAACACCAGAAAGAAAATCCCACAAAGCAAAAATCGTCCACACTGGTAGGAAGATTCTCATTGAAAGTTTTTTTTTTGCGTTTGATTGCTCGTCCAGCAGCTGGCCTTTTTTAATCGTTTTTTCTTTCAGTTTCATATAGCACTCTGCAGGAAAGATATTAAGCTTGTCAGCATTGGGCGTTACAGAATAGAATAACAATTATTTTTGCAAAGGTTGGGACAGCCCTCGTGCTCATAAAAACAAACAAAAAATGCAAAATGTAATTTTTAGAAGAAAATTGGCGTGTCGAGAGTGCCGTAATTAACATCGATATAAGTAAAGCGATCCCATACCCTGCGAGCTAATTCCAGTTGATGTCTTAATATTCTTCAAATGCCAACTATGAGAAGACGGGAAGGCAGAAGCTAAGGCTGCGTCATATGTAGGGTGTTTCACCTTAGACTGTCAGCAGTTTTTAATAACACGTTTTGAGTTAGAAAATGGCTTTTTAAGCACAGAATCCTTAGCGATGTAGTACACCAAAATGCAACAAAGGTCTCCTAACTAGCAGTCTGGTTAATTTATTTTGAATAGTTAACTTTTGACTTTTATAATTAGGCTACTAATTTATTAAAAGGTCTGTAGGCTACCATAAGTAAGATGCTACCACCTAGCGGCGCGGCTGTCATATGCCCCCTGCACGCTCACCGCTCCTGGTCAAGAGCTGCGAAAGAAACATATTACGCCTGTGCCGTTGCATGACGTCCGCTCGTACGTGTGGATAGATCTTGCTGGCCACTGGGTTTCGCTTTCGCTCAAGTGGTGCCCGAAACCTGCTGGCACTGCAATAGTGACAAGAATGTGGTTTTTCTAACGTTTAAAAATAGGTAAGGATATTAGCCTACCAGTTAGCTCGTCTTGGCCATATTCTGATGCGATACAGTGGTGACATTTCTGTGTTGAAAACATCACTCTTATCACTCAAAATCCCAGTTTTGAAAAACTCTCCACAGTCTGAGGTGAAACACCTTGTATACCTTAGCTTGCCGCATGTCAGAGCACAAATGTTACGTGCACTTCAGGTGGCGGACGAAGACACGAGTAATAGTTAACAGCATTGAGCAGTAGTGAGTTACGGTCAAGTATCGGCTTTAAAAATGGGCAGTGCGTAATGGCTGCAGCTTAATGAAAAAATATTCTGTTGCATTTGAACATGTAGCTATCATATTTATTCTGCTGTGGGTCCGATTCGATTCTGCTTCCTGCTTGCAAATGTGGAAAAGGTACTCAATATTTTACCTTATTCTTTCGTCGAAATTTGCCTGCCTTATTTTCTGATTTTCCACGGCAGCGATACTCTAGTTGCGTTCTGGGTTGCTCTCTTCATGTTTATTCCTTACCTGCCGATTGAAGCTGTCGTTTGGAAAATGTTAAGTCGAGCCTTTATCATATTGTCAGTCCTCCTCGATGTAGGGGCACGGCGCCTTCTCAGTAACAAACTAGCATCTTATATACATGTTCATCGCCATTACTGCCCTAGTACCCTTTATGGCAGACGATTTGTCGATGGCGACCGCTTATTTTCGTTGGCCATAAACCATTCAGTACAAATTTACAGCAGTACAATTTACAATTTTGCAGCATGCGTTCATGTCGGCCTTAGGTGGGGGGGGGGGGGGGGGGGGAGGGGGGGAGTCCAACAAGCTACTTCATCTCTAATACATTTGACCGATGCGTGAGCTCACGAGTTCAAACGCCGCCGGGTTTGCATGTGGATTAGCCCTTCGCAATCGACATGAGGCTTTTGAGGGTTCTACGGGGGCATCGTCAGTTTAGGTTCACCCAACTGCCCCTTGCCGGTTTCAATGTATGTATCCGAGGAGCTGCCGCTGTCCGAATTGACAACATGGCACCCACAGGCGCCCAAACTCGTGTGCCATCCTGGGTTGCGCTATCGTTCACATAACGGGTCGACGAGGGAAGCCCCCTTAACTTTCTCCTGAAGGCTCAATGTTGAGGCAATGTATGGCCAATTTTGGCTGCCTGCATTGAGCCACTTTCGGAGCCTAGTGCGGGCAGCCTACATCACCCTCACCTTGTGGAGCATAGTGCTGGCAGCCCATGTGTGCTGCCTAATGTTTCCTGACGTGACGAAGCTGGCCGTGTTACAGGCAGTCTATTGCATCCTCGTATGATGCCATATCTATACCTGTACATTCTGTGGCTCTTTTCTACGATTTACTTAACTGCGAGAGCCGGAATCATATCTTTTGTAATGCAGTGCAAAAACTTTTATTTAAATCGCCTATAATAGTACATTACTCGACACGTTTAATACACTTTAGCCACTAAAGAAATTAATGCCCAGTAGGATGCAAGAACACCGGTTTGTTGCACCCTGGCACGGCCAATGACGACCCCATTTTAGCAGTGCTGAGTTTTTCCTTTGTATTCCGCAGAGTGATATTCAATCTTCCCTCAAGTACCTGAGAAGGGAAAAGCGTGGGCAGCGTGTTGGCATGCCAGATCTGCAGTCCCTCAACGGCCGATGTTGAACTCATAACCATTTGGTTAGGGCAGCCCCATTTGGGCCTGCACAGGTCTTTTCCCTACATTGAGTCCGAATTTACGTTGCATCGACCGACAAGTAAACGATCAACAAAGGCGTGATGTGGGAACAGATGAGAATGTGGCATCAATTTCTGAATTGTTCAAGCTCGATTTAGGCTTGCCTCACAAGTTCTCCACAAGAGGTCGTTGTGGAAATTTGAAATTATGCCCCAGTCACCTTTGCCCATGTAGGACCCACAGGGGTCCAGCATCGTGTTCTACGTGAGTTCTGTGAAGCATGTTTTGCGGTGTTATTTACAGTATTGACATCACAAAGGCTTCGTCCCTGCACACCATCACGCTGGCACCTTTCTTAGCGCGCGTGATGCGGGTGGACCAAAATTGGCTCGTAAAAAGGAAAACGAGAGTGTCGCCGGGAAAAAAAAACGCAATGCAGTGCCGTGTCACGAAACAAACGTGCACGATCTAGATGCCTGTGCAAGAAAACGCGAACGACTGACCGAATGAGGAGTAAGAGAAAGTGATGCGATACTGATGCTACCAGGGCTAAAGATATAGGACAACGATCGAAGTCATTTGAAGCCATGCTGCAAATGTCAGCCGTACGCCACAGTTATCAGAGCAGGGCGGTGGTACCTATATATTTCTAAATGATAGCAAAGGCGGTAGGAAGCACCCTGAAGCACGCGCCCACGTCATTTAAAATTGAAGGATTATTCCCTTACCTCTCCAGAAAAAAACTTTCCAATTAGCCAGCTATGCTGAAAGCCCATCTTATTTTTGTGGGGCTGTTCCTGGCCGAAATAACGCTACAGATTTCGAAATATGCAGTATGTTAACAATAACGCTGAAATGAAATGCCTCCGAGAACAGCGCCTTTTTTAAAGTATGACTGCTGAACACCTAGTTGTGCAATTTCTTCTCCGTCATGAAATTCGCTTCGGTTGCTACACCTTTCTTGAAAACAGTCATAATTTTGTTACTGCATTTTTCTTGAGTCGAAGGTCAAAACGAATGGATCATTTCATAAATTATGATTTCTTTAAAAAATGAGGAAATATCTAGAAAGCCAAAAACGTTTTTCAGTTCGCTTTTATGCGCTAAATTCGTCCTTGCTCATGCCGTTTCTTCGCAATACTGCGTCACGGGTTTAGAAAAGTAATCCCGCGAGTTTTCCATGAAGTTCAAAAACACTGCACAAAAAACTGCTAATCTTATGCGCATCACCAATCTAATAGGCGCTAGTGATTAAAACTTCAACTCCGCACATTTTTGTTTTTTTCTTTGTGGATAGCTGTCACACTAATATGACAACCTGCTGGAAAGGTTACGTGTCAGTCCTTGCTTGCATGTCTGCAAATGAAAAAAAAATCTTCGTGTCCCCTATATAAACCGCGGAGTACATTAGCCTTGCACGGGGATAAATACCTCACGGCTCTCATGGTGGGCACAGATGACGGTTTCTCGTCTTCGCGCTATTCGACTGCAGGTCCTTTTTCTGCTGTGAGTATATCACTGCCGAGTTGTTAAGACCAAATCAATTAGTAAAATATTTAAATCTATGACCGTAATTAATAACCTCATCGCAATTTGGAACCAAACATTGAGTAGTCTGGATTGTCGTCCACTAAAGCTGTAGACATGAAATTCATTTAGGTCGCTCGTTGACGGTGCTAGCCCCATTCAAGTATTTGCAAGGTCCATTGACTGCTGGTTGGGTAGCCTGCCTCCACCAGCCTTTATTGTTTTACATGGAAAGCGGGAATGTGTCCCTCACTACTTTCGAGGCATAAGAGCCCCAGCCGTCAGCTGCTTCTCTTCCAACAAACACTGCGATCGGCATCCGTCGCTATTTGAATGATTTGCGAGCGTCCCTGTTCAGCAACTTATATTTTTGAGCCTGGTTGCCCATTCAGCATTTTTCCCTGCCTGAAGTGCCCTGGCGCTTTCCTGCTATTCTTCCGATTAGCGGCACGTTAGCCCACCTAAGCTGCTCCTCACCTACGTCTCCGATAGCTGAAAGCTGCAGTTGATGACCTTGGCGACTTTTCGTTTCGCTTCTCCACACTGGCTCAGTTCTACCGCCGTGGCGGCAACACTAATGCAGTCGAACATTAAAAAATGCACAACTATTGCATAAAATTGACGAAGCCGACTAATTAATGCAGCAGCCCATGAGACTGTAGGTTAGAACAATCAACGCAACAGTCTGCAGCAATAAAGCATCAGGAAACAAGGCTGCTTTGGTTTACGCAGGTGGTAGTTGCAAGACCGTTCGGGGTGAAGATGACTTTGCAGGCGACTATTCAGGCGCAGATTTGCAGCATTGTTCGAAAATGCTCGCTGTTCACGTGAGGCTCGCCGCAGTCTCCGTACAATGTTCGCCTCATATTTAGCTGAGAAAAGGAGGTAAGAGCACTTCATGCTCAAAAAGCAAAGTTCGGCGCCGTAAAAGAGTGATGCCTTTGCTTATGCGTGCCAAAAAAAAAAAAATCTAGCACCCAACTTAGATCCTAACGCGAAGACGTTTGTTATGTTTCTATGTTGCACTTTGTCTCTGAGCGTTTAGCATCATTTAAGACAAGATCGATCCTGAGACTTATCGTTTGCTTTTACTACTGTCGGCTGTTAAGTTCGGCTTGGAGAGACCAGTAAATCTGCATTTAAAGCTATTTATTAACTCCTAATATAAGTGCCCCACGCAGCACTGTAACCAAATATTTTGGTGATAGACTAGTTTCTGGATCAAGTGCTGATATATACAAGTGCGAAACTATATTACCATCGCTATCCAAGACGCCTAAGGTTAAATCCGACTGCTCGTGTCCTGTTCCTGTTATGAGTGAGAGCGTTCGCTCGACTGTAGGGATGAAGCAATAATATAAGCATCAATTGACAATGCTCGAGATGTAGATATGTTGTCAATGAAACAAAGCCGACCTCTATGAAATTAATTCCTTGATGGCGATAAATTTCAAAGTAAATGTATACAGAACAAATGTGCTCATAGCATATGGGCCATAAACGTTAGCTCCTGCTTCCCAAATATTCTCAGTAATTTGGAGCTAAAATGCGGGATTATATTAAAAACATTCTAAAATCAAAGCGGCACATAGTGAAAATTTGAATTCAACCGTCGTACATGAATATTGTATGCAATTCAACCATAGAATAGCGAACGTGCAGAATTGTAGATCAGCGGCAAAAAAATTTTTTCCTTTGATTTTATTCACTAAACCATGCGTAATTTACAGTTTTTCGCCGACACATTAGCCAATAAAACAAAAAGTCGTTGGAAGAATCCAATTTGGTTTTTTTGGTTCGTATGATGCAATTCAGCCTCTAATTGCAAATAATCACGTACGCTAACACCGAAAGCGGACAGGCTGAATACTTAATTCAAGCTGTAATTTTGTTTTGCCATATTGGGCCACAAAACTGTTCTGGTTCCATGCAATACAGCCACATTTCTTGCAAAGAAAGTTTGCGGAAGGCTGCCAAAAACACCATTTTAAATAAATTTCAACTTACAGGTAACATAATCACTCCATTTGCGCAGTTCGTCAAAAGCAGCCATGAAGTATGAAGTCTAAATTCTGGAGACAAACACGAACGTTTTTAAAAGCAGCTACTTTCGAAAACACGTTGCTTGTATCACTTGTCCTTGGTTGTGACTTATAACGTGCCTCTATATGCAGAAGTCTCAATCCTATTCTTCAGTAAACCATAGCTGCCAGATCACTTAGTAAAGCCTTTCTATGTAGCCGCAAACGCCGAGAGCGTCATTAAAGGACACAAAGGTATGATGTTTGGGCGTAACATTTCACAGCAGTAGAGATATTTTGTTACCGTCACAACTTTCCTAATATACTCAGCGCACAAGCTACGTTCGTTGGCTACGAAATACGATTGAATTTTTTACCTACACTCTCCAACTGCTCTAAAATAAAGGGTCCTTGTATTTGTGCACAAGTTGTTTTGTACCGGTTTCGATTGTTAGGATTAGTGTCCTGAGAACAGCCGGAGCTTAAGTTTCTAACTATTAGCCACTAGCTGCTGTTTAATACCTCTAGTCCGGCATGCTGACTGAACTTTGAAAACTGGTTTTAGGATAAATGGTTCTGCATATCACGTAAGCAAAAGGTAAGCAGCAGAAAGGCTTGGGTTGGGTTCACGAAATTTGAGAACATCAGCGCTGTTTAGAAAGCCCAAAATAAGCTCACATGTGCCTACAATGAATTATTCCAGAAATGAGTCAAAATGTGAGCAATTGACTGCCTGAAAGCTGTGTAATGTAGTGATGTGAAGGTACCTGATATAAGTAACAGGGATATTCGATGTGGCAGAATGTGGATTTTTGTGCCATCTGCGCATGTTCGATAGCACCTGCTGAACTCCTAAATATTCTCCTACAAGCGGTCAATAACTGTTTTTTGAACGGCTGTGCAATGCTTGTTTGTGCTCGTTTTCCTACATACTTGCACAATAAAGCACCTCCCTCATCAAACACGCCACTAGTAACAGCGGGCGAGCAATTAATCAAGACTTATGTAAAGGGCACTTGCTAAAAGAGTTGTAGAATTGCATTGAAACACGTACAAATGGAAGTTGGTAGCTCAGCTCAGTTGGCAGAACACCACAGGAGGCATGTGGCGATGATGAAACCGGATCCCACCGCCATCATGTTGTTGCCTGTTATTCTGCTTTCTTCTTACTTATTTCATATCTGAAAGGAGAACAAAAAATAAATATTTATACTAAACGAGTGCGATGTTAAACGAACAATTAAATTCCCCGATGCCTTTCGTGGCGACACAGAAGGTTTGCTTCTTTCTAAAATATACCTATGTTAACGAGCTCCCACAGCTCTGGTATTTGGGTCTGCTAGTAGCATACGTAGTGAAAAGTGTTTCGCAGTCTTGATGCGAAAGTAGCAGAGGAGGGTTCTTGCACAACAGCCGCTAACCATCTTTGCTCACGTTTCACGTAACCCTTGTTGTATAATACAGTATGCCGCATCCAACATTATGGTTGCATGCGGTGTCCATAAAAAAGTGCAAGCCCACTCTGCACTTCTGATAAATTCCTTCGGAAGGAAAGTAAGGCCAGCAACAACCACAGCTCAGTTGGCACAGCGCGTGCGCACCGACGTGGTTTTGGATTCCACCTGCAACACATGGTTGTTTTTTCTTTCTATGCTACCTTCTTCGGAATCATCTCGTATCTAGAAAGAATTCTGCCATATTTTTTTTCCTTGTCTAAAACGTAATAGAAATTGATATTTCTTTATCCATTCTGGGGGCTCAAAAACTAGCCTTCTTTCAAAATATTTGCGTGGAGCTCTGCAATGTCGGTTCCTTTATGCTTAAAGCCACCGGCAGGCGGCTTCAGCACTTTGTGAAGACAGATGCGACCAGACTAATCTCGAGAGTTTGTAGCCCTGTGCGGCTACTTCTACGTTTTAAAGCGTTAGCTCTACTTCTCGCGTTTCGGCAATCAGCGTTATGAGTCATAACGCACATCGTAACCCAGTGGTTGCCACAGTAACCGAGGTGGTTTCATAGTTTCATAATGGAATAAACAGTAACAGGCGGCAGCCTGATGCTCGAGCACCACAACTGGGAAGTAAGGTATGTCGATCCGGTACATATATCCCTGTATGGCAAGTGTCAAAATCGGCCGACTTATTCTCGACATTCATGTAAAAATTGTGGGCCAACCGTCTGCCGCAGAATGTTCCGGATGTGTCACACGATTCACCTTTTAATGCAGCATAAACTTACTACTTAAGTTAGAGCCTAGCTCGCGGCTTGGATTTCAACCAACGACATATGTTAGGTGATCATAATGAAAAATAAAACTAATGGAGCTAATGCTAGGTATGCGATCGCTGCCTCAGCGTTGGCTCAGTAATTTTCGAGATTGCTGCAGGTTTTGTCAGGCGCCGAGATAGGTCAGTGGTTATGGCGCTCGGCTGCTGATCTTAAAGACGTGGGTTCGACCCTAGCTGCGGCGGTTGAATTTCGAAGCAGGCGAAATTCTGGATTCCCGTGTACTGCGCGATACACTACGGTGTCCCTCATACCCTGTGTCGCTTTTGGACGTTAAACACCTATTAACCCTAAAACAAACTAGGGCGGGACCCGCCGCGGTGGCTCAGTGGTTAGTGCGCTCGGCTATTGATACAGAGCACCGGGATCGAACCCGACCGCGCCGGCCGCGTCTCGATGGAGGCGAAGCGCAAAAGGCGGCCGTGTGCTGTGCGATGTCAGTGAATGTTAATGATCCCCAGGTGGTCGAAATCGTTTTGAAGCCCTTCACTACGACACCTCTTTCATCTCTTAGCTCCTCCTTTATTCCCTTCCTTACGGCGCGGTTCGTGTGTCCACCGAGGTATGTGAGACAGATTCTGCGCCATTTCCTTTCTCAAAAAACAAGCTTTTTCTGTCGGCGCCTTAATAATAATAATAATTAGTTTTTGGAGGAAAGGAAATGGCGCAGTATCTGTCTCATATATCGTTGGACACCTGAACCGCGCCGTAAAGGAAGGCATAAAGGAGGGAGTGAAAGAAGAAAGGAAGAGAGAGGTGCCGTAGTGGAGGGCTCCGGAATATTTTGGACAACCTGGGGATTTTAACGTGCACTGACATCGCACAGCACACGGGCGCCTTAGCATTTTTCCTCCATAAAAACGCAGCAGCCGCGGTCGGGTTCGAACCCGTGAACTCCGGATCAGTAGTCGAGCGCCCTAACCACTGAACCACCGCGGCGGGGCTCGGCGCCTTACCCCGAAAGCTCTTTGTAAGCATTAAATAGAGTTCGGGCAAGAGCAGCCGTGACTCTCTTCGATAACTGCCGAGCACATTTGTTGCTGTCGCCGCTGCCAAGTTCAGTTCTTTTTGTGCAGAAGTCAGTCTAATAAAGAATTCGTTTGAACCTTCCTTCAGTCTGCTCATCTATGGCGCTGTCACCACGACGACTAAATAGCCGCAACAATACTTGGAATTCTTCCATCTCCGTTTCCTCCTGCTGCCTCCTCGGGGATCGGGCGTCTATCATCAACGCAACGGAGACTTGCCTTCTGCACGATGACTTCACCGTGTATTCGTCGGAGCATTTTGATCATTTTGGCAGCTGCGGCGATGGCATACCGACTAAACCTAACCAGCTTCCTGCATTTGTTCAGGTTGAGGATCGTGCTTCTCAAGTGAGCAGCAGGTTACCAAGACCGTATCTCTGCCTGCTCGAGGATCGGGCGTGTATCATCAAAGCATCGCAGACTTGCCTTCTGCACGAAGACTTTACCGTGACTGAATTGACGCGCCTGCCATCTACGCAAGTTTAAAGCAATCAGCGGACCGTTATCGCGTCCTCTGGGGGCGGTGTATTCGTCGGAGCATTTTGGTCATTCTGGCAGCAGCGGCGATAGCATACCGACTAAACCTAACCAGCTTCCTGCTATTTGTCATGTTGCTTGAAATCATTCTTATAAAGCTTCCTAGACACAACGCTGATGGTCTCGTCGGTGCTGTTGCCACAGGTGTCCACTTTGATGTCGTAGAATTTTCTTCGATGTGCTGTTTTATTTGTTGGCTTTCGCCATTCGGCAATGTCGCGAACAGAACAGGGTGCCCTAGCGGATGTTGCAAAGGCTCTGGGAAATCAACCTAGCACTATCAAACAAGTTGTGAAGGTACTTACCGAACTCGTAGTCGAGCTAGGTGCATTCACCACAGAAATAACAAAAAGATGTAGCTAAGGTTGATGCTTCAAGTACTGAAATCCACACTGAACTTGGTGGCATTCGTAGCTCCATTGGGCTTATGAATGATGGTTTTGAAGAATTTAAGAGGGATATTGAACGTTACAGGGAGGAATAGCTGAAGTGAAGGCCGAAGCTGCGCAATGTCGCTCGGCGAACGAAGAGTTGAAGGAGGAGCTTAAACAGGCAAGGAAGGAGATAATAGGGCTGAAACAGTATAGTATAAGCATGAACCTTGAAATTCAAGGACTTCCTGTTTCAACTAATGAGGACATAGACAAGGCTGTTGCGGACATTGCAAAATATCTGGGCACAAGTGTTACTATGACATTGATGCAGTGCAGCGTGTGCCTTCGAAATATAAGGAGAAACCTAATGTTGTGGTAAAGTTTGTCTCAAGAACTGCTTGTGAAAAGTTACTGTCAGCTGCTCGGAAGAAAACTATCAAATCAGAGAGGCTGGGATTTACACAGGCGACCTCGTGTACATGAATGAGCATTTGTGTATTGAGAACAAGATGCGGCTGGATAAAGCTCGAAAGATGAAAAAGGAGAAAAATTGTAAATACGTGTGGCTGTCACAAGGAAAGATTTTAATGCGCAAAAGTGAGAACTATTCAACCCTGCATGTTACCTGTGAGGCTGACCTATCGAAGGTCGCTAAAGCGTTTTTGTTCACAGCACATGGATTGCCAAAATAGAATGTTACTTGATAAGTATAATAACTGGAAACATATGAATATGAGTTCTCTTGTTTGTATTCTTCAGCATAAAGATTTTGACACTTTGACATTTAAAACAGGTGTTTACTGCTTCTTCATTTTAATCCTTGTTTCTGCCAGCGATGCTAGACTAAATATTAATGAGGTTTGTAAATACCTGTGTGATGGCTGTACTAAGAAAGTCTCTCGTGCCTTTTTTCTCGATGTAGATTTAAAATTTATTGACCGTTATGCCGTGCCCTGTAAAGTGTACAACTTGTGCGCAGACGTGGTCCAAAAAATAGTTTCTGCACCATGCTATAAGTATATCCATTGCAGTTTACATTTGCATTTTTTCAAAGTTTAGTTTTTTTAACTCTTTTGGCTTCTTCGTATGGCTATCGCTAATAGATTGCAGCATACCGTTTCTCCGAGATAATGGCATCAGTGAACGTTTCAAGTTATGATTTCTTGAAACCTTACGAGCTGAGCACCCGTTATCAGACAAAAAGTGGTAACATTACGTTCCTGCACCTGAATGCTCGACCAGCGCGAAGCAAAAGCGATGACATACATGCCTTTCTTCCGAGCTTTAGCTTTACGTTTGACGTTGTCATGACCTCTGAGACATGGTACGAAAGACACTCTGCTGTTCTTAATCTACCTGAGTACTCCACATTTTTCTTTAACCGGAGCTCAAGAAGAGGTGGGGAGGGTGCGATGCTGTCGAAAAACTTCTTAAAATGCAAATTACTTGACAATTTTTGTGTTGTAACCGATGACTACGAGGTGCTTACCAAAAATCTAATTTCTTGCTTTTTACTGTCACATACCGCCCACCCAGAGGAAGCAGTAACTAATTGCTCCATTTTATACACGAGTACATAAGCTGGGTAAATGATCCTAAATACACACTCATATTAGGCGGGGATTCGAGCTTGAAACGTTAACACTTTATAAAGAGTTCTACACTATACTAGAGACCAACGCATTTTTCGATATCATAAATCAACCAACACGCATTACGCCCCAAATATCAACGTTACTAGGAACCTTCATTACTAATGCATGTGATGAATTGTCAATATCCGGTGCACTGGCAGCTGATCTTAGTGATCACATGCCAATTTATAAAACTACAAATCTCACAGTCTCCCCTAACAAACCTGACAAAAAGGTTTACTATGCGTGTTAAAGACATAAACCAGACTTCTTTACAAACGCCTTATGAAAAACTCGCGCAAGTGAGCTGGAGCAAAGTCTATGAGATAACCAATCTTGAAGCCTATGGTATTTTTATTTCCACCTACAGGCAGCTGTATTTGGAGTCTTCCATACAAAAACAAGAGTGCGAGCTTCGGAGACGTGCAAACCGTGGATAACTAAGGAATGCCTAAAGGCGATGCGATTCAAAAACATACTTTTTAATCGCTTAATAATAATAATAATTGGTTTTTTTGGGGAAAGGAAATGGCACAGTATCTATCTCATATATCGTTGGACACCTTAACTGCGCCGTAAGGGAAGGGATAAAGGAGGGAGTGAAAGAAGAAAGGAAGAATAGGTGCCGTAGTGGAGGGCTCCGGAATAATTTCGACCACCTGGGGATCTTTAACGTGCACTGACATCGCACAGCACACGGGCGCCTTAGCGTTTTTCCTCCATAAAAACGCAGCCGCCGTGGTCGGGTTCGAACCCGGGAACTCCGGATCAGTACTCGAGCGCCCTAACCACTGAGCCACCGCGGCGGGGCTTTCTAAAAAACAAAAGATAATGGCGATCTGACGAAGTTTAAGGCTGCGAGAAACAAAGCTAACAGTATCAATCGGCAAGCCAAAAAACCTATATGAGCAACCAATTTAACGGCGAAGTAATAAAGCACTGTGATATTATTTGGGGGAGGCTCAATAATTTGCTGAATTTAAATAAGAAGACCCTATTAGGTGAAATAGTCACGCATGGCACTCGCTTGTCCGGTTCTCAACTAGCAGATGCTTTCAATAATCTCCTCGTGTCCATTGCAGACGGCACGCACGCCAACCAAGACCTCAACAGCATGAGTCAAAAGTTCAGCGAAACCGCGTTTTTAACCTCTGTTACAACTAACGAAGTTATGTCGCTCCTACAGTCGCTGAAAAATAGTAAAAATAAGAACATTGACGACCTCCAAATATTGCCAGCGAAATACATATCCCATAAACTTGCACCGATAATAGAATAAATAATAAACTGGGTATTTCACTTAGGAACTTTCCCAAAAAAGCTACAGATTGCCAAGATTACCATAATTTTTAAAGGAGGAGACAAAAATAATTTCTCCTACTGCCGACCTATACCGATGTTGCCAGTTTTTTCGAAATGTTTTCAAAAGCTTTTACAAGTGCGCATAACAAGCTTTATTAACAAACACAAGGTCATATCAGCTTCTGAATTTGGTTTTGTCGCAGGAAAATTAACAGAAATAACGTTATCAATCATGAAGGAAATTATATTAGGTCATTTGAAGAAAAAGAGCTAACTCTCGGGGTTTTCGTGCATTTTTTCAAAGCATTCGACTCCATAAATCGCAAAATATTATTCCTTAATCTAGAGAACTATATATTTCTCGGCACATTCCTTCCGCTTTTAATGACACATTTAGAGCACCGCTGGGTTGTAATTAATCATTCTTCATCGCAGTTTAGATCCATTTATTCTGGCGTGCCGCAAGGCAGTATTCTTGGACCTACATTGTGTAACATCTATATTAACGACATTGTGAACATTAACAACAGCGCTAATTGTATAATGTATGCAGATGACGTCAGCATATCTTTAAGGCTAAACACTTATTGACTTGAAATTAAACGCTAATGAAACTCTGCGCAAATCGGTCGAATGGAGTACTGAATCTTTATTGAAAATTAACGCTATCAAAACTAAAGCTGCACTTTTAGACCTAAAAACAAACCACTAGAACATACACCTACACGAACGTTTGGTTTTTGAAGCAATGAAATAGCGACGTCTGTAAAGTGTCAAGGTGTGACACTGCAGTGCAAAATTTCATGGGACACATCGACAATCTGGTTAAAAATTTGCAAAATGCACAGGCATGTTATACAAAGTCCGCTCTTTACTAACTTTGACTGTTAGACTTTTAGTTTATAATGCACTATTTCTATCTAACCTTTCATATTGTCATCTGGTGTGGGGTTCAATAACATGGTCGAATGCATATAGGTTACAGAAAATACAAAAAAAAGGTCATTCGTATCATTGCAAATTCCCCGTTTACTGCTCGCAGTCAACCTTTTTTCGCATCATTAAAAGCAACCCAAATAATGAATTATATAATTTATTGCTAACAAAACAATTTGATAGAAAACTGAAAAATCATGACGCATTCTTTGATGGCGCAGGTAAACTTAAGACCCAAAGCTAATTACTACCCAACACGTAACAACGACGTCTGGTATGCGCCATCCTTTCGTACTAATTACGGTCTTCAAACGCACCGACATATAATTCCAACTCTTCTTAATTTGTGCAATGAGTCTTGAGGACCTAATGATGCGGTTTTTTTGCTCCTTACTGCAAGTTTGCTCCTCCTTTCTTCCTTTTTCTCTTCTTATTGTTATCCTTCGTTTTGCATTCTTCATGAGCGTTTCGTGTTAATTCTGCCGACTTCACTTATTTATTGTTGCAAGAGGATTTTCACTATTTTTTTCCATAATATGATGTTTACCTATGCACTGTAGTCTTTTCTTATTGTTGTTCTGTCCATGTTCTGTTGCTTCCGGTTTTTATGTACAGGGGTGCGCCCCTCTTTCAATGCAGTCATAGGCTTTTTGGGTGTACCCCTAACATCCCTGATGTTAAAATAACGATATTATTACGAGGTTAATTCAGCAGCAGAAACGGTATGCCGTACACAGAAGACAAACCACGAAACGGGTCACACAAGCACTTCTTCTTCTTCTTCTCCTTAGTAAGCACACAAGCACTAGCGGCAGCGTCTTCGTCTTCGTCGACTACTCAGCGACACAACAACGTCGTCTTCGCTTGGTGACTGCGTACCGTAACAATATTTGTATTTTACAAACAATAAGTTGAATGAAATTAAATAGCTTTTTTTTTAGGAAAAATTGGCATTTAAAATGCATAAATCTGATACCGGGCAGCAGGACGTGGTAGCGTTCCGCGTGCTTGTAGGCAGTGCCATGTTAGACCACTAAGCTCATTTTCTTCTTTTTTTATGACGCACAGGGCAAGCCATTGCTATCCTGAAAACGCTAATGGACAGCAGTGTCAGCCGCGGGTAAATAGTTTTTTACCTTTTCACTCCCTTTCAAGTGCACGGACATATGATAGAAGATGCTCTCATAGTCCTTCGTGTATCTGGAAAAGAAGCTGTATCTCGAAAATAAGCTCTTCTTGCAGCAAAAAATACGCACCGAAAAGCAAATAAAACAATGGCTTTCGGGCAATTTAAGTATTTTGAAAAGCTCAAGAATCAAAGTAATTTACCTTTGAAATTCCTGCGCCTCATTTATGCCTTAACTGTCGCACTTATACACGCATGCGCAATTGTTTTCTTCCGATGGCACATGAAAGGTAATAATTGACGGTTTATCTGGACAAAAGGCTTAGAAAGTGAAGCTGATGCATGCATTGTTATACCTTTTGGACCCATGTGGTCATGCCCAGCTGCAGCAAGCTAGTATCTGAAAGATGGGCTCACTATCCCGCAACATATGCAGGAAGCCAAGCTTTACGCAGAGCTTGGAGAGGAGCGAGCCTTTTCGAGAGATGCTAAGGAGGGTCGACGCACTGAGCCATCAAAAAATTGCCAATGCTGATTTCTCACTGGCTGCCCTTAACTAATGAGAAGAGCAATCGCGAAAAGAACACGCCGAAGAATCTGATTGCAGTGGCGATAGTCGGCGCCACACATAATATAAGATGCACTGAAGTGTACTAAAAAAAAAGAGTTATTCTAGGTGATTTCTCACTGTTGCAAGAAAAAGAAACCATCCCGTGCTCTTTAAAAGGCCTGCCGGATACATGTCGTTTAAACTAGGAAAGAATCAAGCCAATTTTATTGTAAAACCGGCCAATGTTTAGGCTGCTAAGCTCAACCATCGCACAAATGCTCTCATCGCGTTTAGATTGCATTTTAATAGCCGCCAACATTTCGTGATGCTGTCGCAGTCAGTTATAGTCGCGGCAAACTGAATATGTCTTGAGCCATTGCTTATAATTTTCAGATGGCACGCTAGATTTGCTAGAATATCTTCATATATTTCGTAACAGCCTTCAAATGAAAATATTCTGTTTTCAGGATCACTGTGAGTTGTTCACGTATACCACGCTGTTGTGGCATGAGTAGGTGCTCCAGTGTAAATTACCAAGGGGTTGTGTTCTGGACTAAATATCTTCTCATTCTTCTGTATATTGAACTGAATATGGCGATGTGGTTTTCGCTCCATTTTTAGGAGTGCTCCTTGCCTGGAAAGAATGACGATTGCGGCAGTGGTTGCAGATGTGTCCCCAACCCACTAACCCCCACTGACACAGTCAAGGGAATTTGCAAGAGTACTGCCAATGGCCCGGCAGCCACTGAGCAGCCTTTACCAGGTCCTGACAGTGTTCCACCCGACGCGTCCGAGCTTCCCAGCGCACGTGGCCAATTGCCGCCAGCAGCGAGGGCTCCTGCTGCTGGACCTGTTCAGTCGCACCAGCCTGGTGTTGGACGTGGCGTGCCAGGACAGTATTATGGGGCGGGCGGTGGCTATGGGTATTATGGACAGTATGGACAAATGGGAGGAATGGGATCACGGGTAGTTGGAGCGCTGGCAACTCTGGGAAATGGAATGATGGCAGGGGGCGGAATGGGAATAGGAGGATTCGGAGGGGGAGGAATGGGAATTGGAGGAGGATTCGGCGGAGGAGGTATGGCATACGCCCCAGGAACGGGAATGCAGGGAATGGGAGGGGGAAGTATGGGATACGCGACAGGAATGGGACAAGACGGACTGGGAGGGCGAGGTGTGGAATATGCACCAGGTGGTGCGCAGACACAATCTCAAATGCCTCCAGTTCCACCGCAAGCACCACCTGCTGCAGGGCAACCGCCACCTGCACCTTCGGGAGGATCATCACCTCAAAACTTGCCTGCGGAAACTTCATCCCCGAAACCTGGAAGCGGCTCAGCGAAACCTGCGAGACCTCCGCCGCCGCCACCACCGCCAAGCACGCCTAGTGGATCTGCCAGCCGTCGAACCCCACCAAAATACCTAATTTTCCGCCACCGCCACCACCGCCCTCGTCCTCGCGACCTCCGACCGGCAGCAGGCCTCCTTTGCCTCCGCGACCACGTCCTCCGACCGGAGGCAGACCTCCAGTGCCCCCGCTACCACGACCACCGACCACCAGCAGGCCTCCAGTGCCCTCGCGACCACGAATTCCTGCTGGAGGCATTAGGCGAACAATTAGAGGTTGAAATGCCTATGGGTGCCATTCATCAGAAAATAAATTTGTCATGCAACATAAAAGCATGACTTCACGGAAGCTTTCTTTCTTCATCATGGACTCAAAGGAGTACGGCAAAATAATTTCGCCGACGATTGCGATGAGAAATTTAGTGGCCGCTGTTGAGGTATATGAAACACAAACCATCGCGGACTCAACACGCAATACAAATAGGTGGCGGCGCTTGGCATCGATTAGGAAGCTACATCTACTTTTGGTTTCAACGACTGCAGCGCACCTGGTCAGCGCACTAATCATTCCTGCAAACGCAACATTCGCTTTGCATCTTTAACACATACAATGATTTGTAAAAATGAGATTAAGTTTACAAAGGGTCTTTACTTTTTTCATTTACCCTTATCCGACGAAACACTTTTTTTATCATTTTGGATGCCGTGAGCAGGGGCGCGCCTGACCGCTTCAGCATCGCGGATTTTTCAATCTATTGAGTAGTTCAATGTGCAAGACCTAGTTTTCGTGCCCAGCTTTCGACCTGAAATACATCAGGAGAGTGTCTCCACCTCCACTGTGGCAGAAAGTCGAATCATTCTTCACATGCTGCAGTGTAGTGCCTGAAGACCGGAACTAAAAACATGTGCCAAGTTCTTCCGATTCACACCTGATGAAAGGTGAGCCAGCAGTGAGATCGGCTCGTGTCGTTTGTGGTTTGTGCGGGTTTAACGTCCCAAAACGACTCAGGCTGTGATAGACGCCGTAGTGAAGGGCTCCGGAAATTTTGCCAACCTCGGGTGTTTTAACGTGCACTGACTTTGAGCACACGGGCCTCTAGAATTTCGCCTCAATCGAAATTCGACCGCTGCGGCCGGGATCAAACCCACATCTTTCAGGCCAGCAGCGGAACGCCATAACCACTGAGCCACCACGGCGGCCAAGGCTCGTGTTGTGTGGTGCCAATATTAATACAAATATCACAAAAGCACATAAGCGTCCATTTAAGTGAAGCGCCCCGCTTTACCTGAGCATAAGGAATTTTATTCTGCATTATTTTCACCAAACACTATGGGATGCATAAGATGAATATAAGCATGTTCATGCATGAGGCAGACGTTTATGTGCCCCAATAAATGTATTTTTCGAGGAAGCCCAAATGCTTCAGCAAACGACGCATCTGTTGCGATCTTACATATATTTGGACTTACAGTGCGTTTTTGCTGTTATGATCCGCTTATGCTTTTCATGTGCCCATCTGTTCATCACTTTAATAAAGGACATGACATTTGGCTTATGTACGATTAAGTGTAAATTTTGTCCTTATTTTTTATATATCAAAAACATAATAATTATTTCGATGCGCGACTCAAAAGCGTTTCTTGATGCAATACAAGAAATGCTTTCGGCAGCACGCTAGAGCATTTATGTTTCAATGCATGATCTGGTATTATTTTGGCGAGCGTTCCGGATTGCCACGGGGCGGTGATGGCAGGCAGGCAGAAATGAGGAAGACAAACTTGATAAGCTCCCTGCTTAGCGTAGGTTGTCGCCCACAAGGGCAGTAAAACAATTAGTCGGCGGCGACAGCGATGTTCACGCTTGGGGCGACAGACCAGGCGGCTGTCGGACGCTTTCCATTTTAACATTACCCAGGAATATCAGATAAGCGTCGAGAATGGTAGCGAACGAACTGAACATTGCAGAGCTGCTGGAATGTTACCGGGATTCGTGGTTGACAGTGAAGTCATGTCTAGCACACAACAAAAAGAAAATAGAATGTACTATCTCGCAGCCACCAGAAAAAAAGATCATAGGCTGCGGGTGATAGAGGAGGCGCAGTGCAAATGTAAAATCTGACGAACATCTTGGATATATTCGCTTGCATACGTGCTAGCGGACAAGTCGCAATTCCAAGTCCCGTGATATGCAAACCTTAAAGGAGTATTCAAATCGGTCATCCGAAAGAGCTCTTCGAATCCGCGAAGGAGCAAAGTATCTATCATGGCCCAATCTCAGCTCAGGATTTGAATACACCTCGCCATTGAGACAAGAAGCTCTTCGGTTGCACGGTGCAACAAAAGTTCCACCGGATAGCCGATTGGGTACGCCATAAAACCATTTCGCTAACTTTTTTCTAGTTTTTGTTAATGCTTTTATTGGCACAGGCATGATACGTGGCTTAAATAGGCCATCGTCAGGATTTGGGGGGGGGGGGGGGAAGGGGGAATACAAGGTGAAAGCCAAATGCCAATCACCTCTGTTCCAACCATTTCACGGATGACGACTACTCGGGGCAGATGAGAAAGCTTCATTTGTCGCGCTTGACGACGGTAAAGGTCACCAACGCAGGTGGCTAGATATCACGCACATGTGGATAGTCTACGTGTATGTCTGCAAAACTCCTCGTGCTCATTTTTCTTCTTGTTGATGTCAGGATACCTTCTGGCCTCCATACTTGCTAATAAAATGCCCCATGAACAAACTGAATATTCCCATATTATTTCAGCGCCTACAAGGAGCATCAATAGGTTTCACTGTGGTCAGATTGACCGCTGCGCTGACTACCACACAGCTCACTCATTTTAACGCGATAGCGTGACGGCTCCCGTACTGCAGAAAATCTGGCGTCGTCATCGTCGGTGTTGTGAACTAAATATAGCCGGAGAAGCAACCGAGGTGGCTATCTAGGTAACGTGACTTTGTGCTGTCATCACAATCTACCCACTGGATTGTGAACAAAACGGACCACCATGGCTGGTGGCTGCTTGCTTGGGAACAGCAGCCTGGGTTGCACAGGCCCCACCAGTGGCAGCACCTGCCGTCCCAAGGCAGTGGCGCATTGGTTAACCGCTGCACCACGGCGCCCGGAGTGGTAAGAGTATATGAATGTAAATATTAAGAGATATATGAATATAAGGTCAAGAATAACCAATTCCGTATATATGTACGTTAATGCATAAACGCTATCTAGTCATGACATTAAGGCTTACCTTAAGCACACCTTCTAATTTCTTTAACGGTTTGTGTATTTCTACCAGAAAACATTCCTGTGCTAATACCAAACCACCACATGTGCTTGTTAGAGGCAGGTGCACAAAACCAAATTCTTAAAACGGACCACGTCAAAAGGGACACAAAAAGAATGAAAAGAAGATAATGAACAGACTTCGTTTTAAAAATTAGCGGTGGTTTAGCTCTGGTCAAATCTGGAGTGACGCGATAGCTACAGCTGGCCGAGTGGAACCTGGTCACGTGAGCAACCACGTGACGAACCAAGTGATAAGCCATGGCGCCGCGCCGCTGGTAGCTGCTCCGCATCATGTGGCCAACCACGTGACAACATGGCGGCGCAACCACAGTGTGGCTGCGCCGCCACAGGGTAGCAGTGCCGCCACAGAGTTGTAGTGCCGAGAGCAACGGCGTCGCCACGCTGAAGGCTCGGAATGCTACCGTAATGTAGCTACCGCTACAAAAAAAAAGGTACAGCTTGCGACGCATAAATTCAGGAAGAAAACAGCGGGAATCTGCCGCGCTGCGCTCGATCCTACCACCCTCATTCGAATCCGGCGGCACACCATCCCGCTATTTTTCAAACGCGCTTTTGCCAAGAGGGAGGAATTGTCGCTGACGTGCGGATTGGCTGGACAAGGTATGCAGAAGGTAGACGCAGAGAGGTAGAATAGCTTTAATAGAAGCCCACAAGTTTCAAACTTGACAGCTTACGGTGCGGAGCAAGCGCCCTCTTCGAAATGTGCAGAAGGCTAAATGATGTCGTCATAATTAGAAGAGAAAACGTGACGACATAGCCACGTCATTTTAGCCGGGAGAAACAAATCCTCGGACGTCTTGTGGTGCAGCGCGACACACGAGACAAACAGGAAGAAAGAAGACAGGACAAGTATTGACTACCGACGCTATTTAGAAGCGAAAAGCTTCACTACGCTGCGTAAAGCAGTCGTTGCGTTAGCTGGAGAATAACCTTGAACGACCTTCAGCCCAACAACGTTAGCTGCGTATGACCATATGTGGTACAGTTATAGTGTCGAACCCTTCACCCTGGACCTTCACCAATGACTTTAAGTCGACCTTTGACCTTGAGTTGACTTCTGACCTTTGATATTGGGTGACCTTTGGATTAACCTTTGACCTTAAGAACATCCGATGGGCTGATGTGAAGACACGTGATGACATCCGTATATGATACACTTCTTAGCCACGTGGTCGTGTGGGTATATACAGAACGGCTGCCGCGAGCGTGTAGAGGAGCTGCTATGGACGAGCCTCAGACGCTAAGCAAGTGTCCTTGCTTTTCGATGAATTCCAGGGTTAGCCAAGTTGAGCCACTGCCAATTTTTTTAGCAGCTCGCGCTAATTGTTTCGTCTTCCTTCGTATTTGCCTCGTGTGTCACGCTGAAGAACAAGGTGGTAACGTACCAACAGGCTGAACTATTTGTCTTTACGTCGGGAGAGGTATAGTCATAGCCGTTCTTCAGCACTCCACTTTGCCAACAATGGGTTGTGAGAGAACTGTGCCAACTGAGCTTAAATGACCTAAAAAGAGACAGCAGTGCAAATTTTTAATAACAGTAGTAAATTTTTAGTTGACAACCTCAAAGCACACGACTCGCCATAGCACTCTCTACTCTCATATAAGATAACAAGAGGGCTTCGTCAGGCTCTCATAACATGACCAAAATTCAATGTGCAAGAAGTCCTCCTCACTCGCGGTTCAGTGCTGAGGAGCACGTAAGCAGCAAAAACGTTGCAGGCAGAGTTCACTTCGAACTTGCAAAAGATAGGGCAACACATACCTTTATTAAGTTCTAATATGCAAACAGTGCCCCAAAATATAGAGGGATATTAACCATCTGTATAAATCAAATCACTTCGAAGTGCACGCCGATGACAAAGTTTCTTCTCCACGAGCGCATATAATTCTCATGCTGTATTTCAGTCGCACTGCACGTGCAAGCAAATTAACAGAATTCACTGCGAAACACTCGCTTTCGTGAAAACTACCAAAGCGATCATCCTGAAGTCTCATCTGACTCATCCCCCCCAAAAATTATAATACACCTTTCTGGGCGATATATGCTCTCGAAGGCAACGGCATATAACCGTACCAAAACGAGTGTATTACCCTGCAGTCTCAATGTGATTGCGAAACTGCACCCGCCGCGGTGGCTCAGTGGTTATGGCGCTCGGCTGCTGACACGAAAGACGCGGGTTCGATCCCGGCCGTGGCGGTTGAATTTCGATGGAGGCGAAATTCTTGAGGCCCGTGTACTGTGCAATGTCAGTGCACGTTAAAAAACCCCAGGAGGTCGACATTTCCGGAGCCCTTCACTACGGCGTCCCTCACAGCCTGAGTCGCTTTGGGACGTTAAGCCCCCACAGCCTAACCTAACCTGATTTCAAAACTGCAGCTCACATTTCCACACTTTCTTACGGAGCACCATTTCTTGGCATTCGGTGCACTCTTCGTCGTGAACCACACCGTCCTTCCGAAGGCAGCACCGTGAAAACCGTACGACTGGACTGGGGCTGGTATGGTAAAAGGGCATGCATATGTAGCTGAAGACGCATATGTAGACGCAGCGATGGCGTAGAGGTAGAACATCCGCCTCGCGTGCAAGAGGACCGGGGTTCAAATCCTGGTGCCGCGCAATTCTCCACCGGGTTTAAAAAAAAACCGCTTGTCGATGGAATTGCATAACCAGGCCTGGAGTGCGGCCTGATCTCGGTAACAAGAACCGACAACGCACTCTCTCACCAGAGCAGGATTTGGCCACCTTGGTGTAGTACTTGGCCACAACCTTCTATGATCATACCAATTAACCCTCGGCCCTCAGTCCCCAGCGGCTGCAGAGCAACTGACCACGGCGGCGGTCAGACCTGTGACGCAGCGGAGGGTGCTAAGAATCTCTGGCTCCGGACAGGCCGCCATTGGAATCTTAACCTGGCAATGTTTAACTCTAGAACTTTAGCTAGTGAGGCTAGCTTAGCAGTGCTGTTTGAGGAACTAGCGGGAATTAAAAGGGGATTTGATAGGGCTTAGCGAAGTTAGGAGGACAGGTGAGGCGTATACAGTACGAAGGGACGGACACATACTGTGCTATCGTGGGTTAGAGGATAGACGAGAACTAGGTGTGGGATTCCTCATTAATAAGGATATAGCTGGCAACGTAGAGGAGCTCTACAGTATTAACGAGAGGGTAGCAGCTATAGTAATTAGGCTGAATAGGAGGTACAAGCTGAAAGTGGTGCAGGCCTACGCACCCACATATCCAGCCATGATGGCCAGATAGTTGAAAGTTTCTATGAGGACGTAGAATCGGCAATGAATAAAGTAAAATCGCAGTACACTGTACTGATGGGCGACTTCAATGCGAAGATGGGCAAGAAGCAGGCTGACGATCACGCGGTAGGTGACTATGGGATAGGCTCTAGAAATAGCAGGGGAGAGTTATTAGTCGAATTCGCGGATAGAAATAATTTACGGATCATGAATACCTTCTTCCGCAAACGAGAAAACAGGAAGTGGACCTGGAAGAGCCCCAATGGTGAGATTAAAAATGAAATTGACTTCATACTATGCGCTAAACCTGGCATCATTCAGGATGTGGCCGTCCTCGGAAAGGTGCGTTGCAGCGACCGCAGAATGGTAAGGTCTAGAATTAGCTTAGACTTGAAGAAGGAACGGAAGAAGCTAGTGAAGAAGAAGACCATTAACGAGTTAGCAGTAAGAGGGAAAGCACAGGAGTTTAGGATAGCGCTGCAAAACAGATATTCGGCTTTAACTGAGGAAGATGATGTTCATTCAATGCACGATAATCTGACATCAATAATTACGGAGTGCGCAGTAGAAGTAGGCGGTAGGAAAGTTCGAAGGGATACTGGGAAGCTATCTCAGGTGACGAAAGATCTGATTAAGAAGCGCCAAAACATGAGGGCATCTAACCCTACCGATAGAATAGAACTAACGGAGCTATCAAAGTTAATAAATAGGCGCAAGGTAGCCGACATAAGGAAGTTTAATATGGAGAGAATCGAGCATGCTATAAAGAATGGAGGTAGCCTAAAAACAGTGAAGAGGAAACTAGGCATAGGTAAAAACCAGATCTATGCATTAGGAGACAAGCAGGGAAATGTCATTAGCAATATGGATAAGATAGTTAACGTAGCCGAAGAGTTCTACACAGACCTGTACAGTAGCCAATGTAATCAGAGCGTTAATGAGAAAGACAGCAGTGCACAGCAATGCGTCATCCCACCAGTAACGAAAGATGAAGTAATGAAAGCCTTGGAAGCAATGAAAAGGGGAAAAGCAGCTGGAGAGGATCAGGTAACAGCAGATCTGTTGAAGGATGGAGGGGACGTCGTGCTAGAAAAACTAGCCACCCTGTATACGCAATGCCTTATGACCTCGACTGTACCAGAAGCTTGGAAGAGTGCAAACATTATCTTAATTCATAAGAAGGGAGACGCCAAGGACATGAAAAATTACAGGCCGATCAGCTTACCATCCGTTGCCTACAAGGTATTTACTATGGTAATCGCTAATAGAGTCAGGGCAACGTTAGACTTTAATCAACCAAATGATCAGGCAGGCTTTCGTAAAGGATATTCCACAATAGATTATATTAAAACTATCAATCAGGGAATAGAGAGATGCGCAGAATATAACCAACCTCTCTATATAGCTTTCATTGATTACGAGAAAGCATTCGACTCAGTGGAAACCACAGCAGTCATACAGGCATTGCGTAATCAGGGGGTAGAAGAGCCTTATATCAAAATACTGGAAGATATAAATAGCAACTGCACAGCTACTATTGTCCTGCATGAAGTCAGCAATAAAATTCCAATAAGGAAGGGCGTCAGGCCAGGAGACACGATCTCGCCAATGCTGTTCACCGCATGCTTACAGGAGGTATTTCGAGGCCTGAATTGGGAACAGTTGGGAATAAGAATAAATGGAGAATACCTAAATAATCTGCGATTTGCTGATGACATTGCCTTGTTGAGTCACTCAGGAGGTGAACTGCAAAACATGATCAATGAGTTAGACAGGCAGAGCAGATCGATGGGTCTAAAAATTAACATGCAGAAAACCAAGGTAATGTTCAACAGCCTAGCAAGGGAACAACAGTTCACAATCGGCAGCGAGAGCCTAGAAATTGTGACGGAATACGTCTAGTTAGGGCAGGTAGTGACAGCTGATCCGGATCATGAGAGGGAGATAACTAGAAGGATAAGAATGGGGTGGAGCGCATATGGCAAACTCTCGCAGATCATGAGTGGCAGTTTACCAATTTCCCTCGAGAGGAAAGTGTACAACAGCATAATCTTACCGGTACTCACCTACGGGGCAGAAACGTGGAAGCTAACGAAAAGAGTTCAGATTAAGTTAAGGACAACGCAGCGAGCCATGGAAAGAAAAATGATAGGTGTAACGTTAAGAGATCGGAAGCGGGCAGAGTGGGTGAGGGAACAAACACGGGTTAATGACATCCTAGTCGAAATCAAGCGAAAGAAATGGGCTTGGGCAGGGCATGTAATGCGAAGGCAAGATAACCGCTGGTCCTTAAGGGTAACGGAGTGGATCCCAAGACAAAGTAAGCGGAGCAGGGGGCGGCAGAAGGTTAGGTGGGCGGATGAGATTAAGAAGTTTGCAGGCAAAGGGTGGATGCAGCTGGCAAAGGATAGGGTTAATTGGAGAGACATGGGAGAGGCCTTTGCCCTGCAGTGGGTGTAGTAAGGCTGATGATGATGATGATGATGTAGCTGAAGAGAATGTAGCACGAGGACAAAAAGTAAAGATAAACATTGAGCACCACGCAGGCATCGAAGTCACGAGATGACACGATACTCTGGTAAAGGCCGGCAGTAACCGAGAGCTAGCGGCAAGCAAGCCGCAGAAGAGTAAAGGTGGAGAGCATAAGAGACACTACCCTCTGGTGTGAGGGACTGCGAAGATAATTTTTTTTATACCGGATTAGTGAGAAGAAACTTTATTACGACTCCATGGCAGGGCCTCTCTTGAGCTCGGTGGGTAGTTTCCTCATTCCAGGACCCGACTGCCATTTGTCGGCAGGCGAACCTGCTAGATTAGGTCCTGCTGGCCATCCAGGATATCGCTGGTCAGCTGTGCGTCCCACTGCTGAAATAACGAGTGTGGCGTCCTTAGGCTTTCGCGTTTGCTCCCCGAACCCCACGCGATGCCGAAAAGAAGTTGTGTGAGCGCTCCAGCAGGGACGGGTGTCCAGTCATCGTGTTGGATAAATTCTGCTGTATTTATAGAGGTTTGCGAATGAATATGAATTTGCCTCCACGTTGTGGCATCTTCAGTGCTCAGGGTTTCGTGCCGTAGGGAGCAGGCTCTGCGATGGCGGCGCTAGGTCTCAAGGTGTTCCCTGTAATTGGAGGAGACGGGTGTGAGAGGAGGAGGGATGTGCTGTTCCGCTCGCATAATGAGCGCACGAGCTAGTTCACTGGCCTTTACATTCATTTCCAGTCCCAAATGACCTGCGACCCATGTTCCTTGGTGGTGTTGCGCAAAATGAGACCTAGTATGGCAGCCGTCTTATGTGGAAGTCTGCCTGCTGTGAGGTTGCGACGAGCCTGTTGTGAGTCCGTGATGACGTGCGCTGCCTTACCTATTCTATCTTGGTGTTCGATGACCACAGCTGCGGCTATGTTCTCATCTGCAGCGGAGGTATCTGCATTAACCAAGACTGCGAAGGTGAAAACGTTTATGGTCGATTGTTGCCAAGGGGAACGCGCCCCTCTCCAGGTACTGCGGCACATCCACTTCTGGCGCCGCCGCGGTAGCTCAGTGGTTATGGTGGTCGGCTTCTGATCCGTAAGATGGGGGTTCGATCCAGGCCACGGCGGTTGCATTTCGATGGAGCCGGAATGCTTGAGAACCGTGTGTTGTGCGATTTCAGTGCACGGTAAACAACGCCAGGTGGTTGAAATTATTCGGAACTTTCCACTACGGCATCCCTCATAGCACGAGTCGCTCTATAAAACTCCATAAACTCTATAAAACATATCCTAATCGCATATACGGCACGTGGATCCTTTTGTAGTTTGGTCCTCAGCCGTGAGAATCGGGCTTTGCTCTTCCTTAGTGTAGCTCTTGGTGCATGTGTTTCGGAATCGAGTTCGCTTTGATATAACTTCTGAGATGTTGAGGGAGGACCTTCGGAGTTCAAAGGCGTATCGATCCTCCACAGTACCAGTCCTGTCGAGCATGGCCCTGCACACTGTTTTAGTCTGCAGACTGCTGTTTTCTAAAGCCAGCACTTTTTCCGGCAGCTGTCTGAAGGTGTGATGTCCTAGAGCCGCTAAACACTCGTCTGAGGTGTTGAGGGGAAGTCAAGGGGCGTCTTGTACGTCCTTCTGATGATGACGTCCACTTGGGATTATTTCCTGGTCAGTGTGATGAGGAGGCTGTAAGTCCCTCTGCTGATCACAAGAGTTTGGTCCAGCTGGAAGGTGTCCTCCTCTCTCCCGTCTCGGCGATGTTTGGTGCGGTGTTCGATCACACTCGAGACCTGACTAGTGGTTGTCCTCAGAGTATGAATGGTGTGTGATGACCACAGATTGTTTTGTATCCATAATCCCAAGATGCAGATTCGGTTGACTTCTTTAATTTTCTGTCCCTGAATGTAGAGATAAATTGATCTGGGTGACTCGTAGATCCTTCCATGCACTCGAATGGCTTCAAATTTTTCGCGGGCGCAGCGCAAGCCAATGCTAGCCGCAAATACCTCCTAAGCTTTCTTATCAAACGTGCAAAACTTAAGCATTTTTATATCCAGTAATTAAAGCCGTGTTTTAAATGACTGTAAATCAATTGTCCGTGACCAGTTATTTTTTATTTGTTTTTGTCCGAACACTCAATTCTTTCGCTTCAGTGCCGTAGCATTACTGATGTCGCTGACGGTTGGTTTTAGACCGCATTTATTATTTACTTCTTTATTAGAGTACCCACATATCGCCTATGGGGTGATAATGTAGGGTTAACATGGGGGTGGGGGGGCATAGTAAGGGGGAGTAGGGAGTAGGGGGGAATGCACCGAAGCGTGGCCTTATAGTAGAGCATCCGCCTCGCATTCGGGAGGTGCTGGGTTCGATCCCTAGTGCCGCCTGGTACCCACAAGTTTTTAATGGGTACAAGATTTCCACCGGCCTGGTGCTCGGCTCTTGTGGTTGAGATGCTTAAGAAAGGGGTCTTGACCACAGTTGCTCTGACAGATCAGCGATAAGTTCTGCCGTCAACAACCTTAAATCCGCCTCGTGCGGTAGTAGCCCATTTATGGCCATTTTTTATGAGGTGGTTATCTCTTAGCGCGGTTTCTCTTCCAAGCCCACAAGGACGGGATTTGAAGGCGCAGGCTCCTTTGCCAAGCCATGTAGCCCTAGCAAGCCGAGCAATAGCTTGTACCCATTATGAGGAAACCAGTGGGTAACCGGCCGGCTGAGGGAGTCGAACCCACCACCTCCCGAAGCCGAGGCGGGTGCTCTACCACGAGGCCACGGCTAAATAAATGATAAATAAAGGAACACTTGACAGTACCAAAGCTGTAAATGAATAAAACAAGCATCAAATCGATTTCCCTGATGGGTTTTACATTACGCCGTGTGGTAAAATAGACAAACACTTCATTCTACCAATGTTGTTAAAGTAAAAAAACAATCAACCAACCCAGGCAATCGAGCAGTGGACACAAGCTCCGCCTTCGCAACCTAAGCTAAACTGACCGTGAAGCCTCTGCTCGGCTGGCGCATTAGCAGAGCACCGGCCGCTGACAACTTTTCACTCCGTACCCTCATCTGCTTTTCTCCGCGACCTCTCATCTCCATCGCCGTGCTATAATCATGCGCTGTACTCATCGTTCGCTCTTCCGGTTACAACGTCGACTGCAACACGGATGCCACCGGTGAACCGTAGCTACGACGAGTGACGTGCCCTGGAGAGCTCGCTTTGACTGCAAGCTTTAAGAACGTGAGCGTATTTTTTCGCTACGTAGGCAAAATTTGTTGGGCCACAGCGCCGAGGTTAACTGCTTTTTGTAAATTCTAAAAACTGATATGAATATTGCATATGGTGGGCTGCACGCCTCTAAATAAACAAAGAGTCTAACACTAGTAGTTAAAAGCTAAAAGGGTGCTTAACTCAATATCAGTTAAGCACTCTCTCAGTTAGAACGCCTTAGCTTTAATCAGATGCGCTAAATCATTGACAATTCTATGCCAAAAAAGTAATCTTCGAACTAAAAACACCAATTCTTAAAGGTTCAAGAAGACTTAAGTCACTGCATCTCAGCCTCTCAATCGTCAGTAACATACGATGCCCTGTTAGCTGTCAATAACGAAAAAAAGTTCGTAAGTGGTGCTAGACTCACCGCATCAGCGCTGACACTGCTTGGAATCCCATAAACCGCAAGTTTACCAGAAAGAATGCAAAGCTGCTCAAACCGAATTTTTTTCTGCGGTGTTTAAACATGCTTGCCATTTCGGGACTCATAGCCCCTACGGAGCACTTGTGTAGATTCATCATCAGTGTAATGCACCTGCAGTTACGTCCAGTTACTTCAATTATCCCGCGAATTGCGTCGCCCTGTGATCACATTATCCACGCAAACTTCTTTGTCTCCTCCGCCGACCCCACTTTCTGACGTTCCCTGCGACGCTTTCCCTTGCTTGGAATCCTCATCATTACTTTAGGAACCAAGGGCTGTCTTGCCTTCCCGTTACAATTACATCTCTAACTTTTTGCCTGAATAATTTCGCTCCTAGCCTGTCTCTTAATTTTACACCCGTCAAATTCTCTTCCCTTGCTCACTGCGCTGTGCTCAATTTAAGCTCAGTTCGAGTCAATGTTTCTTCTCTAGGTTATTACGCGTGAGATACAGCTGTTATGAGCTCTTCACGTTAAGGTTGTTGGCAAACTGCCATTCAGCACCTGACAGCGCCATTCCTGTCTTCCAGCTCTTTAACACTGGCGGTGCGGGTCAGTAATGACTACCTGCTCTTACTAGATGCGTTCCGTTACCACTTGGAATACTTCGCTGCTTATAGTAAACCTACCATCGCTTCTAATCAAATACCCAAAAGAGTGTTTTTCAACAAAGAAAGAATAAAAAAAATTTTTGCAACCTCAGCTGAAACGACGCGCGTCAACCGTAATATGCTGAAAGCTCTAATGGGATTGTGAATATTGATTATGATTTGTTAAATGAATTCAGTTTTCCTGTTTTGGTGCACTTCCGTGTTATAATATATTCTTTTTTTCATGATGCTTGTGCATGATATTACAGCGAATATATGTAGCGCTTGTTTGCTCATTTTTCAAAGCTGCCGGTACGCTGCTTTATGGCTTTGTTTTAATTGCAAGATGCGACAAGATTTTCTCGGTCAATTTTCCAGTTTCAAGTTTATTGACTGACGCACAGAGTAATAGAGAAGACATAAAATCAGTACAGAAGGAGGTCCCTAGTATACGACTTTCGGGGGGACCTCCCTTATAAAAATGGACATGGAATCTTTGTTGAGTTTTCATGGGGTTCTTATGGACTCATCAGGATGTCGACAGAAACTCCGGTTCTGTAGAGTGACCTCCATTAAAACCACACAAAGTGTTTGATGCGCATTTACATCAGAAATTTAGTCCATACAAAGTCGTCAAAGATATTGATGTATTTTCACCACAGGAATTCATCCAATATAAATTCCTGAGATATCTTTCATGTGATTTCTCTACAGAAATTCAGTCCACACGAACACATCAAAGTTCTTTATGTACTTTCAATACAGAAATTCAATAAATATATATTCTTCAGATATTTTTGATGTGATTTCACTATATAAATTCGGTCCACACGAACACATCAAAGTTCTTGATGTACTTTCAATACAGAAATTCATTCAGTATAAATTCCTCAGATATTCTTCATGTGTATTCACTATAGAAATTCAGTCCACACGAACGCTGAATGTTCTTGATGTACTTTCACTACATAAATTCATTCAGTACAAATTCCTCAGATATTTTTAATGTGAATTCACTATAGAAATTCAGTCTACACGAACACGTCAAAGTTCTTCATAAACTCTCAATACAGAAACTCATTCAATATAAATTCCTCGGATATTTTTCATGTGATTCTACTATAGAATTTCAGTGCGCAAGAACACATCAAAAGTTCTTGATGCACTTTCAATACAGAAGTTCATATATTATAAATTCCTGAGATATTTTTCATGTGATCTCACTATAAGAATTTAGTCCACTCGAACACATCAAAGTTCCTCATGTACATGGAGTACAGAAAATCATTCATTATAAATTCCTCTAATATTTTCCTGGGATATCACTATAGAAATTCAGTCCACACGAACACATCAAAGTTATTGGCGTACTTTCAATACAGAAATTAATCCAATAAAAATTCCTCACATATTTTTCATGTGATTTCACTATAGAAATTCAGTCCACCCGAACGCATCAAAGTTCTTGATGTGATTTCAATACAGGAATTCATTCAATATAAATTCCTCAGATATATTTATGTGATTCTACTATAGAAATTCAGTCTGCACGAACACATCAAAATTCTTGATGTACTTTCAATACAGAAGTGCAGCTTGTCAAAACAGCGCGCCAGCTCAACGTCACTCAGCGAAATGCGGCAGCCGAAATATTAGCAAGAGAGGTGGTTGCCAGAGGTAATCTTCGCGGGCCGCCGCTAATTCCCGCGAGGGGAGAAACACTTGAACTTCCTTGGTTGTCCAGTCTGCCGGCCAACAGCCCGCCTCTCGATTTGGTGACGCACGAACACGTGATGCGTGGGCCACGGCAAACAGCCAGTCGTGTGAATCGGCCACACCTGGCTAAATGACCTGTTCGTTCCTAGGCGGAACGTTTGAGAGCATTGCAATCGCGGAGCGCAAGCGGGCATGTCACGGGGTATTTCTTGCTTATTTCGCGGGTGCCTGCAGAGTGAAAAAAGCCAATACATAATAGATGGAAAGTTACAAACTGTTCAACTGGACACGTTTCGTGGACCGTTCGACAACTTTCTCATTGGCGGTTCCCGCCTATTTTCATTGCTTGCGAAGTTGGCTAATTAATCTCGAGTAATTATGCTATTAACTACAATACAAAAATACTGTGGCTTGCTCCATACAATAGCCAGCAATATGCATTTGGTCGCGTCGTCTTAGAGTGCCTCTGCATAGTTTTAAACACTGGTTAAATTTAGCTAGGACACCCTGTATATATTACGCCTTGCATTTCTTCACAAAATAAAGTATTTATTCATAAAATAAGCTCGATGGACACATCCTACGCGTACCGGCGGAGCGCCTACGCACTCGGGAGTACGATGAATTCTCTCTGCGCGTGCGCAAAGGGCGACGCGCGCACAGGCGCTTGCGGGCACGTCTGAAGAGGGGTCCGGTTTACAACAATAGGAGGACCGCGTGGCTCTCGGGGACTCTTTTCTTCATGGCTTGAAGCTCTTTCAGGTTCCTGGAACTTTTCTTCGCGGTTTAAGTTGTCCTTTCAGCGCCCCCCAAATTCCATTTCTTCACGCTTGAAATTCCTTTGGTCGGCACGAGAGGGGGAACGCGCCAGCACCGGGAGCATGGAGGTGGATGCCTTTTTTCGACGCTCGTCGCAGGCGCTCCACCGTAGGCCTAGTATGTGTCCATCTAGAGTCACTAAATAAAGACTTACCCCCGAATGCAGAAATGTAACTTGGCTCGAACTTAACTTCCATCGGTCTCAAGTGAGCTCCATCGTGTTTCATAAACCAAACTCGGCTTGAAGTGCGACTTGCAACCGGCTTGGCTCGATCCTAGTTCGGTCCAACTTCATGTCGGCTGAGGAGCTTGCTTTAAGCTGACTTCGTTGTATTTTCCAACATGGCCACCTACCGATCGTACGTCGCGCGGAGGGTAGCTGCGTTCGAGTTCGCTTGCCACGCCATGGACGTAGTATTTTCTGAGGCCCATTCGTTGCCGAAGATTCCACGGCCAGCGTTACGAGATTGGGGGAACCCCATGGAGCCCTACGACGACGAGCAGTTCCTCGCCCGCTATCGGTTCTCCAAGAACGCCGTGCGGGAGCTGCTCACCGTGTTGCCCCTGCGTGAAAGTCCCGACAACAGGGGATAGCCTGTTCCTCCGATGCTGCAGCTACTCCTGGCTTTGAGGTTTTATGGGGCCGGTACTTTCCAAACCGTCACCGGGGATCTGGTGCGGATTTCGCAGCCCACGGTGTGCCGCGCAGTTGGCAAGGTCACCTTGCTGATTGCCAAGTACCTGCGCCCGATGCTGGTGCAGTTTCCAGCCGTCTCGCAGTTTGAAAAGCTGATGCGGGACTTTTATGAGATCGGTGAATTCCCTGGTGTGACCGGCTGCATAGATTGCACGCATGTCCGCATCAACAGCCCGGGTGGTGCAGATGCGGAAGTCTACCGAAACCGCAAAGGCTATTTCTCCATCAATGTGCAGGTGAGCAATGAAAATTGAAATTCTCTGAACAGTTACCACTGTTCAGCTCATTCGTATTCGTTCGCGTCGTGTACGTGCTGTCATTTTATTTATTTCCCCGCGGTGCTACGAACGTACAGTCACAAGATTACTTGCCCGAAAGACGCGGGTTCGATCCCGGCCGCGGCGTTCACATTTCGATGGAGGCGAAATGCTGGAGGCCTGTGTACTGTGGGACGTCGTTGCACGCTGAAGAACGCCAGGTGGTAGAAATTTCCGGAGCCTTTCACTATGGTGTCCCACATAGCGAAATGTGTCTCTTCGGAATATGCGATCGAGGCCCAGCATTTTGTTTTAGTACTGCTTTATAATGTAGCTTTGTACTCCATGAAGAGTGTAGCTTCGTTCTCCATGCTCCATGAAGAGTAGGACTACATTCTAGGCGCTATATTACCACGCAATCACTGTGCAAATTCACCGCAAGGAAGGTTAGTTAATGTTTCCAATGACAGTGCATGACAAAGTTGACAAAGTTTGACCACACTTTCGAGCTGTGGCATTAAATCAACGCAGTATTCCTTTATACGTGCAGGTACCAAAAAGCCCACATAAAGACACGGAATGTGGTCGAAAGGACATTCGGTGTCTGGAAGCGCCTCTTCCCTTGTCTGGATATGGGGCTCCAGCACAAGCCGAAACAATCTGCAGTGATCATCACAGCGTGTGCAGCCCTGCAGAACTTTGCATGTTTGATGAAGGAGCCACAGCCTCCTATTGAAAGCGCTCCCATCCAGGACGCTCCATCGGCTCGCACCAGCACGACAGCAGCGAGGCGGCCAGAGCACCTGCCACCTGTTGATGCTGTCAGCAACAGCTTGTCGGGAATGCAGGCACGACGGGTGCTCATCCAGAAGAGCTTCACATAGGTAAGAAATGCACAGTCCTCAACACTGTCCCATGCATTTTGAATAAAGCATGTTTATAATGCGCACTTGCTCATGCTACCCGTATCCCAACTTTTGTGCAGGAACTAAAGAAATGCTAGAGCAATGGGAACGACTAGCAGGAGTTCAAGCGGCGGGACGAAGAGGTCAACGAAGTGCAGCTGGGGATCCTGAGTGACTCCTGAGAGTGTGCTCATCATGACGCTCTCTGATCTACGACCGCAGACCTTCACTGCGAATACACCCCTTTACACTACAGTTTTTTCTCAGCTTCGGAAGCTTTTAAGTTGCGAGCTTGTTGCATTAACAAACTGCTACTCTTCCACTTCTAGGTTCTGCATTTCTTGCTATATTGTTCTATTTCAAATGCTATTTTTCAAGAACGCTGTATTGATCTTGCAGGAGGCGAATACCAGAAAAGCTCTTGTTGACCCTGCTGCGGAGGGTCTTAATGGCGCTCAGTTCATTTGTTTAAGAGCTGCTGCCTTGGCGGCTTTGCTTACACGCATGTGAAAAATTACCAGATTTGGTAAAGTACAACAGTTAGGCCTTAGGTGGAGCAGTCGCAGGGCTTGTGCACCTTTCCACAGAGCAAACATTTGTGTGGCTGCTTTGGTAGCGGCATGGAATTCAGGTTCCTCACAGCAAGTAGTTCTGCTACTTCGTCTTTCCTACTTTCACCTGGCTTGCACTTCAAGCTTGGGCTCTTGCATGTCTTCCATGTGTTGAGTATAAATTTGTTTTTATGTCACAATTGTAATGACAAAGAAGTGCCCATGTGGCAGCGGGACTGCTCTCGGCAAGCGCGTGCTTCGGGTTGGTGCTGCTGGAACCGTTGACTGTCTTTGAACGCTGTTCTGCGCTTTGTACTTTCTGCCCGGAAAACCCATTGCACAATCATTAATTTCAAATATCCCTTTTACAACAAAACGAGACGTTCCCAATTGCCTACAATGATGAAATTCCAGATCACTGCGAAGTTTTGTTTTCTGGCTTGCCAACAGAGGTGTGTTATGAATCAGTTATTAAATTTCTCACTTTTTTTGGCTGTATTGAGGTAAAAAAACATGAGTGTATTCTTTTCATTTGGTTTGCTTTAAAGATGGTGTAGAACGGTCGAACCTTCAGCTGTCACACTGGAGCCTTCTTTTCAAGGAACGATGCTCGAGTGGTTTGTTGTGCATTGTCGCTCTCTCTCGTCTCTGTTCAAAGTGGGAGTTGGTTGTTGTTATAGTATGGTGCAAAAGGTCGATTCTTTAGGTGTGAAATGGGCTTACTGACATGATCCACATGCCTCGTCCAGCTCAATCTCTTACAACAAAGTTGCATAACGGGCAGTAACTGGCACAGAGAAAGAAGCGAAAGAAGCAGCATATGTGCGGAGAGGATTCCAGGCATTGTTGTGTCATGGTGAAACATACCAACCTACAGTGTGTGACCTGTGAGCATTTTTAATTTCCAAGTGTAAAGGCCATGGTCGTACATAGAACTCCTGTAACTGTTGCTAAGGCTACACAATCTGTCTGCGAGCAGTTGCACTCAATATTCATTGTCCTCGAGCCAAATGCACCTGGTGTTTGTTAGGTGCCTTGCTTTGCATGGCTGAATACAAACCCTAGGTCATAAAGTGAGTCGTCATGAGCCAACACCAACAGTTAGTCGAGATCATTGTGTGCGGGCACTACTGATGTTTGGGAACGCCTTGCTGCCGCAGTCATGGTGGACCACTGAAAGATAATTTATGACCCCAGTAGTGTTTGCAACTTTTTGTTTTGTGGGTTCAATGAATGGTTTGTGATATGACTAGGTAGCTACTTCTAGCTCGCAAGTGTTGTAGTGAAATCTTTTACATGCAAACACTTGGACTAGCGGTTCTTTTGATTTGTACATGCAGTTACTGGTTGGCTGTCACAGCTTAAATCTGGCTTTGCATTTGAGCCGGCCTTCTTGGAACTGTGCTGATTCCACTCATCGAGAACTGGCATGTTTTGAAATTGTTACATGGTTCGGCGGGGTTCGAAATAGCAGAACGTGGGTGCCATCAGCAAGTGTTTTTTTGATGCATGCTTCTTTATAGTCTTTTTTTGTCATGCCTAGTGCGGCTTGTCACAGGAATGTGGCGGCCATATTTTTGAAGCAATAGATTACTTCAGCAAAGCGGGAGGCTGTGGCACTGTATTGACTCAAGCTATGGGCCCACCTTGTAGACAGCATAGGAGGAATCGCATTCTTTAAGGGTTTCGGTTCTTGAGTAGGAGGCACTAGCCACGAGGGTTTAGGTTAGATGAGACAGCAAAGATAATGGAAGGAGTAGAGAGCGGTGTTGGCCTTTGAGCATTTATGTGGTGTTGACTTGCGTGAGCCAATATTGTTGACTTTTTATACATGGAAACGTTAACAATGTGGCCTGCAATTTTCTCTACTGGTTGGTTTTGCAAGCAATGCCAGGGGAGGTTTTTCCTTCCTAGAGCAGCCATATTTTTAGCATACAGCAATGCGTATTTCTATGAATAAATTGCTGTTTGCATCCAAAGATCCATATAGCCATAGCAGCTTAAGTACCACGCAACCATCCTAACTGCTTCCTGCTATGCGATAGCTTGTCAGACTTGCATGCAAGGTGGTGACGGGGCTGTATGTCTGTTCCCACCGAGTCATGTGCTTAAAACGGTACATGTGCAAATGAAGTGTAGTTATGTTGATTTGCCACATAATATTTGTGCAAGCATTCACACAGCATTCCAGTTTCATTCAGTCATAGGCACCGTTTATTCTGGTGCCTCTCGCAGCCTACAAAGCTCTTCAAGTTTGATTTGTTTTTCAATTTCTAAGATTTCCAATTCCAATTTTTTTTTTCTGGATATCAAGGAGTTTTGCCGATCTTGCAGAATACTGTTGTGGTCCTCTCGCATCAGCTGCAGACGCAGTCCATGCTCTTCGCGCAGTAAGGCCGCTCTATAGTCGTTCTCATCTGCCAGAGACCTTTCTAAAAGGGCCATCCGCCCTCTTGGAGCCCTGCCAGCGTCACCGGTGGCCACTGCTTCAGCAGTAGTGGGACTAGCGGCAGCTCCAGAAGCAACTGTAGCACTGGTGCAGCCTGCTGCAGCTGCGCTGGAAGCATCAGCGGGTTGCACAGCAGGAAAAAAGAGATTGCTCTCCTGCTCAATTGCTTCTGGAGTTGCCCCACTCTTACCAACAGCAGCCGCTGGTGACTGCGGCTCACCCACGAGCGGAGGTTCCCAGTCGTCTTCTGTAATAAAGAAAAGGTAAAAATTAGTTGGACAAATCTAAGCTTACAACACATTAGCTGTCTGCCTCAACAGCACAGATTGTTGGGTCAATTGGTGAAGAGACATTATAACGAAAGCTTTATAATGTTCTTATATAAGGCACCACTTGCCCTTCTCGGCGCCAAATAGCTGCCTTTGTTTCTGGGGGCCCCAGTTTAGTCATTCCGTTTTGTTCTGCCATATTCCTCACCTTTCACTCTGAATTATGCCTAATGACCTCACTTTATTTTTTCTGCTGATACAGTAGTGATAGTCACGCAGGCCCCGAGTTTTACACATGTGGTTATCCTCTAACTCTGCACCTGCAGCTTTTTTGCTCATTCAATGGGTTTCTTTTCAATTTTAGTATATTTGCTAGTTTGTACTCATGCGTGTCCTCTGGCCCAGGGAGCCAGTTATACGCCCTTCCTTTCTTCAAAATTATCAGCGTCTAGAACTTTGTCAATGCCAATGAACGCCGACAGCTTTCACTTTGTATATCCTGGAGTAGCTGAGCTAATCCACTTTCATTTCTTGCAAAGGTTTCCTTTTAATGCCTGCCTGCTTGCTTCGCCACATATATGCGGCACAAATGCCAAGGTGAGGCATACAAGAAAGGTGACAAATACTGCAGCCTGAGCCTGAGGGCTACAGAAAACATGCGCTTCGAGTGAAACCTCTGCATTGCAAAACTAACAATTTCCTTGAAACTAGCAGCCAAATTCGAAAAGGCTTTGAGCATTACACATAGGCAAGCTGCACCATTATTCACAACAAGAATGTTGTTACCTTATCCCTGGAGCACCATCATGTACAAGTACACAGAAATATGAAAATTTATGTGAAGGAGTGCATGCATAATGAAACTGCAATAAAGTTGGCATTCGTTTGAAGTGAGGCAGGAATGGCAAACAAGACTCAAAAACATCATCAGGAGAGAATGTCATAATGAATGCAGTTCAGGTTGCAGCACTGAATGCTTGCTCCCTCGGTGTCCGACGGTTAACCAACTCCTCGCCTTCCGCTACAGGAACACAGCATACCACTCACATGAATATAAGCCGTCAAGTCAAAATGCCTTCAGAGTGCTGTCCAACAACATGCAGCTTGGAGCAGGTCATCCTTTCGCACTGTCAACGAATGCAGCCTTTATCTGCACAAACATTCAGCCAACCACATGTAGAGCAGCTTTCCACAGTGTTGTATTAAATGAGATTTTTATAATTTGTTGTAGATGAACTGCACAGTCCTCATAGCAGGTTCAAGGCAGTAAAAAACATTGAAACAGTGTCAATTGACAGTACACGCTGCCGTTGTCATCAAAGGAATATAAATAGAGGGAGTGCTGTTTTTCTACAACATGCAAAATGCTTTCTTTACCTGCATAATGGAATTCTTCATTGCCTGCTCCATCCACCATTGGCTGCAACAATCTTATACCAGGCAAACTTGCCACTGGTGGCAGGTCGATGCCTCCATCAGAGTCAGTCTGGTTGCCTACCCTGGTCAATATGTGGCTGGCAACAGCAATGACTTGCTCACTTTGAGCGCTCACAGTGCATTGAGCAGACCCTCCTCCTGAAAAGAAAAAAGACACCGCACACAGTGAGGCTACTCTTAATTTATAGACAATGCGCCATTAAAATATTTTTTTCATGAAGTGCCACACAAAAGCAACCAAAGGCACACCAATGCATGCAACTGTGTGTTGTTTTCGCTACGTTTTTGTGCCACCCGTCCCAGCAGTGCCAGGAATGAGTAAAGGTAGGTAGCTGTATGTACAGCCTTCCGGATTTTCAATAGTACCAAGCGACTGTCAATAGCGCGGCAAGTTTCCTCATGAACATAAAGGTCGCCAGTGTAGACACCGTCTGGTCTACGGTGCACCCAATTTGGCTTCGCGGCACGATAGTATGCGAATGGTACCAACTCCGAGCAAAATCGTCCGTTGTCAGTTCGCTGCTGGCCAGGCGCGAGCCCTCCGTCCCACTGCACTGCCCGCTCATCATAGTCTTCTATGCAGCAGAAATCGCATGCCTTCGTACTGACATGAATGTAGCAAACATTCTCTGTAGTTTTTAAAAATTACGGAGGCTGTACAGGATACTGCTCGGGCATTATTTACACGATTAACGCAAGCTGCATTCATCTGCGTTTGTAAATAAAGCAGAGTACATACAAAGCATGCAGGAACAAACATTTGTAAACGGCCTGCAAGCCGCGCTGACCTGTCTTGTGGCGATCTCTCTTTTTCCTCGCGTCCTCTTCCTTCGACTTTTGTTTAGGTTGGCCCAGCATTTCTTGAGCTGATTGGGGTCACGTCGGGTCACCCCGTGATTGCTGTTAAACAGCCCGGCAATTTCCTTCCAAGCGGCGTTTTTTTTTTGCCAGCGACGACACATCGGTTTTTTTGCACTCTAATATATGCCGACGTGCGTTAACAAAACACAATAACAATTCCTTTTCCTCGAACGTGAACTGAGGCGCTGGTCTCCGCTGGGAGCAGGAAAAGCATGGGAAAAACTGGCTATGGCTCAACTAGGATTGGCTCAATGTGGAGCACGTTGCCAGCCAAAAACGTCAATCAAGTGGAAGCAGCGGGTAGCACTGAAATGTAGTTTTTATTGTTAGCAATTTTTTGCAGGTCACTCACACCTAGTGCCTGTTTATGACTGCTGAACGAGATGCGTTGTTTTATCGGAGCAAAATGGGCATTATTATAATAGATTGTTCAATACTCTCATCCCCAGACGAGCAATGCGCCCTCGCTTTCAAGCACGCGCTTAACTTGACGAAGCAAGTCAGGTTGAGCATCTATGAAACACGAAACCCAACTTGGCCGTTCTGAAGCCGCCTTGGTGCTTCGACTCGACTTGCCGAAGTTGAGTCAAAACGCGAGCCAAGTTACATTTCTGCATTCGGGGGTTAGAGTACCGTCACTGCAGCACGGCTACAGTGAACTAGAATATTTTCCAGTGAAGCGAGGGGAGGGGGCAGCGCCTTGGTACGCGCGTCACCGAGTGTGTCTCCTGAAGCGGCGGCGCTGTTGTCGACCACTCTTGAAGGCGGCCGGCGGCGGCGGGTCAGAGCACGCCTGATGGCGCTTCAGCTGTGCGCTGGCTTTTCGTTCAGTGTGGCTGCATTGCACGAGTATTTTGATATGAGTATATTAACATCTTGCAAGAATGAGCGCAAAGCAACGGCTCAACCACTGCTACGCCCCAGGGTGCAGCACAGGATACGCAAGAACTAAAAACGCGCCAAAGTTGTCGCTATTCAAGGTGCCTGCTGATCCTGAGCGCAGATCCACGTGGGAGAGGAACCTACATCGAGGCGACAAGCCGCTAACTGCAGACTGCGCGGTGTGTGAGCTACATTTTGAGCCACGCTTCATTGTTCGGGATTACGTGCACCACATAAATGGTGAGGAAGTTCGAATTCCACGCGGGACGCCTACGCTTACCGCAGATGCAGTCCCCACAATTTTACCCAATCTGCCAAGTTACTTGAGCAAGCTCCCCACTCCCAAGAGGAATGAGAGAAAAAGGAGCGGTGATGACGGTGTCACACCACGAAAAAAGGCGCGAAGGCAGGTTACAGAGGTGATCGAAGATGAACCTGTCGAACCTGCGGCCAGCAACGAAGTATGCGCGGCCGCGACTGTCGCTGCGGTGAGGAGAATGGAAGTCCCAGGGAAGCGATGGACGCAGCATGAACTTCAAGACGCAGATGGAGTATGTTTTACATTATGTGCTCTCGACTCGCTGTCAGGTGAGGTGAGCGTGGAAAAGGCCGTGTTCTTCATTGCAGACAGTGTCGGTGCCTTGCATGCAAAGACGTTCCTGGTGGGCAAGCAGGTAGCTGGAGCACCAGTGGCAACAATGCAAGATGCTGTAACCACAATGCAAGAAGCACATGATTTTCATATCTGCAAAGGTGCAGCGTCGAGGGATGAAAACTCCCTGATGACCAGGCTAACAGCAACCTTGCAAAGTCAAATTGAGTACAAATCAAGAGCAGCATATAGTACTCGCTGTCAAGGCAAGGCAACCAAAGATGGTACTTCATGCGTCAGTTGCAAGTACTTAAGGAAAGCGCTTTTTAAGCGGCAGTCACGCCTGAAAAGGCGTCAAGGAACGAACAGCCAAAATACTGGCTCGCGATGCCGCGGTCCCCTTGCCAAGAAGCTGCAAGCGTGTTGCCGAAAAAACAAACGGCTTTTATCAAAGCTAGACAAGCTCGCAGTGGACCTTCAGGAAATGAAAACTAAGTGCGCTGCAACAGCTGAGGAAATACTTTCTCGGCTCCTTATCACCAAAGCAGCAGCTGGCTATAAGGCAGTGCTTCGAAGCATCCAAAAGAAAAAGCCCACGGGGCATGAAGTACGATAAGGAATGGATGCTTGAATGCATATTGCTTAAAATGATGAGCCCTAAACTGTACCGGTATATGAGGAGGCAGAACATCTTGACCCTCCCAAGTGACACAACGCTGCGTAAATACACTGCCCAGTAGAGGAGCGGCTACGGATTTAATGAAAAAATGCTGAACGTGTTGAAAAAGAAGGTTGCCCACCTCGATGTGTTCCACCGACACGGTGGAATAATAATAGATGAAATGAAGCTAGCAGAACACTTATCAGTGACAACAGGTGCGAAGATAGAAGGCTTTGTCGACCTTGGCCCATATACGCCTGAAAACGAAAAAACATTGCCATGCAATCATGGTCTTGTTGTGATGTTTGTGCCACTCGTTGGCAACAGGACTCAAGTTCTTGGTGTTTTCGGGAGTAACGAGAACGTTAAAGGTGACCTGCTGGCCAAAATTGTAATCGAGTCCACAGCTCTTGCAGAAAGGGCTGGCCTCTTAGTGGACTACGTCACATGCGATGCAGCGGCCTGGAACCGGAAAATGTGGCGCATGTTTAATACTCGAGCTTCCTTGAAAGAAGTGGTCTGCAAGAAACCGCATCCTGTTGACAGCAGCCGTTTCTTATTTTTTTTTCCAGATTTCCCACACCTTATCAAAAATATTCGAAACAGGCTTCTTGTCACGACTTTTGACACCCCCGATGGAACGATTTCAATGCAATTTGCTCGAAAAGCTTTCGAACTGGACAGAAATGCTGTAACGATGAAAGCAATGCCTGGCATAACTACCGCGCACATCAGCCCCAATAATTTCGAAAAAATGCGGGCAAGTTATGCATTCCAATTGTTCGGGCATGGTCCTTTGCGAGCCTTTTTTCTTTACCGCACTCAGCTAGAGCAGAGCTGCGGTAAACTTCAAGCTACAGAAAAGTTTTTCATAAGAATGAAGTCGTTGATTGCTGTGATGACTGGCAGGTATACAGCTGAAGCCGTCAGGCCTGCTTCTGATGGTGTGAAGTTAATAAAGGAAACCCTAGGTTTCCTGGACACCTGGGAGCGCCACGCTGATAAAAAGAATTTTCTGAGCGAATCTACCGCGGAAGGCCTAAGAGTCACGCTAACAAGTACTCTTGAGCTCCTTCAGTACTTGCACGACCAAGTTGGCTACAGCTACCTGTTGACATCAAGACTGAGCCAGGACAAAGTGGAGAACTTCTTTGGATTGGTAAGGCTTTCATCTGGCTGCAACTCCCATCCAACACCACAACAGTTTGTTATCACTGTTCACTGCCTCTCTTATTACAACTTGGCACACAGCGTTGCAAGTGGAAATGCAGAGAGCGACATATTAAGTTCTCTTCTTGACGCGGGGGACAAAGAGGAAACTGCAAAGCAGCAACTGATGGAGAAAGTGAAGGTTTGCTCCGAAAAAGAGGGACCGTCGGCTTCATGTGGCAGTGCAGCTATGCAACATGACTATAACACCCAAAGAAGTGACTCAAGGTTGATCTATCACATCTCTGGGTACGTGGCGAAAAAGTGCGTGCTACCCACCAAATGTCCTGCATGCATCGATTGCCTCTTATTGCCAGCAGAGCAAGGGCGCCGCATGCATGCTGCTGAATTTGTTAAGCATATTGACGAAGGAGGCTTACTCTACCCCTCGGTTGAACTGTTCCGTTTCATCACAAGGCTGGAGGACATTTTTACTAATTGCTTTAGTGCGCTCAAAGTTCATTCCGAAAGTGTTATGGACATCTTACACATGATCCATTGTGCTGTTCCTTTAAAGGTGGGATGCAATGCACATGTTGAGAGTATCACTCCTCGCATAGTGAGTTTTTATGTTACTACGCGGCTTCATTTTTTTATCAAACGACTGAACAGGTCAAACATGCTGTCGAAGCGAAAGGCAGCGCAGCACCCCAAGCTAAGCAGATTAAACTAACTGTATTTGTACAGTGTTTGCTTCGTGCATTGGAGCTTTCAAGTGGAAATTACAAACACCTGCATTAAAATCGTATGAAGCAGTTTTTCGACTGTTTTTTGCGTCAATGGCTTTTATTGTACATACCATATGTGTTGACTGAAGTGCATTCTCGTATCAGCATGGAAATCATCAGTTTTACGCACCTAATATTCTGTGAATTTGTGTCTTCGTTGATAAGAAACACGGTATATATATATATATATATATATATATATATATATATATATATATATATATATATATATATATATATATATATATATATATCGCGTATACCCCGTGAGAAATGGTCCCACGAATAACTTTTACTTTGCGAAATTTAGTCTCGCGAAATTTATTCTCTCGAAATATGTCGGAACTGCGACAGTTTGTAATACTTAGCTCAAAAAAAAAGAAACGTTTACAGTGCGCTCAATAGCCTTCGTCTGTTATTGCTTGCTATGGCGGGATCGACATTGTACACTCAATTCAGTCAACATCCGCACATGCCAGATATCTTCAAATATTAAACACACATAGCAAGCGCGAAACAAAACTACGTTAAACGTGCAGCTAAATAACGAAGTACGCTTTCCAGTCTCGTGTGCTGGCATCGCACGCTGCGGAGGCGAGCCGAGCGTTCAAGAGTGGTCGATCGCAGCGCCGCCGCTGCAGGGGACACGGCGTGCGTCAGGCTGAGAGGCGCGGTCGCGCCACTGGAAAATATTCTAGTTCACTGTAGCACGGCGGTAAGCAGGGGCGGCCATTTTGTTGTTTATCATTGTTGCCAGATTGCCGCTTCGGCGACCTCGCCGCTAACTTTGGCCCGGCCATTTTGTAAACAACGCTGTTAGCCACCCTGCGCTGCGGCGGGGATCGTAGCCGTACGGCATGGAGCCGCTCAGATGCAAACGGTACAGCTGTTGCCTTCAGTTTATGCTTTCGTCATGCGGAGCTGAAATGCTGCGAGGCGCGGAATCCCTGGTCACTGAGTCGGTCACCGGCAGCACTCGCAGCGTCGCAGCACTAGGACTACCACAGTTGCCCGACTGAAAACGCATAAGCCACAAAATGGCAGCCCCCATGAACCGTCGCAGTGTAAACAAGTATCACGTGATGCAAACTGACCAATGATCGTGGTGGCGGCACAGAACAATAGGAGAAAAGAGTGCCGGTACTCTAAGTCTTTATTTAGTGACTCTAAGTCCATCGAGTTTGAGCTTTAGTGTGCGTTTGTGCGCATGTTTTTTATTTATTTATTTATTCCAAAATACTGCAGGCCAGCATTGGCCCAAGCAGGAGGGGCATGAAAAACACAAATCACAACACCACGTGAAAACATTTCGCGTGACACACAGCAAAAACGAAACCAAAAAATGAACATAGCAAGAGAAAAAATACATGCTCAAAAAAGGGGAAAAAATAGTCACTTCCTTTTTAGTTGAGCAAAAAAGTTTTTAGCGCCTGTTCCACGTTAGGAGAGTTAAAATCGATTCAGGTAGTGGGTTCCAATCTGCTATTGTTTGAGGGAAAAAAACTGCTTAAATGCGTTTGTTTTGGCAAAAAGAGGCTGTAAGGAGTGCTCCCTACTATGGCGAGGTCCTTCTTGCAGTGGAGTGCCTGAGGAATGAAGGGGAGAAATGCAAAGCTTACCAGCTATAATTTTCTGAAGGAAAGAAATACGGTTAACTTTTCTGCGTGTACGCAGAAACGGAATGTTATTGTCTTTCATGAGCTGTGTTGGAGATTCTGACCTTCTATATTTATGAAAAATGAAACGTACTGCCTTCCTCTGGATGAGCTCTAATTGATAAAAATCTTTCTTGGTGTGCGGATCCCAAATTTCAGGAGCGTATTCAAGTTTGTACCTGACAAAAGTTCTGTAAGCCAGAAGCTTAATATTTCTAGGAGTATGTTTTAATTTACGTCGCATGAAACAAAGCTTAGAGAAAGCGGCTGAACAGATCTGAGAAATATGAGTGCCCCAGGTTAATCGGTTATTAGGAGTAATTCCTAGATATTTATATTGTGAAACCTCTATAATGTGGCTGCGGTGAAGGCAGTATTGATAATGACTAACAGTTCATTCTCGTAACTCTGAGAAGTACACTCTTATCTATATTTAAATCCATGTTCCATTCCTTACACCAGTGACATATTTTAAACAAAGATTCTTGAAGCAATTGATGGTCTCCAATTGATGTTATTTCTTTATATACAACGCAGACATCTGCGAACAATCTTAATGACACAGACAGAGGAATGGTATCTATTAAATCATTTATATATATTAAAAACAGCAAAGGTCCTAACACACTACCCTGGGGAACACCGGAAGTAACAGGGATTCAGAAAGAGTACCATTCACATTAACACTCTGAGCTCTACCACTTAAATATGCTCTGACCCATTCAATAAGATAAAACGGAATACCACGTAACTGTAATTTATAAAGGAGCTTTGAATGAGGCACCTTATCAAAAGCTTTAGCCATATCCAAAAAAAAAGAACATCAATCTGTCCCGAGTTATCCAGCACTCTAAGAAAATCATTAATAGTCGTCAATTGCCTCATCCTCGTCCTTTTCTCGGTAGCGCAGCTTTTTACCTCCACTCGCTGTCCACTTGTCTCTCTGTCTCCCTTCCGTCCATTCTTTTTTCGGCCGCGTGAGTTTCTCTTCCCTTCGGAGTGGGGGGTTCTCCCCTTTTTTTGTACAATCGGTGTTTCTGGCATGTCGGGGTGCCACAACTGGTTTCTCTTTTTTTCGCAGGCGCGCTGCGCTCACGTCGGAGTCTGCATTCCTCCGGCCACTAATTCGGAGAAAGTGCATTCAGTCCGAGCGTCGAAGCAGTCAGCGCAACGAATCGAAGGAATGTTTTTCCTTTGGCTAGGCGAGCAATATGTTCGTCGGCGGCATGCTGACACTAGCTTGCGAGGCGCTGAAACGCAATCTATGAACACTCTCACCTATTCTCTTCCACGCTGCATCACCTTTGCAGTATTTCTCGCTGAACTTTACCCAAGCGCAAGAGTATTTAATAGAACTGCAAACCAATTTAAATCTAGGTGGCACACAAATTAACCCAAGCGAGAGTGTGGCATGTTCCTACCACCGTCCCGCCCACAGTTAATCGCGGTCTAAAAATTTCGAAGATGCGTTATCGACGAGTTGTATTCAACGTAGAGAGACCTAATGATCACATGATAATTATGATTATCACTTTTTTGGTCTACTACAACGGGATGGGTATTTATACCACCGTGCACATCAACCGAAGGAGCCGGTGTATAAAGCGCGCGATGCTGTCAGCTATTACATAACGGCAGTGTCGCAGTTCGCACCATGGCATCACACATTTACCGCGATAAGATGTGCGACACCGTGCTACGGTGATGACTAAGACAAAGTGCCTGTGATTTGCTGGTAGTCCTGTCACATGACTATGTATCACTTGCAACCTGGCGTCATGCATTCTCAGCCTAATTACGACGGGTGTGCAGCTGAAATTTTACTTCGAACCTAATAAGCCTGTTGCTACGACTAGGTAGTTTAATGATGACTCATGATACTCTTAAACTTCGAAAGGATGCGGATTTTCCTCACTTATAATAATGGTATCAAATGTCTCTGTTAATTTCGAGTATTAGAAGACTATAGATGTTTCGAAACGCTATAGTCATTTGATTTTAAGGAAAGATGAGGGTCTTTAGCGACCTAGCAAGACTGGTATCCGCAATGACATAGTTTTCCCTGCCTTGCTGTCCCTGGGCTATCCTTTACAGGAAAGGTTTTTGCGGAGTCATATCTCTTGCCTCACGTGACTTTAGAATCATGCCATGTCGTTTTTGCAACCATAGCTATTATGTTGATTATGAAATGCATATGCGTCATAACGAATTGTCGCGTGGCATGGAGCAAGTTTCATTGAGAAAGGACATTTTTACGACTTTTAATTCATTCTACGAAATGACTCGGTCTATTCAGAGTAATAGCTAGCTGCCGTCAGGACCATACAGAGGCGATATGCAACGGTGCGAGCTGCACGACAGTGCCGGTGCGTAATGGCTATCACTTTCGCGCACTCTCACCGAGTGCTGGACGGTATAATACCCGGCCGACGTGTATTTGACACTGCTGTTCTCATTGGTACGTAGCGCAGAGGATGTAATAAAACTTGCGAACTCATGATGTAGAAGCCATTTCGGCATTTGTCTAGTATTGTCTGCTTTTCATTTAACCTTTAGAATAGTGCGACGCTATCGATTAGGTTAAGACATTTCATTATCACCATCATTTTCATAGTGTAATAGCGGGAAGCCAGTGCGCAGACGCAGGACAATTACAAAGGGGAGGGGGCGTTATTGTCCTGCATCTGCGCTCTGTGGCCCCCCTGTTCCCAGTGCTACTACAATTATCGCCATGCAAACGAATGAAGCACGCTTCATAAATTTCGCGCTCTTTTATGACTCTAGCCGGTAGCGGCGTCACCCTATTCTATATTTGTGTAGTCTCTAATGCCTCTATTTGCAAAGCTCATTCTGTACATCGCATCTGGTTTTTATTTGCGAGAATTCCCAGCAATCTTTAAACATAGTTATTTTAACCGGGCATTCACCAAGAAGGAAGCAATATTGACACCGCCCATTCATCGTCGTCGTTCTACTAGAACCACGAGAGCGCGGAATGCGCGCGCGAGCTGGCCTTAGAAAAAGAAGCCGAAGTGTCTGGCTGCGAATGCTCCGCTTTTGGGACTGCTACTGACGTCCGCGGCAGTCACCTACTTTGACGTATCCAACCGAGCTGTACCACCCGTGACATCTGGTGGAGGGCGCTGGGTAACGCATTTCATGCCTCGGACTCCCCCAGCAAGCAGGGATTCAAGTCCTCGAGGGTCATCTGCCATCGAGGTGACGCCTGTACACCACGGCAGCCGCCGGCTCCAAGGCCTTCAACCCGAGTTTGGGCTTCTGGAGTCTCGCTCAACCCAAGCGGTTCGTTCAGCGCCATCGTCGACGACCGTCCAGCCCAAAATAGGCATGCAGACAACGATTAGTTCACCTTCTGTTGTGCTGCAGCAGCCTCGGGAGCCACCGATCTTCCAAGGTTCTCCAGGCGAAGACCCGGAAGACTGGCTGGAGAAATTTGAACGCGTGGCCCGGTACAACAGATGGGCGGAAGACTCCAAGCTTCAACACGTGTTCTTTTCGCTGGAGGGCGCAGCTGGTACGTGGTTCGAGAACCGGGAGTCGTCCATAACGACGTGGAACGTATTTAAAGACCAGTTCCTGAAGGATTTCACCACGGTGATTCGAAGAGAACGGGCCGATCTGCTCCTTCAGTCCCGAACCCAGCTACCAAATGAAAGCATACTGGTATACTTCGAAGAGATGGCAAAGTTATTTCGTCGAGCTGACCCGGACATGACAGAGCAGAAGAAACTCCGGTACCTTATGCGAGGTGTCAAGGAGCAAATCTTTGCCGGACTGGTTCGCAATCCACCGAGCACGGTCGCAGAGTTTCTGTCGGAGGCAAAGACACTCGATATGCGGTTGCGGCAATACGAGCGTCAACCTTTGGCCATGACTGCGGCAACCACGGACATCAGTAACACCCACATGCTTCGCGAAACCGTACGAGCTATCGTTCGCGAGGAGCTCCAGAAGCTGTTCTCGGCTACGCCGCCTGCGCCAACGGTTACTGCTCTATCCGAGGTTATTCGGGAAGAGGTGCAACAGGCGCTAACAACACCAGCTCCCTTTCAGCCGTCCACAGCCCCACCGCAAATGACATACGCCGCTGTTGCTCGTCGCGCACAACCGCCGCCGACTCGTCTTCAGGAAACCCCGGCCTCTTTTCGGCCGCCACCACCTACTCGTCCTGCTCCATCGTATCCCCGTAAAAGTGACATCTGGCGCACTCCCAACTACCGTCCTCTCTGCTATCACTGCGGTGAGCCGGGCCACCTGTACCGCAACTGCAGGTACCGTCAGATGGGCCTGCCGGGGTTCCCTGCAGATGCACCACGTCCGCAGCCTGTGCAGCGACCCAGAGAAATCAACGATTATCTGGCCGAATCTGCCGGTGGGACCCGCAGGTCGCCATCCCCACGTCGTCGGTCTTACGGTGACTTTCCTCGGGGAAGGTCGCCAAGCCCCCGCCAGGAAAACTAAAAGCAGCAACCTTTGAGGGGGAGGTTGCTCACCGACGAAATGTAACAGACCCTCCTACGCCGCAACTAGGTGGCCACCCGATGCCATGACCGAATGCCGTCCAACACCGTGAAACGCCGACACGACGGGAATGCCTCCTGACGTACCGAAATGAACCCGCGCCGCACCGCTGCCGTGACCGAACACCGCGCCGTACCGCTCACACGCCGTCTACGACTGCAAACCTGAGCATTTCCCTCGACGGAACAGACGTCACTGCACTCGTCGACACAGGGGCGGATTACTTTATCCTCAGTGGAAATTTCGCCGCCATTCTGAAAAAGGTCACCACTCCGTGGATGGGCCCACAGATTCGTACAGCCGGGGGTCACTTAGTTACACCGACCGGGACTTGCACATCAAGAGTAGCAGTTCAAGGCGCAACCTACCTGGCAACGTTCGTTATACTCGAACATTGTTCACGTGACGTTATTCTCGGGATGGATTTCTTGACCGAGAATAGAGCGGTCATCGACCTCCAGTCAAAGGCCGTGTGTTTCTCCACAGAGAACGCAATACACAGAAATCCAGACCATCCGACCGCACTTTGCATCCTGGATGACCACGTCACCATCCCACCTCGTTCGAGTATTATGGTTTCTGTCGGCGCCAAGACTGTGCGGAATTTCGAAGGCGTCGCGGAAGGCAACCAGATCTTGCTTTTTGCCAGGAGCCTTGCTGTCCACAGAGGAGTCGTTAATCTCGTCGACGGAGAAACAGAAGTGCTGATAATTTCGGTGGTGCACACCAACATCTGAACGTGGCAACCGTTGTGGCTCACGTTGATGCCATCGCCCATGTCAGCAGCACACCCAGTATTTCCACAATTTCGTTGTCGCAAGAGCAGAGCCCAGTCACTGGTTTCACGTTCGACGTCAATCCAGCACTCTCCTCGACGCAGCAACAACAAGTTAAAGATCTTCTGCGCTACGGCGACATCTTCTCGGTATCATCGCGTGTTGGACGAACTCACCTAGCGAAGCATCGCATTATTACGGACGATAACGTGCACCCGCTCCGACAGCCCCCCTACCGAGTGTCTCCCGCTGAACGCGATGCTATTAGCCGCCAAGTCAAGGAAATGCTCCGCGACGACGTAATTCGTCCTTCCCGGAGTCCCTGGGCAGCGCCAGTCGTCCTTGTGAAGAAGAAAGACGGAAAATTGCGGTTCTGTGTAGACTACCGTCGCTTAAACAAAATCACCAAAAAGGATGTGTATCCTCTCCCCCGGATCGACGACGCTCTGGATCGCCTTTGTAGCGCTAAATACTTTTCTTCGATGGACCTCAAGTCAGGTTACTGGCAAATTGAGGTCGATGAGCGGGACCGTGAAAAAACAGCTTTTTTTACTCCGGATGGCCTGTATGAATTTACGGCCATGCCCTTTGAACTGTGCTCTGCACCGGCAACTTTCCAACGCCTCATGGATACCGTCCTTGCCGATTTAAAATGGCAGCCGTGTCTCGTCTATCTTGACGATGTTGTCGTCTTCGCCCCGACTTTCCAGGAGCATCTTCACCGCCTCGACTTGGTCCTACAAGCAATAAGGTCTTCTGGACTCACGCTCAAAAATGAGAAATGCCACTTTGCTTATACAGAGCTGAAGTTCTTAGGGCACGTTGTGAATCAATCCGGTGTTCAGCCTGATCCTGAAAAAACAACAGCTATTGCCCATTTTCAGCCGCCGCAAGACCTGAAAGCTGTCCGCCATTTTCTTGGATTGTGCGCGTATTACCGTCGCTTCGTGAAAGATTTTGCTCTCACTGCCGAGCCGCTGACGCGCCTAACAAGGTCGGACACACCTTTCACATGGGAAGCAGCGCAAGAAAATGCATTCCGCAGCCTTCAAAGCCTCCTGCAGGCGCCTCCCGTTCTGGCTCACTTCGACGTAAACGCCGACACGGAGCTCCATACTGATGCCAGCAACATCGGCTTAGGTGCTGTCCTGGTCCAGATCCAAGCAGGTCAAGAACGGGTCATCGCTTACGCAAGTCGATGTTTGTCACCAGCCGAATCAAACTATTCCGCTACCGAGAAAGAATGCCTTGCCATTGTATGGGCCACTTCGAAATTCCGACCGTACCTTTTCGGCAAAAATTTTAACGTGGTGACCGATCATTATGCCTTATGCTGGCTCGCAAGCCTTAAAGACCCGTCCGCTCGCCTCGTCCGATGGAGTCTGCGGCTCCAGGAATACGACATGACTGTCGTGTACAAATCCGGGCGCAAGCACTCTGACGCCGATTGTCTGTCCCGCGCCCCAGTAGATCCTTCTACCGACGCCTGTAATGATGACGACATCTTACTGACTGCTCTCAGCGCCTCCTGCATCGCTGACCAACAATGCGCCGACCTCGAACTTCGAGACGTAATGGAATTTCTCAACGGCAGCAACACGACCGCCCCACGCGCTTTCAGGCGCGTGTTGCCATCTTTATGCATCCGCAATGGTCTTCTGGTCAAGAAAAATTTCGCTCCAAACAATACGCAATACCTAATCGTCGTACCGCCTAGCCTGCGCAATGAAATCCTCCAAGCCTCCCATGACGAACCCACTTCAGGACTTTTGGGCATAGCCCGTACGCTAGCCCGAATCCAAGAGAATTACTACTGGCCTCGTCTCCGTGCTGATGTCACTCACTGCGTCAGAACGTGCCGAGCCTGTCAGCGTCGCAAGGTACCGTCAACCAAACAAGCTGGGTTCTTGATGCCCATTAGACCACCGACAAGGCCCTTCCAACGAATAGGAATGGACATGCTGGGTCCGTTCCCACGTTCGAACTCTGGCAACAAATGGATAATTGTCGCGACGGACTACCTTACCCGCTATGCAGAAACGTCAGCTCTACCCAGCGGCAGCGCTTTAGAAGTCGCTAAGTTCTTCGTGCATCAGATCGTACTCCGCCATGGGGCACCTGAAGTGCTGATCACTGACAGAGGCCCTGCGTTCATGGCTGAGCTGCTGCAGGAGATCTTGGTTTACAGTCATACCGACCACCGCCGAACAACGTCGTACCACCCTCAAACAAACGGGTTGACTGAAAGACTGAACCGAACCCTTTCTGACATGATTTCCATGTGCGTCGATATTGAACACAAAACGTGGGACGAAGTGCTTCCTTATGTCACCTTCGCCTACAATACGGCCATGCAAGAAACAACGCAGATGTCCCCATTCCAACTCGTCTACGGCCGTGCAGTGACGATGATGCTCGACGCAATGTTACCACATCTGGACGACTCTAGCCTTCACACTGATACCTACACGTTCCTGGAACGCGCCGAAGCTGCTCGCCAACTGGCCAAAGTTCGAATTCAGGACCAACAACTTCGAGATGCAGATTGCTACAATCGGCGCCGTCACGACGTCCATTATTGACGACGTCCATTTCTGAGGTGATGTTGCCGATTCGTGCTCTTATGTTCGCGGGAACATGGTTGTAGAGCTGGAGGACGAGGTATTTGGCATATACTGTATTTCAAGAGATATAGCTTGAATCGACCGGTTAAACGAGGTGGTGGCGTATCGCTGTTTTGTCAAAAGCGAATTACAATGTGAACTTCTTGATGAATTTTGTGTTGTCAACGCCCGCTATTAGACACGTTCATATTCGGCTTATATGTGTTTACTGTGTGCTATTGCGCTGTCCCTCTGCCAATATGAGCGTTTTATTTCCTTTCTGGATTCTCTTCTTCAATTTGTAAATCATTACAAATTCAGTATCGCTCCTGGTGGTGACCTAATATTAAGCTCTTGTCAAACCGCTAGCATTGCGACGCGGAAATTAGACAGGCTGTTCAATGTTCAGTGCTGTAGGAATGCTACAATTGACCCAATGAGAGTAACAAAAGAAACAGAGACATTGTTAGATAACTTGACGTCTGCAGTAATCAGTCTAACAATTAGCGATCACCTGCATATTTTATGCTTGCTAGCCGTGCACCTAATTTAAAAAGGAGCTCAAAACGATGTGCTGATAGGGGCATCAATCCGTCTAGGCTTTCTGACTTTCGTGAACCGATACTCGGCGCGGACTGCAGCGAATTTTTGGATGAAACGAATCCTGGAGCAGCGTACGATAAATTTACCATAATATTGAAACACCCTACACGATACATAATCGCCTACGTCGAGATCGTTAGCCTGGGATCAGCAATGCGCTACTGAACCGGATAAAAAAAGGCGAAAAAATGTACAGCCACTAAAAACGAAATGTCTAGACGCGTTGAGAACCCTCAGATCTTTTAGAAACAAAGTTACAAAGCAGCTTCGAGTTGCAAAACAACAGTATTATGAGAGTGACGTGACCTGTAAGAAATTGTAAACTAAACTAGGAAATATATACCACAACCAATTACCAAACTTCCGGTGGCGTTGAAGTTGAGGGAAATAACGCTTTCAACAATTTTTTTCTTCTATTGCCCTGACTTCAATATCTTGCGAATAGGTACTACTGAGCAATTATTCACACGGGAACTCAATCATATTTTTTAACCTAATTTCAGATGGCGAGGTTTTGGCGGCATGCAACCGTCTTAACAATAGCAAATCTGTGGGAGGTGCAGGTGTTCAGGTAAAGCCAGTAAAATTTATTATTCTCAATATATCGAACTGCCTGGCAGATTTTCAACTCATGTTTAACAAGGCGTATTCAAACGCAACGAGCAGTCTGAGAGGTTGGCAGTATTTAAAGAAAAAGCGATAAAAAAGACCTTACTATCGCCCAATATATATCCTACCTAACCACTCAAAAGGGTTTGTAAAAGGCAATTCTCACGCGTGCATGCGTGTAATTTATTAATCACAATATTTTAAATTCCGCTCTATTCGGTTTTACGAATTATTGTCTACTCGGCCTTTTCACTCAAAAATAGTACATATACTAGATAATTTTGAAGAAAAAAAATCGTTATAGGCATGTTCATGGATTTTTCGAAAGCTTTCGACAACATCAGTTACAAAACGTTATTCAATAAACAAGACAGGTATGGCATACGTGGCACAGCCCACTCTTTAACACGTTCTTAAACAGCCAATAGGGCGCAGTATGTAGAAATGATTGGTCTCTCCTCCGCAGTCAAGCCCGTCATCCCGGGTGTTCCACAAGGCAGTCTTTTAGGACCCCTTCTTTTCATTCTCTACATCATTGATATTGTACCACATATACCCAGCTGCGAAATACATTATTTCTGCTGACGACAGCAGAATATCTGCATATCCTTCTGCGCTTCTTCAGCTCGGTTGCTTTTCTTGCTATCGCTGCCATCTTTCTACGTGCAGGCTCCTCTCGGCATGCACACAGGCAGTACGCGTGTTAGGTTGTACTGCATAGGCGGTGGACGCGGACCCGCTGAAGAATCAGGCCGGTCCCATGGTCGTCTCGGAAACCAATGCGAGAATCTTCTGTTCGGTGGCGCTACGTTTTTTCTTAGTTTGGTGGGGAGACTGGATAACGTCGTTGTGAATGGAAAGCGGGAGCCGGAACAGATAGCATGAAAGTGTACAGTCCCCCCCTCCCTCAGGCAAATATCTTTTCCAAGGAACAGGAAAAACTACGCTCTTCTTTGGAAGCACGGGACAGATGCCCGCACTACTCTTAAAGCGGCTAGCTTGAGAGGAGAAAGCTCGCTCCCCTTCCCACTCCTTTCTAAAAGAAAAAAAAAGAAAAGAGGGCGCTCTGAGCTTCCAAAACCGGTACGGTAGTTCCGACTCCGCAGTTCTTGTCATGTGACTGCGCATCAACCCCTCCCCACTCCCGCACTTAGACAAGCTACGTCACCCCCGTCACGTGATTGTGGCTAACCTATAAAACTCCGTCGCGTTTTTTCGAGCCTGGCTTCGTTTGTTAGAGTGACAACGGTTCAGGTCGAGTCCAGCCACTCCCGTTCCAAAATGGAGCACGTGCTTGTAAAATGGCAAGAAGAGGGAAAATGGGATGTGTACGCGATCCGCGCCTTAGATGCTGACGTTGGTATGCAGCTTCTAGCAAAAGAAAGCGCCATAGAAGAACTGCGGGGCATTATGGTGATGGTTGAATGGGAAGCCAGCCAGCCAGCCACGAGCGTCTGCTAACCCTTCTGGGTTTCGGTAAGTGTCATCATTTAGATTTGGTCACATTTGTGAATGCCAGGACTCTGTCATAAATTAGTGCGTCGCATGAAATGCAGGCACAGAGCGCGCATTGGAGCGGCAAAGAACGCGGCTTGCTCTGGAAGCAGAAGTAGGCGCCGTCCCGAACACTCCCGAGACCGAGAGCGGAACGCAGCTGCCAACCAAGAGACAAAAAGTAAGTGTGGTTGTCGTCATCCCCAACATTCTCTTCACCTATTTTGCTTCGGTAACTTTTAACGCTATAATATATGGCGAACAAAGCATGCTGCTTGCCTGAGAAAGAACATAAATACAAAAGTGAAAGAAGTAGAAAACCATTTTTTTTTCAGTAATGGCAAGCATTGTGGACATACGATGAACAAAACATTGCTACTTCCTCACGGCTGGAGCGAGTAAATCGCGATGAGTGGAGGTTAACCCTCGACACCGACAGCAGAGTGACCCCTCGGATAAGGGATATCATCATCAGCCGGACTATACCCACTCCACGGCGAAAGCCTCTCCCATATTCCTCCAATTAACCCGGTCCTATGCTAGCTGCATCCACTTGACCCCTGCTAAATTCTTGGATTCCTAAAGAAGAAAAGCGTAGCACGGGCCGGCAGAAAATTAGGTGGGCGGATGAGGTTAACAGATAAGTAAAGGTGAGCAAAAGCTCGAGCTAACATGTAATACAGACAAAAGAAGTATTTGTAACTCTTCAAGAGCATGCGTTAAGGAAAGATAGAATGTTCTGCTGGCGGCCAGCTGAAATTCCGGGCCGAAATTCGCCTTCTCATTGTCTACTCAGGATGCCATAAGAACAGCTTTCCTGCAGTTTTTTGTGGCAATGATTTTGCCGGCAAAGCTCGTTTTCACCGTTGCCAGAACCAGTTCCAGACTGACCCACCTCTTTGCCAGCGGTCGACTGCAGCTTAAAAGTAGTTCAACCGTTATTTCTTCCGGCCATCCACGGCTAGTGAGAACATCGGATTGCTAAGCTTAAATTACTATTGCGCCCTGGAGGCAGCGAAAATTGTAAGAATGAATAATAAACTGCACCAACTACCACAAAACGTTCAGCATAGTGGCCTCTGCGGTCGGAGCATTGCTGAGCAGTCTTAAGGCAAGCTCAGAGTTTGCACTTCAATGACGAAAATGTGTACTGGGGCATTTTACTGTCATCTCACAAAGAAGTAAATTTAAAGAATGTAAGTAATTGATACATTATAAGATTTCTTTGCATACATTAGGTTCTCCATTTTTTCTCTTTTTTTAGTCAGAGATTAAGTGGCTAAAAGAAAGCGCCCGATATGTTATAACCTGCAGGGTATCGTGCTGCATTTTGGAAAAGTTTGCGATAATCGGAACTTTAAAACTCTCGGCTGTGACGCATGCAATACGAAGACAATTGTGTCTTCGTGTTGTCTTCGTAATATTCAGTTAGGTTTGTATGTTTCCTTGTGGTAAATGGATTAGGTGGTAATGGCATATGTGAAATGCACATTTGGTTCTTCCACTCATTAAATAGTTAGGTTCCTATGTTTCTTTGTGCTCCTCTTAAATGGGTGAAATGGTAATGGCAGTAAAATGAGTGAGTGAGTGAAAAACCTTTATCGTCCTGATTCCTTGAAACTGAATTCAGAGCTTGTGCATGCTACAACTGCTCTACACTTGGTTTTGCTTTTATTTTTTCAGGGTACACATGCTCCAAGTTTCCCGGAGTGTCGGGACAACAGATTAGATACAGCCTTTCCTCCATGGTCTCCCGAGAAATCAAATGACATCGTGGACAGTTTGTAACGATATATGTTACCGTTTTAAAATAAATTCTCAAAACCCATACCTGATCAATGTACTCTGCGGCATTAATCTATTTTTTGGTGATCATAAGAATGGATTCACGGAGTACTTTACTGTTGATTAAAGATACAGATCCGCACGAGTACTACCGTTATGTGCTTATATCACATCCACATCGCAAAATAAGATATCACATCCACGCCACAAAATCGAAGCTTACATCCACATCGGGAAATGTGGCCTCAAATCCACATCACAAAATCGGAAATCACATCCACATCAGGAAATCGGACAAAATCGGATGCGTGTCCACATTAGGAAATCGGACATCACAACCACATCAAGAAATCGGACATCACATCCACATCAGGAAACCGGACATCACAACCACATCAGAAAATCACATAACATTTACATCACAAAATCGAACATCACGTCCACATCACAAAATCGGACATCACATCCACATCACAAAATTGGACATCACATCCACATCAGGAAACCGGACCTCACATCCACATCAGGAAATCGGACCTCACATCCACATCAGGAAATCGGACATCACATCCACATCAGGAAATCAGACATCGCATCCACATCAGGAAATCAGACATTCCAACCACATCCCAAAATCTGACATCACATCCACATCACAATATGGGACATCACATCCACGTCACAAAATCAGACATCACATTCACATCACAAAATCAGACACCACATCCGCATCACAAAATCGAGCCTCACATCCACATCACAAAATCGGGCCTCACAATTACATCACAAAATCGGACCTCACATCCACATCACAAAATCAGACATCACATCCACATCACAAAATCGGTCATCACACCAACATCACAAAATCGGTCATCACACCAACATCACAAAATCGGCTTCAAATTACCTGGAGACTTTCCACAAAACATCGTTACCAAAAATCCTTCAAATGGATTCATCATATCCTCATCAGACTTTTATTCAGCACGTGCACATCAGACAATCGGCGGCAAATTTTCTGGAAACATTCTACAAAACATCATCACAAGTTCTCACCAGAAGCTCCTCAGAGGATGCATCATATCCTCATCAGACAATTAGTCAGCACGTGCACATCAGACAATCGGCGGCAAATTTTCTGGAAACATTCCACAAAAATCATCACAAGTCTTCACCAGAAACTCCTCAGAGAATGCATCATATCCTCATCAGACAATATTCAGCACGTGCACATCAGACAATCGGCGGCAAATTTTCTGGAAGGTTTCGACAAGGCTTCCACACAAACATCAGCATGAACACCACAGAAATTATGTTTTGTGTGATGCGAATGAGCAATAAAGATTCTGCAGAAACTCCATAATTTTTTTTGTAAGCGCTCCTAGAGTAAAGAAAGAGGGGTAAAATCGCAAACAATGCAAGGCAGTGTATCAAGTAGTTAGCATAAGTATACAACCTACAAAAAAGCGACGGAAACAATATTTTGTGTGAAAAACGGAACAAAAAGTATATACAGTAACAACTTTGATACATAATGCAAAGAAGATCAAAATTTCAACAAGGGTTACTACTGTTTAAGCATGTGAACTACTCAGCAAATAAATTATATGCTCTTTAATGCGATAATGAAATGAGTCAACAGCAAAAGACGCTTAAGTTCACATGGTAAAGTATTGTAACAGGATATGCTGCCAAATATTGTTGTAAATTTTCTATAATTAGTCCTCACTTTAGTCAAAACAAGATTATTACGCTTTTGAAATCTTGTAGGATTACTATCCTTAAGCTGATCAGTAAAGCCATCAATAAGAGCATGATGATTAATTTGCTCGTACACAATAATGTATGATTTCACAGTGAATAGTTGATGAAGGGGAAGTATGCGCAAGCTATAATAATGTGTTAAAGAGTGTGCTCGGAATGAACTGAATGACATGAGCCTGATGGCTTGATTCTGAAGGCGCTGAAGTCTTTCGATATGTGTGAAATAAATATTTCCCCTGCAGGATGAACAGTAACTAAGGTGACTATAGATGTATGCATCAAATAATGAACGTTTGATGTGCGGTTGAAAATCTGCACGCGTTTTTATTATTATATGAATGCCGAAGGAAAGCTTATGCACGAGTGATTGAAAATGTAGATGAAACTTCAAGTGCTTATCTAAAGTGATGCCCAGAAATCTGAAAGTTTCGGAATTAGGCAGGGCATGGTTATCGAGTGTTAGTGATGGCAGAATATTTATGATTGTGAAAGGAGAGTGCAATAGCATGAAAGTTGTTTTTCTGGAGTTCATTTGCACCATGTTGTTTTTGCACCACTGGCTAATATTATTTCGGTCTCTTTTAAGTTTATGCTGGAGTGTGGTGGTGAAATTGTCGGAGTGAATTCTACGTTGTTCCAGAAAGTTGTGCTAACTTTGCATGTGCATCTCGAAAGTTCGCTGCCAGCATTATATTGAGTGCTGTTGAGAGCGGCAGGGATTCTGTTCGACGCCCGCCGAGCACTCTGGTTGCTACGCCTCCGCCGAGTCATTCAGCGCTTTGCGGGTGCAAGTCAGCCAAAATAAAAAGTTTTGTTTGGAAGCCATTTTAGCTAACGTCCTTCTCTCCGGACTGCAGTCAGCACAACGTGGCATCTGGTGGAGGTCCTAACGAATGTCCCTGTCGCCCACATACCCTGAGAGCCGCCAAAGAAGCCTGAACCACCTTGAAGAGGCAGATCACGAGAAAGCAGCAGCAACCCTCCTTGGAACCTTGGAACCACAAGCCCGCCATTTCCCTCGACAGCTCCATGTAACCGCAACAACCCTCTCTAATGGCACCGAATTCGGAGGCAGACTGGGGGATATCATCCGCGAAATTGTACGGGAAGAGCTGCTCACCTGATACCATCTTCCAACCAGCCTCAAGTACCCACACTTGAGGAAATCATCCTCGCAAAAGTGCAGCATGCACTTGGCTGCCTGTCATCGACGCCTCCAGCTGAAGCTCCAGCCTTGACCTACACTGCTGCAGTACGCAGTCCTCAGCGATAACGAAACCTCCTAAATCAGCCTGTTCTACGTTGACCAGTTGTTCTTGAAGGACACTTCCCTGCCTCCTCTCGCCGAGCCTACAAACGACGCTCAATGCCAAGGAAATGCGACTTCCGACAACAGCCCGCCGTGCTTCCCTTGCGGTGAAACCGTCGGCCATATTCTTTGTCACTGCCCGTACCGACGTATAGGTCTTCCTGGCCTTGCCGTTTATGTACCACGACCATGCTTCGGCCAACGTCTGCAAGAAATCGACGGGTACCTGCGTCGAGAGGAGCACACGCCGAACCGCTTTTCGCGCTCACCATCGCCGTCAACCTCGCGCTTTGCGTCGCCAAGCCGCAGCTACGCAGCCGCGGTACGAGGAAGGTCTCCCAGCCCCCGTAAGGGAAACTAAAGACAGCAACCTCTGGAGGTGAGGTTGCTCACGAGAGAAACGCCGAAGATCCTCCACCGACCACGCCTCATGAAGACACCGCCCTCGATACGCCGGCGCCGCATACAGTGACTTTCAACTCAGCATTTATTTCGAGGGTGAAAGTTGGAAAAGGGGAGAGCGACAAGGACTTTAGTGTGCAGTAACAAGATCCAAAAAGCAACAAAAACAAAAAGAAAAAAAAATCCCGGGGCAAAAATCTGCACATGTTGCGCGGCTCCTCAGAGGACTGGCCGCGAAAAGTATCGCTCGCCGATGCAAGGCATCCTGGGAGAGCTCTTAAGACGCAGAAGGCAAATAATATTTATTGGCGCCAGGGGCGTAGCCAGGCGGGAAAGGGGGGGGCGGAGAGGGGGGGGGCTTATTGGGCTTCAGACCCTGAAATTTTTTAGAACTGTCACGCACCGCTTACCAAAACAACCACCGGAGCCGGAAGTCATTCTGTATTTTGTCACCTACAGTGTCTATTTCAGACTAGAAAAGACATTTTAGCGCGAACATTGCTAACTCGGGTTGGATTTCGTGGCAACACCCATGCAACTGGAATCTTGTAACGCAAGGGGCCCCATCATAGCACGAACTTTCAAGGGCCTATCAATGGCTCGCTGTTGGGACTAAAATTTCGGTGCAATTACTCGCAATACATGACCGGTGAAAGCTGTGGCTGCGCAGTCAACTGGGACGAAGGACAGCGTCATTGAGATTTTTCCTTGGCCGTTGCATATGTAAAAAAATGTAAAGGTTTTTGAACGACAAACATTCATTGAAATATTTGTCCTCTTCTTGCTAATTTCATGGCCTTTACGTTTTTCACATCAGCGGCATGCTCTGCTTTGCTGGTTCCGGACCAATATAGTTCTAAACTACGTGTGATATTTACTTTACTTATTAAATACGCAAAAACATGGAAGCATTGGCATCGGTTATGTCTGCCACGAGTGAACGATAAGGGGATAGTTGGTATGACATGATTACCAGACATAAAACTGAGCTGCGGAGAAGACACAAAAGAGAAGGAAACAGGACGAGCTCGTCCTGTTCGCTTCTCTCCTGTGTCTTGTTCCGTGATAAGTTTTATATTTTGTAATCATGTCGGCCGCTATTTTTAAGGACATACGGATACATTCTTTTATATTAAAAAATACATATTTCACTTGTCTAGACAGTGAGAACCGTTATCTAATACACAATGGAATTGCCAATGGCCATGGCAATGCAGTTATTATTGTTGCGTTTGATCCCTCGACAAATTGTATAAGGAGGCCACCCTGCAACATGGGCCCCCCCCCCCCCCCCACCGAACAAAGTTTCCGGCTACGCCACTGCTTGGCGCACATGAACGAGGGCGCAAGCGAACGCTGGCCAAGCAGGACGCAACTGGGGTGGAGAGCAAAGTAGTGGAGAAACATTGGGGAAATACAGGCCGGAGAAAATCCGGGGAAGTGCACCTGTTGGTGGCCAGTTTTCGCTAAATTGGTTACTTTCCAAGGCTCCGGGTCGACTAAACATCTGCGCAAGCGTCTTGGTTAGTTTTAGAATTTTTCTTACCCTTTTTTGCAGAGAATATTTCCTCCACTTTAACAATGCACATTAGATTGCCAGCAATTTCGACCTTTGAAATCAATAAACTGCAAAAAAGGCCATTTAAGCGGTCGTAATAGAAAGCAGAGCTGCTTGTTCGCCTACACGTGGCTGATGCCTGAACAAGATTTCAAAATTGCTCAACATTGCAAATTTTATGTCATTATGCGACTATTGAAATGGCTGATGCGCGCATAGTGTAAAGTTCCACATGTGACGCAGCACGTACCAAATGACTCCGGAGAACAGGTGCATGTTAAAAATGTCGGTCACGATAAGATCTCATAACATTACCGGATAAGATTCAGCACTGCTCGTATAAAATTAGAGGGCTAGTTCTCACAAGGAAAAAGCAACCACATGAATTTGTGTTGAAACAGCGCCTGCCTGCTGCTTAAACGGCACATCATCATTTGAATGCTATAAATTCAAACACACCATGAAGTTCCAAAAGCCGGGCAGAAATGCTTGAAGCGCGTGTCATTATTTTTTAATATGACTCGGCCTTGCGGGAGCTCGAAGTCAGTTAATCTCAAATGTTTCAAAACACTTTAGGCCAAACATCCTGCCTAACTTGCTGGCATGGAATAGGAAAAAAAAAACTTTAATAGGCCTTTCTTTTTGTCGCCGTTAGGCCACGGTCACCTCAGGTGGCCTCCATGAAGGGGCGACCCCCAGGATCTAATCTGCAATGTCTTCCCTGCGTACGATCTTTTCCCAGCTATCAGCTGAAGGATATGACAAAAGCTTTCTGGGGGCGGGCATTTCCGCCCCATCTCCAGAGAATATGGTCATCATATGCACTAAGGTGGCTGTGCCACGATGCGGTCTCTTAACCCCTTCTGCCTCGCCATGCAGGTGATCGCTCCCCTCTGGATTACCACGCTTCTCCCCGCCCCTCTTGCTGCCTGTCCACCGGACATCTCGCCGGAATGGACGCCCGCTCTCAACCGAACCGATATGTGCCAGCCTTGCGCCATCACCGCTTCGCCCGATCGTGCGCTGACCTCACCAGTGCACTGCACCCTCGACAGACAGTTGGAAACACCATCGCCATCAACATCCTCTCCCGCTCCAGCTTTTAAGCAGCTTCGGCCACCGGCGTCGCTTTATGGGCTCGGTGGCTGTGCCACGATGCGGTCGCTCACCCCGTTCTGCCTCGCCATGCAGGTTAGTAAGCCATGTTGTCTTTACGCTAAGAAATCTAGTGATTACTTTTTGATACAGCTGCCGAGCCCGCAATGCGGCCTTGCCATTGTCACTGAGTGTTCTGACGTCATTATTTCCTTGCTTTTGTTGTCCGGCGACATAGAGACTAACCCCGGCCCTGCCTCACTCGAAACTGTAGTTAAGGAACTTAAAAAATTGTCCGCCGGTCAGTCGACAATAATCGCGGAAGTTACAGACCTCAAAAACCAGTTACTAACAACAGACAACCTTATTTCTGATCAAAGCAGGCACATCAGCGCTCTTGAAGGTCATTACCAAACCATACAGTCACTACGCACAGAGATAGAAGGCCTAAGCACTCACACCACCCAGGAAACTCGCCAGCTCTGTGATCTCGAGGATCGCATAGACGAAGCAGAAAACCAATCACGAAGAAACAACCTCATATTCTACAACATTCCGGACCCTGACCCATCTGAAACGTGGGCCGACTCTGAAAAGCTACTAATTCGCCATTGCTCTGAATTTTTGGACATCACCCTCGACCCCAAAACAATAGACCGCACTCACCGTCTTGGGCGCCACGAACCTGATCGCTGCCGTCCGTCAATTGCCAAATTCGCACTTTTCAAAACGAAGGACGAAATTCTAGCTAATGGCCGCAAATTCAAGGACACTGACTACTCCGTCGGTGAAGATTTTTCACGCCGCGTTCGCAATGTGCGCAAACACCTAGTTACACTTGCCAAAAGCAAGACTAACCGTTTTTCTTTGCGATACAAAACCCTGTTCATCGGTTCCCGACGATATATCTTCGACGAAACATCGCAATCTGTAAAAGAGATACCATAGCGGTTGCTGCGCCGCCAGCCCCCAGCCGCTCATGTACCTGCCACCCCCAGCCTAATCTTTCCTTTTCGGCGATTTTCACAAACATACGTAGTTTTCTTCCAAAACGCGAAATCATCTCCAATCTTGTGTGTTCATCTGCTAGTAACTTGCTGATACTTACCGAAACATGGCTCACTAATGGCATCACCGATACTGGATTTCTTGCTGACTTACCGAATTTTAACCTTTTTCGCAAAGATCGTACATCCGCTCGAGGTGGAGGCGTTTTCATCGCAGTTAGCAATCAGTTCTCGTGTACAGTTATTAATATTCCATCAGACCTTGAGATAGTATGGCTACCTTGTCGCGCTGCGCCCCAAACCGTACTGCTGGGCGTTTGTTATAGAGCGCCAAATACCAACTCCGATTTCTCTCGAATTCTTAACGACGTGATCAGCCAATTAACGAGGAAATACCCAAAAGCGCATATCATTCTTTTTGGAGACTTTAATTTTCCAGAAATCAACTGGCAGACACAGACAGCAGTCGGCAACAAGGAAGCGAATGATTTTATCGAGGTCTGCCTAAACTTCAACTTTACTCAAGTGGTATCTGAACCGACCCACGGTGCAAACATCCCAGATCAAATCCTGACTACCCACCCGGAAGCCCTCTCATCTATCACTTATCTACGCGAAATCAGCGACCATAAAGTTATCCACGCCACATTTGAGTTCCACCCATCACGACGCCACAATCAAAACAAAACTATTCGCCTCTACGACAAAGGAAACTATGAAGCCTTTACTCTTGAATTAAACCAATATCTCACAACATTTCACAACATTTGAAGCATCTTTTCACGATAATTCAGTAAATGACAATTGGTCCCGTTTTAAGAAAAAGGTTAGCGAACTAACCGATAGATACATCCCCAAAATAAGCTTCCACTCGGACCGCCAGAAACCATGGTATACCAAAACGATAAAAAGACTCGACAATAAAAAGAAGCGCCTTTTCCGTGCGGCAAAATTAAAGCAATACGACGTGTGCGCATGGGAAAAATACTATACAGCCGAACGCACCTACCTATCAGAAATTCGCAACGCAAAATACTCTTTCCTTCACAACGACCTCCCCAAATTGTTGACTTCCAATCCCAGAAAGTTTTGGCAGGTCATAAGTGAGCACCTGGCACATACCATCAGTCTAACTAAAGAGTCTGGAGAGGAAGCTGATGACATTTAGTGCGCTGACATTTTTAATAACGCCTTTTATCTGTGTTCACTAATGAAATTCAGCCACCAACTGCAACCTTCGCCGTCAATATAGAGTCCAGCATGCCTGCTATCGCGTTTTCTGAAGCCGGCATTTCCTCGCTCATTGAACACCTTAAAACTTCATCATCGGCCGGCGTCGACGAAATTAACTCCAAAATACTGCGCAACACTAAGAATATTTCTGCAATGTACTTATTGTTATTGTTTTCACAGTCGCTTTCTACAGGTTCCATTCCGGATGACTGGAAAGTGGGAAAGGTCATTCCCGTCTTTAAGTCCGGTAACAAAGATTCTCTTTTAAATTACCGTCCGATATCATTAACCAGCATACCTTGCAAAATCATGGAACACGTCATCTATTCTCAAATCATGGACTTTCTTCACGCTATCAACTTCTTTCATCCCTCACAACACGAGTTTCGCAAGGGTTTGTCATGTGAAACTCAACTGGCCGTCTTTCTTCATGACGTTCACTCTAACCTCGACCTAAATTTACAAACTGACGCTATTTTTCTAGACTTTGCTAAAGCATTTGATAAAGTTCCCCACAGGCGTTTACTGCTAAAACTAACCATGCTAAAACTGCATCCTAACGTCTTATTGTGGATCGAAGAATTCCTTTCTAACCAGTGCCAGTTTGTTCTCGCTAACAGTCAGAGTTCTAACCCTCTTCCAGTAACATCAGGCGTACCCGAAGGTTCTGAACTTGCTCCCCTCCTATTCTTAATCTACATAAACGACTTACCCTCAAACCTGGTTTGCAATGTTCATCTGTTTGCAGACGACTGCGGTATTTACCACACGATTTCCAACACCTTTGACCAATCACAGCTCCAAAACGACATTTACACAGTGCATGCCTGGTGCGATGACTGGCTAATGTCGCTTAATCCTAATAAATGTAAACTCGTATCTTTTCACCGCCGGCGTAACCCCCATATTTTCCCTTACTCCGTTGCTAACGTTCCACTAGAATCTGTATACTCATACAAGTACCTAGGTGTCACCTTGTGCCAGGATCTCTCCTGGCGCTCTCATGTAACGAACATCGTCGCATCAGCTAACCGGTCTTTGGGTTTTTTGAAACGTCATCTACGCACGCCCCTCAAAGTATTAAACTTCTCGCCTACCAATCACTCATTCGACCAAAACTATAATACGCATCTGCTATCTGGAGCCCGCAACAAGCATATCTCATCAGTTCACTAAAATCTGTCCAAAATCGCTCCACGAGGTTCATTCATTCTGCCTATTCATACGACATCAGTGTATCGCAACTTAAACGACAATCAGGTTTATCAACTCTTGCCCATCGTCGTCGCATTGCGTCTCTTAGTCTGTTTCATAAGTTTTTTTACAGTTCCCTCGGACAACCAATCTACATCACACCACGCGCTCGCATATCTCATCGCACCGGCCATCCACTGCAAGTGTCATGCCAACGCACCCGCACCGTCACTTTTTCCGCATCCTTTTTTCTTCGCACTGCTAAAGACTGGAATGGCCTTCCCACGACGTTGATGCCATCACCTGCCAATCAAGTTTTGTGAACAATTTAAATATGCATTTCATAAATATCATGTAAGCAATCATATTCAACCTATATTTGTACTCCCACCCCTTATGTAACACCCCCAAAGTTGGGTCTTTAAGGTAATAAAGTGAAGTGAAAGTGAAGTGAAGTCACAAATTTCGAAAATAGCATTCACTTGACCTTTTGTAGTTACGGCCAATCGATATGGGCTGATAAGACCTTTTGTCTGAGCTCCTCTAAGAGCCCTGGCTTGTGCCTCGGTAAGCTCTGGGTATGGGCCTGGGTAAAGGCGTCTGTTTTTCCTGTATATATTTGTGATCTCGTTGTATGTTATGGGTGGCTCCGCCTGGCGGTTCATTTGTGGATACGGCCCGTTTGGTTAGCCCTCGGACATATTCGTCCACTTTCTCGTTTTCTGGGCAGCCGGAGCCGGGCAGCATGCAAGTGTGATGTTGCAGTGAGGTTTAGGGAATATTTGAGTAGCGACAAGGCGAGTTTACCCAATCTGCCGCTCTGATAGCCGATGATCGAGTGTTTCGAGTCACTAATGACTGTCTTCGTGCGGTGATCCCTAATTACCAGTGCTGTGGCTGCCTCCTCCGCGTCTTTGATGGAGGGGGCAAGAACTGTTGCCACGTTGATAATTTTGAAATGACGCGTAATCATACAGACCCTGTATACGGCAGGGCTTTCCTTAGCCACGTCCACGTACACGGCATAGAGGTCGTCCGCGTACTCTATATCTATGCCCTTCACCCGGGCAATCCGTCCGCCATCATGTCTTGGTAGCATGATTTCGGCTAAAGGTTTGACCTTGAGCTTCAGGCGAGTGCCTTCGGGAAGGACTGTGAGTTCAACTGCCGTGTCAACGGGCCGAAGAGCCGGCTCTTACGAGGCGTTAAGGTTTGGGCGAGTTGGTGACACATGTTAAGTGAAGAATGGCGAGGCACAAAAACAGGAGAACGAGGGCTATTACAGGCAGAAGGCAACAACAACAACATACCAGCGCCAACTGTCAACTTCACTTGTATAGCTGTCAAACCTCTGAATACCTACGTGACGACACGTACCGCGTCTTGTGTATTCTAATAATATTGTACAGCTATACAGTATTGTTGAGAGTTTGCACTTGTGTGCGTGCGTGCGTGCGTGCGTGTGTGTGTGTGTGTGTGTGTGTGTGTGTGTGTGTGTGTGTGTGTGTGTGTGTGTGTGTGTGTGTGTGTGTGTGTGTGTGTGTGTGTGTGTGTGTGTGTGTGTGTGTGTGTGTGTGTGTGTGTGTGTGTGTGTGTGTGTGTGTGTGTGTGTGTGTGTGTGTGTGTGTGTGTGTGTGTGTGTGTGTGTGTGTGTGTGTGTGTGTGTGTGTGTGTGTGTGTGTGTGTGTGTGTGTGTGTGTGTGTGTGTGTGTGTGTGTGTGTGTGTGTGTGTGTGTGTGTGTGTGTGTGTGTGTGTGTGTGTGTGTGTGTGTGTGTGTGTGTGTGTGTGTGTGTGTGTGTGTGTGTGTGTGTGTGTGTGTGTGTGTGTGTGTGTGTGTGTGTGTGTGTGTGTGTGTGTGTGTGTGTGTGTGTGTGTGTGTGTGTGTGTGTGTGTGTGTGTGTGTGTGTGTGTGTGTGTGTGTGTGTGTGTGTGTGTGTGTGTGTGTGTGTGTGTGTGTGTGTGTGTGTGTGTGTGTGTGTGTGTGTGTGTGTGTGTGTGTGCGTGCGAGAGAGAGAGAGAGAGATGCCAGTAGTTCTCGTATTTTTCTGCCGCGTTGTTTTACGAACAGATGCTTACGAAGCAGCTTACGATGCGTCACCTCGAGGAAGGCGCCATCAAGGTTCTGTCACCTATGATTTCAAATGCGGTGTCGGAGGAGTGAGTTTTCTTGTATGTTGCATTGACTGAAACTGAGCTTGAAGACGGGATGCTCGTGGTAGGAACTGTTGCAACCATCAGGCTAAAGGTTGCGCTGCGATTGAAAGGTAAAACTTCGTGAACGGTTGAAAGTCTTTGTGACCCTCTGCAGAAGATGAGCCGAGATTATTTACGCTGTGAGATAATCTATTATGGATGATCCAAGACTAGTAGTAAAGGTAATTATTAGGCCTTCTCCTGCCATTTTAATGTGGCGACAAATTTAGCGCAGAAATAAAAAATTGTATACTTTCGGATAATTCTGAGCTTTGTTTCGGGTGCTTTCAGGAACTGGTCAAGGGTTAGACCGATATTATGCTACCGTGTTGAAACTCAAGCCATTCTTCAGCTTTGCATTTCTGTCTGCTGCTCAAAAGATCTACCCTAACAGAAATTTCCTCTACCTTTTTCAACCGCAGATATTCCTTAAATTATCGGGTAACAAAGAGACATCCTTCTCATTTTGTTCATTGCCTCTATTGAGGGAGATTTCGACATAACAGTATAATAAAACCGCCTAAATAGCATGCAATCTTTCACGTAACAAAGACAAATAACGATGATCGTATGAAGCGCTTATAAAGTTTTACCTTTTGAAGTAACACGCTAAAATAGTGCACTGATGTCGGCGGCCTCTACCTTCCATTCGAGACCATGTTGATTTAGATTTTTACTTAGAAGCCTAAAGTTGATTTAGGTTTGATTTGCGATTTGTTGATTAAATAGCTGTTAGAAACGGACAGTGACATTCACTCAGTCAGTGTAATTTTTTAGGCTTAATGTGCGCACCTCAACAGTTTTGATGCTTGCTGTAAGTTGCCACAATACAGAAGGTGTGTCTATGGCTGTATGAGGCAGCTATCGCCATCACATTCGTATTTTATGTTCCAAAATTGGAACATCCAAAACTTAATTTTTTTTTGTTCTGCTTGATAATACACCTGTCTTCGATATCTTTTTTTTTTCTCATACCGTGCCATGATCACGCAAAATATTTGAAACTATAATAAGTATCCTAAATGTTTTAGACACTTTGAATTATCATTGGTAAACGGACATAATTTTGGTATTGTCACAGACGAGTGTTTGTGGAGCCCTTTCGCAGCAAAATAATGTTGAAATGAACAAAGCCTTGCAAAAGTAATCAGAAATTTTTCGCGATTACGGTAAACATAAATAAACAAGTAAAGCATTTCTGCCCTTCGCCGGCAGTTAGTTCAAGCAACTCTTTTTTCTTAAGAAACATTCGCGTTCTTCAGTAACAAAATTCACAGACAAACGATATTCTTATTATTTTTCACCTTTTTGATCGGAGTAGCCGCCAGGGGTAAACGCTGACCCATTCTATTTTCATTAATTCGTGCATACGTCTGCGGATGGTATCGGGCAGCGTTTTCGTGGGCAGCGTCCCAAGCGCATGCAGCGTATGGTGGCACGGCGGCACGTCTTCGGGCTGTCACCGCACAGGTATACGTGCGGAGTTTAAGCGGCGTTTGGAAGCATTTGGGGCGTCTCCAGATCACGCATCCCACCCGATGACGGCAGCAGGTGCACGAAGCGAGAGGCTGGGTGCGTTCACGGTGCGGCCACGTACCTAGCACGCACTCCACGTAAAGATGACGAAGGCAGCGCAAAGCACCATTGCTTTGGGGCAACAACAACAACCTGCAGAGAGTTTTGAGGTGATCACGGAACGAAGCCACGCGTGGGTCGTGCCAGGATGGGCGTACCATAGCTATGCTGTACATCCATCGCACAATAAATGTCTTCCTGCTTACCACGGCTTTTCAAGCACTGAATGAGATACAGCTTGCATGATGAAAGAAAGCATTAATAAAATATAGTGATTTTCACTATGATCTGCTAAATTTAATTTGCTCAGGCATTGGAGGCAGCTATAAGGTTGTCCACAGATAGAACAAGAATTGATAGTTAGGCGAGTTAATTGCATTTCATCATGGTTGGCCCAGCGCGAAAAGGTGAAAAGAAAAATTGTCATCTTCTGCATTGTCTTTGGTCCGTTTCGTGCTGTACCGCCCATAATGAACTTTCATCGTATAGCAAGAAAAGGAAATTCAGACTGCACCGACCGTAAAAGTTGTTTCTGACAACCTTAGCATTCTGTGTGCAAGAAAGGCCAAATTTCGAAGAAATGCAACATGCAAAAAACATGCAAAGTCATTAGTCAAGTTTAATGTGACTAATTTTTTCTACTGCTTTTGCAAAACACAAAAGTGAATTTTAAATGGGTAAGTTCGTCTTTGAATCATTGCCTCACATTGCGGCCTTTAAAGGATAACTAATGTACCAGGAGCGGTTGGCTTTTCAGTTCCAAACTTCAGATGGCCCCCTAGAACGCAGACAGATGAAACCCTGATTTCTATAAGAAGAGTGGTTCATAGAAAAAAGACATCTCTGATACACAATACATTCTCTCTAGTTAAGTGCACACTTTACACGTGCAGATGCATTGCATGCCCTGTCCAAGTCAATTTCTTCCTCTTGATTTCGACTAGGATGTCACTAACCCGCGTTTGTTCCCTCGCCCACTCTACCCTCTTCCTGTTTTTAACGTTACAGCTATCAGTTTTTCTTTCATGGCTTGCTGTGTTGCCCTTAACTTAACTTGAACCCGTTTCGTTAGCCTCTACGTTTCTGTCCCGTAGGTTAGTACCGGTAAGATACAGCTGTTGTACTCTTTTCTCTTGAGCTAGTTTACCAATATCCCTCAAGAAAAATGTATGCAAGGTTTTTACATGAATTAATTACTACTGTTTCTATGAGCAACTACCTCGCCATTGGATCACCTGAAACTTCCGATATAATTAAGTTGAAACTAAATGTGTATCTGCAAAACAAAACAGTAGGCAGTGGTGTCTGGATAAATCCATAAGATCAAGATTTCCCTGTAAACAATTTACGCCTGAGTGTAAATTTTCTTCGCTATAAGCAACGATCATGCAGAAACAAGCATGATGATCTCGAGAGTTATTTATCTTGAAGTTCCTGATTGATGTTAAATTTTCGAGAAGCTATTTTGCTCACACAACGAAACATCTCACTTGCCATCGTTTAAGTGTTACTGCTGGAACCGATTGTGTAAACGATGTGTATGCGGGTCACTGTGCGCCGGAAAGATGTGAATTGTAAACTTCTTTATAAATTTATTGTCTTAACCCACACTACGAAGAATTTACAGGGAAGTTCCATACGTATGAGTTCTGCGTCTCCTATCGCCCTCCTTCTAGTGGAAAAAACATTTTCCTTGCTTTTCTAGATCAACTTTTCAGTATTAATAAAACTAAGGTCGTACTATTCCAGCTCTGAAACAAAGTATTTGAGCTGCCTCTTGTAGTAGTGGCCAAGATAGAAATTGTGAAGTTAATCAAACCGTTACGTGTTTTTGCTCAAAATGTCACGTCGAGAGCCCACATAGAAAGCTGAGTATGCAAGCGTTCACGCACGACTCGTTGTATGGGAGGACACTGCGCAGCATTAATACTAATATTTTCGTTACACGAGCAGCTCACTGTTCTTCTGCGCTGTTACGCTACATCATGTCACTTTACATTTCTTTATTATTTTCAGTTTCTGTCTCGTTTTATGTTACCTGTAGCCCTGAAATAACTTATGCTATTGATGTTCATAATAAGATCCTTTATTTCCTTTAAAAATTCTTAGTACCTTTTCTATAAGCATGCATTCACATACCTCTTTCTTGCACACCTCAGTGACTGAAGCATCACACAGCATGTCCAACTGAAGGCAGGCCTGCCTGCACCTCTCCTTATTTTTTTTTTTCGCGATATAAAAATGTTCTCGCAGATCCTTTTTAGTTCCACTCCGCTATTTTATATTTTGCATATATTCTCCTATTTATTCCTTCTGCAGAGAGCTCTATGACTCATGACAGCTGCAAGTGGTTCCGCATTTTCAAATTTTCTTGCGCCGACCTTGTGCGTAACCTTTATGTTCGTTTATCCATACGCCATGGTAGTCGTATCTCTTATCTACAGATTGTGACAATGTGAAGCAGCTGCATTAAAAACAGGAATATATATTACAAGGCAACATATTCGCTTGCAAAATGTCAGTCTTAAAACATCCATCTCCTAGAATTGCACATATGTCAAACAAACATGGACGCCTTGCAGCTTTTCTGGAAAAACGATGTGCAGTTATGGACAAAAGTTTGCGGGATGCGGTTTCACGGAAAAAAAATTTAGTGTGGAGCGGTTAGGCACAACAGGTCAATGAAAACCACAGAAGCGTGAGGAGACCTGCGTGTTCCATCTGGTATAACACCGTCTGAATGGCTAACGAGACGTATAAATTAATTTTTTTTCGGCGAATAGGCACTCGCAAACTTCTTTCCATGACAGTAAATCTTGCACATACATGAGTCCCAGCAGCAGGGTCGCTCCGAGTTTTTGCGAACTGCCGGAAAAAACCTAGAGCCTACAGATACCACTTCAGCTTACTTTCAACATACCATACGCAACTCCTCAATTAACCACGATTGGCCAACACGGATTTTGGAATTGAAAATTGGTTTTGGGGAAAAGAAATGGCACAGTATCTGTCTCACAACTCGGCAGACACCTAAACCGCGCCGTAACGGAAAGGACAAAGGAGGGACTGAGAGAAAAAAGGAAGAAATAGGTGCCGTAGTGGAGTGTCCCGGAATAATTTCGACCGCTTGGGGATCTTTAACGTGCACTGACATTGCACAGGACATGGGCGCATTTCGCGCTCCGCCTCCATCGAAACGCGGCCGCTGTGGTCGCGTTCGAACCCGGTACTCCGTGTCAGTAGCACAGCGCCCTAACCACTGCGCCACCGCGGCGAGGTCGGATTTTCCCACTTTTAAATTTTTGTCAGTCAGTCTCATTCTTTCAAAGGCGCCATTTACTGCGCAAGCCCTCTTAATGCAAAATTTTGAAAGCCATGGTTGTTTGGCGTTTTCATTCTCTCCTTTCACTTTCAAAATATTCCCTCAACATTTACCATTTTTCACTTTAAGCAGTTGCATGCTTTCTGAGATTTCAAACAGGGAATCTTTCATCGCAGACCTCGGCTTAACCTGCTCTGTTCCTCGCACAAAAAATATCTGCCTCTTTAGTCGAAACGTATGAATGGTAGCTACAATATTCCACTGTTGCCCTATATATACAAAAACTGCATTATTATTATTATTATTATTATTATTATTATTATTATTAATATTTTTATTATTATTGCTAATTATTATTATTAAATGCCTAATAGGCACAGCGCCAATCCGCCGCAGTAGCTCAGCGGCTGTCCTTCGCATCCTGATTCCATATTCGCGGGATGGCATTCTAGAAGCGACAGTTCTATATCATTGGAGGCGAAATACAAAACGTTCCTGCACTGTGCAATTTTGGTGCACGTGAGGAACCCTTGGTGTTCTACAAAAAAAAATGCAGCACTGGCTCCACATAGCGCCATATCGATACGGTAGAACGCGGATATAAGACTCGGGAAGTGTTCGGTATGTATAATTTGATGTAAAAAATATGGCAATAGCCAACCTTTTCTGTAATCTACAAGAAAGAATACAGAGCACCCACACTAGTGACGTGTTTCTTGAAGCCCTGCGCCATTCACCGGCGTACTGGTAGCTCAACGTTCCTCAGACATTCCTAAGCCTAACCTGCTTTGAATCGAAGCCGGAACGGACAGGGCTTTGGAACTAGCCCCTGTTACCAGAACACTGTAAATATATTATTCTCAATAAACTTTATGTACAATACATGTCAACAAGGCCTTCAACAACTAAGCGAGCGAAGAACACTTACAGGCGTTCTTCGCTCGCCACTCAGCCAGTTTTTCTTCACGCGGGAAAAGTTATGGCAGACAACCAGTAGGAAAAGCGCAACTTGCAGAGTGTGGGCGTAGCGCCGAAATCGACTGCACGCGCAACGCGAACAGTCCTTAGTATTTTCTTCGGATAATAAAGGGAATGCTCTGAATGTGAGATATTAGCAGTAATTTAATACATCTCGGTTTTATATATCAGAGCTCAAGTGCACCACATACCAACACCACATATCGCCATCTCCTTCTTTGTCCATTTGTGTACCAAGAATTTCCAGCCCTAGCTCTAATTTTACCCAGTTAACCTACACAGGTAAGTAACTTCCACACCAAACAAATTATATGCGGTTGCAGTGCCCAATGCAGGAATTTTCTAGAGGGCATCCTACGGATTGTAGTGTAGTAAACGAAGCCACCACAAAGGTCCCAGAAATTTCGGAATCCTGCAGTATCCAAACTGCAAAGTTTTCACACTTTATAAGCAAGCAAACAAAATGAACGATTTGCGTAGTTGCAAATTTGCACAGATGGAACTTTTTCGTATAGCGAATATGGGTTTATGCTCATAAATGCGGAACTGTTCATTCTATACTTCACATTCATAGATCCCTGGGAGTCTTCATACTGCTGCTAGCGCCGCAATGCAGCGGTTATTTTTTGAAGCGATGTTTATTGCCTCAGGGCATAAAAACTATGAAGTGAAAGATGAGTAAGATGCTTAAATAAATTAAAAAAGTTAAGCTGATCTGATGAAATCAAGAAGTGAACGATGATATGGACCACGTGTCCATGCAATATATGAATCCGAATTGTCCGGTGAGAGTCCCACAGACGCCAGGTGCCGAATTCTCGTCGGCTTCAGAGCCCCGCAGTCCCACAACAGGTAGTGGATATCCGCCTCACAGTCTCTGTTCTTGCAGACTGGACACCCGGGGCGGGGATATAAATCTTTGAAATGCGGCCACTTGCGTGTCACAGCTGGAGTTAGGGCAACCCCGACCCGTATCCTCCGAAGCGCAACCTCCTCTGCACGGGTAAGACCACAGGGGAGGGTTACCGCACACGGAGGGATTAGAGCACGTGTGCGGCGCCGGAGGTGTTCCTTTCTTGTTAAAAGGAGGATGCTGTCATCCATATTGAGGATTCGAGGCAAAGACGAGCTTGGAGTCGAAAGGCGGGTCGCAGAATCTGCGCGGCTTTGTGCGCTCAGGAGGTCACGCGGGACCCACTCAATACGAAATTGTTGCGGGATCCGTGCCGCTAGACGATGGATGTCTTGGCAGATTTCTGGGGTGCGACTGACTCGTCGTAGTAGGCGTGTGACGAGAAGGGCGTCGGTGACAATGACAACGTGGGCAGTGGGTAGCATGGGAACGGCGGCCACAAAGCAAAGTGCCTCTTGAACTGCAAGCATCTCCGCACAGAAGGAGGAAGGAGGTTCTGAGAGGCGAAACCTTGACGTTTTGTTCAGAGCAGGCTTGCAAGGACAGTAAACTGCTGTTTTTTCGCAGGCCTGAATGCTTGCGTCAACGTACATAACTATGGAGCCATGCGGCAGATTGGCGTCTTGCTCTATAATTCGGCCGCGAAACGAAGATGCCGCGCGGGTAAATGATGGCCGACGTAGATCAGTTGGCTTGTTGTCGCTTAGCTGCACAACACGCCAGGGAGGAAGAACTGGCGGGGGCGGCTGTAGAATGGAGTGCAATGAAGCATATGCCCTGAGTGCACACGTGGTGTGTGTAAGGCTTGACTTCAGGTGGCGAGCATCGCGTCGTTGCTGCACCAGCTCATCTAGTGTATTCGGCTGGGCAGTGTATTCGGCTGGGTATGTTCTTCGAGCGCCAAGATCGGGGTAATATCTAATGTATTCAGCTGGGCACGTTCTTGGAGCGCCAAGATCGGGGTAATGCGGGGAAGGCTAGTGATAACCCTAACTGCCTCTCAATTAAAAGCTGCTAGACGTTCCCATTGAGCCCTCGTCAAATGCTGGAATTAGGCTTGGTAAACGAGGCGCGGTTGCACAACCGCCCGCACCAACTGTCGTGCAACATGAGAGTGGGCTCCGCCTGTTTTAGGAGCAATGCGTCTAATCAGACCGAACGCCTGAATTGCTTGCTTTTTAGCCCGATAAAGTCAAGCAGTACCTGTTCCTGACTCATGCATTGTCAAGCCCAATATTTTTACGGTCGAACTTTCTTGAATTGGAGTTCCGGATAGATGGAGACGAATTGGTGTTGCAGCCAGTTTACGGCGCCCCCGGCGGTTGGCGACTGACATGAACGTGGTTTTGCTCACTGAAAGCTGCAAACCAATTGAAGAAGCAAAAGTCGACGTAATATCTATGCCTGATTGAAGGCCTGCTGCTTGAGTCATCAGGTCGTTGTGGGTGCTCCACACCGTTATGTCATCAGCATACAATAAGAACTTAATCTCCGAGACATCATGCAAACTCCAAGTAAGGGGGATAAAAGCAATATTAAATAATGTTGGCGATAACACTGATCCCTGAGAAACGCCGCGAAGAGGCACAAATAATCCGATGGCCTCACCACTGAGGCGTATGGCAAAGTGTCGGCCTTCAAGGAAGGATTTAACAAAATTGCGCACTATAATAGGAAAATGCAGCATGTCAAGCGATTCCAGGATGGCAGCATGACTGATATTATCGTACGCCTTTTCAACGTCCATGTCCAGTACAGTACGTACATTGTGGCTGCGAGTTGAGGCCAGAACTACTGACGCCAAGACAGCCAGTCCATCTTCTGTACCTATAGACGTACGAAAACCAATATCGGTGGGATGGTAGAAACCATGGTGCTCAAGCCGCCACGACAGTCGTGTGGCAAGCATTTTTTCGGTAAGCTTGCAATGCTGCACTGCAACAATGTTCCACCCTCACAAGATTCTCGGATGGATGCACTATTCTCCATTGAAGAACTTGATGCTTCGCTGGCTTGTTGTAGAAGGTCATCATCACCAGGGCCCGATGGTGTGACGTACTCCGCACTTGCCAACCTTGGCCAAGAAGCTCGACGGGCTCTTTTGGACACTTATAACAAGTCATGGACTGCTGGCATAGTTCCTCATGATTGGAAGACCAGTCGTCTGGTTCCACTTATTAAGCCGGGAAAATCACCGCTCGACATTGCATCATACCGTCCAATTGCACTCGCCAGCTGCGTCGGCAAAGTCATGGAAAGAATTCTGCTCACACGCGTGGAATGGTACTTGGAGCGACATCAGATTTATCCAACCTTCATGTCTTGGTTCCGACGGGGCTGCTGTTCTATCGACAACGTGGTTGACCTCGTAACGTCGGTGCACTACAGCAAAAGTTTGAAAAGATTGACCGTGGCATTGTTTTTGGATATCAAGGGCGCGTACGACAACATAACGCATCAGGCCATTTTGGACGAAATAAAAGCTGCTGAGATCGGAGGCCCCACGTTCAGCTGGATACGCAGCTATTTATCAGAGAGGTCGTTTTTTGTCCTGACTGCGGACGGACCGAAATTCGCGCGGAGTCCCTCAGGGTGGTGTGCTGAGCCCAGCTCTCTTCAACCTTGCTCTTATCGGCCTGGTCGACGTATTGCCACAATCTGCTCAGATCTCGGTATATGCAGACGACATCTGTATTTGGGCATCATGGGTGACCCGTCCTCAAGTTTGTGCAAGACTTCAAAACGCGGCATCGATACTGACATCTTATCTTCGCTTGCAGAGCCTGAACATTTCGACCGAAAAGTGTTCACTTGTGGCGTTCACACGCAAAATAATGTCACGTTACACCATTCGCATTAATGGCGAAGCCATTCCCTATGAGAGAAGCCACAGATTCCTTGGTGTTATCATCGACAAGAACCTCTCGTGGAGTCCACATATCTACGATATGAGAGAGAGACTAATTTCGATTGTCCACTTCCTCTCCTTCCTCGGGGGAAAGTCCTGAGGCGCATCAGTGCACTCGATGCTACAACTGTACCGTTCCTTATTTCTGGGCTACATGCAGTACAGTCTTCCGATATTCAGTTCCATTAGAAAAACAAATATCAAGACTGTTCAAAGTGTGCAAGCGCAAGCTCTCTGTATCCGTATTGGACTGCCTAAATGTGCATCCACAGCAGCAACTGTTCTTGTTGCCCGGGAACATCCTGTTGCTCCATAAATTGCTGTTGACACCATGAGAACACATATTCGGCACCTCACACGGGTTCCCTGTCATCACCTCGCAACACTCCCAATAATTAGGCCGCGTACTGCATTCGCCAAAGTCATTGAAGCCCATCGCGCATATTTTCCATCGCAGTTCACCCCTGCGTCAAGACAGAGCTCACCCTTATGGAGTCTTCATGAACCTCGGGTTCACCTCTATATTCCTGGAATTACAAAGAAAGCTGGAGTATCACTGCCCGCTCTCAAACAACTGACATTGAATCACCTGCATTCTTACCACAGTCACCGCATACATATTTACACAGATGGATCAGTTCACTCGACCAGTTCTGCGGGGTCGGTGGTGATAGCGGCCAGATCCATCTTCATGAAAGCAAAGACGACCTATCCAACATCTTCAACAGTGCGGAACTCATCAGTGAAGACCTTCCACAAGAGTGGACGGTTTTCACCGACTCTAAAGCAGCCCTTCAAGCCCTGCAAGCTGCGCTACGCCGCGGGTCGCAGGAGCAACTTGTTGCTGAGATCCGTCTATTGTACCACGGCACCGTTTCCAAAGATCATGACATCATTTTTCAATGGCTGCCAGGACACTGTGGTATTAACGGTAATCACTAGGCCGATGCGGCTGCGCGTTCTGCTCACAACGACGGACTTTCTGTGAGGATACCAATATCGAGACCTGACGCTGCATGTGGGCTTCGCCATTTGGCGCTGGAGCTCACACTTTCAGCGTGGAACACGGGAGAGTTTTGCAGCCTCCGCCTCAAGGCACTGGACCCGGAACTGCGCCTTCGTCTTCCACGTAACTTAGAACGTCGCGACGCAACACTGTTATACCGTTTATGGATCGGTGTTGCATTTACCAATTAATATGCTCTCCGGATGGGGATGGCCGACAGCCCTGCCTGTGAGAGCTGTGGTTGGGAGGAGACCATCGGTCATCTTCTGTGATTGCCCTGCATTTGCGAGTGCAAGACACACTGTGTTGTGCCCTGTACCGCCTCGATCCTCGCCCATTAACAGAGCAAAAGATCCTCGGTCCGTGGCCACAGCAGTCGACTGCCCTCAAGGCATACAAGGCACTCTTTGCCTACTTGAGAGCGACTCGATTGAGTGACAAATTGTGACAGTGTTGTGCGTGTGTGTTTTATGCCTTTTTTCTCTTCCCTCTTCCTCCTTTTAGTCCCCTAATCCCTCTTCCCCAGTGCAGGGTAGCCAACCGGAACCCCTTTTTGGTTAACATCCCTGCCTTTCCCTCCTCCTCTTTATCTATCTATCTTGCATAATGTTGCCGTAAGCGATATATGCCGCAAATTTCCGAGGTCTGTCGGCGGCTTCCCCGGCTTTGGTATGAGGATCACAATAGCCGATTTCCAAGTTTCTGGCGCCACGCCTTTTATCCATACCTTGTTAATGGTGGCGAGGAGTTGAGGCAGTATAGCGAAACTTAAGTTCTTGTAAATCTCGTGCGGAATGGAGTCCGGACCGGGTGCAATGTTCCGACGGGCCTCGTCTATTGCTGCAAGCAACTCGGGCATTGAAAATGGGCTTGCAATTCCCTCGGCGTCGGCTGTAGATGGTAACTTATCGGCACATGCTGGAATGGCAGCCAAGGGGGCTCCTATGACCCTTGGAGGCAACACATCATATTTGGGGAAAAACTTCCGCGCTGCCTCTCTGGCGAAATCATCCGGAGCTAAGTTAGCTGCGAAGCATGCTATGGCCGCTGCGTCAGGACGACGGGAACCATGTTCCATTGCACGAAACGTTCGCCAGAGAGCAGCATTCGATGACTTTGTCGAGAACTGCTCACACTATGCATGCCACTGCCATCGCGAGAGATCGCGTTCATATCTGCGAGCCTTGGCAGTAAGGTAATTCAGCCTCGTCCGTGCTTGCGCAGAAGTCGGGTCTCGGAAGCTGCCATCTCCGCTTGTCGGCGAGCAGCCCACAGGTTAAGCAGACCAAAATTCGGCGCCGGGTGATTCACGTCCGTCCAGGTGACAGCAGTAGCTTTATTCAGCGCCGTTTGTAAGCAGTCCACAAGTGGTGTAGATGATTGCAGAGAGAGATCTTCGACGGTGGTGCGAAACTTGTCCCAATTGACCACAGAACACCTACGGCGTAATCGGCGGGCCCTTGATGAATGGAGACCGATGATGATAGGATGGTGGTCACTACCCCAGCAGTCTGGCTCCAGGTGCCACGATGGAGTCCCGGGTCCTGACCACCACGTAAGGTCCGGAGCATATTTTGGACTGCGAGCATGGCGCACAGTCCGCGTTGCTGAATCTGAATGGTTAAGTAAAAGAAACAGCGCATCTGCGGATGCGTCCCCCGCACGCCTACCGCGGGGGCTTGAAGTGGGCTATCCCTAGTCCGGATGAGGGATGTTAAAGTCACCACCGAATAAAACAGGCCACCCTGGGTGCTGTCCTCGTAGAGTTAATAACCACCCCATATTAATGCGGGAGGGAGCTCCGCCGGCGGGTCTTACATAGTATGACACGACCACAACAGTTACCTTGGAAAGATTCACAGCCACTGCGATTACCTCTTGATATGAGGTGCATTAGTTTTCTAGAGACAGGCGAACTTGAGGAAAACGCGCATCAACGTACACCGCCGTCTTTCCCGGAGGGGCAACAGTGTGCCCACGATGGTCGTTCATTGAAGGAGACATGTATCCATTAAACCGCGGAATGGATGGCAAGACATTGGTTTCCTGCAGTAGCAGGGCCCACACCTGGAGCTTGCTCATGCGAAGTCGAGATTTGAGCTCTCCCAGCTTTGTGGAGAGGCCTTTGCAGTTCCATTGGAGCACACCACAACAAAATGTGCTCGCCATTTTCGATTAGACTTCCAAGCGTTGTAATAAAACTGATGTCAGGTCAGATAACTGGTTTACCATAAATCGGAGGAGGGATATTGTTGAGTTATCCTGCAGTGCTGCAGAAGACCTGGTAGAGTCTGCGAAAAACGCATGAGGGCTGGACGTAGTCGAAGGCGCTGCTGCATTGGTTGGCGTGGAGAGGGATTCCGCTGGTTGTCTAGGGCGAGCAAGGAGTTCACGGCGTTGCCGCAGCTTAGAGACTTCGGCTAAAAGGCGCGCAATTTGGTCGCCAACTGCTGCCATGTCCTCACGCAGAGGTTCCAGTATGCTGTGCTTTTGTGTAGCTTGAAGGCGACGGCGATCCTTGCGCACTTTATCGCTGTACGACGGTTGGGCAGGGGCTGCGGGTGGATTGGGTTCAGAAAGCTCCGGCCAGTCGTCTTCATCCCACTGAAGGGCCGCAAACCTGTTGGATGTCTGTATCGGGGCTCTGTTTTCAATCGGAGGCACTTGCTTACGGATCCCACGCCGAACCTTGTCAGTTGCTTTCTGTTTTGTTGGGCAAGTTGGAGAGGTGATCTCGTGGTCGTCAGTCTTGCAAAGTCCGCACCTGTAAGACGGTATGCCTTGTGGCCGAGCCTCATCTTGCGTTGCAAAAGGGCATGATCGGCGCACGTGGCCAGGTCTGAAACAGCTGTAGCAATAGACAGCACTCGGTTTGTAAGGGCGAGGCTGCAGAATACAGCCATAGTAGTAAAGTTCTGGGAGAGTTGGTGGGCCCTGTAGTGTGACGATGCACGAGCGCCCCTTTGCCATATACCGCGCTTGGATGACATGGTGGGTTGGACAGTACAGCTCACGCTGGAGGGTCGTCTGGTCTTCGGCAACGTCGACGTAGTAATCAACACAGCGTTGTAGGTACGAACCTTCTACTAGGTACACGTGGACCGGCACCGAGACCTCGCTTGTAATCGATATGCACTTGAGCGTTTGCAGACGCTCGACAGAAGCCAGAAGTCGGGAGCCACACAGCGATGGTATTATATTTCGTTCTAGACGTGAAGCCACGAAAACATTTGGTCCCAAGACTCTCGTCCAGGTTCGCCTGAAGGATCCTGTTCGGTATCTCTGTCAGGCTTTTGGCTGCCAGAGCTTTAATGACCACCTTATACGATACCGATCCCGATGTCGCATAGCCACATGGTTGGAATACGTTGGGCAGGAACGCTTGCCTTCTGAGCTAGAGTTGGCAGAAGACGAATCCTGCGCTGTGTCTCCTGATGGGCGCTTTTGAGAACTGCGGGAAGCCGGTGGCACGGATGGAAGTGCTGAAGACAGGTTCATTGGAGAGCTCTCCTCCTCACGCTGCACAGTTGATGCCCCATCCAGCAGTGGAGGCTGGGCAGCCATTGCCGAGTTCCGACCAGAGGGCAGATCGCTCACGGGCTGAAGTGCATTTGAAGAAGGCGGGATGTGCGCTGCCGCTGATGGACCGGGAGCAGGACCGACGCCGGCGAAGCCACATCTGCCAGCGCGTCACCGGTGGCTCTAGGCCTTGCCTCGGAGACCAGTCCAGCTGCCGGGATGACTGAAGGACATTTGCTTACTGCCACCCAATCAGACGGCGCATGCGCCTCGGGAGCTTCTTCAGATGGTGCCAAGTCAGATCTCTTGATATAAGCAACGTATTTATGCGGATTGCGGGATTTTTCACAGGAGCGATGTGCAGCCACCTTAGCAGGGACACTTCGTCTTCTTCTTCCAATCAGCAGTGGACTTCATGCAGCGGTTAATCGATGCGCCACTGCTGCGACATGGCAGGTGATGCCATTGTTCGAGCTTGTGAGACCAAGGCTGCGCTTCTCGATCAACCACTGGCGCCCGGTCATGCATGAACTGCCACGTGCCATGGTGCGCAGTTTGCTCCCAACTCGGTGGGCAGGTTGCCAGGTGCGTATAAATGTACATCTGTGCAGGTTGTCACGAGGCGGTGATCTAATGGGCAGCCTTCTATTAAGCAGGCTTCAGACTAATAAACCAACCAGCCAGCCAACAGACAACCACGCCAAGGTTAAATGCGGGGAATCGCTACATAGGTGCTTGCGAACTGAATAGATTTGATGCATGAAAGACTGGCTTATCTATTTCGACCAGCAGAATGCCTAACCATTAAAAACTCTGATCATCTTCTTTGTCGCGCAGGAAAAGAGCACTAAAAGACCGAAAGCGCTTGAGTTCTTTTTGTGCCCTCCTGAAGTAAAGAATATACGTTCATGAATTTCCTGAGCAGTTGTCTGCATAGGTTCTCAGATCCGCCAAAATGGCCACGAAAGACAGACATACATTAAAAGGGTGGTTTTCGGCGTTCATTTTATTCAAATTGCGCGAAATAAAACTGAGCGGGGTAAACTTTTCGCTTCTTCAAAAGGCACTGCAGAAACGTCTCTCCGACTCGTTCCTCACATAATGGCCAATCAATATGCGTCATAAATTATTTCTTTGTGATAGCGTGTTCCTTCTTCTCTCGCAAGGCTGACACTGTTAATTACAACACACTGGTATAGTGTGTCATTATCACTCATGTAATGACAACCTTCATACTCGTAAATTTAGAATTTAATATTGTCCACAAAAAGGAAGGAAAAGAACTTTAATGGAATAGGAGATGTCCACAAAAACGTGAAACCTCATGGCTGCACTGATAGAGCATGGAAAAAGAGAGAAAGTGCTCTGGAAGACGTTTCTTCGGTTGAACTGTGTTTTTTACTTGAGTTCAGGAAATACAGAAGAATATATTCGTGTACGATTTCTTGTACTAAAGAACTATCGTTGTACCCTTAATCATGGTACATTCTTTACAGGCTGTCTCATTGATAAAATGGTGATATAGATACCACCTGAAAGCTTTGTCCATGCCTATTGAGCCATAGGGATTGAATACTGGCTTTTAGCTGCTACAGGCAGAGTTTAAAAGTACTCAGCAATCTCTGCACATGCAAAGTCACTCACCCTTCTCCAGAATACAAAAATAGGAGCAGCCCACTCAGAAAACTTCATAAGTTCTAGTATGGCCTAGCTCGATCTCTGCAGTGTTTTCAGTGCGTCTGAATCATTATTGAGTAGCATGAGAATGCGCTCGGGTTCATATGTGAGTGTACTTTTGATAAAGAGAAGAGTAGTGGAGACGTCATTGTCACTTATACGCATCAAGAAAAATACATAAATTTTCCTCCCAGGCTTCTAAATGGTACGGATATTGTTAGAATATGTATGAAAAGAGCAAAATCGTATTCACGGACAAGTCTATATGAGGTACGATCTACGCACTTAAGCATATATAATATATTTCTAGTGGTACACAGTAAACAGACTGTAAAAATGAACAAATTGTTTTGAGACTGAATGTGGCCTGCATCATTACTGCACTGTCCATCCTGTGTTTGCTGAGATATACAAAGGTAATTAAAGTATGCTCACACTGCTTGCTCATACATACTAACTACATGTGGCAATGAATGGCTGTTTTTAAGCTGGTTTGTCAACAAAAGAACAGAATTTTAAATACTTAGGCGTTTATCTTACTGCTGACCTGAGGTGGTCAAAGCATGTTAATTACGTCGTAAAGAAAGCTGCTGGTATATTAGGTTTGTTAAGAAGAAATTTCAGCCACCTTCCACAGCATCTCAAAGAACAGCTATATTTTACTCGCGTCCGCACAGTACTCGAATATGCATCAGTGTGCTGGGACCCGCACACACAAGAACTTATTGACAAATTGGAAAAAATTCAAAATAGGGCAGTCCGCTTTGTACTTGGAAACTATTCCAGGACACTCAGTGTCTCGGAAAGCAAAAGGAATCTTCAGTGGCCAGAACTTAAAACTCGAAGAAGAAACCTGAGGTTAAAATTTTTGCATAAAATTTTCTATTCCAAGACTGGCATAGACGGATCAAAATATTTGAAGCCGCCTTTCTATGTCTCGAAGCGAAGGGACCACAATTTAAAGCTTCATGAATTTTCTTTTAAAGGTGACGTACTCCGTTATTCGTTTTTTCTGCGAACAGTTCGCGAATGGAATGCATTGTTAATGTTCTACCTAATGATGCCTTTTTTCGCGCGTTAAGTGCATGATTTTTTGTTTTTTGAATGTGAAAGTGCCCCCCTGCTGTAATGCTGAAAGGCGATGCAGGTACCAAATAAAAAAAATTACCTGTATATTATACTCATCCTTTGTGATACGATAACCTTGAAGTAGATTTTAGGGCAAAGGTTATATACAATACATTATCACTGCTGTTCAATATAACACAAAATTTATTGCTTCATAGCAATACAAGCAATTCAGCTATAGAAAAGGTTTACACCATAATGTATGTTATTTTCAGCGGAACAGTGGTAAACAACCTACAAGCATTCACTATTAGACCTCGACTTACTATCTTGCTTTGGTACCCTCAGCCTCAAATAGCTATCAGTGTATACAGCAAGCCTTTATAAAAAGAATACTGAATTAAAGGGTATAAATTTTATGTGCGACATGGGAACCTCTTTCTTACAAGTCTAACGTTGCTTAGATAGAACTGGAAAAAGAATTGCCAGCCCCGCTTCAACGCTGATTATCTGATCTTAGATGTCCACTAGCGTGTGGTGAACTGTGCCTGTCATCACTCTCCAATTCTTCAGATGCCCAATGGCTCTTTCAACAATAATCCTTGATGCAGAAATCCGTCTTGAAGCTCTTCCCTCATTTCCTGGTAGCTGCACTTAGCCTCTTGTGGAACTCGGTGTGATCAGCTGAACATTTCGATCAAGGAACTCTTCGTACAATATAAAACCCCGGTCGGCTAGAACCTGGTCACCACATTCTAAGTATTTCAAAAATCCTGTGAATGAAAAAATTCTAATCAGTATCAGGGGATATTAACATCAATGTTGCAAGCACTATCATATGAAAATGTTAACTCCTTGTCAGAGATACGGCCCCCGTATGCTCTAGATATAAACATCATAGTGCCCTCAGGGTTTACAGGAATCGGATACTTCAGTGGTGAGCCCTGTTCGTAGTGGCTCTACACAACTTGCCGTTCATCCAGGTTCAGTGGCCTAGCAAAGAAGGCATCAGATCACTGAATTACCTTGCCACTGCAGTGGGTCACTGTGCACTCTATTTAAAAAAAAGATTGATACGGTGCCATTGTGCTAATTTGCATGCATAACACCGTTATTTTTAGTGGTCACGTGCTGTTTTATTCAGTATTCATATATGCGATTGTTATTATCTTAATGCATATGACTGTTTATGCATATGTGACTAATACTATTATGAATTGTTCATGCATACTTTTGCAGCTCTTTTTAGGTCGTCTTGTCTTTTGTCAAGCCATTTTCTGGCTTTTCGTCGACGCAGCCAATATCCTCATGACGGTTTATGAATAAATTGAATTGAAGTGAAGAAAAAGTTGCTGTATATTCTGGCGTTTTATATTCACCTATAGTGCATATATCAACTTTGACTGCATAAAGATCGCTTAGTGTTTTCAATTATAGCGTTCTGTTCTCAGTTACCGATATTTTGCATTGCGTATGAATGTTCCATTCTCTCCGCTGTCACTAATGCGTATATTTAGGGATCTAGAACAAACCTGGGAAACTTAAACACTTTTGCGGGGCCTCCGGGCTCTGTACTCCCATAAACATTTGTTTGTGACAATAAAAGGTTAAAGAAGAAGAAAATACAGCTTCTTGCCTGGATATGTACACCTCAGTACAATCTATGATTGCACGAAGTCGAGGAAAGTTTTCAGTCTCTCTCTGTTAGCCAGCTCTTGCAGACCTCACGACTTAGAATTACAATGGCTTTCTTGCAAAGGTGTCCTACTTCTTTTAGCATTACCCTGAAACTATGGCTCGCAGTTCTTGGCTGAACATCAAAGCGATGTGCCACATCTTTGAAAAGCAAATTCAGCCGCAACTTTGAGAGAAAGGCGAAAAGTTGCATCTCGTGGGTGAACTTCGACTTAGCATATGGGAGCACTGGCACAATGGCACTCAGTGTGGCAAAAAACAATGCCTTCGTAAGCCCGGTAAACAATATAAGAGAATTGCTCAGAAAATTACCCTTTAGTCAGGCTACGCATTGCTTCTAATCACCTGTGTAAAATTTCACCTTTGTCTCTTTCATACTTGCGACAAGCTTCTGATCTTGCTCATTCTTTTTTTCCTTGGAGCACTCTTTTCCCAATGTGTCCACTTTCTCTTCGAATTGCTTTACCCTTTGCTTTCATTATTTGTACGAGTCACACTGATCTGGCTCACTTTGTACTTGCACAGTAACGCTAAAAAATTTGTTTAAAAAATGCGAAGATTATAGAGAGAGAACGTCGGCACGTTCAGAACACAAACCTGTAAAGCAGGTGCCGGTGCAAACACACGGACATAGTGAGTGTACGTGGATGGCTGGTGAGTTCTCACTCAAGTGTACAAGCCTGCTGCTCCTCCATAGACCAACACTCATTTCACATAACATCTCCTCCGGTGGTTGCTCGCATATCTTCATGAAATGTTTAGCCCATTAACTGGAAGTACTTTAACACATGCTTTGCTCAAATGTGTATGCCTTTTTCATAGCACAGATAATACTGTAGTGTTATACTAACAGTAGCATCATTGTTTATCAGTTATTGACTTATTTTGCAACACAAAATGTGAAGAAGTCGCCGAGCTGCACAACATATAAAGCTCCACCTCGCGAGGTTAGTGAGATAACGTTGGAAGCAGTTCTATTCATTTCTGGACCCTCGCAAGCCGCTGTCGCGTATCTGGCATGTAGCCAGGAGCTTTCGTTCACCCCCACAAGAACGGTATCCTATCCATGCCCTGTTTATTTACCAACGACATAATAATGTAGAGGTAGCTGTGGAATTCTGAAAAATGGTTGTGGGCCCAACTCCGATAGCATCAAACAGCTTGGAGGCATTTGTGCCACTTTCACCAGACGACCACTACGACATGCTATTCACGATGCCTGGACTAGAAGCTGCTCTTTCCTCGTGTAGGCGTGCATCTACACCTGGTCCTGACGGGATTTCGTACGCGTCTCTCTCTCACCGTGGCATGGAAGGACAAACTGCGCTGCTCAGTTACTACAATGATACATTGGCTTCCGGAATCGTTCCAGAACACTGGAAGATCAGCCTCCTGGTTGCTCTATTGAGGCCTGGAAAGACTCCTTATGAGCTTACCTTAATCCGGCCAGTTGCACTAGCAAGCTGCGTCGGTAAGGTTATGGAGCTGATAGTGCTGGCGCAGCTCGAAAGTTTTTTAGAACAGAATGCTCTCCGCCTGGGCATTGACAGCGTAATCGACATCATTGACTGACAGCGTAATCGACCTCATATCGACAGTGGAACATGAAAAACGCAGTCGCCGACTCATCGCTGCCATCTTCTTAGACATCAAAGGGGCCTACAATAATGAACTTCTTGACGTCATCCTTGACGCCCTTGACGACGTAGACGTTGGCGCCCGGATGTACTCCTGGATTGTGAGCTACCTCACCGGCCGGTCCGTTTACATGTCTATGCCTGTAGAGACTACCCGTCATCAGGTTTGCCGTAGAGTTCCTAACGGAGGAGTTCTCAGCCCAACCCTATTTAACATGGCGTTGATTGGACTGGTGAGTGATATTCCCACTCACATTCGCATCAGTTTCTATGCTGATGATATCTGCATGTGGGCTTCGGGTTCGACATGCCCGCAACTGCGCGCGAGATTACAACGTGCCGTGTCATATACTTCAAGGTACTTACGGCGTGAGAGTTTGCATGTGCTGTGGTCGCATTCACGCGCAAGTCTGCCTGCCGCTACCCGGTTACACTTCAAGGGGTTGCAATGCAATACGTGTCCCACCACAGCTTTTTGGGCATTATCATTGAACGCGATCTCTCATGGTCGAGGCATATAAACATGCTAAATATGCAATCTCCTTCGCTTCGCAGCAGGCTTTAAATGGGGCTCCTTGCTAAGATTATACTATACTCTCTTTATAGGCTACATTCGTTACAGCCTTCCTGTATTCTATACCATGAGCATTTCCTGCTTGCGGACATTAAAGAGTGTCCTAGCACAGGCGCTCAAGATATGTCTCGAACTACCACGTTGTGCCTCGAACAAAGGCACGATTAAGGAATCTCGTGTGCGCCCAATATCGATCTACCTGTCACATGAACCACTTAGTGTATATTTACGCACGCTTACGCGGCTCCGCTGTCAGCTGCTGACGAAGATTTTTGATGTGCAACCGTACTGCAGCTTTGCACGTGCACTGTGCTGCCTTCAATCCGAATTGCTATCAGACTATGCCCTGCCGCATCACCCCTTGCAGCCACAATGGGTGTTGGCTCAGCCTTCAGTTCCTGCATGTCCCTGGCATAATCCAAAAATCTGTGATGCCGGTTAGCGGACTGAAGCAACTTTCAGCCTAAATCTGGTCAGAATACCAAAACTGTGCGCGTATACACTGATGGATCAGCGTCGCCAAAGGTACCGACAGCAGCTTTGGTAATCCACGTTCAGCAGACGACCCGGAGATTCATTTTAGGACACAATTATACTTCAACCGCTGCAGAGCCTGCTGGCCTTTGGGAAGCGATTTGCCATATCTGCGGAGAACCGCCTCAGGAGTGGTGCATTTTCACTGACTCTAAACCTGCGCTATAAATTGTCGGTCGCTTCCTACGTACTGCACAATGCCTATCAGGCTCTGGATTTTAATATCATTAGACTCCTGTCATCTGGTCAGGAAAAAGGCCACCGTATAGCGTTCCAGAGGATCCCTGGGCACTGCGCACTTGTCGGAAATGAGACCACCGACGCTGAAGCAAGGAGCGCCTTCAGCAGTGGCCTGCGCACAGCTGTGCCGTTCTCTAGACCGCACGAAAATCCTTTCGGGAACTATGAGGAGTGCCACGGCTAGACACTGGGCCCTGCCAGACACTCGACACATGCGCCTTAGACGGTTAGATCCGGCGATGGCCTTTTCTCTTCCTAGCGGAATACCACGCCCTATTGTGTGCATAATACATAGCTTACGTTTAAACGTCGCGTTCACGCGCAAGCACTTGTACTTAATTGGACAAGCGGACTCCCCGGATTGTACCACATGTGGCGTGCTAGAGACTGTAGAGCATGTTTTAGTGGCGTGTCCAGAATATGTACGAAAAACTCATGGTAGCATCTGCTTTGGAGTCTTTTGACACCAAGCCCCTCTCGGAGAATTTGGTCCTCAGCGCTTGGCCAGATAGTAAGCTGTACAGGCAATGCGAGCGCTTTAACGCTTTTTAAGCGACACGGGCCTTGATTTGCGTTTGTGATGTTAGAAAGTGTGCCTTGTCTTTTTTGTCGTTTTTCATCTTCCTCCTCCCATCATCATCATCCCCCTTCGTGACCCTCTTTTTTCTCTTCTTCCCGTTCCCCAGTGCAAATTAGCAGGCCAGATATTCATTTTTCCGGCCAACCTCTCTGCCTTTTCTGTCTGTAAACCCTCTTTCTCTCTCTCTTGAGTTCCTGCAAAAGCACAAAACTTTTACTATACATGCACCGGTATTTTGTCAACAGGGAATTTAAGTGTATGAAATGGCTCTCTTGCCACTCATCGGGTAAACACAAACTTTGGATCAAATCCACTGATCCTCGGAAAATGCTTTTTGAAAGCGCAATGCTTTTATTTGTGTATGTGTCGCCGTTCCTTAAGTATTTCCAGGTTTAGAACGCAAAACAAAAAACAATCCTGTGGGGTATTTAGGACATCGAGCATCTAAGGATGTGCACAAAGTTTTCTTCATAGCTTCAAAAATTTAAAGACATCATATGTTCCAGGTGAGGCCTGTGGGGTGAACTGAACATTTTTACAGAGTGTTCCTTCCTCTCTGATATGATTTTTGGTTTGTCTGCTTGCAGCAAAATATTCTTCTACATGGCTTCATGGAGGTGTAGGCTTCAGACGCCAACGTCTGCTACTATCACATGGCACTCACTCTATAAGTACTACTAGCATCCCGCACTCTTCTGTTCCATTTCTGCTAACGCCTAAATCAATTTGAAACTTTGAGGAATGAAAACTGTAGCCACTTCTCAGGAGATACGCTTTGATGAACTTTCTTGAGTCCGTGAGGAAAATATTTCTTTATCTCCGCGAAACATAAGTGATACGAAATGTTCTTGCATTTGCACACGTACACGATGTCACACGTACCCTACCACAAGCAAGTTCGGTGCGCAGCGTTTTCTTGAGTTCAGGGCAAGGCGATGACACATTCACATACACCGCCTTATAGTTTAGTTTTAAACTAAAATAAATTCTGCAGGGTGCGAAAAAAACCTTGTTATATTGCTACGAAGAAGACAAAACGAACAGCACTTCTAGATGGAATGGTGGCTCCAGGACAGCAGTCATTAAATCTTATAAGAAAAGCATAGAAGCCTCGCTAAGGCGAAAACCCTGCTATTGCCTTCCGGCGTCACAATTTCCAGATACAAATTCCGAAGAATAATAATTAACAGGCTGGAAAGAGGTTCAAACAAATGACCTTCGCCTGCCACGGCCTTAGACCACTAGGCCATCGGAGCATTTTTATTTCCTCATTGCACGGAAATAAAAATCGCCGACATGCCAAATGCATTAATTAAGCGAGCAAAATTCCGCGAACTTGAAGCCACGCTCTCATGCCTTCTCGCACCTAACTGCCCTCGCATATCGAAATTGCGGGAGCCACAGCGATACGTCAGGAATCGACAAAAACTCAGGCCTACAATCCTCTGCTGCATTAGACCAAGAATAAAGGCGCACTCTTCTCTGAACAAAGACTCGGCTGAACGAGGTGGTTTTGCTTGGCGGTTGATCGTGCGGCTTTTCAACAAACTAAAATGTCCAATTAGCACTAACAGATCACACGAAATTTCAGCCTTTCAGTAGTCATGGTAATGGCTCCGCCGGTGGCCTAATAGTGTATAGCGAGATTGAGATCTCGCCATACACTATTTGGTTATGCATTGTTTTTAAAAGTCTTCGTCAAGTTTCAACCCTGCCTTTCATGCTGTGCTTGGGGTATCGCCTTCATCAAATTTAATCTGTTGACAGACTCTATATGCAAAAAGGGAGCAATGAAGCGCCATCTGACGTGCATGGAGCGGAACGAAACGGCGGGAGAATTGAACCACCACAGCAGAGTCGCATCAAGCAAGAATATCACGAAGGACCCCATGATTACGTATCAGGGTCTAACCAATGGTTTTAAACAAGAGAGAAGAACAGTCCCCCCTCTCCCCTCACAAAAGCCTGAATAAAGAACAAGTGGCTACGTGGCGTCGCCTAGTGACGAGATCGATACGCACCCCATGACTCCTCGCGCACATTTATCCTGATCAATACAACCCGAACTGTAAACACTGCGTCCAACGAGCCAACTACGACCTTATCCTATGGAATTGAAAAATAAAGCGACCTCCAGTTGACCAAGTATTGGTGCCAGAATTTTGTCCCGGAAAATTTTTGTCCCAGAATGTTTGACATGAACTAAATGGTTTGGCTTTGCAGTGAGTTGTTACGATTGTAGTTGAGAAATTAAACAGTTATCACGTGACTCGTTAACAAGAAATATTTTCTAGGGTCAGATGGTATGCGGCTTGTTTATACATGGCAGAGGTTTTCACCCCTCCGGGCTCGATTGGGCTGAGCCCCGCTTTATTTCTGTCCTATACATTTGTATTTATACTGTCATTATTCCATTCTCCAACGTGATATTCTTAACAAGCAGTTCGTGAGTGTTGTTTTAAAGAGTCTGTATGATTTGGTAATCAGAGGCTATGCCCAAATTGTTTCCAGAAAAACACTGCCAACAAAAAGCACCATCTTTGTTTATGCTGAGAGAAAATTTAAGACTCCCTTCTATCGAAAAATGCAAATCCTTAAACACTTACGATAAAAGTTGTCGTTGTTCCCATGCTCCCCTTGAAAATTAAGCAATCCAAAAGTCGAGAAAAATCTCGCATTTTAAAAGGTTCCGGAAGCAGTCTCACTGACCGCACATGTACTGTACGGTAGTACATGCAGTCGATGCTCGCTTGCGTACTCCTGCGACGCCTGCGCTTGGAACATGGATAATGACAGGCCCTATGCAGCAAATTGTCGCAGCAGTGCCAATCTCCCCAAAATATCCACGGATTAGGCTGGACATTTTTATTGTGACCCGTCTTCATCCTGCAAAATTGTTCGGAGGCACCGAAGATATTAGTGGAGAGTTTCTGAAGTGTTTAGAGTACAGTGTAATTGGTACAGGAAAATAGCATATACTTTTAGCCGAATCTTTTATTTATAGGCGCGGCAGCACATTATCCCCAAAATATTAGACGCCGCGTGCTACTCATGGCTTTTAAAACCACAGTTGATCTGCTTGGAAGCATAATCAGGCAACTGCAGACAGGCGCTCTTTTTTCATGTCTTAGCGTAAAACACTGGAGACATACTGCTAGATGTTATGTTTCGGTCGCGAGACAATAGTTTCCGGCTAATTTTGCACTAAACGACTCTAATCCTTTTTTTCCTGAAGAAAATTTGCTTGCGTAGTATTGACTTTTTCAGTGATACTTTCAGCGACTGTCTGCTTGACTCCAGCCCCGTACAGTCCAGCCGCATTTCAGAATGAGTGTACCGCGTGCTAAAAGTACGCCATTTTTTTAAAGTACGATGATTTAAAACTTTATCCTGTGAAGTTCAGTGCACTTGCACATTAAGCAAGCAATCTTAGACGTCTGTATTCTGTGAGCGATCGGGCAACTCTGCTGCTGTATGCTTGAGCATTCGATCGGGGTTGCTCTATCGAAATGTCCTGCCGGAGGTGTGCGTATGGAATGATGAAAATCCAGTCTGTAATGCGTATAGAATGCTTCCTGTATGTTTTTTCGCCCAATTTTCGATGATTTCTTCCTTATTTCTGGGTAACTTCATGCTGTGCTCAATACGCGTATTGCACAGAGAGTTCATTTGTTCCGTATGAGTCTCCTGTGAGCCATATGGAACGTACACGAAACTATGATAATAACCGCAAAATGTCACAAACTTCACTTTCAGTTTTGTATTTATGTGTTTGCAGCCTTTATTATTTTCTGCCGATTACACAATTTTGAATTATTTAATGAATTAAGAGAAGGCAAGGGCAGCAGCGGGCGGCAGAAAGTTACGTGGGCGGATCGGATTAAGAAGTTAGCGAGCATAGGGTGGGCGCAGCTGCCAAAGGACAGAGTTAATAGGGGAGACATGGGAGAGGCCTGTGCCCTGCAGCGCGTGTAGTCAGGCTGCTGCTGATGATGAATTATTGGTTGCTGCGTGGCAACCGTAGTTTCGAGGGGGAGTATTGTTAATGTACAACGTATGTACTTATTTTTAACTGTTTTTTTTTGTTATATGGCCGACACATGTGCTCCTCTTCTATTGTACTTCATTAAACACACGAAACACTCTAACTTTACTTCAGGCTGGTCCGTAAAACTATTCTCTAACCTCCACCATTGTTCCTAAAGGGCAAAAAAAAACAAATGATCATCCCCATTATGATTGCATGTTCTTGGACTTGTATCTTAAAATGATAAGCTTTTCATGAATATTGCCGCACTTAGTTTAGCCATCACGCTACCGGCTCCCCCGTGCGGTCTGTCTTCGACCTTTCTCGCGCGCCGGACTTCGTCCTCTTCTGCTGGGTGCTAGGCCCTGCCGGCTACGTTCTGCGCAGTGTGCTCGCCAGGTACTGTTCTGCCAGGGATTGAACGTCCTACCGGCGTCCGTGACATTTTTGGTGCAGCTGCTGGGTACGATCTATGTACGAAGCGGTCCCAGGAACCTCCAGCGCTCAGCCACACCCCCTGGACACGACACCTGTCCACAAATCAAGCCGCCGCTTGAAAGGCTTAGCTCCCGAGTACAATCCCCTCGCCGCGCCATCCCGCAAGTTGACCTCTACGGTGGCCAGCCAGACCTTCCAGCAAACTGTTAGTCCGCCTCCGCTGCTTCTTCATTCGCCTCGTACGCCCGCGCCGTTTCATGGTGACAAGTTTGAAGATGTGGAGGACTGGTTGGACGGGTATGACAGGGTCTCTGAAAGGGTATGACAGGGTCTCTGAATTTAATCTGTGGGACGAGGACTGCAAGCTTCGGAACGTCTACTTTGCCCTCCAGAACGCCGCCAAGACGTGGTTCGAAAACCACGAGTCCGCCATCCACACCTGGCAAGACTTCCGGCGCCAGTTGCTGGATACGTTCAGCAGCAACGAATGGAGGGAGCGTGCTGAATTGGCCCTGCAATCGAGAGCGCAGCAGCCAAACGAGAGCGTGGCGATGTTCGTGGAGGACATGACCCGGCTTTTCAACCGCGCTGATCCTTCGATGTCGGAAGCCAAGAAGGTGCGCCATTTGATGCGGGGCGTCAAGGAGCAATTGTTCGCTGGGCTCGTGCGCGATCCTCCGGCTACAGTCGCCGATTTTGCAAAGGAGGCGGCAGGCATGGAGCGCGCCCTGCAGCAGCTGTTTGCGCACTACGGCCGTTCCTCAAACATCACTGCTGTGGAGTGCCACATACCGAGGCCCGGGGATGAGAACACCTCCCTCCGAGAGCTCATCAGGAGCATCGTTCGCGAAGAGCTGCAGAAGCTTCGCTCTGTGGAGCAGCCTCCTAGTGTCACCGCCATCTCGGAGGCTGTCCGTGACGAGATACGCCGCACGGTGCAGCCCACTCCACCGCCGCCACCGCCAGCGCCCTATGTGATGACATACAGCGAGACATTGCGAAGTCCTGCGCCACCACCGCCGGCGTTCTTGTCTCCTGCCCCTACAGCGCCGTCCCACCGATTCCCGCATACGGCAGCGCTGCCAGACGACCGCCCACCCGTCACGAAGGCAAACATGTGGCGAACGCCGAACAACAGGCCCCTGTGCTTCCATTGCGGCAAAGCAGGCCACATCCGTCGTCACTGCCCGTACCGCCGGATTGGCCTGCGCGGCTTTTCGCCCGACGCACCCCTGCCGCGTTATGGTGAACGACCCCCCGAGATCGATCAGTACCTAGCGGCCAACGCCCCACCTGTACCCACTGCCCAACGTCAGTCCAGGTCACCGTCGCCTCGACGGTTTTCTTCACCAGTTCGCCAGTCCTACGTCCGGCAGTCCTCCAGCCCGCGCCGGGAAAACTGAGGACGGCGACCCCCGGAGGTAGGGCCGCCGTCACCGGACATAATGACGAACATCCTCCGCTCACCGACGTTAGCATGCGACCCGACCTCCGATCCCACGCCGCGACGACCTTTCGACGCCCAGAGACGCCTTCTTCGCTTGACGCCTCAATTGGACAATCTGAACGACCCTTAAGTCCAACGACTTTTCGACGAACGGCGACGCCTCCGCTTGACGCCCCAACCCGACCGCGAGAACGATCCCCTAGTCCGACCTCCCTCACACAGCGTTTTTCTGACGGTGACCAAGCTTCGGCTGAAATCTCGGTCATCGTTGATGGCCGCCGCGTGACTGCTCTCGTAGATACCGGCGCCGATTTCTCCGTCATGAGTCGTGGTCTGACGCTTGTCCTGAGGAAAGTACTGACACCTTGGCCTGGAACACACATCCGGACAGCTGGAGGCCATCTGGTGACACCGCTTGGCGTCTGCACCGCTAGAATGGAGATTCGTGGTGTCACCTTCACTGCCTGCTTCGCTGTGTTGGCTCATTGCTCGAAGGACCTCATCCTCGGGTTAGATTTTCTTCGGGAACACGGTGCGATAATCAACCTCCGCGAACTTGTCGTGACGTTCTCACCTCATTGTGCCATAGCCGACAGCAGCGAGCCCGACAGGCCTGTTTTTCGCGTGTTTGATGACAATGTCACGCTACCACCACGCTCCAGTTTGTTTATTACGGTGGAATGCTCCAACCCACGCACTCCTCACGGGGTTGCGGAAGGTAACCTGTCGTTACTGCTGAGTCAACAAGTCTGCGTTGCGCGGGGTGTTACTTCCCTCCGCGGACTGCGAACGCAGCTTTTTGTTACGAACTTTAGCGCCGAATACCGCCACTTGCCGCAAGCAACCGCCATAGCCTATTTCGATGAAATTAGTGACTCAGGCTCCCACTGCGCCTGCTTCCTCAACGATACCCATGCATCGACGTCTGACGCCCCCCTTATGACTGACGTGAACCCCGACCTAACCGCCGATCAGAAACACTGCCTCCACATGATCCTCGACTCTTTTCGTGACTGCTTTGCGACCACTTCTAAAGTTCGGCAAACATCGGTCGCTAAACATCGCATTGTAGTGGATGAAGGCGAGAGGCCTATACAACACCACCCCTATCGAGTGTCTGCGAAAGAACGGGAGGTGATTCGGAGGCAGGTTGAGGAATTGCTCCGCGACAAGGTAATCCAGCCGTCAACAAGCCCGTGGGCTTCGCCCGTTGTGCTGGTCGCCAAGAAGGATGGCACTCTCCGATTCTGCGTCGACTATCGTCGTCTCAACAAGATTACTAAAAAGGACGTTTATCCATTACCCCGAATTGATGACTCGCTCGATCGCCTGCGTCATGCCCGATACTTTTCCTCTCTTGATCTACGCAGTGGATACTGGCAGATCGAAGTCGATGAACGTGACCGTGAAAAGACCGCGTTCATAACGCCTGACGGTTTGTACGAGTTCAAGGTGCTCCCCTTTGGCCTGTGTACCGCTCCTGCCACCTTTCAAAGAATGATGGACACTGTCCTGGTTGGCGTCAAATGGCAGTCGTGTCTCGTCTATCTTGATGATGTGGTTATTTTCGCTGCGACCTACGAAGAACATCTCAAAGGCTTGAGTGCAGTATTGACGGCCATCCGATCAGCCGGTCTATCTCTAAAACCCGAAAAATGCCACTTCGCGTACCAACGGCTTAAGTTTTTGGGCCATGTTGTGACACCTGAGGGTGTCAGTCCCGACCCCGACAAGACGGCTGCTGTAGCTGCGTTCCCGACTCCCACTGATAAGCGAGCTGTGCGCCGGTTTCTTGGCCTCTGCGCATATTACCGACGCTTCGTGCAAGACTTCTCCAGACTGGCTGAGCCTCTCACACGGCTGACAAAAGACGATCAGCCTTTCGTCTGGGCACAGGAACAGCAGGACGCCTTCGAAAAGCTCCGCAAACGCCTACAAACAACCTCCATTCTTGCCCATTTTGACGAGGAGGCGGATACAGAACTTCACACCGATGCCAGCAACATTGGCCTCGGTGCAGTCCTCGTCCAGTGGCAAGATGGTGTTGAGCGTGTGATTGCTTACGGCAGCCGCATGCTGTCTCGGTCCGAGGCCAATTACTCAACCACTGAAAAGGAGTGCCTAGCTGTTGTGTGGGCGATAACGAAGTTCCGGCCCTGCTTGTATGGTCGCCCGTTTCGGGTCGTGAGTGACCACCACTCACTGTGCTGGCTCGCGAATCTTAAAGACCCCTCGGGCCGGCTAGCTCGTTGGAGCCTTCGCTTGCAAGAATTTGATGTAACAGTTGTCTACAAGTCGGGCAACAAACACAGCGATGCAGATTGCTTGTCCCGTGCTCCTATCCCGTCCAGCTCTGATGACCTCGAAGATGACCCCCTCTTTATTGGTGCTCTGACCACGTCCGACCTCGCTCAACACCAGAGGGACGACACGGAATTGCGGCCACTCATCGATTATCTTGAGGGTACCACCTCGTTACCGCCTCGTCTATTCGCGCGTGGCTTGTCGTCGTTTTGCTTGCGAGATGGCGTCCTCTACAAACGAAATTACGCCCCGACGGACTCTGGTTACCTGCTCGTGGTTCCAACGGCGCTCCGCACTGACGTTTTGCAGGCATGCCACGACGAGCTTCCTTCCGGCCACCTCGGGTTTTCTCGAACGATGGCACGAGTTCGTCACCGTTATTACTGGCCCAGGCTTTCTGCGACTGTCAAGCGTTATGTACGTACTTGCCGCGAGTGTCAACGTCGGAAGAAACCACCTTTCAAGCCGGCTGGCTTGCTCCAACCCATTGCTCCGCCGAGAATTCCTTTCCACAAAGCCGGCATGGACTTACTGGGCCCATTTCCCACGTCATCATTGGGTAACCGGTATATTGTGGTTGCCACCGACTACCTCACCCGGTATTGTGAGACGAAAGCCCTTCCCCGCGCCACTGCTGCTGAAATTGCTGACTTTTTCATCATCAGCATAGTCCTCCGCCATGGCGCCCCTTATGTTGTTTTAACTGGCCGAGGCACAGCGTTCACGTCCCCGCTTACTCAGGAAGTTATGCGGCTCAGTGGCACAAGTCATCGTAAGACCTCAGCTTACCATCCTCAAACCAACGGCCTAACCGAGCGCCTCAATAAGACTATCGCTGATATGATTTCTATGTACGTCGACGACGACCATAAGAACTGGGACGAAATCCTTCCGTACGTCACGTTTGCCTACAATACTGCCCTTCAAGAGACGACGGGGTTCACGCCATTTCGTTTGGTACACGGTCTTGAAGTCGTGACTATGTTGGACACGATGTTGTTGCCCGATATTGCCCGCCCATCCGTTGCCGACGCTGATGCATTCGTTCGCCATGCAGAGGCTGCCCGCCGGCTGGCTCGGCAACGAACCTGCGTGCCTCAAGAAGTCGATGCTCACCGCTATAACCTCCGTCACCGCGAAGTCATTTTCCAGCCTGGCGATCAAGTGTGGGTTTGGAGCCCCATCCGTCTGCGCGGTCGCTCCGAGAAGCTTTTGCGCCGTTACTTCGGCCCCTACGAGGTACTCCGCCAACTCAGCGACGTTACATATGAAGTGCGCCCGCAAGGGAGTGTTCGTTCTTCCAGACGCCAGCCGACATCCGAAATTGTGCACGTCGCAAGACTCAAGCCATACCATGCCCGCTAGGACAACTCTCACCACGTTCGGTGCCTGGGATTCTGTTAACACCAACACGTGGCTCCCCCTCACTGTCAGGCATCGAGTCGATGCCTTTCCAGAGGGGAGGGGCAATGCCGCACTTAGTTTAGCCATCACGCTACCGGCTCCCCCGTGCGGTCTGTCTTCGACCTTTGTCGCGCGCCGGACTTCGTCCTCTTCTGCTGGGTGCTAGGCCCTGCCGGCTACGCTCTGCGCAGTGTGCTCGCCAGGTACTGTTCTGCCAGGGATTGAACGTCCTACCGGCGTCCGTGACAATATAAAATTCTTTTACTGGGTAACGCTTACAGCAGCATTAACAATGGCAGCCTGTAACCTGTCGGTTACGTCAGGGGTTGTATTGTATACACAGTCATAACTTTTCGTAGTTGTATGACGTTCAAGGCTTCCGTGAGGTTGAAGGGAGTCATAGCCAATAATGTAAAATATGTACTATTTCTACAGCATTCACGAACGCGGGTATATTCATATGACGCCTAAATTTTGCTCAAACCACAGTACCACCTTGGGGCGTAGAGTTCTATTTGTGTGGTACTAAAAAGCTGTTGGAAACTGTTTGTCGTAGCAATTGTTTATGAACACGCTCTGTTTTACCTTATTCGATGTCGCATAAAAATTGACAACTCTAAGAAGAAGGATAATATCCAACTTGATAACATCAAAACGAGAGGTAGACGAAAGACTACAGGTAGCTGTCGAGGTATGTTAGGGCACTCTGAGGATATATATTATGCAACTTGCGGCACCTGAACAGGAGCAATTGGGCTTCACTTTTCGCTTGGAAATTACGTTCCATGCCTATCGGACGACCGAAATGTTGATGACAACATCATTGCAATGGAACAAGGGTATACTGGCAAGTCGCGGCCGCGGCGCCGCGTCCGTACGGCACACTGGTTTTGCAAAGCTGTTGCCGTTTAGAAAATTTCCTTGCATAGCATATTTGATGTTCGTAGCCTATCGAAGAGCATAATGTAAACTGAAGGTTTTATATTACAACTACGCTTCGCGTCATACGCTACTCGTGCAATTAAGTCAAGACAGCACTGAAGGCGGTACTAGTAGCGCAAACGGACAAGAACCGACAGGAAAGTGACAAATACAGCGCTTGCGTGTCTTTCCTAGTCTGTGTGCGCTACTATTACCGGCTCCAATGAATTACACACTATCCCAACAACTGACTGTTCTACTCCAAGACTGAATTCAAGCCGTGACTCGAGGAATGTAAACAACCAATATTGAAGGTTTTTAGATCCGGGATCAGACTGATATTGTGATAGGTGGCGTTCCAGCTATCGCAAGCGCATCCGGAGTCGAACGAAGGCAAAAGCAAAGTCCGAGCAGCTTATTTGCGAGAACTTCAAACGATGGCTGTGGTGATGCCCATGAGATACAGATGGTTTTAAGTTTTCCTGCGGTATCAACCCAAGTACCAGAGATCGCTCGAGCCAAGCTTGGCAAATCGCCACTGGCCAAGCTGTCCATCGTTGGCGCATCATCATTGATGATAATTCTACGGTTTAACGTCATGGCGTTAAAGAGCCCGTTGAGCAGAAAATCCGGTGTCGGCGTGTGCGCGAAAAATCATGGGCATGGCTCTGGTAGGCGGTGCCCAGAGAGCAACCTAGGAGGCAGGTGGGCCACCTTGGTCACGTGACTTTGCGGCGTCATCACAACCTGCCCACCAGGTAGTGAGCATACTGCTCACTATCCGGTCATTGTGATTGTCAGTGCGAGTGTGAGTGAGTGGCTCTGAGTGCTAAGGGACGTGAGTTCGGGTGTGAGTGACTGGTTGTCAGTGTGAGCGGACATGAGTGCGAGTGCGAGTGGACATGTGTCTGAGTGTGAGCGAGTGGACTTGAGTGTGAGTGAGTGGATGTGAGTGCGAGTGGCCGTGAGTGTGAGTGTGGTTGAGCCGCCACTCATGATGCCGAGATACGTATCTTGAACAAGCTGCTTACACAAACGTGTCAAACACTTGGCCCAAGGTCCGCCATTGCGTTCGCTTATTGCATGGTGGTCATGTTTATTATCAGTACTAAGTCCAATGTTGCTGGAAATCAGCTAGGTATGAAAGCCATTTTGTATCACACAGGCTGGTGTTGTCCAATGAATGGATGGATGGAAAAACTTTATTTTTGTCAGAGAGCATGTGTGGACGATTCCGTGTCAGATGGCCATCAACCCATGGCTGACGGCGACCTGGGTGGCCCACTCCACGGCCCTGGTCTGGACGACCGGGTCTGAGCTGGCCAACACGGCCTCCCACTGCTCGAGGGAAGGATCACGCATAATGTCCGCCGGTGGCGGTGCTATGCTACAGCTCCATAATATGTGGTCATAGGTTGCCAATTCGTGACACCATTTGCACTCCGGCTGAATGTCCGGGTAGATTTTGCTCAATACGTATGGGTTGAAGAAACATCTAGTCTGCAATCGTCGCCAGACGCATTCCTGCGCCTTCACCAATTGCTTGTCCGGGGGTGGGTAAATCCTCCGCTCAAGTCTGAAATGATTAGTAATGTCATGAAAGGATACCAGCCCATCTCTCGTGGACCTTCCCGGGACGTCCAGCTCACCTACTCGGCTGAAGAAATATCGATCATTCATGTGAGCCGTCTCGTTCCCAGGGTTCCCAGAGTGTGCAGGTACCCAGACAATTTCCGTCTCCGTAATCCCTCGCTCCGTGGCCCGATTCAGCAACCGCGCCGCTGTGACAGATATTCTGCCCCTCGCCAAATTTCGGATGGCTGTTTTTGAAACGCTGAAGATCAGGTCAGCATTACTACTAGTCATAGCTAGTGCTATCGCCGCTTCCTCAGCAGTTTCTGGGGAGCGGGTTTTGACTGATCCAGAGGCGATCAAGCGTCCTCGCCCGTCCACCACCGCAATTGCAAATGCATCCTTGTCCTTATACTCGGCGACATCTACATAAACTGCCCCGTTGTACTTCCCGTACTTAGCATGTAAAGCTTTGGCTCTTGCCTTCCTGCGGTCCTCATGATGTATTGGATGCATGTTCTTGGGCAAAGGTTTTGTGTACAAGCCCTTGTGCATTTCCCGCCTCATCTGAATTTTCGTGTCACCGGCTGGAACGTCAACTCCAATGCCGTTCCTTTCCAATATGTCCCTTCCTGCTTTTGTTTTTGAAAGCCTACCGAGCTGCATCAACAAGTGCGCCTCCCGTAGTTCTTCTAGGGTGTTGTGCACCCCTAATCCCAGCAGCCTTTCGGTAGACGCATTTTGAGGCAACCCAAGGGCCGCTTTATAGGCCTGCCTAATCATAGCCTCCACCTTTCCTTTTTCAGCCGCGTCCAACTTCAAATAAGGCGTCGCATACACTATTCTACTGGGCACAAATGCCTGCACTAGCTTACACAACTCTTTTTCCTTAACACCTCTCTTACGATTGGCGATTCTCCTGATTAGCCGCACGGTAGCATTGACCGTTTTTTAAGCCTTTGCAAGGACTCGCTATTCTTCCTGTTAGTCTGCAGATACATACCCAGGATCCTGATCGTTTGGACCTCAGTGACCGGTACTCCCCCCCACTTTCACCTCTAAAGGTGGTGGCGGCGTATAGTGCCTCGCATGTATCCCTCTTGGTTTATCCCTCAGAACAAAAAGCTCGGACTTGGGCTGAGAGCACGAGAGTCCTGCTTCCCCTGCTAGCTCCTCCACAATATCCACCGCCTGTTGTAGAGTTTCTTCCAACTGTGCGTCACTGCCTCTTGTTACCCATAGAGTAATGTCATCCGCATAAAATGCATGTTTAAGACCCGATATCCCTTGCAGCCTGGGTGGTATCTTGATCAAGGCGAGAATAAATAGGAAGGGCGATAATACCGACCCTTGCGGTGTCCCCCAGCCCCCCAATGGGAATTGATCCGATTTCATTTCTCCGACTACAATCTCCGCAGTCCTACCCTCCAGAAACGATCTGATGTACCGGAAGGTTCTACCCCCCGGTCCTATGTCTGATAGGTTCCTCAATATTGCCTCATGGGTAACATTGTCAAAGGCCTTAGTGAGGTCGAGCCCCAAGATAGCCTTGGTGCCCGTGCCGTACCCAGGATCAACCACTTCTTTTTTGAGCTGTAACATGACGTCCTGCTTCGATAAATTAGCCCTGAAGCCAATCATTGTTTCAGGTATCAACTCATTGTCCTCTACATAACCCTGAAGCCTGTTCAAGACCACAAGCTCCATCAATTTGGCCAAGCACGACGTTAGCGAGATGGGACGCAGATTCTCAATGCAGAGCTTCTTCCCTGGTTTAGGAATAAATGTAATCCTAGCATGTTTCCACTCTGGCGGAATCTCCCCGGCCGCCCAATATTTATTCATCAAATTCGTGAGTGCCCCCACTGACTTGAAATCCAGGTTCCGCAGCATTTTATTAGTAACCCCGTCCGGACCCGCTGCTGACGTGGTACGAAGCTGGCCCATTGCAAACTCCACTTCCGCCACCGTAAAGTCTGCATCCAATTCAAGGTTTTCGTCTCCCGAGTAATCCGGCAAGCAACCGCCCGCCTGTCTGTTTATGTAACGACTTCGGAGTTCATGTATGAATTCCCCAATCGTGCCTTGATACCGATGCACTAGCCTAGCCATTTGCCCCTTTTGCGCAGATTTGGTTGCGGCCGGGTCTAAAAGGTGCCTCAACAACTGCCATGTTTTTTTGCATCCGAATTGCCCATTCATCCGGTCACAAATCTGCCCCCACTGTTGACACTGCAACTCCAATGTGTAGGCTTCGATTTGTCGTTCTAGCTTGGCCATTTTCCTACGGAGGACACCATTATGCCTTTGTTTCCTCCACCTCCGAAGGAGACTCGCATGTGCTTCCCACATGTGTAACAATCTAGAGTCAGCCGTAAAGCCCTCCCCCTCCGTCGGAACGGTACTCTTCACGGCCTGCTTGAGCGTGTCAATCCAGGCTCCTAAGTCCTCGATTTCCCCGTTCACTATGTCATTCCTGTATTGCCGAAATCGGTCCCAGTCCGTCACTCGAGTTCCTTTCACCGTGTCTTTGTACTTAGCAGCACTAAATATCGTGGAAAGGATATAGTGATCACTTTCCAGTGGCTGTCCCGTGTTTACCCACTGTGCATCCCTGATACCATTCACAAATGTGAGGTCTGGAGAGGTGTCTATGCTTACGCTGTTGCCTATCCTGGTATGATCTAGCGGGTTGTTTAGGATCGTCCATCGCAGGTCCTGGGCAACCTGCCAAAGCTTATTTCCCCTCGGGCCGGCTCGGATGTAGCCCCACTCCGGATGAGGCGCATTGAAATCTCCCACCACGATGAGTTGAGACCTAGCCGCTAGCCGTTGCGTCTTTATCAGAAGGTCTGGCAGGCCCACCCCCTTATCTTTAGGAGAAGAGTATACATTAAGAACAAATAGACTCTTATCGTCCTTTCTTTTGGGCAAAATCTCCAGCAGGACGTAATCCTCCCTGCTGCTATCTATGGTATGCTGAATCACTGTGGTGTTGCGATGGACTAACACGGCCGTGAAGACGCTCAATACGCCCCCTCGATCAATCTCTGGTGGTGTAAATGTCTTAAATCCTGGTAATTTCACCGAGCCGCTAGCCTCCTGCAAAGCTATAATGTCCGGCTTACTATCCAGATTTTGTATGTGCAACTGCAGGTTCCCCCGCTTGCGACGGAAGCCCCTGCAGTTCCACTGCCAAACCTCAATTTGCTGGCGAGGGGCCATGGTGAAGCCCTAGGTTCACTAACATCGGTTCTTGGCCGACTACGGGAGGCAATCTAACCTCTAGCATAGCATTTAGCTGTTTAAACATGTCCATTACCTGGGTCTGGAAACCCCGCATGTCATTGGTGAAGGCGTCAAGACGCTCCTCAATATTGCCTAGTCTAGCTTCTATCCTGTCGACCCGGCGATCCAGCCTATCCTGTCTTTCTTCCAGTTTTCCTACTCTCTCCGCAAGGGTAAGCATGTCTCTCTTAAGACAAGTGACTGTAAATACTGGCTGCGGCGTGTCCGCCGCCGAAGTTTTTGCTACTCTCTTTGCACGAGCTCCCTCATCTGCCGGAGGTGGCCTTTTGACCGTCCCCCGATTCTCCACTTTCTCCACTTCCATAGCTGTGTTATCGTCCACGCGAGAAGCGTTCGCCTGCGCCGCTTGCTGTGGGGCTTGGGCCAACGGCGTCTGTACCCTGTCTACTCTGCCGGTTTTAAGCGCGCGTTCCATCTCATATTGGAAACCAATGCCAACCCCGACCATGACCTATCAATGACTATCGCCCAATGCTGCTTTGGGTGTTTCCAATAAAACGCGAAAATAACCGTTCGTTCGACTCCGCAAATCTTTCTTTTTTAAGGAACAGCCCCCTCCGTGGGGGATCTTGATAAAGGGTTTCGCCCAACAAGTGACAGAGCACGAGCAGCAAACAAAATATACAAGAAAAGAGATGCACTTGCACCACCGTCCAAGCAAGCTGCAGCGCTCACAGTAGCGTCCGAGCTCCTCAAAACAGCAACGGTCCGCTAGACGACGCATTTAAATCCAAACATGCGCTACAACGATCAATGGCTATTCGGTTGCTCCGCAAAGAAAGGAACACAATTCTAGCCCAAAATAAAAGCAAGACGCTTTCCGCACCAACAAACTACGCGACGATACTCGAAGCTCAACGCTAAAGAAATGACGGAGCTGCCGGCGTCGAGCCACTCAGGCTGTAAAAAACGCCGCTCACGCAGAACACGAACCATGAACGTCTCGCGAGCGGCACAACGCAGTGCGCAGACAGCGCTCCCGCGCTGTATTCTTACGCTATTCATACGCTGCTTACCCGGACGTTAACTAGCCACCGGCAAAATCACGCTCATGCTCACCGAGCTTGTGGCCGAGAACATGCCGGACATGCGCGGTGGTGTGGTACCCGGGTTCACCTGCTTGCACAACATGACGCAGGATGATGAGCGCTCGTTCCACGAAGCCTGATCCGCCCAGCAAAACAATTAAGCCGTGGACCCCCCGTTTGTTCCGATTGCTGCTCGTGGAACAATAGGAATCACTCGGTTCAAATTTAGGTTTCACTCGACACAGACCCTAACCTCCAAAAGACAATATGGCGTAAAAATGATGGAACGTGATGTAAAAAAGTTGGGCTGAGGCTTAGCTAAAGTGTTAAGCCTGGATATCCCGAAGCGAAAAGCTTCGTGGCGATGCTCGTGGTTTAGGTTAAGGTTTCATGCATAGGTTTACAATTTTGGTATACCTTTCTAGCTTTTCCAAAACGTGTTTTCTTAGGTATATAAAGCTTGTACAATCATCTAAGATCTCGCAAATGCCATAGTCTTTCACAGACATCACACACGTGGCCGAACGGGTTGTCCACAAAGTCTGCCGTAAAGACCTTGGTCGCGCTGGCACTTTCAGCGAGTTTCGACATGTAGTCTGTGTAGCGGCGAGTCTTTACCTCTTCTTCCATAGCACCATCGTCGTCGTCTTCACTCTGTTGGCTGCTGACACTGGTTGCAGACGCGGCTAAGAGCCGCTTTTGAGCGTCTTGTCGTCGTCGTTTAGCGAGACGCTCCTCTCGTTGATCGGGTGTTTCGGTTGCTCGTTTAGCTCTGGCCTTTTCATTCTTTCTTCGAAACCGCGCGACATCTCCCGAAGTACAGTCTTCGCTCACCTGGCCACTCTCAATTGACGCAGCCAAACGGCGCAATTCAGCGTCCTTTTGCCACCGTTGAGCAAGGCGTGCCTCTCGTGATTCTGGAGTTTCAGCCGCTTGTCTAGCCTTGCACTTTTGTTATCTTCGCTGCTTTTGAGCCAACTCCCACGCTACCACTTCTGGGTCTTCTCCTCCTTCCATGGCGAAAGGTCAGACGACGGAGGCAGTGCGCGGCGGCGACGACGGCTGCGGCAGCGGCGGCCACCTGCGCTCCGCGTGACGTCACTCGGTCTCACGGTCAGACGACGGAGTCAGCGCGCGGTGGCTACGATGGCTGCGGCAGCAGCAACCACCTGTGCTCGGCGTGACGTCACTCGGTTTCGTGCATGTGCAGCTGTGGCAAATCTGTAGTGTGGCTCACGCGAAGGCCGGTGTTGACGAGCGCAGTGAAGCTTTTAGCTTCAAAATTATCGGTTCATGTTGGGAATAAAATTGAGTCATATTACGCATTTGCGTCCTTAACTGGAGACGGGTGTAAAACCAGTAGATGTACCGGTTGTATTTCCCTGTGGCGGAATACATTTCTGGGCATGGGAATTGAAATGGTATGTGATCCTTGGATACCAGCTTTCCGCACTTCCGTGTTTAGTGCGTAATACAGGTCTCAAAAGACCTGTATTACGCCACTGAGTACCCCTGGTAACATAATGTATCACTGCGTACCACTAATCCTTTTTGGAACTTTACTGCTTGCTTTATGAAGGATTATGCTCGCTGCGCACCCGCTATGCGCGCCAGGAGTTACAAGGAAGGCAAGGAAGGAAGGCGCCAGGAGTTACAAAGTTAGGCGTCTAGTTGCTATTAAAGATTTGTAGCCGGCTTTTAGTAACCGCCATATCAGTTTTTGGAATTTGGAAAACGTGGTTACCCTCACAGCTGTGGCTCGACTAAATTAGGCGTTTTCGTCTAGCTACGCGCATTGGAGGGGTTGTTTTGTCTGCTTGCTTTCGAAAGTGCATGTATTTTCGCACGATGCAGCCAAATTTTGTCGAGTCACAGTTGCGAGGGTAATCGCGTTTTCGAAATTCCAAAAATTAATATGACGGTTACTAACGGCTGCAACCAATCTCTAATTGCAACTAGACCCCTAACTCTAATGGTTAAAAAGTTAATTGTTGGAAATTAGTTAACCACCTTACTAGTTAAAGATAGTTCACCGGTTTTCTGGCGTTCGCCAGCCCTGGCAATACCATGCCGCAAGAACCATATTTTTGCCTCGAAAACACTATTTTCAAAGTTACTTCGTCTTCCTTGTAACACCCAGTATATAACTATTTTTAAATACGGCTCTTCTACACACACATTCTGCAATGCCTGCATGACTGCTGAGGTCTTCACCGAGTCAAACATTTGTTAACTTTTTATGAACCGATTGCAGTCACATTTTCGCAGCATACAGTGCGACTCCACTTATACGAGCCAAGCGGTCGCGCCTAGGCTAGGGTTTCCGCTCTAAAGATAACAGGACAATGAGGACTTTATTTGCTTAAAAAACGCTACTCGCGTCTGCTTCTCCGCAGTAGGCTTTATCATGGTACTTTCAAAGCTCCCCCACGTGGTCATGTCCTCGCCGGGATTCGCCCTGCGAACAAGCTGTCAGGTACCCAGGTGTCAGGTACCCAGTGCAACTGATTGTGGCTGAAACGTTCACAGCCAGTGTCCGTTGGTCGGCCTTCTCGTCATTTCCATCATGTTCCTTGCAGTAGAGGAGTGCTTCATATATTGCGTGCTATGAGTTCTTCAGCACCATGACCCGTAAGCATCCTCAATGCCGATGCCATTCCCGACGGCATCATGTGCGGCCAGCTATGGATGAACGGAGCGTCGCCACAAATAGTGGATGCGGCTGATCACATTTCTTTTCGATAACATCTGGTTCCTGGTGCCCTCAAGCGACGAGCCTTTTTCAACGCACTGCCGCACGGGGTAGCAACACAGAATGTGGACAGCCGATGTTGCAGTCGACGCATGCCACCTGACCAGATACGCCAGCAAGGCATACGACGTCACTCCGGTTCAGCGTTGCTGTCTAGGTAGACAATTTTACTGCGGTAGTGTCCCTAAGCTTTCCACTCTTTCCGTGCTCAGCGACAGTGAGAAGCGGGAGTTGTTTCAACGCAGTGGCGAGTTTACGGAGTGCCCTCGTGCTCTATATAGTCGAGTGCTGCGACCACAGTTGTTCGTTTTACCTCAGACGCGGTTCATTGCCCTATTGCATATTTCGATGGCAGCACCAGCCTCGTTCCTAATAAACCAACTGCTCCAATAACGGGGCACTGGCTGCATTGGTTCTTTCACTGCTGGACCATTCGGGTTTTCCCTTTTATTGAGGTTATTTCTGTGGTGGTTTGTTCTATTTTCATACCTGGTTATAACAGCTGTTTAGCCTGTCGTGTGGTGTTTACGCATGACCCATATTGCTAAAAATCGGATGAATGCTGATTTTATTGAGTTGTCACTTTTATTGAGTTGAGTACCAATTTTATAGACTTGAGTTGTCAGTTAACTTTTGAAAGTTGTCGTCATATTTTAGCACAATACTTTTATTCAATAATAACCTAACTGTTACTTTGGGCCATGACGTCACTTGGCATAGCCCAAGCGTAAATTTGGAATATTTTGTGGAACTGCTCACATCGTAGCTCTCCATGAGCAGGGAAATTGCTAAGATATTCCTCTCATGCGCTTATTTCTGAAATCACAGGCTTGCTGAACTTGACCAGAATCTCTTTTTTAAATTTACTCTCTGCAAAATAGCGTCACGTTCAGCATGTCATATTGTACTAAATATGCACACTTTCTACCCTACCGGCTACCTTGGTGGGGCACAAAGCCTGAATGTGAAAACATTTAAAGTAAGTTTTATAGAGAAATCATACTGACTTTCCTTATCAGACTGCCTGGTGTTTCGTACAGTTCAATAAAACTACAAAATGCGCTTCTGTGTGCTGCTAGGGATATTTATTAGAAAAGCCCATTCAGCCTCTTTGGAAAAAAGTTCCGTGGGGACTTTGACGGCCTGGAAATCGGCCACCCTGCGGTCGCATCGGTCCGGGCCGAGGCGGCGGTGGCCTTGCAGGCAATGGTGGTCTTCGTGGAGATGTAGAGGATGGCTTTCTATTTGGCGGTGGTGGAGGTGGGTACCTAGGTCGCTCAGGTAGCGTCTGGCCTCCAAGTGATGGAGATGCTGGCGCAGCTCCGACCGACGCAGGCGATGGGTGAGCAGACTGTGCGGGAGTGGTGGGAAGATGCCCAGATGGTTTTGATGAGGGTGGAGGTGCAGGAGACCCTTGCACCGGTCTCGCTAAAGGAGGTGCTGCCTGCTGGGGAGTGGTGGGAAGATGCCCAGATGGTTTTAATGAGGGTGTAGGTGCCGGAGACCCTTGTACCGGTCCCGCTAAAGGAGTTGCTGCCTGCTGGGGAGCCTCCGACGTGGGTGTTTGAAACAATGGAGGAGGTACCCCTCCATTTCCCACAAAAGGTGTCCCTATACCTGCTGGTCCCGTCGGCACTGGACCACTCAAAAACTGAGTCGTTACCACGCCTCCTGAACTCCCACCTTCGGAGCGCATAAGATTCGACCGTATTACTTCAGCTGCCATTCCTCCCATTCCTCCCAGTGCCGCCGCTCCGAGCACGCCGATTCCTCCATTTTCTCTCCTGCCTCCAGTTCGAGTTGCTCCATGAGATAAAACTCCTCCAGCAAATTCATGATAACCAGAGCCTCCTCCTTGCCCATGCGTTCTTTGCGCACCGCCGCCAGAGAGTGGCGGGGAAGGCTTAGTTGTATTAGCTGCAGGTGGCTGCAATGGTGGCGGCTTCGGCACCGGTGTGCTTGGTGGCTGCTGTGGCTGCGGTTTACCCTTCGGAATATCTCTTGGAGTCTCAGATTGATTGTTTTCGCCAATACTGTTGGAAGCGTTTTTCTTGTGATCAGTTGCATTGATTTGATTAGGTGTCGTTTGTGCATCCGGATGCAGACGCTGTTCGCTTGTTGTATTCGCGGCGAGCTCTGGAGATGGCTGCGTGTTCGTAGTAATGTTAGAACTGCTTTCTGCGACCCCAGTAACATTTGATTGGTCAAGCGTAGTAGATAGTTGGTGCCTTTCTAATAAAACAATTCCAGGGTCTGATACAGGCTTCTCGGCAGGCTGGTTATTGTCAGTTCTGTTGCAAATCATTTTCGCATTGTCGGTTGAATGACTGAATTTTCCCTTTTCTTCAGAAATGCACTCCTTAAAAGAAATAAGACTGAATTAGCATACATATTGTAGTAGTTTTACACGAACACTACTTATTTTTCTCGGGTATGCATTTTTTTAGCAAAACATCAGGCGGTAACTTGCTGCTAGGAAGCTCTCCAATGTAATGTGAATGTAACGTACATTTACAAAAGCATTTGACAGCGACAGCTTTAATGTGTGGTGAATGAAAACGGCGGAAACTAATACAACGCGGAAGAAACTGAAGACAGAACGGCCCTGATCCCACACTCGATAAAAACCCACAGAACCATGATAAAAACGCATCAAAATATCTTGTTCTGATTTAACGACCAATTTTTCCGTTCGTTTGTACTATATTTCTGTGCTACTGTAGTATTTCTCTAGTACTTTTCTGCAGTTTTGTCTTACCCATTCTGTTCTAGAGTCACAAAATTGTATTGTCACTTCAAAACTTCCTGCTGTTACTTCAAAGTTCTGGTGAAAAACGGAAAAGATATGTTGTGAAGATAAATTTTTCTGTTGTGTTTTTCGATCGGGGTATGACATTATTCTATTACCTGCAATCGTCTTCACCACATCTCGTGTATTGTGTCCATTTTTGCTGATTTCATCCTTCAAACATAACGCGTCAACTGGCGCCATGAGCTGTGCTTATATAGGTGCTCATTGCATTTTTTTTTCGGGGGACGGGGGTTGTAGCGCCACTTGCGATGACGTTGCAAACATCAGAGAATGACGAAGAGGAGAAAAGATGAGCGGGAAAGGTAAAGAAATCGGAAAAAGGACGCGTTCGCGGTCCCTACTCACCCCTCTCGGTCACGCTTAGCTGAACAGGCGCGAAGTATTGCCGCTAAATTTCTTAATATTTATTCGTTCATGTTCAAAGCCGCCGTCTCGCGGCTCTATCACTTTGGTAATTACGACAGTTGCTGCCAGATTTACCAGGTTACAGACGCGCGCACTTGGTTCTAAATTGTTCAACATTGCCGTAGACGATTACCGAGCACTATCTGTAAAGTTATCTCTAAGCTTTAAATTTAACGTGGCCAAGGGAAGTGATGATAGCAATAAGTTTGCTGGTATCACCGCGGTCGAGTTGTTAAGCTGTTTGTGGGTGCAAGCCAGCCCACGAATGAATTGGAGGGGACACTTAAGCTCTCTAAAAGGCGCGATGCCATATCTTAATGTGTTACTGCTCATATATGCAGAGTTGGTCATTCTCTACGTAAAATTCATATATCCCAGGGAGTCCTCATACCACTCCTTGCGCAGTGGTACAGCGGTTAAGCGATCGGCCACTGTCCTGCGATGGCAAACGCTGCCACCGTTGGGCCTCGTGCGACACAGGTTGTCTAGTAACTTCTAGCGACCAATCAATAATTTAACTGCCACCTGCAACGGTGCGCAGTTTCTCACAATCCGGTGGGCAGGTGGTGGTGACGCCGCAAGATTACGCGACCTAGCTATCCCTCCTGCCTCCTAGGTTGCTTCTCTGGAGATTTTTTGTGGATTCTTGGCTCACGGTCAACGAAGACAGTGACTCCGACGCCGGATTTTCTAAGACACGACCTCTTCAACGCTGTCGCTTTGCCAAAAACTTTAAATTCCATGCCAGTCTGAGCGTCCATTTCCACGGCGTTTCCACCACTACTTGCCATCTGGTGGAGGTACAAGGCCTTTCACCACTATGCTCCTTGATATAGAGCCTGAAACAAAGTGATAATTGCTGGTACTTCAGCGACCTGAAATTTTGAGTGGATTGCCGCAGGAAGACGCCCAGGATTGGCTTGACTAATTCGAGCACGTGGCCTCTTTCGATAGGTGGGAGGTCGGCATGAAGCACTCATGCGCTTTCTTTTCACTCGACGTCTCTGCTAAGGCGTGGAACTAAAACCAACAAGCCTCCTTCACAACCCACGATCTACTCAAATGGGAGCTCCTAATGACGTTCACAAGCATTATTCGCAAGGAAAAGACTCAGATTTTGCGGCAGTCAAGAATGAAACAGTCGATATGTTTTTTTGAAGAAATCCGCCGCCTATGGCGCCGCGCAGTCTCCAACTTATAACCGCGAAGGAAGTGATCTTCCTGATAAAAGGCGCCAAAAAAAAAACTTTTTGCTGAGTTCGTTCGAAACCCGCCTGAGACCGTTGCCGGGTTCAGGACATTAGCGTTGACAATCAGGAAGACGCTCGTCGCCCAGACCTGGCAGTGCGACTTGGCTGTACCAGTCATTTCTATAAGTCACCCGACTACTTCAAAACCCAACAATGACCGTTGCCAGGACATCACTACTGAGATCGTCAAGTAGGACCTTCGCCGATTCTAGACATCTTGTTCGCTGCCTCAGGTTTTGTAATTGAAGGACCCGGTTCGTGGAGAAGTTCCCCAAACCTCTCGCGTCCCCCAAATGATAAGCCCAGAACAAGTATCTGAGTCCATGGAATACGCCACCGCGCAATAAAGCCAAAGACGCTCTTAGTCCTAGCCATCTTCATGACCTCGGCCGACCGCACGCTCAGTAATAGTTCTGCATGCCGACGTTAGGCGGATATGTGAGCAGCGCCCATCTCCCCATGCGCCAAATCTGGGCACATCTTACCCCACGGTCAGTGCCAAGAATGCCCTCCGTGGCCTATACTACGACGCACTGCGTCCTGCGTACAGTAATAATTACTGTACGTATCCAGAAGCCCTCAATCCCCATTGCATTCAGCGGCACGGTTTCCACCGCTAAGCCAAAGTTGTGCAGCTGCGCCCCCCGTCAGATGTCCGAGTTCCCATTGGGAAAACTCCAACGATATATGAGACAGATACTTCGCCATTTCCTTATCCGAAAACAAATTATTATTATTTAAAAAACCAAAAATCTGGAGGTGCGGTTAATTTGCATATAAACACCGACGATTCTTCTCTGACGACAAAACTTCGCGGTGCCAAGGCCGCTATAACGACACCACACACGAAGATGAGCCCAACAACGATGCCACGCAAGTATCGGAGCCAGATAAGACTCGACGACACGCATGAGCTACAATTGCCACTCCAGCAGGAGCCGTGATTAAACTTTGAGGCCAATAGCAACCCAAGGGCAAGAACCAACAACCTTGATATTAAGTTCGATGCCCTGCAGTTACCGGTCTTCGTCAACACGAGAGCAGAACAGTTCGTCAGAGTCAGTCAGGGTCAGTGGACCCTCCGCCGCCCAGATGATTAAAGCAATGATGGTTTGAGACGACCCGCAAGTCCAGACTGCTGGAGGCTATTTTATATGTCTTCGGGACGACGCTCTACTTGACAAAAAATTAACGCGCATAAAACCAAAGTAATGTGCAACAGTCTAACAACGAAACACCATTTCACAATTGGCAAGGAGGTGCTGGAAGTGGTAAAGCAATACGTCTACTAACGACAAGTAGTGACAGCTTATGCGGATCATGAGAGGGAAATAACTAGAAGGATAAGAATGGGGTGGAGCGCATATGACAGATTCTCTCAGGTCATGAAGCGCAGTTTACCAATATCTCTCACGAGAAAAGTGTACAGCAGCTGTATCTTACCTGTACTCACCTAAGAGGCAGAAACGTGGAGGCTAACGAAAAGGGTTCAGCTTAAATTAAAAACAACGCAGCGAGTCATGGAAAGAAAAATGATAGGTGCAATGTTAAGAGACCGGAAGCGGGCAGTGTCGGTGAGGGAGCAAACGTGGGTTACTGACATCCTAGTCTAAATCAAGAGGAAGAGATGGGCATGGGCAGGATATGTAATTTGAAGGCAAGATAACCGCTGGTCTTTGACGGTAACGAAGTTGACTCCAAGGGAAAGCAAGCGTCGCAGGGCGCGGCAGAAAGTTAGGTAGGCAGATGAGATTACGAAGTTCGCAGGCATAGGATGGTCGCAGCTGGCGAAAGACGGAGTAATTGCAGACATGGGAGAGGTATTTGCCCTACAGTGGGTTTAGTCCGGCTGTTGATGATGCTGATTACTGTTCCCGCGTTATAATTTTGTTTTGTGCATGGACTTTCTGACTGAGTATTCTCAATCAACTACTTTCTCTCAATGCTTGTCTGACTTTTGGTGGACGAAATATAATCTTCGAACACAGCTCTGGGCATCACGTGCTCCTGAGTGTCATCAATGAAGAAATGAGTGTCCCACCCTGGTAAAGCGTCATCGCTCCCGTGTGCGCTACTGATACTGAGACCATTGAGCGGATCACCGCGGGAAACACGCTGTCGCTCTTTAATCGAGAACTTGGCATCCCGAAAAGAATCGCGCGTTTCTGGAATGGATAGGCTGTGGTGCTCGTAAAAACCTGTAGCGAAGAATATCGACGCCTCACCAAAGGCATGACGACTGCTTTCCAGGTTGAATAAATCCTCATTCCAGATACCTTCGCCCTTTCCGACCGACGATTCCACAGAACATTCGACACGGCAAGACCATACACCTGCCTTTCACATCAAACCAGCACAGCACCGGAATATACAAGACCGAACGCAGTCGTTTTCAAAGTTTGAACGAGTGCATTACGTTGTCATTAAAGGCCCAACAAGCGTTAATTGAGAACGATCGTATTGTATACATAGCTAAAGAATACCCTTGATGTCTCCACCAAAGTCTTGCCATCTGTCGCCTCGAGAAAGCCAAGCCATCGGCGCCAAAATAAAAGGAATCTTTCGCGACGATATCATCCGACGATATCATCCGACCGTCTAAAGGCTCTTCGGTGGCACCAGTCGTTCTTGTGAGAAATAAATACGACCCATTTTGCTTTTGCGCCGATTAGTGTCACTTGATTACCATAACGAAGGAGCATGTCTACCCCCTAGCCCGCATCGATGACACTACTGTTAACCGTCTGTGCAACGCCAAGTGCTTTTCTAGGAGGGACGTCAAAAGCTGCTGCTGGCAAACTGAAACCGATGAAAGAAATGTCGAAAACATCACATTCACCCCGCCGGATTGCCTTTGTGAGTTCTAGGTGTTGCAGTTTGGACTCTCTTCAGCGCCATCGACGTTCCAGCTGGTTATGGTTACAGTAGCGCCAGGCCTGAGGTGGGACATTTGTGTGCTGTACTTAGATGACTTCGTTGACCTCAAAGTTTGATGATCACTGAAAAGGCTTTGAACGGTACTGGCAGCAATCCAGTCGTCAGGGCTAACCTTGCAGCCAGAGAAGGGGAAGGAGGAGGAGTAGAAAAATGGCAGTCAGAGGAGTGCCGCTTTACCTACAGTCAGAGGAGTGCCGCTTTACCTAGGAAGAGCTGCGGTTTCTTGGCCACATCTTATGGAAAGATGTGTTACGCCATGACCCACAGGAAACAACTGGTATCAAACAGTTTCCGCAGCCGACGGGCAAGAGATCTCTGCGCAAATTCCTGCGAGTGTGCTCGTTATTACCTACGACTAGTCAATATTTCTCGGATCACCGAGGCGTAAGTTATAATATAATAATAATTGGTTTTTTGGGGGAAAGGAAATGGCGCAGTATCTGTCTCATATATCGTTGGACACCTGAACCGCGCCGTAAGGGGAGGGCAAAGGAGGGAGTGAAAGAAGAAAGGAAGAGAGAGGTGCCGTAGTGGAGGGCTCCGGAATAATTTCGACCACCTGGGGATCTTTAACGTGCACTGACATCGCACAGCACACGGGCGCCTTAGCGTTTTTCCTCCATAAAAACGCAGCCGCCGCGGTCGTAAGTTATAGGACAACCCCAAAAATAGAGGCGCATCTTCTATTTGTAACCTACGTGGCAGTCAATGGCATCAGATGTGACATAATGGGAGGAAAACTGTCTGTACACGACAGAACACAAAGTTCTCACAAAGTAACGGCTCAACAAACCGGCGTCCCAGGTTTGATTATTAAGGCGATAGCCTTTAATGGCTCATACTCGCGTCCGTCTGTTACAGTTTAGGTCACGTGATCTTAAGCTCACGTGACATCACGGCGCAGCGCATCTGGATGTCCCCTGACATTGTGATGTCACGTGATCTCTCTGCCACGCTCGCGCAAGCTGCCCTTCTCCTCTGTCGTGAAATTAATTAAAGCGCGGCAAATTCAAAGCAGTGCAATGAGTTGCAAACGGCTTTCGCCTTTCCACAGAGAGATATCTAAGTGCTTCCAACGAATTTTTTTTACTATACAAACAGATCACAACCGAATCTCTTTTTCCGACAGTCACGTGAGCGGTGAAAGCGGACGCACGTGTCGGTCGCGAGAGACCGCGCAGATAGAGTTCTCGCTGCAGCCTGAGCACTCCTGTCCCATTCACCTCAACCCACGGACGAGAACTAATACTAAAGATGCTCACCACAACTGAAAAATCTTACAACCTTATTTGCTACGCAAAACGGAACACGGACCACGGCATGAAGAACTACACAAGAAGTAACAAACATGTGCTCAAGCCCTAAAGACTTCATGCAATCTACACAGAATACAACAAGCCACCATTAGGACACTGCGGTTCCGAGGCGGACCTATACCACCTGCCATGGAGATGCTAAGACAACACAGGAAAGGAAAGGATACAAGAACCGACGATTGACGCTGGGAGGAAACGCCGTCTCCGACCTAAAGTTTTCACATCGAAATTCGAACGCGCGCGGCCGGGATCGAACCCGCGTCTTTATGGCCAGCAGCCGAGCGCCATAGCCACTAAGCCACCGCAGCGGCTGCGAGGGCTTGTGAGGTAATAATAATAATAATAATAATTGTTTTTTGGGGAAAGGAAATGGCGCAGTATCTGTCTCATATATCGTTGGACACCTGAACCGCGCCGTAAGGGAAGGGATATAGGAGGGAGTGAAAGAATAAAAGAAGAAGAGGTGCCGTAGTGGAGGGCTCCGGAATAATTTCGACCACCTGGGGATCTTTAACGTGCACTGACATCGCACAGCACACGGGCGCCTTAGCGGTTTTCATCCATAAAAACTCAGCCGCCGCGGTTGGGTTCGAACCCGGGAACTCCGGATCAGTAGTCGAGCGCCCTAACCACTGAGCCACCGCGGCGGGTTCTTGTGAGGTGCACAACAAATTCTCAGGGGATTTTAGTGTGCGGTACGTGAGCCGACAGTGGTGCGTCGACAGTCGAGCGCTGCGCGTGCCAGCCCAGCGTTGCGCGTGTGCGCGTGCGAATGGTGTGTGCGAGGGGACTGCGACAAAGAGCGTGCAGAGCACGAGGAGCGCAGAGCTGACGTGTCATAAAATCGAGGTGTGAAGGCAGAAAGCGCAGCGAAGATCGTGTCATCCAAGCGTGGAGGTGGCAGCCGTCGGACATTGGGTCCGTGCTGCCGCGTCCTTCCTTGGATCACCGACGCAAGCCTCCTGCGTTCCTTGAAAGCGTGGAGGTGACAGCTGATATATTGAGGGTCCGTGCTGCCTAAAAGCACCCTTGGATAGCCTGCTTTGAGCCTCTGGCGTTTCGGGCCGCCGTCGACGGGACCTGGATACCCTTGATCTTTCTGCTGCTGCCAAGTTCTTCGGGCTGCTTACGGGAGTCCACCGGCGTCTCCTTGTGTTCCTCTCCGCTCCCACAGCCACCTGGCTCCCTCCCGCCGCTTTCTTCGACCCAGCGCCCGCGATGAATCGCACTACGTCCACCCGCGGCCGCCCTATCGGCAAGGCATCCCCGCTTCACCTAGGATGCTCAGTACCTCGTGAAGTTTCCTTTATTTCTGTAGCGTTGTACGCGTGTTGAGCGTGTGTTTTTGTCTTTTCGTTTCGTATTGGCTCTTTTCCTTTAAACCATAAATACGGCTTCGTTTTGTTTTGTTCGATCTCTTTGTTCTCTTGTACTCTTGTTCGAATCTGCACGCGATAGCGTTCCCCTTCGCAAATTCGGGGTCGCGCTACCAATTCGCGACAATTGGCGTCCGCACGACAGGACGAAGCCGTGTTTTTCCCTCTTTCGTGGGTCCGTAAAAAGAAACGATGGCAACACTAAAGGGTTTGGACGAGTTGGGTGAACGCATGGGTTTGAAAGACGCCGAGCTGCGCACGTGGGTGGCTTACGAGCAAGAGAGGGAACGCGCAGCACGTGCTGCCGAACGCGAGCACGCCAAGGCACAAGCAGAGGCTGAGGAGCGCGAAGTACAAGCTGAACGCGAGCATGCAAAGTTATTAGCAGTAGCCGAACGCGAGCATACAAAGTTGTTAGCAGAAGCCGAACGCGAGCATGCAAAGTCGCTAGCAGAAGCTGAAGAGCGTAGACTACAGCTCCAATTAAGGCTCGCAGAAGCTGGTGGGGGTAACCGTGAACCCGCATCGAGGCCCTCAGCAGCGGTTAGCCCACACAAATTATTTCCGCCTTTTCGACGATTGCAGCGAGGATTTAAACGCACACCTCAAACGTTTTGAGCGTATTGCAGAAGAGCACAGCCGGCCCAAGTAAAAATGGGTTACAACACTTAGTAATATTGTCTTTGACTGGGGAAGCTCTCCGTGTGTTCGGTCGATTGTCTCCCACAGATTCAATGGATTATGATAAAGTAAAACTGGCCCTACTACAACATTTTCGGTTTACAACAGAAGTTTATCACGAAAGGTTTCGAGAACGTAAGCCACTTGATAAAGAAACAGCCAAGCAATACACAGCACGCTTGCTCAGTATTTTCGATCGATGGGTCGAGATGTCGGAAAAGGCCACAACGTACAATGATTTACGTGACTTGATGGTGGCCGAACAGTTCATAAGGAACTGTCATAGTCATCTGGCGATTTTTCTTCGAGAAAGAGAGTGCAAGACGCTGGACAAAATGGCTAAGGCGGCAGATAACTTTCTGGAGGCCCAGCGGCAAAGATACTTGTCTTCGTTCAAAGAATCGTTCAAGGTGGGCATTCCGAGAGAGAAGGATGTGCCATCGAGTAGAAAGTCAGGAAGGTGCCTCATTTGTAACCGACCTGGACATCAGGCCGCTGACTGTCGCTCTAAACCGGAGCAGCTTTATTGTGTTTATGGTCGGAAACAGGGCATGATACAAGTTCCTGCTCAAGGAAGCATGAAAACCGAAAGCAATCGTCCTGTTGTGTTCAGCCAGAAAGTTTTGCGCCTGAAGCTGCGTCCACAAGAGCAGATAGGCTTGAACCAGCTTACGATAAGATGGGGGTCGGACTTGTCCGGAAAAAGCCTGCAGACACCCAACACGTGCCTGTACTAGAGGGCGAGCTCCGAGGCCTACCCGTACGTGTTTCACGGGACACGGGGAGCATTACAGTGGTAGTGCGGAGAGCCCTAGTTCCTGACTCAGCTCTCACCGGCTCGAGGTCTACGGTGTTTCTTGTTGATGGTGGTAGTCTGGAAGTTCCCGAGACAGAAGTCTATATCGCTTCCCGTTATTTCGCTGGCATGGCCCTGGTAAAGTGCATGGAGACTCCATAGTATGATGTCATCATTGGAAATATACCAGAGGCCCGTGAGCTGTCAAATTCAGATATGAATTGAAATAAATCGGACGGAATTGCTAAATTATGTCCTGGTTTAGACAATGGCGAGGTTGTCAGTGAAAATGATGAGAACGAGGGTCCAAAAGTGGTGTTGGCTGGAAAGGAAGTTTCCGCACGAAGGAGGGAAAGTACTGCTTTAAGCGCTGGTCCCATCAGGTTCACCAAGGAAATGTTAGCAGCAGAGTAAAGAGACAATGAGTCATTGAAGGCGTGCTGGGTGAAAGCATGGAAGGTGTTCCATGGCAAGCACGGCATTTCGCACTCGTATTCTTTTGAAAAGGGTTTGCTGTACCGCCTCTATCATCTCGCCTCTAGCAGAGAGGTTCGACAAGTAGTACTTCCTAAGTCTTGCGATCACAGGTTTCGAGGCTTACCCACGATAGGCCGTTGGCGGGGCATCAGGGCATTAAGAAGACTACAGATTGAGTTCTGGGAGAATTATACTGGCCGGAAGTGCTGGAGGAGATTTAGAGGTATGTCAGGTCGTGCAAATTTTGTCATAGGACGTGCCCGAAAGGAAAAGTAGGGAAAGCTCCGTTGGTGCGCATGCCTCTTATCGACACTCCATTTGATTGGGTCGCTGTCGATATTATCGGTACGTTGTCACGCACATCGGTTAAAGGGAATAGATATATTCTCATTCTCGTCGATTTTGCCACGCGTTATCCCGACAATGTGACTCTACCAAAGATGGATTCTGGGACCGTGGCAGAAGGTTTAGTGGAGATTTTCTCACGAATAGACTTTCCTAGAGAGATCCTTTGTGACCAGGGCTCCTGCTTCACTTCCTAAATGATGAGAGAGCGCAATGATGTCTTAACAGCGAAACATCACAGCACGACCCCTTACCATCTAATTTGCAATGAGATGGTGGGGAAATTTAACGGTACACTCAAGCACATGCTGCGGAACCTCAGTCAGGAGCAGCCCAAAACTTGGGATGATTATATCGCTCCGCTTCTGTTCGCCTACAGAGAGGTACCGCGGGCGAGTCTGCGGTTTTCTCCATTTGAGGTGATATTTGGGCGGCATGTACGAGGACCGCTCGCAGTGCTCAGAGAGCTCTGGACACGGGAACAGCTGGGAGAAGACTCGAAGACGACATATGGTTACCTTCTCGATTTAAGAGAACGTCTCGAGCAAACTGTGAGAGCGGCACATCCAAATTTGTTGCGTGAACAACATTCCCAGAACAGATATTACGATAGGAACAGCAAAAGGCGCCATTTAAGGGTTGGAGATCGTGCCCTAATTCTTTTGTCGAGTAGCCACAATAAAATCCTGATGCAGTGGAAAGGTCCATTCGTGGTTTCTTGCAAAAAGAACAACGTGGATTATTGGATCGACTTGGGCTACACTAGGAAGCTGTTCGACATCAATATGCTCAAACGGTGCGAAGAGCGTGCGTCCCAAGAGACCGAGCAGGCGTCATCTTTCGCCGTAATCGAAGGCGACTCAGAAGAACAACTGCCTATCCTTTGTACGGATTACGGTAAAGGAATTGAAGCCGTGCAGATCTCTGCCATGTTCGACGGCGACAAACAGCAGGAGATTCGGAGCTTAATTGACACGTATGCAGACATTTTTTCTGAGATTCCTTGTAAGACTAGTCTAGCGGGGTGTCAACTCAGGCTCTCGACTTCTGAAGTTGTGAATACCGCGCAGTACCCGTTGCCATTTGCCATGAAGGACGTGGTCGAAAAGGAGATAGGCGAGATGATGAAATTAGGAGTCCTTGAACGTTCAAATTCTCCATACAATTCCCCTCTGGTTCTGATAAAAAAGAAAGACAACACCTATCGAACTTGCATCGAATTTCAATGTATCAATGATGGTCTTGTGTCTGATGCAGAGCCCATTCAAAGAACAGATGTAATATTTACCGAGGTTGGAACCAAGGGGTACTTTTCAAAATTTGACCTTGCTAACTGCTACTGGCTAGTACCATTGCAGGAAGCTTCGAGACCGAAAACAGCGTTGTCTACCCAATCCGGTCACTATCAGTTCGTCTATATGCTCTTCGGTATTAAGACAGCATCGGCTATCTTTACACGCCTGATGCGCATTAAATTGCAAGGCATAGGTCGTTCATTACATCGACGACGTTCTCGTAGCGGCGTCACGATCAAGCCACACAAGATTGAAATCGGAGCCACTAGCACCTCCTTTCTTGGACACCAGCTTGGAGAAGGGACCATCCGACCGTTGGGAACAGTGGTGGAAAATCTCAACGTACCGCTTCCGAAGGCGAAGAAGCAAGTGCGTTCTTTCTTGCGGCTTGCCGGATACTATCGCAATTTCATCTCTGGTTAAGCCGACAAAGTCCAACCGCTCGTGCCGATGACGCAAAAATGAACGCAACCTTGTCGCTTGGACATCACAGCGGCAAGCCGCTTTTGACGAGCTCAAGAACGCGTTAACTTCCAGGCCTGTATTAAGAGCTCCACTTCTCAGTAAGCAGTTCGTGCTTCGTAGAGATGCTTCCGAGGTCAGCATAGGCGCCGTTTTTCTGCAGGAGCATGATGTAATCCTCCACCCGGTGTCACATGCGAGTCGACAGTTGTTACCTCGCGAATCTCGCTACTCAGCGATTGAACGCGAGTGTTCGTCGATAGGAAGGAAGGAAGGAAGGAAGGAAGGAAGGAAGGAAGGAAGGAAGGAAGGAAGGAAGGAAGGAAGGAAGGAAGGAAGGAAGGAAGGAAGGAAGGAAGGAAGGAAGGAAGGAAGGAAGGAAGGAAGGAAGGAAGGAAGGAAGGAAGGAAGGAAGGCATCAGACGTTGCTGGCACATACCCACTACGGGGGAGTGGCCAAGACACAGGCGGTTAATTACTGGATAGAGGAAATTTTTGACGGGAAAAGCAGTGGAAATAGTATGTAGTCTGATAGATTGGAAGAGGGAAGGAAAGGGGTCCAGTTAACTTGGAGATCGAAGACGGGACAATTGCTTAATGTGCATAATAGTACACAATGCCTGTAATGTTGCAATGTCTTACTGACAGAGATCAGGAAAAAGAAATTAGAATGGGAGTCGCTGCGTTTCTTGAAGAAAATTTTGCACAGCAGAGCGCACACTCCTGTCGCTTCGTCCAAGCAAAGAAGCGCCAATGGAAAGAACAACCGCGGAAGACACAGGCAAGCCCAGTTGATGAAATGGAATTTGCAAAAGACGCTTTCTCAAATGAGAAAAGCGGCGGCAGAACAGCAGGAAGTGATCTATTGTCTCAGGTTCGGCACAAAAAGGGCACAGTGGGGAAGCTGCCAGGCCAGATCTGTGAAGGTAGAAATTTAGAAGGGGAACCCGGCAACGCAAGCGCGTGAAAGAGACCTCTAGTCTGCGTGAGCGCCAGTCTTTGCTACTTCAAGGATGCAGAAGATGCTGATATTCGGGAGACGATGTAAGAGCCGAGGCAGCAAATTCCTGAAATATTGTGTAGCTGCGAAACCTCACCGCAGCTGTATATGCACACGATGGTAGGACAGCAACAATTGGGCCGCTGAGAGAGGCTCTTGCTAAGGAATCTGCAACCTCATTTAAGTGAAAGCCCATGTGACCTGGTACCCAAAGCAACCTTACCGAATTTAGATGCAGCGGAATCAGGAACTTAAAGAGGCGTAATGGCCGAGAGTCAGTGGGCGAGGATAAGGAAGAGCAAATGGACAGAGAGTCTGTCATAACCACGACCTGGGAAACGGTAGATTCTAATTTTCGTAAGGCTAAGATTACTGCTAATAATTCAGCCAGAAAAATTGGAGTGAAGTCAGGAAGACGGAGAGAAAAAGACCAATCCAGTGAAGGTGAAAAAATTCCCACACCTGCCTTTTCGCGATCCTGCGAGGCATCGGTAGCAATAAGAACATGAGAGGGAAAGGACCTTAGGTGGTCCTGCAATAGACCCTGAAGAAGCGGGAAGGGCTGCAGCTTTGCATTCGATGGGAAAATGTCATCGAATTCAATCTGGACAGATGAGGAGTTGTTATATATTTGGCGGACATCAGTGAAATGGATATTTATGCGATCAAGGAGGGACTGCACGTAACATATCTGCGGGGTATGAAATCGAGACCAGGCAGCACTAAAAAAGGCGGAAGGTTGACTAAGAAATATTATACTGGAAGCGTGAAGAGGGGAGTCGCACAATTTTAAAAATGTTTGAACTGTTAAAAGGCGAAACCTAGCTGATAACGAAGGCATTCGCGCCTCAAGGTGCAGAACAGCATTGGCGACATATTTTGGAAGCCCCAGACAAAGGCGCAACGCCTCACGCTCCAAAAGCACAAGAGGGCGAAGTTTATAGGCAGGAGCTCCTGAGAATAAAACACACCCGAACTCCAAAATTGGGCGGACGTACATTTTATAAATCATCAGAAGCGTATGCCTTCTCATGCCTGACCTAGCACTACAAAGCCTGCGCAGGATGCCAATGGCCCGAACTCCTTTTGCAGAAACTTGCTCAATGTGTGGCCGCCAGGAGAGAGTAGAGTCGTATATTACACCGAGATACTTCACCGTCTGAACTTGAGGTATTATGTTATTTCTATAGACCAGGCAGATGTTTACAGGAACAGAAACTGGAAATACTAACAATGCGCATTTCTTCACATTAAGGGACAGATGAATTCTTCCTAGCCAGTTGTCAAGAACATTGAGGTAATTTTGCAGGGTGCGATAAAGAGTGTGAATGTCACCTGCTGATGCAAAAAATGCAATATCGTCGGCGTACACATAAGTTTTCACATTTTGAATGCATGGAATTGAGCTTAGAAAAATGTTAAAAAGAACAGGGGAGAGAACTGATCCTTGCGGAACACCTCTTGTCTGTGGAAATCTCCTTGAGGAAATACCATTTTGGCAGCAGTAAAATTCTCTATTTTCTAAAAAGACAGAAATCCAGGCTACAAAATAGCTTGGGAAGTTGAGTTCCTGTAATCTTAGTAATAGAGTCGAGTGCTCCACGCTGTCGTATGCTTTACTGATATCCAAGGTGACAAGCGCAGCAAACTGTTTTCTATTGCGAGCTAATTTAATACGACTCTCAAGATCAGTATGAGCACACCAAATTGAACAACCCGGCCTGAAACCAATTTGACATGGATTCAATACAGCATTTTCTGAAATGAATGACATGACACGGCCGAGAAGGACCCTTTCCACCAATTTCACTAGGTTCGATGTTAACGAAATAGGGCGTATATTGTCTAAAGTTAAGCCCTCCCCTTGCTTTTTAAGCAATGGAACTATTTCAGCAAGACGCCACTCATGCGGTATCCAAGGACCTTTAATAGAATGGTTAATTAGAGCCAACAGGTCTGCAGGAGATTCATTGAACAAAATTTTGATCATAGATGAAGTGACCTTATCGGGGCCAGGAGCCGCTGGGGATAAGCGCAGAACAATTTGCGACAGCTCAGGCATAGAGACCTCAGTGAAATCACTTGAGGTGCATGTGAATATAGTAGGAGAAGGTAAAGCAGATGTAAAGCGAAGCTCTAGGCCACACGCAATATCTTCTAAAGCCTTTGCGATGTCAGCAGGGGACTGAACGAGGGATTCAATGTTGGCAGTCGGAGGAAACACCTTGCTGCGCCTCATGAAACTAAACAAGGCTCGTTTACTGCCCGATCGGGAAAGGAAATCATAATGATTTGTATTATACTCCTCCTTTGCACGGGCGACAGTGCGTTTAAATGTTGCTGCAACATACTTATAATCCAGCCAATTTTTTGGGCATTGATTGATGAGAAGTTTCTTCCAAGCTGCTTTCCGTCGTCTATATGCACGCGTGCACTCAGAATTCCACCAACTGTTCGCGATTGCACCCTTTGTTCTCTTAACCAAAAATTCTGACTTTTGCCTTGCATGGTCGAGTACTGAACATAGATGCGCAGCCTTGCTTTCGGCACTTATCTGAGCGCGAGTGTCTGAAGTGATTTGGAGGGCTGATTTTAGAGTGTCTTTAAAGCAATTGTAATTTATTAACGTGCGCTGATGTCGCTCAGGAAGAGTTAATTTACACGCAAACTTGAAACTAATCGGTAGATGATCACTGTTTGTTGCACAGTCAACAGGCGCCCAAGACATAACGGAGACTCCTGGGGAGGAAAAAGTTAAATCCAGGGCAGAGCGGCATTGACTGCGAATAAACGTAGGCAATCCTGAATTGTTGCACATCAAGTTGTTGCCAGAAGCCCAATCAAATAGCCTAGAACCAAAGCTGTCTGTTTTAAACCCCCAAGTCACATGGTGCGAATTGAAGTCGCCAAGTAATAGAACCTGAGATCGGCTACTAGACATGAGTGAGTCAAGGGGCCGAGTGTCACGCACACCAGACGGGAAATATGCATTAGCTACCGTAAAGGGCTGTTGACCTGGGACACTGAGGTCAACCGCAAGGATTTCACATTCATTGTCCGCATATTGAAAAGAAATGCATGCCCTGTGGCAAAACTTTGTAGATATGAGCACTAACAACCCTCCCCCTCGTGATGACCGGTCAAGCCGGAACGGATGGTAATCCTTGAGATGATAATTGAAATTTGAAGTTAGCCATGTTTCCTGTAAAGCAACTAAATCTGGTAGAAGCTGATTGCATAGGCAATTTAAATCTGTTGAAGCTGAGAATATAGATCAACAATTGCACTGGAGGACACTTAAGAACCCTATCTTGGCGGAAGTGCCGCAGCCGCGACTGCCTTTTCTAGAATACTGGTCTTAGCGTTTTGACTTGCGTTACTTTTCTTTGTCTTTGACTGGGGGCAAGATGGACCTGCAATATTCAGAGGAGACCCACTTCGTTTCTGGGCGCGGAGATCACACTCCATATCAATACAATCCATAGAGGATGCGTCCATAACGCTATTCGAAGGAGAGGGCTGAGAGGTCTTTTGTTGCTCACATTGTTTTTGGCCCTGTGGAGCGGAATCGATTACTACAGAAGGAGGGGTAGCTTCCGAAGCCAAAGAAGACAAGAGCGGAGTGGTGGACGCCTGCAGAAGATTGGTCATCTGAGCAGCTATGACCTGCGAAATGCACGTGGACACGGTTTCCATAATGCGATCCATTGCATTTGCCACAGCTTTCTCAACTGCCGCTGTAATAGCCTGGGAAAAACTAGAATCCATTATGGGTGGGCATTTGGCGGCCACACTAGAGTAGGCTGAGGCTCTCTCCTTGACTGCGGCAAAAGCCTCTCTCCGCGTGCATCTGCGCTTGTCTATAAGCTCGAGCACCTGAACTTCTTGTGCTCGGGCAGGACAGTCAGGCGAATCAGCAGGATGAGCACCGCTACACAAACAACACTTCTCTTGCTGTTCAGGACATTCCTCTCTGCAATGACGTTCCCCACAGGCACAGCAGCGTAAGGCCGATTTGCAGGCTTTGCCGCTGTGGCCAAATCGCCAGCAGTTTTGACATTGAAGGGGCCGAGAGTTAAAGGCATCTACTCGAAAAACCAATGGCCACACCTTAATCTCTGAAGGGCAAAATAATCCTGCAAATGTGGCAATGACGGACTCCGTAGGAATTTTTACTCCGTCAACCAGCCTGCTGCATCGATGGACAGCAATCACTCCCGCAGGCGAGAGGTTCTCAAGAGTTTCCGCAGGGCTCAATCGCGAGTCAACCCCTCGGACCAAGCCCTTGGAACATGCGAGATGAGGCGGAATGAATGCGCTCACCGGGTGGCTGGCGAAGGTCGTGCACTTTAGAAGATCTTCAATACAGTCTTTATCCGACGACCGGCACAAAACACCACCCCTGCCGAACTGCCGGACATCGGTAATGTGCATAAAGTGCTTCGATGTGGACTGAAGGGCCGCCTGCACTGCCTCCGGGTTGTTCAGTCGGATAGCGCCTCCATCGGAAGGCACTAATGCGACTGGAATGCTTGAAACACCGCTGCGGAAAAAGAGATCAAGTGGGAGCTGGTCTTTAGGAAGAGATGCCGACCAAGGGGAAAACCCCTGGCCAGGAGAAGAAGTCGACATTAAGCTCTCGTCCCGCACCCAATCACCCCAGAACAGGAGCAAACAGGCACAGACAAAAAAGAAGGAGAAATTTAGCAAGCTAACGCAACACCGCCAGGTACTTAGCCACTGCCGCGCAGCCTGGGTAGCTGAGCCACGTCAACCAAGGCCTGGTCACGAGAGACAGAGACAGACAAGACAAGAGACAGAGATCTTGGCCAGCTGTCGCTGCTTCTGTCGATAGTCTGGGCTGTTGAGAAATTCCACATCTTCTTCTACGGGACGTTCCTCATCATTCAGTCTGACCACCAACCCTTGCAATATTTAACAAAGGCAAAGCACTTGAACAGCAAGGTACTGCGTTGGAGCTTAACTTTACAAGAGTATACCTTTCATGTAAGTACATCAAGGGCTCCGAAAACGTAGGCTCCGATTGCATGAGTCGTTTGTAAATTGCCGGAGGGTAATCCCAATGTTCAGTGCTGCTATTCGGTGTGTTTGCAATGGTTACGTGTGCAAATCTAATCTAGGAGTGTCTATAAGTTGTTTATTTTTCTTGGGTTTCCGGTTATGCGTACTTTAATGTGTAAATTTTCACCTTTGTGATGCAGACAGGCTTAAAGTTTGTGCCTGATGTTTAGTACGGTTTTCATTTTCCCTTTTACCAGATGTGTAATATTTGACCCCATGTTCTCTCGGTGCGCATTTCCATGTGCCTCCTTGTGTCGCTGTGTAAAGTGCCTTCGGTGACATCGGCGGCGTCTAACTTGTCCGTTTATCCCGTGAACATTAGTGTTTGTGCATTCGGCTTTGTCTGCTTTCCGTGTGAACATTTGTGTTGTGTGCAGGAACGGCAGTTTTTTCTGCGAAAACACTTTTCCGGAAGGGGGGGGTGGCATATGTGAGTAATAATAATTGGTTTTGGGAGGAAAGGAAATGGCGCAGTATATGTCTCATATATCGTTGGACACCTGAACCGCGCCGTAAGGGAAGGGTAAAAGAGGGAGTGAAAGAAGAAAGGAAGAGAGAGGTGCCGTAGTGGAGGGCTCCGGAATAATTTCGACCACCTGGGGATCTTTAACGTGCACTGACATCGCACAGCACACGGGCGCCTTAGCGTTTTTCCTCCATAAAAACGCAGCCGCCGCGGTCGGGTTCGAATGCGGGAACTCCGGATCATATGTGAGGTGCACAACAAATTCTCAGGAGATTTTTGAGTTTGGTACGTGCGCCGACAGTGGTGTGTCGACAGTTGAGCGCTGCGGGCGCCAGCCCAGCGTCTCGTGTGTGCGCGTGCGAATTGTGTGTGCGAGGCGACGGCGCCGAAGAGCATGGCGAGCACGAGGAGCGGAGAGCTGACGTGTCATAAAATCGAGGTGTGAAGGCCGACAGCGCAGCGAAGATCGGGTCATTCAAGCGTGGATGTGGCAGCCGTCGGACGTTGGGTCGCTGCTGCCGTGGCCTCCTTTGTATCACCGACGCAAGCCTCCTGCGTTCCTTGCAAGCGTCGAGGTGGCAGCGTCCGTGCTGCCTAAAGGTACCCTTGGATAGCCTGCTTTACGCACCTGGCGTTTCGGGCCGCCGTCGATGGGTCTCGGCTACGCTTGTTCTTTCTGCTGCTGCCATGTTCTTCGGGCTGCTGACGGGAGTCCACCGGCGTCTCCCTGTGTTCCTCTCCGCTCCCACAGCCACCTGGCTCCCTTCCGCCGCTTTCTTCGACCCAACGTCCACGACGCATCGCACTACATCCACTTGCGTCCGCCCTGTCGGCAAGGCATCCCCGCTTCACCTGGGATGCTCAGTGCCTCGTGAACTTTCCTTTATTTCTTTAGCGTTGTACGCGTTTTGAGCGTGTGTTTTTAGTCTTTTCGTTTCGTATCGGCTCTTTTCCTTTAAATCATAAATACGGCTTCGTTTTTTTTAGTTCGATCTCTGTGTTCTCTAGTACTCTTGTTCGAATCTGAACGCGATAGCGTTCCTTTTCGGAAATTTGGTGACGCGCTACCGATTCGCGACAGGGCTCCCTGTCACCGGGGGTATATGTTGCTAAACCTTCGTTGTCATTTCAAATGACGCGGTTGTTGCGACGCACGTCCTTTCTTGCAATCTTTCCTCTCTCATATATTTTGACTGTCCTACTGTCTCCACATGGGAGCGATTGTGGCTCACCTTGAGCCAGTCGGCTGGCTGGTGCAGCTTCCTTTTCATTCTTCCTGCCTTTGTAACAACAACCGTTTGCTAGACTTCGAGTAAGTAAGCCTCTCTCCCACATACACATAAATCTACTCTCTGTGTTGAGCTTGTGTGTGGAAGACAGAGATTTAATTGCATCGTAGAAGGCACTCCTCATTTTGAAAAGCGCATATCGTTTCAGTGAATGCAGTAGATGTTTTAGTCGGAGTACTAGTTTAGGGAGCGTAAAAGTAAAGACCGGAAAAAATTCAAACGTTTTTCTGTTGTGTGATCTCATGTCTATTTCGCAACGAAGCTCTGTATGTAAAAAATAGTGGAGCGAAAGAATTGCGAAGAACAATAGTAACTAAGGCAGGGTTTCATATACGGTGTTACCGCACATTTTACCAGCGCAATAAAGTTTTCTATAACATCCTTTCTACCAAGACTGTCTTCTAACTGTGGAGCAAGAACTAGTTCTTATAATATTGAGTTGTATTTTCTTCAATTGTCTGTGCAAGTAGCGCCAGTCTCGGCATGCAATGCGAAATAATTAGTGAAGGAATGGGTTGATGGACTGAGTTCATTAGGTGTTTTTGCCGTCCTCATTATGTTTGTTTGCTTCCCTGTATATTGTTATTGAAAGAAGTTAAATTCCTCTCGCTTGTGTTTCCCTGTAATTATTTTATCAGTTAACTGTACGTGTACACGACATGCATTATTTATTACGTGGCTGCGACTAACCTAACATATGTGGTTATTTTGAATGCGTGTTTTTTTGTTTGCTTGAGAAGTTCTGTGATGTGCCATGAACACACGGTTGTATGCTGTACAAATGTTTCCTCATTTCACTTCGCTTTGTTGTCCTGCCTAGCAAGAAAGCATAAATGCTTGTCCACAGGTTTTTTACTTTGAGGCTGCTTTATGCGGAAATAAATAAATACAAACGCTGTCACGAGAGCTGGAGGAGGTGTTACCTGATTAGCTTCCTTTAAACTATATTCCATAGCCGCTTTATGATTATGCTTCGATTTATGTCACCCTAAAATGGGACAGCTTAATCCGGAAGGCACGAGAGGACTATTGCGACAATCTTTGCTGGCTCGGTCAAGAAAAACGCCAAAGTCTTGGCGTCGGATATCAAAATAGTTGAAGCTAGTGACGTAGAGACTGCATTTCCTGCCTTTGGTAAATATTTTCCGCGACACCTAGCCAAGCAAAACTGGCGATCTTTTTTGCCTTTAAGCCGCCACGGTGGCTGAGTGGTTATGGTGCTCGACTGCTGGCCCGAAAGACGCGGTTTGGACCCCAGCCGCGGCGGTCGAATTTCGATGGAGGCGAAATTCAAGAGGCCTATGTACTGTGCGATGTCAGTGGACGTTAAAGAACCCCAGGTGGTGGAAATTTTCGGAGTCCTTCACTACGGCGTCCCTCATAGCCTGAGTCGCTTTGGGACGTAAAACCCCCATAAACCAAACCAAACCAAACCTTTCTTGCCTTTACTGACCTTTGGACAGGCAAAAACTACGGAATCCGCACCTGGTGAATAAGGCTTTTAAATGCTTCATGACTTCACTGCTAAAATCGTTTCTCATCTGAAAATTACAGCTTTTTAATCTCTAGCTCATATAACGCCACCCACATAATAGCTCTAGTACCAAAGGCAGCGCTCTATACGATCCTAGTGAGCGCGGATTGCACTTATTTTGCAGGAAGCCATGATCTGGCCTCTAGAACAGCAGCAACTTTGCCGAGAATGAGTAAGCGCAGAAGCATTACGGTTTTTTACGGAGCTTAAAGCATTTTTTAAGCTTACGGACGGTTTGAAATCAACCGCAAAGCGTGTTTTCGGCCGCATTAGGTTAACAGTTGAAACAGACGCTTCTGAAGATGTAACGTAAACGATGGCGCATGGCAACTTTAGGTTCGTTGGGGCTAAAACATAATAAAAATTTTAGCGAAGCACGGAATTTACCGGAGACTGGCACTGCTGCTGGGCAATGGCGTAATGAAGGTAGCAAATATTTGCTCTGCAAGACAGAAGGAAACGTGGATTAGGCTGGCATTATTTTTTTAATGGGCGTAAAACCTAAAGAAAGACACTGTTCTGTTTCAGTGGAATGTATTCCAGTCCTCTTGAAGGATATTACATATTTAACGATGACCGCTTGTCCTGTCACTGTGTGCCGCTGCATGATGCTTTCGAGTTATTTGAATTGCTTTCAATATATAATATCAGAATTCTGCATAAACTCGGTTTGTGAACTGTTTCCGATCTATTGTATTTCAAACAAAGTGTGCTGTACGTCTCCGGCTTTAAATTTCAACCTACAAAAGATATAACTGAAAACATACATAAGATGAAGATACCGGATTTTGTTCGGCAAACTCCCAGACACTCTCGAACCCATTTCAATCATTCCTGTGGACACAATTTTAATAATTCAACTGAGGTTTGCCAAACAAAACACACCACTTTTATGTTTATGATTGCGCGTGACACTAAAGATATCAGTCAATTTTAGACTCAAGGACATGAGTGCCTGTGCTCACTTATTCCATATCGGTGTGATTTCCGCGAACGCAAGATGAACTGCTAAAGAAATTATGTTGCACGCAAACAAATGCTACAATTACATTCTTTTCATGAAACGACCCATTTCACAGCCTCTTGGATTTGTTAAGAAGAACCTCTGCTTTAGCCGGTGGTACTATTGCAAAAAAAATGCTTCTGTGTTACAGCCGGTATTTTTGAAATACTTTTGGACCGCTCTTATCTGTAACTACAAATCATTTTTGTAACGAAACAAAATTTTCTCGTAAAGACAGGCCCCTTCTGTATTTTTCGGCACTAGTCTGCAATCGCAACAGAAATCGCTCTGCTTTGACAACATACGACTGCTCAATATTACAAAAAAAATTTCTAGTTACGTCAGGAAGAAAAATCTTTTTGTCGTATTTTGGGAGAAACAGAGTGGTCCTTTTACACTGAAGGGACGGATTGTTCCTAAACCCAATTACTTAGAAGTTGAATTGCATTGACGTTAGGGGCCATTGTTGGAGGGTATGCAGAGCCGCGGGAAGAAAACATCGTTAAAAAAAATGTCGCCATTGCATATGGAAACTTCCCTATTTTCTTAATTCACAGTTTTCAGAGAGGCGGTAACACCTAAAAATGTCCAAAACAGTAAGGCAGTAAATTAATGCATAATTGTTGCACGGTAACACCTAACATAACGGTAGACAAGGGCATTAGGATGAGCATTCCGCATCGTCTTCCTGTGGCGTCTATTGGAGTTAATCTTTGTCTCTGCTTGTTATTTGCCTAAGCGTGCAATAAAACCAATGAACTGTTTTTGCACCTCTCTGCATCCATAGTACTCACATTAAAACTACAGCAACTGACAGCTCAAGAGCAGGAACCAAACCTCGTTTCATCTCTGCCCAGAAATCGATGCTTGACACATATAGAGGACTCAGATATCTAGTATGACAGAGGTCTATATATTTCAAAAAGTGGAGCTGAAAAATAAAGATGATTAGCGCGAACTAAGTTTTGTGCGAGCTTCTCATTTCGAAGAGACTTTCATCCATTGCCGAGGATAAGGAATGATATCCAATTAATTTCTTTTGACTCCCACATCACATTTTTATGAGACGAATATTGCGAAAAAAATTTTCCTTCCACGTATATTGTTTGCTAAAATCTTCAAACTTCACTGTAAATGTTATGAAATTTCGCGCATTAGAGGGATGCGCTGTAATCTGCAGTGAATTTGAAGACGCTCTGATTATTCTAAATGTTAATTATCTCATAATTCAAACTTTGGCCACGCTCCAAACAGTTATTTAAAACTGTCGCCCTTCTAAAGACGTATATTTTATTGCCACGTGACGCTGAGATTGAGTCAGTGGCTAATTAGTGTTCATAATTCCTAATTCGTGATACAGATGCAATATATAATCACCATATTTATGGATTCCTGTCTCTTCCATCTCGTTAGGAAGGCCTGACATTAGTATCTTCGCCCCGTATGGGAAAATTTAAAGTATGAAAAATTAATAACATCGCGAGAAAACATTTAAGCCGTGCATATGAATTTTTTCATTACTAAGGAAGGTACGCTAATAATTCGAACATCTACATTTCCTTTTACTTTACTTGTCTACAAGGCGTTCTTGATAAAAGAAGCATCTCTAAATTTCGCGACAGTTAATGACCACAATATCAGAAGTGCGTTCCTTCTCCGCACTTCCTGTGCCCTTCCGGTGCGAACAGCCTAAAACGTTAACAAATAATTGAACACAGACCAAATAACAACCTGTGGAAATTATCAAAATTTGTGCAAGCTTAGAACTACTGGCTAATCTTGCGAGGCTGAACTTGGTCAATTTATCAGCTCAGGACTCAAAACTTCAGCGTGGTGAGTAAGGAAACGCACCCTGTAGTGGTACCTATCCCGCTCATTACGGGCAGTCTGTGCATTTGCACATGATGGCTGCAGCCGCCTATGTGCCATTAAACCCAACACGAACCCTGTGCATGCGCAGTCACTCGAAAGATCACAAGCTTTGCTCAGCTCTTTTCACCAGATTATTTCTTCCCGACTTCACTTACTCGCTTGAATCAGCTGAACGCTCACTTCGACGACTTTCTTCTCCTCATTTCTGTCACAACGCAAGTGCCACTCCTCTAGCGATGGGCATGGATGTAATGGCCGGTATTTTGGCACCCACGTGAGGTTTGAGATGAATCTTAAAACCACTTATGTCACATTTTCAATGGCTTCGAATGCTTCCTCGCAGTGCTAAGCAGTCGTTAATAATGTTGTGACCATGAATAGCCGAGCTTTGCTCAGTGGAGGCCAAAATTAAGTCTCCCACTCAGGTCTCCCAGTGAACAGCACTCAACACCTTTCAACACCGAACATTCGTTACGAGCTTTACTTACGTTGGAACATTGTTCTCACGGCCACGTAGCCGGGCCCAAATGTCTCCTTTTTTGCCCTGACGAGTGGTCACCGGTTGATATTTTTTTGCCTTCTTACGACTCTCTAAGACTCCGAAACATGTTTCTTATGATCCAATAAGCTTCCGTATGCAAGTCCTGCCTATTAAAACTCCTATCGTTATCACTGCTTTCCTTTCCTTCACTTCCGCTTTGTCTTCGATTAGTACAAGTTTACTACTGCGCAGTCACCTTCCACGAATATTTTCGTTTATGCTGCGCACTGTATTTTAAAGGCTGACTATTTCCTTTGCTAACATTGCACCAGTTTCCAGCTCATCCTTAAGTATTCCGCAGGTCAACTAGTGGGGTCAGATCTACGACCCAAAGTAATAAAGTGGGTAGGCAGGCTGTACACATTATCAAAATATTAAGGCGAAGGCCTTTATTGGCTCATGAGTCGCATGCACATAAGTTGTAGACGGAAGTTGTATACAAGATTCTCCGCACGATCTGTCAATCATAAGTTGTAATGGGAGTTAAAATAAAATGTAAGAGTTCGTTTACCCTTTGTAGGTCAGCGGCACAAATACCATAATACGACATTTTGGGCGAGTTGGTTACCTACATTCATTATTACAGCGCAAAGACGGCACAGAACAAGAAGGGGACACAACAGCGCTGACTGTCAACTAAGTTTTATTCGAGACCAGTATGGTTTTTTATACCACCTGGTGATCAAAACAGGAAAAAAACATACAAGAATAGCTGTAGGCATGCGCAAGGGTACAAGAACGGCGGTTATCCGGCACGTGTTAGATTTCACATTCTAGATATTTCATCTCTTTCTGGGACAATGCCACGGATGGTGCGCTTATGCACTCGTCCTGCAGTCTTATAATCATAGCAGCTTCTAATATTTCTCTTGTTAGTGTGTATCGGTGTTTCCCTATGACACTGCATTGCCTGTACATCGGTTCACATTTATCCTCGCTGTCATCTTCTGCGCTACAGTCCCTGCAATGTTTGGCTACGTGGCCTGAAGTAGCCACACGTGCGACATTGTCACTGTGCTCTTTTAGCCTTTTGTTGAGACAGCGGCCAGTCTGCCCGATATATTTTTTTCCCACAGGACATGGGCAGTGAATACACCACACCTTCTTTACAAGGGACAAAATGATCCCCATGCTTAACTTTACACCTGCGCGTTTCGTTAGTCGTGCAGTTAACTTTTTTGCACAAGCTGGAAAGCTTTTCCGGCGCTGAAAATACTACGTCAACGCCTTCCCTACTTCCAATTTTTCGGAGGAATGCCTACAGCTATTATTGTATGTTTTTTTTCCTGTTTTGATCACCAGGTGATATAAAAAACCCTACTGGTCTCGAATAAAACTTAGTTGAAAGTCAGCGCTGTTGTGTCCCCTTCTTGTTCTGTGCCGTCTTTGCGCTGTAATAATGAATGTAGGTAACCAACTCGCCCATAATGTTGTATTATGGAACTTTATTTCTAGTACAAAGGGCTCTTTTACATGTGTTCCTGATCTCTTTCAAGTGATACCAGTAGTCGCCGCGGCGGCTTGCCGAGCACGTTCACTCGGGTTTTGCGTTCGCAAGAGAATCCTGCCACCTGATGTATCAGCCTTATTTGGCAGCGTACAACCTTCAGCTAGCCATGGGAGAAGACTCCAAGATTCTCAGGTCTGAATGGCTTCAGCAAGTGCGAGCGCACAAGGAGCGCTTGAAGGTTTTGGTACAGTTCCATGCTGGGCCAGAACATTCGAATGCACAGTGGCACCATTTATTACGGTCCATTGACCGCACCACCGAGTTCCTTTGGCAACAGACCCTCCCAGCGCTTCGTGCACTTCTTCCTAAGAGGACTCCAGTTACCGGGCAACGGATCCACGTCATGGAGGGCATCTCCCTTCCCGACAACATCAGGCATGTCCTTGGCCGGGGGCCCAAGTTTACGGTCGAGCCAAAAGCATCGAGACCGGAGCTCTTGGCTATGGTAAAACAAGTTTCCCGACGCGCGGAGAAGACCGAAGCAGACCGTTGCATCTCTGAAGGTGTCGACGTTTTAGCAAAGTACAGACAGGCAGGCAGGAAGCTTCCCCTGTTTAAAACAGTAAATTGGTTGAAAGATAACTCGCTGTCTCTTCTTCCTGCAGACAAGGATGGAGGTTTTGTTGTTTTAAGCAGAGATGTGTACATGTCAAAAGCAATAGACAGCGTCCTTGCTGTGTTTGACAAACGCAATGATGTAAAAATGTCGAAAATTAAGAGCCAAGCAAAAAAGCTAACCAACAAGTTGAATTTAAACAAGTTGTCGAGTATGATTGAGAACTGCCACAAGAGCAACCTTGAGATTTTTTTCTCTGCAAAGACCCATAAACCCAACTGGCCGTTTCGTGCAATAGTTTCAGAAGCAGGGACATGGCAGAAGCACGTCGCAAGATACTTGCAACAGAAACTCAACGTTTTAACGATCGATGACCCTTTTAGAATAAGAAATTCTGACGAAGTGATCACCTTCCTAAAAGGATGGGATCACGATAAAAAGCTGTAGGTATTTTCAGTCGACGTAAAAGACTTATATTACACAATTCCCCAGGCAGAAATCTTGTCAGCTGTAAATAAGCACATCGAAAAGCATGGTGTTATAGCCTTCTAAAACGAGTGCGGAATTTCCGCCGCTGCCTTCCTAGAATTGTTATCGTTTTATCTTTGTTCGACTTTTGTAGAATGGAATGGGGATATGTACATTCAGAAGGACGGGATATGTATTGGTTCGTGCCTAGCCCCGGTTCTTAGCGATACGTTTTTGGCCTTGCGTGACAAAACACTGCAAGATCGTTTGGAAGGGTTCTGTGTGTGCCGCATTTTCAGATTTGCTGACGATTACTTTGTGTTAGTACAGAATGACAACCTCAGTTCTGAGCAGCAGTTCTTAAATATTTATTCAGTATTCACAGAGTGTCTTAAACAACTGGTTTTAACACATGAAACCCCACTTAATGATTCTATCAGGTTCTTACATCTCGCCCTTCATTTCACTCCGTCCCATGTGTGTTGGTCGTACGAGCCTCGGGCAAAAAAACCCATCCTGCCATATGCATCAGCCCATTCGAAACTTGTAAAAAGGGCCATTATTCATTCTGTTTTTAATAATGTTTTAAAGAAGTGTTGCCAGCATAGTATGGAACTAAGCTTTGCGAAACAAGTTGATCGCCTTACGATGGCTGGTTATCCGTCCGATGTACTAGTGTCAGTGGCAGAAAAGCAGCTAAAAAACCTGAGACCTCGCCACACTAGCGAACCGGTTAGGCAAAGGGAAAGAACAAAGGTTGTTGTTTTGTCTTATCTCCATCAGGTGTCGCACAACCTCCGAAAAATTGGAAGTAGGGCAGGCGTTGACGTAGTATTTTCAGCGCCGGAAAAGCTTTCCAGCTTGTGCAAAAAAGTTAACTGCACGACTAACGAAACGCGCAGGTGTAAAGTTAAGCACGGGGATCATTTTGTCCCTTGTAAAGAAGGTGTGGTGTATTCACTGCCCATGTCCTGTGGGAAAAAATATATCGGGCAGACTGGCCGCTGTCTCAACAAAAGGCTAAAAGAGCACAGTGACAATGTCGCACGTGTGGCTACTTCAGGCCACGTAGCCAAACATTGCAGGGACTGCAGCGCAGAAGATGACAGCGAGGATAAATGTGAACCGATGTACAGGCAATGCAGTGTCACAGGGAAACACCGAGACACACTAACAAGAGAAATAATAGAAGCTGCTATGATTATAAGACTGCAGGACGAGTGCATAAGCGCACCATCCGTGGCATTGTCCCAGAAAGAGATGAAATATCTAGAATGTGAAATCTAACACGTGCTGGATAACCGCCGTTCTTGTATTCTTGCGCATGCCTACAGCTATTCTTGTATGTTTTTTTTTCTGTTTTGATCCCCAGGTGGTATAAAAAACCCTACTGGTCTCGAATAAAACTTAGTTGACAGTCAGCGCTGTTGTGTCCCCTTCTTGTTCTGTGCCGTCTTTGCGCTGTAATAATGAATGTAGGCACAAATACTTCCCAGTTTTCCTTCTGCAGAAAAAGAATTCCTCCGGAAACACTCGTCGCAATGAGCTCAACGGTCAAGTGCTGCCATTTAACTTATGGCTCTGTAAGCTCCAGAAAAAAATGGTTTACTGCGCTTTGGACAGGTGGCAGTAGTGCCACAATTCAGTTGTAATTTGTTCTGTTGTTTAGGCGGGCTTCTGAATTTTGCTCCCGTTCATTTCGAAAAAGCTGCCATTCAAAATTCCGGTAAGCTTCAATTTGTGTGGTTTTTCAGAGAGATCATGCTAGCTCCAGATCATTTTATTTATTTATTTATACATACTGCAGCGCAATTATATGCGCTATGGCAGGAGTGGGAAAACACAAAAATTCAAGGAAACAAAATGCAGCAAAATGTACAAAGTGAGCACTAAAAAAAGTTAAAATCACAAATGAAATATCAAACAAGAAAGGAACTATTAACGACAGGGTAAGAATACACAGCCATTATGCGTCTTCAACGGCAGTTACAAAGTTTTGAAATGGACAAGAACGAATGGACCCGGGTAGAGAATTACAGGCTTCTATTGAACGGGGAAAAAAACTGAATTTGAACAAATTAGCATGCGCAAAATACGGTATCAAATTAAGCTCGTGATGACTTCTTGTAGATGATAATGGTGCAAAGTTAATGTAGTGGTTAGCTGACAGCCTTACTGAGTAATTGACGACACAATGTAAGAATTTTAATGATTCAGTGTGGCGACGGACAGACAGCGTGGTTAAATTCAATGAGAGAAGTGTAGAAGAGGGTGAGAAATCGCGATCATAACGATGACATATAAAACGCACAGCTTTCTTCTGTACTGCTTTTAACATGTTAATTTCGAATTGCTTGTACGGGTTAAACACTACACCTGCGTAATCAAGAACAGGGCGGATTAGAGATTTATACAACAGTAGCTTTGTGTCTTTTGGTGAATTGGGTAGCGTGCGTCGTAGATAACCTAGTTTTTTTAGTGCTTTATTACATACGTAATCAATGTGTTTAGACCAAGACATGTTATGCGTGAATATGACACCAAGATATTTGTACTGCGAGACCCTATCCACAACACGGCCATTGAAAGAGTAACTAAAATGGGAAACGGAAGATTTGTTACAAAAAGACATGAGGACGGTTTTGTCGAAATTAATTCTCATTTGCCAGGTACTACACCAACTACAAAACATAGCAAATGACTCTTGGAGGTGACGATGATCATTAGGGCCATTAATTACTTCGTATAAAACGCAGTCATCAGCGTAAAGACGAATGTTAGAAGAAATGTTATGCGGCAAGTCATTTATATATATTAAAAAGAGTAGTGGTCCAAGGACGGAGCCTTGAGGCACACCTGACGTTACATCAACAGCAGTAGAATGAGACGAATTATAGGATACGAACTGGGAACGAGATGAGAGAAAGCTAGAAATCCAATCAACCAAGTGAGGATTGTTTAGTATAGCATTTAGTTTAGCAAGAAGCTTGGAATGTAGAACAGTATCGAATGCTTTCGAGAAGTCTATAAAAATGGCATCAACTTGGTTACCGACATCGAGGTTATGTAATATATCATGAGCAAATTATGTTAATTGTGTTACCGTACTAAAACCGCGCCTAAACCCATGCTGAAAGTTAGATAGCAAATTATTGGATTCGAGAAAAAGCATGATGTGTTTATGAATGATGTGTTCCAACATTTTGCATGACTGTGATGTCAATGAAATCGGTCTGTAGTTCGACAAGCACTGTCTATCACCAGATTTGAAAAGAGGGAGCACTTTGGCTAATTTCCAAGAAGAAGGAACTGTAGCGGATGATAAGGACTTGTTGAATATGATGGTCAGATATTTCGAAGACCACATGGAGTAACGAACCAGGAACGCATTATGTATTCCATCTGGGCCGGTACATTTCTTAACGTCGAGGTTTAATACAAGATTTAGGATGCCATCAGTGTTTATGAGAGCATCACTGATTGCTGGAGAAGAAATTATATTACTGAGTGGCGGAATGACGTTGTTATCCGGAACGAACACCGAGTTAAAATATTTGTTGAAAGCATCAGATATTACAGCAGGCTCACTGATGACGTCATTATCTAATCTGAACGAAGTGGATGAAGTGTCACAAGGTAAGATGGATGACCAAAATTTTCGGGGGTTAGTTCTTAACAGATCGCGCAGGTGGACACGAAAAAAGAAATCCTTGGCCATGCGCAACTTAAGATTAAGTTCTTTTTTGCCTTGTGAAATCTGTCTAAGGTTATGGGATCGTTGCTTCTTCTCGAACGCCTGAGCCTACGAAGGCGACGAGATAAATGCAAAATGTCTCGAGTCATCCAAGGAACATTAGTATTTCTTTTCTTAGTTTTAATAGGAACAAAGCGTTGGACACAATCCTTGACAAGACATTCAAAGTAATTAGTAAGAAAATTTACGTCGTGGCTTGCTGAGAAAGCAGAGAATGTATCGAAACGATCAGCTAAAACCTCAATAATGGAATGGTCGTCAGCACGAGTGAAGTCAGGAAAAGTAGTAAACAAATAGGGTGATTTGGAGACTGGACAAGAGAGTGAAACTAACGCGCCTTTATGGTCTGAGAGCCCATCAATTACTTCAAAAGAGAAATCATTTTGGGCCAAAGTAGAGTGTAGAAAAACTAAGTCGAGGATGGAATTCAACCTAGTAGCACTAGAAACAACCTGAGTTAGTCCAAAAAATAAGGAAATGTTTATTAGTTCTTTACAAATTGTAATGTCACGACCAAATGCAGACAACGATGGCCAGTGGATGCCAGGAGTGTTGAAGTCTCCCAAACAGATAAATCTTGATGAAGTGATGTTGATCTTGGTCATGAAATTTGCGACAGCGTGAAGGACATCAACGGAAGAACCAGGTGGACGATAAATAACACTGATTAGAATACTATAATTGTTTACATAAACTTTGCACCACAAGGATTCTGTATCAGGGGGAGAAGGCAAAACTGAGAATCGTAAATCCGATCTGATAAGCAATGCCACACCGCCGCCGATACTGCAACTTCTGTCTAAGCGCACAGTAACAAAACCTGGTGGCGTGAATTCGGAGTCATAAATTCCACTATGCAGCCAAGTCTCTGTTATGCCAATAATATGGGGGGAGTGAACAGAAATAAGGGACAGTAAATCTGGAAGTTTTTAACAATGCTGCGAGCGTTAATATTTAGAACAACTAGCTTATCAGGACGGCCAGAGCTAAGTCAGGGAGTCGATGATGCGGCAGTCAAGGACACAGGCGCAGAACAAGCAGGATCATTGTATGCTTTTACCAACGAGCTAGAACTTTCATCCCAATTGTAACGAACCTTGTCAATGAAGGCATGATCGAAACTTTACCTCACGATAGAACCGTTGTCACGAAAAGACACTGATGCGTCCCATATTTTTTTCCGAATGGACCTAACCCTTGCAGAAAAATCTTCTGTAATGAAGAAGGCAGAGCCCTTGAGTTTAGAGACGTTTTTAAAAACCACACTTCTGTCGTTGAAGCTAGAAAGATTTAGGATAACTGGATGAGTATAACCTCTGCGAGCTGCACCGAGCCTGTGGAAGCGCTCAATACTGGGACAGCTAATCTTCAATTTATCAGTAAATACAGATGATATGCTTTCCAATAATGTGTCAGCGGTTTCATTCGGGTCTTCTGAAACGCCGTGTATTATAATGTTATTTCTTCGAGAGCGGTTTTCAAGGTCATCATTCTTTTGCACCAGCTGTGTTACTCTGGAATTTAAAGAGTTAATTTCAGCGTGTAAATCAGAAATTAGATTAGAATTTTCGGGCGTGGGCAAAGACTAAGGCAGCCACGCGTGTCTTCAAAGCATCGAAGCGACAAGCAAAAGATTGCTTAATGTCGGCGATGTCACGGGCCAACTGATTCTGTCCTGCTAGTATTCTAGAAAACATGTCAGACACCGAAGGATTCGAAGAGATTTCGCTGTCAAGATTTACAGCGGAAGAACTCGCATCGTCAGCCTCCCCGAGAGTGAGACTGGAACCACTCACAGACCGGGTTAAAGGTCTGGTACCAGATGCATTGCTTTTACTGGAGTTCGCTGACTTTGATGGGGGGCCTGGATTGAGTTCCACGTCACCACTCAGGAGGAGATGACTTGCGCAATAAAACGCGTGTACGCAGCAGGACACAAGAGTACGTGGGCAAGGGTACAGCAGCAAGTATCGATCATCAGACCGGACGCACTCAGCGTCAGAATAGTAACATACCTGCATGAAGAGCAAGCATCGATTTAACATGACGCCGGTGCCGCTGCAGCCTAGCCCACTGAAGAGCCGATCCGCGCACATGGCCTTTATATCCTTGGCAGGTGACGTCATAGACCAGCAGTGCAGCGAGATTGGCTGATCTAACGAGAAGTTGGCGAGATGACTGGCTTGCAGATATTGGAAGAAAGCGGGAAACCCGAAGCCAACACACAGGGTATCAGCTGGCAAGTCCAAGGGTAAGCACACGGTGGTATCCACGTGCCCATCCAGAAGCGAAGAAGTCAAGCCAGACGAGACGATTCCGCAAGGGCCGTGGTCAGCAAAACAAGCGATGAACTGCATGAAGAGCAAGCATCGATTTAACATGACGCCGGTGCCGCTGCAGCCTAGCCCACTGAAGAGCCGATCCGCGCACATGGCCTTTATATCCTTGGCAGGTGACGTCATAGACCAGCAGTGCAGCGAGATTGGCTGATCTAACGAGAAGTTGGCGAGATGACTGGCTTGCAGATATTGGAAGAAAGCGGGAAACCCGAAGCCAACACACAGGGTATCAGCTGGCAAGTCCAAGGGTAAGCACACGGTGGTATCCACGTGCCCATCCAGAAGCGAAGTCAAGCCAGACGAGACGATTCCGCAAGGGCCGTGGTCAGCAAAACAAGCGATGAACTGCATGAAGAGCAAGCATCGATTTAACATGACGCCGGTGCCGCTGCAGCCTAGCCCACTGAAGAGCCGATCCGCGCACATGGCCTTTATATCCTTGGCAGGTGACGTCATAGACCAGCAGTGCAGCTAGATTGGCTGATCTAACGAGAAGTTGGCGAGATGACTGGCTTGCAGATATTGGAAGAAAGCGGGAAACCCGAAGCCAACACACAGGGTATCAGCTGGCAAGTCCAAGGGTAAGCACACGGTGGTATCCACGTGCCCATCCAGAAGCGAAGAAGTCAAGCCAGACGAGACGATTCCGCAAGGGCCGTGGTCAGCAAAACAAGCGATGAACTGCATGAAGAGCAAGCATCGATTTAACATGACGCCGGTGCCGCTGCAGCCTAGCCCACTGAAGAGCCGATCCGCGCACATGGCCTTTATATCCTTGGCAGGTGACGTCATAGACCAGCAGTGCAGCGAGATTGGCTGATCTAACGAGAAGTTGGCGAGATGACTGGCTTGCAGATATTGGAAGAAAGCGGGAAACCCGAAGCCATCACACAGGGTATCAGCTGGCAAGTCCAAGGGTAAGCACACGGTGGTATCCACGTGCCCATCCAGAAGCGAAGAAGTCAAGCCAGACGAGACGATTCCGCAAGGGCCGTGGTCAGCAAAACAAGCGATGAACTGCATGAAGAGCAAGCATCGATTTAACATGACGCCGGTGCCGCTGCAGCCTAGCCCACTGAAGAGCCGATCCGCGCACATGGCCTTTATATCCTTGGCAGGTGACGTCATAGACCAGCAGTGCAGCTAGATTGGCTGATCTAACGAGAAGTTGGCGAGATGACTGGCTTGCAGATATTGGAAGAAAGCGGGAAACCCGAAGCCAACACACAGGGTATCAGCTGGCAAGTCCAAGGGTAAGCACACGGTGGTATCCACGTGCCCATCCAGAAGCGAAGAAGTCAAGCCAGACGAGACGATTCCGCAAGGGCCGTGGTCAGCAAAACAAGCGATGAACTGCATGAAGAGCAAGCATCGATTTAACATGACGCCGGTGCCGCTGCAGCCTAGCCCACTGAAGAGCCGATCCGCGCACATGGCCTTTATATCCTTGGCAGGTGACGTCATAGACCAGCAGTGCAGCGAGATTGGCTGATCTAACGAGAAGTTGGCGAGATGACTGGCTTGCAGATATTGGAAGAAAGCGGGAAACCCGAAGCCATCACACAGGGTATCAGCTGGCAAGTCCAAGGGTAAGCACACGGTGGTATCCACGTGCCCATCCAGAAGCGAAGAAGTCAAGCCAGACGAGACGATTCCGCAAGGGCCGTGGTCAGCAAAACAAGCGATGAACTGCATGAAGAGCAAGCATCGATTTAACATGACGCCGGTGCCGCTGCAGCCTAGCCCATGTGCTTTTACAATTTTCTGCAGGAACTCGAGCGATAAACGTATCGAAAGGTAGTCATACGCAGAATCGCCACGTCTTTACTAAGCCTATTTTTGGTGTACGGTGCATAGAAATATATTTGTTGATTTCGTGCACCTTAATGCATTACAGTAACCTCGCTTACGAGCGAGGAGGCCTTAGAATTGTTCTTTACCCTTCCTGGTGTTTCTGAGTCCAGTGGCGATGAGGCCGAAAGCAGTGAGGCTGACTTCGTGCCTGAGATTGCGCCGGCGGAAAGCAGCCAAGAGAGTGACGACATCGATGCACAACCAGCCATCTAGCGGAAAAGATTGCCGACAAAAAAAGAAAGATCTGGGAGATCTGGCTGACACCTCGGAGCTCAGGGAAGAAGATACCGACAAGTCCGAAGAAGAGCAAGATGAGCCTAGTCAGTGCAGTACTTCGGATTCGAAATGACCAGCGCGGAATCAGGCGAAGACACGCGAAGAAAAAACACTGGCGACAGGGCAGGCGCTAATTAAACACTCTTTATTTTCGAGGGAAGCACAGCACAATATATGCCAAAAAAGAACGTGACAGTTAGGGGGCCAAAGATTAGAACCTAAAGCACAGTCATCAAAGGGCGGCCGACACATGTATGAACCGCAAGGAAAACACCGAAATTTGAAAAAGGGGCGGGAAACTTTATGAAATATACATATCAAAAAGCACTATAGCCATCAAAAACCTAAGGAAAACAGACGTGCCAAACAACATCGTGGCCAAAGGTCGGTGTCAAGAACACTTTAGCAGCAACAATGAGCGAGCCTGAAACGGCCCGAGCAGGCGAAGCAAAATCAGAGTCAGAAATCTAAAATCAGATAAAACGTCATACAACCCTACAGATGCCCCAAAAAGGCTAAAAACAAACGAATACAACTTAAAATAGAGCACAAAAACTTGTCAACGCTAAAAAGGCAAAAACGTAAAAAGCAGTCCACATGTATTACACAATTTGTACGACTGTAGCTTAACAGCCGCGCCAAAAGCCAGAGGAGAAGCATGCGCACCGGCTAATATAGGAAAACTTCATGAGCAGAGGGGAAGTGGCAAGCGAACATGCAAAATCAGGATTCCTTAGACATGGTCAAGGAAGCGCGTTTCTTCCTCGTGCAGCGAAATTTAGGGCGTGCTTACGCAAATGTCCCCTGCCTAAGCAATAAATTAGACTGAATTCGTTCCCTTTCTGTTTTGTTTTTCGACGTTGCTAGGAACCTTGCATCCTCTATTATAGGTTTACACTTGTGGCGAGGCTGTTTGCAGTGGTCTGTTAGATTACCTCCAGACCCTTTATCTACGTAGAGGAAGTGCTCTCTGGCCCTGACATTAAAGCACCTTCCCGTCTGGCCTATGTACACACTATCGCACGTTAGGGGTATCTGATAGACAACCCCAGTCCGACAGTGTGTGTACCGTTCCCCGTTTCTCGTAGTGCAAGTCACCTCTTTTGCCCTGTTCGGAGCCTTGAAACATTGTTAGAAGCCCCAAGATAGGGGATGCCCAATTTTGTTCAAAACACCAACAAATGCAGCTGAAGCATTTGCTCTCTATTTCACTGATGACCTTCTCGATGTCATATTAGAGCACACAAATCGCGAGGGTGCCGGAAAGTGCGGACGGAAGTGTTCAGTAGTTCCGAGCACAGAAGAACTAAAGGCTTACTTTGGTATGCTTTTACTGAAGAATGTGTCTCCAAGGCATCATCTCTACCACTTCTGGAGCCGTGATGGTTTGTTCCAAGCAAGGAAAAAAAACGGGGAAAGAGGGCTATGTTAGGCTTGTCAAGGTACGCCCGCTGATCGACGCCCTCAACAAATCCTTTCAAGCTGAATATAACCCCTCACCGTATCAAGCTATCGTTGAAATCATGACTCCCTTCAAAGGGAGATCCACCATGAAGGAATTACTAACCAATCAAGCCCATAAAAAGGGGCTACAAAGTGTGCTACAGGGCAGATTCTGAGACCGGGTAAATGGTAGAATTTCAAGTTTACGAAGGAAAAAACGCAGATAGGCAATCGGACCTGGGTCTGGGCGAACACAGTCCTCTCGCTTTCCAACAACGCACAGCCTGGAAGTCAACTTTATTTTGATAATTATTTCACGTCTACGAGACTGATATAATGTATAATTATTGCATGGTAATACCTAACATAACGGTAGAGAAGGACATTAAGATGACGATTCCGCATCGTCTTCCTGTGGCGTCTATTGGAGTTAATCTTTGTCTCTGCTTGTTATTTGCCTAAGCATGCATTAAAATCAATGAACCGTTTTTGCGCCTCTCTGCGTTCGTAGTACTCACATTAAAACTAGAGCAACTGACAGCTCAAGAGCAGGAACCATGCCTCCTTTCATCTTTGCCCAGTAATGGAAGCTTGACACTTATAGAGGACTCAGATATGTAGTATGACAGTGGTCTATATATAGCAAACAGTGGAGCTGAAAAATAAAGATAGTTAACGCGAACTAACTCTTGTGCGCGCTTCTAATTTCGAAGCGACATTCATCCATTGCCTTGGATAAGGAATGATATCCAATTAATTTGTTTTGACTCTCACATCACATTTTCATGAGACGAATATTACGAAAAAATTTTCCTTCCCCATATATTGTTTCTTAAAATCTTCATACTTCGCTGTAAATGTTACTAAATTTCACTCTTTAGAGGGATGCGCTGCAATCTGCAGTGGATTTGAAGACGCTCTGATCATACTAATTGTTGATTATCTTTTAATTCAAACCTCGGCCATGCTCCAAACTGTTATTTAAAACTATCGTCAATCTAAAGCCGTGTATTTTATTGCCATGTGTCACAAAATTTGGCGCATATTTGATATAAAAGGGGCTGCGCGTAAGCAATCGCGCCCGCGTGCGGTAAAATAAAATTTAAAAAAAAAACAGCGGGGAACGACCCCCGGAGAGCGCGTAAACTTTGCGTGGGCTTTCCACTCAGCCCGCCAGCGCGGCGCCAAAGTAAACAAAGCCACGCGCGGCGTCGATTTCTCTAGATTGTCGGAGAAGTTTCTGCTCGACGTCGACGGAAAGGGAGTAACCTCCCAACCTCCCAATCAATATGTCCAGTGCAGGACTGGCATTGTCTACCAGATCCCATTGTCATGTGGTTCTGCGTACATAGGTCAGTCTGGCCGATGTATTAATGTACACCTCATGCAACACGCCAATTCCTTGGGAAAAAAAGAGACTAACATAGCCAAGCATTGCTTCACGTGTAAATGCACACAGCATTTTGTCGACAGGGAAGTGTTGTTTGTGCACAATGATAGGCGCACAATAGAGTTAGCAGAGGCCTTCCATATCATAAGAAAGACAAGCTGTTGCGTCAGCACACTTCAGTATCCCTAACCTCCAAGGAAATGAGCCGGTTGTACAGGGGACAGCATATAGGCGATAACTGCACGAGCCTCTGATGCAGTGTGTTTTTACTTGCATTTTTTAAATGAGTACATCTGTGTTTCACCATGCGCATGTGCGTAGTTCTTGTGTATGTATAAAGTAACCTTGTCCGCGCTAAAGCGATACCCTCTCCCCTTCGCTCCTGCACCGATGACTCCGCGTGGCGAGAATGACCTAGATTTTTCTGGACGGTGATTTCCGCGCTCGACCAATGGGGTCGCTCGCCCGGCGCGAGAAGGAAAAGTAGCTTGTGCAGTTGAAGCTGCGTGTATGTGCGCGCCTGCCTTGGCGCGAAGAACTAACAGACGCGGGCTGCGCCTATAAATGAGGGGCTTCAATCGTTGTCTGTTAGCCCGAGCCGCCGTTCAAGCTTCCGAGAAGCGCGTCCGCTCCACTCCCGGCAGAACACCACTTGCCCAGTCCGGACCAGCGAGGCTACGTGCGCCAACCTGCGGGACGGCCCCGTCGTATTACTCAGGTCGTCGGACTGTCGCAGTCCCCGGTGAACAAATTGTGTTGTGTTTTGTTTGTCTCTCTTTCTGTTTTAGTGCACTTTAGGTGCAAAGGTTCTGTTAAATTGTAACCTCTCTCGATTGTTACTTTTCATAGGTTGCTTTGTATTTGGAAATCACTTTGTATCTGCCCGTACGAGTGATAGTGAAATCCTTTCTATCGTCTCTTCGCTGTATAGACTTTGTTTTGTTTGGGAACCTTTGGCTCCGCCCCATTCTCTGGCTTGCGACCGGCGAAAGCTGGGCACCAAACGACCAACCAACCCCCTTGTCACTTGGTAGCTGGTCTCCCGCTGAGCTTGCCACGCTGAGTCGAGGGTATCTCCTTTGTGACCGAGACCGCTACCCCCACATGCTCTAAGGGTGTCTGGGAGCGCACGCAAAAGTGCGTGAATTGGTGACACCATGTGACGCCTAGATTGAGTCAGTGTCTAATTAGTGTTCATAATCCCTAAGTAGTGTTACAGATGCAATTTCTGATCAACATATTTATGGCTTCTTGTCTCTTTGATCTCGTTAGGAAGCGCCTTACATCGGTATCTTCGCCCCGTATGGGAAAATTTAGAGCATGAAAAATTAATAACATCGGCAGGAAACTATTAAGCCATGCATACGAATTTTTTCATTGCTAAGGAACGTGCGCTAAAAATTAGAACATCTACATTTCTTTTTACTTTAGTTGTGTACAAGGTGTCTTCTTGATAAAAGAAGCATCTCAAAATTTCGAGACAGTTAATGACAATAATATCAGAAGTATATACCTTCCCCGCACTTCCTGCGCCCTTGCGGTGTGAACAACCTAAGACGTTAACAAATAATTCAATACAGACCAAATCACAAAGTGCATAAAATATCAGGATTTGTGCAAGCTTAACCCTACTGGCTCTTCTTACAAGGCTTAACTTGATCAATTTATCGGCTCAGGACTCAAAATTTCATCGTGATGAGTAAGGAAACACACACAATAGTGGTACCTGTCCCGCTCATTAAGGGCAGTCCTGTGAATTTGCACGTGATGGCTACAGCTGCCTATGTGTCATTAAACCAAACACAAATTCTTTGCATGTGCAACCATTCGAAAGATCACAAGCCTTACTCAGGTCCTCGGAACAGATTATTTCTTCCCGATTTCACTTACCACAACGGGCTCGCCTGAACCAGCTGAACGCTCACTTCGACAACTTTCTTCTCCTCATTTCTGTCACAACGCAAGTGCCACTCCTCTAGCGATGCGCGTGGATGTAATGGCCGGTATTTCGGCGCCCACGTGAGGTTTGAGATGAATCTCAAAACCACTTATGTCACATTTTCAATGGCTTCGAACGCTTCCTCGCAGTGCTATGCAGTCGTTAATAAAGTTATGACCATGAATAGCCGAGCTGTGCTCAGTGGAGGCCAAAATTAAGTCTCCCACTTAGGTCTCCCAGTGAACAGCACTTGTTCGAGCTTTGTGCCGGCTGCGACCTCGTTACTGCCGCAAATCTTTTAACCTCGCCACTTCACATGACACTGAAAATTGAGGTTTTCACAAACACTTGTCTGGAAGGAAATAATCACCGCGTAAAAGTATTTAACACCGAACACTCGTTACGGCTTCACTTACGTTGCCACATTGTCCTCACGGTCACGTAGCCGGGCCCAGATGTCTCCTTTTTTGCCCTGACGAGTGGTCGCCGTTTGATATTTTTTTACCTTCCTACGACTCTCTACGATTCCGAAACCTGTTTCTTGTGATACAATATGCTTGTGCATGCGACTCCTGCCTATTAAAACTCCTCTCATGCCCACTGCTATCCTTTCACCCACTCCCGCTTTGTCTTCGATTAGTACAAGTTTACTACTGCGCAGTAACCTTCCACGAATATTTTAGTTTATGCATCTCACTGCATTTTAAAGGCTGACTGTTTCCTTTGCCAATATTGCGCCGGTTTTCAACTCATCCTTAAGTATTCCGCAGGTTGACTAGTGGGGTCAGATCTACGACCCAAAGTAATAAAGTGGGTAGGCAGGCTGTACACATTATCAAAATATTAAGGCGAAGGCCTTTATTGGCTCATGAGTCGCATGCACATAAGTTGTAGACGGAAGTTGTATACAAGATTCTCCGCACGATCTGTCAATCATAAGTTGTAATGGGAGTTAAAATAAAATGTAAGAGTTCGTTTACCCTTTGTACGTCAGCGGCACAAATACTTCACAGTTTTCCTTCTGCAGAACAAAATTCCTCCGGAAACGCTCGTCGCAATCACCTCAACGATCAAGTGCTGCCATTTAACTTATGGCTCTGTAAGCTCCAGAAAAAAATGGTTTACTGAGCTTTGGAGAGGTGGCAATAGTGCCACTATTCAGTTGAAATTTGTTCTGCCGTTTAGGTGGCCTTCTGAATTTTTCCCCCGTTCATATCGAAAAAGCGGCCATTCAAAATTGGGGTAAGTATCAATTTGTGTGGTTTTTTAGACAGATCAAACTAGCTCCAGATCACTATGTGTTTTTATAAATTTCCCCAGGTACTCGAGCGATAAACGTATCGGAGAGTTGTCATACGCAGAATCACTAAGCCTATTTGTGGTGAAGGGTGCATAGAGTTATATTTGTTGATTTCGTGCACTTTAATACTTTACAGGAACCTCGCTTACGCGCGAGAAGGCATTCGAACCGTTCTTTAGCCTTCCCGGTGTTTCTGAGTCCAGTGGCAATGAGGCCTAAAGCAGTGACGTTGACTTCGTGCCTCAGATTGCGCCGGCGGAAAGCAGCCAAGAGAGTGACGCAATCGATGTACAGCCAGCCAGCAAGCGGAAAAGATTGCCGACAGAACAAGAAAGATCTGGGATACTAGCTCACACCTCGGAGCTGAGGGATGAAGATACCGACTAGCCGGAAGAAGAGGTTGGTGAGCCTAGTCAGTGGGGTATTTCGGATTCGAAATGACCGACGCGGAAAAAGACGAAGGTACGAGAAGAAAAAAACACTGACGACAGGAGAGGCGCTAACTAACATCTCTTCGTTTTCGAGGAAAGCCCAGCACAATCTATGATAAAAAAACTACGTCACAGTCAGGGGGCCAAAGAGTACAACCTAAAGCACAGTGATCAAAGAGCAGCCGGCACATGTATGAACCGGAAGGAAAAAACCCAAATATCAAAAAGGGGCGGGAAACTTTATGAAATGAACATATCAAAAAGCCCTATAACCAGCAAAAGCCTACGTAAAACAGACGTGCCAAACAACATCGTGGCCAAAGGGCGGTGTCAAGAACACTTTGGCAGCAAAAATGAGCGAGCCAGCCTAAAAGGGCCAAAGCAGGCGAAGCAAAATCAGTCACAAATCTAAAATCAGACGAAACGTCATACAACTCTACGGATGCCACAAAAAAGGTTAAAAGCAAACGAATACAACCTTAAATGGAGCACAAAGACTTGTAAACGCTAACAAGGCAAAGAAGTAAAAAAACAGTCCACATGTAAAACACCATTTGGACGATTACAAATTATAAGCCGCGCCAAAAGCCAGAGGAGAAGTATGCGCACCGGCTAAGATAAGAAAACCTCATGAGCAGACGGGAAATGGCAGCGAACATGCACAATCAGCAATCCTTAGGTATGGTCAAAGAAGCGCATTTCTTTCTCGTGAAGCGAAATTGAGGTCGTGCTTACGCAAATGTCCCCTGCCATAGCAATAAAGTAGACATCAATTACCTGCCTTTCTGTTTTGTTTTTGACGTTTCTCGTAAACTTGTATCCTCTTATAAGTGAATATGTTAGTTTTTTTTCTGGTTGTTTTGTTAGCTTGTTTTTTTCCTTTTCATGTCATTTCCCGTTGCTCGTGTTCTCTTTGCATTTTGGTATCTTTGCTCAATTTGTGATCTGTTTCTGTAATCCACTCCTGCTTGGGCCTCACAGCCTGCAGTATGTCATAAATAAAATAAATAAATAATATAGGTTTACACTTGCGGCGAGGCTGACTGCAGTGATCTGCGAGTTTACCTCCTGACCCTCTGTCTACGTTGAGGAAGTGCTCCCTTGCCCTGACATCAAAGCATCTTCCCGTCTGGCCTATGTACACACTACCGCGCGTTAGGGGTATCTGATAGACAACCCCAGTCCGGCAGTGTGTGTACCGTTCCCCGTTTCTCGTAGTGCAGGTCGCCTGTCTTGCGCTGTTGTTCGGAGCCTTGCAACATTGTTAGAAGCCCCAAGATATGGGATGGGGATGCCAATTTTCTTCAAATGCACCAACAAATGCAGCTGAAGCATTTGCTCTCTATTTCACTGATGGCCTTCTCGAAGTCATATTAGAGCACACAGATCGCGAGGGTGCCGGAAAGTAAGGACGGAAGTGGTCAGTAGTTCCGAGCACAGAAGAACTAAAGGCTTACTTTGGTATGCTTTTACTGAAGAATGTGTCTCCAAGGCATCATCTCTGCCACTTCTGGAGCCGTGACGGCTTTCTCCAAGCAAGGAAAAAAAAACGGGGGAAGAGGGCTATGATAGGCTTGTCAAGGTACGTCCGCTGATTGACGCCCTCAACAAATCTTTTCAAGCTTAATATACCCCCTCACCCCATCAAGCTATCGTTGAAAGCATGATTCTCTTCAAATCGAGATCCACCATGATGCAATATTTACCATTCAAGACCATAAAAAGGGGCTACAAAGTGTGGTGCAGGGGAGATTCTGAGACGGAGTACCTGGTAGAATTTCAAGCTTACGAAGAAAAAAAATGCAAATAGGTCATCGGACCTGGGTCTGGGCGAACACATAGTCCTCTCGCTTTCCAACAACGCTCAGCCTGGAAGTCAACTTTATATTGATAATTATTTCACGTCTAATAGACTGATAGAGGGCCTTGCAAACAAGAGCATCATTGCAGCGGGGACTGTGCGGATAAACATCAAATAAAAAAAGACAATAAGCTGAAGAAGGGAGAGTACAAATAGAGTTCGAAAGGCCCAGTTACAGCCTATTAATGGCGCGATACAAAGAACATCCTTGTGGTGTCGAATTTTCACGAACCAGAAGACACTGAGGTGGTGTCACGCAAACTATCAAATATATCATTCGTTGGCGTCACATGAACAAACGCAATGTCTGATTATAACTGCTGGATGAATGCTGTCGACAAGTTCGATCAGAAGAGAAATTCCTACCGCACCGACAGACGCTCAAAGAATCATGGTGCAGAATTTTCTATTTTCTTTTTGATGCAGCAGTTGTAAATGCATTTATTCAGCTCGTAGCAAGCAATGATATTTCCTTCATAAATTTCCACCTCGTTTTCGGCTGTCTCTTGATAAATGGGCAGAAATTCAGGGAGAACCGCAGTACTCGACCCCATCGACAGCAAAAGAAAGGACAAAAAATTGTCAAAGTATGGTTGGCGTATGCGATGAGGTGAGGTTTGCAGGAAGAAACCACAACCTTATGGCGGTTCCCGGGAGGCGCTGGTGCAGATGGTGTTCTACTGCTGGGAATGAGGTGCGCATGAAGTTCCTGTGCACAACTTGTGAAGTGCCCCAGTGCACTACATCTTTTGGGCCATTTCAAGCCAGCAACACGGAGAAGTATTCGGAAGATTGAGCCTTCAAAAGTAAGTGGGACAATGTTTCTCCAATTTTGAAAAGTCACTCATGTGTCAGCGGGACATATGTCTCCCACTTTTTTTCAATAAAGTACCGCTTTGGTTCTGATACAATTTTGTTTTATACGATTTCTTTGTGGTTTATATGTATATACCACATCTGTTTTTTATATTATTGTGTGAAAAATATAGACGAACCTACAAAGGGTAAAGCAACATACATGTAATAATAGTAGATAGTAAATAGGTAGTAGCAAATAGTGATAGGTAGTCATAATGATAGCTACTGATAGTGATAGCTAGTGGAAGTGCTAAAGATAGTTATATTGATGGCAGTGATAGTGATAATGATAGCTGCTGACAGTGATAGCGATAGTGATAGTTGGTACAGCAATGATGATATTTAGCGGTAGTGACGCTGATAGCAATAGTCGGTGATAGCGACGATGATGATGATGTTCTTTTTCCCACCCCCAACGCATCGGGTGTACATTACACCTATCATTTTTCTTTTCAGTGCTCACTGCGTTTCGTTAGCTCAAGCTTAATCCTTTTCGTTAGCCCCCACATTTGTCCATTGGTGATCACCGGTAATATACAGCTGTTCTGGGTGCGACTGCATCTGTGAAGTCAGCAGGATCCTGGAGACACCGATCTGACCCAGGTACGCCCAATTTTCGGCCATTTCGAGCAACCCTCCGCATCACCACGTAGCGGTCGAGCTAAGCCTAACCGCTTCGGCTCCCCCGCCGCTGGCTGCGGAGACGCCCGCCGGTCAACCGCTCAACATGGCTCTGCCTGAACAACGCGGATACGACCCCACGACTCTGTCGTGGTCGTGTGTCCCTGCAAGCCAACCAGAGGATGGCCCATCCACCATTTCGGCGCAGCAAGCAGCCCTTTTTCAAGTCGTTGAAAGCCGGCGCCGCCGCCGGCAAAACGCACGAGGAGCTGCAACGCCCAAGACTCCTCTCGACAAATCAGCAACGGGAGACGCTCGCGCTCCGTCTTCTAAATGTCCACAAAAGTCATTTTCACCAGTCTCCAAGTGGACGCCGAAGCCGACGGTCAGGATGAACCCTGACGATTACGTGATCGTGCTGCGGCCACGCAGTACGGTCGTCCTCAAGACAGCATTCCAGCAAGGTGAGCTCGGCGCTGCCATTTCGGAACTCATCGGCAGACAGCATATGAATGCGATTACAATTTCTCCCAATTGGGAGCAAAACATTATCGTCTGCGGCACGCAGAACCCCGAGGTAGCTCAAAAGCTTCTGACGGACATCCAAATTACAACCAGCAAAGGATCGCTCCCGCTTCACGGACACCTCAAGCTCACCGGTGATGTGTGTCGTGGTGTGATTTCTGTGCATAACCTTGAAACCAGCGAATCCTTGAAACATAGTGTGCAGTGGCGCGGTGGTGATTTAGTCCATGTGCGCAAGCTGGGAAAATCGAATGTAGCTGTGTTGACTTTCGAGGGACGCAGCGTTCCGCGTTACGTCCATTATAATGCAGAACTGACTCCCGTCAAGGAGTATAAAAAAGCGGTGCCAGCGTGCTACCGTTGCGGCACACTGGGGCACCGGGTGGACAACTGTCCCACCCCGGTCAAGGAAATATGCGGCCTTTGTGGTCAAAACGTGGGGCTTGGTACTGAGGGGATGGCCCCCCACGTCTGCAATCCTATGTGCTTAATCTGCGGGGGCCCGCACCTCACCAGCTCCCGCGAATGCACCGCCAAATTCATCAAGCTGCCGCAGCCAGGGCCCAGGACGCCATCCAAGGGAGCCAATTCCGGCGCTACACGGGGAGGGCGGCAGCAAAACAACCAGAAGACGCCACGACGTGGCGTGATGCCTCCCCCAGGCAAGACAGCAACGGTAACGCCACCACCCGGAGCAGCGGAGTTCCCAGCTCTCAGCGCTTCACCTGGCGGCGCCGCCTGCAACCAACCCAAGGTAGGCAGCTGGGCGAGGGTCGCCTCCTCTTCTTCCCCTCCTCCCTCCTCCCCCACCAGCACCGCCGAGACGCAAGAACTCAAGCGCGAGCTCGCCCTCTTGCGAGCTCAAAACGAAAAACTAGCCAGCGAGCTTAACTCGCTCAAAGCCAAATTCCCTACTCCGCCCGCGACGAGCGACGAGGAAGAAAATATCACAGACAGGGAGATTCCTACTAATGTGGAGAGTCGCGCCGCGGCCCTGGAGAGCCGGGTGACCGCAATTGAAACACAATTGGCTGACCTCCCCCAAATTATCCACGATACCATTGCGCGTCAGGTGGAGAGTGTCATCGCACAGGTGACCCAAGCCGTAACTCACATTATCCAAAAATGGATAAAAGACAATCCGCGCGTCCTTAAACGCGTAGGGCCCATCAGGGACGATAACCGCCCCTCCAAATTCAACAGAGTTATTCCCGATGAATTTGACTTCTCGGAAGACTCCTCCACGTCAGCGCCGGGCACTAGCGGACTGGGGAGTCTTAACAACTTAACCCCACCCTCTGCCTCCGACCATGGCCCCCAACCCTAAGTCGCGAGCAAGAGCAACTCAGCCGCTTACAATAACGCAGTGGAACTGCCGAGGTCTCAAGAACCACACGAAGCGGACTCATCTCCGCATCTATCTTGAGACCTTTGAGTTTCTTGTCGCCGTGGTTGCCCTTCAGGAACCCGGCGCCGGTGCCAAACTCACAAACTACACTACATTTCAACACAACCCGCAGACATGTATACTTGTTCACAAGCAGTATACTGCGCAGGAAGTCACGCTCCCCTCAACACCGCCTTTCCCATACACGATGGTGTCCGTGCTGCCCCTAAAGCGGTCTGACCCACCTGTACACATTCTAAACATTTACTGCCCACCTAAACTTCAGAACGTCACGTTCAATGAAATTTTCACCCAAGCAATGCAGGTGGCGGGAAGGGATCCCCTTCTGATCGTCGGCGACTTCAACGCCCCGAGCAGGCTATGGGGGTACCCCCGGGAGGACAGACGTGGGCGGAAGCTTGCGGAACTTCTTTCCACACTTGGACTTACTTTACACACTGATCCCGCCAACCCAACACGTGTCGGCAATTCGATTCAACGAGATACTTGCCCGGACCTCACATTTACACGCAACATACGCCATGCCGATTGGCTGAATACAGAGGACACTCTGGGTAGTGATCACTGTATAATCAACACCACCATTTACATGCGTCCCCTGAAACGCCCACTAACACAAGCTCGTGTACCGGACTGGACGACTTCCCGCACATCTCTACCTATCGTAGATCCCCTCCAGTCGGGATACGACGCATGGTCCAAATCGCTCACGTCTACACTCACGCAACACGAGAAGCAGATACAGCTCACAGAAACACAAACGGACGTGGACAACCACTTGCTCCACCTTTGGGAGGCCCGCCGCAACCTCACCAAACGATGGAAGAAACAGAAACATAACACACGCCTAAACAAACGCATCCTCGAACTCACACAACAAGCAGCGGAATATGCTACTCAGCTAGCCGACACTAACTGGGTGGACCGGTGCAACGCGGCTGCGCGCCAGATGTCTGGCCGCAACACGTGGCGCCTATTCCGCGCTCTCATCGATCCAATACAAACACGCACGGAAACCCAACGCCACTTACATAGGGCATTGCACAAATTTACAGGAACGACAACACAGCTAGCGCACACGCTCAGGGATCGATACCTTTGCACCACTAAGAACCCCCGGCAGGCGGCGTACTCGTATGCAGGCGAAGAGAACATGGAGCTGGACAAGCCGTTCCAGCTCCACGACCTCCGGGCGGCCTTAAGCAAGATGAAGCGGGGCACTGCACCTGGGCGCGACAAGGTTACGGTCAAGCTTTTGGCCAACCTTCCCGACGCAGACTACGCCGCGCTCCTCAAATACATCAATAGCATTTGGGACGGAGAGACTCCTCTCCCTCTCGATTGGAAATCGGCTCTCGTGACCTTCATTCCGAAGGCCGGCAAACCTATCGATGTGGAGAAACTTCGCCCCATCTCTCTGACGTCTTGTGTCGGCAAGCTGATGGAGACGATGGTGCGCGACAGACTCTCCGATTATCTCGAAACACAGCACATTTTCGCGGACACCATGTTCGGTTTTCGTCCTCACAAGTCAGCACAGGATATACTTCTGCAGCTCCACCACGACATTTTAGATCCTGTCGAATGTCCCCACAACAACAAGGTGGTCCTGGCCTTGGATCTTAAAGGCGCATTCGACAACGTCAAACATGCAGTAATCCTGGACCACCTCAGTAACACCAACTGTGGCCACAAAACATTCCATTACATAAGTAAATTTCTTACAGACCGTCAAGCCTATATACGCATACAAGATGCGGAACACGGGCCATACACCATCGGCTCGACGGGAACACCTCAAGGCGCGGTCCTGTCTCCCCTGCTCTTCAATTTGGCAATGCTTCGCCTTCCCTCCAAATTGTCTTCTCTGCCCGGGATACATCACGCTCTTTATGCGGATGACATTACAATCTGGGCCACGCAAGGCAACCTGGGCCACATGGACTCCTGCCTGCAAACAGCAGCGACCCTAGTCGACGACTACGCGGCCTACTGCGGACTCCAGTGCGCCCCAGCTAAATCAGAATTTGTGCACTTACGTCCCTCCCCCCGGGACACAACTCCGCTTCGCATCAGTCTCCCCTCGGGACCGATCCGGGAGGCCAAGGAGATCCGCGTCCTTGGCCTCTTCATACACCACCAACGCAGAGTCGACACAACCATAGCCAAACTTCGCACGGTGGGAGACCAGGTGGGCCGAATGGTCCGCCGGGTCTCAAACAAGCGGGGCGGATTACGAAGCAAGGATGCACTGCGGCTAGCCCATGCTTTCGTAACGAGTGGAATCCTCTACTCAACTCCCTACTTGCACCTGCGAAAACATGATGATGACCAACTGGAGGTCATCCTGCGGAAAGTCATCAAGCGGGCTCTCGATCTTCCGATCACCACGTCCAACCAGAGGCTTCTGGCCTTGGGCGTGGTGAACACATTTCGGGAGCTTCGAGAGGCCCACTTATGCAACCAATACACGCGTCTTGCACAGACCACGTCCGGTCGCCGCCTCTTGGACCGGCTACACATCAAACACGACTACCACATTGAGGAAAGGGAGAGAGTGCCAGAACCCTGGAGACGCGCCCTCCGGGTCCGACCCCTTCCCCGCAACATGTCCAGTGAAGACCATAGCGGTCGTCGCCAGGCGCGCGCGGAAGCGTTGGCGCGATACTGTGGTAACCAAGAACATGTGTATTACGTAGACGTTGCCGGCCCACACCACGGGGGGTGGTACACGGCCGCAGTCGTACACAACACATGCACAGTTAACGGGCTCACTTTCAAAGCCTACAGCGCAACACACGCGGAGGAGATTGCCATTGCTCTGGCTCTCACGAATCCCAAGTCAAAACACATCATCACCGACTCGCGAGGGGCCTGTCGGAACTACGAGTTGGGCTGGGCTCCCCCGCTTGCCTGGCGCATACTGGAATATAGCTGTCGATCTGAAGATCCAACTCCACGCAACCTGATTTGGGCCCCCGGTCACCAGGGCCTCCAGGGAAACGAACAGGCCGATCAGGCCGCACGCGCACTCTCTTCCCGGGCTATCTCCCTGTCCTTGGAAGGGTACTCCCAATCAGACAATCTGGCCATTACATTCAAACAAATCACCGATTACTACAAGGAGGAGCACCGGCGCTACCCGGCCCCTTGTAAGGGTCTGGATCGCGCTGACGAGCGCCTCCTCATCAAAATTCTCACTAACACTGTACTGTGCCCGGCGGTGCTTAAACACTTCAATACATCCTTTGATGGCACGTGCCGGTTCTGTGGGGAGGTGTCTGACACCTTCCACATGGTTTGGGCATGTCAATCTAACCCATCTATCCCCCCCAATCCCAACCCCACCAGAGAGGACTGGGAGGCGGCCCTGCTCGGCTGTCAAGACCTGAAGAGCCAAAAGGCCTTGGTTCAACGGACGCGGGCGGCGTTGCTTGCCAATGGGGCCCCGGAATAGGGGCTCCACCTAGTACTGTGAGGGGAAAGGGACAATAGGGTCCTACCCCAATCACCTTTCAGTAAAAATTTCATCATCATCATCATCAGCCTTACTACACCCACTGCAGGGCAAAGGCCTCTCCCATGTCTCTCCAATTAACCCTATCCTTTGTCAGCTGCATCCACCCTTTGCCTGCAAACTTCTTAATCTCATCCGCCCACCTAACCTTCTGCCGCCCCCTGCTACGCTTACTTTCTCTTGGAACCCACTCCGTTACCCTTAAAGACCAGCGGTTATCCTGCCTTCGCACAACATGCCCTGCCCAAGCCCATTTCTTTCTCTTGATTGCGACTAGGATGTCATTAACCCGTGTTTGTTCCCTCACCCACTCTGCCCGCTTCCGATCTCTTAACGTTACACCTATCATTTTTCTTTCCATGGCTCGCTGCGTTGTCCTTAACTTAAGCTGAACTCTTCTCGTTAGCCTCCACGTTTCTGCCCCGTAGGTGAGTACCGGTAAGATTATGCTGTTGTACACTTTCCTCTTGAGGGAAATTGGTAAACTGCCACTCATGATCTGCGAGAATTTGCCATATGCGCTCCACCCCATTCTTATCCTTCCAGTTATCTCCCTCTCATGATCCGGATCAGCTGTCACTACCTGCCCTAAGTAGACGTATTCCGGGACAATTTCTAGGCTCTCCCTGCCAACTGTGAACTGTTGTTCCCTTGCTAGGCTGTTGAACATTACCTTGGTTTTCTGCATGTTAATTTTTAGACCCATCGATCTGCTCTGCCTGTCTAACTCGTTGATCATGATTTGCAGTTCACCTCCTGAGTGACTCAGCAAGGCAATGTCATCAGCAAATCGCAGATTATTTAGGTATTCTCCATTTATTCTTATTCCCAACTGTTCCCAATTCAGGCCTCGAAAAACCTCCTGCAAACATGCGGTGAACAGCATTGGCGAGATCGTGTCTCCTTGCCTGACACCCTTCCTTATTGGAATTTTATTGCTGACTTTATGGAGGACTATAGTAGCTGTGCAGTTGCTATATTTATCTTCCAGTATTTTGACATAAGGCTCTTCTACCCCCTGATTACGCAATGCCTGTATGACTGCTGAGGTTTCCACTGAGTCGAATTCTTTCTCGTAATCAATGAAAGCTATATAGAGAGGTTGGTTATATTCTGCGCATTTCTCTATCACCTGATTGATAGTGTGAATATGATCTATAGTGGAATATCTCTTACGAAAGCCTGCCTGATCATTTGGTTGATTAAAGTCTAACGTTGCCCTGACTCTATTAGCGATTACCTTAGTAAATACTTTGTAGGCAACGGATAGTAAGCTGATCGGCCTGTAATTTTTTAAGTCCTTGGCGTCTCCCTTCTTATGAATTAAAATAATGTTTGCATTCTTCCAAGCTTCTGGTACAGTCGAGGTCATAAGGCATTGCGTATACAGGGTGGCTAGTTTTTCTAGCACGATGTCCCCTCCATCCTTCAACAGATCTGCTGTTACCTGATCCTCCCCAGCTGTTTTTCCCCTTTTCATTGCTTCTAAGGCTTTCTTTACTTCATCTTTCGTTACTGGCGGGATGACGCATTGCTGTGCACTGCTGTTCTCATTAGCGCTCCGATTACATTGGCTACTGTACAGGTCTGTGTAGAACTCTTCGGCTACGTTAACTATCTTATCCATATTGCTAATGACATTGCCCTGCTTGTCTCTTAATGCATACATCTGGTTTTTACCTATGCCTAGTTTCCTCTTCACTGTTTTTAGGCTACCTCCGTTCTTTATAGCATGCTCGATTCTCTCCATATTAAACTTCCTTATGTCGGCTACCTTGCGCTTATTTATTAACTTTGATAGCTCCGTTAGCTCTATTCTATCGGTAGTGTTAGATGCCTTCATGTTTTGGCGCTTCTTAATCAGATCTTTCGTCACCTGAGATAGCTTCCCGGTATCTTTTCGAACTGTCCTACCGCCTACTTCTACTGCGCACTCCGTAATTATTGATGTCAGGTTATCGTGCATTGAATGAACATCAAGATCATCTTCCTCAGTTAAAGCCGAATATCTGTTTTGCAGCGCTATCCTAAACTCTTGTGCTTTCCGTCTTACGGCTAACTCGTTAATGGTCTTCTTCGCTAGCTTCTTCCGTTCCCTCTTCAAGTCTAAGCTAATTCCAGACCTTACCATTCTATGGTCGCTGCAACGCACCCTTCCGAGGATGGCCACATCCTGAATGATGAATGATGAATCATTCATTCATTCATTCATTCATTCATTCATTCATTCAGTAAACATTTAATTGCTTATAAATGTTTTTCACCACCACCAGCTGTTCTGTACATTTCTCTTACGGGATATCGGCAAACTGCCATTCATGATCTGTGAAACCTTGCCTTATGCGCTTTACCGCATTCTTGTTTTAGATATTGTCAGGACTCGGTAGAACCCCGAGGAGAGCTGAAGGTAAAACGGTTTAATGGTTAACCAGAAAAAGTCCCTGCGCACTTCAGCTTCTTCTTCTTCCTGCCTCGCGCTCGTAGACCAAGTCTTCATCTTTGGCGTCTTCTTGCATGCGGCATTTTCCCCCCTCCTCAGGAAGCATCGTCTCGATGGTAACAAAAGGAAGTAGGAGGTCAAGATCGGTCCGAGTAGTACGGCTTCATACGTACAACATGGACGACGTCGACTTGTTGCTGGCGTCGCTTGGATGTCGATAACCCGTCGATACGTGACGTCGGTTAAACGTCGCAGCACAACATAGGGCCCGAAGTACCGCCGTAATAATTTTTCGGAGAGTCCACGACGGCGAATAGGCGTCCAGACCCACACTTTGTCGCCAGGTTCATACATGCCATGTCTGTGGCGAAGATTTTAGCGTCGTGCGTCAGCCTCCTGCTGAGTTCTGATGCGCACACGCGCTAGTTGGCGAGCTTCCTCTGCGGGCTGTGCGAATTCCTCGGCGTCCTGATCGACATCGTCGCCGTCGGCATTCGGGAGCAGCATGGCATCTAGCATAGTTGTCACTGGTCGGCCATGAAGAAGGCTGAAAGGCGTAATGCGAGTGGTGTCTTGTTGTGCCGTATTGTAGGCGAACGTGACGTAGGAAAGAATTTCGTCCTAATTCTTGTGGTCTACGTCCACGTACATACAGAGCATGTCTGCGATTGTCTTATTGAGGCGTTCCGTCAATCCATTGGTTTGGGGGTGATAAGCCGTCGCTTTACGATGACTGGTACCACTGAGGCGGAGAACGGTTTCCAAAAGCTCGGCCGTAAAGGCAGTTCCTCGGTCAGTTATATTGAGTACCGGAGGGCCATGCCTGAGGACAATGTTCTCAACGAAGAACCGAGCTGCTTCGGCGGCGGTACCCCTGGGCAGAGCCTTTGTCTCCGCGTAGCGAGTTAGATAATCGGTGGCGACAATTATTCATTTATTCCCGGCAGTAGACGTAGGAAATGGCCACAGGAGGTCCATGCCAATTTGCTTGAAAGGTGTCTTTGGCACTTGAAGAGGGTGGAGTAGACCGGCTGGTTTTTCAAGGGGTGATTTACGACGTTGGTATGAATTCTGTCTTCTCCCGATCTCTCTCATCTACTTCAATTTGCCAATATCCACTTTTCAAATCCATTGAAGAGAAGTAACGTGCATTTCGTAGCTGATCAAGGGAATCATCGATGCGAGGAAGGGGGTACACGTCTTTTTTGGTCACTTGATTGAGCTTGCGGTAGTCAATGCAAAATCGTAAGCTGTCGTCCTTTTTTTTAACAAGTACCACGGGGGAAGCCCAGGGACTCTGTGACGGCTGGATAACGTCGTCTCGAAGCATTTCGGCCACCTGACGCTGAATAGCCTCGCGCTCTTTCGGAGCCACACGGTAAGGATATTGTCGAATCGGACGAATCGCGTCATCCGTGATAATGCGATGTTTGGCCAAAGGTGTTTGGCGGACCCGCGATTCTGAAGCAAAACAGTCTCGAAAGTGATCTATGAGATCCAAAAGACGTTCTCGTTCTGAAGACGACTAATTTGGGCTCACATCGACAATGGGTGCGGGCGCCTTGCTCACTGACCCTTCCAATTGCAGCACGAAATAGTCTTGGTCACTTGGGACGCTATCGAAGAAGGCCACAGTTGTGCCTTTCGGAATTTGCCGACGCTCGTCGCTGACGTTTGGCAGCACCACTTCGGCGTGCCCATTGGCCACACTGACTAGTCCTTGAGCTATAGAAACACCTCGGCTGAGTATCAGGGTGACGGCCCGTTCGGCGACGCCATCGCCGGTATGCGCCACGTCGCACTTCACTTCAACAAGAGAGCACGATCGCGGAGGTAATATCCCCCCCTCATTGGCAACTCGTAAGGGCATCAGTGGTACTTGCGCATAACCAAGGTCTCCATGATTTTTTGTGAAGGCAACGACGTTGTCCCGAAAGCTGATCACAGCCCCATGAAGGCGCAGAAAGTCCATGCCCAAGATGAGGTCTTTGCAACAGTCTGAGAGGATAACGAAGCTGCCAACGAACACTGAGTTTCAAATTCCTATGCGGATAGTGCACTTCCCAGTTGGTGCCAGTAGCTGACCCCCCGCACTTCTTATTACTGGCCCAGTCCATTCAGTTTTTCCTTTGTGCAGCTTGTCAGCCAGTTTTTGGCTAATGATTGAAAAATCCGCCCCGGTATCCACCAGAGCGTGTACCTCCAGCCCATCAATGCAAACGGCGAGGTCAGCGCTAACAACGTCGTCTGGGTTGCTCGTCTCTCTCGGCATTTGCGGCGGAAGTGCGGTAAGGTCGGCGCTGTTATTTTCGTCGTCGGGGCTGCTTATCTGTTTAGGCATGTTCGGCGCTAATGTAGGCGGCATTTTCGGTGGTAGTGCGGCAGCGTCAATGTGAACAGAGGCGTCACAGTCATGGGTTGCGGTCGGCAGTTGCGGCGGTAGTGAGGGCTTTGAAACTTTTCGACTGGTTGCAACCTCCCCTCGCAAGGTTGCGGCGGTTAGTTTCCCCGGCGAGGGCTCGGGGTCCGTCGTCCGCTAACGTCAGCATCGCCACGATGCGTCAGTGAAGAATAACGCCGTGGAGATGGGTAGCGGCGGCGGAAGCCCGGTGAGTCGGCTTCTCTGCTGAGCGGCGGGTCCTCGAGTTGGGCACGGCCAGCGTCGAAATGGCGCCGAGCAGAACCAGGCGGAAAGGCCTGCCCCTCTTGGCGGTAGCGGCAGTACCGATACACATGGCCAGGTTGTCCTCAGAAGAAGCAGAGTGGTCGGCTGTCATAAGAGCGCCACAGGTCAGTTCGGCGCGGCTGAGGGCGGCCGGGACGTGCCCACCGAGGCTGCTGGAAGGAACGCGTCTGCTGACGGCTCGCTGAGCTCGGTGGGGCGTGGTCTGGCGACAGGCGACGAAGGACTTCCGCATAGCTCGCGGGTTGCGGCTCCGGCTCACAGTAAGGCGCCGTGTTGACGGCCGTGTTGCTGTTGGGTTGGGGCACGTGGTATGGTTCGCAAACGGCAGCCGCGCTGTCAACTGGATGAGACTCGTGGTATGGTGCAGACGGTGACAAAGCATGCCGGTGCTCTTTCCTAACGGCTGCTGCGACGGCCTCTGGTGACTGAACGCTCTTAGCAGTAATTCGCTGCAGCTCCTCAAGGACAATTTCTCTAATGAGGTCTCGAAGAGTGTTCCCATCGGTTGCAGTGAGTGCCGCCGCAGTCAGTGGAACACAGGTGAAGGGTCGGTCGTACTGGCGGCACCGTTCTTGGAGGGCTCGCTCTATAGCTGTAGCGTCCTTGACGAACTCACTGACGGTTTGAGGTGGGTTGCGCACCAAGCCGGCAAACACCTGCCCCTTGACACCATGCATGAGATGTCGTAGCTTCCTTTGCTCAGTCATGTCGGGGTCGGCACGGCGAAAAAGTCGAGCCATGTCTTCCGCAAACAAAGCTACGCTTTCATTTGGCTTCTGGACGTGCACTTCAAGCAGGCGCAGCGCATTCTCTCGTCGATCAGTAGTGGCAAAAGTGTCAACCAGCTGGCGGCGGAAGTCATTCCATGTGGACAAGCTGGCCTCGTGGTTTTCGTACCAAGCTCTGGCAGTATCCTGAAGTGCAAAATAAACATTGCAAAGCTTCTGGTCCACGCTCCACTGGTTGAACTTGGCCACTCGTTCAAACTGGTCGAGCCAGTCTTCCACATCTTCAAACGCGTTCCCGCGGAAGCACTCCGGTACCTTGGTGTTGTGAAGAGTCACCGACGTATGGGTGGGAGGAGCCATGGCTTGGAAGACCCGGCGAACTTTCACGTTTGAAGAGTCGCCCGGTCGACGTTTGTACTCCGGGAAAAGGCCTCAACGTCGGCGGCTAGCGCGATGGACAGGCGTGTCGTTGTCCGGGACTCGCTGTGGACAGGCGTGTCGATGTCCGGGACTCGCTGTGGACTGCCGGAAGGAGTCCGGTGCAACCCAGCACCTCCACCAGTGTCAGGACTCGGTAGAACCCCAAGGAGAGCTGAAGGTAAAACGGTTTACTGGTTAACCAGAAAAAGTCCCTGCGCACTTCAGATTCTTCTTCCCTCGCGCTCGTAGACCAAGTCTTCATCTTTGGCGTCTTCTTGCATGCGGCAATATTTTCCTCTCATGACCCGGATAAGCGGTCGCTACCTGCCCTAAGTTGACGTGTTTCTTCTCTAATTCCAGCACCTCGCTACAAATTGTGAACTGCTGGTCGCTTGCGAGGCTGTTGCACGTCACCTTGGCTTCCTGCATGTTAATTTTCAGACCGAACGTTCTACTCTGCCTGTGTAGCTCACTGACCTTGCTTCGGAGTTCATCTCCTCAGTGACTTAGCAAAGCAGTGTTACACACCACTTCGCATTGACCACAAACATGAAGTTGATTGGCCGTTTTGTCGCTACAATATGTATCATTATTCCTTTATACAAAGAACAGCCACTGAATGGGAAAGCCCTTCTGCCTCCAGTCTCCATCTGTGCCAGCGTTATCTTCAAGACCACCGTAATTTCATTTCTCGTTCAGTAATGCAAAACCATGCGATCAGTGGGGCTTCACAGCCCGTTTTTAGCCATTTAAACCGCGCGCTCTCTCTTACAGTCATCTACGTGCTTGCGGGTGCAGCTTAACTGCGCATGATGTGGCATGTGGTCGTAGCGGTGATGACTTGATAGGCGCAACGAAAGCAAGGCGGGTGGTTAAATTTTCGGCGGCGGCCGAGAACAGTCGAGTGTACAGCCTTTATGACAAGTTTAGAGCCCAGGGAGTTTCCTTGTGAGCCATGTAGCCTGGCTCCTGAAGCATCCGTGGAATTCATACCCTGCGAGGGGACAGGACCAGAAATCTAATTACCTTGAAGAGATTTTGATCACTGAGGGTGCAATACAAGCCACATAGTGTGGCTCAGAAGAAAACCCCCTCTGCTCCAAACTTCTGAGAAAAGGTGCACACTTGCGGGCGTGGCGGGAGCTTACCTGGGAAGAAGACAGAAAATGGAAGGGGCATCTCCGAAGACATAATAGCTGTTTGGCGCGCATGGCTGCTACCGGAACAGCTAGGTTCCATGTAGCACATCGAGTCCTTACCAGTGCCGCTTTGTCCCATTCGCATCTCAGTGTGCTTTTGTTCGGTCGATCTCAAGGGTTAAGCCTGTTTCACATGCAAGCGAACCGCTCGCGGACTCCGCCGCCGCGGCGAATACACCCTCTCTCAAGCGGCGGAGAAAGCCCCAGCGGCTGGAGCGGCGAGGTTCGGGCAAGTTGGAAATTTTCGCGGCGGCGACGCGGCAGCACCGCATCTCAACCAATGACGGCCCGGCGTTGCCAGGCGAGTTTGTACGCCACACGTAAGAACTTTTGTTTAAAAAATAAATTGTATAAATTTCCGCTTAATGCTTAAAACGCAATAATTATATTTATTTAAATAACCTGTGAAAAGAAATGACAAAATAATGCTTTTATATTACTTTTTTTGTGTTTGCAGGCCACCAAAAGCGGTTGCAGGCGCATATCTTTTTCCAGCAACATTGGTTTTCGCTGCGGTGGTATAGTGAACTAGAATAAGTATTCTAGTGGCGCGAACGGCGACGCCCAGGCACGCCGTTTCGCACTGACGCCGCGAGGTGGCGCCACTGCAACCTTTTCTAGCAAAGGTTTCAATGCATTCCGGCTAATATCTGGCATATACCGATGTTTCTGTGCGCTTATTTAGTACGAAACGGCGATTCCTTCCTTATGGAGATTTATTTGGAGCTGCACCTACGTTAGAACGCGTTAAATTCGAAATTGAGCTTGCCTTCACGGCTTCACTAGCTGCGGAAGTGCTCACCCCTTGTAATTTATTGGCGTTAGCTGCGGCTGATATCGGACGAGTGATCGCACACTACAAAGCATCCTGGCCACGGCAGGTGCTGCAGGCAGTGCATTCTGTCCAGCCGTGCAGGACCCGCTTTCTTAGAGGGCAAACTCAAGTATGAGCGAGAAACTGGCGGCGCGCGGTTTCTTAGAGTGGCCGGCTGACTGGCGCACGGGTTTTCGCTTTTCTCGTTAGCCGCGCGCGTCGGTTCAAGTACCATTTTTTTCTCCTTTTTTGGAAATAAAGCCTATTATTGTAGTATGAAATTCGGCATTTTCAGACCAGCATCCGCGAATTCTTCATTAAGCAGGATACCTGCATATTGTTAGGCAGCTTGGCAATTGCAAAGCTGCTCTCAAGAGCAGCTTTGAGATGTTACGTTTTTTTTTAGACAGGTAGTGATCACAAACAAAACGTACGTTTCGGACCTAGCCACCCGGGGATTTTTAGTGGTGTCATATCAGTGCTCTCTTTTCAAGGAACATCTGTTATAGACCATTTCTACAAGCTACGCACCAACATTATTTTCATTTGTGATGATCATGCACAACATGCAAAAAATACGAGGAGGGCAATAAAGTTGTGTTTAAGCACACGGCAAGGTTTCACGCCGGCAAATTTTATTAGCATCGCACAAAAAAAGGCAAGAACAACAAGGCAAGAAGACCCAACGTTATCAGTTAACAATGCTTCAATTTCTTTTTCTAGAGTGAAACTAAAGATCGCATGATCTGAGAGCATCTACTCAACTTCAGGTGCTTTGAAGCCTGACGCCTCTTGTCATTGCTTTGATCAATACTCTTTGTGAAAAAGTGCATGCGAGTGGTTACGTAGAAAGCAGTCATTTCTGCTGCAACATTTTGACACTGGTCCGCGCACCCAAGGCTGTAATTTCGCTTAGCTGTTAATGTACCCAGCACATCCAAAATGTTGTCTGAATGCAGCTCGTTTAAGCTGAAACATGCTGTAAAGGCATTCTCAAGGTCAGCCACAAACTGATACAGCACACTTGCAGGGTAAAAAAGGCACCCGTTGTCCTTAAGGAGAGTGAATTGAGCTAAATTTAATACCTCCGACTTTGCTAATCAATAGGAGATTGAGGCATTCCTCACATTTAGTCCTGAGGATACATTTTCTGGCTACATAGCCAGCCATATAAAATATAAGTCTGCTGTCGCTTGATGCCCCAGCACACGATGTATGGTCGGACTCTGCACTGAGCATTAAAGTATCTGCAGCATCAATATTGCCCACATCAAGACACATATCAACAAGCTGCTGCTTGCCAGAAGGACCGCTGTGCTGACTGGCATCAGGGCCTAAGAGGGAACTGAGTATTGCAGGCTCACAATTTCCTTTCGCAACCGAGTGAACAAGATTACTGAACGATAGGCAGTTTACAGCAACAACAAACTGCTGTGGCGTCGGATGGGCATTGCCTCCACATGACTGCCGCACTATACCAAAAAGGTGCTCAATGGGGTCCTGGCTTGTCCGGCTCGTTAACAGGTATTTAAAACCTACGACTTCACAAAGGTATTTCAGCAATGACAATACACTTGATACCGTAACTCGGAGCCCTGTTGCAGTGTACTGGCTCAGGAAGCCATGCTGTCCTTTTGTGTGACGTTCCCAGTTGTCCAGCAGTACCAGCATGTTCTTCAGTTTGTCCGCAGATGGTGATGAAAGTCTCAATGCTCCGGCAGGAAACCGGGAAGTCATTATCAAGATGAGGTCACGGATGATCCTGCATAATTAAGACGACATAAATACAATTTTGACTGTGCAATAAAGGTGATGCAGCTAACAAGTTGTCATCACATTTTTAATATGAATTACTAGTGCTATATTATTGGAGTACTTACTCAAAGAAATGTAGTGTTGCTGCAATATCACCGCACCGTTCTTCAATCTTTTCCCGGTAGAGCTGCAGGCCCTTGACAACTTTGTCACTGAATAGCTGGAAAGCTAAAGAAACTCGCATCTTTTCGAAGTTGTTCGGGTTAGTGTGGCTGGTGGTGATGCCATGTAGTGCCTGGAGTGTCACGTTGTTCCCATCCATTGCCACGGCTCTACGTACAGCTTGCAAGGAGACCTGTAATGAACAAAAAATATGCCGCCTTGGTTGGCATGTGCATCAGTAAATGAAAGAAGCATTATTTATGTTGGGATGTATTTGGATTGTAATGTATACAGTAGAAAACTCACCCGCCCTTCTGGCACCAAGTACTCATGACTAAGCAGGCCGTTGCGCAAGCACTTGATTAAATGAGGGAAGTCGGAAAGGAAATGGAGCCGTCGCTTCAAATCCACGGGATGGGGCGCACTACACTTAGTGCCGGTCAGAGATGCTCTGATGCCCATTAAGGCCCACATCTTCCGGTTCCATGTCGCACCATCCGACGTTATGAAGTCGACCTTGAGACCTGCTTTCTCTGTCAGTATGACAGCCTCAACCATAATCTTTGTGAGCAGGGTCCCTTTCATGTTGCCTTTTGTTGCGAAAGCCGCCCGGACCTGTGTCCATTTTCCCACGAATGGAACAAACATTATCACCATGCCATGGTCACTGACATTGTGCTTGTCTTCATCAGAAGTAAATGGACCAAGGTCCACAAAGCCATCTATGTGGCCAGCAGAGCTTACGGAGAGATGTTCAGATAGCTTCATCTCATCCACAATGAGACCTCCATGTAGATGGAATTCATCCATGGTGCCAGTAGCTTGTTTCAGCACATCAAAAACTTTTGTATTGAATCCAAAGCCTGCCTTGTAGCAACTGAGATACTTGCGAAGAGTTGTTTTAGAGGGTAATGCAAGTATGTTCTCTTTTCGCATGTGCTCATAGAGCTTTGCACTCCTCATTTTCATCACTATGCACTCCAAAACCCACTGTGGCGAGTACTTCATGCCTTTCGGACACTTGCGTGATGACGCTTCAAATACGTGGTGTACCGCTTCGCGCTGTTTCGGAGGAAGCTTAGCGACTCTGGCATCAAAATCTTCCTTGGCAATCTTTTTGTTTTTTGCCGCCATCGCGACAAGCCGCTCTTCCATGGAGGTGGTGCGTTTTTTCAGACGAGCTGTTCTTTCCTTTTCCAGCTTGAGCCGCAATGCACACGCTCTCTTCACTGACAGATTGGCTCTGGTGCATGCCGTCTGTGACTTTCTTGTAAGGAGCAACTTTCGAAGGCCCTTGCATTCAGCGCAAGGAGTTCCTGCAAATTCAAATATTTGAACATAAGAATCACATAGCGCAGTTGTACTTAAAAAAAAGGCTAAGAAGCCGAGCTTACCTTCTTGATTCACTTTTCCTTGACATTTTGTGCTGAAAATGCCACGCCCACTCACAATGCTTGCCGCCCGTAGTTTTTCTGTCAAACGCTCCGTTATTTGACTGAAGTCTGTGTCCAGCATGGCTCCCTTGCAGACACAAATTCCCTCTGTCTCTCGCAGCTTCTGCCAGCGAACACACGACAGTGTCACTGCATAACGCACCTCTAACGAATACTTGTGCGCGCTCTTCATCTCCGGAGGCAGCAAACAAAACAACCTTGTCATGTACAACCTCAAGCCTAGGGCTTGTTTCTATGCTTGTTGTCGCAAAGCCAAGACTTGAGGCACCATCGTACATAAATCGGCACCAGTACTCAGGGGAAGCTTCTAAACTACGAAGTGCACCAGTCATGAACGCTTCAGTTCCCGATGAGTCCACAATTTCATTGTCGTCGTTCGCTGCGCTACTGACAGAATCCTGGCACTTCTTCTTATTTGTTGACACGCTTGCTGGAGCTGGTCTTTTCCACTGAGTCCTTGCTCTCACGGGCTTCACGGAAAGATAGGCCGGGCAACCAGGCAAGAGCGTAGGCACCGCGTCAGGTGCCAGCGATGGCTTACCGCGTGGAATCCGCACTTGGCTGCCGTTGATCACATGAACGTAGTCGCGCAAAATGAAATGCGGCTCAAAGTGGTGCTCACATACCGCAGCGGTTTCTGTGAGAGGCTTGTCCTGTCTTCGCAAACTCCGCTCCCACTTTTTTCGATGCTCCTCGTCCCTCGGAGCAGCAAACAAAGATGCTTTGGGAGCACCCGGATAGCCGCTTCGGCATCCCGGAGCAAAACAGTGAGAGTCCGTCTTTCTCTTTGCCATTGCGTACTTCACATTGTGCTTTCGAAGAGATATAAGACGTCTTCGTTGGTGCTACGCGAAACACACGTGAAATTTAAAGGCCACAAGCAGAAAAACGTACGCAACGTACCGAACGCAAAGCCGCAAAGACTTCGACCGACGCGCGCGCGGTCCTAGAAAAGAGACCTGCAGCGCCACCAGCGGCCGTCAGTGGCGTCCGGCTTGTCAAGAGCGCCCATTTCCCTTCCGTTCGCGCCACTAGAAAGCATTCTAGTTCACTACAGCGGTGGGAAACGCGCAGCAGCGATGCATGATAACCGCATCGGCGATGCTCGCGAACCGCTTCGCAGCGCCCCGCCGCTACTCGCTCTGTTCGCCAATTCGCTTGCATGTGAACCGCCCTTTAGCGCCAGTTTTGGCCCAGCCATAGGACTGTGCTCTCGAGAGCCTTGACATCATGCTCTGGTCCGCCGCGATACGGTCCAGGTTCTCTCCTTGGGAGGCGTTGGTCTGGTCCGGAAGAAGTGGTTTTCTTTATGGTTACTTTCGGTGTTACTCGTTGGGCGACACCATGGCTGGCAGCCGAGGCCTCCTCTTTACTGCCTACGAGCCTTGAAAGTATCTATCATAGTAAATATGGCGCCGTAGGTGTTTCGGCATGTCCCCAGCGGATGCAGCTTTTGCACTGAACTTTCGGCGTGCACCAGTGGCTAAGTTTCAGTTTTGTGGTCAAAAGATGTGTCGGATTTGCTCGTGCCACACAGCTTTAGAAAGGACACTTTTTTATTCACTTCAAAACTGAAATGTTATCGTCTTGTCTTCGACTACGAACTCATGATTCGCATTAACGAACAGCTTGTTTGTAGTGTATCTTGATTTTGGAAAGGTCGGGTCCCTTACAAAAATCCATGTTGACTTTGTGTTGAAATTCCAGCAACCCATGTCAACACACACTTTTGAAATTGTGTTGAAAAGGTGGAGAGTTTTGGGTGATTCAGTGTTGACAGCATGTTGAGCCCATGTTGAAAATTGGCACATGAGTTTCTGTTGTGCATGTGTTGAATTAATTCAACACTAACTGCTGTTGATTTTCTGTTGAAGTGATGTTGAAAAGCTAAAAGTTGATTATCTGTTGAATTTCTACCAATAAACAACAAAAAATTTGTACGATCATAAGTTAGCCAGCAGCTAACTTGGCACGTGGCGGCCAGCCAAAGAATGAGGCGCGATGAGCAACGGCAGAGATATCATTTAATGGCAGTTAGGCATGAGCGACCATGCCACTGCCAGCCTCGTCGTCTTTGTAACACTATCTGGGGCCATGAGCGATTGTTCCGGATCATTGAAGAGTACAAAATGGTGATGAGCTTGAGGGGCGAAAGTAGTGCCACAATGAATAAGCTGGGCGAATGATTCCTGGTCCAGAAAACTTCCAGGCCGCAGTACAGTGCATACTGTACAGCGATCACTACCACCTCGTGCCTTTCTAGTTATCGGCAGCCAGGACCTACAGTCAGAGCTGGTGGCAGGCAGGTACACCTCCCCAATGCAATGCTTCATCTCCTACTATGCACCATAGAAATCAACTTGTCCTTCTAAATTTACTACCACCTGGCAGATAAGCACAAGCTTGCCTGACTCATCCCCATTTACATGAGTTTTGTACAGCTTAAAGCTGTAGTATGTACGTCATGTTAATTTAGCTGCGTCATATCACAATTCACCTCCAGACAGGCTAGTGCACTTTCTAGGTGATGAAGCCAGTGTGTACCTTGGATAAAGTGGGCATGCATTAGTAATTTTTTCGTGCACAGCTGGTTTGAACTATTTTGGATGAAGCAACCATTTTACTGCATCACACTCATTAAACTCGCAAATATTTCAAGAAGTGATATTTCAGATATCTGCTTAGCTTAGAGACGAGTAGTTCTGTCAGCTGTAGATTATAAGCATATTCTGCGCGTTGTTACTGACCAACAACAAATATAGTTTGATATTCATTTTTTAACAGAAGGCAGAAAATAATAGTTGAACTCATTTCAGTTTATTTTAGTTCCCGTGCAAGGAGTGCTGCCATGCTGTCTTTTAAATACGCAACATTGACTCCAGAAAAATGGTCACACGTGTACCCTGCAAAGATATAAAACAAATCACAATTACAGTGTGCTACATATCAACTGAAAAACAAAGTCAATATTATTTGTGTGCACTGCCCTTGATCACCTCATCATACTGGTATGGTATAGGATGTACCATCCCAGAACAACACAAGGCTATAAGGGGCGCCGCAGTGGAAGGCTCCAGATTTGAACCACATGGCGTTCTGTGCACTGAAATATGGCCGCCGAGTGCATACCACTGAGCCACTGCACTGGGGCATGCATGAAATTACATGTGCCGTCAAGAATGAGTCAATATACCTGTCACTGCTTGCATGATATCAACTGAAACTATTGCCACAACTAGCTGCCTCAACTCGGTGAACATTACCATACTATGCTTACTTTCTCCTTGTATATGAAACAGAAGAGAGTACACTAAAGCATCGGGTTATACACAGAATGTGCACTTCAATACTGTCCGTCTTGAACAGTTTCAGCAATATTAATTAAGGAGACACACCTCATCGTGCGTCCCCCACCCCAATGACATCAGTGGGCAGAGGCGGTGAGGCGTGTCTCCATAACCGGTTGCAAGCTACTGCGAGCAGATTTTAAAAAAATTATTTCCAAATGATAGGGTCCATGCAGAGCTTCCAAATATGACTCGAATGCCGACAAAGACCACCTCTATAAATCTGGTCTACTAGAACGAGCCCATCAAAATGATATCAGAGGCCCTTTAAAACAAAAACACCGGTTTCTGGGCATGTTAAGGGTAGCCAATGCCTGTTTCGCAGAGCAGGCTTCGTACATTTTCCTTTCCAAAATACACAAATATTCAAGAGGCATTCCTTTCGCTGGCCTATATTTTAAATTTACATGAATAAAAATACTGCCACAAGGTTTCGTTTCCTCCTTCAAAAAGCGCAAGGGGCCTAGCATCTAAGCTGTAGCAGCCGCATAGATTCTAGGAAAGTTTATTATCATTAGTAGTGAATATTGCTCGGCAATGTGTGGAACCAAAGGTTTATAGCTACTTAGAATAAAGCTGGAATTCAACCTAGTTCATGTACAAAATGATGAGCCATCTCAGTGGAGTGTACTTTATCAAGGCTCTCTCAAAGATTCTCCAGAAACTGGGTGTTAAGTTGAACACTATCTGTCATCTATACAACTGGCTGACAAACACATTTTTTAAAAATGAAGAAACATCTCCAAGTGCAAAGCCTATCCACAAGCTGTCAACTGAAGAACTTTTTGCAAACATTTTCACACAGTTCATATGATTGGCCTTGCTTGAGTCCATGAGATGCCCTAGAGTATATTGCGCATAAATAAAATCTCAAATTGCAAGATATGTCTGAGATGTCGCTCTGCTTAAAAACAAACACAGACGTCTTACATTAAAAATGAATATTGCATTGTTAACCAGCCTGATTAAAACACTCATATCTGAAATGAACACCAAGAAAGAGATTGTTATGACTTGTGCTTACCAGAAAGGAGAAGGAAAAGGAAAGACATGGAAGGTTAATCAGAACAAACCATTTTGCTGTGCTGCACTGTGAGAAAGGAGTGTCGGGGCAATGGTGAAGCGGAAAAGGAGCAAGAGGAAAATGAAATCAGTAAACAATGTCAGCACAGACATAAGTTTGAAAACTCAGGCAGGCAAATATTTTTGTTAAGCAATAGATATGGCAATACTAACAATGCCCAACGGTGCGTGCTTATAAAAAGACCATCTTGATCTGAAAGTGTTGACAGTTAAAGGCAAAGAATAAACAGTGCTGTAGAAGAGGAAACATTACACCCGCTGAGCACGAACACAGTACAAATGTATGCTTCGGGCATAGAACAGTTGTATCTGTGAAGTGGTGATCAAGAACCAGCAGACTGCACACAGTTATGCTAAGTATTCAGACATGTATGACGTAATGCCTCCAAACACAAAATGCACGCACTTAATGATTTATTGCAAGAACAGGTTTCATGCCAAAACTAAAATTTCAAGTGCAAGGAATGTGAAGCCATCCCAGAATTCTCACCAGCTATTTTCTCGGCTGCTTCCAGCTGCCTCTTCAAACTTTGATTTTCATTTCTCAGGCAGGAAATCTCGTCCTGCTGCTCCTTAAGCTGCTGTGCAGCTGATCTACAGCATGGGTGTTCCTGAAGAAGTGGCATGACAATTATTGAAATGTAAAATATTTTAAAAATTGAAGCATATCCTTGTGCAGTTTCAACCACTTCTGGCTGTAGTATACATGCCAGATGTCTTCAGTATTAAAAAAAAAGGTTTGGTTTTTGTAATGATTGCAGTAGTTTACTGCATGACCACTTAAAACTGAATAGCACGCACTTCAGCTGTTCTAATGTCCACATGATATGCGCTACTAGCAAGGGCTACACATTTCTAACATAATGAAACATCCAGCACTGAAAAGTATGAGTATTTCAGATTGCATTTCATTACTGAGGTAGAAAAACTGAATCCACAAGAAAAAAACAATCACTATCAAGGACACAGGCGAATATGAACAATCAGCTTACGTGTGCACTTGTCACAAATAAACAAGCACCATGTGCAAAAAAACTACCTTTATAGTTTAGAAGCCACTTTACTGCTGTTGCATATTCTCATCAAGTACCACATGCACTAAATGAAAAACACTAACTTCAACCAAGACACCAATGGATTAACATAATGCACCATCCGTTAGTTCATAATATGGACAGCCACAAGTAATTAGCGCTTCAGGTTTGCCCCTGATTTGGTTTGAGAAGAAAAGAAGAGCACACACTGTGCAATTTGTAGGCAAAGGCATGCTTTGGCAGTGGGAAACCTAAAGTTCAGCCATGTTTGTGCACACATATGGAACCTCCACTTGACTGCACCAAAACAAAGGGCAAATATACCAACCAAAATTTAAGGACTATTTCAGCCATTTGACTGGCACTCTTGGAGGTTGTGACCCCTGGCAGCACCCATTACCAGTTAATAGAATGGCAGCAAATAACTTGCGAGTCCATGCTTAGTGACAGTTTTCTTGGTGATTATTAAGCAATTCAGTCATATGTAATGTGAAACTAAAAAGAACAAATTGATTTGGTTTACTTTGGAGGTACTGCGTACCCAGCCCTTATTTTTTTTATCAAATGGGAGTTTAAGGATGAAGCGAAAACCTGCTAGTGGTTTTATGCCATTATACAATACAACTGCCATCTACTCTGCCAGGGTGGCTCGGTAGTTATGGTGCTCGGCTCCTAACCCTAAAGACTAGATATACCGTATGACCTCTCCCACTGCGATTCTACGCTGTTTGTCACCAGTGGCTCAGAGTGGCATTTACAAATGCCTATTCGGACCTCATCACAATGGCAGACTCTCCTGCACGTGAGAACTACGGGTTTGATGAGCGGATCGGGCACCTACTTAGCGACTGCCTACGGTTTGAGTGTGAGTGCACCCTCCCGACCACTTGGACCCTTGTCCTCCACCCCCATAAGCAAGGTTTGTAGTGCACTGCACCTAACATTAATATAAGAGGAAAGCAGTGAAGGCGGTTTTGAAATTTTTAAAGCTCTCACAGTTGAGTTTCTGGCTATAAACTATGCATCTACTACAGTCAGATACAGCTCAAGAAAGAAGTGGCAAAATGCCCCAAAGGAGGACCGTCATTCATTGGCATCAACCGATCTTTATGCCAATATGGTTAAGCCATGGCTAATTGCAGTCAATCAACCTCTAGCTCTCAATCCCCAGCAGCCGCAGAGCAACTAACCAAGGCGGCACTCTAAACAACAATGCAGTGGAGAGTCCTAACAATCGCTCGATCCAGACAGGCTGCCATTGGAAACTAAACCTGGCAACATGTAACGCAAAAACCTTAAGAGTGAGGCTAGCCTGGCAGTGTTAGCAGAATTTCCAGGTATTGGATGTCTACGGTTTAGTGATGTTAGGAGGGTAGATGAAGCATATAAAATGTTAATGGGTGACACCGTACTATGTTGCTGATTAATGTCAAGGAGAGAGCTAGATGTGACATCCCTGGAAACAAAAAGGAATTCTGCAGCCTTAATGAGATGTTGGCAACTATTGTAATTGAGCTTAACGAGAAGGTTGTACCGCCATCAGCATGCTTACCATGAACGCTCGGCAGCATGGCTTGGGCTGGCTTGGACTGATGTCAGCGCTGCGACGTGTCACAATTTTGGTACGACTGTCAGGTCATGAATGGAGTCGAACCTGCGGCGAGGTGAACTGATCAGATTTGCAGGCCGCTGCGCGAGAGCAATAGGCTATCACCGCAGCCAAGCACGCCTTGTGTTAAACTGCAGAACACAGTTATGCCGTGAATTGCACATCTGCAGTGCAAATAGGCTTATAGGGGTTTAACGTCCCAAAACAACTCAGGCTATGAGAGACGCCGTAGTGAAGGGCTCCGGAAATTTCGACCACCTGGGGTTCTTTAACGTGCACTGACATCGCACAGTACACGGGCCTCTAGCATTTCGCCTCCACCGAAATTTGACCGCCGCGGTCGAGATCGAACCCGCGTCTTTCAGGCCGGCAGCCGAGCGCCATAACCACTAAGCCACCGCGGCGGCTGTTGCAGTGCAAACAGATCAGACAAGCTTAACAGGAGTGTAATATTGTCCCCAGATGTGTCGACGGCCCAGCAAAGCAAAATCATGAACTCTACTCAGTTTTACTGCGTTAAAGAGACTATGGGACTATGCAATGAATAATAAGTCACTTGTAAATGTTTTCAATGCTTAGAAATGATGCTAAGAAGCATTCACACCAAGTATGAGTCTTCGAAACTGAACCGCCAATTTATTATGAATTTTTAAAAACCGTGTTTTTTTAAATTTGCGGGCTGATTGGTGTCCTCGTAGTGACCGATTTATAAACCTATATCGTGAAAAAAGACGTCACTGTACCCATGACGTCACCAGGCCACCACACGCTCTCATTCGCTGGAGCCACGGCAGCCACGAAGTCACAGGCACACTTCCGGTAGCCGTGAAAATCGTCTGCTCGTGCCACCGCACGACTCTCTCGGGCAAGCGCGAGCCAGGGCATTGCCTTCGCGCATATGGTTTCAATTTTCCTCTGCCGCCTCCTTCTGTATGGAGTTCCGGAGCCACTCGCAGTGGCTCGCCGAGTCGCTACTGTCGTCACTGGCGTTCAGTCGGTATGGCGTGAACGCATAGGGCTCGATGCCCATCGCGGCCGTAAGAGCGAGCAGTCGCGCCTTGAGGTTCCGGTCTATTACTGCTAACTACAACAGACGACAAGCAAAGAAACCCGACGCGCGCCGCAATCACGCCGCCGACGCTGCTGCTGGGGTGCTAGGAGCGACAACCGGAAGTTGCAAAAGGAACGTCAGCGGATGACGTATTCATGGTCGGGGCCCAGTCCCAGAGCTGTTTTCTTTATTTTTGTCTGGTGCCCCGCGTGTACGAGTTGAGGGGGGAGAGGAGGAGCGTAATTTTAAATCGTCTATATCTTCGGTGTTATTGATGCTAGCTTAAAAATTCTTGCATTGGGGTGACGAGTGATGAAATGCCCATCTCTCGTCTGCTTTATGTAATCTCAATTAATTTATTGCATAGTCCCTTGAAAACCCTACAAATTTTATTGCCATATGCCCTGAAATTATTTATTTTCCTGCTGTCTTGCAGGCTAGAAAATGGCAGGCTTTGCACAACGTTTGCTAGGCTAGGGGAATCACACCCTTTAAAGAAAATTGAAAATTGATTTCTTGGGAAAGGAAATGGCCCAGTGTTTGTCTCACATATCAGCAGACACCTGAAGAGGACACCTGAACCCTGCCATAAGGGAAGGGATAAAGGAGGGACTAAAAGAAGAAAGGAAGAAACAGGTACCGTAGTGGAGCCTTTATTCCATTGCAGGTTTTTGTTCAATAATATGATACTTATACAAGTGGTAATGCTAGGGTTGAGGTCCATCATATTTTGCACTTTCTACATGCTGAATGGAAACAATGGTACCCAAATATTAAGGAACCGCACTGAGTGCGAAAAGGAAACTGCGGATAACCTAGAACATCGCGGAAACGACACTGCAGATTTGGAGACTCCAGACGGGACGTCATTGATGAGTGTTGCCCTGTACAGCAGTCTGTGTTGAAAGGGACACAGGACGAGCGCTCGTCCTGTGTCCCTCTCTTGTCCTCGTTTGTCTCATGCTAAGGCAACCTGGATATCATGAATCACCAACTGGCCTAAAACTCCACTTTATTAAAAGCTTAGTTTGAATCGCATCGACGAGTCTTTCTAGCTCAAGACATGTACGTGCAGTTCCTATGCCCCGACACTAGATCTCCAGAGCAGCATGGACTATGCAGGAAGCCGCCCTGCAAAGAACCCTTCGATGCACACTTTGAGGCCAAACTCGAAAGGCATGCAAGACATCGCACACCATGTTGCTTTGCTGAGATAAGCAAACCGCAACTTTTTTCGGGTGCACATGAGACTGCAGCCACGACCAAAAAGTGGCAAAACAAGCCTGTCAAGTGGGTGCTCTTCCCCCGCCGGTCAGACACAGGAGAAAGACAAGTCGACCAGTCAAATCGAGCTGAACTCCGGCTGTGGTTAGCTGCCGTAAACATACTGAGATATTACCTCAGCAACAGTGGCCAACGCTCAATGGAACTGGCGTCAGTCCAAGCCATGCTGTCAAGCATTCGTGTTAATTGTGCCGAAAGCAGTGCAGTCAATGAACTTATGGTCGTGAACACAGAAACCTATGGCAGATAGCTACAAACCCTAGTTGTGGCAATGCGCGGTGGCTACTTTTCACAATGTGGCAAAAAGGGTTCTGCTGCCTTGCCTGCTTCTGGCAAACGGAGAAACGCACCTCCCTTTCTGCTGTTTTTTAAAGCAATCGCCATGCATCACCAGAAGTAGAGTTCGAGGCTGCTCGGCACGCACTTCAGTGCTCATGCTCATAAATTTCATGACTGCGCAGGTTTACACAGCTATACCCAGACATTATGAGGAGATGTTTGAAAGATTCTAAGGAGACATTGTTAACTATGCCTGGAACCCGACAGGGTCAGTTTAAGCGAAGCAGGAGAGGCCTTTGTTTTGCAGTGGACGTAGCATAGTTAGTCTGATGATAATTTGATCAATGCACACCCCCACACACAAAAAGCCCTACCATCAGCAGCAAAATGCAGCATTGTAGATCATGCTATTACAAATGATTAGCAACTCATCGTCGTAGCAGCAAGCGCAGGGGCACCTATGCATCAGCTAGGTTTGGGCTGCTAAGCACATGCAACGAACTACCATCTGCACCAATGCAATAATTGGCAACAGACCTTAACAAAGTCCTGAGCAGTTCGTTACTTTATAGCCCTTGCATGCAGTTGTGTGACCGTTCTTGTGGTCTCTACTTTTTCTCAGGCGTGTACAAACAGCCCAGGCCTGGATGTCCTCTAAAGTATTTGGTTTCCCGCCTTTCCGTCTTTTGCGGCAAAAATTTATAAGTCACACTATTTAAATACCACACAGAAAAAATAAGCGATGGCCTAGGCAGTAAAGGGTTTACATATGCCACTTCTGCGTGCAGTTTGCGAATGCACGCGGTACACATTTTTGTTCCCTTGCTCGTCAAGAGGCACAGGAACAAAGTTATTAGTAAATCTGATACAGTAAACTGCCCCGCATCAAAAGCATGTTACAATAACAGCATCTGTGGTGAAATGCCCACAGTTATCCTTGATATTGCGTTCGCCACCGCGCACGCACAAATATTCAAACGGCCCCCCTTGAACTGAAATCGCTTTGTAATGAACGACAGTGCAAAGAACACACGTAACAGCATCATTGATACGCACATTGCTCGTGGCCATCCCGGCTGACGGTTGGCTGTCCTCCCTCCGCCTGTCCAGGCATTCTGGCGCTTCCGCGGCAAGTTTCGCTCTTTTTTTTTCTAGTGAGGCTTGTTTACCTGACAGAAACAATGCAAAGGAACTCCACTACCTGAAAAGGCGTAAAATTGACTAAACACGCAAAAGAAATACAAGTACTCACCTAAGTACAGCAATTCAGCTTTCGCCGGCTGCTCGCCCTCCTTCCAGAAAACGCTTACAACTGAGCCTTTCAATTGTTTTATGGCGCCTTCTTCGGTTTAAAGTCGGATGCTGATGGCAGGGTCCGCGAGGGATTTAATAGGATAAACATCCCACTTAGATTCCTCCACCCATTTTATCAAAATGTGGCTCATTGTCACGGACTGGGTAGGAACACGAGGCCTTCCTGTAGCACCTGCTGAACCGACTGGACCGCAAACAGGGCTTGGTGGCTTGGCTTGGATGGTTGGAATTACAGGTGCGGTATTTGGCTGCACTCATGCCTTTTGCCGCTAGGAAAGGGCACCTACGGTTGGTGTGGCGCTACAGTCAACCTGTTGGGCAAGATTGCATTTGCCATTACTTTACTTGAAGCACGCTTCATTACTCGATTTCAAAATAATAAGACAGGAAAAATGCACCGGTAGGCAGTGAGAGGAGAGTAATCATTTATCCTAGCACATGCACTTCAAACCGCGTTCGAAAATTGCATACGCGAATGCCAGTAGCGCCGTCATAAATAGCAGACGATGACAACAACATCCGAGCGCCCATGCGAGCGCCCTTCCTTTGTTACTGGTAGAAGCGACCGACGATCCTTTGAAAGCTTCTTGGAAAGCACGGGTGACCATAACACGGAAGATATATATAGCTTCCTGTCCCATATAATCTCCAGTTAACCTAATACTGTGCCTGCTGCCACCATGCCTCCGAAAAGGCAGTACAGTAAATACTTATGGGACTCGTCGGCCGAGGTTCCGCATCGTTCGAAGTGTAGGTTCAAGCAGCGGGAGTTACTTGGCGCGCCATCGGCTTCTCGAGCTGATAGTGACTCGGATGAATCGGGTGATGAAAGCTCCTATGCAAGTAATGAAGAACAGAACACAGCCGGCGTTACAGATTCCAGCTCTGGTGCCTGTGCTGGGGAGACTGCGCACAGCCGCTCACGTTCTTGTGAATCTTCTAAAGGCGCTTTTCCCGAAGATGTCTCATCGGACGAAGTTGACGTCTCGTCCGAAGAAAGCGAACCTGAACCGCATGAACCCGAAAGTCACGAGGCCTCACCGGATGAGCGGACTGGTGAATTGGTAACAGCCCTTGCCATTTGTTTCTGCATGTGCGGTGAACTGCTGAATTAAGGGAACACGCGATCGCGTGGTCTCCGAGTTTCGCGAAGCGCTGCCGCGAAAGCTGGCGAGAAAAGACTTCATGATAAGAAGCATGCGCCGTTAGTATGCTTGGTTGCTTTTTCCGGGCATGCGCCTGGTGCTGCTTTCGCCGTCAGTCGGTTGTAGAATTTCACGAAACGTGGAGGCCACGCAGTCGTGTGTATTCTTTAGCCGCCGTGGTGGCTCAATGGTTGTGACGCTCGGCTCCTAACCCGAAATACGCGAGTTAGATCCCTGCCGCGGCGGTCGAATTTCGATGGAGGCGAAGTTCTAGAGGCCCGTGTACTGCGCGATGCAAGTGCACGTTAAAGAACCGCAGGTGGTCGAAATTTCCGGAGCCCTTCACTATGGCGTCCCTCATAGCCAGAGTCATTTTGGGATGTTATACCCCCATAGACTATAGACCAGATCATTTATCAGTAGGCCGTACTGTACTGCAGTATGAAAAGGGATAATGGATTATATGTTGTTTGACAGGAGCTTATAGCAGAACCTTATAGTTAGGTTATTTTCAGTTTAAGTGCTGTTTCTTTTTAAGAGCCGCCATGCAATGTTGACAGGAGAATATAGTATTTTTCAATTTAAATGCTGTTCCTTGTTTAAGAGATGAAGAGCCCACAGAGTTCTTATCCCTTTGTAAGAGAGCTTAACATGTGTTGCACTTGCTTCAAGTGTCAGCAAATGGACAACTGTGCACCTATGTACTGTCGGAAAGAAAAGTTTGCAGGACCAGCGAGTGACAACAGAAATGAAAAAATTATTATTGTCCGGTTGCTTGAGGCCGCACTTCTAGATGTTGAAGTCTGGCTTACATGCTCTTATATGCAGTATTTAAATGATGTGGCAGTCATAAGAGGCTCCTGTGTGACTAGATTGCTTGTTGCACATAAAGTTGCGTCTCGATAGTACCACATTTTTGCATGCTGAAAGCTACCAAACAACAAAACATCACTTAGCATGTTTCTAACTGTCACTAATAGGCACCCTTCGTTATCTGCATTTACAAGTGCAGGTGCACCGTTCATCATATCCCATTAAGACGGAGAAAAAATTCTAAAGCTTTTGAGCCTCTTCCATCAGTAAGCTGCCTTACAATACTTTCTGACATAATTTGCAGTCCTAATGCAGGTGTTTTTTATGTCGAGAGGACTGCGGTATGGCCGCACAGCACACTTGACGAGCACACTTGAGGTCTCTTCACATAGCCATTGCCACAAATGTGTACCACTTTTTTTTCTACAAACTAGTAGTTGAAATGCTTGAAAGTGATGTCATTTAATTTCTAGTCATTCTGAGTGCAATTTTATCTTTTGTTCCCTAAGACGCATACAGTCTACCAACGAGATGCTATGTAATGTCATGAAGACGATTGGTAATGCAGTAATGTACAGTTATAAGAGCATCTTCCACACACAGCGTTTTTCATGAAACCTTGCTCGTTTGCTCAGAACACGCCCGCATTGCACTTCAAATGTTGGTTACTGTTTTTTTCTTTTTTTAGGATGACTTGCTGTTTCCAGGAGCAAATATAACGCAAGCAGAAAGCTTGCTCATGGTGATGGCTCACAGTTTGCGACATGTGTGCTCCAAGGAGGCGACAGAGAGCCTAGTACGACTTATTGGTGCCCACTTGCCCTCAGGGGTGACATACCCAGGATCGAAATATGCCTTATTTAGGCACTTTATTGCCTGTGAAAAGCAATACAAAAAACACTTTTACTGTACTGCTTGCACTGAGTACATAGGTGTGGCGATGGAAGGAGAAGATATTTCATGTCCTAAATGTAATTTAGTGCACACACATGAGAGTCATGAAATCTTCTTCCTTTTTTCTTGTCATGGACCTCAAAAGCCAGCTCCGAGAGGTGCTAGAGTCTACAGTGGCTAAAAGAGAGGGAACCTCGGTTCAATACGAAGTGGCAGACATTACACAAAGCATTCATTATCATAAATTGCCTTTGTCTGCCGATGATGTCACACTCACCTTCAACACTGATGGTGTGCCTCTCTTTGAGAGTTCAAATCTGAGTATGTGGCCACTGCTGGTAATGGTGAATGAACTGCCTTACAAGCACCGGAGAGAGAAGCTTCTTTTGGCAGGCTTGTGGGTAGGGTCTGGGAAGCCAGTAATGAATACATTTTTTATTGCATTTGTGAAGGCAATAAATGAGTTGTCTGCTGAGGGAGTCACGTGGCAGGACAGAGATGGAAATACACACTTGTCGAAGGCATTTCCTGGACCCTGTTCAGTGGACAGCGTCGCAAGGTGCGATGTAATGAATATGACCCAATTTAATGGTGCAGATGGTTGTGCTTGGTGTGAGCACCCTGGCCAAGTTGTAGCTAAAGGTAATGGCTTTTGCCGTGTGTATCCACCAGCCACACCATTGCCCAAGCCGAGGACACAAGATTCTTTTGCTGAGCATGCCAGTAAGGCAAGGGTCAGTCAGCAGGCAAGCTGTGGCATTAAGGGCGCAAGTGTTTTGACAATGCTTGCATTTTTTACATTTGGAGGAGGGTTTGCAGTTGACCATATGCACGCGGTGTGCTTAGGCTTCGTTCGAAGCACCTTGTTCATGTGGCTTAAATCACATCGCTGTCGGAAGTTCAGACTGCGCAAGCACCTTGAAGATGCAAACAAGTTGCTACTAAGCCTGACTCCTATATGGGAGATATCGAGACTCCCAAGGTCACTATCACAGATCAAAGAATGGAAGGCATCAGAGTGGAAGAACTGGATGTTGTTCTATTCGCCTGTTGTGCTCAAGGACTTTGTTCCAGAAAAGCACTACAAGCACTGGTTAAGGTTTGTTGCCATGATGCACTATCTGCTTGGTCCGTCAGTACACATAGAAGAGCTTCTCCGAATTGAGAAAGAAATGGTAAATTTTCTTATGGATTATGAAACCTTATGCGGCACAGAGTATATGACATATAACTCCCATCTCCTGCTTCACCTCGTGGAAAGTGTGAAAAACTGGGGGCCATTGTGGGGTTATTCCCTTTTTCCTTTTGAGGCAATGAACGGGACACTATGTATATTTGTGAAAGGAACCCGATACCCTCATTTCCAAATTGTTCAGAAGTTCTGTATTCTGCAGGCACTTTCAACACTATGGTCAGCACACTCACTAAACCGAAAAGGGCGCCACATTCCAGAATCCGACTTCAGATGTCTGATGAAAGGGTATACTTTGAGAAAGAACTTCACTAAAGTGGGGTGCGTTCTGCTTTTGGGCAAAGGTGAACGTGTGGAGGGTGGTACAGTGTTCCGAAAAATGATGCTTGGGCCTTTCAAATTCTGCACTGCAGGCCTCGACAAATCTCGCAGAAGAAATTCCTATGTATTAACGAACGGGCTTTTTGGTCGCATTGTCAAAATTCTTTTACCTTGCAGTCATTCTTCAAGCAGAAGTGATCATTTTGATGTGCATGTTGATGTCCTGAGTGTAAAGCAAGCAGTGTTCAGTAATGTCCCCCCGGATAAGAATTTGCAGTTTGTGAAGACAGAGTGTACATCACAAAGTTGCATCGTTGACGCAGAGTCTTTGAAAAAGTGCATATGTCTGAATGACACAGAATCTCTCTACTTGTGTGTAGTGAATGAAAATAAAATGCTAGAGTCTGTATGAGTCCACATGTACCTTTTGTTCTGTCATAAGTAGCAGCTGTTGTAGAGGTGCCACACCACTGACACCTCTCCTTGATAGACATAAGACCTTGTCCATTATCTTGATGCCGAAATTTTCATATGTTTGAGAGCCTTGATGAAGGAGCCCACAGTATTAGTTGGCTACCAGGCATGTCACGTCGTCACAGTTTGCAATGTATGTAATAAGCACTGCCCATTTTATGTGATAGCATAAGGATCCCATTGATGCGTCTTATTGGCGGTGTTGGGTTGCTGTCACACTCAGTGAGACGGCAGTTTCTGGAGAAAAGACCGTGGGCCCCCATATGTTGCACCAGTGCACGACTGACCGTGTTAAAATTTGTGTGACATCTAGCACAGAACTGCTAATCATAGCTTGCACCAGCCATCGGTCGGCCGTCGAACTGTCAACCAACACATGCAAGGACATCTGTAGTACGGGTGTCCATGGGGAATTGCTATGCTATCATTTTGTCACATGTAATTAGCAATTATGTATCCCCTTTGTTGGTAATTTTCATATGAAAACCTGTGAGACCATTGGTTGTGGCACAAGCTTCTCTGTTTTTGAAACATTCAGGACGCTAAATTCATTCTTCAAGGCTGCTGCTTTCTCTTCACGTGATGCAGATAGTGGTTCATGCACTTCTTCAGGATCTTTCCAACTTTGCTTCGCTGTGCGATAGCCATTATATTCCTTTGACTTTGAATGTGCATACTTGTTTACCAGCCTCACTGGGTGCCCAGTACCAAAGTGCTGTCTGTCTGAGGCGATGCCTGTTGTTGGAGCCTATCATCTCCATTTGTAGATGAGTCAACTTCTTCAAAGTTGCGATCATCATCACTACAGTCTGGTCAGTCCATATTCATCAAGTCGCCTGAGCGGTCCTTCGCTTCAGCACTTTGCACGTTGACGCTTGGGTCATGTGCAGTAAACAGTAAAAGAACATGGGCGTTTTGCTCCAGCTGCCATGATGTGCACGTGCATTGAGGCTGGTTTATGGCAAAATTCATATGGTTCAAGATATTGCCAGCCGTTTACGTGGGTGTCATGCACCTGGCTGCAGTTTGTTGTTGACCTGGCCTGCACTTGACCATTCTTTTTTTGAACAGCCAGTGCAAAGTTGCATTTCAACTACCAGAAGTTGCACTGCACGCTTATAGCTCTGCTGAAGAAATTTAAGGGACTGGTGCAGCGAGTGTACTTGAATGAAACAGAGCTAGTGTTAGCAGAATGTGAAATATACATGTGGAAATTGCCATTTAAATGCTGCCCTAAGAGTGTAAATATATTAGGAACACTTAGCAGAAAAGTGTCATGTGAGCATTTCTTACAAATGTGAGGTATAAATATAAGGGAAAGGGAAGGGGGTTACACACTGTACATGCACTTTTATTTTGCAAGTGTTCTGCTGTGCTTGTAAATAGCTCATTGATATTGCCTGTACAGTTGTGTAAATAGTGACTAAAGACGTAGTGTTGTGCAGACGTTATGTGTTGAAGTTATTCTGGCCTTGAATGTTGTTGAGAAATGTGTTCAGATCTGAATATTGTATTTGAAAAATTAGCTTGTGTGCAATAAACTGCTCGCTTTTCAACCTTGTACTTTGGTACCATTTTTTGTCGGAATGCCATCTTCACTCTGCTGAACTGAATTCCTGCCTCTAAATATCAATACAAAGGCACAACACTGCTGCACATTACAATCATTCTTGTGTTCTGCCTACTCTGCAGTAATATTGTTATTAATGACTATTGTGTAAAGCATGCATAAATTACTACAGTGTGATGAAACAAAAGAATGATGTAACAAGTACTCTTTAAAGCAGGCCCTACAGCCAATAGTGTAAACCAATTGTTATGACATCACGATATTAATCTCCTTGCATGCTTTAGCATGACATCACAGGCAAATGGCAGGTGCACAGGCATTAATTCTGGATAAACCAGGACATCATGACGATAGGTAGGGGCCATGCCTCGTATGAAGGGCATTTGCTGCTTTGATCATGAGTTTTATCCGTCTATAGCTACTGATAACACCGCAGTATTATTCATAGTCCTTACCTTGACATTTTGAGAAAGCAGAAGTGTAGGAATGTTACAGGTAATGAATAAGTATTTCATACATTTCAGTTTTTATGTCATTTTCTATCATATCTCTTAGAGCACTTGTTGAATGCCATCTTGTCGATCCACTGCAATTGCTCGTAAGGCAAGTGTGGTTGGGTATAAGATAACTTTACCAAAACAAGAAAGAGCGGCATTACCTGCCAGCATGCAGACACTGTGCATGCTTTCAAGTGGTTCTTGTGAAGTTCATTAGTGCTAATGATGTGGGAGATTTTTCTTTTACTCAACGCATTTGGGAGGTGCCAGGTTGGATCCCCAGTGCCCCCGGGTACCCACCGGTTTTTAATGGGTACAAGATTTCACCTGCCTTGGTCCTTGGGTCTTCTAAGGTGTGATGCTTGAGAAAAGGGTCTCGGACCAAATAGTCGCCTTGATGGATCAGAGATAAATTCCGCCGTCAATAAGCAACCCTAAGTCCACTGTAGAAGTCCATTTGTAGCCAACGGAACAACGTTCAGCGAGAGGTGTGTGCGTTAATTCTTTCGAAATAACTGCAGGCGACGGTGTGTGCTCGCGAGAGGGGAGGCGTCGTCGCGGAGACACCGTGGCTCTGGTCTGTCGTGTATGTTTCTCTTTTGTCCCCGCATTTCGCGCCGTTTTGTTTGTGCATGAATCAAGAGTAACAGCCGATTTCTAACATAGCAGTAGATTCTCCTGTCAGAACAGCTCATGACGTGGCACACAGTGCTACGGATGGTTGCAAAGCACTTACTGTTGAACATTTTTATGGTGGGTGCTCAAAGAAAAAAACAACAGAAATTCAACAGAAATTATGCACCATATTTGTGTTGAGGTTTTGGGCACAGAAATTCTGTTGGGTGAGTGTTGTGTAATCTCAACACGAGTTGAATTTCCATTGCATTTCTGTTGGCTCAACACATGCTCAACATTGCGTCAACATAAATTCAAGGCTCATTTTTATAAGGGGTAGCAAATCTGAAGTATTTACTCTCTAATTGACGAGATGTTTAGGTCACTGACAACAAAAGCGGATAAGTGTTATTTCTTCACAAGGTTTTATTTCTATTGTAAAATTCCTACTTTTCATAATTTTTTGCTCGGATCGCTGAAACACCCGGTAAAATTCCATATATTTAAAACATAAATACTGCGCTTTGTACTTATGTCGTGACTATATATCATTTAATCCTCAGTTAAGGCATACTTCCTTACTCTGGTGGCATGTTCGCTCTCCGTCAACGTGAACAATGCCCTTTCATTTTTCCCCTCCAACACAAGAACCATTCTTTGACGTTCGAAGCAAGTTTCATGGGACACTAAGCAGATAATGACAGTGTTGCATAAGCTCCTATCTTGCGGTTCTTTGTTCGAATCAGAAAGCAGCAGTGCCTGCGAAGGCGTCCCCGATCCTATTAGGCGCAAATTGCGAGACAATCTTAACTCCAGTACAAGGTACATTTGCGCAAACATTCTCCTGAAGTCGCGCCAAAGTTGGAGTCGCAAATGATTCCAAACGTGGCGGATTACTTCAATGCGAAAGCATCAGTAGTCCCGTTAAGTGAAAAGCCGGAGGCTTGTGCGTGTGTATGCGTACACGCACCTGGTACAGAAAATCGCAGTCATACTGCAATCCCTTCTGGGAATTTTAGCAGGGTGGGATACAGGTAAGCAAAACAAAGTAATAACACAGGCAATGAACACAAGAAAAAGCAGAACAACGTAGCTTGAAAATTGTGGCAAATAAGCATACACAACAGATTTGTAAACAGTACTGGAAAGAAATTTAGACACAGATGATTTGGAAACGTGGTCATTGGTTAGAAACTTCCGTTCAGTTGCTGCTCGTGGAAAGAAAGAATACTTAAAATGGTGATTATGCGTGATAAATGGCGTTACTGTGCAGCTGTGTCTTTGCCTAGTGGCGTAGCCAGATGAAAAAGAAATTATTCTCGTGAGATCTGTTTTATAGTGGTCGTTAATAAATTGAAAGAGCAATTTTATTGGCGACACACGGTTTCTTAGCGTTAATGGGGGCAAGTCCGCTTTAGTTAACACTTCAGTCACTGACGTGCGTCCAAATCTGTTATAAATGAACCGAGGTGCTTTTCGTTGCACCATTTCTATCTTGTTAGTGTAAGTGTTAGTGAAAGTGTCCCAAATAACGCATGCATTGTCTAATATCGCCAGAATTGCGTTTTTGTATGCCAGGAGTCGGACAGAAGAAGTACACCACAGAAAAAACAACTTACGATTAACATTAGCTATTATGTAGTCAATGTGCTTAGTCCAAGTGAAATCATCAGTGCTCAAGAGTCCGAGATACTTGTAATGTATTTCGAGAAAAGCTCGAGAAAAGTTTTGATGGGATAAATATTTAGGTTTCTTATCTAAAGCGGTGTGTGCAGTAGTGAGCAACACAACTTTGTGGTCCGATAGTCTATCTACTATCTGGCTATTTGTTTTGGCAGCAATTGGTCTGCTAAGAAAAAATAACTCGAGCATTCATTAACAATTGCCATGAAATATGGTATTTTCTTCTACAATCTGCAATAAGTCGAAGGCAAAAGCAATGCCCAACATAGCTACACCTTGAGGGTCATGCTTTTTCGCTGACAAATTTGACCAGTCTATTTCAGGCAAATTAAAATATCCTGACAGTATAACACGATTATTGGGTTTAACATTCGTGCGCAAATGTTGTTTTAGTTCCCATAATACGGCCACGGCAGAGCTGGGGGGCGTGTACATTGCTCCAATAATATATCTAACGTTTCCATAGTACGTTGTGCAAAAAATGCACTCTACATTGAACTGCAGCCAATGGTAACGAACTCACTGTCCAACACTGTATTGTTAAGCCACATTTCTGTCAAAATCGAAAATTCAGGGTCATGCAAAATCAGAAGAGCCTCCGACTCAGATGTCTTGTCTATGACACTTCTGCAATTAACATTTAGTATTTTCATTGTCTGAGATTTTTTTGTCCGTAGTCAATTTGATTTCTTTCTAAGCCTAAAGCGAGGAGCTCATGTTGCATCCCAACGATACAGTAGGCTATTAAAGCTTAGCTTATGATAGATTAGCTTTAAAGCTTGGCGCCCCCCTTGCCCTCGTCTTCAGAGATTTCCCACTGTTGTTTCCGTGTTTCCCTAACTCGCTTAGAAAAGTCCTCAGCTAATGATTTTGAGGTTTTTTGGTGTCTGGACTTTGAGCTAATTGTGGTGTATTGGAGTTAATATCATGAAAGTAATATCGAAATTCTTTCATAGAAGTGCAGAAGTTTCGAAACGACTGGTTTCGCCTTATTTATTTTCGTTTTACCCCACATGTGGCATCTTTCGACACTACTCACTTGTTCCAGAAAAAAACACCATCAATTACTTCCTTTTCCAGTTCCTCGCTGTATCCTTGCTAAGCTCTTTATTCCGTACGTGACCACGGTATTTCTCCTGCCTCTGTTTTATAAATCGTATATCTGGTTCCTAACTGTACTAGGGTCCTCCTGAAGTTCCGATATTGCCGATTTCATGTCTTTTACCTTCGTGGCTAAGACATTTTGGCCGGACAGCTGTTTCTCAGTGCCGTCAATTCACAGAATTAAACCGGAAAATTTATTCTCCGTTATGTTTTGGGACGCCTGCAGGCCCTGCATTGTTGAATTAATCCTGCTCTGGCCTTCTTGCAATTCCGATAGCATTTGCTTCTCAATCGGGCCAGAACTTGTTTCAACACCGCCACTAGACAACACATCTTTTGGTAATGCAATAACGCATGAAAGGAAATGCTGAACGCACAGTGGGCAGGGCAGCAGCACTAGAAAGCGATCGTCACTCCTGAAGCAATGTGCAGATTTGGAATCACTAACTTAGATAACAAAGCAAAAAGGATTGCTTAGCATGCTGCCTCGTTTGCTGCTGCCATGCCCATTGTGCTAAAATGGACTGCTAAGATCAGTCAGCGCATTGTTGTGTCTGTGTACGAAAACTAATGTACCGTCGGGGACAAAAGTCTCTGGACCACGTGTTCCTCAAACGAAGCCGGTAACTCTGCTATTAGCCGGCGGCTGGAGACCACACTTGTGGAGGTGAAAGTTGGAATTTTGATCTTTCATCTCATCAAGTGTGGTCAGCAGCCACCGGCTAATAGTGCAGCTATCGGCTTCGTTTGAGGAACGCGTGGTCTAGAGACTTTTGTGCCCGACTGTACGCCAAGAGTATTTAGAAAATAATGCAGTACCGTTAACCACGACAATTACAATAAGTGCTAAGCACAGAATAGACTCAGAACAAGGAAATTTTGTATGTCGCTGAATTACCATTACCTTCTGAATTTCACTCTTCTAATCTTCCGCCATTCCGTGCGGTTTGCTACATGCTCGTCTGATGACGCTTCTACGCGCACGGATGGAAGACGATGAAGACCACGCTTTCAAACTACAGCGTGAGAGAATGGCTCTTTCAACAACTCTCGTGAAAGCGGCTGCGTGACGAAATGTGACGAAGACTATGACATTACAAGCACAGCACGAGAGCTTGGCAGTTTGTACAGGCAGGATGTTAGGATTACTCCCAACAGATTATTCAAATCAGGGAAGTGTATTAACCGACCCACCTAAAACCAGAGTTGCACTCCTTCTTGATGATGCGCTCAGCGTATACCTCGCGTCTACTGCTCTGTTACTGTCTTTTTGCGATGCGTTTCGTGGCGTATCCTAAAATATTTGTAAATAATTTAGTTAAGGCAAACAGAATATATTTTCAGTCATATAAATGTCATACTTAAAAAAAAGGTGTGGCGAAGGCGCAGTGGTCTGAAGTAGCGGCCAGCGGAACTCATTTTTTAGTGCCACCGCGAGTTCGTATCCCGCTCCCCCACCTTTAAAATTTTAAATTTCTTTAGTGTCTTCCCCCGTCGCGCTGCCAGCTTTCCGCTGCAGTGAGGCTCTTATGCATTCGCCTAAAATGAAACATTATTGAGGCCACTTGAAAATCAAACGCCTCGCTAAAATGCAGCATTGGGCTGAATAATAGTAATCACTAATTCTCCGAGTCTGGAGTGAAAGATTTCTGTGGTTGGCATTTTTGTGCTCTAGTGCTTCCAATCCGCCGAAAAGGGGTTGTCTGTCACCTTGGCCTGTCGCCTTTGGCCACGTTGGTCACGTGACGTTGTTACGTCATCACAAGTTGCCCATCGGATTGTGAGCAAACTGCCCACATTGGCAGTTCAATTTAATGATTAATCGCGAGAGATTCCTTAGGAACAGCATTGGTCTCACAATCCTCATCTATGGCAGCACCTGCCATTGCAGGGCACTAGCGCCTAGCTTAACTGCTGCACCTCTGCGCCTGGAGCGGAATCAGGGCTCTCAGGGATCTGTGTATTTCGAGAATGACCAATTCAACCGCAGTACAAGTCTAAAATGATGCAATAACAAGCAAACTTACATCATATGACATATTAACCAACGTAAGCACGTTCAGGCCAAGCAACAGCATAGAAAGACTAGATAAACCATGCGAAACAGGACTAACGGTGCTAGCGCACTATAATTCATGGTTAACCCCAAACGAAACCGCCCGTGATTTTTTTGCTTGCACGTGTACGCCTTGCTCAAACGCTGGGTGTCAATTACCTACCATGTCTGCTAGAAATTTGGTTCAGAAAATCAGGCGCACGACTACGCCGTCAAAGGTCTTACCAGGGACAGAAATAAACCAAGAGATGTTGATGTCACTTGGAGAGCAGTCTCTACTTTTTCTTTTTTAGCACATCGTACAATGCAAGGCGGAGCGAGCGATGATTTAGACCAAGGTGGTAAAGGTGTTACTTTATTTTGATGGTATAAGACTTCAGTGGTCGCCTTTGCCCACCAGATTGCGGCACCGCTTTCCTCTACCGCAGTTCCAGACAAACTAGACTATACAAAGAAGATATGACTGTACTAAACTACTCACAGCGTGAATAAAAAACTTCCTTACCAATGACGCCAACAGGCTCCGATTTAACAGTAGAATTTTGCAAAGGTATTTTTTTGCGCTTCGGCCATTTCTGTGAAACCCCACTGACCTGGAATCGGACTTCATTCCGGCAAAGCAGGCATAGAACTTGGGAATTCAACAGCCTTAATATGTATAATTTCTACGCATTTTACTGAACATTCTGATATTATGAGTGTCTCGGCGCTAATAATGAAAATGTTGACAACGGTACCATGCTTCCCGTTGGACTGGTAGCTACCCGCACGGCCCGGCCAGTGGCCCCTTGTGATCGCATATACAGGGTGTTTCACCGAATACTTTGCACAATTTAAAAAAAAAGGTTTTCGAGTTAGAAGAGTGTTTTTTCTCGGCGGTGTAGTACATCGCGGCGACGGAGAAGGTGTGCTGCACCAGCGTTTCATGTTCGCCTCGTCTACCTCAAGAGTGCAGAAACTACATTTTCCCCGGGATCTTTCCCCTAAGAAGTAGCGCTTTAAATTGGGAATTCACAACAGGCGGCACAGACCAAAGCGTTAGCCCGCAGTACGGTTCGGACCACCACCCTCGCCCTCAAACAGTGAATTCTGCCCTGCCTTACCCTCACCTCATCATTTCCTCCCTCCCTCGCCCTCACCTCATAATGTCTTCCCTCCCGCGCCCTCACCTCGCCATCTCTTTCCTCCCTCACCCTCGTCCTCACGTATTTTCATCCGCCCATCCTCCCTCACCCTCACGTCACCGAATGAAATCCTCATGCGGTGAGGGTGCGGACGCACTCATAAATGTTCGCCCTCGTGAGGATGCCCATCTCTGGAAGAAATGGTCTGTTATTTGTAATCACAAAGATCTGCTTATACGCAAAATTGTAGAAGCGCAAGAAATACGGCGAGCTGGGAAGACCTGCATTAAGGCTGCATCAGACTGCCTAACAAAAAACGAATTAACCTTCCTCACCGAACGTGAGCGCTCTCGCGGTGGCAAACCTAACTGAGGGGTTTTGATTTTGTTGTTCTTTTCTCGCCATACGGGGCACCTAGGTCGTGTCAGCATGCTTTTGACTTTTTGTGCTTTCATACCAAATTCCCTTTCATTCACCCTCATCAAATCTAGGCATGTTATTGCTGGTTTTCTAGTTTTGTTTTACGCGTCTTGTTATTCACTGAGATTTTAGCCGTGTACTGTTGGCGTTTTAGGTTTCATTCTCATGTTTTAAGCGCTTTTAGTCCTTCTTCGTCATTCCCCTAATTTTTGTGACACGGCCTTCAGTCAAGGTTTTTTTTTCGATCATATGTTCGTGATTCGTTTAGGTTTTTAGCTTGTTTTCTTCTCCTTTTTCGCTTCATGTTTTGTCCAGTTAGTCGTCTGCGACAGGGATGTTCCACGTGCTGCTGTACAGCTCAGGGCACACGTCTCATTGTTCCCCATATTCGTTATCATGATTTGTTGCTTCGCACATCGCGTCCGAGTGCGTCACTGTTTTAGTATTGTTTACAGAGTGGGGTGTGTTGCATTGTATTTTTTATTTATTTATTTGAAATACTGCCAGTCTCTAGTTGAGACCTTAGCAGGTGGGCATAACACGTATCACAGCAGAGGATAACATTTCTAAAAGCGGCTGTGCGAAAGACAGCTATAAATTAGACAGTTCATAACACAGAAAAAAAACTCAAAAGAAATTGACATCTTTGCTCAAGTAACTGAAGAAAAAAACATGCTCGTTCGAAAACATGAACATTAACATGGGCACAACAAACATGAACATCAACATGGGCACAACACGTCGTGTACTCCTTGGAAGATCATTTATATAAATGAAAAGCAGTAGAGGCACCAGGACAGATCCTTGGGGTTCTCCGCATTTTACACAGTTATATATAGAGTCAAGGTTGTTAATTACCACTTTCTGTTGTTGACCTGATAAGTAACTCATAAAAAATTGCAGTGTGTCATCACCAATCTCGTAGGCGGCTAGTTTATTCAGTAATATTGCATGTGACACAGTGTCGAACACCTTCTTCAGGTCTAAAAATATACCAATTGGGTTTCGTTTTTATTAAGAGGAGAATTTATCAACTGGGAAAGCGTTAGAACGGCTGTAGATGTCGACCTGTTTGGGACGAAACAATGCAGCTGATGACAGATTACATTATACTGACTAAGAAATATCTTTAGTTCGATGGCAATTAGTTTCTCAAGAACAGTATTTAGAAAGTTTAGTACCGATATTGGACGATAAAATACTACTTCGGTCGTTTTCATCTGCACAGTTGTAAATGGGAACAACTTTAGCAATTTTTAGAATTTTTGGACAGCAACTAGTCTCTAACGCAAGGTTGAATATATGGCATAGTGGGCTGGACAGAATATCGATATTATATTTTAAAACTTCAGTCTGAATACTGTCGTGTTCAACCGGTTTATTAACTGTCAGTGTGCTTACTACAGATGTAATTTCCTTGACAGTGATTGTATATAGATTAAAATCGTTGTGGACAACTCTAGGTAGGTTAGTAGAGGCGGGCTGAAAAGAGAAGTGATTTGCAAGGGATTCACCAATATTGGTGAAGTAGCTATTGAAATCATTGACAACTTGTACGGAAAAGTCGTTAGGGGTAACGCGTTTCTTCGGTCCAACTCCTGTGACGTTCTTAACAATTTTCCAAACTTGTTTCAAGTCAAGGCCAGGTTTCGTGACTAGATAAGTGTAATAATTTTTTTTTCTCTCCTCACCATCGCAACAGACTGATTCCTATTAAACTTGAATTTACTGCGATAATAATTGTTTGTTTTGTTCTTCCTCCATTTGTGATAGAAGGAATCTTCTTTGTGTTCCTTAGAACAGCAAGTATATTGTCAGTTATCCATGGGCACACATCTTCTTCGTAGTTTCGACGTGTTCATTCGCGCGTGGATTTCATTACGGCATTTGATACGGAACGGATAAAATTTTCGCAACCTATTTATACAACACTGTCGTACAATTTCACAAAATCAATGCTCTGCAAGAAGTTTCAAACACAGGCGTAATTTACTCGAGTTCTTATGTCTCTAGAATGCATATTGAAATACGGATATGATTAAGTACGTGGTAAGCACTTGAAAGTCAGAGAGTGATCAGCAGCAGTTATATCACAAGCGTCAGCGCGTACAGTCATTTCATTGTTGTAGAACATGTGATCAATAAGGGATGAAGATTTCTGTGTTAATCGAGTAGGTGAGGAAATAACGTTCTTAAGGTTAAATGACTGCATGAGAAGCAGGTAGTCTCACTCGGAACATCCATCTTTTAAGAGGTCGATATTGAAATCACCGTATATACTAAGTGGAGTATTATAAGTCATTTGCGGGTTGATTATAGTTTCCGTATCCGAAAGAAAGTCCTTCACGCTCGCGTTGGGAGTCTGGTATACCACACCAATAGTAGACCACAGCCGAGGTGTACAAAAATAGATTCAACAGACTGCTTGCTACTTGAACTATCCGTTACAATCTGGTAATGAACACTATTCTTTATGAAAAGCGATACATCCCCCCCGCCCCGCCCCCCCCCCCCCCCCCGTGTGATGTGCGGCACCTTGGTAAACATATCATGGCATATCCGGGTATTTTAGTGGTTTCATTTTTTTAACCATGTTTCTGTAATTGCAATAACGTCATAATGGAAAGGGGAATTGGGATAAATAGGAAAGCTTCGGATATAACAATGCTTTGTATGCTTCGGATATTCCAATGCAAAACAGGTATGGTTTTCTTTTGTATCCAGGTTTTTTCCATTTGCTTTATACCATCAGCCATTGTGTTAGATAACTTGTTGCATGTCTTCTGCACTTGTCACGTGAAAAACATGTGAATTTTCAACTTTGCGCATCAGCATTTGTCCGTCGGACGCCTTCGTGAACTTCCATTTTTGTCTTTCCTTGCTTTCAATGCTATTCCAAGCAATACCTTGTCAGTAGGACATAAGTGCTATATCATAAAAATCGGCGTGTCGCCCTCAAAACCCAACTGAGAAGCATTCAGTCTTTGCTTCTTTGCAACTTTCAGAAATTTGTCCCGCACTGTACGGGAAAAAAAATTGACAGTTATGTTCTCTTCATCTCTTTTCTTTGTGGCCGCACGATGAATAACCTCAATGTCAGACTGGACGACTTCAGTGTTCAAGCATCCAGAAATTGTTTTCATGGTGCAGATGAGGTTCTCCTCCGCGACCACAGGAACACCCTTTTATCTCCAAGTTATTTCTGCTACTGTATTGTTGCATATCGGTCAACTCTCTCCCAACTGTCTTAAACCCTGATGTCAAATTGGTGTTAGTACTCCTCATTTCCTCATTTTTTTGCTCTAGTGGTAGCAAGTTCTTTCCTCATCTCCACCATTTCCGATTTGAAACCCTCGAACTTTTCATTGATCAAGCTCATAGATTCTTTCGGCGATTGTAACTCTGTTTCAATCACCGTTTTCACTGTATCTTTCAGTTCTACATGTTTGACGTCAAAAAGAGCAGATAACTCATTCAGGGGGGCCTTTGCTAGTTCCTTGATCGTTGACGGCGCTTTATCAGACATGATTCTCGCCAAATGTGGAGCAATCTAGCAGCCAGAGATACGTTCTTTTACCTAACAGAAAAAACTTCCAGCATGAACTTGGTTAGAAGGAACCGGGGGTTAACCGCTGCTCAGGCTCGCGGCTGCCTGGATTGCTCCAAAATGACGACCCCCGTCGACCAACGCAGTCTTTTATAGTTGAGCGCTGACGTCACACCAGGCCAGACGCGTCAAGAGGGAGATGCCGGAGGAACATCATGCGCCGACACGTGTGTACCATTTGCAGCAGCACAGTGATGTGGCAGCGATGAGGTGACGATGGGTCAGCCGCAAGAACACCTGATCGCCTCCGAAGCTCTCCACAGAAGGAACCAGGGGTTAACCGCTGCTCAGTCTCGCGGCTGCCTGGATTGCACCAAAATGACCCACTACTCGGACGATTACTCGATTTAACTAGCTTGAAACCATATCCGTTTTTTCTTTGTACTGGTTATTTATTTCTCGTCGTTCGGGTCTGTCGTCACTGTTTGGCGTTGGTGTCCTCGCTTACCACTTTCATTATCCCACTTGCCCGAGCAAGGTGTTGTTTCCTCCGAATTTTTTCAATATTGGTTTATTTTCTTTTTAATTTTAGAGCCTACCGTTGCACTTTGCCGGTTCAGATCCTAAGTGTACGCTGCTAGTGCTGCCCCAAGCCACTTTTTAAATAAATGCTAATTATAATCTCTTATCTGTCTTCAGAGTGCAACTGTCCGAACACTTTTTGCAAAAACGCTATTTAAGTCAGCAATGGGATCCTCTCCTCCTGCGTCACATTTTTTATGCCTAACTTTTTCCTTTCATCTGACAGACTTCAGTCGATATGCAATCCCTACATATATTTTTCAGCATCCTTAGAGTTGACTCCTCCTTGCACTTGTTAAGTAATTTCTAGGTGATAGCAGGCGCAAAGAGTTCATAAATTTTGTTATCGTAATTCATGGAGTCCGTGCGCAGAGGCTGATTCGCTCTGCACAGGTCTCTGTAGATTTATATTAGGAATGTTTTCTTCTCTCAAGGGCATCCCCCGATTAAACAACGCGCTTTATTTCGGTTTGCAGCTAGTTTAGTGAATACCTTGCAATTAATTAAGTGTAAACTACTGAGATTGAAAATTTTAATGTCTTCGCCTTTTTAAAACGGCAGACAACTTTTGGTTGTGTAGGTGATAGCTATACATTTGGCGCTAAATACATCATGAATAAGATTCAACACGCCAAATTTCCACCTCACCAGCGTTAGATGTGTTAACGCTCGATATTGGGTCGCTGCCTCAGCTTCGGCTCATGTTTTTTCTCCATGCTTTACACGGATGGATGGATGGATGGATGGATGGATGGATGGATGGATGGATGGATGGATGGATGGATGGATGGATGGATGGATGGATGGATGGATGGATGGATGGATGGATGGATGGATGGATGGATGGATGGACGGACGGACGGACGGACGGACGGACGGACGGACGGACGGACGGACGGACGGACGGACGGACGGACGGACGGACGGACGGACGGACGGACGGATGGATGGATGGATGGATGGATGGATGGATTGATGGATGGATGGATGGATGTGGATGGACGGATGGATGGATGGATGTGGATGGACGGATGGATAGATGGATGGATGGATGGATGGATGGATGGATGGATGGATGGATGGATGGATGGATGGATGGATGGATGGATGCATGGATGGATGGATGGATGGATGGACGGACGGACGGACGGACGGACGGACGGACGGACGGACGGATGGATGGATGGATGGATGGATGGATGGATGGATGGATGGATGGATGGATGGATGGATGGATGGATGGATGGATGGATGGATGGATGGATGGATGGATGGATGGATGGATGGATGGATGGATGGATGGATGGATGAAAGCGTCTCCTTTGAAATGGGGTGGTGACGGTTGCTAACATGCTCGGTTTTCTTTATGTTTTTAACAGTGTGATAAATCGGTCTATAGACCTACCACCGCCAATTTCTCCGAATACATTGTTAATCCTACACTTCTCACCGCATCTCAACAATCTGCTTTTGAGCCGCCAAGCTTCCAACTGTTTTTCGATAACTTCCGGCGCAGATTCATTTACAGGACTATTGCTATCTCTAAGCGCAAGGGCCCCTGGGAGAGCACATTTGCCTGCATCCACATCCGGATGGATACCATCACATTTGAGTATGAAGTGTTGAATTGTTTCTACACCTTTACCACACAGTGCACAACCGTCACCTTCTTGATTATGTTTCTCGTTGTAGCTTAGCGTTATAAGGCATCCTGATCTAGCTTCAAAGGGTAGGACACTACCTCCTGAATTATCCAGGAACGATTCTTTCCTGATCTGCCTTTTCAAATTTGATGCAGTTCTACACTCCACTCCTTTTACATCCAGTTCATCCAGCTTTTACCTTCTGCATTTTTTACCTGTCGTTTAAATCTCTTTATTAGAGCAAAATCATTATTAGGCTATGTCGACTAGGTCGTGTCAGCAAAACGTGTCATCAAAACGTGTCCGCAGCAGTTGTGAGGAACTTAGAAGAGGTAGCGTCAATCGAATGGTTGTAATCGAAAGAGGTTGATGTGAGGTTGGTGTCGAAAATATAATTATGTGGATTAGCTGATTAGTTACTTAATTAGAGCTAAAATTGTCCAAAAAGTGGACGGAGCCAGGGCAAAGTGTGGCGCCAAATTTCAAAAACCGGAAGTGTGGGCGGAGCCAACGCGTGGCGCTATATTTGAAAACGAAGCGTGGCGCCAACTTGGAAAACTCAAAATGGGCAATTGATGGAACTTGATTAAGTGAGACCATTAACTGCAGTAATTTGGAAACTGGATGAATTTAAATCAGTGCTTAATCGAGTTAATGGGAGGAGAAGGGACAAGTGAACCAAAGCGAGGCGTTGAGTGAAGCAAAGAGAGGCAACGAGAGGCGAAGAGGGGCAAAGGGAAACGAGAAGGCTTCAATGCTTTCGCATTCCTCCAATTCGGGTTACCGCAGTGACCGCAAATGTTTTCTCTCCGTCCGTGTGTCCTGCATACTTACTGGTTGGTTGTCTAATCATTTCCCGCCACTGTGGGTCAACGCCCTTTCTGTGAAAGTATTTAAATGCCTCAGCTGGCCACCTGTTATCTTGCAATTGGTTCACACGTTCTTCGTGTAATATTTTACTGTGAGCTTCCCGTGCTTGCAACGACGCCCAGCCGGTACCTGCCTGTACTGCCTCGTTTCAGGTTGTGCCGTGGGAACCTAGGGATAATCTTCGAGCAGGTCTGATTTATTTCTAACCTCGACTTAACTGCTGCCCTTAGACAGAAAAGCTCATTCCCGAAAATAATCCCTGACACCATTATTCCTTTCCAAATACCTCTCAGTACTTCATACTTGTGTCCCCATAATGCCCTATGTTTTGTTATCGCGGCATCCTACGCCCTTTTGTCCTAAAAGTCTGTGCATACTTTCCAATCTATATCTGTCGTTCTTCCGAAATATTTGTATTCTGCCTCTATGGGTATTTCGTGGCATTGTATTGTCATCACCTGATAATTTGAATCGTTTAAAATCCTCGGACACACCTTAAATGCGCTAGAAGTGAAACCTAGAGCGTCTCCTTCGTCTCCCAAAAAATTAACCAGTGTTTGCAAATCTTCCTGTCTATGTGCAAACAGTACGGTACCGTGCGCACAGATTGAAGCTGAGGAGCCGGTGCTGTGCTACCTTTCCGCCTAATCTGTACGCCAGATTACAACGTAGATTACTTTCGTGTAGCTCTCACAATGTTCGTGCCTGCCCTCTCCGGCTTTGAATTTTGTTTTCCATAAACATGTCGCGACGCGGCGGCGACGACGTTGCACTCCCCCCCCCCCCCTCCCCGCGTGGGAACGGCGGTCTCATCGCGGCATTGGAGGGTTCACTCAAACCCACTCCGCTCGTTCCTAGCATTTGTCGCCGTGTAGGTGGCAAGCGCTTGCGTGTTGAAAACAACAGAAGCGGATTGAATGCCCCGGCACTGTTCGCGGCTCCCTCAGACTCCCCGTGGGATTAGGGCTTTATGCCGAACTCTTTTGGCATTCCTCTATGTGTTCTTTTTTTCCCTTTTGGGATCTGCATTCCTCTGTGCGCTGCGCCTGAAGAGTCTTTTTTTGTGCTGTTTTTTTTTGTTCTGCGCGGTCTTGAGATTTTGGTGCGGGTGGTCGTGAGTGAGGTCAGCCAGGGAAGTGGTCGGCAAGCGAGCCTAGGCGCTTGTCTGACGCGCAGAGCGCGGCGACGGCGGTCCCCAAGACGCGAGGTCCAAGTTCGCTCGTATCCGCAACTCCCCATCAGCCCCGCGACGAGCAACCGCAGCCCGACGCTCCCTACGACCCGACCTCGCCACTCCGCAGCTAAGCCGCCGTTTCTCAACACTCACTTGAACTCTTTTCTTTTTGTGTTTCTCGTTGTAACCGTTTGTATTGTATTTCCTCCTCGTAGCATGTTGGTATAGAAGTCGCCATGATGTTTCATTCTTTGTGTCAATTGTGTTACCGTATTTATTTCGTTTGGACTGAAGACGAAGAAGAGAGCTGTCGGGCTTTGCCCGCTCGTCTCTGCCACTCTTTGTGAAGGATTTCTCATCAGTGCTGAACATTTCTGTTCAGATAAGCTGCACTGCTACATCCTGGTATAATTCCTGCGGTGGGTGTGGCTCCGCCGGTGCCGCACCCTGGCTCAGCACCTGATTGTGCACCTGGCTTTCCGTCAGGCCTAAATCAGCAGGCCATACCTGCTGTGCAAGCCCTACCTGCTGCCTCAAGCCTGATGTCTTGCAACCACTCTTCTGCTCCAGCTGTATCAGGACCACAATTTCCAGATCCTTATTTACAACGAACTCCTGATGCTTACAACTAAAGCCGTGATCTGCCACTACCTTATGGTCAAGACGATTTTTCTGATTCGTCTGGTTCTTCTACTGTCATCTACATGGACACTACTGCGAGGTCCGGAGAAGGGTCTGAAAGATTTATTCAAGTTCCTTCAAAGCGCCGTCGCGGCTGAAACCGGTCACTTATGAGTGCAGATACCCCGCATGCACCTAAAACTCCTACGCACAACCTTATTGTTGTAATCAAGCCACTAGATTCCGGGTACCGCATTACCTGCATTAATCCACTATCATTGAGACAAGGTTTAGAATCTGTGGCTCCAGACGGCGTTCTTCAAGTTCGTCCCAACGAGCGCCTAAACCTTCTGGCAGTTGACACCCGTACAGCGCAACTGAATGCCTCTTGCAAACAACAAGCATAGCTGGAGTTGCAGTTCAAGCCTACGAGCCTCGCCCCAGCAACTGCGGCGTGGGTGTCATTAAGGGTGTCCCCCTGGATCTCTCTCAATCAGATATCCACTCAGTGCTGCTACAGAGAGCTCAGATTAAATCCGTCCGCCGACTTGGAAACTCACAAAATATTCGCATGGTATTTGCGACAGAATCTGCTCCGCAGTGCGTGATTTTTGGATATACAAGGTACCGTGTGCACGAGTACATTAAAACACCACGCCAATGCACCAGATGTCAACGCTTCGGCCATGTGGCTAGCGTTTGCCGACTAGCCTTGCGCTGCTCTTGTTGCGATGGCAGCCATGACCGCAATGAATGTGCAAGTGATAACCCCCTTTTTCCTAACTGCGGTAAGCAGCATGAGGCGACGTTTTTCCGCTGGACTGCCTACCAAAAGAGGAAAATTATCTACAGGTACAAGAACTCAATTAACACAGCCTATAAATCAGCAAAAACTGCTCTACCTGAGCAAAACCGAATCCGGGGAAGTTACCGCAGGAAAAATTCATCGCCGGGGAAGAAAGCTCCCCAATCGCCGGACAAAGACAAAGCCAGTCACCTGAGCATTGAGGACGTGGTTCAATTTCCTCCTCTTCCACCGCGCCAAAATGTTGATCCACCTCCTGTAGCGAGTACAAAAGTGAACACCACACGGCTGCCGCAGTATGGAACCTGGAACCACCAACGTGAAGGATCTATTCGCCAAAACTCCGATAGTTGCAGTTCCCTACTGTGCTCGCTTATTGCGGCTGTCCGCGCTTTCCTTACACCACACTCCTCAACGGTGGCAAAGGCCATCCTAACAATCCTTGAATTAATTGCACCTCTTCTTGCACAATGGCGGTAGCTCTCAATAGACCAGCTGCTCTCCCTGGCGTGCAAATCATCCGTAACAAGGTCACCATCTTCGAATGGAATTTCTGCAGCTTTCGTCCACGACTGTCTGATTTCCGACAATTTATTTCGAAGCACCGTTTTCCGATCATTGCCATCTCAGAATCCCGTCTGCGTACTACTATCCGTCTTTCAGGATATACTGTTCTGAACTTGATGACAGGTGTTCACATCAGTAAAGTTCTTTTAGCTGTTCGGAAAGACGTCACCTCTATTTCACAACCCATATCTGCCGACGCATGGAGTCAATATGTTGCGGCCACCGTCAATATGTTGCGGCCAACCTGTCCTTCACAGTGATCATCGGGTACATACCCCCCCCCCCCCCCGGGTCAACTTTGACGTCGACCGCCTTCAGGCTATCGTACGCAGTACCCCTGCGGCTCACATCATTATGGGTGATTTCAACGCACATCATCCTGCATGGGGAGGCATCAGATCAACAGCCAGAGGACGACAGTTATTTGAGTTTTTGATTTCGGACAGTGCAACAATTTCACTTTCCTCAACAACGGCCAGGCAACCTTTTATCGAGGTACAAGATCCAGTGACCTTGACATTTCGATGATTTCTGATAATCTGTCGTCTTCAACAACCTTGAGTGTTGATATAGAATCTGATGGCAGCGATTATCAACACTCAAGGTTGTTGAAGACGACAGATTATCAGAAATCATCGAAATGTCAAGGTCACTGGATCTTGTCCTCGATAAAGGTTGCCTAGGCCCGCTTGTAGCGGACAAGTGAAATTGTTGTACACTGTCGAAATCAAAAACTCAATATAAACAGTCGATCCTCTGGCTGTAGCTCTGCTGACTCCCCATGCAGGATGACTGAGCGATTGAAATCACCCATCTAATGATGCTCGAGCCGCAGCGCAGAGTGACGAGCACGCAGAACAAATAATAGAGAAGACAACAGGTTTGCTAGGCGTGCACAGAAACATGTTCAAGATCATTTGGAGAAGCTGGCAAGACGGGAATGGCGATCCTATTGGGGGAAGCTTGATCCCAGAAAGCCTCTTTCTAAGATATGGATTATTGTACGCAGCCTCGGTAGTCGGCCCGCCCCACTAAATCCTTTCAACTGCGTAGCTGTAAATCTGAATATTTCTCGTCTCGATGCAGCGGAGGCTTTCTGTTCTAAGATCACTGCTCGATTAAGGGCCATATCGGTGCCATTGCCTCTCCAAAGCTTTACCCTTTCACCTAATACTGCCCTCTTTGATGATCCGTTCACCATGGAAGAACTTCTTGCGGCTTTGGCAGCTACCAATAAAAAATCGTGTCCAGAACCCGACGGTGTAACCTACACTGACGTTTCTCACCTGAGAAGTAAGGCCAAGATTCATCTGCTCGCAGTTTATAACAACCCCCTGGGAGACTGGCCACCTTGAATCGTGTAGGAAGCGTGCGCGTGTGATACCTATCCTCAAGCCTGGAAAACCATCAATTGACTTAAACGCTTAACGCCCCTTGCGCTTCTAAGCTGCGTCGGAAAACTGATTGAGAAAATGGTACACTCCCGCCTTACTGGGACATGACAAACAGAAATACTTACCCTTCGGCCATGTCCGGTTTCCGAAAAGGACGCAGCAGCATTGACAACGTTATTGCCCTCACAAATTGAGTTAAACGCAGCAAAACAGAGCGGTCTATGATGATTGCTGTGTTTCTTGGCGTGAAGCCAGCCTTTGACATCACACATGAAGCAATTCTTACAGCCTTACAGTCAATTAGCATTGGTGGACGGATGTATAACTTGCTGTGCGATTATCTGCACAAAAGATCGATTTTCATGTCAACAAATGAAGGTGTCACAGCTCTGCATCAAATATCTCGCGGAGTCCCTCCGGGTGGGGTTTTAAGTCTCACCCTTGTCAATATCTCACTTGTTGGCTTGGAAAAATGCTTGCCTCCTACAGTTGAAATCTCCCTTTACGCCGATGACATCTGTATATTGTGTTCCGGAAGCAACAGGCGCATTGTGCATGCCCGATTACAGAGGTCAGTAGGTTGCATCGAATCGTTTTTAAGTAGGCGCGGTGTCGTCACGTCGCCAGATAAAAGCTCTGCAATTGCATTTTCGAGATGCGATCTTTCACAATACGTGCTGAAAGTTTCTGGTACCTCAAGACCATACGTTACAAGCCATAAATTCTTGGGGGTGACATTTGACAGGTCATTGTCATGGTCCGCACATGTACAACAGCTTAAAATCAAGCTCTGCTCTTACGCCTCTATCTTTCGCATGCTCCTCACCACCAGAAAAGGCTGCTCTACACCTTCATTACTGCGGCTGTATGGTGCGCTGTGTGAAGGCCGTCTACGCTAGTCTCCCATCTCTTCAGGGTATCTCACAAACAAATATCAAACTCCTGGAAGCTATGCAAGCTAAGGCCTTGAGACTCTGCCTCGGTCTTCCCACGACCACCTCCACAGTGGGTACTCTAGCAGCGAGCAGACGTCTATCTGCATCAGTACTGCTAACCCAGGAGTTGCTTCGTGCCCAGATGCGGTTCGTGGCTCGTGTACCTCACCATCCACTTGCAGCGCACTGCATACAGGACGTTTCTGACATTCCCCACTGTACTTCCAGTGCCATGTCACGACCTCCTCCCCGCCTTGGAGGTACACGGCATGGCAAATCAAGACAACGGTTCCTGGCATCAAAAGAAAAACAACCACCCCCGGTCCTGCAGTTAAATATTTTGCCCTTGAACACATCTATGGATGCTACAGTGCGTACCGTCACATCTACACTGATGGCTCTGTCACATCCGTCTCATCAGCGATTGGCGTCTGGGTTCCGTCAACGCGCACCAAAATTTCGGCGTTACTCAATCATCGCTCCTCGACTACTGCTACCGAGCTAGCTGCTCCGCGAGCAGCATTCACTTGCATTCTTCAACAACCCCGAACAGCGTGGGTTACTTTCAGTGACTCTCGGGCTGCATTACAGTCCATAAAGACACCAGGAAGCCTTCAAGAGCTGATCATCCATGACTTAAACAGATTCCACTCCGAGGCCTGTGAGCTTGGCCATCGTGTTGTGTTGCAGTGGTTACCCGCTCACTGTGGCCTTGCAGGCAACGATCACGCTGGCGGTGCAGCGAAGTCGGCGCATGGCGACACCACCTTCCTCTTACCTATACCGTTTTCTCGCAGTGATGGCGCGAGACTTCTATCTGCAAAATCCTGGCACACGCAACGCTCTTTGTGGTGCGATCCGGAACATCAATGCAGACCCCTTCTTCGTATTGACCCTTCTTGTGACTTCCGCATGCCACGCAATATAACTAGACGTGATCAAATTGCCTCCACCGAATTCGCCTGGACGTTGCCTTCACTACATTCAACTTACATAAAATTGGTTCAATAAGTAGCCCTCTGTGCCCCACATGTGGTGTGCCCGAGGATCTTCCACATTTGATCTCCCGCTGCAAACGCTTCAACAATCATAGCAAGACATTTTCAAGTGCTTTGGGAATCCGACAGGATGGCCCCGTGCTCATCGAGCATGTCCTTAGACCCTGAATGAACGCGGCTTCGGGTGTGTGCGGAGCAAAAACATTTTTAGGGTTTTTAAGAGACACGGGTTTAGTGGACATTCTTTGACAGTTTTGTGTGTGCGTGTGTGTTTCTGAGTGCGTAAGTGTGCTTGTTTTCACCACTCACCCTTTCTTTCTCCTTTTCTTTTCACCATCCTCTTCTCTATCCTTCTCTTCTTTCACCCTCATCTGGGGTAGCATGCCAGGCCGACAACCAAGAAGACATCTCTAATTCCATTAAAGTTCTTTTCCTTCTCCTCCTCCTCATTTTGTGCTTGTGTTATTTGCGTCGCGGCAGTGTACGGCACTACCTTGTTGGGCATGGTTGTGTAGCATCGTGTTGTCTACGCCCCAATTAAACTGATTTGCTACGAAACTAATATACGCCTCATGCCTCCGGTCAACGGCTAATCAGGCGTGGCCCCTATTGCCGGTCAGCAGTCGAACCTCTTCTTATGCACGAGGAGTGGAGAAGTTCGTCGCTCCGCCCCCTCCGAACTTACAGAGAGTGCAATGGTGGGCAGCTTGGCCCGATTAATTATAATTTCGGCGCAAAGCAACATCAAAGCCGCCCACAATACCATGTCAGTAGCCTTATTTCCATATTCGTTATATAGAGTATGGACAATCTTTTTATGCAGCGCCCTCTCTCGGATGCCGGTGGTGGCCATCGCAAAAGCGTTCCGCTCTCCACAGAGACGCGGCGCCACTTTTGCTCTTCCGCGTGCTTCAATTTCTATTTCTTAGTGTGAGGGCCTCCAGCTCTCTCTTCACTGGATCCCACAAACCTGGGCATCCCAGGGAATTAGGAAATAAAGAAGTCAACACTTTAGCAAAGGCAGCCCATAATGGAGATCCCACTCCCCGATATCACCTTACGTATCGCATTATGACTGCTCCCGCCACATCATACGACGAGCCCTTACCAGATATCATCCAGACACCACAATTTCCACTGGTACGCCATATAAGCCTCTATCGAAACATGGTCTCACTAGGCGTGAACGTTCACTTCTTTCGAGACTAAGGATCTGCTGCTGCTGGACGGCGTCCAGAAGATACTCCAGAGGCCTCCTCCTCATCCTGAAGTGGCACAACCTGCTTATTGACTGCCCTACTTACCACACAGAGAGAAACGCGCTCTTTAGTACACACCGCGACCTAGGGCTCCCTACCGACACAGAAACCCAAATGTTGTACCCCAACGAACACTGGCTCAGGCCGTGCAAAGCCTTGTAAATTCCCTGAACATCACGGCGTTTTAGGCTATATCCGGCCTTCAATCTTTCCCCAAGTGCTTCTAGCCAATTCCCGACCACGCCTTCCCACCCTTACTCCCAATCCCTCCTCCCGTGTGCTGCGCAGTGTTCCCCTAGAGGGCAGCCAAGTACCGCACCTCTAACACTAACCATCCAACCAAGCAAAGCCAGGTAGGTAGGTAGGTAGGTAGGTAGGAAAAACTATTGAAAATGCCGGCAACCGACGGTTTGACGCGTCGTGACGTTGGCCAAGCGTCGACCCGGGGTTATGCCCTCCTCTGCACTACCCCCGTTCGGCCCGTTTGTGGTGGGTCGTGAGGCTTGTGCTTTTCGAGCGCACCCCGGGCCTGCTGGACGGCCCATAGTTGAATGTCCTTGTCTGCAGACTGCACTGCACTTTGAAGTTCGGGCGGGTATATCCTGGAGGTAGCCTCGGTCGGGAACCTGGCACAGTCCCACATGATGTGCCATTGGTCCGCCGGACCAGCTGCACAAACATTGCACACATCGCTCGGATAGAGTTCTGGGTGAAGTACGTGTAGCACTGCCGGGGCGAGGAGTGACCCGGTCTGTATCTGTCTTAGGATGACGGCCTCCTCCCGACTGAGTGCCGGGTGGGGAGGCGGCATTGTCCGTCGAGCTAGGCGGTAACACATGGTAACTTCGCCATAACTGGTTACGCGGTCCTTGGTTTCGAACCACCACACGGAACGGTCACTCTCGGGCGCGCGGAGGGTAAGCGCTCGCGCCGCCGAATGGGCCGTCTCGTTGTGGTTCGGCGAGGATGCACACTCGCCCGCGTGCGCCGGGAACCACTTGATACGGATGGTGCTGCGGCGGTCTTGGGGCTGGAGCTTGCCGATGATGGCGGCCGCCGGCGCGCTCACTCGCCCCTTGGCAAAGTTGCGCACGGCGTTCCTCGAGTCACTGAGCACGGTGTGACACTCGGCCTCGGAGATCGCCAGAGCGATGGCAACCTCCTCGGCGTCTGTGGCGTCCGTGCACCGCACGCTCGCTGCCGTAACTGGTTACGCGGTCCTTGGTTTCGAACCACCACACGGAACGGTCACTCTCGGGGGCGCGGAGGGTAAGCGCTCGCGCCGCCGAATGGGCCGTCTCGTTGTGGTTCGGCGAGGATGCACACTCGCCCGCGTGCGCCGGGAACCACTTGATACGGATGGTGCTGCGGCGGTCTTGGGGCTGGAGCTTGCCGATGATGGCGGCCGCCGGCGCGCTCACTCGCCCCTTGGCAAAGTTGCGCACGGCGTTCCTCGAGTCACTGAGCACGGTGTGACACTCGGCCTCGGAGATCGCCAGAGCGATGGCAACCTCCTCGGCGTCTGTGGCGTCCGTGCACCGCACGCTCGCTGCCGTTGTCGTGGTGCCGGTAGCCGCCGCAACGACCACTGCCGCGAAGCCTTCTCGTTTGTATTCCGCTGCGTCCACGTACCGGGCGTGCGGGTCTTGGGCGTGTTTCTCGATGAGGGCCTGGGCCCGTGCCTGCCGCCGTTCTTGGTTGTATTCGGGGTGCACGTTCTTCGGGATGGGGTCCACATGGATGTGAGCCCGCGCCTCCTCGCTGATCTCGCATAGTTGCCGGCTGGGGGTTCGGGGGTTGTAACCCAGGGATGTCAGTATACTGCGCCCCGTCTTGGTGGTAGAGAGGCGCTACATTTGCGCGGTTAGCTGCGCCTCGGCTATTTCTTCTAGGGTGTTATGGACGCCGAGCTGTAGGAGCCGAGCCGTACTCGTGGTCTCCGTTAAGCCCAGCGCCGTCTTGTAAGCCCGTCTGATCAGCGTGTTGATCTTGTTCCTGTCAGTGACCTGCCAGTTGAGGTAGGCCGCAACGTAGGCGATGTGACTGATCACGAACGACTGGACGAGGCGCACGAGACTGTCTTCACGCATGCCCGCCCGTCGTGTCGAGACTCGGTGTATGAGCCGGATGGCGTCCATTGCCTTGGTGGTAAGTTTGTTGATGGTCTCGTCGTTGCGGCCGCTCTTGTTTAGCAACAGGCCCAGGACTCTGATCTTGGGAACTTCGGGGATGCGTTGCCCCGATGCGGTCATGATCTTGATGTGATCGCACTCCCGAGGGGGAGCGCGTTTCCGTCCCGGTCGTAATGGTGTGAGGACGAACAGCTCGGATTTGGCGGGCGAGCACACTAGGCTGGTGCCGTCAAGGTGCTGCTCGATGGCGGTAACCGCGGCTTGTAGCTGTTGCTCGATGCTGGCGTCGGTGCCGCCGGCCGCCCACAGGGTAATGTCGTCGGCGTAGATCGTATGCCGGACGCCGGTCCCCGCTACTGCCCTCGCTACCCCGATCATAACGAGGTTGAAGAGCAACGGCGATTTGACCGAACCCTGCGGGGTACCCGTGCTACCGAGCTTGCGTTCGGGGAGTCTGAGGTCTCCGGCGTGCAGTTCCACCGTGCGGTTGGTCAAGAAGTCTTGGATGTAATTGTAGCTCATTACCCCCATGTTGAGTCGTGATACTTGTGCTAATATGGCTGAGTGTTTGACTTTGTCGAATGCGCTTTGTAGATCGAGCCCCAGAATTACTTTGCTGTCTTGTGTCTTGTTGTCGATGATTTCTTGTTTTAGTTGTAGCATGGCGTCTTGTGTGCTGAGTCTGTGTCGGAAGCCGATCATCGTGCCCGCATAGAGGCCTTCCTTCTCCAGGTATTCCTGCCACCGGTTGGCCACCACGTGCTCCAGAACCTTGCCCACGCAGGATGTAAGCGAGATGGGACGCAGGTTGCCGATGTCCGGTGGTTTGCCCGGTTTCGGGATCAGGATTGTTCTTGCCGTTTTCCACTGTCCGGGGAGCTTGCCCGAACGCCAGCATTCGTTGAAGTAACGGGTTAGTGCCTCGATCGATGCATTGTCGAGGTTTCGTAGCATCTTGTTGGTAACGAGATCGGGGCCGGCTACTGAGCGGGTGTTGAGCTCGTGCAGCGCTACTCGTACCTCTGACACGGTAATGTCTCGGTCGAGCCACGCGTTGGGCAGCCCCCCCGTACGGCGGGTGGATTTCCGTTGGCGTGTCCGGCAGATACTTGGCTTCCAGGCTCTTGATAACGGCGTCTTTTCCTTGTTGTTGTGTGGTGGTGTGCAGGAGCCATAGCTTTGTTGAAAACGACCGGATTATAGCAGCCAACGAACGCGTCGTATTCGTAGTGAAGAGCCTTCGCAGAGAACTTCAACTCCTAGATGGCTAGTTTTCTTCAACCTGTTGCAAATAAAAACCCTAGAAAAGTGTCGTTTATCATGCAATGGAACTGCGCTGGGATTATAAGTCGATTAGCAGAACTAAAATTGTTCTTGAAAGAGACCTGTGTTCCAGTACTGGCCCTCTCGGAGGCTGGCTTGCCAAGCGGGAGGTCTTTGCCGGGATACGTCGCCCATAAGAATTGCACCATAAAGTCTTTTCCCGCAGGAAGTGCCGCCCTTTACATACGAAGGGAGATTCCTCATGCGGCTTTGAACGTCACTGATCTTTGCACCGACAGTATTGAGGTAGTGGCTGTGAGGATTCGGCTCGCCTTCCGAACTCTGTCCATTGCATCAGTATACGTGTCCCCGCGGAAGAAGGTCGATATGGCTTTGTTTCTCCAACAACTTTGTGACCGCTGCCCAGCACCCAGAATCATCTGCGGTGACTTCAACGCCCACCACCCTGCCTGGGGTGACAGGAACACAGATCCTCGCGGACGCCAACTTGTAGAAGTCATCGACAGTTTGGACTTGTGCGTGGCCAATGACGGAAGTCCCACTTTCTTTCGGCCTCCAACCTCACCCACATCTATGGACCTAACCTTACATTCACCTGACGTCCGTGTGCAGTGGTCAACTAGAGCTGACCGAATGGGAAGTGATCACTACCCGATATTTGTGTTTACTGCCGACTTCCATCTACGTGGTCCTAAAATTTGCCATGTTGTTAATTGGGGAGCACTTAGCCTGTGTTTCCGGTGATGTGACAGACAATATGATTTATGCTAAGATGGCTGCTACCACGGCGCTCAAGCTACCTGATCATTTTCCGACTCCGGATTTAAAACTCAGGAACCTCTGCGCAACGCGCTGAAGGGCGTAGCGACAACTGTTGCGGAAGAAGGACGACAGAGCCTTGAAGACTACTTTCAACAGGCTCAACTCTGCCATTAGACGTCATGCGAACAAGCTCTGTAGGTCCCAGTGGCCACCCTTTTGCGCTAGTTTGACTGCTTTCTCACCGATAACAAGAATTTAGCGTGTCGTTGGCAGTCTTGCTGGTGGCTGTCGTCCGAGTAAACCTTTCGAGGCGCTTGCATTGCGCACGCAGAAACATCTCGTGTGCTTGGCAGAGGAATTTGCGGATGCATTTGTAAATTCCAGACCAGGCATTCATCCCTGCGCTCTACCTGCTACGTCTCCATCTGTTATGAACGCCCCGTTCACACTTCGAGAACTACAGACAGCGCTCCGCAGCCTGCGGCGTCGCTGTGCACCAGGTCCTGACGGCATTACCAATCAAATGTTACAGAACCTGCCTCTGGATCACCGGAAGATGCTCCTAACCTATCTCAATCGAGTGTGGGAGTCTGGTGACGTTCCCCCTTCATGGAAGGTGGCTTGTGTAGTCCCACTGCTGAAGGCCAGCAAAGAGATGACAGACGCGGCCTCGTATCGTCCTGTATCGCTGACGTCGTGTGTGGCTAAGCTCATGGAGAAGATGGTAAGTAAGCGTTTGTCTTGGTGGCTTGAGGATAGAAGGGCACTACCAACATGCATGACTGGATTCCGCACAGGTTTAAGCGCGCAAGATAACGTCCTGGACTTGATAAGCCACATTGGACATCAGAGTGCTTTTGGACTTTCAACACTAGCTATTTTCCTAGACGTATCAAAGGCTTATGATAACGTCCTCCAGAGCTCAATACTGAATAGTCTGCAGGTCATAGGCGTACAGGGCTATCTTCTGCGATTCATTCACTCATTTCTCAGTGATCGTAAATTTAGAGTGCGGTTAGGCAGTACAATGAGCTCCGAAAGGGTGGTATCGCGAGGGGTACCTCAGGGTAGTGTCCTGTCCCCAATGCTCTTTAAGGTTGTCATGGCTGGTCTTAACGCAAAAGTGCAAAAACATTGTAGGCATGTCCATATGTCGATATATGCAGACGACATTTGTCTTTGGTTAACCGGATATCAACACAAACGCTTAGCTCTATTAGCGCGACAGGCCGTGCTTTCAGTTAAAAGTTACCTTCAAGGTGTTGGGTTGACTCTCTCGGTGGAAAAATCTGGCTTCGTCCTGTTTTCAGGTAGGGGACGACGGTATGCGCGGCTGAGCATAGACCTTGATCAGTCTTGCCTTCGTCAGGTTAACCACATACGTTTTTTGGGCGTCACTATTGACTCACGTCTACAGTGGCGACGAGCTGTGGACTCGATTGTGGCTTCACTATCTTCGCGTCTCAATGTGCTTCGTAGAGTTGCTAGTGAGCAATGGGGAAACCATCCTGCTTCAATGATCAGGCTTCACGATGCCCTGGTGACAAGCCGCATAATGTACCAGCTCCCTTTAATTTCCCCCTCGTTATCGCAGCTGGAACGCCTTGAGGTTTTGCACAGAATGGGACTAAGGAGGGCTCTCGGCGTTCCGCAGGCTGCTCCAAACAATGCAGTACTGTATGAGTCTCAATCGAAACCTCTTCGGCTAGCCGCTTCACAAAGACTTTTGCTGCAAATTGGCCGCCTCAGAGAGACTGTTGCCGGGAGAGCGCTTCTACAGCGCCTTCGAAAGAGATCTGAGTCCCGGGCGTACATGGCTTTAAATACTCTTCGTTCTCTGGGTCTCGACCTTCGAGATCGACCTAAGACGTTGAAGCCACCTTGGTCCTTTCCGAGCCTCGATTGTTCCTTGACAATTCCCCACGTTCGCGCTAAGCGGAATTCTCCTTTAGCGGCAATGCGTTCGCTCGTACTGGAACATCTTGAGACCGAATATGCCAGTCATCTTCAAATTTTTACAGACGGCTCTGTGGACAAGGTCAGAGGATCTAGTGCAGCTGCTTTTCATATTCCGTCTTTGAAGTATGATTGGTCTGTTCGTTTTACTAAAGTCGTGTCCTCCACAATGGCCGAAAGCGTTGCCATTGAGGCAGCTCTAAAGAAGCTACGGTGTTGTACGCGTCAACCTACTGTCATAATTACGGATTCAAAATCTGCCCTTCAAACGTTAGAGTACGGGTTCCCCACTGATGCCTTGAGTCTTAGATCCCTACGTTTGGTGTAGAATCTCCATAGCAAAGGCTCCTCTATACGTTTTCAATGGGTGCCCTCGCACATAGGTGTCTTAGGCAACGAGATAGCAGACAACCTCGCCCATACAGCTCTCTCCGGGATTCCAGTACATATAGTCCCTCATGAAGTCAAGCAAATGTTCAGAGATGTGGTGTTGTGCCACTTCAGTTCTTTGTGGAGCTCTCCTCATCAGCCATGTGTGACCAAGGGTCTCAAAAGGTACCAAGCCACTTTGCTGCACCGCGTTCGCACGGATTCTGCTCGTACGCCGGCGTGGATGTATAAGACTGGCCTAGCGTTGTCACCATTGTGTTCAACGTGTGGTGTGTGTGGTGACATAGAACATTACCTCTTGTGCTGTACATTGTACAACGCGGAACGGGCTCTGTTATTCGGATCCCTCAGAAGGCAGGAGTTCCTCACAGTTCTCTTCAGGACATTGTTTTCCCGCGCGGGAGCCAGTCGAGTAGAAGGGATGCTTCTCGCCTTCTTCTACTTTACCTGCAGGACACGGATTTGGCCTCCACATGGTGACCTCAGGAGTGTCTATTTGGGTTTTTGCGGACAGTGTTTCTGTGATTTCTATTTAAGTGTCGCTATGGTGGAGCAATTGCCGGCAGCAACTGCAAGGCTAATCCCACCGGTAGCTTACAACCACTCAACTCAACTCAACTAGTGAAGAGCCACATCGATGGCCACGTTGAAATCGTCGCGCAGTGCGTAGAGACCTCCGCATTGCAGCGTGAGCCGCACATATCTCTCGTAAGGTAAAATGTCTTTCAGAGTGCCAGACGTGATGTGACGGCAGTGCTTATACCCTACCGGTCTTTCTCAAAACGTGTGTAAACCGCTGGGCGCCGCAATTATTCACAGCTGCAGGCAAGTCGCTCTGCCAGTCTTTACCAAACTATATCCGCACAGATGTATATTCTGTTTCGATTTTCTCAATCGCTCATTTGATAAAATTCTGCATTTCTCTATAGGCGGATACTCTTTTCGCCTCATTTCATCAGAGCAGCATGAAATATTCGCGAGAAATATTGAAACCACGCTTGGAAATTGGAAGTCGTAGTGATTGCATTCCCGTTCAGATCTGTTGTGTGCGAGCAATAACAAGCTCGACACATGAATGCTGAAACGGAAATACTAGTGATTGAAAACACGCGTTTCACCCGAACAACCTGATGTTCGCAGCTCACCGATCTGGCTAAGCCTTGCACATCATTAAACAATCGAGTCAGATCAATAAATCTACACCTGATGTGTAAAGCGCGAACACATAATAAATGCAGTAATGCATTTATCATATTCAGCAGAGCTTTTAAAAGACAGCAACAAACGACCTACCAACATGCAAATCTGCTGGTTGGTCACGTGACCAAGTTCCACTCGGCTAGCTGTAGCTATCGCGTCACTCCAGGTTTAACCAGAGCTAAACCACCACTAATTTTTACTTCTGCATTTGCTGGCATTTCAATATGTCGTCATGCAGAGACGGGTCATGCAAATCGGCAACGGACCGTCGCAGTGCTTTGCTCTGTGTAGCATAGCGGCTACACAGTGACGCGATAGCTACTGCTGGCCGAGTGGAACTTGGCCACGTGACCAACCACGTGACCAACCACGTGGTCAGCCACGGCGCCGCACCGCCAGCAGCTGCTGCGCACAACGTGACCAACCACGTGATAGCATGGCGGCGCAGCCACGCTGAAGGCTCGAAATGCTACTGTGATGTAGCTATCGGTACAATAACTCGGAGCATGCGATTTGTGGCCAGAATCAGATAAAACTGCATCGCCGCGTCGTCTGACGCTGCACTTCTGGGGTCGAGACATCGCAGTGCGCGTGCGCCTTGCTTCGTGCTCGCAGTAGTATCTTTTTTCTCGTTTGCAGTGGAATAGCTGATTAAATGCAGCGTTTGTGGGTAGGGGTCACTTTCTTTGTTCACAGCGTGACGCTCGCACTTTTGCCGAACCGCGAGCGTCACGCTGTGAACAAAGAAAGTGACCCCTACCCACAAACGCTGCATTTAATCAGCTATTCCACTGCAAGCGAGAAAAAAGATACTACTGCGAGCACGAAGCAAGGCGCACGCGCACTGCGATGTCTCGACCACAGAACCGCAAACGTAAGACGACGCGGCGATGCAGTTTTACCTGATTATGGCCGCCTCTCGCATGCTCCACTTATTTTGCCGCCGGTTGTACCTGTATTAGCTTAGCTGTTTTTCAATCAATTTCTTTTCTTATTCTAATTTCCTGTTTTATCTAACATCCTAGACGCGCACTTCATTTTGTAATCCCTATACTCCACTGTCTCCTTTGCTATATGAACAACTGCGCTCTGATAACGCTTTCGTCTGCTTGTTATTCTTGTGCTTATGACTGATGACAGCTTGGTGAAGAAATCCCTAAGGAGGCAATTTTTGTCAGCAGATAAACCTTCACATGCAAACAAAATCTTTTCTGTCTGACCAAAGTAAATTTTTGGCACAAGATAAACCTTCAAATGCAAAACAATTTTAGTGTCTGACCAAAAGGTACAGCTATCACCTACACGCTCGAAAGCTGTCTGCCCTTTGAAAAATGCGAGGACCTGACAATTTTAAATCTCAGTTCCTTATATTTCATTCGTTGCAAGGTATTCGCTAAAGTAACTGCAAATCGCAACAAAACGCGTTGTTTAGTCAGGAAATGTTCTTGAGAGAAGGAAACATTCCTTATATAAATCTACAGAGGCCTATGCAGAGTCAGTCAGCCTCTGCACACGGACTCCATGGATTACGATAACAAATTTTAGGAATACTTTGCGCCTGTGATAACAAGGGCGTGGAGGAGTCATCTCTAATGATGCTGAAAAATATCTGTAGGGATTGCATATCAACCGAAGTCTGTCAGATGAGAAGTGAAAGACAAGTTAGTCATCAATAATGTGTTGGAAGAGGAGAGGATCTCATCAGTAATTTTCGTTGCGTTTTTACAAAGTGTGTTTGGAGCGTTGCACTAGGATGACAGATAAGAGATTATACCTAGCATTTATTTCAAAAAGTGTGTTGGGACAGGACCGGCAGTGTACATTTAGAATATTAATTGGCAAAATTCGACGGTAGGCTTTAACATAAAAAATAAAATGAAGCAATATTGAAAACTCTGAAGGAAACAACACCTTGCCCGGGCCAGTGGGATATTGAAAGTGATAAGCGAGGACAACATCGTCAGGTAGTGACCACAGACCCGAACGACGAGAAAGAAATGATTAATACAAAGAAAAAACGGTTAGGGGTTTGTCACGGATCTCTCCAGAGAACACTCGGACCGAAAGAATTGACTAGGCGACGGGTATACCCACACAAACGCACATTTAATACACCCTACGTGGCACACACACTAGAACACAAAACTAACAAAACTAACACAAAGCACAAAGGCTATAAATACACACGACCCGGGCACACTGCTACTAGCGTCTACTATAGTGTTCTACTATTAGCGGTTGGCGTTCGTGCTCACGGTTGGTTCGATGCGGCTGCGGCATTGTATGGATCCAGTAGGCGCCGTCAAGGCGGCGTTCGCCGTGCCTGGGCTGGCGTTGCTGGCGGCGTCCGACGTGCTTGGGCTGGCGTCGCTGGCTGCGTCGTACAAGCTCGCGGTCCAAGCGCCCGTGGAGGTGAAGCCGGTGTCGTTGGTGTGGGGCACGGTGTAAGAGTAGGCTAAGTGAGCGAACGGCAAGGGAGAGGCGCCGCTCCGTGCCGGGAGGATAGTGCAGTAGTTAGCCCGCAGTTCAAGAGAGGGCGCACCAAACTGTGGCCCGCTATAGGGAGTTTCCATGCACACGTGTGCCCATCATATTACCCGCGTAGCGGCTGTTACGCGCCTTTTCCTGTCCGGATATCGCTTTTGTGTGGGTCGTGTTTATTGCTGATGCACTGGTGACATGGGGAAGTGCTTCGTGCCGTTTTGTAAGACAGGCTACAAGTCTTGTGGGGAAAAGTTATCACTTTTCAAGCCACCGAATGACGACGCCAGGTTGGAGGCATGGAGAAGAGCAATCCCGCGCAAAGATCGCGTGCTGCAGCGGACGGACCGTGTGTGTGAGAAACATTTTGCCCCTCCTTTTATTCTAAAAGCGTGGTCCTCCGAAATAGATGGTCACGTTCTTATGTGAGGGAATAGAAGAGCTGGCCTAACAAAGGACGCTGTGCCTTCAATTTTCGAAGGAGCACCGAGTTACCTTTCCAAGAAGATCACGAGTCCCCGAAAAAGAGTGAAGCGGATAGAGAAACCTGCGGCAACTTCTGTGCGTCCCCCGAATTACACCAGCATATCTGAGGGCTCATCACATGGTGCGGAAGTGTCCAAGACCGCAGCCACAAGCCACGAAGAGGAAAACAGCGATGGCACTGAAGCTCTAAACCACTCTCCATTCGACGACTTATTCGACTTCGCAGCGAACATGTGCTTACCAAGGTCATCGTGGGCAGTACATCGGATCGATGAAGAGGGGACCAAAGACGTTCTGGTCATTGGTGCTCGCATAGTCTACGGTGACGGAAGCTGCTGTATATTCAATAAGAAGTCTTTGCACGTAAACTAAGATATGGCGGTCCAAGTCTAGATTTTCGACAGGCCAGTCGACTGCACAGCAATAGGAATCAGCCCGTCTGTCTTAACAACATCTGATCTTGAGAGCATGGTAAGAACGTGTGACAATGCGAACGTTTGCTGCGGTGGACCAAGTTTAAAAAGCTTTCCGTCTGTGCTGACAGAATGTGCTTATGTGGACAACGAAAAAAAGGGGAGACATAACAAATGCCCGTTATTATCGCCCGCAGGTGGCATATGTCGGCCATGCAGTGGCCTCCACAAAACGTTGCAATTGCATGCTGATCGCCAAATGGCAAGGGCAAAACAGAAAGTACCGCTTCAACGGATCAGGCTTTCTGCTGTGAGGAAAAGTGTACCGTCTGCCCAACTTCAAAGAATCAACGCATTGCGCCATGCAAAAGCCACTGTACTGCGGTCTCGAGCACGACATTTAGCACGAAACAAATTGCTTATGAATCAGCTGAAAAACTGTCAGCAAGAATTCGCAAAACTGAAAGAGGAAGGGCTCGCAGAGAAGCTAGAAAGTGTTGATTTACCTGCAGCACAGTTGCTTCTTGTAAAGGAGTGCATTGCTGCAGCTAAATGCACGACGAAGCAGAACAGAAGGTACACTGACGACTGGCTGCTGCTGTGCCTTTTGCTAAACATCCGAAGCCCTGCGGCATACTCTTTTCTGCGCAGCAATGCCATATTACCTCTGCCATGCGTTTCCACTATCAGGAAGTACATCAGCTTAGTGGGGCTGAAGTGTGGTTTTGACGAAGCGTTTTTTAAGGCCGTTAAAATGAAAGTTTCCCCGAAACCAGCATTTCAACGAAGAGGGATCCTCATTCTTGACGAGATTCAAGTCAGAAAAGAGATCACGGTGAACTCACGAACAATGACATATGCCGGGCTTGTGGACTTTGGTGAGAAGAACAGCCAAAGAAATAAGCCGGCTGATCACGGGCTCGTTTTCGCCTTCCCACCATTCGGAGAAAAATACTTGCAGCCAGTGGCTGTGTTTGCCTCCAAGAGACCTACGAAAGGGACGCTCCTAGCACAGCTACTGCTTCAGTGCATTGTACACTTAGAAGAAGCGGGCCTTTTAGTAGATGGTGTTGTTTGTGATGGCGCCTCTACTAATAGAGCAATGTGAAGACAGCTTGGAATCAGCGGTGCTCTGGGGCATGTTGTAAATGCCTTTGATCATCCACTGGATACATCGCGAAAGGTGCATGTCTTCGCAGACGCACCTCATCTCATCAAGTGCATACGCAATCGTCTGTATGACAAAAAAGTGTTGAAGAAAGGCGGAAAGTTCATTAAATGGTCTTGCTACGACGCCCTGTTTGTAGCAGACACCAAAAACGCAACTGAGCTGATAGTATGCCCAAAATTGACGTACAATCATGTTAATCCTCCCAACATGCTTAAAATGAGAGTGAAATTGGCAACCCAAATTTTCAGCAATTCCGTAGCAAAAGGAATTTTGTTTTACGAACGTAGAGGAGCACCTCGGCTGTTTAATGATAAACCGACCGTTGAGTTCACAATCTTTATGAACAACTTATTTGATGCCCTGAACCGGCGCTTTCCCGGAGAAGGTCTGACTCTAGACTGCAATGATCTTAAAGTTCTTGAGAGTGCCTCTGATTGGCTTGACGAATGTGAGGAAGAAGTTGCAAAAGGAGAAATTCCTCAAGATCTCTCCCTAAGCCGGTCAACTGCGGAAGGACTAATGGTGACGCTCAAATCTGCTCGTGAGCTGTCAATCTACCTGTTGAAAAAGTGCGATTTCAGGTATGTGCTGTCCGGAAAAATGAATCAAGACCCGTTGGAATGTTTTTTTGGTGTTATTCGACAAGCGGGTGGCCAAAACGAACATTCAACTTTCCCAACGTTCTTGCAACTGTACCGTATGCTGTCGCTTTACTCCCTCCTGAAGCCACAGCGGTTTGGTAACTGTTCAGCTTCCGAGAAAGAACAGTACGGCGTTGTGACTTTGGCTGACTTTAAGAACGCATATAACAGCTCACCATCGAAGGATCTGAACAAGCTGTACCAGCTGAAAGAGCGGCTCGACGGCCTAATTGCTGAAGGAAGCTGGGAGTGCGATGAAGTGTTTGTGTGTGATGATAACGATGCAAGTGTTGTTGAGCGTATAATTTATTATGTTACAGTGTTTGTATCCAGGAAAATTTTCAATCATACCTCCTGCACTACGTGCAAGAAAGCACTGGAGGGTCAGAAAGGCTTGTCAAAGGTGCCCGAAGCTGAGCTCGTTAATTGCAAAACAAGGGGCTGGCTCACGCACCCTAACATGCACCTCTATCAGCTTTTTATGGAAGCTGAAAACTTTTTCTCTAAATACGCGAATCTGGGAGATGCCTACGATAAAACAATTGATGCTGTACTAGAGAACTTCACTTTCACTTTCCCTTGTACTATCCACAGGGAGGACATTCTCGCCAAGCTACTCCATTATTATATAAGCCTTCGTATGCGTCAGTACTGCCGTCAGTTGAAACGCAAGCACGTTGAAAAAGGCCAGGACTTGCGTAAAATGTCCAAACTTGGGTGACCACAAGCAGCCGAGCTGAGTGTACTCTTTGTTATTTTGATTGTATACACAACAGTGGAAAATAGGTGTTCCGTGCGTAATCTAGTTTTGCAGTGACTAATTTTTGCTTCATGTGTGAAATAAACACATAAGGTTCTACCTGGGTTTTAAGTTTTTCTGGGCTACGGAAAACACCCACTTTCATCCTCACAGAAAGCGCATGCCGTTCTCGCGTAACAGAACTACGGCATGCGTTCAGCCGCTTTCACACACAGACGATGATTCACAGTATAATAAACGCCTAAAAAATCTGCTGATGACCGCAAGTTTTCCTGGAGCTGCATACGGAGACGCTGTGCTAAAGCCACGAACGGCGCCGCTACGGGCACAAGTTGGAAGCGCCATCTGTCGAGCGAAAAGGAAGCACAATAGTATATCCGAGGGCTGGCGGCGGCGTTCGCTCACCTAAGCTATGCCTTTCACCGTGGTATGGGGGCACCACCCGGATGGGTGGCAACAGCGCTGGAGACACCCCTGGCCGTAGCAGGTGGTAGTCTACTCTGTTGACTCCCCGGAACGGGTTCAGGCACGGCAGGAAGTCCATGTAGCGATGTCGCAGAACGCAAGCTCACCTGAGCAGTAGCCGGCGTCGCTCTCTTCCAGCAGATGTGTCCCTGACCTGCCGGAGCCTCTGCTTCTCTGCTGTTCCCCCCAAATGCCTCGCTCTAACTCGCCCTTTTATAGCCTCGGTGTTAGTCCACGTAAGCCTTGTCCTCGTCTTCTCTTCTCCACCAATCATCTCTCTCCACCTCACCGTATGCTTCTCCACCAATCATCTCTCTCCACCTCAACGAATAGTTCTTCCAATTCCTTATTCTTCGGTTATTTCGCGTCGTCTTCTTCATACCTTTTTCCTTTAAAATTTAATTAGGCTCCATAATATATGTGACAAAGCCCCATTCTCTCAAGAGTTTTTTCATGAAAAACTGCTCACGTCATCCTTATCTTCAAGCCATCCAGCCACCCGACTAATTTCTGTGGTGATTCTGGACCCATAACAGACTACCCCACAGACGTCCATCACACACCACACGCACACCACTAACACAGCACACCAAATTGCATTTCCAGAGCACTAACACACCACTGCCGCTTCCCGCACAGTCCTTAATACGCATGTTGGTCTCCGCAACACACTTCCTTGTATAATCACATAACACCAACAGCAGCCATTGTCCGTACAGAGTCCTTAATACGCATGTTGGTGTCCGCAACACACTTCCTTGTGTAATCACATAACACCAACAACAGCAACAACAAGATAAATCCCGGAGATACATTAACACAGCAACAACATGATATATCCGAGAGACACCCAGAGCTGACCAGTTAGCTCTATCTCTATATAAGTCTAATTTGTGACATACGACCTCAATTTGGCTTGGCCCATCCCAAAACGTCTCCCCCTTGATTTTGAGTAGAGCTGTAATCCTCTGTCTGCATTAAAATTGGGCTTCTCAAGTACCTCATCCCTTCCTGCGTATTTCTTCCCACTGAACGTGCACACCTCGGCAGCATCACCTGTCTCCTCGGCCACTACCGAACAAGTTGCCCTGGGGGCGTACCGCCGTACGGGACCTCTTTCTTCATATTTCTTCAACATATTAACATGGAAAACCCTCTTAGTGCCATCTATCACTACCTCATAATCCATGTCCTTTGTGTTCCGCGTCACAAGGTACGGGCCCTTCCACTGCATCATTAACTATCATGATTCATGGGTAGCAACACAAGAACCCTGTCGCCCGGATTCAGATTTCTGTTAATGGCTTTCTTTTCATAACATCCTTTGTGGCGTTCACGCGCCTTTTCCAGGCTTTGATGTGCAAGCCTGCATGTTTCCTTCAACCTATCCCGCTACTCAAACACGTATGTGTATGTGGTCTTGAGATCTGATGCAATCTCTATTAGCCCAAAGCTCCTTCAGTATTGAAAGTGGATTCCAACGGTTCTCCCATACAACATCTCGAAGGGCGAGAAACCCAGACTCGCTTGCGGTACTTCGCGGTATGCGAACAAAAGAGCTGGGAGATATCTATCCCAATCAGTAGGTCTCTCCTGGAACATTTTCTTTATCATATTTTTGAGGGTGCCGTTGAACCGCTATACAAGCCCATTACACATGGGATGGTAAGACGTTGTCAGTAACTGTCTTACTGACAAAAGCCGGTTAACCTCCTTCATTAGCTCCGATGTGAAGATCGAGCCCCGGTCACTCAAAATTTCCCTCGGGAACCCATAACGCGAAAACATTTCCACAAAACCCTCCGCCACTTGGATACTGTCAATAGTTCTCAGTGGAATAGCGTCAGGATAACGAGTGGCCACGTCAACCAGAGTAAGCACATTTCTATTGCCTTTGGCGAATACGGGAGAGATTGGCCCCACTATGTCAATCGCCACTCGCTGAAACGGTAGGTCGATGGCTGGCATCTTTCCCAGAGGTACGGGACCAACTCTTCCCTTCGGAACTGTGCGCTGGCACACATCACATGAGCGAACAAAGCGCTTAACGTCACTCTGAACACCCGGTCAAAAGAACTCCTCGATGATCCTAGACACCGTTTTTTGAACACTCTAGTGTCCGGCCATAATGGCGTCATGTCCTAAGCGCAGCACGGCCTCTCGCATATCTCTCGGTAACACCAGCTGTTGGACCCGCCTTCCTGAACTAAATATGCACTCCCTGTGCAGAAGACCATTTACCAATTGATACTCGAATGACGTCCGACTCTTCTTTCTTTTCACCTTTTCCCCGACTCTTTCGAAGCAGGTCTTCAGGCTCGGGTCTTCTTTTTGCCTAATTACAATTTCGCCCTGTGTTACACTCAAGCACATCGCAACAGGAGTAGGGAGCGGACGCTGCGTTGCTCTGGCTGTCGCTTGAGCTCTTGTCTCCACTGCCGACGAGAAACTGACTGCACCCGTCTGAGCTGTCACGGGCCTTTCCTCCTTTGGATGTTGTTCAACGCCGAGAATCCTCCACTCGGGATCGTGGTCTTCCATACTTCTTGCACCCGTAATCTTTCCCAGGAGGAGATCGTAGATGGGTTGGTCTACTCATTCTGCCACTACGTCCCCCGTATAATATGGCGTGGACACTAGAATCCTGGCTTCAGGAAGGCACCTTACTGTGCTATCTACAAGAGTGACGGCCGACGCTTCCCCTGTAAGATCCTTGTCCTTCACCAGGCTTCCCCGAACCAAAACTGTGTTGGCTCCGCTGTCTCTAAGCGCCAATATAGGGCGGTCTCCTATTTGCCCATACACCACTGGCATTGCTGCTTTTGACTTGGGTATTCCACTCAGTGCCTCATTTTCCAGCGGCGTTTGCTCTCCTTTCAGCTGTGGAACTTCGGATGGCGTGACAAATTCTACCCTTGAGTCGACAACGCATGCAGCTCGGTCCTGAGTTCTGTATCGGCACTCATCCAGAGTATGACCCCTTCTCTTACAACCTTGACACACAACCTGTGTTTTTTGGGCAGCACTACTAGTCCGACAGTCAGCTGCACAGTGTCCCACCTTGCCGCAGAGAAAACACCTTACTGGTGCCTTAGATGCACCGCCATATGATCTTGGTTTTGCCGCATCTGTCTCTAGGACCTTTTGGGTTTCTTCCTTTGCCTTACTCAAATTTCTTAACCCTTGAGCCTCGAGGAATCGGTCTGCAGTGTCGGCGAACTCTTCCAGCGAACACAACTTTCTTTCAGGAATAGCGCCAGCGTTGAGCTGCAACACGCTAAAAATTGCTCTGTGACCAGCTTGTCACGCACACCTTCAAAACTCTTTTCTGTGTTTGACATATCAAGCCACCTAACAAAATAGTTAGATCGCCTGAAGGAAAACTGCTTAGCGGTTTCCGAATCCTCAGGTGTCGCGGTGCGAAATCTCTCACGAAAACCCTCTGCCGTGAGCCTGAATCTTTGGAGGAGTGCCTTTTTGACATTCTCGTAGTCCATGGAATCGGCAGCAGGCATCCTTCCAAACACATTCAGCGTCTCTCCGACTAAACACATGCTCAATGCCATGGACCATTAACTGCGCTCTCTGCCTTGCCCCAAAGCTATCCGCTCGAATCGTTGCAGATATGCAACCAAATCATCTCTCTTGTCATCAAAAGGAGCCATCAGCTTCCTTGGGCAAACTCTGGCTGGTCTAGGAGATTCTGTACCCGCTAAGGAACGCTGATCATTGCCCGTGATCTCCTCATATCCTCCCGCGACATGCGCCTGTTTCCACAAAATAAACTCCACCCGTTCTATCCTTCCTTTCTCCTGTTCTGCCTCGCGAGCTCTTTCCTCTTCTCTCTCTTACGCCTCGCGAGCTCTTCTCTCTACCTCGCGAGCTCTTTTCTCTTCCTCGCGAGCTCTTTTCTCTTCCCGCTCTTCTGCCTCGCGAGCTCTTTTCGCCTCGCGCTCTTCTGCTTCACGAGTGTCTGCGCGTGCTTGCGCCCTTTCCTCTCTCTGCCTCTTTCCCTCCTCCTCATAGAGATGCATCGCCTCTTCCTTGCTTAACCCTAGCTTGAGAGCCAGTTCCAACGTTCTTGCCAAATCCATCCTTTCTGCCGTCGAGAGATCGGAAAGATCCGAGACAATGCAAAAAAGGAAATGTATCCTGGCAAAGGCTCGCCACTTTTCTTTGTCACGGATCTCTCCGGAGAACACTCGGACCGAAAGAATGGACTAGGCGAACGTGTACCCACTCAAACGCACATTTAAAACACCCTACGTGGCACACACACTACAACAAAAAACTAAGAAAACTAACACAAAACACAAAGAATATAAATACACACTACCCGGGCACACTGCTACTAGCGTCTACTACTATTGTTCTACTATTAGCGGTCGGCGTTCGTGCTCACGGTTGGTTCGGTGTGGCTGCGGCGTTGTATAGATAAAGTAGGCGGCGTCGAGGCGGCGTTCGCCATGCTTGGGCTGGCGTTGCTGGCGGCGTCCGACGTGCTTGGGCTGGCGTCGCTGGCTGCGTCGTACAAGCTCCCGGTCCAAGCGCCCGTGGAAGTGAAGCCGGTGTCGTTGGAGTGGGGGCACCACCCGGATGGGTGGCAACAGCGCTGGAGACACCCCTGGCCGTAGCAGGTGGTAGCGTCCTCTGTTGACTCCCCGGAACGGGTTCAGGCACGGCAGGAAGTCCACGATGCGATGTCGTAGAACGCGAGCTCACCAGAGCAGTAGCCGGCGTCGCTCTCTTCCAGCAGATGTGTCCCTGACCCGCCGGAGCCTCTGCTTATCTGCTGTTCCCCCCCAATGCCTCGCTTTAACTCGCCCTTTTATAGCCTCGGTGTTAGTCCACGTAAGCCTCGACGTTGTCTTCTTCTCTTCTCCACCAATCATCTCTCTCCACCTCACGGTATGCTTCTCCACCAATCATCTCTCTCCACCTCAACGAATGCTTCTTCCTCTTCTTTATTCTTGATAGCGTTGTTTATTGCCTCTGGGCATAAGGGGGGTCAGGAAATAAAGAGAAAAGAAAGTAAAGAAAAGAGAAAAGCCTTCCGCAGATCTCGACTGCGGAAATAGCACAACTGTAAAATCACAATTCAAAACTAACAATACTGTAACATAATAAAACTAACATAAACAAATAAAAGTAACAATATTCTAAGTGTAAAATGAATTATCAAATTTAGAATTCAACGTAGTTAAACGGAGTAGTCATGCAAATAAGGATGTTTAGCCTGATTGCCTAAGGGTTTTGCTTTGCACGGTCGCCGACACTTCTGGCGATAGTTAAGACTCGTTAAGGTCAGTTCCACGATGATCGGCTCTGCTCGCTCCGCACATGGAACTGGATGAAGACGACGACGTGCAATGCACAGCGCGAGAGTTTGCTGCAGTTTTACCCGAGGCGTGTTCGGCTGCGGCTATAGTCTAACGCTCTCGCGTTGCGGCCTTTGAAGCTGATCTTTTCGCGTCTCCGTGGATTCGACTGCTTGTCGTGGATATTGATGCGATTTCTAATCTAGCTTAAGGTGGCGTCGCTGTTGCTAGGCAACGGCAAAAGATCCACATATAAATATATTTTGGTCGGCGTTGGTGAGCGTGTGAGTTCTTTAGCACTAATAGGTTGCGCTGCATTTCGAAGGCACTTAGTGTCGATTAACCGCGACTTAGTATTATACGTGAAGACAAATGATTATAAGTTTTAGCCCACCACAATCACTTATGGCGGTCAAACCTGGAGGTGTCTTAAAAAGGAGAAGCTGAGGATTATTAATTTTAACAGAGCTGCAAGTTTTTATCCTCACGTAAAATCTTTTTTACCAATTCATATATTTTTACTTTTAAAAGATTTCCCCACTGCATGACTGCTCGCAAATAGAAAGAATTATTGCGTGACATGATATCAAACTGTGCGTTTCTATATTCACTGTAACATCAAAGAAAATCTACGAGCAAGCGAAATTTTGATATAGAGGACCTCGGCATGATCTTTGTTCTTAATAAATAGTCCCCGCACTCTATCGCATGCAACCCAAGGTACACATTTATGATAGGAAATGAATGGGAATGGCTGTATACTGGGTGTCTCAAATTATTCAATGAAACTTTCTTTTTAAGCCAAAGTGACACGTCAGTGCCGTATCTGTCCGACGCCTGGTGTAGGGTGCCGCTGGGCTCGCGGTGTGTACGCCTAGCAGGGGTCAGGGTGTCACCGCTCAAGAGCAACAGCTGCTCAACGACACAGTCGGAATAAAGCGTTACAGTTGGAGGCGCCACTTATAGGCCTCGCTCCTCACATACACGCCGGCGCTGCATGTAGCTCGGCTCCCTGAGCTTTCGACGGCTATTTTTGCAGAATTTCAACACATCTTCAGTGAGGGCGACAATGCTTTAATGCATTCTCTTTTTTTTTGTTCATTTAAATTACCAAAGTTCGTCTCAGAAGAATGGCATTTTTAGCGCCGAAGAGAGGCTGCGATCTAAGCGCCCCACAGTGATGCGAAAGAATAAAACAAGCAATGCTGATGATTAATTCATGTCAGTACAGAGCCTCTGCAGGAGAAATTTTTTTGGCACGCAGCGCACGCATCATCTGTGCTTGGAGTAAGTCTGCTCGAACCCAAAGACGGTTTATCTTTGGTGAGTTTTTCAGTTGTGTCGATATATGTTACCGCCGCTCGAACCCAATCCACATTACACGGAAAGCACAGTTATCAAGGGCAGACAGTGGCCGTACCTCTGAGCACAGCGGCCAAGAAATATAATGAACCAGCGAAGAACGCACCTGCTTAGTACTTCCTTCAGGCGTGCCCTTGCGCACAATTCTATTATTTAGCTTTCCTATATCCAACTTTCCTTAGCCACATGCATATTTAACGGTGTCTAATTACAGCGAACCTGTTCGAAATGTACTATTAATGATTACTGTCTTTTTATAACACATTAGGTCGGGCGTAATTGTCGCTATTGCAGCTGCAAAAGAAGAGTCGAATTGAACTTAATCTCCCCCGTGTTTTTCAATGTGCTTTTTCAAAAGAGGTTATCGGTAGAAATGAGGAATAGCTCCGGTGCATAACGGAAACATTCCCGTGTTAACCGAAACACCTAAGACTGGCCTTAATTCTGGAAAAACGATTATTTAAAAGCTTATTTATTGGTTAGCTTGCATTCTATTACATTCGAGGTATTTATTTAGTTAACTGTTAATCGCCTTAAAAACATTCAAATGTACGCAGTGAAAGGATATGCTCGCCGCGAGCAAATAAACGCTCTATCACACGCAACATTCGTCGCATAGACCAGTTGCAGTGAAATGCACCGAATATGATGTCTTGATACATTGCTTTCATACAATACGACAAAATATTTTAAATATATCAGCCTTCTGCACATCGTTTAACAATGCGTAACCAGTGTTTTGAGGAATGAAACACGGAGGTGGCAGAAAATACCAGCAGAGACTGCATGGCGACAAGTCCACAAGAGAAAGAGTGAATGAATACAATCATAAAAGCGGTCAGGCAAGAGTGCAGTATCTTTTGTACTATATCTTGAAGGCCGTATTACAAAGATTGACTGGGAAGACCATAAGAGAACAGTTGATGGGTTACACTTACGGAACTTGCTGATGAAAGTGGCTTTTCATTAAGTGACCCGCGGTAGGACTTTCAACGCATGCTTGATGAGCTATACAGAGCTCAAGGGCTTAAAGTTGATGCTAGCTGTATATTTCGAACGTATTTTATTATTTTACAGCGAAACTGTATACCTCTACCATCCAAGGAAATTTTCGTATCGTCATCGACGTCAGCTAAGCACGCCAGGCTAAAAATTGAATGATACTACGAGAGGAAAAGTACCCAACAGCATAGTAATCGTATATCAAACTGATCATAAAGCAGTCGTAATATGAACGAAATTTTCAAAATAATAAATAAAAATTATAAATACAATTAAAAAGCAAAAAGACAAAAACAAAGTGTAGAAATTGTATATCAAACTGGGAACACTGTCCGACGCATTCCGGTAAACATTAGGTTTGCAGCTGCTTCGAAAGGGGTTGACGTCATTCGAAGCCCTCATGTGAAGTGCAAACTGCATAATGTATGGTAACGGTGCCTGCAAACAATGCTAAGCATGTTCTTTCTCCCCGCGTGTTTCCAGATTAAGGTTACGGCTGTGTTTTCGTGTCGTTGTGGTACGCAAAAAACGCCGGCAAAAAATTGAGTGCAAACAGCATACCTTCTTTGAAATCGAGGGCAGCCAAATACGGCACCTGTAACCACAAGCATCCAACCAAGCCACCAAGCATACAGCATATAACTCAAGTGCATTTCACTTGTCTGTGATTTCACTCTTTGTAGAGCCACGTCTGTGAATTTTCAAATGACGTCACAATGGGTATTGGGTGTCGTTTTACAGCTTCGCTGTCCAACCACCTTCACAACGTGGATTTGAACCACTATTGTTTATTTTATGCGAAAACCATAATGGTGTTTATACTATAGTTGCACGTTCTGTTTTTTTTCTCTGCGTTGTTAAGCCTTTAGAGAGCTGAGTAAAATAGTACTTTGAAAATATTTACTATCTAAGGTTTTCTATTAAAAATTAATCATAATAACGCCAGTCATAATGCATTTTCTTGATAAACATTCAAGATTTATTATTAAATTCTTTTGTTTACAAAAATATAGCATTCCTGCGCCAGATGCAATCAAAATGTGCATTTCAAAGTACACACAATGTCAACTAAAGTATAGAGAGTTCTGAGTGAAATTCCAAAGGCTGACCTTTAGTAGAGTCAGTGTTAAAATAGCCCGTTTTACTTCCTTGCATTAGGCAACAAAAATATTTAGTGTTGTGAAATTTCAGCGAGAGTACCAGTGAGATTATCTGTTTTCGTTTCGTTTATTGCATATTTACTGCATAGTAGAAAGACTGAGACAGCTTCACGACTCTCGAAATGCCCAGAGAGCCATCTGCAAATGATGCACCGCCGAGTAGTAGCTAACCTTTACACTTTAATTAGAAAGGAGTAAAAAAAAGGGAGCAAGCTGCCTCTAGCGCACTCTCTTATTGAACCACTGTTGCCTGAAGTGAATCTTTATCAGCTAAAAAAATACCCCAAACTAGATTGTAAAAACTAAACCTTATGTTCGCAGGTCCGTCCTGGCGGAGAAATTAGCGACCGCAGATGATTCTCCCGCGCACGTTACAACGAATGCTGCTTCTGTGTGCTACAATCAGCTGTTCCGCCTACGTCGTGTTTCTATGGTACTTTCCTGCTTACAGCGTCAGTAGTTTCTCCGATATTAGCCTGAGAGATGCGATCTACAATGTTTTTGCATCCGCACCCAAAGGAAGTGAAAACTTTTCAACTAAAGACAGTTCAGAAGCCGCTGCAGTAAATTTTTCTTCCGAACATTTGAGTGCGGAGGACGCAGGAGATCCTTACGCTTTCCGTTACATCCTCAACAAGCCTACTTTGTGCTCTGGTCCCCGACAGAGAACATTCGTTCTAATTGTGGTTATGACCAGTTCCACTAACTTCGCGCAGCGGAACGCCATCCGCCGCACGTGGGGACAACCCGCCCGCCAGAGGGGCTACAAGGTTGTCTTTCTCCTGGCCAGACCGCAGTTGAAGGCGCTCCAGTGCGACATCGTCTCCGAGGACTCCCACTACGGGGACATCCTTCAGGCCGACTTCGTGGATTCCTACCGCAAGCTGACCCTGAAGTCGATAACCATGGTTCGCTGGGCGACGGCCTACTGTCCTAACGCCAGCCTCGTGCTCAAGATCGACGACGACATGCTGCTGAACGTATGGGGTCTCGTGTCTCGGGCGCGAGAGTTACAAGGCTTGAAACGGACCATGTGGGGTTTGTTGTACAAGAAGCCGATGCCGCACAGGGACCCCCGCAGCAAGTGGTACGTGTCCGGAAGTGAATACCCGAACACATCGTACCCCGACTTCCTTGGCGGACCCGCGTACCTCGTGTCCGGGGACAGTGTTTCTCTGCTGGCACGCGGCAGCTGCAGTGTGCCCTTTCTGCACCTGGAAGACGTGTTCCTCACCGGCATTGTGGCCGAGAAGGTGGGCGTGAGAAGGGTGCGTGACGAAGGAATCTTAAACTATTGGAGGTCCTTTACGCCCTGTGAGAAGCCAACGATTCTGACAAGCCACGGTTACACGCCGGATGAATTGAGTAACGCGTGGGAAATTTTGGTGGCGAGCGCAGGGGCGCACAATTGTGACGATGGCTAGTTTGTGAGCAGAGATGCCTGGAGCTCTGTAGCGGCCCCGATGAACGGTGCAGTACGAACAGGGGCTAGCGGTCAAGTATAGTGGTCATGGGTAGTGGTCAGCGTCGTTTTCCCACGGCAGAAGTGTGGAAACCACGTTAAAATGATCTTTATCTATTTATTTGCCTCTTGAAAGCAGAGCTTGCCTTGTACACAGCAGTCCTCGTCACGTTCCTGTAAAGCACTTGAGTCGCGCAGTGAGCTGCTGCTGCAGCAGCGCCTTTCCTTATATGTAGGATACTGTGTGCGTAACGCTAGGGCAAAATATTCTTGTTGACACTTAAGCTCCACCTTAAGTGTATGACGCGATATTGTAGTGGGTTAGGCTTTCCGTTCTGAGCAGTTTGACACCATTGAACGCATTTTCATTTTTCAGTTGTTTGAATTCATGGATCAGTTCCACACTCTAAAGTTTTTTAATTATCATAATCAAACATTCACTTTTCATTCTGAGCATTCTGATACGTTTGAACCCCATCTTTTCATTCTCATTCTCATTCATTTTCATTCTCATTCATTTAATTCTCATTCTCAGTTCTATCACATGCCACTGAATCATCAATCACTAGAACCACAAATTACCATGATATGGCTTTTTTTTTACCCAGCCCCCGATTATTTCCGACTCACGGTGCTGATTACGCAGACGGCTTCTCCATTGAACGAGCTCTGTACGCTGTCGCGTAAAACACCGCAGTATTGACCTTATAACCAGACGGATGCGTACTTGACCTGCAGTCAGGTTTCAGCTTTTAGGCATGAAGTGCTTTAAGCTCACGACCTCAGGAAGCTGAGGCCAACGTCGTTGTTTAAACACGGTGAATACTACACCGAGCCTGAGTCGAACTGTGAGAAACGTTTCTTACAAATGGTATACAGCTTGGTGCGCAATATGTGACCGGCACGCAGTGAGCAGAAAAGCGCTGTGTGACTCTACTAATGTACTGAAGTTTAGCGGTGAAGAACGGGTTAACAGCATCAACGCGTAGCATTACGGCTGTGACGCTGATTCCGTGTCCGCATCGCTCGGAAGCGACGATGCCTGCCGGCGTGGATGTGATTCAAAGTAATACAGTGTCTGGGTTGCACTCAACCATCGTAACTGCTTCATCGCGCACGGTTGCTGGCGTTCGCCGGATATTTCAGCGTTGTGCTTCTGTCGACATGTGTTCGCGTGCGCCTCAGCTTGGGACGCAGGTTGTCTGTAAAAGAAATGCTCACAACGCCATTTGTGAAACAGGCAAAGGAAAGCGCCACCCTGTTTTTTTTTTTGCATTGCATTCAATTATGAAATCTAGTGTCAGCAACCAATAGGCGGCATGTTTTTGTCTTGTACAAAACGCCGTCGGAGAAAAAAAAATCGGCATAGAGTCTGGAGACTGCTTACGTGTGGGAACGCGAAAGCATTACTGTCCCAGTTTTCGTTGTTTATGTGTAATGTTTTTCTATGCATTAAAGTTCTTTTCTACGAGTTTATGTGTTTGCCTCTTCGTTGCGCGCCAGACCGCAAACGTTATGACACTCTCGCTGCACGGCGATGAGGTTGGCCATGTTTGGATGTCGTAGATGCAAGACGTAGACATTGGGTTGCGGTTTGCGGTTCTGGTGCGACGCAATGAAACCACCCTCACATACACAGGCGCGTATGACGGCACTCGGGACGGTGTGCGACGAATGGTTGCATCGCAGTTACGGTTCAAAAGTCTGGAAAGGCTTAGAACTGAAGTTACATATGTCGTCGTTTCGAATCCCTGCCGCAAGCTGTATGAAACGAGGATCGTATTACACCACCCGGAACGCTGTACTACAAAGAATAGTGTCACAATTTTGATACGAATGTCGGGAAACTGGCGCCACATGGAGGTCGGCCAGTGGCGAGTATATATCGACGAACGGCACGTATAGGATTGTCAGAAGTGGTGGTGCTCGGCTTGCTGAGTTCGCCTTGCGGCGGCTTGATGACGTCACCCTATTTTTCTTGCCATCTCTGGGATTTTGTGCATCATCTGCGAGTACACACACACACACACACACGCCGCCGGCTTTCCTCGTAATGGGACAATTAATGCTTGCGCATGAAAATACTCGACCACGTTTGGAGTTTGTTGCGACGCCAACTTCGGCGTGACATTGGAAGAACGTTGGCGCAATATTGCCGTGAACTGGAGTTAAGACTATCTCGCACTTTACGCCTAATACGATAGGGGACGCCTGCGCAGGCATCGCTGCTTCCTTATTCTAACAAGAAACAGCAAGATGGGAGCTTATTTAATAGTCTCTTTATCTGCTTAGTGTCCCATAATATGTGCTTCAAAGGTCAAAGCGTCGCTCTTAAATTGGAGAAGGGTAAATGAAAGGGCATTGTTCACGCTGACGGAGGGCGAACATGCCAACATAATAAGTATGCCTTAAGTAAGAAATAACTGACAGTCACAACATAATAATATAGTGCAGTGCATAAGTTTTAAAGATTTGGCATTTTACCCCCGGGTGTTTAAGTAATCATAATAAAAAATTCATAAAAGTAGGATGGCTGCAATAGAAAACCTTTGATGATAAATAACTCTTATCTGCGATGGACGTTACGGAATTTAACAGTTAATTTAACAGGGCAAATAGAGGGTAAATATTTCATATTTGCTACCCAGCTCACCCAAAACGATGATTTACTACTCACAAGCTGCTCCTTAATGTAAATGACGAGTTCGTAGACAAAGACTAGCCGATAAAATTTTAGTTTTGAACGGAAAAAAGTGTTCTCTACAGACGTGCAGCGCGAGCAAATCCAATGCATTTTTTTTCGGCACAAAACTGAAACTTAACAACTAATGCGCGCAGAATTTTTAGAGCAAATGCAGCATCCGCTGGGGACATGGCGCAGCACCTACAGTGCCATACTTATTTATTTAGTAGACAAGCTTTCAAGGCTAGAAGACACTGAAGAGAGAAGTGATGAAATGATTGGAAGTCCTCGCCTTCCAAGGAACAGGATCCGAGAGCCATGGTGTCGCCCAACGAGTAACACCCAAAGTAACCATAACGAACACCGCTTCTTCCGGACCAGACCAACGCCTCCCAAGGAGAGAACATGGACCGTATGGAGGCGGACCCGACCATGATATCAAGGCTCTCGAGAGCGCAGTGCTATGGATACGCCAAAACTGGCGCTAACACTTGAGGTCGGCCGAACAAAATCACACTGAGATGCGAATAAGACAAAGCGGCACAGATCAGGACTCGATGCGCTACATGGAACCTAGCTGCTCCGCGAGCAGCCATGTGCGCCAAACAGCTATTCTGTCTTCGGACATCCAACCTTCATCTTCTGTCTTCTATCCAGATAAGCTGCCGCCCCGCCGTCTGTGTGCAACTGTCTCGGAAGTTTTGAGCCCAGGGGTTTTGCTTCTGAGCCACACCCTGTGGCTTGTAATGCACCTTCAGTGATCAAAATCTCTTCAAGGTAAGGCTTCTGGTCCTGTCCCCTCCGATGGGTATGACTTCACGGATGCTGCAGGAGCCGGGCTACATGGCTTAGAAGGAAACTCCCTGGGCTCTAAGCTTTTCACAAAGGCTGTTTCATGGTTCCTTCTTTTCATAGTTTTTCAGCAACAAGGTTCATGGCCGCTAGCGAAAGCATAACCACCCTCTATGCTTTCGCTGCCCTTATCAAGACGTCACCGCAGCAATCAGGTGCCACACCATGCGCAGTTACACTGCACCCGCAAGCACGTATATGACTGGAAGAAAGAGCGCGCGGTTTAAATGGCTAAAAGGTGTTCCGCAAGGTTCCTCTTAGGACGTTTATTATTCTTATTTTACATTAATAATATATCCCAAATATTAAATTCTCCTGATCTTGTAATGTACGCAGACGACACGAACCTTTTTTTCCCTGCCGCTTCAGTTGCTGCCCTGGAAAGTATGACCAACATTTACCTAACTAGATTACATATCTGGTTGCAGGCAAATATTCTGACCCTATACCTGAAGAAAACTACCTACATTATATTTAGGCCCATAAACGTTGTTGAACGCTATGCAGTCAATATTCATTACAGGAACAGAATAATTGATAGAGTCAGCAGTCTCAAATTCCTTGGTGTCTGGCTTTCCGAAACTCTTTCTTCGAATATTCACGTTACAAATCTTATATCTGATGTATGTAAAACAGTTGGTTGCGTTTATAGAATCTCCCATCTCCTACCTAAATGGTTGAAGTTATATATGTACTATGAACTTTTTTATTACACATTTTCTTATTGTTGTCACGTCTGGGGCACTACGACTAAAATCAATTGCGATAAACTGATACTTGTACAAAAGAAGGCATTACGAGCAATCGAAGGATATCATGGTCATCCTCAATATTTGGCTACAGCACCACTCTTTATCAAACACAGTTTGCTTAAAGCAGATCAGGTATATTTTTATCGTTTGTTCCAACACATCTACAAACCCCGCATGTATAATACCATTCCAGACAATTCCTCATCACAGTATAGCCTCCGAGCACATAGAAAAGTAGTCTCCAGAACGAGTACCAGCTACGGGAAACAGCAAATTATCTATCAAGCACCTACCGCCCTAAATAATTTTTCGGATGATCTTAATTTTAGTGCTTCTCTCAAATATTTTAATGCAATAACCAAGCGCTGCATAATGCAAAATGACATGTTAAATCCTTAAACTTTTGTGCACTGACGTTCTGACACAATCTTACCTTACTTAATAATTACTGCCCCTTTTTGTGCTTTAACAGTATTAATACAATTTAAAAGTGTTGTGTATTTCACCTATTTGTTTTCTGTGGGCAAGCGAAGCCTGGTTTCATGTCATGTTTGTTGCTCCGCTCTTACCACGTTTCATGCAATGTGTAACCCCCTTCTCTTTGCTTTGTTCTGTAAAACGTTGAATTTTGTTTGCTTTGTACATGTTCAATCTTTTTTACCTCTGCACTGTACTGCAAACTGTACAAGGAAGCTGAGGCCTCGTCAGGCGCTACACGCCTTATGCCTCACCTTTCTTTTTTTCGTAAGGAAGAAATAAAGTCTTAGAAGTTTGAAAAAGAGCTGTAGAGCCCCACTGATCGTATGATTTTGCATTACTGAACGATAAATGAAATTACATGACATCTTTTACGGTGGCCCTGAAGTTAGCGCTGGCACAGATGGAGACTGGAGGCAGGAGGGCTTTCTCATTCAGTGGCTGTTCTTTGTATAAAGGAATAATTATATATATTGTTTGCGACAAAACGGCACATCAACTTCATGTTTGTGGTCACTGCGAACTGATGTGTGATATTGCCTTGCTAAGTCACTCAAGAGATGAACTCCAAAGCATGGTCAATGAGTTAGACAGGCAGAGCAAAACATTGGGTCTAGAAACTAAACATGCAGAAAACGAAAGTAACGTTAACAGTCTCACAAGCGACCAGCAGTTCATATATTGTAGCGAGATGCTTGAGCGGACCGGATCGTGAGAGGAAAATAACTATAAGAATAAGAATGGGGTGGAGCGCATATAGCAGGTTCTTTTGGATCATGAATGGCAGTTTACCAACACCCCTGAAGAGAAAAGTTTATACCAGCTCTATCTTACCGGTGCTCACCTATGGGGCAGGAACGTGGAGGCTAACAGAAAGGGTTCAGCTCAAGTTAAGGAAACGCCGCGAGCTCTGGAAAGAAGAAACGACATGTGTAAAGAAGACTCGGAGCGGGAACAGTGGGTAAAAGATCATCATGATCATCACTATCACCGACTATAACTGTCGCTATAATCATCATCATCGCTTTCACTAAATAACATCATCATCGCTATATCAACTATCGCTATCATCATCATTATCAGCAGCTCGTGCGGGCACAACCACTCGTGCGGGCAAAAAAGGAGTCATCTCGGCGCTGCTAGGTGACCATGAGAACAACGTAGCAATGGTCGCCGCCTGTGTCTTGGCCAATCCCCGCAGTGAGTATGCGCTGTTATCCTCTTGACGACGGTAGCAAAAGCAATGTAGCAATGTAAGTAAAGCTTCTGACGAGTGGTTGGTTTTTGAATAGTTTTCTGCAGTAAATACTTGCTACCAGACTAGTGTTAGTTATAACCTCAACTTCCACTGTCATATGAGGCGGCGAGGTTGAAAAATTTGGTGGAGCAACGTTGCTGCCTTGCACAAAGCTCGGATGACAAGTGCTGTTCACTCGGCGGACTAAGTAGGACACTTAATTTTGTCCTCGAATGAGCACCACTCTGCTATTTATGAACATACTCTTTATTAACGACTGCATAGCATTGCGTAGTTAGAGGAAGCATTTGATATCCTGAGAAGTGTGGCATGGGGGATTTTGATAAATTAACTCCAACTTTCAGTGCGACAGAAATGGAGATAACAAGATCAGAGAAGTCAGCGTTCAGCTGGTTTAGGCGAGCTAGTTCCAAAAAATTAAATTGGTGAGAAATAATCTGGTCTAAAGGTGTTAGTGGTTTGTGATCTTTCGAGTAGCTGCACATGCATAGGACTGCCTGGAATGAGCGGGATATTTAACACTATAAAGTGAGTTTGCTTACTCATCACGCTGAAACCCTCAGCTGATAAATTGTTCAAGGTATGCCTGAATAGATTGCTTAAGGTTAACCAGCCGGGTTAAGCATGCACAGATCTTGATCATTTGAGCAAGTTGCGATTTGCCCTGTGTTAAATGATTTCTTGTTTTCTTACGTGGTTCAAACTGCAAAGGCGCAGTAAGTACGAAGCAAGAAGGGGGAGGGGGGGGGGGGCATTTCTGATATTGTCATTAGCAGGTTCAAAATTTTAAAGGTGCTTATTTAATGAAGAACCAACCTTGTAGACAAGTAAAATGAAAGTGAAGGTAAATGCTCAAATTTTTAGCGCACCATCTTTACTTGTGTGGAAAATTCGTATGCATGGCATTGTTGTCTTCTTCCCATGTTATGAATTTCCCATACTTTGAATACAGAGAAAAATAATAACGTCAGGAACTTCCTAACGATAGCATACAGATCGGAAGTCATAAATGTTTTGATTAGAAATTATATCTTTAACACTAATTACGAATTATGAGCACCAATTGCAAGTTATTCAATATCAGCGTCACATCAAAATAAAATTCACGGCTTTAGAGGGGCGACAGTTTTGAATAAATGACAGGATCGCGGCCAACGTTTGAATTTTGCAAGATCATGATCATTTAACAATATTCAGAGCGTCTCCAAATTCATTACACATTGCAGCCTATACCTCTCATGCGTGAAATTTCATAACATTTACAGATAACTTTGAAGATGGTAGAAAAAATGATACGTAGAAGTAAAATTCTTCCTAATTTTCGCCACATCAAAATATGATGTGAGAGTGAAACCAAATTTTTTGCTACCATTCCTCATCACAGCAATGAATGCAAGCCCCTTCAAAATGAGAAGTTCACACAAGAATTAGTTCGCACTAATCATCATTATTTTTCAGTTCCGCTTTCTGCTATACATAGACCACTGTCATAATTCATATCTGAGCCCTCTATAAGTGTCAGGCTTCATTCACTGGGCAGAGATGAAAGGAAGTTTGGTTCCTGCGTTTCAGCTGGCAGGTGCTCTAGTTTTAACGCTATAGTTTAATGCAGTTGCTCTCTTTCTAAGGATGCTGCAGAGCGGCGCAAAAACCAGTGCAATTCGCTTATTGCATGTCTAGGCAAGTAACAAGCAGGAGACAAAAATTGACTGCAATAGGCGGCACCGGCGGATAATCCGGAATCCTCACCTTAATATTCTTCTCTATAGTTCTTACTACGCATTGCCGTGCTGCAGTTATGCATAAATTTACAACCTTACTGTTGTAGACATTTGTCGGTGTTGCCGCTTCACCAAAAACTGTAGACTAAAAAACAAGCGAGCTTTCTGTATGCAATAGCGAAATTTTTTTAAACATTCTTCGCGCGGCTATGCATATTTATCTGCAATGGCGCCTAACGCCATGGAAATTCGAGTTCTAAGTAGATTCAAGACCAATGAATACCTTCAGTAGGAGAGGAAGGACTGCCTAGTTTCTCCCAAAATACTACCGAGAAGGTCTTTCCTCCTGACATAAATAAAATTTGCTCTAATAATGAATAATCGCCTTTTGTCACAACAGAGGAAGTTCTGTTTCGATGACAGACTACTGCCCATTAATACAGAAGGTGCTTGTTGTTACGAGAAAGCTTTGTTTCATTACAAAAATTATACGTAGTTACAGATAGTTGCGGCCCGAAAATACTGAAAAAATACCGACCGGGTCTAGACAGAAACATTTTGTTCTGTTTTACAATAGTACCGTCCGCTTAATAATAATAATAATAATAATAATAATAATAATAATAATAATAATAATAATAATAATAATAATAATAATAATAATAATAATAATAATAATAATAATAATAATAATAATAATAATAATTTTTTCATTACCATACAGCGTGGGAGGGCATGGGGATAAAAGCGGTAATCGCTTCGCAAGGTCCCCACCCCCTGTACAGCAAGTGGGCAGTGGCATGCGAAGGCACTTCTGTGAACAGACAAATACGCAATCACCGATGTGTGTAGAAAATCAATAAGGGTTGAAGCACTAACAATAAAAGCAGAGGTTCTCCTTAACAAATCGAAGAAGCTGAGAAATCGGTCGTTTCATGAAAAGCATGTGATGGTAGCATTTGTTTGCGTACAAGACAATTGCCTCAGCAGTTGGATTTGTGTGCGGGAAAATTGCATCGCCATGCAAAAAGTGAGCTCAGGCACATTATTGACGTCCTTGAGTCTAAAACTTATGATGATGATAATTATGAATGTTATGGCGCAAGGTCATCTGTGGCAAAAGAGCGCCATGGCGCAAGGTTTTTTCCTGTATTCAAGGTGGGGTCAAAGACCCATTTCCCAAGCATTTCATCATAGCGAAGCAGAGCACCATTCAGGGGAAAGCTTGCACCCATTCTATCACCGGTGTGTACCCGGCGGCACTGAGATAATTGTATCACTTGCAGTCATAACCATAATGTTTCAAGATGTTGTACGGCGAAAATCAATTACATAATTGAAATTGTGTCAGCAGGAATGACTGAACTGGAGCTGGGTGTTTCTCAGAACAACTTCTGGGATATTGTTTTTATGTACGCACGTTGACATTTAAATCCGGAGGCGTAGAGCCCCTTTGTTTTGTTTACAATAAATACAATACAATACCACAAACCGAGTTTATACAGAACCCGACTAATACTGCCTATTGAAAAGAATTCAGCGTACTCGAAAGAATTAGGCAGCAGCCCACATTGAACGGACAAGAGTCCATCATTAAATACGCACTAACCTTCAAGAGAACTGCAATATATTTCAGTGCAAGGAAACTGTGTCTTTCTTGTGTTTTTACAGCCAGTGAAAAAAAAATAACCTAACCTACCCAATCTGCGTTTCCTTTTCTCTTGCAGAACAAATCTTTGTCACCATCATGAAGCCATTGCCCAGCAGTGCCAGTCTACGGTAAATTCCTTCCTTCGCTATAATTTCTATTATGCTTTAACTCCAACGAGAGTAAAGTTGGCATGCCCTGTCGTTTACGTTGCATCTTCAAAAGCGTTTTCTCCAATTATTAACATAAGGTTACCGAAAATATGTTTTTCGAATCATTTAAAAACCGATGTGGTGGCTCAGTGGTTCAGGCGCTCGTCTACTGAGCTGGAGTACACGGGTAGCAACACAACCGAGGCGGCCGTGTTTCGATGGAAGCAAAACGCAAAAGGCACCCGTGTGCTGTGCGATGTCAGTACACGTTGAAGATCCCCAGGTAATCGAAATTATTCCGGAACCCTCCACCACGCCACCCTTATAACCTGAGTCTCTTTGGGACCTTACACCCCATGAACGTAAACATATCGCACTCCACGCACACACTGAGGGCTTATGCAACGTCACACTCCATTCTTCAGCCGCCAACGCCAGTTCTTCCGCCATGGAAGTTTGTACAGCTCAGCGACAACAAGCCAACAGATAATCGCCGACCAACATCTGCTAATGCGGCATCGTTGCTTCGCCAGAAATTTGAGGAACAAGATGCTTGCCTGCCTAAAGGATCCATTGTTGTCTACTTAGACGCAAGCATACAAGCCTGCGAAGCAACAACAGCTATCTACTGTCCGTGCAGACCTGTCCTCAATCAAACCTCTTGGTTTCAGCTTACGGAACCCCCTTCATCCATTTGTGCTGAGCTCGTTGCAGTTCAAGACGCACTCTGCTCCGTGGCCGGCATAACTATGCTCCCTGCGGCCCGCGTTGTCATCCGCACTGACGCCCTTCAAGTTGCCCGGTTGCTACGACGTGTTAGCCGCTGACCAACGATATGCACCACGCATCCCGCAGTCACTGCGTATTTAGGGGGTCCCACGAGATCTGCTGACCTATCAAAGCCGGGCAGATTTAGCGACCTGCCTTGCGAATCCAAACTCATCACTGTCTCGGTTCTTTCATTTGGACAATTTTACCCTCCATTCATCAAGAAAGGAACACCTCCGGCGCCGCGCACGTGCTCTCATCCCAACGTGTGCGGTAACCCTCCCTCGTGGTCTTACCCGTGCAGAGGAGGTTGCGCTTAGGAGGATCCAGGTCGGGGTTGCCCTCACACTAGCCATCACTCGGAAGTGGCCTCAGTACCGAGATTTGTTTCCTCGGCCTGCGTGTCCGATATCTAAACGCGAGGACATTGAAGCCCACGTTCATCACCTACTGTGGGACTGCCTAGCTCTCAAGCCTACAAGGATCCGGCGCCTCAAGAGAGCGGGTCTTTCACCGAGCAACCCTGCATCATATATTGCCTGGCCGCAGGGACAGCACCATCACTCACTACTGGACTTCTTAAAATCAGCTAGCCTGCTTCCATTACTTTCATCATTCCTTCATCCTTCATCACATCTTTGCCCATTGATGCCGTGAGGCAATAAATCTCGTTTAAAAAAAGTGTACTGCTTGAATTCTTTGTTGTACCGCTATATGTTCAATAAGGGATTTCTTAAGGCCCGCGATGCCTGAATATTAAAACTTCTTCGCAGCCGTAGCAGTGAGAATTATTTTGCTTTCAATGAACGCGATTTCGGGACTTAATTTATGGCTTCACAGCGGATGCGTTTCCATGAACATGAAAAGTAAAAGCGCCTGTTTATTGCGTAGTTTGTATTAAGGGGCTCGAATTAATCTTGAACCAATATCTCTTCCCATGTCTTTTGGGGAGGTGAAGACACAACTGGAGACCATCTCGAAACAAACGGCTGCCCGTCGAACAATAGAGTGACTTATCTTCTCCAGCGGTTTCTATGAGGCTTCAAATGCATAGTTACAAGCAGTAATGGGAAGGCTGACCAGACCCGGTGCGCCTCTTGATACATGTGACGGCGTGCGCTCGTCCATACCTGAAACAGCCCAAGCCAGTGGTGCTCTGTACTTTAATTGGAAAACGCACTCGTCCAAATGAGCCGCGTGTCAGGTATTACAACGCTTCACAACACCGCAGTAGCTCAGTTTGTTGCTGGATTTCGCGGCTTAAACGCGTTGCTGCCATTGAGTCAGTGAAAAGTCTCCCCCCTCCCCAATTTAACTTCTTCTCTAGCATCTTTCAACGGGACCAGGCATGCACATCCGAAGTTACTTGGAAACTGCGCTGTCAATGACGCTGATTAAGCTCCGTCTAATGACGCAGTAAAGCTTTCCCTCATTCCGCCTGAAGAAAGAAATTTAGAAATTTTCGGAGAGGGTTTTGCGCTGGGATTCTTTGATTTACGACGTTTCGGGATGTCGACCCTTCTCCCTATCGCCAAAAAGAAAAAAGTAACTACAGCAACACCAAAAATAAGCAAATAAGCGTTGCGTAATATTTTCTTGTTACTACACTCTAAGTGCAACCAGGAATAATAAATCAAGACCATGATGCATTCCTTCTACGTACGGGCCCGTGCCCTGGACTGCAACTTCAAGCCTCATTTTTCCGGCTATTTCCCCCATCCCCAACGCAACCTGGGAGGTCTGGGAGGCGACTCTACTCGGTTGCCACGACTTGCAGGCCCAACAACCCTTGGTCATGCGCGCCCGGGCGGCGGCCACCACCACTGGGGTACCAAACTAGGAACCTCAACCCAGTGTTGGTAAGGGCTACCGGTCGCGGAGATTGCTGGAGTGGGGGTTAGCCGCGCACGCACATATTGGGACGGTTCCTTTCTTTTTTTTCTTTTATAATATGGTGGACGGAAAAGCTATCCCCACGTTCCTGGTCTTCAAAGAGCGACACCTTGAACCCCTCTCCACCACTGGGCATACGGGTGTGCGCTTATGCGCATTTGTGCAGTTGTGTCTTTGTTCACGCACGCTTCCTCTGTCGAAGAGGGAGCGTGAACAAAGGGCCAGCCGCATTCTCAAAAACGAGAGCGGCTTCTCCGCTGGCCGAACGGAATAGAAATAGCGCAAATTTTGTGTAAGATGCTAATTACCTCCCCGTGGCTGACAGTGGAGTGCATAGATAGTCCATGCGTCTTTAGATAGCGTAATTCCTGAAACATCTTCTTTTTCAGCCTTTTCTAGAATGCTGCTCCCTGTATGCACGCCATAGAGTTTTATGCGAAAGTGTAAGGAGCTATTTCTGCTGAAACTGTCGCCCTGCGTCAGTCGAAAAAATCACATACTACAGGACAATTAGAATACAGAAGTAATTTAATAAAAGCAAACAGCTGGCATTGGCAATCGAACGGAGTTACTCTACGGGTACGGCACAAATAGGCCGCGATGTTTTTATTTTTCTTTACTGCGAGGAAATCACGATTGCTGAGCTAACACATGCCTACGAAGGGTCTTTGGTTCAAGCATGTTAGACGTGCACATAGTGAACGCGTTGTGGTACGTCAGTGACTAAGTAACGTTAGTTTGGGAGGTGTGCTGATATTATAGCAACTTAAAGAACAATCAACCAAAATATCAACATGCTAATTAGGCGTCAAAAATTGCGTGGAATGAAAGCGCAGTGTTATTCCACTTAGCTCTCAACGAACCTACGTAGGGCAAGCGAGTAGATGCCTGAACAAGAGGATCAGAGAGCACGAAAGATTATGCGAGCAAGTAGCAAAATCCGGAAATCTGGCACCACATTGCGCACACTGCAAATGCACCCCAAAGCTAAAAAACAAGGTAATAGGTCGGGCCAGAAACAGGCGGGAACGCGACATTATCGAAGCTTTCGCTTTGCATGTTGCTCCAGATAAGCACTGCGTCAGCTCTCCTTCGTTGATGTTAGGGAGAACTGAATCAAACCACGTCACGAATAGTAATCTTCGGCTGTTGTAAAGGCACGTGTTGATCGTTTTTATTTTTTTTACATTTTTTTTTTCCATTCATATCGCTCTTGTCAGCGCCGTGCGCTCTTCCCTCTTCTGTGTATGATTTCACGTTAATATGTGTATATAGTCATGTTTGTTCCGAGAATAAACAGTTGTTAGAAAGCGCTTTGTCTTGTGTGTTCGTTCCTTTTCGTATTTTGGTAGCGCTCACCAATAACTTCAAGGAATTATGGCGATTTATCGTACTGAAACAAATAGTGTGTATGTGTATCAGTTGTAGTGGCGTAGTGTGTCGTGCTGTGTAGCCTAGATAGTGATTGGTAATTACTAATCGATAATTTTCATTGGTGACTGGTATTTGGTAATGTTATCCGAATTTTTTTAGGGATCAATGGCCGTGATCAGTTATGTGATTGCGCACTAGTAATTTGTAAGAAATGAGAAAGGAAACGAGTAAAGATAGAAAAAGAAGGAGGAGAAGCGGCTACCGCGTCAGCTGTTAAGGCGAAGCTTAAAGGGACTCTGAAACACCTTCCGAAGAGAGCACATCAACTCGCTCAATCACTGCATTGAGTTGCCATGAAAACCCGAGCCAAATAATACACTTCTACACGCATCAGAGGACCAACAATCACGTGCAAAAGTTGGAGAGCCATCCCCTGCGAGTTTTTCATGCTCGCACCCTCCTCTGTCGCTGACACCTGCGTTTAAAAGTTGAAAGCCGGCTGTTGGTTGGATTCTTTCTGACGTCAGGCAGCGAACATGACCGCAGCCAATAAGCTGCATAGCTCGGGCGGGTCAGCAAGCTCTCCCCTCCCCCTCGGCGATGGGGGCCTGCGGAGAAGCTCCGACCTTACAGCGCGCGATAAGTGATGAGAGAATAGCCGTGGACACTCTGAAATTCAAATTTTGACTAAAGATAACTTAGCTTTTACAAAGCGCATTAAGAAAAATTCTGCCTGGATAATATTCCTGAAGTGGCGTGCTTTAACATGCCATGCATACCGCAACTTTATTGAGCCCATTTAATCGTCCTCCTAGTGTTTTTTTGCCGCCATGGTTTAAACTCACTGCTACTCTGAAAGCACCGAATTTGCAGGCGGCGCGCGGGATAAATTGAGCTGTTGCCGCCAGGAATGGTGCAGCGCGGGGAACGCGTCGTCTGCTAGACGCGGCAAACGCCGATACTGCGCGCGGTGTCTTCTCCGCTAGCAGCGTATCGATCGCCTTTGTACAGAAAATAGTGAATGAAAGCGTTAGTACACGAAAACGGAGAAATGCTTTAGGGGATGATTTACGAAAGCCTTCAAAGCGCCGTAGGAACAGCTACATAACATTTCACTTTCTCGACTCCCCCGCGTGCTATCGCAACGCAAAAAGTAGGCTGGTTCTCACGCTCCATACCCTTTTTGCTTCAATAAGAACAGCGCAAACGACGTTGCTTAATACTTGCAAGGCACGCCATTTTAATAGGCTCGCCAATGGATCTTTAATACAAGAGGCTACTGCTGCGGGCTAGTTGTTTCGACATGATAGAAAGGAACAGCCCGAACACACGACGATGTCATTCACCTTTATCGTCCTGTATTTGCGCCGTTTCTTTCCTCTTTTAGTGAATGGAGTCGCTTAGAAAGGTGAAATGTAGAAAGCATGTTTTTGTTAGGCTGGCTCTTCATCATCCCCCTCCCCCCCCCCCCCCCTCCCGTTCCTTCCTTTTGTGGTAAGTACTTGCACAACTCTATCGTCATAGGGCCATCGCGCTCGGACTGCGCAGCCAGATGCCTCGTCTATAAGGTCAGCTTGCGGCTGCCTGCGAGGGATGGAGTCCAGAATTGGTTGGACTTCAATCTCTTTCAGGGAGTAGTTCTCTTAGTGTTTTGGCCCAGAAAAGAAACGAAGACATAGCGGCACCGCAGACAGACTTCCATTGTATAGTCGAAACGTGTTTGAGAGACCATAATATGTTTACTGTTTCGGCCATTTAACAACAAAGCTGCCGGAATAACGGCAGCTAATGGAGTAGGCGGTCCCCGATTAAGAGGCGATGTTCGTACGTTTTCAGGTGGCGTAGAAACGAAAATGAATAACAGCATTCTATTGTAGCTTTTTGAATCGAAAGCTTCACTACGCTAGGTAAATCCGATTTCGCCATGCGTTGCCGGATGACCTTCAAGTGAGCCAGAGGTCAAGTGTGGCTATAGGCCATACCATACTGAGCAGTCCTTACTGCAGCGGCGTAGGTCATGGCCTGGGGTTCTGTGGCCGTCGGGGTGCCAAGTGCCTGTTGCACTTCTTCCCGTACCACGTCCATCAGAGTCACTGCTTGTGGCTGTGGGGAGGATGGCAGTAATCGGCGTAGCTCCTCTCGGATGCTTTCGCGGATAACTTCCCGCAAGCTGTCGCTAGTGGTGGCCGGCGTGTCCGAACGGATTGCACAGGCAGAGGAAGGGCGGTTGTACTGCCGAGCTCGGACGTCGAGGGTCTTCTCAATTGTGCTGGCTTCTTGCGTGAATTCCTCGACTGTTTTTGGCGGCTGGCGGACGAGGCTGCCAAAGAGTTGTTCTTTTACGCCGCGCATTAAAAACTGAACTTTCTTTTCCTCGGTCATCCCGGGGTCGGCGCGGCGAAATAGGCGCTTCATCTCCTCGACGTTACCGCGGACGGGCTCATTCGGAAGCTGGATCCTGGACTCGAGGAGTCGTTCGCCTCTTTCTTTCCTCACGACACTGGGGAATACTTTCAATAGTTCTCTCTTGAATAGCTCCCATGTCGTAAGGGACGACTCGTAGTTTTCGTACCACGTGCGTGCGGAGCCATCCAATGAGAAGAACACTTGTCCAAATTTTGCCGCATCATCCCACTTGTTGAATGACGCCACGCGCTCAAATTGGTCCAACCATTCTGCAGGGTCTTCGCCTAGGGATCCATTGAAAGTTGGCGGCACCCACGGCTGCTGTAGAATGATCGGTGTCGACATCTTCGGGGAGGTTGCGGTGCTCGTAGCAGCGCCTTTTCGCTGTCTGGTGCGGTCCGGCAGTTTCCCGAACTCAGGCTCCTCTCCCTGGAGACGTCGGCTGGCTCGCTGAGCTAGCTGCTGGCTCGTCCTCGGGTGCGAAGTGCTAAAGGCTGGCTTCACGACTTGAAGGGGGCGTCCGGAGCATGGAAGTTAACCCCGCACCTCCACCAGATGTCACGTAGTGGGGACGGCAGTCGAAGCAGCGATGAAGACGGACGAAAGGGTCTTCTAAAAGAAAACTGTTTATTGTGCTGACTTGCACCCAAAATGGACTGAATCACTCGGCGGCGGCGAAGCGACAAGCGTGCTCGGCGGTTGTTGAACAGAATGCCCGCCGCTGTCGGCCGTGCTCAATTTAAAGCTGATAGCGAACTTTCGAGATAGAGCGTGCAAAGTTACTAGAACATTCCGGAACAACGTATACTCCGTTTCATACATAGCTGTCTACACAGCCAAAGGTACGGATATAGTCCGTCAAAAAAAAACTAACAAAATGTGTCACTCCGCCTCGCGTCGTGGCTGAGTGGTACGAAGCGCGGGCATGTTTGTTCATTTTGTGAGGGGGCCCAGGTTCGATCCTCAGCATAGGTTTGTTCTTTTTTTATCTTTTTTCGGCGAATCTCTAGATAGAAAGTCTAAATGCGAGCCATATATAGGTGGCCTTTTTTGTTATCAAAATGAAATGACTTCTTTAATAAGAAGCGTGCTGTTAACTTTTTCCGCAGGGAAACGAAAGTGAAGTGAGAGTTGGCAACGGACGTGCTGAGAGGCGCTGTTTTTCGGTGTTCACGGATTTTTTCGCATGCTGCACACAATGAATCATTAATTGTGGGGTGATAGAATTCAGTGTGGCTTCAATTATTCGAGGCAGCGTCGTCTGGAGGCTACGCGGTATAGATTGGCGATGTTGTTTTGGATTTATAATTCATGGGGTCCAACGTCCCAAAGCTCGCTGTTCGTCCTCCTCACAAACCACGGTAGCTCGCCGCCTTCTCGCGGTAACAATATCAACGGCGAAAATTCGGCTTTCTACACAAAGGATGTGTAAGTACAGAGTGAATGAACGTGGTGGCTGGTATAATTAACATCACCTCGCATGTTTTTAATATTTGTACATATCCGCAATGATAGAAATCATGTTTGTTACTGGAGATTACCGTTTGTGCTCAATCGTGAGTTACTGTAGTTTTTTTACTGCTGCCCAAACATACCAGGGTTTGAAAACTGGTGTTGCAGATTATAGAATGTTATATGTCGATATTTGCTATGCATGCCGTGTGAATGGCCGACCATGTTTGTACGGCCTGTATTGTAAAGAGAACAGTGCGCCAAAATTCTCTTGTCCAAGACTTTTTTGATCATTTACATGCTTGAGGAAATCAATTTTTAACCCCCCCCCCGCCCCCAAAAAAAAGGCTAGATGTCAGGTGAACCATTGAAGCGTATGTCCCCAAATGCCACAAGTCCACAAATACCAATTGTTCATTTTTTTATTAAACGGCACCCTCTCAGTATCTTGTGTGCCATTTGCTCTCGCAGTTTTGTAGTAGGCCAAAATTTCAGAGCTGGAGCATGGGATAAATACTATATAACTTCAGCAGGGAACAAGCATGAAAACTGCCAAACTTTGGCATACACAGTCGAAGACCAGCAGAGCAATGTCGCCAACAACTTGGGACAAACAGCATATATAGGAGCACAAATTATAGTGAGCTACACAATATGATAAGGCTAATCATACAGGCAGCACTAAATAAATCTTTTGTGGAGAATTTTCTGTGACGCCAGTTCCAGAGAATGAAGTCATATGGGTCATGTGGTCTTAGAGAGAGGAGGCCACAAGGCACTTAAAAACCTCGGAATATTTATACATAATAGATAAATCAGAATGCGAGTTGAGACAGCAATGAAACAACGCACAAAGCACGATATGCACAAGGCAGAAAATGATCATAATTATGAAGACTTTGAACACATGACTAGGAACGATGGCAGTTGCTGATGCTACATACAACATATATGGCATCTTACTATCACAAGTGGCTCAGCGGCTACGGTGCTAGTGTCTCCATAGTCTCTGTTGCTTTATGACATTCGAACTCAATAATACGATCAAACTATCACAATGTCACAAATAAAATAAAAAGCAACTGCAGCACAATAAAGCAGGAACAAGTGAGTAACAAGTAAGAAAAATTTCAAACACGATGATAACTGGCACGCAATTTTCTTGCTCACGTTTCATACGTCTGGAGCCGTGCTATTGCAGTAAAACCTAGTCCCGGTATTCACACAGTAGAGGAGACACCCAATTGAAAACAACGCATAACACGGCATAAAACACACCAGACATGAGTAATATTATATAAAAAATGACCAACAAAGCAATGTTGCACAGTGAGAACCTCATAAAGTAGAGAGGAAGAAAGGACAAACAGTCATCTGGACGTTAAATATTTCCGTAGTTCTTTGACACGGGCACTTTTGCTTAATGCAAAGCAGTGACATTGAACACATGCATGGTAGAAAGATAGGAAGAAGAAGGCTGCACAGTATGAGAGAGCACTGAACAAAGGTTGAGCGGCAGCCTCAGTTCGCAAGCCGAGCCAACGTTTCGACAAGGAAACCTGTCTTCGTGTTTCAGCTGACACCTGAAAATTCGGGCAGAAACTATTTCACAATGACTTTCGATGATAGTGTGACCAGCATCCAAGCGTTATCTAGATGCCGTAGCAACACCCGGATAGAGAAATCCTCAAAGGAGGCAAGTAATGTTGTTCACATTAAATGGAAAACGCGCTGCAGTGGCGCACTGGTTATGGCGCTCGACTGCTGTACCCAAGGATGCGAGATCGTATCCCGGCCGCAGCGGCCGCATTTCGATCGAGGCGAAAAGCAAGGCGCCCGTGTGCTGTGCGAGATTTCAATGCACGTTAAAGAACCCCAGGTGGTCGAAATTTCCGGAGGCCTCCACTACGCCGTTTCTCATAGCCTGAGTCGCTTTGGGACGTTAAACCCCATAAACCAACCAACAAACAATAAATGCAAAAACTCTGCAAAGAAAACAGTATTATTCCAGCTCCTCAATGCCACTCAATTCAGAGCTGGACTCTTCAGACGAGCTGCTTGAACTGCCAATGGCGAAAACTACTGGGTCAACTTCATCATCGAAAATTATATCCCTTTCCCAGGCTTCATCCTCAATGCGCTCAGCATGTGCACAAAAAATTTGCCAGTCTTCCTTTGACACATGTGCCAAAGCCTGAGGCAGAAGCTCCTCAACTTCAGCCAATGTGAAAGCTTTGTTTCTTTTTGCTACGAATCCTTTCACCATGCTCCACACCTGCTCAATCGGATTAAACTCGCAATGGTACGGAGGCAGACGCAACACTTCGTGGCCATGTTTTGCGGCAAGTGTGTCGATCGCATGCACAGTGTGTCCGCTCGTCGTTCTTTTGCACAAATCGAGCAACTCAGCTCGTACCATGTCTGTTGACCAGGATATACCCTTCCTTGTGAGCCATGCCTGGATTTCAATCTTCCGAGTTGATGTCGTTGGTGGCTTTTCGAGCGCAACACTAAGGTAAGGGGCATTATCCATAACAATAATGCTGCTGTTAGGAATGTTTGGCAGCAGTTTGCTTGAAAACCACTCCTCGAAGTACTTGCCGTCCATCTCGGAGTGGTAATCAGCTGAAGCGCCCTTCTTGGCTCTGAAGAAGTCGGCAGCACCGCTCACAAAGCCTGTGAGGCTACTGCCTGCATGAACGAGGATCAGGCGGCCTCCTTTCCCCGATGGCGCTGGCAGACCTGTAGTCAGGCCCCTAAGAAAGGCATCTTGCGATGACTTGACAGTGCTGTCCTTCCACACATGTTGCCTGGTGTGGCCAGCATTGACCCAAGCCTCATCGAGGTATACGATGCACCTGCACGGGGAGGCAGATAAAAATACCGATTGAGTTTTTATGGTGCACCTGCACGGGGCGGGGGGGCAGAACAAATATCGCTCGAGTTTTTGTTGTTATCAATGTATTCATCATAGAAATATAAAATGTCGCGTATGCAATTATTACAAACTTTTGAATGGCTATTAGAATATTCTTCAATTCGTCATTCGAACTGAATAGTGCCTACTGAAAACACAAATTATATATGTAATGCTTTCGAATAATCGGCACCAAGGTGCACGGACCCGGAGAATAGAACAAAGAGCGAGAAACTAATTCTTCTTTGCAACATCCGCGATTCAGTGTCATCGCTATTTGATTCGTCTTTTATTTTATTTTAAAAACAGTATTAATGATTTCACAAAATGAGTGCATGACGTACACAGCTAGGTGCGATGAAGGTAGGCAAATAATGTAAAAGTCGCTCTCTCAACGATCATTAAAAACGAAGCGCTTACCTCCCTTGGCTCCGGAATGCTTTGATAGCTCTGAGATACCGGCGCCGCCAGGCTACTATGTCGGATCGCTCGATGAGTGCGAGAGTTCGTTTCCTTTTTTCGAACTTGAAGCCCATCTCTTTCAGCAACCTCCACAAGGTGGCTTTGCTCATATCCGGCAAATCGTCATCTCCGTTTACTTCATGCAGGATACTGTCCAAAGTCGGTATTTGTCTTTCGGCATACATACGATGCAACTTGAGCCGGATGGCGTTGACCGTAAAGCTGTCGTACTTCACACTGCGGGAGCTTGATATTGCCATCCTTTTCGGTCTTTTTTGCGGTGATTTTACTCCGCCAGAAAGACCTTCTTTCTTAAACCTCACAACTGTCCGAGGGCTCACTCCGGTCATCTCGCCCACAATTGCGAGAACGTCACGCACAGTCTTCTCGGGGTGGAGCTTCCTTATGCTTGCGTAGACATTAACTATCACCGCCTTGCAGTCTTTAGAAAACTTTGGAGACTTCACCTTGAAAAAGAGGCGAACAGGAGATGTTTTCGAAGTCGAAGCGGGGGAAGAAAACAAGCGAGCAGGTGACAGCGACGCCATTTTCACAAACAGACCTGCCGGCTCAGCTGCGAAAACCTGATACAGCCGGCGCCTGAGAAAACGAAAAATCTGCGTCTCTCGGTTCTGGAAAACATAAAAGAAAAATCAATCTATTTGCAAAATAAAACACTTCCATCGGTCTACTATAAAATCAACTACTGTTCACTTTGCTTGTCAATTCATTTCTATTTTTATTTTTGACGCACTATATTATGATGCGGACGAGGATCGCAAACAGGCACCGTAGCCTTGGCTGCGTAGACAGCTAAGTATGAAACGGAGTATAGAACCAGCTCTGCCTGGCTGCGATCAATCGAGATAAATCTAGTCGCGTCTTGCGCCGCAAAGAAAGCGATAAGGTGGTGTGGCGGCAGATTTGAAAAATGAATAAACACTGCAAATATTCGTGGCAATATGGTTCATCATGGTGTGGCACCACTTAACCTTTGACCTTTCAATTCGCTGGTACAGGGAGGCAGAATAGGCCGCAGCGTTCGTCGGGTGACCAGACTTTCGCGATCAGCCATTAATTCAACTGCCACCTGCCAGGGTGGCAAGATGGGCGCGCTGCCTATTCAGTGTCCGTAACGCATTCAATGTTACAGGCGCCAAGCCGCGTCTACTCGACCGATACATCACAGCTTTCGCTCTCTAACCTGATTCTGCAGTAGTTAAACCGCAGCTAATTTTTTTTCCCTTCCAGTGCGTAGTTTTAGGAATTGGTTGGGAGCAAAGTAAACCTGCCATTGGTAAGGAATAACAAGGTTAGCAAATGTGGAATCCAATATGCAAATGTGCGCAGCGCATTTGCATATCGGCAAAAAATACTCTGCCATATACTAATTACACCAAAATCTGCAGGAGTTTCAATACATGCCTTTCTTAGAATGCACTAATACTGGCCGAGCATACTGATTCAAGGAATGGAATTCACACTAGCAACAGGTATTAGGAAAGTGGAGGTGTAGTCACGAGCCTCCGGAAGAAATGTGAATAATCCGCCGAGAAAAAAGCTCGCTACAGAACGTCCCCGAAAGTATAGCCGTCACAAGAAAATTGGAGAGGGCACATAAGCTCCACCTGAGGGTTTGACACGTTAGCGTTAATGAGTTAACGCCTATACATGCGAAACTGGGCATTCTCAAAATATACATTATAGGTTCCTGGGAGTCCCCATACCGTTCCTTGCGCAATGTCTCAGCGGTTAACGCATGCGCTTCCAGTCTGCGATGGCAGGTGCTGCCATAGATAAAGCTTGTGCTGCACATGTTTCTCTTCCAGAGCAACCTGTCGCGAGCAATCATCAAATTGCCACCTGCCACGGTAGAAAGTGTGCTCACAGTTGGAACGAAGACCGCACAAAAAAAAAAACTACCGCGAGAAGAGAGGACGGCATGGCACAAAGAACGCTGCTATCAACTACTTTATTTTCTCAGCAATTGCCTTTCTTTCTTTGTTGTCACCGTGTTTTTGATAATAGCCACCTTTCACAATCAAAGAGGCGATAAAATCATTTATATCTCTTAATATCCAGTCTGTCAAAGATTTCTGGCGCCGCACATGTGTGACATGTAATGTGACCACCTATATGAATGTGACTAGCTGACAAAATAAACCAGTTTATAGTAGCGACCTTTTTTTGCGTTGTCTTCGTTCTGAGTATGAATGACCAGCTAGCCTGGCATCATGTTTTATTGACGCAGTTTGCTCACAATTCGTTGCACAGGTTGTGATGACACCACAGGGTCACCTGACCTAGGTGGCCCACATAGCTTACTTTTCGGGCCACCTTTCAACAATGGCGGGTTACGCGTGACCGAGCAGAATCTTCTACCCCAGGTTATCCACAGAGTGGCCACCCCGCGGGTAGACAGGGTGGCCAACTGAGCCATCCTACCCCACTCTATTTTTCGCTCCCAGCGCCGACGCCGACGACGACCGCGACGTTGATTGTTTCCGCACAACGGGATCTTTAATACTACAACGTTAAAAGGACACCGAAAAGGTTTAATGTAGTGACACCTAATAAGTAGAATGCTGGATAAACGAAAATAATGGCTTGGGACGTGAGCGATAAGGTCACACGACCGATAAGGTCTCGCACGGCCGAATGTCCTTTATGGGGACAAGTCTCTCCCGCAAGCGATCCACCCAATCATATTCTAGTTTGCTGTCTGAGTTTTCGCTCCAGATTTCAAAGAACGCTTCATCGAATTACCTCCTATTGCTGCGCACGCTGCACACGCAGGCGCAAGACATCGGAACCCTCGGCGACCCCGAGATGCCATGATGTGGCCGATTTCGGCACAAAGCGATACTGAAAAAAGGGAGGAAAGTCTTAAGCTCCGCCTTAAGTGTATGGCGCGATAAAGTTCCAGAGTTAACGCCCATATATGCGGAATTGGTCATCCTCAACTTCACATTCATACATCCCTGGGAGTCTTCATACCCTTCCTGACGCAGTGGTTCAGCGGTTAAGCGATGCGCCAGTGCCCTGCAATGGCAGGTGCTCCCAGCGGTGGGCCTTGTGAGGACCAGGTTGCTCTTCCCGAGTGACCAATCATTATTTAACTGCCACCTGCCGCGGTGGACAGTTCGTTCACAATCCGCTGAGCACGTTCTGATTGCGCCAATGGTTTACGTGACTGAATTGGGCCACCTTCCACATAGGTTGCTCTTGAGATTTTTCGTGGAATTTTCGCCGACGGTCAAAGACGCCGACTGCAACCCGAGCTTTTCGTCGACACAAATTACTCAACGCTATCGCTTTAAAACTGTTTCATCAAACACGCCGTCCAACCACCGCGGAAGCGCTGCGCCGAGTCAGCCAGACGCACGAGCGGGTCATCTATTCCGGCGCCTGACCGCGTGATCGCGGCTTGCCATTAAACTGCGCCGCTGCGAAGAACAAACAGCGGTGGTACTTTCACAGTTATAGCACTTAGAGTTCTTTCCTTCCTGCATTACAGTATATAGGATAAAAAAATATTCCTCGTTTCGTGAACGGGCGCCGTTTCAATGGGCCTCCATGAAGCTGGTTCGGATGCACCGCGGTGGTGAAGCTGCGGCTCGCTGGCGAGGTGCTGCTCTTTGGGCGTGCTGATGGGCTAGGCGAGGAGCGCTTGCAAACGTGAGAAGCTGTCGCAGATGCAGCTTGGATTTCAGCAAGATCAATTAGACGAAAATGATAGGATGAGCTTGTTATTCTCGAATGTTGTGAATGAAACGCAAAAAAGAGTTCGAACACGGACAAGGGGCAACCACAACCGCAAAGCCCTTCGTGCGATGTATGTACACGTGCATGCCTCACGATTTTCTTTTTGCGCTTCATGCATCTTGTTCCTTTGCTATGAGGCTCGCGCACTTAGCCCTACCGCTATGCGCTATAGTAACAAAACTAAAGACAACGAAATGTCACTACGCACTGCACGTTGGAGCACCTAAGAAAAAAGGAACAATGCCCTTTTTATGGCTCATTGTGGCTGCACAAATTCGAGCTCGTCTTTTGTTCCCGCGCCTGTCGATCCAGCTCGCTCTCTAGCGGGGCTTTACCTTTTGCAGCAGCGCCACAAGCAGAAAGCCAAGGCTTCCATGATAAGAGAATTTGAAAGTTCGCAACTTGCGCCTATCGCCTATGGCCGACTTCATTGCCATCGGCTGGCGCACGCGATTGTAGAACGCGGTCAAATCCTTGAAACTCTTGTCATATGCTCTGTACCTCTGTATTGCGGTTATTGGTTGGTATAAATAAAGGCGCGGAAGCAGACTTACCTTGTGTGAACACCTGGATCGCATACCGTAGTTGAAGGAATAAAGGAATGGGCGAAGAAGGAGATTTCTAGAACCAGCGTTTACGCGAGTTACGCAGCAGAGCTCGAGCGTAGTAAATTCAAAACTTTAAAATTTGCAACCGCTAACATCTCGAAGAGACGCATGGGCTACGAGACATGCTCTTATGGAGGACTGCGGATTAATGTGGACCAACTATAGTTGTTTATGTGCAGTGACATCGGACAGAACACAGCCGCGAGCGTAGTATAAGTTTTGTTCGTTACAACTGCAACTTTTTCCTCGGGGTTTTGTTCCCTATTTGTCAAAACTGCCCGCTTGTTTGAAGCTAACTCCGCACTTCATAGGGTGGCCGGCTGAAACCACGCGTGCGTAACAGCTTGGCTTTCCGCTGTGCGGTAGCATTGAGTTGCAGGAGTTGTTCGCATCAGGCATCACAGCATAGCAGCATATTTGCCCCTGCCGCACTATTTCGAGCATGCTTTAACCCTTGCCCTTTTGGAGCGATAGGTTCACTTCTTGCGCACAAACCTTGAAGGTCAGTTTACGGCACAGATAAGAGTTTGAAGCGGCTTGAATTAAGAAACAATCATAAGAAAATTGTAGTGCAGGTGGAAATGGAACCAGGGCTCTGGCATGCGAGACGGGGACGCTTACATTCCGCCACAACTGTCTTTTTTATTCTTTATTGAACTCCGCCATGACTCCTGGAAGTGAATTAAGGCGCGTTTAAGATACGTATCTTCCAGATATGTACTCAGGCGTGCATGAGCAATTTAACTATGAGTATGTAAACTACAGATATCCCAATCAAGCGAGAAGCGATGTACGTTTCAGGTGAATATTCCTTCGTGCATAGTGTGCAGTCGTAGCGCCATCATGCGGCACTCATTGAAACCCCCAACACGCAATGTGCGGAGATTTTCCAGCACACGGCGCGACCGAACTTTCGTTCCAACTAACCCCAGCCAAGTTGAACGGGAGCCGATTTTTTTTTTTTTTACGGTCTGGTTCGCTCTGGCGCCGCTGCTCCGGGCAAGCGACACAATATTATTAAAAAAATGGAGAGCTGTGCATAATACACTACATTCTGTTCTGGTTCTGGCCTTCTGAGTATAAAGGTGCAATAGTAGAACAGCGATGAGGATAAAGCCATCGCATAAGCGAGTTTTAGCGGAGCAAAGCAACGGGGAACATGGCGGAAACAGTCGACAGTCTAACGTCCGCTCGATTGCGGTAGTTACGACTTCCAGGCAGGCGATGTTTTGTCGCTTCGATGGTTTGAGAAGATTACTTTACGACACCATTTACCTGCCAGATGTGCTTACATTATAACTCCTTAGTACAGCCACGTTTGTACAACGGCACTTACAAGAAGCATGCAAAAAAAATTTCTGAGTGATGAATAGCATATTTAAAGGTGCACAGCTCAAATGAAACGACTGAGCAGAAGGATGAACGCTGCGGTGTGAACTTTTTTAGATGTTCGCAGCCCGAACAAAAACTGCTGACGAGAAAAAGGAAAGGAGTACGAGCGCTGTTCTTATTTAACTGCTCCAAGCATTGAATAAAAGCCCAATTCAGGCATAGCATTTTATTTTGTACATTACGAAACCTCTGTTATACCCTGCATTTGAAAAGCAGTACAGTGCATTTTGCTGGCGCTCATGTGAACCACAACACCGTCGGTGCCTTATCAGGTGGTACCCGCTGGCATTATTATCACCCTTAGTTGGACGCAGAGCACGGGACCATGCATCACAATAAAACCAAGCACTCTCGACACTTGTGCAAGGAGACGAAAGAGAAGAGAGGGCTTGGTCGAGTGGTGTGTAGATGCTGTCGTCTGCTAGTGTCGTTTAATTGGGCTGCAAAGGGTACTTCTGAAACGTCCCTTTGCGATGAATTCGCTAGTCTGCTCATGTAATTGATGGCGCCACAAGTGGGCACTGGGATATAAAAGACGAAAAAGGCTGACATATTAATTGAAAAGTGAAAAATGAAATCTTAAACTGAAAGACCATGCCGCTGTTTTATTTTATGCACTGCCAAAGGCTGGCTTCCGCGACAGGGTCAATTAGTTCCGGTAACTTCACGATAGGGCGCGTGATGCGCCAGTCAGCCCCCTAGTGGAAATGCAGTGATGCAAAAATAGTTTTGCTTGTATAATTCTCAGGCTTACCACAAAATTTTTTGTGCCAGGCACACAATCATGCACTGCAAGCGCTGCAGTTCTGTTATATTAGTTAGTAGGACAATGTCATCAGCAATCTGAATGTGTTTTGAGCTCATTCTCACACAAAATAGATTTAGTGAACTACACAACACCCAGTGATTAGTGCTCTTACCTTTACAGGTCTTCTCGCTACACAATTTCTTTTAGATGAGAAGGCTCTACGAAAGGACCTTCGTCCTGAGTTCTTGATTCGCGTAGCACGTCATAGCATCCAGGTTTTAAACGCTGGAGTGCCACGTTTTCCAACGCCCATCCGTAACTCAATAGGAATCTGCTCTTCAGAACCCAGAAGGCGTAGTCGTGAAGTGATTTTATCACTTACCCAGGGTGAACAAGCAGTAATTAACAACAATGACAGTTGCTTCCCTTCGATTTTTCTCTTATCGGCTGTATTCTGTAGTAGCACTTAGCTATGATGTCGGTGCAGTTCATATGCACATTTCATTTCTAATTCTGATTAGCTTCCTTTACGTTGAGCATGGCAGGCTCAGCCACTTATGTGCCATAAAACCTAACAAGACATGCTTCCTCTAAGGCTCCTAAGATACCGGGTATTTACGTATTTTAATGATAAAATACTGTGGGAAGCAAGTTCTGTGCGCACGACAAAAACTGCAACTGAGAATTTCGAAGTATTTTTGCAGCTACCATCTCCGCCGGACGTCTCCGTAAGCGCGCACGTCACCTCCAGCTGCTGCTCGTACAGCTTTGTTCAACTTCATCGCCGCAGCGTTCCCTGCACCCCTGTTGACAAGCTCTCCATCGTCACAATTGCGTGTCTCTGCAGTTGCAAACAACGCCCTCCAAGTGTGCTTCAAGTAAAGCGGCGTATATCCGTGGCTCGTCAGAATTCTCGGCCTGGTGCAAGGAGTGAAGAGTTTCCTGTAGTTCAGGAATCCTTCGTCGTGAACCCTTCTCACGCCCATCTTCTCGGCTACTATGCCTGTGAGAAACACGTCTTCAAGGTAGAGGTACGGCACCCCAGAGCTGCCGCGAGCCAGCAATGGGACGCTATCCCCGGACAGGAGGTACGCGGGACCAGCCAGGAAGTCCGGGTAGGATGCGTTCCGGTACGCCCTGGTGGACACGTACCACTTGCTCCGGGGGTTCCTCTGCGGCGTCCACTTCTGGGCCAGCAAGCCCCACAGCGTCCGCTTGACCCCACTCAAAGTTTGCACACGAGACGCGAGATCCCACACGTTTAAAAGCATGTCGTCGTCGATCTTGAGCAGAAGGCTGGCGTTGGGACAGTAGAGACTCGCCCAACGGACCATAGTTATGGACTTGAGAGTCAGGTTGCGGTAAGAGTCGACGAAGTCAGCCTGCAGGATGTCCCCGTATTGAGTGTCCTCGTATACGATGTTGCTCTGGTACGGCTTGAGCTTGGGCGTTCCCACGAGAAAGACGAGCTTGTACCCACGCCGGCGGGCGGCTTGACCCCAGGTACTGCGGATAGCGTTTCGCTGGGCAAAGTTAATAGAACTGGTGATAACCACAATAAGAACGGTCGTAATCCCTCTGGTGCCGGAACACAGAGTAGGCTTGTTGAGGATGTAGCGGAAAGTGTAATTATCTACAGCGTCTTCCACAGGCAAAGATTTCAGCGATGAATTTAGTTGAGTTGGGACTCCAGGCTTGTTTTTAACCAGCGAGCTTTCACTTCTTGTGGGTTCCGCCAGTGAAAAATCGTAACTGCTTTCTGCAAGTCCCGCAATATCCCAGTGGCGGCTGACGTGAGAGGCGTGTAGGTACCACAGGAAGACAATGTAAGCGGCGATGCAGGTTGTGACGCAGAGTAGCAGCTTCCGTGAGAATTTGCAGGGAATGGTCATCCCTGGCCGCTAGACGTACCATCAGGAAGGGCCTGCAGAAGCAGAAAGTAGAGAAAGGTGTTTCATTAGTGAAACACATTACGGTCATACATGATTTTCCACATGAATCCCTGGTTTCTCTTTGTGAAGTGCCCACGCAATAAATGTATGGTTTGGAGCAAAGAACAATAAATAACTTTCGATGTCAAATCAGTGGTTTATGGTGCGGTGCATATATATAGTACTCGCAACACTTAAATCCCTTCGCAATGTATTTCGACTCATTTTGCTTCAGGCCGTGCAAACTTTTATTTTGTTAATTAGCGGATATCACCCACGGTATCTTAACGTACTCAGGCACGACCGCGAATCCAATATTATGACGTACACCAGTACATTTGTATGTTTCTAGCCGCAACAAACGCTGCAAACATGCTTCATTGTTGTTCTTATTAGCATCTCCTGATACTACCTCTACGTCTACTTTCACGTCACTATAGTATCTTATATTATCGCGCACTGCAACTGCAATGAAGGGGTTTCAAAATACTTGGTCGCAGCAACTTCAGCCTAGTCAAACAGTCCAGTACTTATCCGAACGGGCTTTAATCTATTACATTATTTCTTTGGATGGGGAATGGAGGACCAGTTTGGGACAGCAGATCAGGAAGTCCGCTGCTATATGCGTGCCGGGGGAAGGGAGCATAATAAGAGGGCTCTTGTACGAAGAATACAGCTGTTAAGAAATGAGCCACTGCCCTGCGGCGGCAGGTGCTGTCGACTTGTGGGACCCAGTTTGGTCATCCCGTGCAACCTCTCACGGCCAATCATTGATTGAACCGCCACGTGCCACGATGGACAGTTTGCTCACAATCATATGGGCAGTTTTGATGGTTTATTGGCCACCTAGATAACAGTGCTGCCCACCGGCCAGACAGACATATGTTAGAAAAGGCGAGAAAAAGAAGGAAGAATACTGCCCTGTTCCGCCCCGCCGTTTCGAACAGGCTAGAGGCAACTCACCAGCCAAACAGTGGCGAAATCGGTAAATGGGGGCTGAGTGCTAGCGAGATAAAAATCCAAGCGACAGCGGTGGCTCAGTGGCTATGGTGCTCTGCTCCTGATCCAAAAGACGCGGGTTCGACCCCGGCCGTGGCGATCGCATTTCGATGGAGGCGGTATTCTAGACTCCCGTGTATTGTGCGATAGAAGAACTGCAGATTGGGCTAGTTGGTGTTGGTTCACAGTGGTGGTTCAACAGCGCAAACACACACAGACCAAGTAAGGAACTGGTAAGAGAGCTAGTTTGTGTGTCTCGTCTCTTACTTGGTCTGTGTACGTTTGCGCTGTTGAACCACCATTGTACCGTGCGATGTCAGTGCATGTTAAACAACCCTAGGTGGTCCAAATTATCCGGAGCCCTCCACTTCCGCGTCCCTCATAGCCTGAGCTGATTTGGGACTTTAAGCCTCATAAACCACCTCAACGATAAAATCGTCACAAACTAAGCTGCAATAAAGACGACGCATTTTAGGAGCGCCGTGAGAACTATAAATTTAATTCCAGACGGCGTTTGATACCTGAGACACTGACAACAAATTATGCACTTAATTGTTGTAGAGCGTCGACATTGGGAGTTGATTTTAAGGTGCACTTCTGTACCCGACAAATGCTTAACTCCCTTATAAGTACATTTAAAAGAAGGTTGAGAAGGCAAGGCGAAAATCTCAAACCAAGGGTGTGCCTTAAACTTCCTAAGTCCAAATTTTATTAATGACCAGCCGCAACTTGCCGCTGTATACTGCAAGATAGAGAACATAATGCGAATTTTTACTGGCCAATGCTACGTGATGCAACGGTGAGAGCAGTAGATCAGGTGACTGCATCTTTCCTAGGCTGTAAGGAAGTTTAAAGTCATTTTCTTGCTCCTCAATTTTTTCAATGTAAAACTACAATGCATAGTCCATGCGCTCTAGCAGTGCATACCTGGAAACAAAAATGAAATTGTACAGCAGACCCTGACTTCTGGGAAAATTGCGCGGTATATTATGTTTGCGGTTCTATTTGGCACTACTTCCGTGCAAATCATGCGCGTGGAACCTAACGGCCACGACAATATCCTGATTAGTTTGCAGGGAAGTGCACCGCCCGAACGCTCTACACAAGGGTGACGTGGACTATACACTTGCTACTAGGTTGGAAACCGAATGGGTTCATTGAAATGCACATTTGAGGACACATCGCATGTCGCCTCAGGCAATATAAAGTATACATGAGGCAGCGTTCATGAGCTAATTGCGAGACAGCCAGTCAGTCGCGGCATGACCACTGCTCGCTGAAGGAATGAGCTGGTCTGTAGCCTTGACAGACAGTGCTCGACTAGCGGCTTCTAGAAGCAAGGCGTGGAAGAGCAAAAGGCGCATTACGCTGATCCCGCTTATCTAAGCGCTTGCTATAAACAATATTAATTTATGAGGCACGTCACCCCGTGAGCTATACGAAGAGATTAGAAGACAGATTTGGTTTAAGAAAACAGCAGGGCATGTAATTACAGACGAGGTTAATGAAACAAGGCAAGGAACAAAAAGATAGAGAATTTTTAGCTTTTTAGCTTGAAAGGGGGAACATCACAACACTCTAACTTATACAATTATTAGGGTACACAAACTACATGCGCATTAGAAAAGCGCAAGTTAACTAGGTGTCAATATTGCAACGTTGAAATGCCTGGTGAGCAGCCGTGACATACGTTGGGTCGAGGCGACTGTTTTGGAACGGGGGACGAGCGGCTCATCGGTGACTGGCTCTGAGACGTAAGTCGCGATTCGCGCCGCCGAAGTAAAGGCCCTGAAGCGCATACAATACTCAATGCGTCACTCATTTCCCACCGACTGCACCTTCGCGATTCCGCGCCGCCCAAACCACAATTGGCTTCCTTTGTTCCGACGGGTTAGGATCCTCGTTTCCTCAGGTTCGTGGTTGCACGAAACCACGTATACCAGGACAGCATGACCAATAAGCGTGTTCTGTGACAAGTCTCTTCTTACCCTTTAGAGCCCTTTTAATACACCGTAAGCACCAACGTAGCGCACATCTTATATTTTATTCTGTTTCACAGTGAGCGCCGCCAAGCCTGCGTTTCAGTCGACACGTGTCCAGAAATAGGGTCAAGGTGAGGGTGTGATAAAAACAACTCGATATGACAACGGTGTAGCTACCCGTTATAGCAGCGCAGTGGAGCAACCCGACGAGCCAAACGGACCTCAGGCCTTTCAGGTTGTTATGCTGCTTGGTGCACGGTAATAGGATCCATTTAAACTGCTTAATATTTTCATGTGGTAGCGACGAAAGCTGCTGTTGTATACACGATAGTGAGTCCACGTGACAGCATTCTGACGAAGCAGATTTGTCGCTGACGCAGCAACCAACGATGCCATATAGAAACCCAAATGACACTAAAGATCAGGGCTTGTCTATTTCTGAAACCAGATTGATCTCATATGACTCCTGTGTTCTCGCCCGGCGACTCCGCACACTTGAACACTTGACCAAGCCTGACAACTACAACTACGCCTATATTCAGGCGGCTCTCGGAGCGATACAAATTTATTTGACCGCCTGTAGCGCGGAGTAACACTTAGAATGGTCGTTTATATTAGAGCTCTGTGTTTCCTGGTGAAACACTATTTTACCCGATACTTGCATCCCGAACGCCTTTCTTAAAAATTGTGTTAAACCCAAGTTCTACTACTACTACACCGGCGAACAGTAGGCCTCGGAAACCATCTATAGCAGTGCATTAGTTCGGTCTAGCGAGTAAACCTCGCGGACGTCGCCAGGTGTTATCATCATCGGGCTCAGCTCACCGTGGGCAATGTGGCTCGGCCTGAGCAGTCCATAAGAGACGCTAGGCTTTCAAGAGGCCTCTTGACACAGTAACAGTAGCGTCATCGAACGTTAAGGGCATCCTTCAAGTATCCCAATTTGAGCCAACGGCCGATGCCCCGGCGGCTCAAACTCGTCCGCGGGGACAGCCGTGGGAGCCTGAAGCGCAGATAGAGATAATATGCGTGATGGCTTCCTCACATCTGCAACAGTCGGTGGTTGCTGTATCCGCCACTGCAATGAATTACTAATAGCGAATAAATTCACGTCATGCCGAGAAAGGCAGATGATAAGCTTAGTTCTCAGAATATCTAAATTGGGCAGTGCTGATTAGCTAACAGCGATACGCAAAAGCATCATTGCGTCGGCACCACTGGGCACTCAGCAACAGCCAAAGCGTAATTTTCATTCTCTGTGCGCTCCTTCTGGTAACGTACGTCGTAGTGCGACCGACGAATCGGCCTTGCCAACACTTGAAGCAAGGCAGAGTGTGTGCGCTTCCGAAAATCGCTAACCTCCGAGCAAACAGACTCGAATCACCCCGGTCGCAAATCTGCCGCTTCAGCATAATGTCATGCGGCCTGATCGTCTTTCAAAAACGACCCTGTCTACCATTACCACCATCTAACAGCAATAAGGACTGCAGGCTGCTCCAATCCCATTATCGCAAGCCCCTCGGCATAATAACCCGGAGGGCCTGACGTCCGTTTTGGTCGCCGGGTCCTTAACCCTTATATAGACTGTAGAGTGCTATAGTGGGCAGCGATGCCTTTCCTATAGCGAGTTGTTTTTCTCGTGCCCTAACCTCGACCCTGTTTCTGAACACGTGGCGAGGTGCCAATAGCCATGGCCGGTGGTCCAACGTAATAACGTAAAGAGTACGAACGATATATCTGGGACGTTATGTTGAGGGCATAATCGGAGTCGGCTCGAGAGCTAGCGATTCTTTTCGCTCCTTATTTCGCACACCTCACAGCAATTATGCCATATGCACACTAGAAGGTCTTGTTAAGTTGCCCGTTCTTCCCTTATGCACCGCATTTTCCTTGACTATAGTCCCACCCTGTGTTAATCCGCACGGGAAAATTTCGCCTTAAAATAAAACATTTTTGCTTACATAGTCCGCGTCTGGTGTTTTGTGCGCAGAGAGAAATTACAGCTGAAATTGAGTTTTTTGGATTACTCGCACATTTTACAGAGAAGCAGCGCATATTTCCTTCAGATGTTTCAAGCGAGCAGCTCCCATTCGCGCACTTTTTTCATCGATTTCAAATTGTTTTTCCGCTGCTTGGTCCGTATTTAGTGTTATGGCACGCTCGACCACATTAAGCTTGAATGCTGCTGATAAGGACCTTCGTCTTCTCGCAGCCATCCCAACCATTCTTCAAGACAGAATAAGACGTCCTTATGGCGTTACTTCGCCACTCCTGATGGCATTCATCCAGGTTACGCACGTATGCTCACGTAACCAAACACTAAAAAGCAGCCACTGTTAAGTACCACCAACAGAATTTGATTTCAATACAAAGGTGACGCGTATTGGAGCTCATTTCGTTATGTGGTTAGCTCGGCAAAATGTCGCAGGGAGGGGCACTCGAGACCCGTTTTTTTTTTACTTTCATAGCAACGCAAGGCTTTATTCGGCTCTGACAAAAGATCTTGAAAAAATATTTCATATATAGTCCGCTGGTACAGACATCGCCACACGGAAAATTTCTGTTTCTATACAGACAGCGTCAGCGAAGTACAATGCGGAAAATGCGGCGCTTTCCCTGTATTTATGCTCAGTGGTCAGGCTACCCGAATTCTTTATCCGACAACAAAGGAGTTCATGCGGGCATTGAACTCCATTCAACCAAGAATAACGAAAGGAGGAGGATTTGAAAGCATCTGTCTGACGCGTAATTTTTTTCACTATGTGTGGATGCTGAAATGTACGTACGAAAAACGCTATGGATACCATCGTATAATCTTGACCATGGGGCCGGACTTCCCATTGCAGTTTCTTTTTTTTTTGCGGCAATCGTGTGCGAGTGCAAGCGGCCTTACGACCACCCTGTCACGTAATACTGCGTGAGCCAGCGGCCTGACCACGTATCACGTGACACTGCACGCCGACCTGAGGGAAGAGCCACTGAAAATCAGCAAGCACACCGTGCACGCTGATCGCTGACGTCATACGGGGGATATTTGTTACAGCATATGGCGTCCATATCTCCCATACCCGACAATTCTAGACAAAAACTTTATTGAACGTGTGATAGGATATGAGCGCAGTTGTTTCATATATTGCAAGATTTCGCTAGTATAACAATCTATATAGATCTCTCATCTGGGGGCTTGAAATTTTTTACTATTAACGCTTTTGCTATCGCCAGAACTGCTCCCATTAGTTTTCAATGGGAGTCTTAACTGCTCGATGCTAACGATGGAAACACTATAAAACAATGATTTTGCTACATATCGGAAGAATGGACCAATGCCATCAATATTTCTGTGCCAGTACCTCGCTGCCTTTCCCGTCAATAAACAACCCCTCTCTCTCTCCCTCTCTCTCTCTTCCTCTCCTCTCTCTCTCGCTCTCTCTCAAAACTTTTGTCCAAGAACGTTACACATGTCCGTGAAGGTCTCACCACTGCCTGCCCTTGACAAGGGCCAGCCGGGAAGAGCGGTACTAGTTTTCTGCACGATAACCACACCGTGTCGGAGAAATGTATCTGAAAACATTCCCGTTGCTCTTTTTCGTATTAGAAAGCAATACAATTTAGTTCGTGGAATGCATATAGCATGACGGGGGTTCTTTTCAACAGTATTTCTAAAGCCACTTTGACCGGTCTGTTTAATTTCCTCCGATGCATTAACGTGTGCTTTCTCCACTTCTAACTCTGCTGGAGAGCTGCAAACAAGGAAAAGAAACTAGCGGGCGATCATAAAATGCAGTGCGAAAAAACTTTGCTAGAAATAATGGTTGCATATTTCGCTTTAAGATTGACTGCGCCCTCTTTGGGTCTTTTAATGTGATTTCGCCGTCAGTTTTTCGTTCCATTGCTGCGTAGGATTCTGTTCGGTGGGTGCTTCTGTGGTGGGAGGGGGAGATGAATTTTTGGCCGGTGGGTTGACTGCCGGGAACATAATGGAGGGTACTTCTTCCAGACTGTACTTCATGGGGATGGAGACTTTATCAACAGACGAAAACCGAGACCAGGAACGTTTTGGAGGGAAAGAGGACTGTTCTAAAAACCCAGTAAAAGCGCGCCATTGTTGTGAGCCTTTACCGCCATGGGTATGTGAGGGGTTCTCGCCAGAGGGAACGACTCAGAAATTACACTATGTGTTCCTGGGAGGGGAGCAAGGCGGAAGTCAAAGACTGCGCTCTCCTCATCGTCATGATCGTCATCGTCAGCTGCATCACGTGAAATGCAGCACGTAAGCCTCTCTAATACCATTCAGTAGCATCAGCTACGGACACCCTTTCTCAGCGAACACCATCCCACATTACGTTAGGACGCCGCTACCTCTTCGTCCTCCAGCCCATCTCATAGATCTCCGCCGTTTTTAAAACTTCGTTTTTTCTGGAATGGTATTAAGTCGAGCTTTCTCTTCAATCCTGATTGCTCTTCTTCTGTCACTATTGGTTGCCCTATCATTTTGCTTCCCATTACACACTCTACTGGCCTAAACTTTTTAAATCTTTTTAGCTACGCTCGATGTTTCTCGAGGGGGGGTGGGGGGTGCGAAATCTCAGCATCTGGTCCTGCGGTCCAAGCAGGCCCTCGTATCTAGGACCTCGGTGTGGGCTTCCTATAAAGAAAGAGTTAGGTGTGTAGCAACGATTGGTCTACTTTCTTTCAACAAAGACCAAGGTAAGAGAAGGAGTGAGAATGGGAAAATGTGCACGCCTCTTTTAGACGGCGGAAAAAAGCTATTGAAAAATTGCCTTGTCTGTCGTTCTTCGAAAGGCTTAAGCAATGAATGGTATTGAGCGCGCGAATGAAGCATTTAGAGTGACATGAATTAGTGCTTCAAGGCTCATCTCGAACATTAAGGCGCCGGCAGTGATGAAAATTTCTGCTGTCGGAGAGAATAAACACAGCATTTTGGATGCATGACGCCGCGGCGACGATGTGACGCTCTTGCCCATGCGGTGATTGAAACGAACAAAAAAAAGACCCTTCACTTTCTGTCTCCCAAACTCACAGCACAATTGCGATACTCGGTAGTGCATTATTACAGCCAAGCTGTTTGTGAAATTCATTCACGTTCGAGGCAGTGAATACATTTGCCAACGTCACCATTGTTAAAAGTCTATGTTCACTGCGGCGTCAGCGCCAAAGTTCTTTTTCTCTTAGATATCGACGCTGATGTCACCAGCGAGTAGCATGAGGAAAAGTGCCAAAGCCGTCTTATATGCCCATCGTGAAGAAGTAACGAATTCTAGCAGTTCATCAGGGGCGCCTTGAGTGATCACGTGAGTGATGTTGTTATGTTTCTGAGAACCTTGCACAAGCATCGAAATAGTTATACAGCGGTGACTTCATGATTCTGAGAACGAATCAGAAGCATTTTAGGAGCCACGTGATCGGTCTGCGGTCACGTAACGTTACGCCAACGACACCGCTCACTCGTGAAGTGTGCCACAAACAGCTCCGCTTTAAAAAACCTACGTCATGTCCCTGCCCCGGGAAAGATATTTACGACCACCAGCGACGTTATTTTTAGCAAGCAATAATCTTTCATGCAATTAAAAACTATTTCAGCCAGGTCTGGGTAACTATCAGGAAAACACTGTTACCTCTTCATGTGGATGCATTGTGTGTTTTGCAACGTCACACCACTACGCGACTACCAGTGCGACAATCACAAGAGGAATATTGTAGCCAGTTGATCAGCTTACACGTTGTGACCAAAAGATTTATTGAACAGAAATGAAAGAAATTGTCGGTGTCACTGTAAGTTTTCACGGTGATTTTTTTTCTGTTTCAATTGAAAAATATAAATTACTCAAGCAATCAATTTGCTGATTTCATGCTGTCAAATTATTAAAAAATACTGCTGGTTCTTGGCGGGACTCTTTCTTTTTAATGCTTCTAGACTTTCTAATTAACGTTGGGATCCATTTCACTCCCATTCATTCCTCTGAACGTGCCCACTAATTTTACTGTAGTGAACTTGTTCGCTTTGAAGCACAGCGTTCTTTAAGCGCAAAAAAATTCTTTGAGAAGAGCTATCTTTCATAACCGCCACTGCGTGAATAGGTCAATACAAATACGAGTCAACAGCCAAAGCGCTGCTGATTATTCCATACATCTTGCCTGATTTCGTCTATTTGCTTTGTTTTCAGGCGTGGCTATTCATTGTCCCCCGAAATCTATTAGGCGCTCAATCTGCAGGGCGCGCAGTCAGACAACCCACCGGGGCGCATTTCGTATTCCGCCAACGCAGCACGGTGCAATCGCGCGAATTGAGTTTGGTTTTCCTACACCTCTCTTTTTTCTATTTATTTCTTCCTTGTCGTCTTCTATTGTGCCACGCTTTTTCTGTGTCCTCGATCGTGTCACGGCCGCCGGCGTTCTGTTCCTTTTATTACCGGACAAAGCCGCACGCAGCGTGCACACTGCCACCTCTCTTTGCGTGGCCCGGAGCTACAGGGATTGTTGGACGCGTGTGCAAATAGACAGGGAAGCAGAAGGGGAGCAGAAAAGTAAGTAATAAATGAAATGTAAACATTGCCAACCCCATCTATGAGCAAAATAAATAGAAGTACGGAATGACGTCATGACACAAATAGATGCGCTGCAATTTAAATCACTACGAAAGGCCTATTCCGATGTGTAAACTCCGAGCAAGATCTTGGGATATGTGCGAGTGTGCGACGATCTTGACTTTTTTTTTGGTTTGTGCTCAGGTAAAGAAGCAAATGAAAGTAAATAAAATATTCGCGACTGGGATTGAAACCCGCGGCGACGCTAACAGATCAGCTTTACTGGATACGGCACGAAAGCACTAGGCTATCGTCGAAGAAAATACGCCTCGTGTTAAACTGCAGCACACACTCTAGCTTCTTCTTCTTCTCCTCAAGTAATATGGCACAACTAGCTATGCATTGCACATCGTCGTCTTCATCACATTCTCTCTAAAGTCTTTATGATCGTCGTTATTGTTCATACAAATCTGCTTTCGCACGTTTATGAAATTTAGGCAAAACGTCTCTGCCATTCTTTTTTTAAACATTCCATTATTCGAAAGCCAACAGATCAAAACTGATTAAAGGAATTGTTAGCAGTCGCTTAACAAAGCAGAAGCAGACCTCTTCTCTCTACCATATTGAGGGGTTGATTGACGGCCTGATGCTTCAGGTAACTCGAATCAAAGTCTATAGATAAGTTCCTATAGTTTCGAAGAATCGAAACTACGTTTCAGTGATGGCAGTTCTCTAGTGCACGATGAGGCACACAGATGAATTCTGAGAAGTCTTTTAGTGCAGGGCATACTGCTTTCAATAATTTTCTCAGATCTAGAATTCACTTTGGCAACAAGGGCTATAGTGTCTGCAAGACCTACACAAACACATGATATAGGATGTTTTACCTGGTTGCCAATAGCATCACTATAACTGATTCTATGCAACCAAAAGGGAAAGCAATGCACTGATTATGTTTCGGGGCCCGTTTAACTTGCTTGGCTATTGGCTAGTTAAGTAAATAATATATATAGCTCTTTCCTGCATATAAAGGATTGTAATAAATACCATGCTAAAAAAAACCCTTCGTGGCGTATGCGTGACGCGCTTGTCCGCAAAAGCTAGAACTCACGTCATCGAACTTCTGTATATTCACTGAACCGACGTAACGTCGCAAGGGCGCGGCCTTCGCGTTATTCAAATACCGCAACAATAAAGTACGCCACTAGTTTCAACAGGTTCTTTGATTCTTCTGTGATGATATAGAGCGACCAAGGCGCCTTCCGAAGTGTGTCTCCGCTGTTGGAGCTACGTTAATAAATGTTCCGTTCCTGGCATGAGAGAGCGCGTATCCAAATTTACATCTAATAAAGCGTGATTCCATTTCATCGCTTCATCAAGAATGGAATACCCTTGGGCAAAACATTTTTCAACGCTTGTTTTTGACAAATATTTGACAACACAGAACGCCGCAAGAAAATTTATATGACCACGAGAAAAGGATCACTTTCACTTAGAAGCTATTTCCATTCTTTCGGCGGGAGTCTCAAAGATGCAGGATTGTGGCAACAAATCGCTGCTTTTCTAGCCGCTATTACCATTTGTGCGCGCCTTAGAATGGAATCGAAGTGAGCACGACTAGGCGCGGGATCTTCAGAACAACTGCCCATGCTTCAAATTCCTGGCGTTTTTTCATTGGCTCTCATTCGAGGGGCCTAATTAAATGCCCTGGTACGGTAACTCATTATATGAGCGAACGTCACGCTTCACAATTTCCTCGCTGAAACCTTGTGTCTTGTCTGAATGCATCTTGAAACCGCGCAAAAAAGACAAAGGGCGAAGAAGAAACCAACAGGACAGAGCTCGGAACTTCAACTGGTTTATTACAACTGTGCGTCACATTTATACAATAATCGTAATCACGTGGTAACATGACAAACGATCATCACGTAACACTTGTGCGCAGGCGTGTACGGGACATCAAGCAATCTAGATATGAATACTCTTTATCAGACAGGTTTACCGAGGTTTTGCTGACACACGAGCCGGGTTCCTTCTCGTACTCGTCCCTTGTCTTTTTTGCGCGGTTTCAAGATGCATTCTACTAATAGTCACCAACTAGCCCGCCTCTCCCGGCTAACTAGAACTACCACGCCAGAATGTCTGCCTAGGAAAAGAACCAAAAGCAGAGGTAGCACTGCACAGCGGAGCAGTTTTGGGCCTTCTTTCAAAGCCAGCGACGTCCCATACATTCCAACGTTAGCCGTACAGCCTGGTACCAAGATTACGCGCGCCTCTAGACCTACGGCAAAAAAAAAAAAAACAGGGGAGAGGGTGCCGACATTTCACAATAACTAGAAGAATATTGTCAGCTACGATATGGCACGCGGACATAAATCACCGCTGATTGCCTCTAAAGCATCCACCCGCGGTTATTCGGTGTGCGTCAGTGCATCATTGTGGAGTCGCTCAATAGCGTGGCGACTATTAACCCCGGTAACGTTGGTGCAAAAATTACCTATGCGATTTCTATCAACTAATCTTCAGTGACTGAACCTATTTCCTCTTCATGAAGCTGCAAACTCTCACACCACATTGCCGGACCAAATACAGCGCTTTAGATGTTTTAAACGGGGCTTCTGAGAGTCCACAAAGCGAGTCAGAAGGTTGAACGTGCGCTGTGTTCTCTCACTGTCCAAGCTGCGAAAGAACTGTTTCGACACTACTCTCACGTAGTCAGTTGGCCCGGTCAAGGAGAGCCCTGTTTCACAATGATATTTCAACGCGACACTGATACCCTCTGTGGTTGCCAGTAGTTACGCTGGTTACGTATAGTGTACTGCGCCATCCTTTGTGTGGCCGAATCGGACGGCATACTAAGCCGAGTTCATCGGTGCACTTCGAAAGCTTGCGGCACTACCCCAGCGGCAACAGAGGAAGAGCGAGCTTACGTACATGGCAAACCCGACCTCCTACGTCGTCACCGGGTGACGCTTGCTGCGGGCGGGACTTGAATATGTGCCCTGTCCTTCATGCAGCTTCATGTACTCGTTCCTATTTGCAACTAGCTTTTAAACACGCTTGGAATCACTCGCCTAAATTATAGCCCTTACGAGAGGCGAATTGAAAATGATTCGCGTACACTGCTTTTCCCCGCCTCAGCTTCGTAACCTACGAAAGCTATCACTGGTAGGCGCAAACGTTACCGGAATTTTGAAGCAGCGGATTAGTTCACATGTTTTGCCACCAGATAGCGCATGACAGCACACTAACCGCTGCATTTTGAATGAACACACACATTTCGCGCCGGCTAAGATCCGTGCGGTACAGATTGGTAGGCCACTCAGGTACGATGCGGATAAGAGGGTTCGCGTGGACTCATTGCCATATAAACCTGGAACGCAAGGATACACAGGACCGTGAACAGTGGAACGCTGTGAAAAAATGAAAATTGGTTTTTAAGGAAAGGAAATGGCGCAGTGTCTGTCTCACATATCGGCGGACACCTGAACCGCGCCGTAAGGAAATGGGTAAAGGAGGGAGTGAAAGAAGAAAGGAAGACAGAGGTGCCTGTCGTAGTGGAGGGCTCCGGAATAATTTCGACCACCTGGGGATCTTTAACGTGCACTGATATCGCACAGCACACGGGCGCCTTAGCGTTTTTCCTCCATAAAAACGCAGCTGCCGCGGTCGGGTTCGTACCCGGTAACTCCGGATCAGTAGCCGAGCGCCCTGACCACTGAGCCACTGCACCGGGTAAACTAACGCTGTAGCAAAGTTCTGTTTTCAGCCGCATGAGAAAAAGTATTGATACCGAAGATTCATCAAAAATTGTGTTTTTATTCCTATATCTCGTAAACATTGGCCCTTTTCCATATACTAGAGCGTTTATATTCTGAAGGATTTTGGAACATGTTTTCGACGAGGTGTCGCGACGAAGCTGCCCTTGATGTGTATAGAAGACCACCTTAAACGTTAAGCTCATGTAAAGTTCAAATTTGATACTTGTTCTTGTTGCTTTTTTTTGCGACTTTTTCCAATCAAGCGCCATAGGCCACAAGGCTAAGGGGCGCTGGCCAAGACCTCTCCTGAATTCTTGATAATGAGTTCCGTGCCACTCTCCTCGCTTGAACACAAAGCAAGACTTAAGAACGGGCGTTCGACTACTCTACTCTGCGTACATACAATTATCATATGTAAGCGGGTGAGCGAGAGAATTTATCGTTACGGTGTACTACGCCGATGCTATCAGCGACGTCGTTTCCTCTGGAGGACTGTGGAACGCGCCAGTTCTGTTTCAGTTTATTTCTCCCCAATTGTACATCAGAGCTACAAACGGCATGCGGTGAGGATAGCATCAAAGAGCTGCGTGTTATGCATCTTGACCAGCCCCGCGCCCCCTTAAAGTTGGCAAACAGAAACAACAAAACCGCTCAATAACAACATAAATTGCATGGCATTTTCAGGACATTAAGACCTTTGTTTAAGAAAGCGCCTGTATAAAACCGCCACATATAACGTCGACGTCCGCAGAGACTTGGTGTTGTTCCCCCTACCTACCAATAAGCAGCCCTTCGACGTAACGTCGCTCGCTTCTAACGACGGCAGTTAGTCACGCTAGTTGGGTTTGCGGCTGCACCGATCACTACCTATCCACCCCCCTTGACCGTCGAGTCGCTGGGCAGAATAAGAACAAGCGTGGTCGTCATTCTGCGCGACCGGTTCTTGAGACTCAGCGGAAACAGCCGGTGCCCCTGTGTGGCCGTCGGCCGCTGCCGTGTTCGTCGTCACCTGCAGGCTGCGTAGACTTTCGGGACACGTATGCCATGCCAGTCCGCATGGACGCTGTCGATGAATAGCTAGAGGGGCACAGGCACATGCGCTTGGGTCATTCCGATGTGGTGCAGCAGGGTACATTGCGGATGGGTGCCGGCAGGTTGGAGCGAATGGGCGACACGCCGAATTCCTCCCGGAAACGGTCGCGCGTGACTGAACGCAGTTTTGCCCGATACAATAGTCACAAAGGAACGAAGTCCGCGTTTTTGTCGCCTGGCAATGCAAACTGCCGCATGAGGGGTGGCTCGGGGTGCATTCAATGGGGCGGACGCGAAAAGGCCGCGATATAAACATAGAAGTAATCAACTCGTGACGTCACGGTGCCAGTTGGCCGCGTAAGTGAGTGGAGCGTGGAATTCCCTGAACAAAAAGGTGTGGCTTGGTTTGGTTTGGTTTGGTTTAGGGGGTTTAACGTCCTAAACAGACTCCTGGCTATGAGGGATGCCGCAGTGGAGGGTTCTAGTAATTTCGACCACCTGGAATTCTTTAACGTACACTGACAGCACACAGTACAGGGGCCACTAGCATCTCGCCTCCATCGAAATGCGAAAGCGGCGGCCGGGGTCAAACCCACGTCTTTCTTTCAAAGTACTTACAAACAAAAAGTGCCGACAGTTCTGTACAGTCTATCATTAAGTGTCTGAGAAGCTACACATCATCATCATCATCATCATCATCAGCCTAACTACACCCACTGCAGGGCAAAGGCCTCTCCCATGTCTCCTCAATTAACCCTGTCCTTTGCCAGCTGCATCCACCCTTTGCCTGCAAACTTCTTAATCTCAAACGCCCGCCTAATTTTTTGCCGGGCCCTGCTACGCTTCCCTTCTCTTGGAATCCTCTCCGTTACCGTTAAGGACCAGCGGTTATCTTGCCTTCGCATTATATGCCCTTCCCAAGCCGATTTCTTCCGCTTGATTTCGACTAGGGCGTCATTAACCCGCATATTTTCCCTCACCCACTCTACATTCCAGGTAACAAATCTGAGGGAATTCTGATACCATTAACGCTACAACTATGTACGCTATTTTTTTCCCGCTTCATAGAGCGCGATTCCGCGCTTGCATTGCTCTCAGTCTGCTATCTGTGGTCGTGTTAACTGTAAAAAACTTTAGCACGTAGATGACGACGCCCAACACGTCAACCACGCACGTGGAGCCCACTTCACGCAACCTCCGACCGGTTCTCGCCCTATAGTTTGATGCTTCGTTTTGTTGGAACGTGGTTGTCTCATGACTTCAGTTCTCCAAGGCGACAAAGTGGCCGCAGGGCAAAGCACCCGAACATAACTAAGGAAATTCTAAACCCGTTATTCAATGTAATGCTACTTATTATCAATTTGAGAGCATTAATAAAGCATTATTTATATGCCTCATTTTTCTTGTTTATTCTTCATTTCGCTTCCACAGAACTGTGGTATACTTCTGTTGAACGCCCATGATGGTGAAAAGTAGATTTGCAGGGGCTGCTGTACGACGCTGATTTCCCGGTGTTTATTGCACGCTGGCGTATGCTGCCGGCACTTTTTCTAGGGTGGTAGCATCTGTAGTAGATGTAGTCAGTTTAATATCTGCCAAGGAAACCACTTCGAGTCCTCTGTTCCAAAGAGTTTGTTCCTGAGCCTTTCTTCGGCCATAAGCGTAGCCAGCAAGGAAATGGAGCAGGCGGCCTCGAGAAGACTCCGGGCTGATTTGATCCATGCGGAACGTTGAAGTGGTGGTCTCATGAAAAGCAGTACGCTGATGCAGCGGTTCTTAGAGCTCCCTCGCACGGACGGAGGAAAAAAAGTCTTGCAGTATTTCTTTCTTTGTACCCGTGGTTGGCCTTAGCTGCACCAATACCTTGACAAGGCGGAATGCGAGTATTGTGGATGAGCACGTCCACATGTTTTACTACTATAGTCGAATACTCAAGAAGGCAACGGCAAAGAAGACCCTACAGCGAATGGCATCGACTGTTGTCATGACGTCCCTGTTATTTCCTATTCACGGAGGCATAGCTAGCTGCTTCCCATTACACGCCAGGCCATTCACCACGACGGCGTGAAACGGTCCCCGTCATTGGCGGGAGGGGCCTCCTTTAAGCGAGATTCGCCGCTGCATTCTTGAGTTTCGTTCGAGTATAAATATAAGGTAATTACCGTGGCAAGCCTGTGCAGAAAGGAAGCAACTGACACAGCTACCATAAAACTTGACTGATGGGTCCCCGTTTTGGATGCTTAGGATATACCGCATCTGCTTTTGTCAACATCATGCAGGTGATGTACGCGTCCTCGTGCACTATTGACTCGTAGAGATCCTGCCATTCAAAGGAAAAAAAATACCACGCTACGTATTACAAGATCATTATGGTGTCAAGGTTAATTCCTGAACGAAATATCTATCAGCACACCCAATGACCAAGAGGATACAAAACCTCTTGCACTTACCGATGAATAGTCTGCAGCAAGCAGAAGATCCCCAATGTGCTGCAGTGGTTTAGGAAAATCTCATCGCAGATTGGAGCTATTCAAAATAAATAATTGCATGCTTTGGCATACACGTCGCAAAGCCCTCACGGTCCTTTTTTTTAGACAGAAGGTGAAGCACACAGCTTCATAAGCTCTCTTACGATTGTAGCGCCTTCCTTGGCCGGCGCCTAATAGCGCTGTCGGACGAAGAAAAAAAAATTAAGGGTACTGTTAAGCTCCATCTTAAGGGTATGACGCGACAGCGTTAATGAATATTTGCTACTTTCTTAATTAGTACGCCTTTATAACTGCACGCACTCATTAGCATACATCAGCAGGATAATTATGCCACGCGATACACCAGGAGATACACAAGGTCTTCCTTTAACCAAGTGGAACGGAAGTACCTCAATGGCTTAGCGATAGCATGTCCCACTCGCATACTGAGTGCATGGGTTTGATTCTAATTATCACAATTTTCTTTTCAACGTAATTAATTTACATTACACTCTTACTTGTCATAACGACGTTTTAGTAATGGTATGGAAACTTAAAATAACTTTTAATAACTTTAATTACACAGCTCGGAAAGACGCGGGTTCGACCCCGGCCGCGGCGGTCGAATTTCGACGGAGGCGAAATTCTAGAGGCCCGTGTACTGTGCGATGTCAGTGCACGTTAAAGAGCCCCAGGTGGTGAAATTTCTGGAGCCTTTCACTACGGCGTCCCTCATAGCCTGAGTCGCTTCGGGACGTTAAACCCCATTAATTAAACTAAACCATTACACAGCTCGACCAATCGTAGCTTTGTGCGACAACGCGCACGGCTTTTCTTCTGAACGCCCGCTATAGCGCTGTAGCGTTAGAATGATGAAAGCGCTGAGCCGTGCGCACATGATCCCACGTCACGGCAGTTCGGGTCTAGCCTGGATGCATATGTGAGACGCTCTACTTCGCGCCCGAGCCTTTCGCTGTCAGGCGCTGACCCGGATTTATAATTTTTGCATGATTACATACACTAAAGCACCGGAGCGTTTAAGTTTGATATAATAAATAAGACCAGCATAGAAGTTTCACAACAGTGCGCCCCTGTCCGTTACAAATAACAAGACTAGGTATAAATTTCAATCATAAATTATTCGTTGGAAGCGGCACTGAGATCTGCCCGTACACAAGCATATGGTTCACGCTCTTGATACCAGCGACGCTCGGTGTGCATTATAACATACCCTTAAACAAAACTACTCTGGTACGGTTTAGTGCCTCATTGCTGCGCTTGAACTTTCGGCTTGGAAATTGTTAGCGGCTGTTCTGTTGCGCGTTTTCTTTTCTTTTCTTTTTTTGTTGTCCTGGATTATGGTTTGTAATAACGGAGTCATGGCCAATTCTGGTGCTTTGATGTCTACACCAAAATATAAGCGCTTAACAGTTTTCGCTTCGTAGTGTCTACAGAGCGACGTCTGCGCACTCTGTTCTTATTCCACAACCATACACAGCGCGCTCCATTCCTGCAATTTTTTTTTTCACCCTGTCATGTAAAGCTGTGTGCTTTTAAAGACTTGTTTTTCAAAACTGTCTGCCGCTTCCTCACGCCTGCTTGTCTTTATTCGTTCCCTATAGAGAAATTATGGTTTATGAGGGTTTAAGGTCTCAAAGCGACTCCGGCTATGAGGGACGCCGTAGTGAAGGGCTCCGGAAATTTCGACCACCTTGGGTTTTTTAACGTGCACTGACATCGCACAGCACACGGGCCTCTAGCATTTCGCCTCCATCGAAACTCGATCGCGGTGGCCGAAATTGAGCCCGCGTCTTTCGGGTGAGCAGTCGAGCACCATAATCAATAAGACTAACCATGCCGCAATAAACAAAGTTTCTTCCCGTAAAACCGTGCATCAAATATGCGAAATTCTGGTATTGATGCACTCGTCATAATTGTCTGCTTTTTCAATTCTTGCTGGCATACGGGATAACAAAATTATACGCTATAAATCTGCGAAATAATGACACTATTCTGCTGTTTCTACAGACTCTTCGTAGAATTCAAACAATAGCACAACCACATGTAACCTGGCCATGTAACCAAATAAACAGCTTGCACATGAAACTTATTCCGGCTTCGCGAAGTAGCCGAAAATGTCGACAGCAAGTGGAACCAACGGCGACAAGGGAGGAGGGTTTCTGCAAGTGGCTGATCTACAACGATAAGAGTAGCAGCCTTCTCCGGTTCCTAAACGAAAATACTTCGCGTACTTTCTTGGAGTGTACAGTGAACCCAAATTATCCGTTTACGGCAAGTATGCGAAATAAGCAATAAAAGCGTCGATGCTTAGAAGTTGTATGAGTGCGCTCATATTTATTCAAGTCCAGCTTTCCCGGGCGAACATTTTTAAAATTGCAAACTTGGAAGACACTGTTATAGATATATCGAAATTAATGGTACATTATTCCTATATGTAGCAAAATATTCCGTTTAAAGTGTCTCCATCGATCGCATCGAACAGTTCAGATTGCCTTAGAAAAACCAATGGGGAACGCTTCAAAAACGTGAATAGAAAAAAAAATACAACACTGCCATCGTGAGGATCTGCGGATATATTGATTGTTATAGTGAAATCATAAGTTATTTAAAAATGCGTTCACGAACGGTTTCAGGCTTAAAAATGCTTCTGTCCAGAATTGCTGGGTTTGCAATGATAATTTCTACTTTTTTTTTAAATGCGGCCTTTTTGGTAAAATAGACTTGCATGATATAATCTGACAATTTTTCAGTAAAATAACCAGATGACTCCTACGCAAGATGCTGTTTAAGATCCCTTCGTGGTTGTCACGTCCGTTGAAAGTGGGGCGCCTTACTCATCAAGCAGTTCGTTGAAGCTCAACGGGCAGTCTATAATGTAGACTAGTACTAAAACAGGCCACTGCCACTTTGTGCTGAGTAGCTGGCGCTCATGCCAACGGTCGCAAAACGAAGACGCGACCCCGTGCGAACAGCAGTGGCCGACAAAGTGGATGCCAGACGGATGCGTCAAATTATAGCAGACGGCGGCTGATGCGCCAACGCAAACTACGCAACAAGAACAGAAACTGGAGGCGACAGCGGCGCTCGACGACGGGCAACCGGGTCAAGGAAACGCTCGATGAGAAGGCAGGGTGGCTTCCAGTCGCTTCCTCAGTGAGCTACACTATGAGGGTTCAACTCTGACGGCTGCCAGTGGTCGACACTGGTTGAACGTAAGTCAGACCGCAATAGCAAACGCTACATAGCAAGGTTGTAGCTCCTCAGTGAAAGCGTAGCAAGCTGCTGTAAATTGGTAACTAAACGAGCCGATATTTCTGTACGAAAACCAGGTATATCGTTAATCGTTTTAATTTCTAGGCTTCTGACCCGAAAGGCTAGGGTTCGATCCCGGCCGCAGCGGTCGAATTTCTATGGAGGCGAAATTGTAGAGGCCCGTATGCTGTGCGATGTCAGTGCACGTTAAACAACCCCAGGTGGTCGAAATTTCTGAAGACGTTCACTACGGCGTGCCTCATAGCCTGAGTCGTTTTGGGATGTTAAACTGCCGTGAACCAAACCAGACCTTCCAGTAGCGACTGCAAGTAATTGCTCAACACGCAACTTTTGCACACCATACCAATTGCATCGCCTATATCTGACTAGCAGCATGGCGCGACCAGTTTTGAGAGTGACTCTCCTATACGCAATATAGACTTCCACCTCTTTGAAATGACTTCCTCGAACTGAATATCATTTTCTGTTGAAAGGAGTTACTGCTGCCCTTAAGTAAGAGATAATTATGGCTTAATACAGAAGCGGTAGAAGCTGTTATTATTTCAAACAGAACATTGTTTAAAGTATCCTGGCCGAGGTATAATTACTACATTAGTATTATAGTGGAGCTGTAGAAGCCACAATAATTCACTGATTTCCCAGAATGAACGAAATGCAAGCAGAAATATATTAACGGGATCAAGGCTTTTGAATATTAACTAACGACGAGCACACGAGAAGGGTATAGTTATCATTTTCACGAAGACGCCATCCTACATTCGCAGTGATAACTGAGCACTCAACTTCTTATTTTATTGTAGAATTCTTCTGGTGCTCGAGTTTGGGTTACCCCGTTCGCATATCCATTATCTCCTTTGCACTCGATATTTTACGCAGGACTTTGACTTTTATCGCAATCACTGAAATTTCTACATAATTCAACATAAAACCAGCACTACTAAACAGCTTGCAGGAACCACTGTCGCTTACTGCGTCCATTATGGTTTGTTCCATTTTCGTTTTTTTAACCGAAAACTGCATAGGAAAAATCTCGGAGATTTTCCCGAAAATCTCGGAGAGTTACTTGTCCGCAAAAGTGTGCTTTCTCTGCTTCATTCTTTCTGTAGTTGCGGAAACCAAGAGCAGGAAAGCCGCTACTGTGATGTAGATGCAAGAGGGCATTAAATGGCTAAAATACAACAGAACCTACTTCTGTTCGCTTTCAAACAACTTCTTCTATGCTGCCATATGCAAGCTGGGGTCCTGAAAGAATGAATAAACGCAACAAAACATCCAGTGCCTCGACTGAAGTGCCTCTACGCAAGCATTTTTGTTTAATACCAAATGGGGCAAAAACAAGTTGTGCGTTTCTAAGAGTGCTTAGGGTAGCGTTGAAGTGTTTCCCACAATGCGCATAGTATATAGCAGCTCACGAAGGCGTTCACGTAAATAATATTTTTCACTTTTTACTCAGTGACGAGCAACATTAAAGCTGGCTGACCACGCTAACATGTTTTGCCCCTGTCCAATTGCATAATTGCTCAATTTATAGCCAGCATGACTAGCGGCAGGCAGTAGGACAATGCCATTGCGTCTTATCATCTTTTGTAAAATGCTAATGTCATTGTAACCAGCACGATAATGCTGGCTAATGGCAACTCAGACCTTGATCACGTACAACGTATTTCGTTTAGTAGTTATTCCTCTTAAGGTGCGCTTGTTTTAAATATATCTGTCCTGCTTTGTTTTTCAATCTTAACTAACCTCATGCCTTCTGCATCGCATAGATTTCAACATAGGCTGCAGTCTGCGTCTATTTATGGCTTTATCTTCTGTAAAAAGAGGGCCAAAAAAAAACATTCCCTTGATAAAAACAATAGCTACCTTATGCTTCGTCTGATGTCGCAACTGTTTCAAATAGTCCTGAGCAACTTATACAGTTTCGTACTGTTCACCATCACAGCATCTGCGTCTGGAGTCGGAACCTAAGCCTTCCTAGTTCATCTGCAAGGTCTTTCTAGTTGGTCTGCAGTTAACCTCAGCGTCAGCTGTGGCCCCTCACCCCAGCACACTTCTTAATCTCATCATCTCTCTCAACTCTGCTGTTTACTGCCACGCTTGCTTTCTCTTCGGATCAATTTCATGAGACCAAGGGAGATTGATTGTCTTTTGTCTGCATTAAATGTATATTTATTGTTTTTGCTTTCACCTAACATATTGCTGCTCCCATTGTTTCCTTGGCCCACTCTTCTCTGTTACTGTGTCCTGAAGTAAATCCTATCATTGTCCTTTACATAGTTGGCTATGGGGTTCGAATTGTAGTGTAAAGTGTTTCCGTTAGGCTCCATGCTACTGGCCTGTAAATGCGTACTTGCAAGGTACGTGTATTGAGAGGTATTCGTATGCTGTGATTCATTTCACGAAACTACCTGCTAAATGTACTCCCCGCCATTCCTATTCATTTAGCTCAGGTACCTACAATCTTTTCTAGAGCTGGCAAGGAGATGTCGTTCAAGCTTATACAATATCTGCTGAACAAGAAGCTCTATGTCTGCCTTATAATATGTACAGTCTTTATTAAAAATACACAAATACAAAATACAAGCCATGTAGCTGGGCTCTTAAGCACATTAGACAGTCCTAACCTTGGGAGGATCGAGGACTTAAGTTACTCCCGCCTACGCGAGATTAGTGTTCCTGAGTATGCAAGAGGAGCCACGCTGCAGGGCTCAGAAGCAGACGACTTAGACTGTATACTTTTGCCAAAGGCTGTACATCCTAAAAGTGAATTTAGGATTCTTCAAACCAGTATTCCACTACAAAAAACCTACCTTTAACCTCTAACCGTTCATTATGCACAACGACCAGCGAATGCACAAACTCCCCATTGATTTACGACACACCTCCTGCCACCCGGTGCACTCACCTTTTGTGACGGGGGTCTCAGGCAGCAGCTGCAGCTGGATCAGAGACAAGAGGCCGACAAACGTCGTGAGTAGTTCTGCGTCCCGGAGGTTCTGAGCCGTGGACATCGCCGGCTTAGCAACGACGACGGCGCGGCTGACTAATCACTCGCTTTCCTGTTCCTTTTCCGGCGCTGTCGTCAACGAAGGACCGCTCTCTGTTCGTCCCCTATACCTCCGGGCAAAAAGAAACGGAGACAAGATGCAGACGCAGTAAACCGCCGCTAAACGGAGGATGGTCCCATCGGCTGGCTGCGAAGCCCCTGCCCTGCGATGGGATGATGTTGCTTGGCTTCTGTAAGATGCTCGACTTCTAGCCAGTGGAAGGCTGTCTAAACATTAATGCCTGCCATCGCGGTTTTCCGTTGCTCGCTTTTGTGCCTTAACAAGCACAATAGAAAGATGCGCAGACGCCAGCTCTTCTCGAGTGCTTTGTGAGAAACGGTTTTTTTGTCCGTATTTCTTTCTGCTGGATGAACTTTATATGTGGATTTCGCTTTCAGTGGTCGCTCTACATACTGCATTCAGTAGACATCGACGCATCGCACGCTATATATGACTGCCCGAAATGCTAGAGTTTGGAAAGCGTGCAATCATAATAGAGACCTTTCACATCAGCAAGTTTAAATACGTTGTTATTGCATGACCACACTTGAAAACCCTGTCGACACGACGAATTTGCAACTGAGGGCTGCAACTGAGGAAGTTGAGGACAGCAACAGTGACCGCGGGCGAGCCCTTTTCAGGCTGATCATTGAACTTCCATTCCCTCAGAGTTCAAAAGGTCCCGCTCATCTGCAATTCCCGGGCTCCTGTCTTCACGGCACTCTTGAGCGTCTTTTGAGGTCCATCACTGCCGCCTACCGGACAGCGGCGAACACCTCCGATGTAATTATTCTACGGGTACTGGCACGCATTTCCATACAACCTAAATACTAAGGCGATTCTGAGTGCCGTCTCCCAGTCTTCCTTTTGGGGTTTTCAATCATTCTTATACAGACTGTCGCCGCACCTGGACCTTGCCTTGCTCCACAATATAAGAGTGAACATCCTTAGCTTGCAGAAAATGAGCAACCGGGAGCTGTGACTTGCGACTTGGGTCGGTGGCTTCGGCGTGATGGAGTGATGTTCAGCTTCGAGATCCAGAAGCCTTCTTCACCATCTTGGGGAGACTTGCGCGGTCGCAGTGGTTTATAAACAGCTCGCTTTCCCGAAGTGCGATGACCACTAAGAGATTAGTCGCGCTGCAGACCCCGTGCTCAAGTACTGGAGAGGCGGGAGGAAGTTAGCACGCGCGGCGACTGTCCAGAACGATCTCCCATCGCGCAATGAACGGGCGTGCCTCTCGCACACGCCGTCGGTGCGAGAGGCGACCGCGACGCGGCTTCGTTGCCATGCGACCCACGCGACCGGCAGCGACCCTCCGACCGCGTGTGTGCCTTCGCGTGGCGGCGCCGTTCCCCTCGCGCTCCTCCCTCTGGCAAAGAGAAGCGAACAGCTTGCGAGGGGGAGGAAAAGAGAGTGATGGAAGCGAGCGAATCTCAAGCTACACGCGTCATAGTGTTTTCGGTTCCCCTTGCGGTTTCTTCCTTCGTCTCTTTTATTTTTCTTCTTTCTTTCTCTTCCGGCGACTTTTCTTTTTGTCACACCGCGTGTCAGTTCGACGGCTTTCCTTGCGAGGAGGCATGTCTTGAGGCTGTGCTGCCGGAGAAGGAAGGCGCCTGAGGAGCAACGTCAGAGAGAGATGACAACAAGCGGGGCTGCGGGGCAAAACACTGATCAAAACAGGGAGCCCGTCGCCAAGTGCAGCCAAGCGATTAGCAGCGGGTAAACAGAGCCGGGAGTAATCTGTACTCAGTTAAGTCGAAAACGGACATGCTCTGCTCATTCTCTTGAAGCGACTGGCCGCCGCTCTAATTAATCGAGGCCGGAATCGTAAACAGGAAGCCGTGTTTTTGCCGGGTAGCAGCGCATATGTATCATAAACATAAACAGTTCATCTCGTAATTATTCTGCGTGTTCTGAATGCAACTGCCGCCGATAATTCAGTAGAGTAAATCACTGGTGCTGAAAGCATTCATTGCCAAGCAATGCAAAACAGGCAAACTCGCCCCCCCTCCACCCTTATATGGCACGAGGCAGCCCTTAGGGGGATGCCCTTAAAGAGCGAAGGACAGCCTTTGGAGGGCTATCCGCTGCACGGCGTCGGTGATTATCCGGCGCTGCTCTGTAGCAGCGGAGCTGGCCAGTAGAGTCCAATACACGCCGTAAATATACCAAAACAGACTTTACGTATTTAGAGAATTTCATTGCGTTTCTTTGCCTTTTGAAAGAAAATGTATCGTACAATAGTTTCATGCTCCAATTTATGCTAAATATTGGCATTCTGGACAAGCGGTTTTGCTTCAGGAGAAATTGCTGTGAGTTCAGCAAAAAATCTAAGCTACGATACGCATGTGCGCAGATAATGATGACGCGATATTTGGAATAACAAGGAAGAACTAAGATATACATTTACCGCTAGTAACGCCTGCACGCCCGCAGCTCCTTACTTTACCAATAGTGTGGCGCAAGTGAAATAAGAAAGTAACTTTTATGTCGTTTTAGGGTCACACGGTAAAATACCGTTGTTTTTCATGTTTGGCCGCATATTCTGGCATATATTTTTGACCAACCTATTGCCTCATATTGTTTAATCATCTCCAGATGGGACAGTATGCGAACCGTTCCAAGATATTTGCTACTTTACATGTCCCGAATCTTCGTGTGGTAGACGACTGTAGATCAGTTTCGACCATCTGTAGTTAATAACATGGTCTGACAACTAATAGTGCTCGTGTGCCTTTTGTCTTTCGCCTTCATTTAAGTGCTGCAAGTGGGTAAAAGCGCTTTTAAGAATCGTGCGCTTTGGCCAAGCTGTTTTTGCTCACCTTTATCATCATTATTGTGAAGAGCAAATACCCATATCAACAGTTTTGCAAGAATTTGAGAAGTAAAAAATTATGGTCACCAAGTATTTTGCAAATAGCGGAAGACGAAAATTTTGTTCCTTAAAGAATTTACTTTAAGGAACCGGGTCAGCGCATTGCTCCCATCTGGAAATAAAAAATCGTGCGACAATTATTCAAGCGCTAAGACTGCAGTGTGGAGATTAGTTACAAGCTCCACATATGTGGACAGCCCTTTACGAAAATCATTTTGGGATTTGTTAGCGTTCTTGCTCTGAAGATAACGCCAATAATATATAGAATTCAATATTCAAGTACTTCCCAAGTGTGGGCGTAAAGCAATTGGAGAATATACTTTTCCGTACTGAGTAGAACCTCCAACGCACTGCACCAATCGCTACTCATTCGGTGGCACTATACAGATCCAAGGACAAATTCATCTGTGAGATTAAGCGAGAGGTTTGGCGCATAAAAGCTAGAGCAAGTTCGGTATGACAGAGAAATTCTAAGCAAATCCTTCCAATGTTTGGGAGGCATGATGTGAAATATCGATGAGAAAATTTGATTTAGTGAGAAACTGGGTAACGGAGGGGATTCCATGATAAGGCAAGCGTAGCAGGAGGCGGCAGAAGGTTAGGTGGGCGGATATGAGATTAACAAGTTGTAGGCATAGGGTGGACGCAAGTGGCAATGACAGGGTTAATTGGAGAGACATGGGAGAGGTTTTTGCCCTGCAGTGGGTGTAGTCAGGCTGATGGATGGATGGATGGATGGATGGATGGATGGATGGATGGATGGATGGATGGATGGATGGACGGACGGACGGACGGACGGACGGACGGACGGACGGACGGATGGATGGATAGATGGATGGATGGATGGATGGATGGATGGATGGATGGATGGATGGATGGATGGATGGATGGATGGATGGATGGATGGATGGACGGATGGACGGATGGATGGATGGATGGATGGATGGATGGATGGATGGATGGATGGATGGGTGGATGGATGGATGGATGGATGGATGGATGGATGGATGGATGGATGGATGGATAAGGCTGTACCCTTTAAATCGGGCGGTGGCTCCAGCCACCTAGCCATGACTTATGAATTTTTACTCTTCTCTTGATTTTAGCCACCAATCAGCTAACCTTCACTTGGTTACTTCTACGCGCTTAAAATCTATTTTCCCTTCACAGTCCTTAAACCCAATGCCTTGGATAAATTAGTCGCGCAGCTTTCCACTGTGGGGTGAAGCTTTTTACAGAAAAGTATCGTCAGGCGTTTCCTCCTCCTCTCCGCACGCAACGCACAACGTGTCTATCTCGTGGTACCTGACTCTACGCCTTAGTCCACAAAACTCCCGTCCTGGCCTCAAACAACAAAAAGCTTCCCTTACAATTATCATAGATATTTTCTTTGACAATTTCCACGTTAAAAATCCTGCATGATGATGAGTGCCATCTATCGGCTGCCACAGCAATTAATATAAATAGCTCAGGTTAGCCCGAAAGATGACGCTACACATACGCAACGTTTGTTTTGGGGACTCATTTCTATAGAAGAAAATAAATCAGTCTCGAAACGTTACGGACAAAGCTGTATACATATATATATATATATATATATATATATATATATATATATATATATATATATATATATATATATATATATATATATATATATAGACACAGGTGATAGAAGAGGAGGACGAAGGGAACTCAGGCGATAGAAGCAGAGGACGAAGAAAATCTTCTTCCTGCTCGTGCTCGCTCTACCGGCTGTGTAGCTCCTTGGTCCCCGAGTGCTTTTGGTGTACTATTCGTTACAAATCTGGTGGAGGTGCTGGGTACGCTTCCAGACCCGCGCAGCCCACCTGTGATCACGGATCTCACCCCGGTCCACCAGCGCCGCGGCCGCCGCCTGCGAGGAGAGTCCCCAGAGTTCGGACCCCTTCCGGCAGCCACCAGGACGACACAGCCTCGGACGTCGGAGGAGCCAGCTGCCATGTCAACTGAGAGTAGGCTCCCAGCTCACATCCTGTGCCAGCAGCCACGAACACCCCCGTCTTTTCATGGCGACGTGTTCGAGGACGCCGAGGACTGGCTCGAGAGACATTCGAGCGTGTCGCCCGTTACAACGGGTGGAGCGATGAGCGGAAGCTCCACAACGTGTATTTCGCTCTCGAAGAGTCGGCGCGGACATGGTTTGAAAACCATGAGGCTTCGTTTCCATCCTGGGAGGCCTTCTGCCGCAACCTGCTCGCCACTTTTCCAAACGCCGACCGCCGGGAGCGAGCTGAAGCTGCGCTACACTCGCGCAACCAGCGCCCGAACGAGAGTGTCCGCATGTTCTTTGAGGACATGACCCGCCTTTTCAAGCGCGCGGACCCCTCTATGTCGGAAGACAAGAAGCTTCGCCATTTAATGCGTGGTGTCAAGCAGGAGCTATTCGCGGGACTCGTGCGCAGCCCACCGCGCACTGTGGCCGAGTTTCTCAGCGAAGCGGCCACCATGGAGAAGACTCTACAGCAACGAGCCCGCCAATACAATCGTGACGTCAACGCCTTCGGGCCAGACACCTGTTCTATGCATCTCGGAAGCGCCCCGGACGACTTACGTGAACTCATCTGTTCCGTCGTCCGGGAGGAACTCCAAGCCCTTCGGACGCCTTCTAACATGCCATCCTTCGCGTCGCTGACTGACGTCGTCCGCGACGAGGTGCGCCTCGCAGCCCAACAACAAGCATCTGAGGTACCCCTCCAGCTTGACGCAAGACCCACGTACGCGTCTGTACTCCGTCAAGCTCCGACGTCGGGCTACACCATCAATGCCGCGGCTCCATCAGTGCGGCCACCGGGTCCCCCTCGTGTCCCCGCTCTGCCAGCCTACGAGCGGACGCGTAAGAGTCAAGTGTGGCGGGCCCCAGACCGTCGGCCCCTCTGTTATCATTGTGGCGAGGCGGGTCACCTCTATAGGGCGTGCCCGTACCGCCGCGTGGGCCTGCGGGGTTTCGCCCCGGACGACCCCTGCCCTCGCAATGGCGAAAGGCCACTTGAGATAGCCTCTCACCTATTGGAGCGGCAGAATCTCGTCACATCCGGTCGCCGCGGGTCTCGATCACCGTCCTCAATGCGCTACCGTTCTCCAAGTCCCCGCGGAGCGCAAAGCTATTCCAGACGCCGTTCGCCCAGCCCACGCCGGGAAAACTAATGCCGGCGGCCTCCGGAGGCAAGGCCGCTGCTGTAGGGAAATGTGAAGATCCTCCGCCACCATCACGCCGATACGCCATTTCGCTGGGGGCAGGTAGCGACAGCATCCGACACGCTACCTCCGATTTGTACGTAACAATTGGTGGAGTCGACGTCTCGGCCTTGCTCGACACCGGTGCCGATTACTCCGTAATGAGCCGTGCCCTCGCCCAAGAATTAAAGAAAGTTTTGACGCGATGGTCTGGGCCGAGCATTCGTACTGCTGGGAGTCACCTGATTACCCATGCTGGCAAGTGTACTGTAAGGGTCGGCATCCGTGGTTTTCTGTACGTCTGTGAATTCGTGGTACTGTCCGAGTGTTCGAGGGACTTGATCCTGGGCCTCGACTTTCTGCAGACGAACGGCGCTGTCATTGATCTGAACGAAGCCCGGATCACGTTCTCGACGAAACAGGCCGTGGCGCATACCGACAGAGATCCGGGAATCAACGCTCTGCGTATAGTCGACGATGACGTGATGGTGCCACCACGGTCTAGCGTCCTGGTTCTCGTGAGACATGACTTGTTCCACGATTACGAGGGTATCGCGGATAGCCACCTCCCGCTGCTGCTCGCGAAGGGAATAGCCGTCGCTCGAGGCCTCGTCCAGTTGCATAACGGTTGCACTAGTGTCCTACTCACGAACTGCGCCAACGAGGTTCAGCACCTCGCCCGGGACACGGCTGTTGCCTTACTTCACGAAGTTACTGTGTTGCCTGATTTATGCGCCGTCGGGGTCAGCCCTCAAGACGAGGCCGCACCATGCCACGCCCTGCAGACCGTGAAAATCAACCCGGACTTGGCACCTGAGCAGAAGAATCTTCTGTCTGCTCTTCCAGCAGATTTTGCAGATTGCTTCGCCACCAGCTCCAGGGTCGGTCGTACACCTGTCGCCAAGCATCGCATCATCACAGACGAGGCCACGCCGCCTGTATGCCAGCGCCCATACCGTGTTTCTCCTAAGGAACGCGAAGCCATTAAAACGCAAGTCGATGAAATGCTTGCAGACGATGTTATTCAGCCGTCAACAAGCCCATGGGCGTCGCCCGTGGTCCTCGTCAAAAAGAAAGACGGCACCTTGAGATTCTGTGTTGATTACCGGAAACTAAACAACGTGACCAAAAAGGACGTTTATCCGCTTCCCAGGATTAACGATGCCCTCGACCGATTACGTGACGCCAGGTTCTCCTCATTAGATCTCAAAAGCGGATACTGGCAGATAGAGGTGGACCAGAGAGACCGAGAGAAGACGGCTTTCGTGACTCCAGACGGTTTATACGAGTTCAAGGTGCTCCCGTTTGGTCTTTGCTCGGCGCCGGCCACGTTCCAGCGTATGATGGACACCGTTTTATCCCGTCTGAAGTGGCAGTCTTGCTTGGTGTACTTGGACGACGTCGTCATTTTCTCGCCTACCTTCGATCAACACTTGGACCGGCTGCGCATCGTGCTTCGAGCCCTGAAATGCGCGCAACTAACGATCAAGCCCGAGAAATGTCATTTTGGTTTCAAGGAACTTCGCTTCCTTGGCCATGTTGTCAGCGCACAAGGCGTTCTCCCGGACCCCGACAAGACTGCTGCCGTCTCCAGTTTTCCGCGCCCAACCGACAAGAAGGCACTTCGACGTTTTCTGGGCCTCTGTTCTTACTACCGACGCTTTGTGCCCGATTTCTCCAGAATAGCTGACCTGTTGACAGCACTGACTAGAGACGAAATACCCTTTCTGTGGGGAAGCGACCAAGAAGAAGCTTTTCAGGAGCTCCGCAACCGTCTACACAGCCCCCCGATACTCGCCCATTTCGATGAAGACGCCGCCACCGACATACACACCGATGCCAGCAATGTTGGCCTTGGGGCGGTACTTATCCAGTGGCAGGACGGCGTGGAACGCGTTATCGCTTACGCGAGCCGAACACTTTCGCGATCGGAGGCGAACTATTCGACGACAGAGAAAGAATGCCTTGCGGTGATCTGGGCCATCAGCAAGTTTCGTCCATACCTGTACGGACGACCCTTCCGTGTTGTCAGCGACCATCACTCGTTATGCTGACTGGCAAGCCTTAAAGATCCGTCCGGCCGGTTGGCTAGGTGGAGCCTCCGTTTGCAAGAGTACGACGTGACTGTCGTTTACAAGTCGGGCCGGCAGCACCAAGATGCGGATTGCTTATCACGCGCGCCCGTGGACCACGCTCCGCAAGAAATCACCGAAGATCTTCCTTTCATTTGTGCTCTTAGCCCATCCCATGTGGCTCAGCTTCAACGAACGCACCCGGAGCTAGCGCCACTCATCGAGCACCTGGAAGGTCACAGTGGTCGGGTTCCGCGTGTTTTTCGTCGTGGCCTGCAATCCTTCACCATGCGAAATGGCGTTTTCTACAAGCGCAACTTTGGAAAGTCCACCGAAACATTTTTACTCGTGGTGCCCACCCAGTTACGACCTGACATCTTGAGCGCTTGTCACGACGAGCCGTCCGCCGGCCACTTGGTAGTCAGTCGCACGCTGTCAAGGATGCGGGAGAAGTACTATTGGCCCAAATTACTTCCATCAGTGCAGACCTACGTGCGAACCTGCCGCGACTGCCAACGCCGGAAGTCTCCACCCATGAAACCAGCCGGATTTCTTCAGCCAATAGCGCCACCGAAGATCCCTTTTCAACAAGTTGGAATGGATCTCCTTGGCCCCTTCCCGAAGTCATCCACTGGAAAACGGTGGATCGCTGTTGCGACGGACTACTTGACACGTTATGCTGAGACCACGTCGCTTGAGAGCGGAACTGCTGCCGAAGTAGCCGAGGTTTTTGTCCACAGCATCGTCCTGCGTCATGGCACCCCTGCGGTCATTATTACTGACCGTGGGGCAGCTTTCGCAGCCCGCCTAACCCAGGCTGTGCTGAAACTGACGCACACCAGCCATAGACGTGCGACGGCGTACCACCCGCAGACCAATGGCTTGGTGGAACGGCTCAACAGAACTCTGGCCGACATGCTTTCCATGTACGTGGATATAGAGCATAAAACCTGGGACCAAATTCTGCCATACGCTACATTCGCTTACAATACGGCACTGCAGGAGACAACGCGGCTCACTCCCTTTCAGCTTGTCTTCGGCCGTCGAGTTACTACTACGCTGGATGCTATGCTGCCTGTTGACCCCCACTGCGAGAGTGACCCTGACCTCGACATCGCCACTTTTGTGCAGCGTGCGGAAGAAGCGCGGCAACTGGCAAGGCAGCGCATTCACCGTCAACAGCAACTAGACGCTGGCCGCTACAACCAGGGACGGCGCTTCGTTGCCTACGAGCCAGGCGACTATGTGTGGATTTGGACGCCCGTTCGTCACCGCGGGCTGTCTGAAAAATTACTCCGTCGATACTTCGGCCCATACCGTGTCCTCCACCGCATTAGCGACGTCACCTACGAAGTTCAACCCGCCACCCAAGCCAGCTCATCCCACAGACGCAAGCTTACCGACGTTGTGCACGTCGTTCGTATGAAGCCGTACCACGACCGACCACCCGATTGAACTTGAGGCTGACCGCTGTGCCCTGTTCTATGTTGTGATCCTCGTGCCTCACCCTAGCACGCTCGCTTTCTGCTCGTCACTCTAGCGCACGATGGCCGCATTGGGGCGATGCTGTAGGGGAGGGAGCAATGACACAGGTGATAGAATAGGAGGACGAAGGGAACTCAGGCGATAGAAGCAGAGGACGAAGAAAATCTTCTTCCTGCTCGTGCTCGCTCTACCGGCTGTGTAGCTCCTTGGTCCCCGAGTGCTTTTGGTGTACTATTCGTTACAATATAGAAGCATACAGGTTGTCGTTTTTACTACAAATTATAAAAAAGGCATCCCATATGCTGCTTGGTTCGGGTGGCTGCTATGAGAGACGCCGTAGTGAAAGACTGCGGAAATTTCGACCACCATGGGTTCTTTAACGTGCACTGACATCGCACAGTACACGGGCCTCTAGAATTTCGCCTCCATTCAAATTCGACCGCCGCGACCGGGATCGAACCCGCATCTTTCGGGCCAGCAGCCGAGCGCCGTAACCATATATGCCATATATATATGCCATATATATATATATATATATATATATATATATATATATATATATATATATATATATATATATATATATATATATAAATATATATATATATATATATATATATATATATATATATATATATATATATATATATATATATATATATATATATATATATATAAGGCATAGTTACTCTGGTTTCTCAGCTACAGCTGCATCAAAAATTACGCGTTCTGTGTAAGCCATATGAAGGTAAATGTTTAAACCGTTTAAAGGTATGTTTAAACTTTTCAATGAAATAATGTTTTTAATACGTAAACATTTTGTTGTTTTATTGCTATTTGGAGTTTATTTTAATTATACATACTGCTAATTCCATTTGGGATTGTTGCAGGAGGGCAATATAGGGTTAGTAATAACAGTTAAAACAATACATCATTTTGGTGAAGATCGTAAAATAGACAACTAATAGTAAGGGTAAAGCAAAGGCACTGGAATTCACTATGGAAATACAACCAAAAATACAACAACGCAGAATAACAATACAACGAACTGTATCATAACCATGTCGAAACAAGGCAAATTAATCTCACAATAGGCGTCATGACAGAAGTTACATCACAATAGTTCCAGAAACAATACTGGTAGTCTGTGTATACCTGAACAAAGTCAACATTAGAAAGGCACACAGAAAAGGAAGCAATATTAGCAACACAGAAAACACACACACAAAAATATTTGCTAATTAAGTACCGAGCTCTCGATAGCAGCGCTGAACTTTCCTAAGATGAGCTGCTAGTTATTGAAGGGTTTAGACTGTTCCATTCACGAGTGGCAAACGGAAAAAAATGAGTATTTGAAGCAGTCAGTATGGAAAGGGTACTCGTTAATTGTATTAGAATGTTTGTGACACGTCGATCTTGCTTTAGAAAAGGAAATATATTTAGTAACGTCAAGTTTTAATTGCTGGTGAATTAGTTGATACATCATCTTGTGTCGCGCGAGTTTACTACGTACTTGGAGTATTTGTATCCCCTCACGTTTCATTATTTCTGTTGGTGAGTCAGTTGTTTGGTATTTGTTAAATATAAATCTGACAGTTTTTCTTTGAACTGCTTCGAGTTTGGCAATATTTTGATTAGTATGAGGCAACCAAACAACGTTACCATATTTTAAGACAGATCTAACCAAAGTGTTGTACGCTAATAGTTTAGTTTGGACAGGGGCTAGTCGCAGACGCCGTCTAATAAAAAAGAGTCGTTTTAGAGCTGTTGATGTAATCATGTCCACGTGGGCGTTCCACCGGAGGTCATCAGTTATTAGTAGACCGAGATATTTATGTTCCGTGACTGTAGTGAGTGGTATGTTATTTATGGTGTATGGAAATTTTGATTTATGCTTCTTCCTTGTTATTGTTATACAAGCTGAGTTAGTAGCGTTAAGGGTCATCTGCCAGTCTGTGCACCATTTCGTTATATATTTAAGCGCATTGTTAAGGGTTTGATGGTCATCAACTGTGTTGATTTCCTTGTAAATGATGCAATCGTCTGCAAAAAGTCGTATGTTGACATTAGCATTAGCGGCTAAATCATTGAGGGAACATTAACGAGGGCAGTTGAGGGCGCGTTAACGATGTCCTTGTCACTTTTGACTAAGCAACTCCTTGCCCTGCACTTCATGTGATCCCACAAGTACTCGGGCACGACGAACTCATTGCTTTATATATAGCTGAATTATTTCGGACATACACATTCGGCTGGCAATATACACGATAACAGTATTCTACACCCTGAATCTTCATGCTCCTCCGGGAAGTTTCGTCGCTGCAGCAGGGCACTCATTCTTCAAGAATTCAATTCCCTCTCCAAAGATGACTACGTCGACGAAGAATCAGCGCGCAACTTTGATCTATAAGAGAAATAGAGAAAGGTGCAGGATATTTACTTCTTTAGTTGTGCCTTTTTTTTTCTGACACCGCCCGCGGTCTGTTCAAGGTGCAAACTCGCCAAACGTTGCCCGCTTGGCACAGCTCTATCCACCTTTTTCCATGGAGAGGGCTAAATACAAGCCCCCAGCATCTGACCTTAAAACGAATCTACTCACTTCATCAGATAGGCAGTGGCAGACATCATCATCCCCTGGAGTTTGCACTCAAAGTCTGCATTCTGACATGTGGAAGAGGCCGATCACTTCGCACCAACATTCGTAATACTCTCTAACCAAATAACCACGTCTCGACTCGCAGGCTAGTTTTGTGCAATAAGTATGCTCATTCATTCATTCATTCATTCATTCATTCATTCATTCATTCATTCATTAAGTTATTATAGTTCTAAATTTCTTTTATCACTTGCAAACAGTCTCTACTAGCACCCCTCCCCTCTCGTACTTCTGAGGTAGCCGCAACATATGTTTTGTTTGCTTTTAAGGCGTTTTGTTAGTGGGGTCTTATTACAAGGATAACTGGTTAGAGCACCTTCATCTGATAATAAGCGCTTCAGGTCTTGCTGTCGACTTTTTATATTATGATCGTAAACTTCTCTGGTCGCGCTCTGGCCAGCTAGATCTTCCATTTGGCCTTGATAGTACGCTGTATCGAGAATTCGCCAGGTGAGGCCATGTATTATAGTTGTGCTTGGCCTAACTGTAAATCTTAGAACCGTTCTCATTGGATGTGGGGTGTGGTGTTCCTATTGCTGTCACCTCGTCGTGCAGGAGGTGCCTCGCGTCCTTGAGCCATAGCGACCATGAGCATCTTGCAGTAAAGGTACGGCATCTGCACCACCAGGCAATAGAAGAGGGTCACGAAATCATTTTCCAGTGAGTACCAAGCCATCGTGGCATTGTTTGCAAAGCCTTGGCTGAGAATGTTGCTTGATCGGCTCACGATGCAACCAACATTGTCCGCATACATCTAAAAAGAGCTCACACAACAAGGCACCTTCAATTTCACGCCCGAAATGTGACTGTACAGTCATGGTCTACCCCTGGAGGCTGGACACTCCGCTCGCATCACTTCGACCCTTACTTCAACTTCAAATACCATTCGGCCTCCACCGCTGTGATACTACGCTGTTGTGCCGCCTGTGGCGTCCACAGGGCCCTATCCCCATCTCATCGCAATGGCAGACTCTCCAGCGTGTGAGCAGTGCGGATGCGATGAAACGATCGTGCGCCTACTCTGTGACTGCCCAGCTTTTTCTGAGCGAGAGCGTGCCTTCCTAGCCTTCACACCCCGCCGCTTAGACTCTCGTCCTCTTACAGAAAAAGAGATTCTGGGTCCTTGGTCTAAACCTTCATCACAAAAGAAAGTGTGAAGGCGCTTCTGAAGTTCTCAAAGGACTCGGGGTTGAGTTTCCCACTGTAAGCTTTAAGTTGTAAGTGTGCGCCCTCTGTCCCCTTGCCATAGTGGTCGATGGACAAGTGAAAAACGGATTTAAGTGCCGCTCTTTGTTCCCTTTTTTTTCATCGTGTTCCCCTCCCCTCGTGTAGGGTAGCCTACTAGGTCCCTGCCTTTCCATCCTTCTCTTTCTCTCCCTCTCTTTCTCTCTCTCTTATATTTAAATGCAAGTGTTGGTAGGCTTTCAATGAAGCGAGTAAGACAGCGGGCCTTTTTATAGCAGCCTCAAAAAGATGCCCTGCTTTTGCCGCTGAAGACCGCAAGAGCTAGAATGAAAGAAAAAAATTGTAAATAATTGTTGCCGCGTCAACCACACTTGACGTCAACGAGGGCATCAACCCTCGTCTAACTTATGTGCAGCGCCCAGCAACTCTTCTAATATCAGCATTTAATCACATCTGAACGTAACTTTTTTTATTTTTTCCGTCGTCTGAGAACTTGCTGCTGTTGTGCGACCTGCGACTGACACTTTCAACGCTTCAGTTTCGTTGGAAATGAATCGATGAGCCAACCAGCCGAGCGACAACCGCGATAAGTTCGGCGTATTCATTTGAATAAGGGAGTGGCGACACGACGTCGCACGCTTCACACACCGTGTCGCTATGTACCGCTACTGTGGCCGACGCCTTCCAACAAGACGCGGTTGCGCGCGAGAATACGTCGAGGGCGGTCACGGCAGAAGCCGATAATAACGGAGTCCTGCCGAATGCTCACGCGTGCAGACTCACGCACACAGAAGGCGCGTTCGATGTGGGTGGGGTGGCCACGCAGTCCGAATCACCCTTTGTGCGCGGTGGCGCGGAAGCTCATCCATCACAAAAGCGTGTCCGCTATCCGTCGCCAGACGCGGCACCATTACATTATGGCCAGCGCGCGCAGTTTTCCAGGGCACACGGTTGTGGCGTGCTGGCGGGCTCTATGCAAAGAAGCCCGTATAATTCGCAGGTAGTTTTGATTCTCGCTCTTAGAGCGGTAAAGGCGAGACGCAAGCTGTGCAGTGCTTCTTGAAAAAATGCTTCTTTTAGACTGGTTTTCTGAAAAGGAAGGAAGGAAGGAAGGAAGGAAGGAAGGAAGGAAGGAAGGAAGGAAGGAAGGAAGGAAGGAAGGAAGGAAGGAAGGAAGGAAGGAAGGAAGGAAGGAAGGAAGGAAGGAAGGAAGGAAGGAAGGAAGGAAGGAAGGAAGGAAGGAAGGAAGGAAGGAAGGAAGGAAGGAAGGAAGGAAGGAAGGAAGGAAGGAAGGAAGGAAAGCAGGCAGGCAGGCAGGCAGGCAGGCAGGAAGGAAGGAACGCAAGCAGGCAGGCAGGCAGGCAGGCAGGCAGGCAGGCAGGCAGGCAGGCAGGCAGGCAGGCAGGCAGGCAGGCAGGCAGGCAGGCAGGCAGGCAGGCAGGCAGGCAGGCAGGCAGGCAGGCAGGCAGGCTTTAGGTGAACGGGGGTAAACAAACCACTCGAGCAAGCTGCCCTCCTAGCCTAAGTGCAGGAGTATATGAAACTGATATATGATATATGATACGAAATATATATATAGATGATCTAGATGGCACCGTGGACACCACCTCGTGAAAGCCCTTTCTTTGAATTGGTTTCTCTACTCAAGAATGGCAGTTCTTGAATAAAAAAAATGAAATAGAAACAGAAAGAACAGGTTAATATTTGGAGATGAACAGGAGAGGTCTTTGTCCAGAAGTGTTCATGGTTCGGATGACGATGGAATAACTCTTTGGTACAGAGCCAGCAACAGCAGCCTGTAGCCACCTCAGTGATAATTAAAAAAATAAATGAAACATGGCGCTGCCCCCGCGCCATGTTTCCGTAGCGTGCTGTAGCGTTCACAGATTACTACGAGTAAGTCTCTACACCCCATTCCAAAAAGAACACAATTGAATTCTAATCAAATAGAGGTAGCGTCACACACGAGTACTTTAAAACACTTAATGTTCCAAGCACTTGCATACGACGCTACCACTGGAAAGCTAGTACACCGCTGTACATAGCGGAATATAAATCATGGCACTCTAGAAGACGCTGCAGAGTAAACGTAGTTGCCTTCGCTGCCACCTGTTTTAACGAAAATCTTTGGCGTTCACCTGTTGGCTTCAAGTTAAGCCTAGACCACAATAGCATTCTGAGCGAATAGTGGAGGCTGTGGAACACGCTTCCAGCATAATTTGAGAAAAGTATTTACCGTCACTTGAAGCATAAATTTTTCATTCTTGGTGATGTTGACGTACCTGGCCTGCACTACATATTTCCCTCCATGTACTGCTTGTGGAAGTCGGGTACATGTATCTTTTCATATTGGTTAGTTAGCATTCTCGTTATTGTTCGAATTGCTTGACAGGTAACGTTTAGGCAATTCTTGAGTGCTTTTAAACTATTTACCATCTGATTTGTTTGATTGGTTGATTAATTAATTAACTAATTAATTAATTGAAATACGTGCTGGCTTGCTGGGCTGGCTGACTTATGACTCACATTTACGTCGCAGGAAACCCTCCCTCCCCCAGAGTAATAAAATGGAAGCCTCTTTCTGGTCTGGATATTGGACTGGATAACACATTGCGTGTATACAACTAAGATATAGCTAAACAGAAGAAGGGTCTTTGTCCTTGAAATTTATCGTCAGTTCCGTTCTTTGGTTCATGCAGCACGCGGAATCACAGGCGCGCAGCCCCAGGTAAGGGGAACAAATAACATTAGTTTACGCAACTGCGAGCCACCCCGGTGGCTCAGTGGTTACGGTGCTCGGCTGCTGACCCAAAAGACGCAGGTTTGATACCGGCCGCGGCGGTCGAGTTTCGATGGGGGCGAAATTCTAGAGGCCCGTGTAGTGTGTGATGTCAATTCACGTTAAAGAACCTCTACGGCGTCCCTCATAGCCTCAGTCGCTTTGGGACGTTAAACCCACATAACAAACCAAACTACAAAATAGGCTGTAGACGTTGTATTACTAACTCTTGCAAAAATATGAATATCATGCCGAGTCCTTCTATATTCCTTGCAAATATCGCATCCGCACTTTATCATATTCTTTTTTCGTCCGCGGAATCCGACTTACCATGCTAATGCACCCGTGTTTGCCACTGTCCTCGCATCGATCGTTAAACACATTACCGTTGGTAACGCATCCACAACTAGCTTAGACTCCCCGTTTGGTTTGGCTCGGTTATTTGCCAGAAGCTACTTTTTCTGTCATCAACAGGTATCCCTTTTTCATTTTACCGTTGTTCTACAAGGACTCTCTCATTTAATAATTATAGAATAACGACTGCATCTCAGGCATGTGTGCTGTATCTGATACGACGATAATGTGCGACTCTGACTGCAGCCAGTGATGACTCGCCACACTCCCACTTGTGCTTAGATATTCGCAGCCTAGCCTAGCTGTTGTCACTGCATTTCGTGCCACCAGAACGTTAACAGGCACTTGCGTTCAATTCACCGGCGCAACTCTTTACCAAAGACCCTGTCGCACGATTCCTCATAGATTCCCGGCGTGGCGCTATTGAACGGACCGCAGATCGATAAGAACTCGCTTGCGCTTCCCTGCGGTGCATTCACGCTGCGTGAGCTGCATAGCATGTTATGATATGCAGCCGTCTGGGGTGCAACGTCCCAAAACCGCACATAAGATATATGCGAGAATTGACTTCGATCACTTCGGGTTATTTGACGTGCGCTGAGTCGCACAGCACACGGGGCATATTTGGATTTCTCCAGCGTCGAAATACGTCCGCCGCGGCAGTGGTTCGAACCCTGACCCTTGGGCTGAGCAGCCCAATGCCAGAGCCCCTAAGCCACAACGGCGCGTAGTGTATGCAATGCAGCTGACGCTCTGCTGCGAAAGAGTGCGACGAACCTGAAAACGACGTTTCAGCACTTATCCCAACTCTGACCACAGAAATGAAATTTAAAAAAACCCTACGCCATATTTCGTAACTGGAAATAAGTGTCTACCTGAAGTGCTTTGCGAGGCCAGCGTAGCCCATTCGTGAACGGGTCATAAATAGTTCAAACCGCCCTCTTTGAACCGGCCTCGGGCAGCTATGTGGTTGCTTAGCGACGTGTTCGACCCCCTCTCTTTTTCTGCCTTTGCAACGAGTTCGGCCGCCTTTTATCGCCTTTGTGAGCAGCCGTACAAATTTGAGCCTTCACGTCAGTCGAGCGCTGCCCTGTATTCCGCGTCGAACCCGCGTTCGTTCGAGATCTTGAAAACGATTGGTGGCTCACTTTTTATCCAGCCTCTTATCAACGGGCTCCAGCACTCCACTGCCGCCTAGTTAATGGTCACTCTATTGACCGGTTTGGTAAACACCAAAGGGGACGCTCAGAGCGCTTTGAACTTATGGCAATTTTAAAAAATGCTTTCAAGAAGCAGCGAACAGAGTTTATATGTAAATTGAAACCTTGCGCCGTTCTTTTTTATGCGTCATGCTGACGAAATTTAAAATTTACCGGCGATTCCGAATGTACCAGTGATCCGTCTTTCTAATATACTCACCGCCAGTAGTTAAACGTATTAAGGACTACAGAAAATGTGCCACATGATTATCACCAAGCATTCAACGTGGTACCAAGGTTACTGTTTGGATAAATATTACTTTTTTAAACGAGATTCATTGCCTCGGGGCATCAATGATGGGCGAAGGTATGATGAAAGATATAGTAATGATTAAATTATTGGAAAAAGGCTAGCTGATTTGATGAAGTTCAGCAGAAACCGATGGCATGGTCCGTGCGTCCAGGCAATATATGAAGCAGGGCTGCTTGGAGAAAGACCCGCTACCTTCAGGTGCCGGATCCTTGTAGAAATATTATTTACTGCCCTCCCCATAGCTGAAACAAAAGGCATTTTATTTGACACTTGAAGGATGAAAAATTCGGATGAAACAAAGAAATCAGTGCTAGGCATACCACTGTCTGAAAAAAACTGCGAGTTTGGTATGTAAATAATTCTTCAAGAGCGATCTTTAATTGTTTAAGGTTCTCATTCGACTCAGCCGCACAGTTCCCGATACCGGTAGTTTCTCCTCCTGACACAGTTCTGTATTGAGCTGAAACTCGCAGAAACAAAAGCCTAAGTGTCACGCATTCTTGTAAAATTAGCGAAAAAGCCAAATCCACACTGAGCCACGCTATTGCACTTTTTTGGCTTCATATCTTCTCCCACAACCTTAATCTATCTTGCAGTGCCGGGAGGTCAATTCGAAGCTTTCTGCTGAGGCAGAAGCAAACTACCTGTAGACGCTTTCCATGGAGTCTTCTAGGTACTTACCACTACTTCATTGCTGCTTTCCTTAACGGCGAGTACGGCGTGTGGGCATACAGCACCTCTTGGCTGCATTTTGTTGCACCAAATGCGCCAAAAGGCTCTGTTCTATAACCAAATCCATTCGAAAAATACGACAAAGCGGGTCCCGAAATCCCAAAAATCATCCTGTAGTTAGGGCAAATTTTGTCTGCAGTATTGCGACGATGTCTGTTGTCACCACAGGAGCGGTTCTGTCTTTACGACAGGAGACGGCATGATACTACAGAAATTTGTGTTGTTACAGCAAGAATTTCGTTTGTCAAGACCCAAAATACTACAGAACTCTGTTTTGGCCACAGAAGATTTCCTGTTTTGTTTTTTCAATATTGAACTGAACTGAAATGGACTGCAAGAACTAAACTATTAATAAAGGTACAGCCTTTGTCAAAAGTTTACAGCCCAAGGGGTTTGCCCCTTAGCCCTATTGTGGGGTTGCTGTAGCATTCGTGGAAGTCCAACCCATTTCAGGAGGCAGGATCTGATTCTTTTTACCTTCAGGATGTTTGGAACGCTGGGGATACATTGCGAGCCACATGATGTGCCTGAGAAGCGAAAACCCTCGGCTCTAAACTTTTGAAAAAACTACAGATTCTTCCAGAAAAGCAGCAGTCAAGAAAGGCTCGTGGTCCTCTGCTAGTCATTTGATATCTTTAAAAAAACGGTAAACTATTCCTAACACGCCACTTAAGTACCTCCCTTCAGGCGAGTGAAGCAAACCACTGTGGAAAGATGCGTCTATATCTCCTGTTCTTCAAGCGAGCGGTACTGCTGAAAGCGTCTCTGCTTTCTCTTAGATAACTTTGAATATCACAACGTACAGTGCAGTTGTCAGTCCCAGTCAGGAGAAAAGTTTGCAGCTCTTCCGTTGATATCGGTCTTGCTAATCTTCTTTCTTCCTTCATGTGAGCGAGGAAGGAGCGCATAAGAATGAGTCAGCTTATTATCCTTAGAGATGGCCATTTGTCATGGACGAAAATGCCCCAAAACATATCATGACAATTTGTTTGTGTCCGGCACATCAGTGGGTGCAGCGGGCGCGTGGGGCAAGCATGAAGGGGAAGAGTGAAAGAGCACCTACCATTCACTGGCACGAATGCCCGCAATCCCGCAACTTGTACTTTGTTTAGAACTAATGTTTGTTTAGTACTAATGTTGGAAACTTAGCTTTTTAAGAATAAAATGTTCAGCGCTACGGATCACGAGCACAACACGCAGCGTTCGTCCCATCATGCAGTGTTAACATTCGGCTTTGGTAACGCTTCATTAGTTTGCTTTAAACTACGGCGAACTTCGTTTCGGGGAGCATCAGCGCTGCGCTCCGTTAGAAGTTCCGCCAAGAGACTTCCTGTGTTTTGACGCGTGTTCATGAGTGGCAGCGGTGTTTGTAATCTGTGGCTAAAGAGCATAGAAGTGTCCAGTTTTAGCTGCTGCGCCATCTTTTCCTGTTGTTCGCCCGAGGCGTTCTGAGGATAGCACCGCGCTGCGCCAGCGGAAGCCCGGTAGCGTGTTATCGCTCCGTGCCGCAGCTGGTTTTGTACGGGCGCGAAAGTGTTAGTGTTCGGTGGTTGTTTTACTTTCGCCCGGAATAAACTGGTCGTTTTGGCTTTGTATCTCGGTATGTCACGCGACAAATTAGCCAGTGGCGCGCAGGCCCTCTTCAAACGAAACGGCGCTGCCTTCACGTTGATGTAGGGGTGTCATTTTGGCTAGTACTAACCGATACCTACACCTTTGTTCAGACATCGGCGCATCAGTGAGGCGCCTGTGACACTGTATTGAGCCTGGCTCACCAGTACCTGCTGATCCTTCAGGGGGTCGAAGGCAGTCCAAGCACTCCACATGGGAAGAAGAGGAGAGGGTAAGTGGACTGAAGCTCCTAAATTATGGCAAAGAACTATTGTAGCGATAGCTACACTACTGTAGCATTTCGAGCCTTGAGCGTGGCGGCGCTGCTAATCTGTGGCGTGGCAGCGTCGCCACAGCAACCACCACTGGCGGCGCTGCCACGGCGCCGCTAAGCTGTCACGTGGTTGGTCACGTGGTGCGCGGCGGCTGCTGGCGGCATGGCGCGTGGCTGATCACATGGTTCGTCACGTGGTTGGTCACGTGATGAAGTTCCATTCGGGCGGCTTGTGCTATTGCGTCACTCCAGGTTTAACCAAAGCTAAACCACCGCCATTTTCTTTGCTTTGAGTATTAGACCGAGCAGCCTGCAGGGCGGGAGCACCTACGCCATCTTGTGGCACCGACGCAACTACGTACGCGCCACTTCGTTTAAATCGTGGGATCCTAATTTCATGTCTTTGCTGGCGCGGTCATAATACAATACTCGTACCCAGCAAATCTAGTCAAAAGCAGTTTTCAGGAGGAAACCGTTTATTAGCACAATTTTTCACATAATGTAAGATTTCAGTATAACAATCAGTATGTCCGCAGATCACACGACGGCAATTTCGTATTTTTTGTGCACGTTTTTGCTCTCGTCAGAAGCGTTACGCTTGTTTTTTTTTTTTTACGGCAGTCTTAACCATTCTATGCGATTGATGGAAACACTTTAAAAGAAAGATTTTGCTACATATCAGAATAATAGACCATTACGTTCAATATTTGCTTAAAAATGTCTGACAATTTCCCAGTTTTCAAACTTTTTGACCGAGAATGCTGGACATTCATTGCAGATATGGATTTGTGCGCGATATTGGGCAAGTCGGAAAGTCCTCTCCTCTGTTAATAGGGCAACTTTGCCGTCATGTTCATTTCGAAGTGGTGCTGGAGGTTATAGCCATTTTAACAATATAATAATGGCAGTAAGAACGGAAAAACAGTATATGTCGTCCACTGAAACTGACTCACGTAAACTGATCTCCTGAGAACTTCTGGCCGTCGAGGATGAGTTTGACGCTACAAATGACAAGTGAGCTATTAAAGATAAGGCACCGTTCTCTAAAAAAAGTAAAAAAATAGCACACGATATTCAGTGAAAGACATTTAATGAGGTTGCCCTGCGTTCGTTCTAAGTACTACATGAGGGTGAAATCAATGCTCGCAAGCTTAAAGGCGGATAGCTGACACATTCCATACAGTGGGCTTCTTGACAGCATTTTTCAAGCATTCTACAGTCTCTGCGTGGATAGGAGGGGTGGCAAGTCCGTATATCCCGCTGCGCTCTTGAGAGCACCAATTCTGTTTCGAACAGCAGCCTGAAAAGGTTGCCAGTTCAGGCCATGTATTGGTCTTTGTGCACCGTAGTGTTCGATGTTAACCCTCCCAGGAGGGATGCCCAGGCCACGTATCCCGGGCAGGCATAGAGGCTAAACTGGAGAAAGGCCGCCGCACCCTAGCAAAGGCAAATGCATCTGTTCTCATTAAAAACAAACTTTCATGACACGGAATCACTGATTCGAAATATAATCGTTGTCTTTTTAAGTTTTCTTTGCTGCGTTGGAACATTTCTGCCGAAGCTAGTCCTCCAAAACTTCTTAATGCACACAAAACTCGCGGCATAAATAAAACGCACACAGAAGACCAGGAACAAACAAGACAGGACTGCCCCGTCCTGCTTGTTCCTGGTCTTCTGCGTACGTTTTATTTATGCTGCTAATCTTGTGTGCATTACGGATAGCAGCCAACTATCCCAAACCACCGTGATACTCCAAAACTTCGCAGGAGTTTACTTGGCACGTACCACGAGGGCAATCGCATCAGCCAACTCAGATATAGCACCATTTCTTGCGTAGACCATAGAGGATCTATAACATGATGAGCCGACTTTTTAAGTGTGCAAGTGTTTTACGTCAGCGTGTGACAAAGTTCCGTTCTGTAGCCGAATGTCTTAGAAACGCTCGAAGCTCAAAAGGCCACGCGTACTTCTCTGCGTGGCTTCGCTCATTGGTTCGCGTATTTCCGGGTTTCGGCAAACATGAAAGCGCCGGCATGAAATTGTGTCGCGCCGAAGCCGACGTATCCAATGAAGAAACGCATCACGTGGACCCCGCTGCAGGCGGTAAAAGGTTTCTGTATGTTTTGAGCGGTGCCGATCGTCAAAGCTTTTAATGTTCACTAATTTCAGTTAGCCACCTCTATTGGGTATGCGGTAGTGCTAAGTGCGGTTATAAATCAATATTTTCGGCGAAAAATGGCGCTTGGAGTTCGCTTGAAGTTCGTTATATCGGCTTGTAGGAAAATTTTTCTTCGTAAGAATGAGGTAGCAACTGGATTCCCTTCTGTGGTAGCTTTCAAGGGTATTCTAGCCATTCCTTCGTTACAAACAGTATTTCGTTGTAGAGAGGTGTGACTGCAAGGACTTGTGCTTAATACTGCATTAGCGTTGCATGAATACTGAATACTTACGGGGCGCGTTTACGCTGCCCAAGTACTTCTTCCTTCCGGCAATCCCGCACAACCGCCGGGACTTGCCTCTACTGCGCATGACGGAAATCCCGCCGGGGGCCCCTTCCCGACTATCTAATGCCGGACCGCCGGGAGCAAAGCGTCACGTGGCATAAGTGGCTGCGTTGCAGGAACCCGGCTATATGTATCGCGTGGTCAGCGCGGCGTTGTCGCACTGGCACAGCCGGTGGTTACCATGGTTGTACAGTCGGGGACAAAAGTCTGTGCACCAAGTGTTCCTGAAACGAAGCCGATAGTTGTATTATTAGCCGGCGGCTAGGTGACACATTTGTGGATATGAAAGAACCAAAATTTGCCTTTCAACTCCCCAAGTGCGGTCTCCTCCAGCCGCTGGCTAATAACAGATCGATCAGCTTGGTTTGAGGAACATGTGGTGCACAGTCTTTGGTTCCTGACTGTACATTTCAGTTGTGTCCTCACTGGGACGCTGATGGCAAGAAGTTCCTCTAATGAAAGGTCATTACTGTTTGCACTTTCGTGGTATAGGGTCATAGCTTTGTCGTTTATTTACAGTAGTACAGAGCACACCGGCATTTTAGCCACTGATTGTAGGTGCGCTACGCTCTGAGTGGTATCTAGAGTCATGAATTCAATAACTAGACGGCACGTCCTTCAGACTAGATTCTGGCTAGACACAAAACACAAAAGCTTACAGAAAATTTTCCAAGCAAAAGCTTCGTGGACGCCCTTTCTAAAGCTGGAGCAGGTAAAGTGCATTCTTTATATTCCAGCAACGCGTCTGTACAAAGGTGGGCAAATGCCGTAATTTTTACTTTTCCTCCCTCACCATCAATTTGAATCCATGGCCCGCCCTCACCCACGCCCTCTTTTTGAAAAGTTATCCGGTCCTCACTCACCCTCAACCTTACTTCGAAAAATTTGCTGGCCCTCCCTCGCCCTCGGCCCCATATCGTCGGCCCTCCCTCACCCTCACTAACAGTCGTTTTAAAAGCTGAGTTATATTTTCTAGTCAGCAACTTCTGGTGATATTACTGAGCAATAAACAAACAAGATAAGCCCTCAAGGCACTATTGGACGAGAGGCTACTTGTGTGGGTGAGTGTACCCTTGTGTGGGTGAGTGTACGTGTGTGTGAGTTGCTTGAGCTAATACGTGAGACAAAACCTAGACAGTTACGAGTTGAGTCCTAAAATATCACTGTGCCTTTGCTTCTGGCACGCACTGCATGCATACATGTGCCTGGACTTATAACATTTCATTGTTATCTATATGAAATCCTAAAATGAGTCAGCGCGTTGTTGTGTCTGTGTACAAAAACATATGTACACGAAGAATATTTAGAAAACAATGCAGTAGAGTTTACCTCGACATTTAAAATAAGTGCTAAGCGCAGAATAGACTCAGAACAAAGAAAGTTTGTATGTCGCTTAATTACAATTACCCGATGACATTGCGATAGCACTGGGTCTTCTGAATTTCACTGCTTCTAATCTGCCATTTCCAGCGGTTTTCAGTCTGCTATTCTGATGAAGCTCCCTAATGACACGTCTGATGGCGGATGGAAGATAATGAAGACGACGCTTTCAAACTACCGCGTCAGACATTGGGAGTTCAACGGGTGGGAAGGCGGCTACCTCACGAGCTCGAGAGCTTGTTCATCTGATTGTTCATCTGAGGGAAGTGTATGGACCGACCGACTTAAAACCGGAGTGACAATCCTTCTTGGTGATGTGCTCAGCCTTACCTCTCGTCTGGTGCTCTGCTGCTCTGTCTTTCTAGGATGTGTTTCGTGGCATTTCATGAAAGCTTTGTAAAGAATTTAGTTAAAATAAATGGAATATATTTTCAACGCAATTAATACCATGCTTTAAAAAAAGCTGTGGTGATGCTGTAGTAGTCTGAGACAGCGGCCAGAGGGACTTACATTTTGTTTCGGATCCCGCACTCCTATATCTATGATCTTTTTTATTTCTTTACTGTCTTCCCTTGTGCGATGCCCGCTATCCGCTGCAGTGAGGCTTTCATGCAGTAGCTTAAAATAAAACATTATACAGGCCACTTCAAAATCAAACCGGCCGCTAAAACGCAGCATATGGGCTGAATAATGGCAATCAGTAACTTCCGGAGTCCGGAGTGAACGATTACTGTAGTTGCCATTTTAATGCTCTAGCGCTTCCAAGTCGTCGGAACGTGATTGTTTGTGTGTCCGAAGTCTGCTTCTAGCCCGTGGGCCAGTTTGGTCACGTGACTCTGTGACGTCATCATAAGCTACCCACTGGATTGTGAGCACACAGCCCACCGTGGAAGTTCAATTAATGATTAGTCGCGAGAGATTCCTCAGGAGCTAGATAAGCCTCACAAGAACCATCATAGTCACCGATGGCAGCACCTGCCGCCGCAGGGCAGTGGCGCTTAGCTTATCCACTGCGCCTCTGCGCCAGGAGCGGAATCAGGACTCCAAGGTAGCTGTGATGTAGAGTGCCGATTCTACCACAGTACAAGTCCAAAATGATGCAGTATTACGCAAACTTACATCATATGATATATAAACCAAAGTAAGCCTGCTCAGGTCAAGCAAAAGCATAGAAAATCTAGATAAACCATGCAAAACCAGGGATAACGGTGCTAGCGCACGATAAATTGTGGTGAACTCCGAGCTAAACCACCCGTAACTTTTTTGCTTGCACGTTTACGCATTACTCAAACGTTAAACGTCAAATTCCTTAATATGCATGCATGAAAATTGGTTCGTAAATTCAGGCGCGCGGTTACGTGGTCACCCGTCTCACCAGGGACAGAAATTAACCAAGAGATTTTTCTCTTGTTTAGAAAGCAGTACAGCTTTTTCTTTTTTAGCACAGTTACAATGCAAGGCGGAGCTAGCGATGATTCAGACCAAGCTGGTAAAGCTGCTGCTTTATTTCCATGGTAAGACTACAATGGTTGGCTTTGCCTACCACATTGCGGCACCGCTTTCCTATCCCGCAATTGCAGGAAAAATAGAAAACTGAAAGGAGATACAACTGTGCCGAACTATTCACAGTGTGAATGAAAAAAAATCCACAGCTACGCCCCCAAAAGGCTTTGGTTTGGCAGTGGAATTTCACATAACCATTTTTTTGCACTGCAGCCAGTTCTTGGAAACATCACTGACCTTAAATCAGTCTTCATTCCGGTACAGAAGGCTTAAAACTTTTGAATTCGACAGCTTTACTAGGTATAATTTCTAGGTGGTTTACTCTACACTATGAACATCCGACAGATTCGGGGCTGATGATGAAAATGTCGACTGCGGTAACGCGGTTCCCTTTGGACCGGTGTCCACACGCACGACCCGGCCAGTGCCCTTTGTTAGCGCACTATACATGGTGTTTAAACAAAGACTTTACAATTTTTTTAAATACGAATCTTTAGTTAGAACAGCACTTTTTTTAGGCATAGCATTGTCAGTGGTGTAGTACATCGCGAGGACCGAGAAGGTGTGCGAGACCACCGTTTCGTGTTCGCCTCGTGTACCTCCAGACTGCACAAACTATGTCTTCCCCGGGAATCTTCGCCTTAAAAATAGCGCTTTAAGGCGGCAATTTATAGCTGGCTGCACAGACAAAAAAGATTAGCGTGGAGAACGGTTCGGGCCCACCGTCGCCCTCAGGTAGTGCATCTTTCCCTCACTCGCCCTCACCTCATCATGTGTTCCCTCCCTCACCCTCAATTCACCATGTCTTTCCTCCATCACCCTCATCCTTACGAATTTCACGCGCCCATCCTCCCTCACCCTTACTTCACCGAGTAAAATCCTCATGAGGTGAGGGCGAGGACGCCCTCGTGAGGATGCCCATTTCTGCGTTTGTATTGCCTTGGTACAGAGTTAGCGAAGGCAGACTGATTCAGTTGCCATCCATGCAGTTGTGACGCCATTCGGAAGGTTTCGATAATTTTTCGTTTTTGCTTGTCGTTGGGGAACTCCCGAACTACAGTCCTTTGACCTCGAAATCAGAGTTCGTATTTGTTTTCTGGTGAGTATAATAGAACATGCAGCTTGTATATTAGCTTCGCCGCACCTGCCTGTTATCTATGCTCATATATACGTCCATTCTCCTTTAGTAATTCCAAGGCTTGAATATTGTCACGAAGTGGTTACTGCAGTCCGGAGAGCAGAAAGACGGCGAAAATAGTGTCTAAACAAAACTCTTTATTTGGGCTGAATTGCGCACACAATGGACTGAATCACTCGGCAGTGGCGTATCAAGAAGCATGCTCGGCGGTCGTCGAACAGAATAACCGCCGCTCTCGGCCGTGCTTAATTTGGAGCTGATCGCGAACATTCGATATAAAGCGGGCAATGTTACTAGAACATTCTTGAACAACGTAGACTCAACTTCGCCTGGATGCCATCAATCGAGATAAATCTGGTCGCGTCTTGCATCGCAATCAGAGAGATAAATCGGCGTGCCGTCACCTATCAAGAATAACAAATAAGCACTACAAATATTCGCGGAAATATTAATATGTTCGAAATATCCAAATCCCAAGCACTCAACTACGGTGCGCAGCACTACAGGATAGCAACGCTGCGTACGCATCACGCGACCCTTTAGTTCGCTGTTCCCTGTGCCACAATCGATTATTTTTGGTATCCCGCTATGAGTTCTGCCACGTGCCACCGGGCGCAGCTCTGTCGCGTGACTGAGGTGCGTCGCACGTAGCCACGGTCTCGATGTGTGCCCCAGGACCTCCCGGTCTCCCATTCTCGGAAAGTCGGTGGCGACACACGCACAAACACGATCTCGCCGCCCTTCTATTAACCGAAGACGTTGCCGTCCCACTTCCAACCGGTTCCAACCGGCTGCACACGCGTGACACTTTGTTTGTCGAGGGTCCAGCAGCAGCAGGAGAGGGGGAGGGGGGCCCAAAACACACGCGAAGGACGGCCCAGTAGTGGGCTCAGCAGGGGCATAAGTTCGACAGTCTCCCTGTCACCACGAGGTTCATCGAGGACGGTGCTCCCATAGACGCTATGTTGAATATATCATGTGTTCCAATTTATTCGATACTGATTTTTCTTTGAAAATCGAAGAGAGATATGACCATTCGGTTTGTGCAGGTGAATTCTACAGCTTGGGTTTGGAACCCGACCGCGGCGGCCGCGTTTCGATGGAGGCGAAACGCTAAGGCTCCCGTGTGCTGTCAGATGTCCGTGCACGTTGAGGATCCCCAGGTGGTCGAAATTATTCCGGAGCCCTGCGCTACGGCACCTCTTTCTTCCTTTTTTCTTTCACACTCCCCTCTACCCCTTCTCTTACTGCGCGGTTTTGGTGTCCGCTGAGATGTGTGACAGATACCGCGCCATCTCCTTTCACCAAAAAACAATTTTCATTTTTTCATTATCTATGTGATTAATCTAGACATTTAAACGATCAATTGACTAAATATAACTATTCAGCTTTCTCATATATTTATATTAGGGGCCAAGATTATATTGCGAAACTAAAAGCCGTCAACATCGAAGTTGAGCTCACCTTTTAAATTCCCTTAATCGGTGATGTGGTTCGAGATATCGAACGTCGAGAATGTGGATTTGAGAGCTCGGTGAGCTTGCTTTCCCGCTTTGCACAATTATAAAATGGCGTTGCTCGCATTCCTAATGTAGAAAATACAGACGCCGATTGTGTATTTTATCACGTAGAAGTAATGAAACTGATTTCCGGGCCGATATTACGCGCAGCGACGCCATTTTATAAATGTGCAATGCAGCAAAGCCAACATAACTAGCTTTCGAATGCGTATTTTTCACGTTCGATATTTCTAACCTCATTGCCGAGTAAGGCAATTTATTAACTGTGCTCATGTTTCGTGTAGATGGTCTTCTTTTCGGTATATAATTTTGCTCCCAAAAACAGAAATAAATGTTTATCAGGCAACAAAATTTAACTGATTGTTTAATTATAGAGCTATCAGATGCATAATATCCGCCATCATGCTGTGGAATCACTTACACAAACCGCACTGTGACATTTCTCGTGGCTTATCAAAGAGAAATGTGTATTAAATAATTTGAGTCACCCGGCATATGCGCGAGTTCCCGATATTGACTCATGGCCGGAATATGGATATGAAGAAAACGGCAATATAACTGATAAGAAATTTTGTTCGGCTTCTCAAAAATTCGCTGTGGCTTTGCTCTGGTTAACCCTAGTTGAATTGCGGAAGCTTCGGTTTCTCGGCACGTCGTCTACGCAGCGTCTCATTCCGACGCACTCAAACCGGTTTCTTCCACAGTTGAAGAGTTACTCCAGGACGTAGCACGACTTCTAGCCGCATCTTCGTTACGACGCTTCTCGAGTCGTGCGGCGCGTTCTTCTGGCGTCTCTTGATCGCACTGATTCTTCGTGGCTTCGTTCTTTTCTTTGCTGCCTCTCTTTCGCGCTCTCCATAACGACTACAATCCACTGAGCCGAAGCGCACATATATATATATATATACCCCACGAGGGGACACCTCCTCTTTCTCTACCTCAGCGGAGCACATCTAGTGGAGCGAGCGGCGACGGCAGCGGCGTTGACGATGGCGCCATCTGTTGGAGAGCGGCTGCGGCGTTACTAGGCAACGGCGGCTCAAGGTCGTTCGTCGGCCACGGCATACGGCATACGGCTGAAGTGCGACCACGCAACTAGCCGAGCTGGCTGCCTGGCTGGCGTAGTGTTGCTTTCGAAACAAAATGCGGCAATCTTCTACGCCTGAGTGTTGCCTGTCGTAAGCACACTGAGAACGTCTTGAACGGCAACATAGGTTAAAATTTCACGTCTGCTTCTTTATTTTATTTCTTCATGCAATACGAGGGCTAAGGGAAAATGACAATCAAATGGCAACTAATGACAATGAACACCTCGTTGTTCAAAAATTATTGATGATCACTGTGTAAAACGAGTTTTGAAATTCTGCTTGCATGAATGCGTCCATAGCCACTCCCTCTTGTGTCCAATGCACGTACTTCACACATGGCAATATCTTGAATTTTTTCCTCTCTCAAATCCTTGTAGATTATTTTACTGTGGAGGGCTTTCGATGCACAAAATTTCTTAAAAAATCCTTTTTTAGCCTCTTAATACATGCAAATGACAGAGGTTTTCCTGCAAAAACCTGCAAATGGTGCAGTTCTTGCGCACAGTGCCTGCACAGTGTTTAAACAATTTAAGCACTTTTGATCTCTACTGGGAATGTTCCCCGTTTTAATAGCGGATTTTACGCCTGGGCCTTAGTTTTAAAATAATTTCATTTTTAGCTTTCGTAAAAGTTATTCTATTCGATATGTTATTATCCCAAATTTTCTCATTAACGAAACTAAACAATTCCCCCATATGGCCTGTCTTACGATTTCTTACATGTAGAAGATGAAAAAAGCAATAATTTCCACAGGACATTAGCACAGTGATAAGATTCGGAATATTATCTCCCAAAGAGACCAAATTTGTTATCTGGTAATCAGCAATTAATTTTTTAAATCTCATTTTGAAACAAATTTCAGCACTACTTCGCAAAAACTCTTCACTGTAGCGGGTGCGTGTTTATGGAGAAAAACTCTAAGGCGCCCGTGTGCTGTGCGATGTCAGTGCATGTTAAAGATGCCCAGGTGGTCGAAATTATTCCAGAGCCCTCCACTACGGCACATCTTTCCTCCTTTCTTCTTACACTTCCTCCTTTATTCCTTCCCTTACGGCGCGGTTCAGGTGTCCAACGATATATGAGACCGATACTGTGCCATTTCCCTTCCGCAAAAACCAATTATTATTATTATTAGCGTTGGCACTGTCCCAATTCCAGCCAAGCCGGTAATCCTGTGCATGCTGCATCATACATTGCTACGTCGAATTTCACGGCTCATGAGGAGCGAAGTATGAGCATTCGGTTGTCTAAAACGGTGCAAAGAACAAACATATACAAAGTAAGGGAACCCAAAACACAAGTGCTCAACTTTCAGCTTATTTTTATTGATGTAGTCTTTAGGTAAATATACCGAAGGCATCAATAACAAGAATCCACACACGTAGCCAGCCAGCTCCACTGCTGTTGAAACTGTCTAATATCTGCGTCAGTTGTACTTGTTATTGATGCTTCCTTTACATTTACCGAAATTTCAGAGCACTGAACTTTCATTGACAGTTCCGCACATGTGCTTCGTCTTCCCTTCCCTTGTATGATGTGCTTCTTATTTCCGCTGTTTTCGATAATCGATGAACAACCAACCAGCTCCAAAAATGTTAATAATAGACGAGCTTTTAATAACAGCTGGCTATATTTGCGAACTTTTGTGTATAAACCGGCCTGAAGGCTCAATCATGTCAAAAATTATATGATTATACCTGCATGGATTAGAGCTTGAGTCTCATTAGCCACATTTTTGAAGACCTACTGAAATAGTGCAAGGTTGACATAGTCTCTCCGAACAGGCGCAACGCGAAAATATTAATAAAAAAGAATACTGGTAAATTCACAAGACTGAAAACAGGCATGTTCTCACTTGTGAATATACAAATTGAAGGAAACACGTTGCTGTGCGGACAAGGTACCATTTCCACTCTCCGCACTCTCAGAGTCAAAAATTCACATCGAGCCTACTGCGTATACAAACAAAAAGTAAGGTTACGTTTTCACAAAAGGCATTAAAATTAATGGGCCTCTGAGGCGAGATCGTAAGTTGGTGGCTTCGCCAGCTGTATCTTGTACAAGAGCTAGTGGTAGTGGTGGTTTTCATTATAACTGCTCTCTCGTCTTGGGCTCCTGCAAACCAAAGGTTTACACCAATGGAACTGCAGCAAATGTAGTTTCAGTGAAGTTGCTCTTTACCAAACCTGCAACGCAAATACATGCGAGTTCACTAATAAACTGCGTTGAAATTTACTTGAGCCCTCATAACGAAGCGAAAATATGCTCGCACTAATTTTGCATTACAAGTGGGTACGCGGAATCACTGAAAGGCGGCAACTTTTCTGCATTGCGAGAAAGTCACCAAAGTAATATGATTCACCGATAAAAATCATGATGAAACAAAGCTCAGCACTCAGCAAAGGCAATTAATACGAAAATTACTTATGCACCAACATGTCCCACTTAAACTGATGCCACTCATTCATGAACACTTACAGAAGCATGGCACTCACAAGTATAATTACAAGAACCCATTTCCAATATGCCCAGATGAAGTTTATTTTATAAATGCTTATTGCTTGCTGACGGTAGTTTCTTATGTCCTTCAACGATTGCACTTTTCATTAGAGCTAGTATGTCTCTTATTTTTTTAAGCAAAGAAGAGATCATAAAATCTCATAAAAGTACTTTTGCTGGCAACTCAATCTTGAAGCACTTTTCAGTGGTCAAGGTTTGCGTTATTCGCATCCTATTCTATTTCCTCAAATGAGCAATTTCCTAAGACCACTAAATAACCTTCATGTGCATTGCATTCGATTCCTCTCTGCCAATATTTTACTGCCTAGGAAGCAATCTGAATTGCAAGCATTAATTAATTATTTAGCTTCCTGAAGTGGAGTTAATGAGAACAAGGCCATATTTTTGCCAATATGATCAGGATGCCGATGCAATATACCAATAATTGTAGCGGTCCGTTTGATGACTTTGCTCGGTGTAAAGCAACTGTTTTTGCTAGCATTGAAACCAAATGTGGCAGAACAGTTCAGATGCAGTCCCGATCACTCGTTACCTAAGCGTTCATTATCCAAGTACTGTACCTTCACTCACAAATGAAAAAGATGAACATTAACGTTACATGCGATACATTATAAGAGAGAGTTGTAATTAGTATTCAACAGCACTAAAGTGCACGAGCATTAGGATCAGGCATTGAAAAAACTGAAACTGTTGGGTTAATGCAGCCAAGTTTGACCCTTCAATAGTTACAGCTGCTCGTAAATAAATAAGCAGAAGTCATGGCTAGTTAAGACTTGAAGTGGCTACTGCAATCCTACTTGAGAAAAAACGCGACTAGAACACGCATTTATTGAACATAATAAAAACAGGAAACGATACCAGGGCACAGCTTTACTTTTATTTATGTCACAAGAATACAAAGCCTATTTTTCAGTTTCATGGCTAAGTTACGTATTCATTATTCTCGCACAATTTCATAATTTCTGCGGGCACATCAGGCAGTATAGTGACTATAGAACTCAAGCGGATTTCAACTTTACTAACAATCTTCAAACACTACTAATTCAAGATTGTTCTCGCACAATTTTCAGACGTTTTGATTCGAATTGTTTCACCAGAATGCATTCTACCTTGTGCAATTACAAAAAGTCAAAACTATTAACAAATATATCGGAAGAACACATCAGCAGTTTTGCTCGTGCGCTGATAACTCCGAGCTGCGCAGAAACGCTGGTCAGCAGCTGCAATCGTTCAGCATCTTTGCCTCTAGACCCAAACAAATGATGTAGCGCGTTGGTGCTCTTTCTGATGGTTTAACGTGCCATCATTAAAAACATACGCTAGTGATAGTAGTAGTAGTAGTAGTAGTAGTAGTAGTAGTAGTAGTAGTAGCAGTAGTAGTAATAGTGGTAGTAGTAGTAGCTAACCTTATTTTCCGACAAATACAGGACTGGCTTCAGCCAACCTGTCTAGGCGACGTCAGGAGGCCTTGGTCCCGGGCGGCGTTTTCGGACAGTCGGACGATTCTCAGCTAAGTCTCAGAGTCTGAGCTGTGCATTAGGGTCTCCCAAAGATCCTCTGCACTTGTTTCTTTGAGCATGTCTTTGTGTATGCTTCTTTGTCGGGGCCCGTACAATGCGTAACAGATCCGCCCTACCCTGACATAACCGACATCTAAGAACTGTCCCAGATAACACTGCCTAAAACTAGCTGGGTTCGGATAAGTCCTTGTTCGTAATCGTCTCAAGACGTTTCCCTGATTCTTATTTAATTTTCCATCTGACGGGGCTGGTATTCTATCCTGCTGAGCGGATAGCGCTAAGTGATCTCTATGTAGCTGACTAGCCTATCTCTATCGAGGCTGTATTCAAGGTTTGTGTCAGCCTTTATAGCAAGACCGCGGGCAAGCCGTAACTAAAAAAATAGATGAGAATTCGGCGTGCATCATGGGAAAAATAGAGAATTTGGCTGCCGCTTAGAGCTAAGCATTCAGCATATACTTTATAGGTATCTTTTACCCCGTAACTAGCGTTTAGTACAAGACGCTGCTCAGAGGTCACAGACTTACTTGCTGTCCGCCAGTACACGCACAAACGCTCCGGCACAGTGCGGAGATCGCACCTAAATTAGCGCTTTTTTTTTCTTCCCGTCAAAACACGTGCCCATTTTGCATTAGTGCTCCATTGCTCCCTTGCCGTTGTTAAGCTAACTCTTCCTTCACGACGATACGATACTGAGTTTCGTATTTAGCTTGCAATGATTTCGAAACTGCGTAAGCCGTGCACCCGAAAAATTTGGAGGATGCTTAAGCATCGTCTTTAAGAGTGAGACGCGACAGCGTGTTGCAGCGTTGCCAAGGGGTGCACGGAACGCCATCGTCCGCTCGGCGCGACACGTGGCCCGTTGGACAATTTAAGGAAAGGAAGCCTCTGTCACATATCTCGGTGGACACCCGATCCGGGCCGTGAGGGCAGAAAATGAAATGAAAATTGGTTTTAAGGAAAGAAAATGACGCCTGTCTCACAATTATCGCTGGACACCCGTACCGCACCGTGAGGGAATGAAATCCCTTCCTTTACGGCGCGGTTCAGATGTCCACCGAGAAGCGCAATTTTTCGCTCACGGCCAACGAAGCCTGCGCCGACGACACTGGCTTTTCTGCGACACGAGCTCCTAAACGCTGTCGCGTTAAAAAATTTAATCTGGATTAGCCGAGCTATTCCTGGATATACAAAGCAAAAGCGAGACTGAGGTCTGCAGTGACCCGCGGAGCCGGTTGTGCGCCTTTCCTTTCGTGAAAATGAACGCCCTTTGCAAAGTTGTCAATGCCCATGAACTCTATGAACGCCATCGGCTCACTTGTTTGGTTTCTGAGGAAAGGAAAAGGCACGGTAACCGTCTGACATATCTCTGTGGACACCCTAACCGCGCCGTAAAGAAAGCAGTACAGGAGGGAAGGAAAGAAGGAAGAGAAAATTGATAATGATAATAATAATTGGTATTTGAGGAAGGAAATAGCGAAGTATCTGTCTCATATCATTGGACACCTGAACTCTGCCGTAAGGGAAGGGATAAAGGAGGGAGTGAAAGAGGAAAGGAAGAAAGAGGTGCCGTAGTGGAGGGCTCCGGAATAATTTCGACCACCTGGGGATCTTTAACGTGCCCTGACATGGCAAAGCACATGGGCGCCTTAGCGTTTTGCCTGCATAAAAACGCAGCCGCCGCTGTCGGGCTCGAACCCAAGAACTCCGGATCGAAGTTGGACTTTGAGGAAAGGCGCGGCGCTGCACAGCGGCGGAACGCCTGTCGCTCGGTGCTTCTAGTGGCGCATGCGCAGTAGTGACTAGGCAGCGACACAGAAATATCCGCGGCGAGGCGCGCGTTGTGACGTCGTGTGCGTCCTCGGAGCACCGTCACGTCAAAATCGCAAGTTCGCGGCCAGTAAAGCTTTGGCTTTAAAATGCGTATGGTATCCACAAACAACTGTGGCCACAAACGCAGCTTAAAAGACGAGCAAAAGTCTGTAATCTTCGCTACTTCAAATATGCTACGTGCTCAAAATGCGGCTTCGTGCGCGACTTCGACCCTCCGCGGTGGCTCAGTGGTTAGGGCGCACGGCTACTGATCCGGAGTTCCCGGGTTCGGACCCGACCGCGGCGGCTGCGTTTTCATGCAGTCAAAACGCTAAGGCACCCGTATGCTGTGCGATGTGAGTGCATGCTAAAGATCCCGAGGTTGTTGAAATTATTCCAGAGCCCTCCACTACGGCACCTCTTTCTTCCTTTCTTCTTTCTATCCCTCCTTTATCCCTACCCTTACGGCACGGTTCAGATGTCCAACGATATATGAGACAGATAGTGCGCCATTTCCTTTCCCCAAAAAAACAATTAATATTATTGCGCGACATCGCAGCGCGCAGAAAGAGCAGAAGCTTCTAGAAGATATGCGATCGGAGAACCAAGAACGATATAAATATACATTAACTTAGCTAGAGTAGTGGGAGCCGGAGGGTGCCACTGTGTCACGTGCTCAACGGTACAGCAATGTAGAGTTCAACGCACAAAAGCTACCGCGAGTATTACCAACCAACAAAAAAGACAGCAAAAAAATTAATGTCGATTAGCACAGCTAATCCAGGATATACCAAGCGAAAGCGAGATTGATGTCTCCAGTGGCCCACATAGCCGGTTGTGCGCCTTTCCTTTCCTTTCCTGAAAATGAACGGTCTTTGCAAAGTTGTCAACGCCAATGAACTCTATTAACGCCATTTGCTCGCTTGTTTTGTTTGGCTTTTGAGGAAAGGAAATGGCCCAGTGACCGTCTCACATATTTCGGTAGACACCTGAACCGCGCCGTGAAAGGAAGAGGTAAAGGAGGAAGAGAAAGAGGAAAGAGGAAACTGAAAAATCGAAAGTTTGGTTTTGAGGAAGCACCCGCCGCGGTGGCTCAGTGCTGGACTACTGATCCAGAGTTCCCGGGTTCGAACCCGACCGCGGCGGCTGCGTTTTTATGGAGGCAAAACGCTAAGGCGTCCGTGTACTGTGCGATTTCAGCGCACGTTAAAGATCCCCAGGTGGTCGAAATTATTCCGGAGCCCTCCACTATGGCATCTATTCTTCCTTTCCTTCACTCCCTCCTTTATCCCTTCCCTTACGGCGCGGTTCAGGTGTCCAAAAATATGACAGATACTGCGCCATTTCGTTTCCCCAAAAACCAATTATTATTATTATTATTATTTGAGGAAATGCGCGGCGCTGCGCAGCGGCTGAACACCTGTGGCTCGGTGCTGCTAGTGGCGCATGCGCACTAGTGACTAGGGAGCGAGAGAGAGAGAGAGAAACTGCGCCGTGCGTGACGTCACTCGTGCTCTGACATACGCCGGCTCGAGCGATGCGCGGTGTTGACTAGCGTAGTGAAGCTGCTCGCCTCAAAAAGACCACGGCAGAGGTTAGTGACAGCCGCATCACAGGCAGCAGAATCTTCGCGCTCTCTTCCGTGCCAGCACCATCCAAATCAAATACAAAATTTGCCATTTGCAACAGCACAATGTGCAGCAACTAACAGGGATCTTCCCCTCTACCAGATATGTAATTATCATGTGTTTTACGCGATAGCGTGTACAGCTCGTTCGGTCAAAAAGCCGTCAGAGTACTAGTGGGCACCGCGTGTTGGAAACAATCGGGGGCTGCGTGAAAAAACCTTATCATGCTAACTGTTTGTCGCAGAACTCTCCAGACTGTGTCATTCAATCTAGCGTTCCGCGCAGCATAAACTCATACTAGTTAGGTTATAGCCTGTCTTGCTGCAGGGATTCCAACCGGCGACCTATAATCAGAGGCTGCGTAAAAAAAATCGTATCATGGTAATTTCTGGTTCTAGTGATTGATGACTGATCGGTGGGTGAGAAGCGACGACGAGTTAATGAAATCATTGTAATTAATCTAGTTGTTGGAAATTGATTGATTAATTGATTGATTGGAAAATATTGAAAAAAGTTTCAAAACGCTCGGTACGAAAACGCAATGATTCGTGATGCTAATTGAGAAAAATTAGAGTGTGTAATTGATCAATTAATTTATTTGAAACAATTGAATAAAATGAGCAATGCGTTCAAATGTGTCAAACTGCTCAGAATGGAAAGGCTAACCCACTACGCTACCGCACCATACCATTAAGGCGGAGCTTTAGTGTCCTATCCAAGTTTTTCCTTCTTTTCGACGCAGTGAACTTGCGATCAAGGTGTATGCGGCCTGTGCTAAAGTGACAAAAAGCCGCCTGCGCTAACGCTGTTAGTCACTACGTGATGAGCGCTATTCCTTAACGGCATTCACCATGAGAGACATTTCGTTTCATTTTCTTTTTCTAGGAGCACAACACTTGGTGCAACAACTTCGGTGCGGGCAGCGAAAACGAACCAGAGTGGTCATCAGATGGAGCCAGAACATATATATATATATATATATATATATATATATATATATATATATATATATATATATATATATATATATATATAATTTTCCCTCGACAGGAAACACAGGCGGAATCCTTTACCACTTTTAAAGAGCACGCTCTCTCACCACAAAGGTCAATGTCGACTGCTTCAGTATAGACCCTCCCAAAGCTAATATGCTAACATAGATCCTCCCAATTATCTTCTTCCCATTTCAGTTGGCGCTGATACTACATGCAATATGGGGCGGCACTGTAAGTCCCTGTGAGGGCAGACGGACCTGCGACGTCAGAATCAATAGCAAATAGTTTCCATCCTACCACGATTTTATTTTGCGCTAAGGCAGTACGTGCGGCATCTGGCGGGCTTCAGTGTGAAAGGCCTTTTTCGAAGCATCTAAAGATGTGTCGAACGTAATTTGTATAATCTCACTAAAGGTACGGCGAAAGTCGTTGTAAGTCCATGGCGAAAGTCACGTCCAACGTATTCGCGTCATGCCCAGCAAGAAACGTGTCACTACAGATTCTTCAAGGACCAGATTTACTTCGCAGATTGTTTACGGATTCGTTACAGAATATTTCTTTACAGATACTCTTTACTGATTCAATATGTTTGAAGCAACATGCACTCTTCATTTGTGTAATCATAGGTTTAGATTGAAGCGAGGTAAGTTAGCTGTATGGGTAACAGGCCATGACATTAATGGGTGGCCAGGTTTGCGTCATACTTTGCAGTGAACGCCGCTCCTATATTTGACGGCTTTTTCCAGAATCTCCGCACTCGGCTTGATCGCAGCGCCCACACTGTACAGAAGTGAATGTACGCCTTCTATTTGCAACCTCTTGGGAAAAAAAAGGCTACAGCCTAGTTGATGATGATGAATCAACGTTTATTAAGCCCGAAATAAATCGGTGGTGCACGCAGGCACCAGACGGGGTGGTTTGCTAGTTACGAGAGCCATATGTTTCTAGCAGCTCCTGGCCCCTGTCTGTCAGTGCGAGCTGAATCGGCAGGGCGGGGCTGGATAACAAGATCTCCCATCGCTCAAGGGGTTGGGGCTGGGGTTGTTAGCGGGAAGGGGAGGAGGGGGGGGGGGGGGCTTGAGTTATGTGCACTCTGCCAAGACGTGCGGCAGTGTGCCCTTCTCCCATTTTCAAAAAGGACAGAGCGTATCGTGTTCCGCAGGGTACATGCGGTTCATCGGTACGGGATGCGCAAGCGATCCCGCCTGCGCTCGACGCAGGATAGTCTGTTGTTGCCTGTTGAGTTTGGGGTGCGGTTCTGGCAGTCTGCACCTTTTCTCGCGGTATATCAGGGTAATGTCTCGAAAGCTGGTGACCGCTTGCGGTAACTCTTCCGGCTCGTGCTCGGCCCGGATTGTTGAGAATCAAAGTGTTGATCTATCAGTTGAGAGCCGGGAAGTGGTGGTGGTGAAAGCATTTATTTGAATATTGCAGAGAGGTTGCGTGGGGAGCACTCCCTAGTGGGCCGCTCCCCTTACAGTACTAGGTGGAGTCCCGTATTCAGGGACGCCATTGGTCTGGGCCGCCACTCGAGCTCGCTGAACTAGGGCTTGTTGGGCCGGTAGGTCCAGGCAGCTGAGAAGGGCCGCCTCCCAGTCCTCTCGGGTAGGGGAAGGGGTTAGGGGCGGAAGAGAAGGATTGTGTTGGCATGCTTAGACCATGTGGAATGTGTCAGCCACCTCCCCACAGAAAGAGCAGAGGCCAGAGAAAGAAGTCTCGAAATGTTTGAGCACTTCCGGGCACAGTAAAGCGTTAGTAAAAAGTCTAAGCAGTATTCTCTCGTCCTCTTTCCCTAGCCCCTTGAGAGGAGCCAGGTACTGACGGTGCGAGTCCCGGTAATAAGCGGAGATATTTTTGAAAGTTAACAGAGGATAGGAGTCCTGGTCCAGATCGGTAGGGTCTACGTCGGGGGCCCGGATAGTGAGTGAGCGGGCGACCGAGTTGGCGGCCTCATTCCCTGGTAGGCCCTGGTGGCCTGGAGTCCAAATGAGAAATCGGGTCGTGGGGTCCTGATCCCGAGCTGCTCTCCGAAGTATTCGTCGCGCTGTTGGCGTTACCCAGCCCAGTTCATAATTCTGGCAAGCCCCTCGCGAGTCAGATATGATGAATTTAGATTCAGCTTGGGAGGCGGCTAGGGCGATTGCTACCTCCTCCGCGTGGGTTGTGCTAAGTGCCTTAAAAGTGAGACCGTTCACCTGTCTTCCCTCGTGAACGACTGCGGCCGTGTACCATCCTCCCCTGGAATGATATGGGCCCGCAACGTCTACATAGAAAGCGCTGTGTTTGGAGCCATAATGGTGGTGCAGGGCATTCGCCTGCGCCAGACGCCGTCCATTCTGGTTCGCTCTGTCCAATTTGGTAGGAAGGGGTAAACACGAAGGGCGCCTCTCCATAGTTCTGGCACTCGTACCCTTTCCTCAATGTGATGATCATGTTGTATATGTAGCCGGCCCAGTAGGCGACGAGCGGACACGGTCTGGGCAAGACGCGCGTATTGATTAGTGAGGTGCGCCTCGCGCAGCTCCCGAGAGGTGTTCACCACCCCCAGTGCAAGAAGCCTCGCATTTTATATTTTTATTTTATATACAATAGTGCCAGTCTCAGTAAGAGACCGTAGCAGGTGGGAAACCAGTACAATATAATGTTCAAAACACAAAAGAGAAATTACAAGCAGATCAACAAAAAAGAGAACTCTTACAATACGTGTTACATAACTACTAGTAGGCAGGTTACTAAAGAATACCTTTAAGAATCAGAACTGTAAAAAAAGAAAACAAGTACAGCAGCAGTCATTCATGCCAGCAAGCATGCTAGTATTCGAAATATTTAACAATAGGAACTTGAAGAAAGCGAAAAAAGTTAACGGGTGGCAATAGACAATGCAATCATCTTTAAAAGTAACATAGTATCAAGAGATGTAAGTAATTGTTGGGCAGTCATCTGGTAAGATGTAGGTGTTGAAACTTCGTTTTCTTTTTGTGTTTAACCTGTGTGTTCTTTGTATGTGATTTTCTTAAATACGCTTCATGGGACGAAACCCAGACACCTCTCGCTTGTTTATGGCCGGCGGCGGCTCCCCTCGGGCGACGAGACTCTGGAAACCGGAGGGAGAGGGCCAAAGGTTGAGACCAGCAGAGGTCTCCTCCGTCTGGAGGGGCGAGGGAAAAGGGCAGAACGAGCGGGGAGCTCCAATGATGAGCATGTAATTTTTCGAGCTCTTGCTCCCCTCCTAACGAACAGTTTGATTGTTTCTTGCAATAAACGAAGTTACATAAACGATAACAGTCTACTGTCATTAGAAACGAAAGCTAAATCAGTTTGTTTTCTACAACAAAACTTTGGTGCCGAAACGCGGGAACGGATTAAACGGGGCCATCGACCGTACCCACCGACTCAACGTGCCAACGACACCAACATGAATGTTCTGAAGAAAAAGAGGAAGGCCGTCAGAAGTCAAGCTACACGGCTGACTAAAGAAACGGACGACATCCTCGCTGCCGAGGAAGCACCCACCAACGAAAAGGTGAGCGTGCTTCTTGAACGTCTACGATTGGTCAAACAACAGCTCAACGACGTAGATGCGGCAATCGAGCCAAATGTCAAAGATGACGAAGCGGAGGCTGAATTCGAGCAAGTCATCAAGTATGGTGACAAAATTGCTACTTGCATTTGCCGACTAAACCTGAAGAAAGAGCAAACTGAACAAGCAAGCAAAGACAAGTAAATCCGATTTCAAGCTACCGTTGGTAGCGCTTCCGCGGCTCAAAGAATCAAATTACCGAAACTGGAACTAACAAAATTCGATGGCAAAAGGAAAAACTGGCAGCCATTCTGGAAACAATTCGAGGTGGCAGTCCACAAAAATACCGAACTTTCTAACATCGACCGCCTGAATTACTTGAAGACGCTGCTGACCGGAGAGGCCATGACTGCAATTGCCGGACTGCAGGCATCAGGTGATTGCTACAGCGACGCGGTCGACATCTTGCGACAACGATTCGGAAACCCTGAAGCGTTGGTTCAGGATCATATGCAGGGCCTAATCGACATGAAACTGGTGTTCTCTGCAAGGAATGTGCGAGCCTTGAGAGGGCTTTACGATGAGATACAGGTTCACATGCGGGGGCTGAAGGCTCTGGGCATCGAGGACGATGGCTACCAGGCGATGCTCTGTCCTGTCCTTCTCCGCGCTCTCCCGAAAGAATTCATCTTGGACTATCATCGTTCACATGCTGAGAACCAAGAGGAAGCGACGCCGGCGGTGGTCTACGATTCAGGTTCAACGCCGTCGTCGTCGGACAGCTCACAGCTGACGCCACTGCATTCCCTGCTCAGATTCTTCCGCTTCGAGCTAGAAAGCCGCGAGAGGACGCTAGAGGACCGGCCCGACGACGCACATGGTAAGCCTGCTTCTCACTTTGATGGGCACAAGGCACGAAAGCATCGAGGGCAGGCTCGCCCTTCTTCGGCCTCAGCCCTGCACGATGCAGCCATCTGCATGCAATGCGTGTTCTGCGACTCAAAGACACATGAGAGCCAAGAGTGCGAGTCGAAGATGACAGTAAACGAAAGGAAGGCAGTCCTCACAGCGAAAGGCGGATGCTTTCGTTGCACGAAGCATGGACACCGTCCGAGGCAATGCAAGGTTAAACTCAGTTGCAAGAGATGTAAACGCAGACATGCGACAGCGATGTGCGACCCTACTGTCAACGAAGCCAAGAACGCACGGTCGGCCGAAGAAGGGGTACAGCCAGTAAGCCTGCACGCCTCAGGGGCAGAAAAGGACCCTACTCGCCGCACAGTTCTAATGCCTACCATTACAGCGTTGAACAAAGGGACTAAAGCAAGAAAGATTTCTCGAGTTCTCTTCGATAGCGGCAGTCAGAGAACATTTATAACAGAAGAACGCTCCAGGAAACTTGGGTGCAAATTGCTCGGGACAGAGTTACTGTCGGTGGGAGTATTTGGAGGAGGGCAGACCAGACGCACATTCAGGCGAGTTGAAGTGTGCCTCTTCCGACGAGACGACCCAAAAGCGCAGTACAAAATCGAAGCCCTAGAAACACCTTCCATATGTGAACAGAGTATCCCCTGCCCCAACGAACTGATCAGAGAAACACTTCGAGAGCTGATGCTTCCTTTGGGTGATGATTCGGCTCTTAACGACGACACACCGATTGATGTGCTGATTGGCTCCGATCAGTATTGGGAATGCATCACTGGGAAGGTGAGAAAGCTGCCCAACAAACTGATTGCCATCGAGACGGTATTTGGATGGGCAGTTCAGGGCCAAGTCCTGTCCAAATGTCAAGGGACAATTTGCACACATACTATTGTCATGAGAACGACCGTGGCTGACCGAGAAACCGCTCCGATTCTAAAGAGATTCTGGGAGTTGGAAAACACTGGTGCGTCAGACACATCGACCGAAAATTCAGACTCCCAAGCCCTGGAGGTTTTCTCTAAAAATATCAAGAAGATCCACTATCGCTACGAAGTAAAGCTTCCTTGGAAAGACGAAGTGGAAATGTCTGACAACCGCGGATTAGCAGAGAATCGCCTTCGGTATTTAACGATGCGGTTAAGCAGGAACCCGAGTCTCATGAGAGATTATGACTCCGAAATGCGGCGCTTAACTGACGAAGGCATAGCAGAGAGGGCAACAGACACACTTTGCGGCGACTTTCAGCGGGTGTACTACATGCCCCATCAACCCGTACTGCGGCAAAGCAGCACGACTACCAAACTGAGGATAGTTTTCGATGCCTCATCACACAGTGCTCAGGCTAAATCCCTTAACGAAAACCTCGAGTGTGGTCCGAATTTAAATCCTGACCTCGTTCGGCTCCTGCTGAACTTTCGGCGACATAAAGTCGCGCTCGTCGCTGATGTCGAAAAGGCATTTCTTCAGATAAGTGTAGCGCCAGAGGACCGCGATGCGCTAAGGTTTCTATGGTTCGCCGAGAGCCCTGTAGAAGGCAGGCCATTGCCAGAGATCAAAGGCTTCAGAATGACCAGAGTACCCTTCGGAACCACATCGAGCCCGTTTCTCCTGGCAGCAACGCTTCAGCACCACCTTGAAACAATGAAGGATGAATTTCCAGCAACGACAGATGTATTGAAAAGCTGCATTTATGTGGATGATCTGCTTTGCGGCGCACAGGACGATGAGGAAGGAGCGAAGATATACGACGAGGCAAGTCGCATCTTTCGGGCTGCTTCAATGCGCCTGCACAAGTGGGGTTCTAACAACACAAAGATGAACGAACTGTTTTGTCAGGAGATCCCAGATGAAATGCCCCTTGGAGAACCGGCTAATTTGCTGAAAGTGCTAGGTTTAAGTTGGAAACCAAGGGAAGACAAACTGACATTTTCTCCCGACTCTGTCATTGAATTTTCAAAGGCGCAAAAGAATACCAAGCGATTTGTCCTACAAACGACCGCGCGGCTCTACGACCCCCTGGGAATTCTATCGCCGTATACAGTGAGAGCGAAAGAGCTATTTCAGGAGATTTGGAAGGAAAACATCGCATGGGATCAGCCACTTCCAGACCATCTCCTAAGGCAGTGGATCAAGTGGTGCGAAGAATTACGTTCGCTACATGAGGTCACCATCCCAAGAAGGTTTGAAGCCAACGCCAAAGGGCACCCACAGAGTCGAACTTTGCACGTGTTCGCAGATGCCAGCCCTAAGGCTTACGGCGCCGTGGTCTACCTCTGTACCGAGAATTCTACAGGAGAAAGAACTTCCGCCTCCATGCTAGCCAAATGTCGTGTCGCCCCCTTGAAAGCGGTCACCTTGGCAAGGCTAGAACTATTGGCAGCCTTACTCGCGTCAAGACTCTACCAGTTCATGAGGTCGAATATTGATATGAAGTTTGACAAGGTTTTCCTCTGGACCGATTCTATGATCACACTGAGCTGGATTCGAGGAAACGCAGCACGGTGGAAGGAATTTGTGAGGAACCGCGTCGCGGAAATCCAACAAAACAGCGAGACCGCGACGTGGCGATTTTGCCCCGGAAAATCGAATCCGGCTGACCTCATGACCAGGGGATTGACAAGCACTCAACTGAAAACCAGCGAGCTATGGTGGAACGGGCCGCGGTGGATAACAGGTGGAGTTGACGTATGGCCGGTTGAATCACAACCAGGCGACTTCACGGCTGAAGAACTGGAGAAGAAAAGGGAGGTCGGTGTCTTAAATTCCACCAGCGATAAAGAAGATGAGTTGCTGGATCTGGAAGATTTTAGCTCTGCATCTAGAGTGAACCGAGTAACAGCTTGGATTTTCCGGTTCGTGCGAAATCTGCGATCTTCTGACAGGATCTCGGGCCTTTTGACTGCTGCAGAAATCGATCATGCGAAAGGATTTTGGGTGAGAATGGTTCAGAAGTCGGCATTTTCTGCGGAACTGAAAAGCACAAAGAAACGCAGCCGCATCCCAAACGACTCCGCCTTGAAAGAATTCGCCCTATGGACAGATGAAAACGGCCTACTGGGCGAATCTGCTCCACAGAGACGACACTTGACGAACGACACCCGATTGTGCTCCCCAAGAAGCATCGCTACACATCGCTGCTGGTGCACCAAGCACATCGACAGCTGCTTCACGCAGGTGCAAGAGACACACTTGTGCTATTACGAGACAAGTACTGGATTGTGCGGGGGCGTCAGCTTGTGAAAAGTGTTGTGAGATCGTGTGTGGTATGTAAGCGGCACAGTGCCTCGCACTTGACGCAGCAACAGGGCTCCTTCCACCTGACCGGACGTCCCAAGCGGACCCGTTTCAGGTCGTCGGCCACGACTTTGCCGGTCCCCTCCTGTTGAGGGAGAACAGTCGGACCATGAAATCGTACATCGTGCTGTTTACATGTGCTGAGATGCGGGCGGTGCATCTTGAGCTTGTTGCGGACATGAGCACAGAGCGATTCTTACAGGCATTCCGCCGTTTTGTGTCGCGCAGATGCTTGTGCCGAACCATTTACTCTGACAACGCTCTTTCGTCCAAACGAGCCTCAAAAGATATGGGCATTTTGTGGAAGCTCCTGCGGCACCCTGAAACTCAGAACCATTTTGCCAACTCCGGCATAGAATGGAAATTTATAGCGGAGCGCGCACCGTGGTGCGGCGGATTCTACGAGAGGCTGGTCCGTAGCGTGAAAAGCGCGCTGAGAAAAATGGTCGGACGTCAGTGCCTAGACACCATTGAGCTGTCAACAATCCTGGCTGAGGTTGAGGCAGTAATAAATTCTAGACCCCTCACGTACACATATGAGGACCCTAAAGACGGTGCGCCGCTCACGCCGTCCAGTTTCCTGACGGGAAGACGCTTGACGGCTCTGCCTTCGCCTGAAACACGAGCCATCGAGGAGTCCGCCGCTTCGCTCCGGGCGCTCTGGAAGAAGCGAGGGCGAATGCTGAATCTTTTCTGGCAGACATGGCGGCGAGAATACTTGGGGCAGCTACGCTCGGCCTTTGCCTCTAAACAACCCAAAGCCGTGACTCGCCGAGTCGGAGAGGTTGTCTTGGTTCGAGAGAATCAACCGAGACTGCTCTGGAGAACAGGAGTTATCGCTGCGGTGTTTCCTGGGCGAGACGGCAAGGTTCGTTCTTGTGAGGTCAGGATGCCGCAGGGGAAGAATTTGCGACGCCCTGTTCAGTCACGGTACCCATTAGAGTTTGCAGAAACGTAGAATGAGCAAGGTCATTCGGCGGGGCAGTGTTGAAACTTCGTTTTCTTTTTGTGTTTAACCTGTGTGTCCTTTGTATGTTATTTTCTTAAATACGCTTCATGGGACGAAACCCAGACACCTCTCGCTTGTTTATGGCCGGCGGCGGCTCCCCTCACGCGACGGGACTCTGGGAACCCGAGGGAGAGGGCCAAAGGTTGAGACCAGCAGAGAGCTCTGGAGGGGCGAGGGAAAGGGGCAGAACGAGCGGGGAGCCCCAACGATGAGCATGTAATTTTTCGAGCTCTTGCTCCCCTCCTAACGAGCAGTTTGACTGTTTCTTGCAATAAACGAAGTTACATAAACGATAACAGTCTACTGTCATTAGAAACGAAAGCTAAATCAGTTAGTTTTCTACAACAGTAGGACTATTGGCACATTACTGATTCTTGTTACATTCTACTAATCTTGAAGTGAAGGAAGATAGTGAGTCCGACATGGTAATCGATGGATTGAGTCGATTCCATTCGCTGATGGCTAAAGGAAAGAAAGAATGCTTGAGTGTGTTCGTTCGGCATGAGTATTCAGTTAGCGTGTGCGCATGTTTGTGCCGGGATTGTCGTGACTGTGAGAAGCATGCGTATTTAAACACATCTATACTGCAGTTGTTGTGTAGTAATTGATATAAAAACTTCAGGCGGGATTCTTTTGCCCTAGATGATAGTGATGGAAGGCCAGATGATGCGGCAAGATGGTAGGTGAGTCAGAGGGTTTGTATTTGTTATGAATGAACCTTACAGCTTTTCGTTGCACCTTCTCAAGCCGAGTGATGTTAGTGATGGATTGTGGGAACCAAACAGTGCTTGCGTATTCTAAAATTGGCCTTACGAGGGTAGTGTAGGCAAACAGTTTGTTGTTTTGAGGAACCAGACGTAGGCATCCTATAAGAAAGAACAGCTTTCGCAAGGCAGCAGAGGTAACATTGGCTATATGTGCGTCCTATCATAGGTCAGAAGTTCCTTGATACTGTAGGCATAGTTATATGGCTGTTTTTTCCTGGTGGCTGTCATGCAAACGGATTTTTTATTGTTTAATGTCATCTGCCAAGTTTTACACCATTCAACAATTGTGTTAAGAGAGCTGCTTAGCATGAAGTGGTCTTCAAGATTTTTTATCGTTTTGTACAGAATGCAATCATCGGCGAAAAGTTTTATGTTACACTCAATATTGTTGGCAATATCGTTGATGAAAACTAAGAACAACACTGGTCCTAGGACAGATCCCTGCGGGACTCCTGATGTAACGGGAACTGGTCTTGACTGAACTTGTTCGAAAGTTACAAATTGTGAGTGGTTCGTCAAAAAATCTGTGATCCAGTGTAACACTTGGCCATCTCCAATTATGATGCGTAGTTTTGTTATTAGTTTGTTGTAGCTTACACTGTCAAATGCTTCAGAGAAGTCTAGTAGTATTATATCTGTTTGGCTGCAGTCGTCAATACTAAGGGCTAGGTCATGCACAACCTCTGTTAGTTGGGTGACCGTTGATAAGCCACGACGAAAGCCATGTTGATGGGGTGATAATAGGTTTTCCGTTCCAGAAAGTGCTTTAAGTGTTTTGCTATAATGTTTTCCATGATTTTGCACGACGTACTGATGAGGGAAATGGGTCGATAGTTAGAGGGTGAGTTTGTATCTCCGGGTTTATGAATGGGTAGAACCTTTGCTTTTTTCCAATCGTCGGGTAGCTTCGAAGTTGATAAAGACTTGGGAAAAATGATACCGAGATATTTACTGCACTATTCTGCATATCGTTTAAGCAACTGATTTGGGATGTCGTCTGGACCACTTGCTTTCTTTATATCTAGGTTTAGCAGCAAGTTAAGAACACCTTCATCTGATATGTGGACAGGACCAATACATGACATAGATGTGCAGGAACTGTTAGGGAGAATGCCGTCATCTTTTGTAAAAACAGATTTAAAGAAATCGTTGTGCATGTTAGCTTTCGTCTGTTTTTCCTCCATGGACAGGTTGGATGTGGCTGTTTTATCTTTGCGAAAATATTTCGAGAATCTATGAGGATTATTCTTAAGAAGTGTAGGAAAGGTCAGGTTAAAGTACTGTTCCTTTGCATGCTTTGATACTTCTTTTAGCCTTGCGACTGCACTGGTTAGTTTCAATGATTTGGTAGCATTTTGCCCCTTTTCTTTAATTGATATATAGAGCCGCTTGACTTGCCGTTGTGCATGAATGACGTCCCTTGTAATCCACGAGTTGTTTTTCTTAGGCCGTTTTATTTTTCGCGGAACGAATGCATCTACACAGTAGGTTACCGTATTTCTAAACTGCTCCCACAAGGTGTTCACTTCAGTGGTCTCACGCGAAGCAGTGTCGAAAAATGATTGGAATTCGTGCGCTAGGTGTGTTACACTACTAGTGTCGTCTGCTTTAGCAAAATTAGTTACGATCTGCATGCTTTTCTGATATATTATACTGCTCTGTAATGGTAATCGGCAGGTAGGTATACTGTGGTCTGAGATGCCTTCTATGACGTCAACCTGAGCACGAGTTTCAGGAAAGTGATCACTGATCAGTATCAATTCTAGGATATTACCAGTTGTTCCTTGTGTACGTGTGGATGTTGAAACAATTTGATGAAGATTAAAATTGAACATTAAATATATGAGGGCCTCTGAAGCTGTTGATGTATATTGCATAGTTGTCCAATTTATGTCGGGGAGGTTGAAATCACCCATGATAATAATTCGTGAATTTCGGGAATGGTACTGAAGGAATTCCTGAATTGCAGTTATGGCTTCATGTCCGCTAGAAGGACTTCTATAAATGCAGCCGGTAATTATGTCTATACCATTAAAAATAATCTTGCAGAAAACAGCTTCTGCGCAGAGAAATTCAGGGAAAATAACAAAGGGTAGCTGCCTCCTAATCAGTATTGCCACGCCCCCTCCTCGTGAACCACGGTCTTTTCTGATGACGGAGTAGTTAGGTGGAACGATTTCGTGGCTTGAAATTTCAGGTGAAAGCTATGTTTCGGTGATTCCAATTACGTCTGGTTCATGACAAAGTAAGAGACTTTCAAGTGACTGCGTTTTGTTCACAATGCTTCTTGCGTTTATATTTATGATGTACAGTTCTTAAACTGAGTTTTCTGACGAGTCACTCGAGGGCTGAATTCTGTGTCCTGTTTTTGCATAGGAACTCTGCTATTTTTTCTTCGTGCCAAAAATAAACGTGCTTATTTATGATCAGTTTGCCAAAGGACAGCGCAACCTTTTCTTTACTTTCTCGTTCTTGTTTTGCGATCATCCACAGTTTCTTTCTAACATCTCGAACTCTGGCAGAAAAATCTTCACCGATAGCGTATTTTGTGTCTTTTAGTTTGAATCCATTTTTCAGTATTAGCCTTTTTGTCTCGAATCTAGCAACTTCATAATTACTGGCCTAGTCTTGTTTTTTTCCTGTCTACCTAGCCTGTGAATTCGCTCAATGGCGACAGCTTCTAGTTCGATGGTATCTTTTACTATAATTTTGTTCACTCTTTGGTCAAGACTTTCATTAGTTTCTTCTTCCTCCTCCGGCAGTCCGTATATAATTAAGTTGGACCGTCTGCCTCGATTTTCAAGCCCATCGATTTTCTTTTCCATTGTTTCAATTACGCGATCGATGCGGGAAATTTCGTTTTGGCAGGTGGCCAGTTTCTTTTCAAGCTGTGATAGGGCATCAAGCTTCATGTCTATATCAACGAGGCGTACTTCCTTTATGTCTTTTATGTCGCTAGCGATATCTTTGAGTTGTTTGGCAATTTGGGTTAGATCCGGGCCTGGATTAGTTTCAATATCTCCACCTAGGAGCAACAACTTGCGCAATACCACAGCGATACAAGACAATTGCTGCGGGCACGGCAGCACGAACAAAAAGGGGTCACTTGAGCGGACACATTTACCAAATAGTTTTCTCACCTGCAGAATACAGAGGAACGGGTTATTGCTCCGCATCCTAGTAGTGCTGCCGTGCCCATTACTAGCAAATTCTTCGTAGCGCGTATATATATATATATATGCCAGTTTGGTGGCGCTTGCAGCAGGTCATGTGCTCCGATGAACACACTTGTAGCTGTTGGCCACTGGAACGGGTAATCTTGTGCTGTCAGCGATGGCAGATTGCGCACGTGGAAGCTGGTGATTCCGGCTGACTGTGCTATAATCTTCACGGGTCCTTCGGGGCTGGGGGTGCTGGTCAGTGCACCGAAGACGATCTGTACAATATAGAGGAACGGGTTATTGCTCCGCATCCTGGTAGTGCTGCCGCGCCCAATCAATCAATCATTTGAGGTAGAGATCTGGAGGTCGAGCGCCCTTTTGATCATCTTGAGGAGAGTAACCTCCAAGATGTCTTCGTCATGCTTGCGCAAGTGCAGGTATGGAGTCGAATATAAAATTCGACTTGTCACAAAAGCATGGGCAAGTCGCATCGCATCCCTACTTCTGAGGCCCCCACGCTTGTTGGAGACGCGGCGGACCATGCGGCCCACTTCATGGCCAACCTTGCGAAGCTTTGCTATGGTTGTGTCAGCGCGACGGTTCTGGTGAATAAATAGTCCGAGGACTCTAATCTCAGTGGCTTCGTGTATGGGTCCGCTAGCCAGAGCGAGAAGTATTGGGGTCTTGCATCTCTGCGAGGGGCGGTGATGTACGAATTCTAATTTTTGAGGAGAGCACTGTAGACCACAGTACATAGCATAGCGTTCCACAACGCTCGTCCCTGTTTGCAGGTGGTCTTCCAGTTGACCAATGTTTCCCTCTGTTGCCCAAATGGTGATGTCGTCGGCATATAGCGCATGCTGTACACCTTCAACCTCAGCCAGTTGGGCAGGGAGATGGAGCATTGCGACATTAAAGAGTAGTGGAGACAGCACTGCGCCTTGTGGTGTGCCACGTGTACCCATAGTGTAAGGACCGTGCTCCTTGTCCTGAATGCGGATAATGGCTTCGCGGTCCGTTAGGAAATATTTAATGTAATTAAAAATGTTGTGTCCACAGTGTGTCTCGCTTAGGTGAGAGAGAATGACGCTGTGTTTCACGTTGTCAAAGGCACCCTTCAAATCCAAGGCGAGAACCAACTTGTCATTGTGAGGGTGCTCGACAGGCGTCAGTACCTCGTGGCTGAGTTGAAGCAAAATGTCTTGTGCCGACTTGTGAGGCCGGAATCCAAATATCGTGTGTGCGAAAGTGTTACGGGCCTCCAGATATTGGGAGACGCGATCTCGAACCATGGCCTCCATAAGCTTGCCCACACAAGACGTTAAAGAGATGGGTCGGAGATAATCGGTATTGATGGGCTTGCCTGCCTTTGGGATGAAGGTGATATAATAATTGGTTTTTGGGGAAAGGAAAAATGGCGCGGTATCTGTCTCATGCATCTTTGGACACCTGAACCGCGCCGTAACGGAAAGCATAAAGGAGGGAGTGAAAGAAGAAAGTAAGAATAGGTGCGGTAGTGGAGAGCTCCGGAATAATTTCGACCACCTGGGGATCTTTAACGTGCACTGACATCGCACAGCACACGGGCGCCTTAACGTTTTTCCTCCATAAAAACGCAGCCGCCGCGGTCGGGTTCGAACCCGGGAACTCCGGATCAGTAGTCGAGCGCCCTAACCACTGAGCCACCACGGCGGGGGGATGAAGGTGACAAGAGCCGTTTTCCATTCTAGGGGGAGGGGTGTATCGTTTTTCCAGATTGCGTTGATGTATTCTAGCAGAGCCTCATACGCCGGCTCAGGAAGGTTGGCCAAAAGCTTGACCGTATAGCCTTGTCCCAGCCCGGCGCGGTACCCCGTTTCATTTTAGCAAGAGCCGCCCGCAGATCGTGAAGCTGGAACGGACGATCCAGATCCGGATTTTCTCTGCCTGCATAGAGATTTACCAGTCCACAGGGGTCTTGGACTTGACACAGATACTGATCCCGTAAAGTCTGGGCAAGTTGGTCCGTATTACCTTTGAAATTGTGAATCGCTCGTAGCAGATGTTTCTTTGTTTCTGCGCGGGTATGAGTTGGATCTATGACGCCGCTGAATAGCTTCCAAGTGTTGCGACTAGACATTGGTCTAGCAACAGAGTTACAGCGATCCACCCAGTTTGAATCGGCGAGCTGGGCAGCATACTCAGCCGCCTTCTGGATGAGGTCGTGAATCCGCAAGCGGAGTTTCCTGTTATATTTCTGACGGCGCCACCTCATACTGAGGCTGCGCCGCGCTTCCCAAAGAGGAAGGAGATGGTTGTCCACATCCGTCACCTTATCTGTGAGTTGTATTTGCGTTTCGTGTTTGTGTAGCGTTCAGAGGAGGGTGTGGGCCCAGAAAAAATAGTCGTTTTGGAGAAGACTGTACGGGGGCAGCGATTGCCGGAAAGCCGTCCAGTCTGGCATGTGGGCCTGCGCTATGGAGCGGTGTAAGGGGCGAGTGTTAATGATAGTGTTGATAATGCAGTGGTCACTGCCAAGGGTGTTCTCGGTGTTGACCCAGTTTGCGTGTCTTATGTTGCGGGTGAGGGTGAGATCGGGACAGGCGTCTCGAGTTACGGAGTTACCCACACGTGTTGGATAGACAGGGTCAATATGGAGAGTAATGCCCAGCGTGGAGATTAGTTCCGCAAGCTTTCTGCCAAGCGAATCTTCCTTCCGATGGCCCCACAAGCGACTGGGGGCGTTAAAATCACCCACAATCAGAAGGGGGTCGCGACCTGCTATCTTTAGTGCTTTACAAAAGATGTCCGAGAACTTAATGTTCTTAAGTTTAGGGGGCAGTATATATTTAAGATGTGGACGGGTGGGTTAGTGCGACGCAGGGGGAGGACTGTCACCATCACGTACGAATAGGATAGATATAGTTGGAGATCGACCTCCTGCGCGGTAAAGCCTTTGTGGACAAGAAGACGGGTGGACGGGTCCCGTTGGAAAGTGTTGTAACCTGACAGCTTCACCGCCGCCCCAGGTTCCTGGAGTGCGAATAATGCTGACGTATGCTCAAAAGTGTCGAGATATAATCTCAAGTGGGCTCGTTTTTTATTGTTTTTTAAACCGTGGCAGTTCCATTGCACGACGGAGGAAGCCTGATGTTTTGGGGGCGGCGGGCCTAGTTCCCACTGCCATGTTGAATTTTAGGGTGAGCTGGGCTAGACTCCGCAGCTACGGCTCCCAGGCCCTGAACTGGGAGGGACTGCACGGAATCTTCGGCAATTTCGCCCTGGTCAATACTCTTGGCAAATTTCGGTGGGCGGCTAACGTCCTTTAGTGGGCTAGGCCTGCGGCCAAGGCGCGGGCCAGTCTCATTCATCCATGTTTTAATGTTATTGGTGACCGAAATGGTCACCTTCTGAGTGATGTCTTCTACTAGCTTACCAAAGTTAGAAAGCTGGCCTACCAACTCGGCTAGGGTGTTTTCTACAGCCGTTAAACGGCTGTCCATCGCCTTTTCTTGAGGGCTCTCGCACATAGGCTCAGATGCCTCAGGGAGAACCACTGGGACCGCCAGCGACGACGGCGGGGACGGTGATTCTGCCTGCGCAGAGCGCAAAATTTTGTTTTCCGCAGTGTTACGTTTGGAGACGCCAACATGCCAAGAATATTCAAGCCACTGGGAATCATCAATCTACCGAGGCTTCAAAGGGCCGTCGATGTGGTTGCAGCGCTACGAGTGCAGGTGGTGGCGTCTACAAGGGTCCTTCCCCCCCCCCCTGCTGTTTACGGGGTGAAACGGCCCTCCGCTGTCTGAGAACGGCTTTGGTGAACCTGTCTTTCGTTCTCAACGCCGGACCCACCCGGGACATGTTTCTCCCGGAGGGGACGACGGGGGAGCCGGCGAGCGGCGGGACTGCAATTGAGCCGTGGCAAATGCGGCCGGGTTTGACTAAGCCTACGTCTCCGGAATCCTCGTGCTTCGAAAACAACTTCGTCTTAGACTGTGCTTTCCCACGCTCTACGTGAAAGCTTCTGCGAACTGCGGTGGGATCCTGTCGCTCCCACGCTACCGCTGTGAAGTGCAAGTGACTGACCTTAGACGCGGCCATGGGACCCCCTTCGGGCTATTCATCACTGAAGCCTGGACAGCGCGGACCCTAATCTGCCAGAAGTGGCAAGAGTGTGTGGCTGGGGGCGGACCCGGAAGACTGGACACGTGATCTACATCACAGCGATTCGACGCATTTTTAATGAACTAGATTCCCCAACTAGGGACCTGGGGACAGCGGACCCTATTTTAGCACCGATCTGGCGTGTGATCAGCCAGCTCCCGATTCACTCTTTCAATCTTTGTATAAATGTAAATAAACCCTTCAGTCTCTTCTTCACCTCGAAGACCCTCTCATCTCTTCGTCACCCCCACTACAGCAGTCTCCCGATCCGGAACCCAACGACACCGACCTTGGCGAGAGACGGCACCGGCGAACCAGGGGCCCGCATATAACAACTGGTTGGCAGCGGTTGGATCGACCATGCGGCGTGGTGTTGCTTCCGTGGTTGAGTGCTTGAACTTTGCTTGAGATTCGCCAGGCTTCAATTGTTTGGGTTAATACATTGAACTTCTGGGAATCGAGGGAAGTTGATCAGTGAGTCTGAGTGCGTGTAGCTCATGTCAACAGTTGTTCAGCAAAGTCAAGGCTCAGAGCAGCAAACATGGACCTAATGAAGTTGCTAAGGTCAGATTTTCTCTCATTGTGTGAAGAGTTGGGTGTAGATGTAGGGGTTAAGATAAAAAAGACGGACATTTGCAAATTGCTCTTGGAAACCGCCGAGGAAAGAATAATTAGCGATACGTGGGAACTCCTAAAAGCAGAGCGAAAGAAAAAGGAAGATGAGGGGAGAAACATAGAGGAACAAAGGCTAGCGGCCGAGAAAAGGGAGCGGGAGCTCAGAAGATTGCAGCTTGCGCATGAGATAAAGGAAATGAAAGATGAGATCTCGAGAGCCAAGGCTCCAGAGAGAGCTGGTCAGGCCGGATCGTTCCAGTTGGACAGACGTGACGACGTAAAACACAACTGTGAAACAGCGCACAACCGTCAGGAAGACTGCGGAGCTGTAATGTTGAAACGCAGTATCGAAAGCCACGCGGAGACAGAGGACAAAAGCTCAATTGCAGACGAGCAGGGCGTTTCAGGGGTAAGCGCTCAGGCCGATAAGCGGGTGGTGGATGACTGCCTTCAGGAAAGCGAACTGCCCAACTCGGGGGCAGCGGAAGGTTCGTCTGTCAGTGGTGTGGAGCTGACACTGACCTGCGAAGGCAAAGCGGCCAGTTTGCAATTGGATGAAAGTCTCCGAGGTGCCTCTGAAAAACTAGATCAAGCTAGTTGCGATCAGGAGACACAAACGGAAGTGTCTAGGCGTAAAAACAGGAAGAGGGCAAGGACCAAGAAAAAACGGTTGAAATTCCAAGCCCTAAATGCAGGGGCGCAGACAGGTGCTAACGTTAGCACAGATAAAAGTGCGGCAGAAGCGAACGAAAAGACTTCCCGCATGGGACCTTGTAATTTTGCAGCTAAAGTTACTGGTCAGGCGGCACGCGCAGATGCTTCTGAAGGTGACCGCAGTAACAGAAAGAGAAAAACGTGTCTACCAAGCAGAACAGGAGCGAGGCTCTTGAAAGGGCATCGGCCGGCATTAAGACCCAGACAACCCCGACCTGACAGAAAGGCGGTAAAGAAAAAGGCAAAGTGGCAGGGGAGATCAGAGGGCGCTAGATCGCGGGACACCCGGCGCATGCGAGCGCAGTGGTCCAGCAACAGAGACCGCGCACGCAGGCATGTTCAGCGCGCGCTCTGGAGAAGGATGCGTCCTGCACTTTCCGCACTGTATTCGAGGAAGCGCGCAGGGCGAAAGGGTAGGCGAGCTTGCTTGGGGCGAGAACAGAGAGCAGCTTCTCGCTCCGGTCGCTGTCCGTCGCCCGGAATCGGTTATCGGCACTGCATGGGCTACCGGGGCCTACTGAGCGCGTCGAGGGACTGTGGAGAGGACAGTAGCGATCAGGAATGTCTTCTTTCAGTTGCCCTTTGTCACGAGTTGACAGTCGTACAATCAGTCAGAGCGCGACCCCGGCGGGCGCGGCTGAAGGACTAATCCTTTCGACGCGGGGGTGGTGAGCCATGTTTGACTCCGCGTAGCAATTCGAAGTAGCTGTTTTTTTTATTCCTCTTTTTTGTGTGCGTGTAAAAACGGGGAAGGAAATGCTACTTTGTTTGAAGTTAAAAATTTGGATTTGATCAAGTGTTACTGTTTTCGTAAAACTTAAATAAAGGTGATTGTGCCAGTGAGTTAGAAAGGACGTGTGTCAATTTGAGATGCTACCAAGTGATAAAGGCACTCACAGGAGTTCAGCGAAGACATTTCCCGAGTTTATGATGAGCTGTTTGCTTATGTAGAACCGTTCCGAGAAAGCAAATTTCTTTGTGTTTTAATTTTAAGCACACGTTTCGCTTTGTATCTTTAGCAGATACCGGACGCAAGTTTTGTTGGGGCCATAGTTAGATACCAAACGTTTGTCTCATTCGCGATAGTGTAGCTAACGCATTGCAGAGGCAATGAAAGTACGTGAAATTGTGCCCATTTGAGTACCTGTGTTTAGCGTCGCTGGGTTAGCTAGCCGATTTTGGTATCCAAAGATTAAGCGAACGAAGTGAGGCTACATAATTCTGTGGAGAACAGCTGTAGCAGCTTTCTGTACGTCATGGTTACGAGGCGCAAGATTGACCTACTGAGTTCAAGAGAAGTCTCTCGCCAGTACGGGAAGGAGTAAGGATTGCGATGCGTAGTCGCGTGTTTGTGAGTTCAACTAGAACAGTTGATTATTAGAGTCGAGCGCCAAGCTCCTTTGAAAAGAGCCAGTGAATTAATTTGAGCGTGAGCCAAATTTTAAACAATCTAGTCGGTATCCTGGTGGTATAAGGGGATCAGAGCTTTGAGTGAAAAGGAATAGAGTTTCTAATCAAGAATTTGTAGACTTTGACACACCACCGCGTATTGTACAACTTGGCAGTCTGTCTTTGGCGACATCAGATGAGACGCGGACGCTCTCTTGATCCTAAAATCGGGCAAAATTGAGGTGCTAGTTGGTTTATTCTAGTTTTGCTTCCAAATTTGCTACCTCTCTTCAAATATTGTTCGGCGAATCGGTCTTTGGCAGCGAATTTGGCAGACATGGAAGCCGTTCTTAGTAGCCGAGAATACTGCTGTCAGCTACAAAATTTTGTGCTTACGTTTACATTGACAATGCAGTAGTATTGCATAACAGCCTGGCGGCTCTCGGGTGAATTTCGTGCACTGCCTGGGGAGTGGCGCCATGTTGAGTGGGTGATTTCGACTAATGCCTCCGTTGTCTGAGGTTTAGGACTCTACTCTGTGCTTGCAGACAAGATGAAGAAGGGCCTCCCACGCTACAACTCAAGTCATCTCTCCTCGACCAGTGATTGTGACCACTGGCCGATCGAGATTGTCCTGGCCGCGGAGGAGCTGTTACGTTTGGAGACGCCAACATGCCAAGAATATTCAAGCCACTGGGAAACATCAATCTACCGAGGCTTCAAAGGGCCGTCGATGTGGTTGCAGCGCTACGAGTGCAGGTGGTGGCGTCTACAAGGGTCCTTCCCCCCCCCCCTGCTGTTTACGGGGTGAAACGGCCCTCCGCTGTCTGAGAACGGCTTTGGTGAACCTGTCTTTTGTTCTCAACGCCGGACCCACCCGGGACATGTTTCTCCCGGAGGGGACGACGGGGGAGCCGGCGAGCGGCGGGACTGCAAATGAGCCGTGGCAAATGCGGCCGGGTTTGACTAAGCCAACGTCTCCGGAATCCTCGTGCTTCGAAAACAACTTCGTCTTAGACTGTGCTTTCCCACGCTCTACGTGAAAGCTTCTGCGAACTGCGGTGGGATCCTTTCGCTCCCACGCTACCGCTGTGAAGTGCAGGTGACTGACCTTCGATGCGGCCATGGGACCCCCTTCAGGCTATTCATCACTGAAGCCTGGACAGCGCGGACCCTAATCTGCCAGAAGTGGCAAGAGTGTGTGGCTGGGGGCGGACCGGGAAGACTGGACACGTGATCTACATCACAGTGATCCGACGCATTTTTAATGAACTAGATTCCCCAACTCGGGACCTGGGGACAGCGGACCCTATTTAAGCACCGATCTGGCGTGTGATCAGCCAGCTCCCGATTCACTCTTTCAATCTTTGTATAAATGTAAATAAACCCTTCAGTCTCTTCTTCACCTCGAAGACCCTCTCATCTCTTCGTCACCCCCACTACAGCAGTCTCCCGATCCGGAACCCAGCGACACCGACCTTGGCGAGAGACGGCACCGGCGAACCAGGGGCCCGCATCTAACAGCAGCTAGCTGAGCTACCTGCGCGCGACGTGCCGCCATTTCGCGGCGCATCTCAACGATTTGAAAGGGAAGGAAAGAAGGAGGGTTAGAGGCGGAAGAGGAGGCGACCCCAGCCAAGCTGCCTACCTTGTTCGATGACTTCTTGGAATCCGCAGGCGTTGACCGGCCGCTGCCTCCGAGGTCTGGGAACTCCCCGGCCTGGGAAGCCGGAGCACCCTGGTCACGTGACGTCTTCGGTGTCGTCCTCGTTGACGGCTTCTTGGGGGATAAATGTGGCGTCTTCGGGTTGGCCGGCGCGCGTTTGGTAACGCCGCGTCGCGGCGTGTCGCTGGTTGCAGTGTTGCCAGCCTTGCCGCCGGAAGCACCTCCTTGCACGATTCCCGGCGACTCCGAATGCCGTGTAGCTGGAAGCCCCTTGAGGCTCCGGGCGGCGGGGGTTCCCGGAGCTTTCTGGAGGCGGCGAAATTTTCCTTTGCAGGCCTGGGAGCCCGTGAGGTGGGCTTGCCCGCAGACCATGCAAGCCGGCTTGCACTCGTGAGGCGCCATGCCGTTGGCAGCCGCCCCCGCGTTTTGGCCGCAACGGCCGCAGCGTTCCTCTACCGGGCGAGGGCAGGTGTCCACCCGTTGTCCGATCGTTCCACACCGGTAACAAGCAGGGATGGTGCGCTTGTACTCTCGCACTGGCGTGACCGTTGAGTTATAGAGGACAAAGCGCTGCACCTTTCGGCCCTCGAAGGTGACCAGCGCAAGAGCTGACTTTCCGAGCATGCGGACGAAGGCGATATCACCATCACGCCAGATGATTTTGTCGCGGAGAGTAGCCAAGGTCTCTCGCTCGTGAACGGTGATGACTCCCCGGCACACCTCCCCGGTAAGTTTCGCGTCGCCAATGAGAGGAAGTTGACCCTCACTTGAGTTGAGGGTGAATTCCCGGGCCAGCTTCTTGGCCGTGGTGACGTCTTGGGTGGCGCAGAGAATTATGTTCTGATCCCAGAGGGGCCAGATAGTGAGGGCCTTGACTGCCTCAGCGCCAACATAGGAGGCAAAGGCTAGGCCTAGCTCACCGAGCTTGAAAGCTTGGCGGAAGTCGATGGTGGCTCGTGGCTTCACCACCACAATGATGTCTTCCTGCTCGAAGCGAGGCATCCTGCGTGGACGCCACGATGGCTTCTGTGCCGGGGGATCCCGCGCGCCGACTTCTGTAGCAGAAGAAATTCGAGTCGCCCCGTCAGTATCGGACGCGGCGGCGGCAGCCGTCTTGGCGCGTCGGCCACGCTTGCGTAGCGCGATTAACGTAAAGAGGCTCTCGTCGGAAATAGCGTCCGACGATTCCGTAGTGTCTTGAGCGGCAGCAGGGACGGTTTCAATCCACGACAGTGTAGACGGATCGTAGCCCCGAAGAGCGGAGGCCGCCATGTTGGGCGAAGGCCGCAGGGAATCCCCGTCCAGGGCGGTATTGACGCTATCCTTCGTTAGGCTTAGCGGAGCTCCCACGAGGCGGAATCAGAGATCGGGCATAACATGCCCAAATATGGTCCCACCTCGGTGAAAGGGGTGTCTTCTTGGTCCAGACGACTTTAGAAGGATGATGCCGGCAAAGTTTTCGGGCTGCAGCAAAAATTTCCGGCCTTCCGGACCAAATTCACAAGAGCCGATGTGGAGCGCGTTCGCCCTCTTCGCGCGTCCGCAGCGCCCTCGAGAGCCGTGAGTGCTACCTCTTGACTACCACTGCAACGAGGGTCAGAACTGTAAGGGTACGCTTCATTAACGCTTACATTTTTTAAATTACTTCAGCTTGAGGCCACTGTGCGCACCCGGTCTACGCGGAGAGTTCTCAGAAATCCCCGAGCTCCCCACCCTCGTGTCCACCGAAAACATTAACAAAAGCGCAAAAGTGAATGCCCGCTTGAAAGCATCGCTGGGAAGGCCGAGGACCCCTAGCGTTGTCAAGCGCCCACGCCCGCCAGCGCGCCAAGAAAGCATGCGTTGCGCGTACAGAGGGTGTAATGCCAGGCCCAGGCTCGACTGTGGCTGGCGTTCCAACGGCAGCTGATCCCCATGCCACTTCCGCGGAAATATGTGAACTTGTCTCCAGTTCCGCGAAGGCCGCTTTCGGCATTCTTGACGGCGCCGAAACGTCGCGGATCTTGGCCATCTCACATTGCCGCGGCGAGCCAGAAAACGTGGTCCTGATAGTTACCTGGAAAAACTGGTCATCCTTCCAGAGGCGACGCTCAGGTGCGGCGGTGAACGGGAAAAGGAAAAAAGCATCACGCGGCAAGAGCAAGAACTCCCGCGGGTAGAGGGTTTTAGGGATGTTATCGTTATGTGTTTTTCCTCTTACGCAAGCCCTGGGCTCGAGGTTGTGCCCAACCTTCCGGAGCTGTGGCTACCTTTATTGGATATGGATGATTAGGGTGGGCCTCGAAACATGACCGCCCTAACTTCTTTGCTTGCGAAACCTATAAAATTGCAAGCAAAAGCATTAGACACCACTCTTGTCTAGTCTAGCTAGAAGCTCCGTGCTGGGCACGTATTTCTACAAGTACCTAGGCTTTAACCCTTGGGTCGATAAGTGATGTCTTGTAGAGTGTTTCTCTGTGCGAAATTGTAGAGTGTTTCTTTGTGCACGTATTTCTGCAAGTACCTAGGCTTTAACCCTTGGGTCGATAAGTGAGGTCTTGTAGAGTGTTTCTCTGTGCGAGACAAGTTCATTTGACTGCCTGTGTGACTCAGCTTGTGTAACTTGCATTTTTCACTGTTTGAAATTTCTGTAAATATATTTCCTCGTCTTCATCATCTGGCATCATCAATCGTGTTCTCCTGCAACACCGCCAAATTCACCTCGATTGGAAAGAGGCCTGATCCCCTCCAACGAAGGGAAAAGAATCATCTTTGAATTTACCATTTCTTTTGAAAACGTCTGCATACTTGACTTATAGTTTCGAGTCTTCATCATGTGAATATTCCCTCAGTTCACCGGTCATTGCCACGTTAAAGTCTGCAAAGCTGAGTAAACGAGGAAACAATTCTGACCCTTCATCTACAGCGCAGAACATTTTCATTCCGAAGCAATCTCATGGGGTACGGTGTGTGCAAAGATTCTCCTTCCCGAAAGGGAATCTATGGCACGGCGTCTTGCTGTGTAATTCATTGTATTAAAAGGCGCTGGTCCGATAATGTTTGTTTCTCTTTTGTCCCCGTATTTCGCGCCGTTTTCTTTGTGAATCATGAACCAACAAGCCCAAACTAGAGTTCTCGAATAAAAAGCTATTCGTCTTCCTTTTTTGTGATCCCTAATATTGCACAATTGTTTACCAAATCGCTACCGGCAAACGGATTGCTTCAGCTGCGACATGGTCGGTCGAAAATACGGCGCTGCTGTTTATTGCATCTGGATCAGTTTTGTCAAGGCGAAAAGCAAAACCTTTAGTTTTTTTCCTGGGAAGCTATCATCAGGATTGTTTGTAGATGATGCAGACGAGTACTTTCCGATCCAAAAATTATATGACTTTTTCTAAGCACTCCTCGCAGAAAAAGGTGGAAGTTTGAAGAACATGATTGTATAATATTGCTACGGTTGTGCTTGTGCTTGGAACGCTCGTGCTTGGTGCGCTCGCGCTTGGAACGCGAAGAGGACGAAGTGCGTTTCTGCGGCTGGGCTTCGCGTGCCCGGTTGTTCGGCTGCGTGGCTGTAAGCTGTTTCCCTGTAAATATATTTTTCCCTTTTGGTGTGCACATCTTCACGTTACATTATTGGTGTGAGGTGCTGGGTACAGCCACAGCAAGAACGGAACTCCGCAGCGGTCGTCAGCTCGCCGGCTCTTCAACCATGACCAGCGAAGGGGCCCCTCCGTCGGCGTCCGCCAACCCGGCGTTCATCATTGCCCATCCGAGAGATCCTGGGACCTTCAACGGAACGGACGGCGTCGACGTGGAGGACTGGCTCGCAATGTACGAGCGCGTGAGCACACACAACAGGTGGGACCCGACCCTAAAGTTGGCCAACGTCATCTTCTACCTGACGGGCACTGCCAGGGTATGGTTCGAGACCCACGAGGATGAACTCACCAGCTGGGATCTCAGCAAGCGCAAGCTTTGTGACCTGTTTGGTAAGCCATTCGGGCGTCAGCTCGCTGCGAAGAAGGAGCTCGCATGCCGTGCACAAACGTCCACAGAGTCCTATGTATCATACATTCAGGACATATTAGCTCTCTGCATGAAAGTCGACGCCACTATGTCAGAGTGCGACAAAGTAGGTCACGTGCTCAAAGGCATCGCAGATGACGCCTTTAACCTTCTTGTATACAAGGACTGCGGAACGGTTGACGCAATCATCAAGGAATGCCGCCGGTTCGAACAAGCGAAGAGCCGCCGAATTTCTCCGCAGTTCACGTGGTTGCCGAATACGACTGCGACGTCGTCCTGTGTAGACTCGACTCCACCGAGCCGTCTGCCGACATCTGAGAGCCTGACACGACTTGTGCGCCAAGAAGTAGAGGTAATGTCCCCCGTTGCGTTTCATCCACCCGCAACAGACAGTACTCCAGCAGTATCCCTTATACAGGCTGTCGTTCGCAAAGAATTTGCCAATCTTGGGATTCAACCTGTTTGCTCAGTTAGTGCCCCATATGCTCGCCGCATGTCCCCGGAGCTCGGTTCTGAACGTGCATACTACCCTCGACGCAGCCGCAATCCAGATGAATGGAGAACACCTGATGACAGGCCCATCTGCTTTAACTGCTCCCGAGTTGGCCACATATCTCGACACTGCCGAAGCCGTCCGTCCTCGACCTACAGCCGCTACCCGCCGGGTTCTGCATATTCCCGCCGCTCTCCCTCGCCTTCGGAAACGACCTCTTCTGGCCACCACGCTCAGACCCCGCTTACCAACCGTTCGTCGTCACCTCAGCGCCGTCGATCTCCATCGCCCCGACCTCGCCGCCCTTCGTCGCCGGCCCCATATGCCCGCTCCCGGTCGGAAAACTGATGGCTGCAGCGTCTGGGGGTGATGCTGCCCTGACGACCCGACCAGAAAACCCTCCTTTAACTCTTCATGCTCATCGGAACATCCTTAACGTCGACATGGACGGGGTCCCTGTTACCGCTCTGATCGACACTGGAGCGCACGTCTCAGTCATGAATGCTCGTCTTCGCCGTCGCCTAAGGAAAGTGCTCACTCCTGCCCCCTCAACTGTGGTCCGTGTTGCAGATGGCGGTATGTCTATTGTCGTCGGAATGTGTACTGCTCGTGTTTCAATAGCCGGCCGCCATACTTCTGTGCTCTTCACTGTCCTCGAACACTGCCCTCATGACATCATTCTCGGCCTTGACTTTCTCACCGACCATTCCGCCCTTATAGATTGCGCCACAAGCATCGTTCAACTCGCTCTACCTGTTCCTTCAGAGCCACCGGATCCAATTGTTCACCGACTGTGCACCGCCGACTTTGTCCGCCTGGACCCCGATGCCGCCACTTATGTCCGTTTCTCCTCTGTCCCGCCAGTTCCCGATGGTGACTACATCATTACTCCGGTTCCTGATGTGCCCTTTACACGCAGTGTTGCCCTTGCGCATACAGTTGTCACCATGTCGGCAAATCAAGCGTCCCTTCCGGTTCTCAACTTTGCCTCTTACGTTCAGCCGCTCCCACAAGGTATGTCGCTCGCCACGCTGTGCCCTGCTGCCGAATGCGTCGTATCGGCGGTGAGAAGCGTCCCACCCTCGTCGAACTGCCGCGACTCTGACGTCCCACCACCTGATGAATATGCAAAAATGATTCCTGCTGACCTCTTACCAGGGCAAGCTCACGACCTTCGGTATCTTCTGTCGTCTTTTCGCGACATCTTTGACTTCGATGACCGCCCTTTGGCTCGAACATCTGTGGTCACGCATCGCATCAACACCGGTGACGCAGCTCCTATTCACAGACGACCCTACAGAGTGTCCAGTACAGAACGCACCATCATACAGCAAGAGGTAGACAAGATGCTCAGTAAAGACATCATAGAGCCCTCGTCGAGCCCTTGGGCCTCACCAGTTGTGCTGGTTAAAAAGAAGGACGGCAGCTGGCGCTTTTGCGTTGATTACCGGCACCTAAACAACATAACAAAAAAAGACGTCTATCCACTCCCAAGAATAGACGATCCTTTTGACTGCCTTCACGGAGCCAAATTTTTCTCTTCAATTGACCTTCGGTCCGGGTATTGGCAAATCTCTGTTGATGACAATGACCGCGAAAAGACGGCATTCGTCACACCGGACGGCTTATATCAGTTTAAAGTTATGCCATTCGGTCTCTGTAATGCGCCAGCTACCTTCGAAAGAATGATGGACTCCTTGCTTCGCGGCTTTAAATGGTCCACATGTCTATGTTACCTCGACGATGTTGTGGTTTTTTCGCCCACGTTTACCACGCACCTCGAAAGACTGGCGAGCATTCTTTCTGTCTTCCGTAGAGCCGGGCTACAGCTCAATTCGTCGAAATGTCAATTCGGTCGCCGCCAACTCACCATTCTCGGACATCTAGTCGACGCTTCTGGTGTCCGCCCGGATCCTGTTAAAGTTAAAGCCATCAAGGACTTCCCTATTCCCCAGTCGTCTACGGATGTGCGCAGCTTCGTCGGCCTCTGCTCGTACTTCCGCCGTTTCATCAAAAATTTTGCCGGCACCGCTCGCCCCCTGACCGACCTTCTAAAGAAGGACACCCCTTTTACCTGGGGCCCTGCCCAAGAGGAGGCCTTTTCTTCGCTAGTCGACTTACTCACCTCCCCACCTATTCTGGCCCATTTTGATCCGTCGGCTCCGACTGAAGTTCGCACAGACGCCTGCGGTTATGGGATTGGCGCCGTGCTAGCCCAATGTCACCAAGGGCAAGAACGCGTTATTGCATATGCCAGCCGCCTCCTTTCTACAGCTGAGCGAAATTACTCAATTACAGAGCGCGAGTGTCTAGCTCTTGTTTGGGCTGTAGCTAAGTTCCGACCGTACCTGTTTGGCCGTCCATTCTCCGTAGTGACCGATCACCACGCCCTTTGTTGGCTGTCTTCACTGAAAGACCCCACAGGCCAGCTCGGACGTTGGACGTTGCGCCTCCAAGAGTATTCTTACACTGTTCATTACAAGTCAGGGCGTCTCCATCAAGACGCCGACTGCCTGTCTCGGCACCCTGTAGAGCCGCCTGATCCTGGAGACAACGACCTCGGCCCGTGCCTCTTCGCTATCTCCGATCTGGTTAACATCGCGGACGAGCAGCGACAAGACTCTTCCTTGCGTATTCTCATTGATCGCCTCAACTGTGCCAGCCGAGATCCTTCATTGCAACTGTTCGTCATTCAGGATGGCGTCCTATACCGCCGCAACCTTCGTCCTGACGGACCTCCGCTCCTGCTAGTCGTTCCCCACCGTCTCCGTTCATCTGTCCTAGCGGAACCACACGACCTACCGACCGCAGGCCACCTCGGCGTCTCCCGCACATACGATCGGGTCCGACGCCGCTTCATTTGGCCTGGTCTGTACCGCTCTGTTCGGCGTTACGTTGCCTCCTGCGACCTCTGTCAACGCAGGAAGAGACCATCAACGTTGCCTGCTGGCCTTCTACAGCCTATTGACGTACCTCTCGAACCATTCTACCGTGTTGGACTCGACCTTCTCGGACCTTTTCCGACGTCCTCCTCCGGCAACCGTTGGATTGCTGTCGCGACCGACTATGCGACCCGGTACGCTATCACGCGTGCGTTACCAACAAGTTGCGCAACCGATGTCGCCGACTTCCTATTGCAGAACGTAATCCTTCACCACGGCGCTCCACACCAATTGCTGACGGACCGCGGCCGCTACTTTTTGTCCCGAGTAGTTGACGATATCCTCCGGTCCTGTGGCACGCAGCATAAGCTCACTACAGCTTACCATCCCCAGACGAACGGGCTTACCGAGCGCCTCAACAGGACTCTGACCGATATGCTATCCATGTATGTCTCGCCCGACCACCGCGATTGGGACGTTGCCTTGCCTTATGTAACATTTTCTTATAATTCGTCGCGGCATGATACCACCGGCTATTCTCCTTTCTACCTTCTGTTTGGTCGGCATCCTGCGCTGCCATTGGATACATTACTACCGAGTTCTACTGCCTCGACCACAGAGTATGCACGTGACGCCATCTCCCGAGCAACTATGGCCCGTGAAATCGCCCGAGACCGGCTCACCGCATCTCAGACCTACCAGAAGTCAGTTTACGACCGCCGGCATCGCCCAGTACACTATCCGCCGGGCTCACTCGTCCTCCTTTGGTCTCCTCCTCGCCGTGTAGGTCTCTCTGAGAAACTTCTACGTCAGTACAGTGGCCCTTATCGAGTTCTCCGTCAGGTGACCGACGTGACCTACGAGATTACACCTCTTCATGCTCCGACGTCGTCCACTAGCCCTTTGACTGACGTCGTTCATGTAGTCCGTCTCAAACCGTACCACACGCCTGCTACATCATCCACTTAGCACCGGGACGGTGCTTTTGCCGCCGGGAGTTATGCTACGGTTGTGCTTGTGCTTGGAACGCTCGTGCTTGGTGCGCTCGCGCTTGGAACGCGAAGAGGACGAAGTGCGTTTCTGCGGCTGGGCTTCGCGTGCCCGGTTGTTCGGCTGCGTGGCTGTAAGCTGTTTCCCTGTAAATATATTTTTCCCTTTTGGTGTGCACATCTTCACGTTACATTATGGATAATATTAGGTAAGTGTAACTGGATGTGTCACATCTTACGAATAAAGCTTCCTCGACTATCCTGTTTACGAAAGGGCAGCTCAAATGGATCCGCAAGTCCTTCTTACCGCATACGTTTTGCAGGAATACGTAAGAAATGAAGTCCAAGACATAAAAACGATGGTTGTCACTTGTTTACATATCTTGAAACATCGTAATTGGTTTTCATGCTTGGTGTCTCCGGGAGTATGCAACGAGTACACCCTTGACGTTGCTCGTTTCAAGGACAATTCGACCGACTTAATTATAAAGCTTTCCTTTAACAATATTCAGTCAAAACTCACCGCCGTTCCCAGGAAATGCAAGGGCCACAATGAGTGATTCCTTTAAAGGTTGCCTCATAGACGCTTCTGTTAAATACTTTCTGCCAAAACATATTAAAATGTATTTGTATAATTTCCTTTTCGTACCCACATTAACGAATGATTACAGCGACTGACATGAGGTTGTCGAAAATATATCGACCGCAGAAAAACGCTGTAAGGATAAATTCTAACGCAGGATATGACGCTAACACAAAAGCTATACTTGATCACCTTAGATTACAGCCACTACCGTATCTCTTCAACACAATTCTATCGAAACGTTATCATGCTTGTCACAAAAATATGTCCCTTTCCAAGAAGAAATTACAACCCTTACTTCCCAAAAATCTATACCAAATAGAGTAGTCTGATTTGGAATATTCGCTACACATGAACTATTGTCGCCAAATTGTGAAGTATTTCCACAAGCTCTTAGTACGTTCGTTAACGCGTCTAACTAATCTATACAACATTCTGTGGATCGTTACTGAAGTTATAGTCAACATGAATCGTCATTTATGTTATGGTCAACATCTACAATTTTTTGCCCGCAATTTTAGCCTTCTCACCTAGTGTACGTAGTTTTTACATAATGGCATTGCTATGGTTGTAAGGCTTCTCTTCATTTTGCTCGTTTTTGCCCGCGGCAATTTCGCTTCGTCATCGGGGTGCAGGCTTTGTCAAGCCATTATAGGCTTTTTGCTTGCATCCTGTAGCATTCGAGTACTGCAATGTCGCTGTCGATGCTAAAAAAAGTTATTTGATTTGATTTCATCGGTGCAAAGGCCAAGCAAAACACTGTTTATTTCATACAAGCAAAATAGCTGTTTGCTTGTAAATTTCTTCGAAATGCAAGCAAACAACTGTTTGCTCCCGTGAAGTAAACATGTCACTTTATTTTCGATTCTGCATTGTCTATTGTCTAGGATATCTCATTTAAAGCAGAAAATGGCACACTTTGTGTGTTCAAGAGTCTGGACACCAAGCAAGGTACAGAAGTGCACCAGTTAAGGAACAGTCTTGTACAATAAACGGAATTCAAATACCAACATCGGGTGGAAGTCGAGTATTATGGATGTGTTCTGAACGACCTTCATCGAGCTTGATGGCTGGAACCGATAAAAGTGTAGTTCCTGCTTATGGCCTATCGACTCGTCGCCGGGAGAGAGAAAACACCATTCCAAGGCACTGTCGCTGTTTTGCTGTTAGTAAGAAATATCACTTGTTTCTGGCGTGCTTTCTTCTTTAAGGAGAACAGTATTTAGTGCCAAGGTTAGTACCAAAGTTCATGTCATGTTTATTATCGCACACGTCTGTGATAAAAACCCGTGGTATTAAAATTATCATCAGACAATTTCTTTTCACTGTTAATACTATTGTTATTTGTGGAATGAAAGACAGTTCGCCGCTATTTCTTGATAACTGTGCATCAAGCGTTACAAAAGTTGGAAGAAAAAATGGCTGTGGTTTAGCTCTGGTTAAACCTCGAGAGACGCGATAGCTACAGCTCGCCGAATGGAACTCGCCCAGTCGAATTCCAGTCAGTTTTTCGCCGCTGCGTTTCGCTGGGCGTTCCATCTTCACCTTCGTCCCTGGACGTGGATTCACTCTCCCCTCTCCACTCCCCTTACACACACCCCTCCCCACCTTGCGCAACACCTTACACCCTACTGTTAACCAGGGCGCACGTCTTATCTGGTTGGATGGGTGACCGTTCATAACCGCACATGACACACAATGGTGCGTGACGCAAGCCAGACCCACACCGCTACGCCAAATCGAGTGGAATCAGTATTGCGCGCTGTTCCAGTGTACCCGCACCCATGCTTCTGGATTCCATAGCTATGCATCCAGCTTCTCCAACAGAATGAACACAAGATTACGAGTAAAGCTTGCCCGTGGCGCTGATTAAAATGCAACGACATAAACGCGAGATGCATCCCCATAACAAGACTTTTTAAACACTCCTTCATACCCTATGCACGGTAGAGAGAGGGCAGCAAGGTATGATCTTTGACAACAAGTAACAAAATCAGCAAGGGCTGACGGAGATATTGTCCTCAAGCCAGCGTTTCGACAAGAGCAGAAGAGAAGAGAACAGGCGAAGACAAATCCTCTTGTCAAAACGCTGCCTATCGGACTGAGCCTTTGTTCTCTATGTTTCGTGCTTCCCCTCCAAGAAGAATGACTAAGCACACAATATCTGGAGAAACGCTTTAGTTTGCATGGCTTCCACCACACGCCGCGTGGAGGTGTAAAGCATGTAATTGTGGCATTTCGACAGCAATTGCTTTTCTCCCCTCATTCATGCAGATCTGCAGTGCTGACAGCAGCAGTTCTGCTTCATCTAAACTTCATCTAGTACCAGCACCCACGTGTCCCTAATCAACAACATTCTACGACACCGCCACAGGTGATGATTACCAGAAATGTCATCTCACGCGATCCCACTGAGCGCCGGCTTAGCTTCTGGCCCTACAGGGATATAAATCGTCGTCTCAAGAACCAGCTTTCACTTCGCAGCAGGCATTGTGGCAGTTCTACAGCAACTGATTGTGTTTCCTGATGCATGGTTTATGGGGGTTTAACGTCCCAAAGCGACTCAGGCTATGAGAGACGCCGTAGTGAAAGACTCCGGAAATTTCGACCACCTGGGGTTCTTTAACGTGCGCTGACATCGCACAGTACACGGGCCTCTAGAATTTCGCCTGCATCGAAATTCGACCGCCGTGGCCGGGATCCAACCCGCGTCTTTCGGGCCAGCAACCGAGCGCCATAACCACTCAGCCACCGCGGCGGCCGTTTCCTGGTGCATGCAGCTTCGCATTCCTGACGGCAGCAGCTGTGGTTCTTCCGAACTTCATCTGCCATCACCGCCCACGTGCCCTAACCGTCGGCAGTCTACGACAATGTCATTTCACGTGACCCCACTTAGCGCCACCTGACCTTTTGGCAGTGCAAGTTCATGAGGGTGAGAGCTCTGCAACAGTTCCTGAGAGTGGCAGTGACAGTTCTGAAGTGTGCTCGCTAACCTTGCTTGATTTTTTCCGCATGCTTCCGCACACTTGAATAGGGTTCCCAAAAGCATTGGTGAATGTAAAATTTGTTTAGATTTTCTGTCTATTATCACGCAGTCTGCCGTAGATTAATATCATCCCGTTTACTTCAGATCTTTTGGCTGGTATTGCGCTTCATGCGACAATGTACCCTCCCCATTTCTGTGTTGTAATTTTGCACTGCGGTGCACTGAGGACCGTTTGCCTTCGAGGTGACTTATCGATGTTACGTATTTTGTTACTTTCTTGATTTTACCAGCTGTGCTTAGCTGTTTTGTCACATGTTCATTTTCCTACAATTGTCCCCTCTGCAATAATGCCCTTGTGGTACTGCAGGTAGTTGTATAAATAAATATATAAATATATATATTGTTACGGTGTGGGATGCCACGGGGTGGCCACGGGCCCGCCCAGAGAAATATAGCAGCAGTACGGAGGAGAGCCGGCGAAGCACGACCGGCGGCGGCCAAGCTTTCTCGTTCTATCTCCCTCGTGCTAGAGCCGCGCGCTCGCCGCTCGCGCTCGCTCTCCGCCTCTTCTTTTATTCCCGTATCACCTTTCCACCGGGGGGGGGGGGGGGGGGGGAGAAGTCAGGCCGTGCTTTGATGCAGGGTTTCCTGGGGCGATGCAATGTGGGCTCGCAGATTGGAAGCGGTCACACTCTTCGTTGAATTCGAAGTGTGTGAGCTGGGCGAAGGTGTCTGCAGTCGCCGAAGAAGGTCCCACACCGGTTAGGCTAACTTCAGGGAGTTTTATGCATATTGAGCGGCGATCCGTTTATGGGACTACATTGCGTGGGGAAGGCATGGAGCCAGCAGGCGACGACGGCACTGATGAGGACCCGGAAGCTAAGTCGGAGTCACCGCAGGCGCCGCAGACATATCGCTTCATGTTTGAAACATGCTCTGGGAAAATGTGGTGCACACCGCATGGTCGATGCTCTGGCAGGTCTTCGAGGCGGTATGTCACGGGGCCGAGTCGGGCAACGACACGGTAAGGGCCGCGGTATCGGGGCAAGAGCTTTGCGGCACGGCCAGTCGCACGGATGGTGCGGCGAACGAGGACCAAGTCACCGGGCCGGAAGGGGGGATGTGGTGGTGCTGCCGCGTTGGCCGCTTGCACACGCGCGTGAGCCGTGAGGAGGTTGCGCTGGGCGTCGAGGCGGGCGGAATGAAGTCGTTGAGCAGATTCAGTTGGTGACGCAGTAGGATGGGGAAGGCCCAACTGCGCGTCGAGAGGGATGGAGGGCGTTCTGCCATAGACGACTGAGAACGGCGTCACATGCGTTGTTTCTTGCGCTGCAGTGTTGACTGCAAAAGCTGCAGCAGAAACAAAACGATCCCAGTTTGTGTGGGACGGAGCGACGTAGGATGCGAGTATATCCGTGAGGGTACGGTTAACACGCTCCACGAGGCCATTGCACTGCGGATGATTGACGGATGTAGTGGAATGCGCAATGCCGAAGGAGCGGAGGGCTCGCTCGAATTCATGGGACATAAAGCAGCTCCCACGGTCCGTGATGAGGCGCCGGGGAACACCGTGCCGAAGAACGAGATGCTGTTCCACAAACGCGACGGCATGAGCGGACGACGTGTCTGGAACGGGCAGTGCTTCGACCCACTTGGAGAAGTAGTCGATCGCAACCAGAACATACCGGTTGCCGGCACGCGTCTTCGGAAACGGGCCCAAATGATCCAGTCCAACCAGCTCGAAAGGTGAACTTGGTAGCGAAAAAGCCTGCGGGGGTGGCTTGGTTACACCTGTGGACGGTTTTCTGTACTGGCATGTCTGGCAGGACGCCACGTGTTCCTTGACATCTCTGGACATATTAGGCCACCAAAACCGCTCCGACACTCGTGCGTAGGTCTTGCCGCGACCAAGGTGACCAGCCGTGGGAGCGTCGTGTAAGCCGCGCAAGATTTGCGACCGCAGTGTTGCCGGCACAACTGGCAACCAGACGGGTGGTCGACCACGGAGCCGCTTCACATGACACAGGAGGTCGTCCTTCATTCGATAGACCCGGCGTAGTTGGCGGAGGCCTGCGCCGGCGACAGTGCCAAGGGAGTGGATTATGGCAGCAATGGCGGGATCTTGCGTTTGTGCAGTCCTCAGGTCCGTCAAAGCCGTCACGGAACAAGGGTGGCGAGAAAGAAAATCGGCATCTTGATGGGCAGAGCCGCGCCGATGCACTATTGTGAAATTGTACTCTTGAAGTTGCAGGGACCAGCGTGCAATCTTGGCATTCAAATGTTTGGCGGACTGCAGCCAAGTGAGAGCGCTATTGTCCGTGACTATGGTGAAGTGACGGCCGTACAGGTAGGGACGGAACTTCTCGACGGCCCAGACAACGGCCAGGCACTCGAGTTCTGAAGAGTGGCGGCGGCGCTCAACGTCGGAAAGCTGGCGGCTGGCATAAGCTAGGACTTTGTGGTCACCAGACTCGTCTTCTTGCAGGAGGACAGCGCCGAGCCCATCTTGGCTGGCATCCGTGTGGAGGACGATGGGGGCCGATTCGTCGTAATGGGCCAATGTAGGAGGCTCGAGGAGGGCGTGCTTGACGTCAAGAAACGCGAGCTGTTGGGCCTGCGTCCAACTCCACGGTGCATTCTTCTTCAGCAGGGCGGTCAATGGAGCGCTGCGCTTGGCAAAGTCCGGAATGAAACGACGGAAATACGAAGCAAATCCAAGGAAACTTTTGAGCTCCTTGGCGGTGGTGGGAGCTTCGTAAGCTGTAAGCGCTTTTAGCTTTTCAGGGTCGGGACGGATGCCATGCCGGCTCACAACGTGACCCAAGTACGTCACCTCCGCGAAACCGAAGAAACATTTTTTTGGTTTTAAGCGAAGCCCAGCAGAGGTAAGGGCTTCGAGGACGAGTTTGAGGCGTCTCTGGTGTTCTTCAAATGTAGCCGCGTAGACAATTACGTCATCCAGGTAGACCAACGCCATAGTCCACTTCAAATGGCCTAAGACTCGGTCCATGAGACGCTGGAAGGTGGCTGGAGCGTTCGAGAGACCGAAGGGCTTACGGTTGAACTGGTAAAGGCCGTCGGGAGTCACGAAAGCCGTCTTTTCCGCATCATCGGGGTGAACAGGCACCTGCCAGTAGCCCGAGAGCAGATCTAGCGTGGAAAAATAACGGGCCTCCTTCAGGCGGTCAAGCGCATCGTCGAGGCGAGGCAGCGGGTACACGTCGCAATTAGTAATAGCATTTAGCTTCCGATAGTCAACGCAGAAGCGGAGTGTTCCATCCTTCTTGCGCACAAGGACGACAGGGGAGGACCAAGGGCTACAAGAAGGGGCAATGATTCCCTGGTCAAGCATGTCGCACACGTGCTGCTGGATGACTCTCCGTTCGGCTGGCGCTACACGGCGAGGTTGGTGATGAACGGGCCCGCGGTTTTCGGTGTTGATCCGGTGTTGAGCCCAGGAAGTGCACCCGAGTTCACCGGCGCTGAGAGCAAGGCAACTGCGATGCTCGAGCAGCAAGGTCTTCAGAGAGGCGAGCTCCGCGCAGGTCAGGCTGGGTCCAAAGTTAAATTCTTCCCATGATAGGATCGCCGGCGCTGGAGGGTGGCGAGGCGGGGCTTCAGGTTGCAGAGACGCCACTGGTGACCCGGGGTCCAAAACTGAGGCTGTACCCAATTGCGTGCCGGGAGTCAGCGCGAGAGGTACGCTGCTGATGTTGAGTATAAATACGTGGGCCTCTCCTTTGAGCACAGGCAGAAGGCTTCGAGGTGAGGTCATCTGACGGGCTGGAGCTGAACACCGGATGGGTTCGAACAGCACGTCTGCTGTGACCGGACTGTCAAGCTTGGCATACACCCACGTTGCCGCACCCGGTGGCAGGGTCACGGCGGACGCCACAGTCACGGTAGTGACGTCGAACGGCTTGACTCGACACGGCCACTTCGTCGCGAGGTCACGCAGAGATGCTGAGGCACGCTTGGTCGCCGACACCAGGGACTGCCACAGGGCGACACCGAGGCTGGAAACCCGGCTAAGCCAGCCCGGCCCACAGAGAGTTCGGCTCGCCCGTGGTTTGGTTCTAGTAAAATTAAGGACGACTCCGGCTTGCTGGCACCACCCGCACCCGAGGACCACTGGCCAAATAGGGCTGTCTGCGACAACAAACTCGGTGGAGATGGTATTTCCGAGTGCTGTCAGGTTGACGACGACACGTCCGACTTGCTCCACAGGGGTGCCGTTAAAAGCTAAGAGCCGGGTTTTGGCGGCTGGCAGAAGCAGGTGGGGCGCGTTAGCAACAAACGATTTGTGCAGTACATTGACAGCCGCTCCAGTGTCAACCAAGGCCTTTACGTGCCGGTCAAGCAGGGCGACGTCGACGAGCACGTAAGGAGCATCAGTGGTAATCGGAGCCGACGAAAGGAGGGGACGCGGAGAACGAAGGAGTGTGGGGACGGAACGGTGCCCCCGGAGTTCCGCCAAATCGTTTCCCGACGTTGGAGGGCCGGCACAGTCCCTCGCGTAGTGTCCCCGCAGGCCGCAGCGGAAGCAGGTCATGCGGACGTCGTTACGGAGGCGTCGGATAGAGGCCGCAGTTGGGGCTGCGGACCGAGGAGCCTGCACCCGGACGCTGCGCTCGGCAGACGGTGGCGACCCCCGCGTGGCCAGCAAAGTCAATTCCGCCTCGATGGCGAGCGCCATGGCGGCGCGGACGGAATCAGGACGGCTAGAGCGGACCAAGCGCTGCACCTCGGGGAGTCGGATGGCGTCGACAAACGCCTCGGTGCCGACCAGGGCCACGGCGTTCTGAGGCGCTCCCGGCAGCGACTGCAGAGCCAGGCGCTCAATGGCGGCGGCGAGGTCCTGGTACGTCTCCCCGGGCTCTTGACGGCGGGCTCGCAGGCGGTGGTACTGCACACGGGGTTGACCTGAGGCACCATAGTGGTCGGCGAGGAGGCCCGCCAGAACAGTGTAAGAGCCCAGCTGGTCGGGCGGCACGTTCTGCAGCAGCTCGGTGGCGCGGCCCCTCAGTTTTGCAACGAGCATCCATGCCTTCATTTGCTCGTCCCAGCCTCTCGCCGCCGCAATACCGTCCAGCTGGATGCGGTAAGCATCCCACGAGATGGTGCCGTCAAATGTGGGCAATTCCACAACGTCCAACGAACACTGCGGCGAGGACGCACCCGCGCCGAGCACGCCATTGGCGGCCACGACCGCAGGCCCAGCGACGGCAGAGCCGTAAACAGCGGCGGCGGGGACGCCCAAAGGCACCTGACCTGTGCTCGGCTCGGCTGGCACCAGGCGACGGAGTTCGCGCCGGAGAGCTTCCATCTCCCCAGCCTGGGCAGTCAGACGGGCCTCCCATGCGTCCATCCGTTGGGTGACTGTATCCAGGAGGCGCTCAACACCGGCGTCCGGCTGCTGCGAAGAGCCGAGCCTCTCCGAGCGCCTAGGTCTAGCGGCGCCGGCCGCCGCGTCGTCGGCGCTATCGGCTGGTGGTGGACTCCTGTCGTCTGGCACGTCGGGTGCTTGATTCTGGGAGCGGGGTGAGCGGCATGATCCCACCGCTGCCACCAAAATGTTACGGTGTGGGATGCCACGGGGTGGCCACGGGCCCGCCCAGAGAAATATAGCAGCAGTACGGAGGAGAGCCGGCGAAGCACGACCGGCGGCGGCCAAGCTTTCTCGTTCTATCTCCCTCGTGCTAGAGCCGCGCGCTCGCCGCTCGCGCTCGCTCTCCGCCTCTTCTTTTATTCCCGTGTCAATATATATATATATATATATATATATATATATATATATATATTGTAGGGGTGTGTTTATTCGGTGAACCCAGATGATTCCAGCCGCTCAGGGGAGACTCGCAGCGAAGCGTCAGGCGTGGCGAAAGAGCAAGGCAGCGAACAACTTCTTCGTCCTTGAGAGCGGCAGCACGCGACGCATGTCAGTGGTTATATCGATGAAGATTACCACACTACAGTTTCCCCCCGGGCAGAGAAGGAGCCATCCTGGCGACTCATGGTGCCGAAAGGACAGACGGATCGTAGTAGGGCTTGATTCGGTCCACATGAACTATTTCGCGTCCACGGCGACGCAAGTCCGCAGATGGCGTAACGGGCTCAACTACGTAGTTCACAGGAGATGTTTTTTGAAGCACTCGGTATGGACCGTGATACCGAGCAAGAAGCTTCTTTGACAGGCCGGCGGTTGTGGCAGGAACCCAGAGCCACACCAGGGAGTTGGGCGCATATGAAGGCGCCTCACCAGTGTCACGATGGTGTTTTTGTTGCCATTGATTTTCCTTTGTGAGCGAACGAGCGAGCTGACGGCATTCTTCTGCATACTGGGCGGCGTCCGAGAGTGGCGTCGATTCAGAAACATCAGGGCGGTAGGGAAAAAGCGCGTCCATTGTGCAGGTTGGCTCGCGCCCGTAAAGAAGAAAAAAGGGAGAGAATCCAGTGGTGGTCTGTATCGCAGTGTTGTACGCGTAGGTGACGAAGGGAAGAACGTGGTCCCAGTTGGAATGAGCGTCGTTGACGTACATGGCCAGCATGTCACTCAGAGTACGGTTGAAGCGTTCTGTCAGGCCATTCGTCTGAGGGTGGTAAGAAGTAGCGGTGCGATGAATGATGCGACATTCTTTCAGTAGGGCCTCGAGAGCGTCGCACAAGAAAACGCGTCCGCGGTCACTGAGCAGTTCCTTCGGAGTCCCGTGGCGAAGAATCAAGTTGTTGAGAATGAACAAAGCAACGTCTCTTGCAGAGGCAGAGGGTAACGGTGATGTTTCAGTGTAGCGAGTCAGATGGTCTACTGCCACAATAATCCACCGGTTTCCAGCAGGAGTAGTCGGAAGAGGGCCATAGAGATCTATGCCAACGCGGTCAAACGGACGAGCAGGGCAGGGTAACGGCTGCAACGAAACAGAGGACTTCTGAGGAGTTTTTCGGCGTTGACAAGATTCGCAAGCGCGCACGAAATGTCTTACGAAGCGGTACATTCCACGCCAGTAAAATCGCAGACGTAGGCGTGTGTAGGTTTTCAATACGCCACCGTGAGCACATTGTGGGTCACCATGGTACGCAGCACAAATGTCGGCGCGGAGATGACGCGGGATGACTAGAAGCCACTTCCGTCCATCAAGCAAATAATTGCGGCGATAGAGAAGACCGTCACGAATGGAGAAGTGGTGTGCTTGGCGGACGAGCGCTTTGGAGGAATGACCGGGAGTAGGACTTGAGAGAAAATTCAAAAGTGCATTGATCCAGGGGTCATTCCGCTGCTCGGTAGCCATGTCGATAGTTGTAAGAGTCGACATATCGTAGGCACAGACGTGGTCAGACGAATTATCTCTAGGCAATGGCGAGCGGGAAAGAGCATCCGCGTCCGTATGCTTCAGCCCTGATCGATAAATGACATGAATGTCAAACTCCTGGAGACGAAGAGCCCAGCGAGCAAGGCGACCGGATGGGTCTTTCAGAGAGGCAAGCCAGCACAAAGCGTGGTGATCGGTCACAACGTAAAACGGTCGACCATACACATAAGGACGAAATTTTCCGATAGCCCAAATAATGGCCAAACATTCCCTTTCTGTGACTGAATAATTAGATTCTGCCTTTGTCAATGTTCGGCTGGCGTATGCCACAACATACTCGCTGTAACCAGGCTTACGTTGGGTAAGGACGGCACCAAGCCCAATACCGCTGGCATCAGTGTGGATCTCCGTAGGCGCAGCCGGATCAAAGTGGCGTAGAATGGGCGGCGAAACCAAAAGGCGGCGTAAAGTGTCAAAGGCTTTATCGCAGGCTGGAGTCCAGGCGGAAAGGTCGGAGCTGCCGGCAAGGAGCTGGGTCAGAGGAGCGATGATAGAGGCGAAGTTCAAGATGAAACGTCGAAAGTAGGAGCAGAGGCCGATAAAGCTCCGAAGCTGCTTCAGGGAGGTTGGCTTCGGGAACTCTGCAACTGCGCGAAGTTTGGTGGGGTCGGGAAGAATGCCGTCCTTAGAAACTACGTGGCCTAAAATTGTGAGTTTTCGAGCGGCAAAGTGGCACTTCTTCAAATTCAACTGAAGCCCAGCGCCGGCGAGACACGTGAGGACATCCTTTAGGCGGAGAAGGTGAGAAGAAAAGTCGGCAGAAAAAACTACGATGTCGTCCAGATAACAAAGACAGGTCTGCCACTTGAGTCCACGAAGAACAGTGTCCATCAGGCGCTCGAAAGTAGCCGGGGCATTGCAGAGGCCAAAGGGCATAACGTTGAACTCGTATAATCCATCCGGTGTTATAAAGGCAGTTTTCGAGCGGTCATTATCAGCCATCGGTACCTGCCAGTAGCCGGAGCGCAAATCCAAAGAGGAGAAATACTCGGCTCCCTGTAAACAGTCCAAGGCGTCGTCGATTCGCGGCAAAGGATAGACATCTTTGCGCGTGATTTTGTTAAGCCTACGGTAATCGACGCAAAACCGGATGGAACCATCTTTCTTGGTGACCAAAACAACCGGAGAAGCCCATGGACTGTTAGATGGCTGTATGACGCCCCGGCGAAGCATGTCGTCCACGTTGTCAGCAATGACTTGGCGCTCAGAGGCCGACACGCGATAAGGACGCTGTCGTAAAGGTGCGTTTGTACCAGTGTCGATTGCGTGCGTAACGACAGACGTGCGACCCAGAGCAGTGTGAGGAAGGTCGAAGGCAGAAGTGAAGTTCTGTAGAAGAGCAGCGAGTTGATCGCGTTGTGCGGGTGGGAGATCTGCGTCAATAGCTTGTTGAAGAACATCGGGTGGTGTCGAAGCGGTCGCTGTATCGCAAGAGCTGAGCACATTAACGTCTAATGAAGTAGGCGTTGCAGGAAGAGTATTTACAAGCGCGGGATCAAGTTCTTCAATACGACCGAGACACTCGCCGCGTAGCAGGACGGACGGGCACGAAAATGGATTTGAGACGTACATTGCACTAAGGCCATCTTCGATCTTGAGGACCGCAAATGGAAGCAGGAGGCAGGGATGGCGTGAAGCGGCGTCGGAAGGTGTGAAGAAGACAGTCGAACTAATAACGCTTTCACAGGAGAGTGGAACGAGGGCAGCAGAAAATGGAGGAATGTCTGTGTCACTGGCGACGAGGAGTTTTGCAGGCCGGGTAGGGACGTCACACAAGACGGTATCACAAAGAGGTAAAAAGGAAACTTCCGCGCGGGCGCAGTCAATAACGGCATGATGAGTGGAAAGGAAATCGTAGCCCAGGATGATGTCGTGTGAGCAGCGAGACAGTACAATAAACTCGATGGTGTATAAGACGTCTTCGATGAGAACACGGGCCGTGCACGCCGCTGAGGGATGAATGCGCTGTGATGAGGCGGTGCGAAGCGAAAAGTCGGAAAGTGCGGTGGTCACCTTACGAAGACGACGGCAAAGAGCTTCACTGATGACTGATACGGCAGCGCCCGTGTCGACTAGAGCGAGTACTGCGACGCCGTCAACAAACACTTGAATTACGTTAGTGGGAGAACACCGAGGACTTGAAGAGTTCGAACCAAGCGCAGTTCTTGCCCCGGGAACTGCGACTGTTAGTTTCCCTCAACGGTGCCGGTAGAACGTCGGAGTGGGGACGGGGAACGGCGACGAGGGGAAGGTGATCGGCGAGCTGTGTACGTTTGATTGTCACGAGATACAAATTCGGAACTGGGCGGATTTCTCGGCGAGGGCTGGTCTGTATTGTAGGAGTAGTTCCATAGTTCAGGTCGAGAAGGTGGAAGGCGTTGGCGGCAAAGGCGTGCGACATGGCCCGGCAGCCCGCAAGAGTAGCAGATTGGTCGGTTGTCCGCGGTACGCCAAGGGTTCGTAGGGCGTTGGCGTACCCTTGGAATAGGGACATGGAATGCAGACCCAGGCAAAGGCGAAGGAAGGTTGGAAGGAGCGGCCTGGTAGGAAAGAGATGCTGATGGCATGAGCGGCCTGGCCGCCACTTGGGCGTAAGTCAGTGGTGCCGTTACTTGCGCTGGCACGGGGCTGGGCGGCAGCACAGGGCTGGGCGGGAGCATGGAGCTGGGAGGAAGAACGTCAGCGATGTGATCTTGAACGGCACGCCGTATGGTAGGGGCCAAAGACGGAGCCATGTCAGGAACAAGGCGGCCACTATCCTGTAACTGAGGGACCAGCGATAGCTGGCGGGCGACCTCGTCTCGAACGAAGGCTTTGATTTGCTGAAGTAAAGGGCTGTCCTCTGATGGGGTAGAACCGCCCAGCGCAAGTGTAGAGATGGCGTCGTCTCTAACACCGGACCGCCGGGTAGAAGCGCGCTTCTTACGAAGCACGTCGTAGCTCTGGCAAAGCTTGATCACGTCACTCACCGTGGCAGGATTTTTTACCCAGAGCATTTGGCACGCGTCGTCAGAGATGCCTTTCATGATGTTCTCGATCTTATCCGCTTCAGTCATTAGCGGATCGACACGCTTGCATAGGTCCACGATGTCCTCTATATAACTAGTGAACGACTCATCGACTTGCTGAGTGCGCTCACGCAAGCGTTGTTCTGCCCGGAGCTTGCGAACTGCAGGGCGGCCGAACACTTCTGCAAAATTCTTTTTAAATGCAGACCAAGATGGCAGGTCTGCCTCATGGTTGCGAAACCAGAGGTTCGCCACGTCAGTCAGATAAAAGATTACATTGCTTAGCTTGATAGCGTCGTCCCATCTGTTGTAGCTACTGACGCGCTCATATGCCGCCAACCAATCGTCGACGTCCTGGTCGGCTGTGCCACTGAAGAAGCACGGATCACGCTGCCGTAGAGCTCCAGAACACAGCACGGTGGTTGGGAGGGGCGACGATGTCGTGGCAGTGTCATCCGGCATGCTGGAAGCAGAGGGTAACGTGCGGCTTCTTAGTTCCAGGGTGGACGGGAACGTACCCAGCAGCACCTGCACCAATTGTAGGGGTGTGTTTATTCGGTGAACCCAGATGATTCCAGCCGCTCAGGGGAGACTCGCAGCGAAGCGTCAGGCGTGGCGAAAGAGCAAGGCAGCGAACAACTTCTTCGTCCTTGAGAGCGGCAGCACGCGACGCATGTCAGTGGTTATATCGATGAAGATTACCACACTACAATATATATATATATATATATATATATATATATATATATATATATATATATATAAAATCAAATAGTATATTTATCCCAGGTTTATTTCCCACAGTTCTGAAGAAACTCAAGGTAGTAGCGGTCGCCTTGATGCGGGTAACACAAGATCGCATTGATGTGGGTAACTATCGACCAATAAATGCCACCTCTTTAACAAACTTATAGAAAAACTCATATCTTTAAATGAAATATCCCATTGAATAAAATCTCTTAACTCATCGTCAGTTTGGTTTTCGTCCTAACTTTTCCACAGATCATTAAGGCTGCGAAATGGGCGAGTTGGTACTGATTCTTATTTGAACAGCGCAATAAAAAATGGGACTCAGCGAAGAATAGACACCACAAGCGCTGACTCGCTACTAAATTTTTATTCACGGCAAAGGTCTCATAAATTCTAGGAACAACAAACACAAACTAGAACGAAAACAAAAGAAAAAACAAAATCTCATCATGATGCTCACCGCGGTGACAATCGGCAAGAGCACAAAGCTAGACATCTTGGCCGGATATGTACATCATCTCTTTATCAGTTAGTGTGACAGAATATTCACTAATACAACTATCTGTTTCCAAGCGGATGTGAAGAGGTTGCGAGTCAGCACTTGTGTTGTCTACTCTAAATTGTGTCCCGTTGTTTTATTGCACAGCTCAAATATGAATCTATTCCACAGAGCTGGGGCTAATAGTATTAACTGATGCAATCAAAAACTCGATTGATCAATGATCTTGGTAGGCACTGATTCTATATATTTTACAAGAACTTTTCATAAAGGTAACCACCCAGTTCTTTTTTCTAAGCTAGGATCTCTAGGAATCTGTGTCCCTACTTTAAACCTTATACTGACCGAGTTCGGACAGTCAAGTTCGTCCACCTTTTTGTTCTCAGCCAGTTGTGGTCAACGAAGGTATACCACAGGGTCTAAGGTCCGCTACTTTTCTTAATATACATTAATGATCTGCCTAGTTTTCTCACCAAATTGGACTGCATTTTATATTTTATACGCGGTCGACACCATAGTATATAATTGCGGCAGAACAGCAAAGGACCTAATTTCAACCTTTAATGCTTAACATGTAATTCTTGTCGTGTGCTGTCAAAATAAACATGCAAATCAATCCTAAAAAATCAAATTTATGGTTTTTCATTCCCATCCTAGACAATGCATTATTGTTATTAAACTTCGAATAACTGCGAAATCCCGCTTTCTAAATGGATTATATTTCTTGGTTTTATGCTAGACTAACGTCTTAAATTGACCTTGTGCACAAAATTACTATGCGAAAATTTCATTTTTGGTATTGGAGTGCTTCTCAGGATATGTCATTACTATCAGCCACATTTTTCGTCCACTGTATTTTCGATTTATACACAGCTATCTAAGTACTGCATATCTACCTGGAAAAAATTTTCTCTAAAATACCTGAAGCATCCGCCATTCACAAAATCGTGTAATTCCAAAAACTGAATTTCCCCATCACAAATTCCGCTGCTGTTTTATACCCAAATTTTTATTTCCTTCCTTTATTGGGTCTACTTCAGCCAATATTGGCGTTGTTCATCTTCAGTGCTCATAGTGAATAGATTTTTATTACTGCACTTCCGTCATCTTGCCTCAAAAACAGTAACCTGGCTAGATTTTCGCAGAATGACAGTTTACTGCTTGCAAAGTTAACACCACTCATTACAAGCAAACCCTTTTGATGCGACAATAAGCATAACATTTTGAAATTCACTACGTCCATCCCTTAAAACGGTTCATGCATTACGGATTTTGGTTAATAGGATCAAAACTTATTGTTGGAAGAGTTGTAACTAGATTGTGTCGCTCTATTTTACTAATTTTAGTGAGTTTTCATTGCTTTTGTGAAATGTTTGTTGATTGTGACATATTTATAACGTTGTATTTCTGCCGGTTTTTTTATGTTTGCGTTAGGCTTTTCGAATTAGGAAATCCCCTGACAGCTTCTTTCTGGGACCTCCTAACGTAACCATGTATCAAACCACTCACTTCTGTAACACATTTCCATCAATGAAAATCTGAAGCCTGAAAATCCAAATTTCGAACTCTGCATGTAACGTGGCAATATATGGCAGTCGGGAATAATTAGTGTGAAAGCAGGAAACAATTCATAGGTCTATTTTTTATGCAGAAGGAAGCGTCGGCAATTAATATCAATTATTTCACTCAGGATCGCTCGGCCATGTCTTGTTTTCCCAAAACTACAAGCTTACTATATCCCATTGAGTTACGCGATGTTTGCTGGTAGCGGTGATTAGATGACGCTAGGTGCTCATTGTGCACGAAAGCTAGGCATAGAACACTCCAACATGGATCAGAATTTCGCAGCACCACAGTTATCACTTAAATTCGGTTTTACCAGAAAAGATAACGCGCGATCATTTTTCGGATTTGCGACCATCAGGAAGAGGAACAGAAACCGGTCGGTGGTTGAAAGGCGATCTTTAAAATATTTCAAAATATTGATGAAGAAGTTGCGCGTCAAAATCCGGAGCATGGAAGCAGAGCACTCAGGTTCTCAAAAGAGTAGACTGCTGCATAAATTTTCAAAGCCTAGTTCTTGAAGTATTTAAAGCTAGTTTTTAGAAGCTCAGTAGGCAGTGAAACAATTTTGTCAAAGTCGCCGGGAAATTCTGCATGATCACTGCAAAACAAAGTACAAAATTAGTAGATGGAATGTAAATAAATCAACGCATGGAAGCTCCCACTGTCACAACATATGCAGTCTCAGGAGGGAAAAAAAATCACGTATTTTGCACTGTGATGGTTTTTACCTTAAACTGGTTTAAGAAAGCAATCGTGAGTCTCTTGCTGTTCTTTACTGTTCAGTTATTCATCCGCCTTGAAGTTCACAACAAAATTAGGAACTTTGTTTCCCTTCGGAGAATGCCCAAACCAAAGGAAAGAACTATAAGAGAAGCGAGAAAATCAATTTCAAGTAGAAACTTTGAGTAGCGCTCGTCCTTGTATCCTTGTCTTCGTTCGTTGTGCTGATTTTCTCCCTGCCTTTTTTTAAATACAAATACGCCTTCATCGAATTAAACATTGGGCGGTACCGAAAAAAAAATTGGCCGGCGGTTTGACATTGCTAAGCACGAAATATTTTGCGAGACTACATTTTTTTTCAGGTGCACACCGTCTCAAAGCGCAATAGAGGTGTCCACTTACCCAGAGAGCGAGTTATGCCCGTCTTCAACATTTTTTGTCATTGCCAGTTTACCCAGTGTACGCCGGCAGCCAATGCTCCAGTACCGCGTTTCTGCAGCATTGTTGTGAACGCCAATGCGTATTGTTGTAGAGCCATGTTCCTACCACAAAGTTCATGTCCACAGATCATTTGAAAATTATGCGATGATGTTACGGTAATATTGAAGGAAATGGTTCATTCTTCTAGTATGTAGCAAAATCTTTATTAAAGGTCGGATCGGATTATCGGTCGGATCGAACTGTTAAGGCCCCCATGGAAAAACAATTGCGAACGCTTTTGATGTTGGCAGAAACACTAATAGAAAAAAATTCAAGACTGCCGCTAGGTGATCTGCAGACATGTTTAATTTTATAGGGAAATTTTACATTATATGAAAAATTGGCGTTCATAAATGGTTTCCCTTTCAAAAATGCTTTAGTCCAGAATTGCTGGGTATTGTCGGCGCCAAAGCATGCAGCGCACGTCTTTCTGTCACTATTATTACATAGCTTAAAGTTTCAGTATTTGTTTGATAGCAGTAACAGCCGAAAAAGAAGACAATGTGCAAAGCACTGCGCGATAGAGTGTGGGAGTTTTACGTGAGGCATGATCGGCTGCGGCCGTAGCCTAGTGCTCTCGCGCAGTGGCCAGCGAAGCTGAACTGTTCGCGCCGCCGTGGATTGGAAACCCAGTCGCGGCAGTATTTATTTTATTTCTACTTGGGCGGTTGCTATGCTATGTTTTGCCAAGGTCAACATCAAAATTAAGCTTTGAAGAATGCTTCTTGATGGGTTTGTTCGCGTTAAATAGTGTCTTCGCACTAAAAGGCACACATACTCCATGACAGCAGCTGCAGCGCTCCATTCAAAATATATTTTCACTTTTCTAGAAGCCGTTAAGAAGCAGCGAAAAGCAGATGCACCCATTGCGGTAAGACATGGCGGCACAACTGATCGAGTAAACAATTTCGAACAAAGATCTTCACGTAACAGTGACGCCACTCGTAAAAAGAGGGATTCTAACGGACTGTTGACTTACGGGTCATGTACGTAAAACGAGGTGTTTGTTGGAAGTACATGAGTTCTTTAAAAAAACAGACCCGGTTTAAGGTGATTTATGGGCGTGCGCTCGATATTCCACGGGATCAGAATTCTTTTACTTCCGGTCATGCTTAACCTGACAAAGAGCTTTCGACACAAGTCACTTAAAACGCCGACACTAGTCTCCGGTATTCTAGAAACGCCGCGCATGATATATTGATATCTGAAGAGTAATCTGGTCATGGTCCAATACAGGGTAGCAAAAAGAAACGATTATGCCGCGTGGCGGCCACGATGAACGAAAAGCACAATAAAACGTATTCGTTGCATCATGGCTTGAGAAAACAATTAATGTGAAAGCCTTTAATGTTTCATACTCCCGGACGAGATCCTGTCCGTCCGTTATGTCGCCAACCGGAAGTCACGACAACGTAAGTGACGTCATACCGTCCATCCGTCCATTACGCTCTTAAGCAACTCGGTAAGAAATAAAAGTATTTGTACAATGTGGGATTCCAATCACCATCCTTCCGTTCCGCAGCCGAGCGTGCTAAAGACTACGCTACTTCCTGCCAACGCAAATGTAGTTCTCCTTGTCTAGGACGCTGGAGAGTGTTTGCGGAAAGGAGTCGAATCAGACGGATGCCTCCCAAATGCCCTCCAGTGTCTCCAGCATTTAAGATTCAGAAAGAATTGTGTACTTAATCAACATCTTAACTACACTTCAGTGATACATGCAGCAACACCGCGCTAAAGACTTTCGTTTCACCGCACTTTAAGTCAACACAGTGCCCCCCCCCCCCCACCCCAGAATTTTGCACAAGGGTTTTAGTATACTAATTCTTCACCATTAAAAAATATTGAAACCAAAAGGAGGGAGGCTTAGAAAAATATATCCGTGTTAGCTATTGTTCTAAGCAGCTGTCCTTGTGTTCCCGGTGGATTGCAGTAAAAACAAAAAGGATGGGAAGTGTCAGTTGGGCTCTTCTTCTGTCTTGTGCTTCCCCGAGTCTGGCATGCGTACTTAATGAAAGTAAGCTCGAGAAAATTATTGCAAGATTACAGCATTTGCTCCTGATATTTTTCACACCCGAGCGGTAAAAGCTGGACGGGACGAAACGAAAGGCCAGGCACGAGTACCAGACTGCGCCTGTATCTGTGCCTCGACATTCCATTCGCCCCTTATGTCCCTTGGCGTTTCTCTGAAAAGACTGAGCCAGTTTTAATTCAGGAACCCATTTAACGTCTACATATTAGCGCCGCCCTGGACGCAGTTTTATTCAATCCTTCTAAAGCAATATAAGCCTCGCGAACAGTGGCAGCTCTGCCTTTTTCTTCGAAGCAGGACAAAAAATCAGGGAACTGCAGCAAAGATAGCTTTATTAGAAGCTTCCTTCAAAGTAAACGGAGTTAGTGTCAGTGTGGTGTATGCGTAACATGGTATATAGGTATATATACATGAAATTGCACTGCCGGGTATATACGTAAATGCGTATGGTAACCGAAATACTCGTGTGGATGTATGGAATTTAAAACAATGCTGCCGAGCCAGAGTTGCGTGCTCTGGATATGGTCTCCCGTATGCTAGAGGTCACGGAGCAGAACAGACACGTGAGCGGGCTCAGCTGACAGGAGTAAATAAATAAATAAATAAATTCTTTATTTCACTCATGAAGTGAGGGAGTGCGGGAAAAAAAGCTGAAAATTCAGCTTGACTAGTTCCCAGCTCCCCAGATTACAAAAAATTCAAGAAACAAAAGTGAGGACAAGGAAAAAAAATAAAATAAAATAATGGCAGCGCGGCATAATAACAACACAAATCAAAATACAGAAATGCTTTGTTTACAAAGTCAGATCGGCTTGTACAAGGAAAATAAACAAAACAATTCTAATTGAACTGTATGATACACCGGTGATAAGCGAAAGTACATGCCAGAAAAAGCCCGAAAAAACAAGAACGTTACATAAGTAAAGGAAAGAGACGGAGAAAACAATGCGCATGAACAGAAAAGCGTTGCTCAAGGAAAGGTACAGCGTACATATGCAAAATGCTAGAAATACCCCATCATATGAAGGAATTGTTTTCTATGAACAGTAATTTCAGTTCTCTTTTTGAAGTTAACTCGGGAGTGATGCCGTTTCTGTAACAGATATTTAACAAGTGTGGTAGCAATCTGTTTATCATTTGTCGTCCATAATCTGTCCTGCACGTTTTTACTAACCAAGGCTGTGTGCTTCTATATTCATAAGCTAGTGTCCTTTTACAAAGAGATGCCAACCGTAATAGACAATGAGTGTTGTTTTTTATTTCAGTCCTATAACGCGAACACAAGCCGTGCGAGTATAGGCTGTCTATTTTCATTATGCAATATTTCGAGAACAAAAGGTGGGAAGGGTGACTTCTGGGGACGTTTTCAATGTTTCTTAACATTTTTTTCTGCAAAGTCAGAATTTTTTGCAAATTTCCTTTGGTTGTATTCCCCCAGACTAGTTGGCAATAGTTTATGTGTGAGTGGAATAGTGCATTGTACAATAAAAGTTTAACCTTTGGAGGTAGAGTATATCTGTTTGCGTACGTTACTCCCACGATGCAAGACAGTTTTGAGATAACGTGGCTCACGTGATTGTCCCACGTCATATTTTCGGTGAAATATACTCCAAGTATTTTGAATGTGTTTACTATCTCTATCTTTGTGTTGTTCAACTTAATGTCTCTGTCTATGCTAATAATTTTGTTTTTCGCACGGTATAGGACAGCCTTCGTTTTACTAACGTTTATTTTTAATTGGTTCAGTTGGGCCCATATGTCTAATTTCTGAAGAGTTTTGTTCGCTCTAGTGATGACCTCATCTGCGCTAGCTGCAGTGAACAACAGTGTCACATCATCCGCGTAAATGACAAATTTCACCGTAGGATCGATGCTTATGATGTCATTTAAGTACAAATTAAAAAGAAACGGGCCAAGAATACTCCCCTGAGGCACACCTGCAGAAATGGGCAATACATGGGACGTGTAGCCATTTAAATATACGTACTGGTTTCGATCATTTAGGTAGGATGTCAAAAGCGATAGCACAGTTCCACGGAAGCCGTACATTTCAAGTTTTTTCAGTAGGATAGAGTGATTTAAGTAATCAAAAGCTTTTGTGAAATCGACGTATACCCCAAGGGCTACTTCTTTGTTTTCGAGAGATTCTAGAACAAATTCCTTTTGCTCCAGCAGTGCCATTTCTGTTGATCTGTGTTTTCTGAAGCCGTATTGCGCGTCGTGAAGAATATTGCATTGTTCACTAAAATTTGTTATTCTAGAGAGAATCATTTTTTCAAATCCTTTAGAAAAAACTGGAAGTATTGACACGGGTCTAAAGTTTGTAAATTCATTCTTACTTCCTTTCTTGTGCAGTACACTCACTTTGGCAAGCTGCATTTGCTTCGGAAATAGTCCTTGAGATAAACAAAGGTTATATATTTGAGTTAAGCACCCTGCTATGTCTTCTATCACATACTTTACTGGTTTTATTACAATGTCGTCTGCGTCAGCACTTTTACTGTTATTTAAGCCCATGAAAACCGATATCACCTCTGACTCTGATATTGGCGTTAAGAACATAGATTTCTCGTTTCGAGTATTAAGAGTATTTGAATCGACGAAATTACTAGTTATAGCTGTAAAGTGGCTGTTAAATGCATTAGCTAAGTCAATGCCTGTCAATTCCTTACCCCCATTCTGAATTGTTGTTATTGGGCTTGAACCTGAAGACCTGCCCAGAAGTGCATTCAGTTTCCTCCATAATTCATCTGACTTATTCATAGAGGAAAACTTGTCACAAAAATATTTATCACGCGCTCTCCGTATTTCCGTCGTCAGTTTATTTCGAAACACTTTAAACGCTTTAAATATGTCAGGGTCTCGTGTTTTTTCAAACTTTTTGTAAAGCTTGTCCTTTTTACGAATTTTCTTCAGCAATTCAGGTGTAATCCATGGCTTCCTAATGTTCTTACGTTTCTCTGCATGTTTATAAGGAAAACACTTGTTGTATATACGTAAAAAGGCCGTTAAAAACAAAGCGTAAGCCCTTTCGGCAGCTGTTTCATTGAGAACGTCACTCCAATCATGACTATTCACTTCCTCTTTGAAAGTGTTCAGTTTTTTTGTCGAAATATCCCGAAATAATTTAGTTGTCACTTTTCTATTAGGAAATTTACTTTTCGGAATGCACATAAAAGTGGCGCGGTGGTCACTGATATCTGTATTTATTACACCTGCGTTCAGGACAGGCATGTGCGTATTGGTTATAAATAGGTCAAGTAGTGATTCAGACTGCAGTGTAACACGTGTAGGATTGGAAATCACGTTCTGAACAGCGAAGGAATTTAATAGATTTTCAAATTCAATTTTCGTGGGGTTGTCTACAAGGAAGTTGATGTTGAAATCACCACCTAAAATGACATCGTATTTGTTTTCGCTTATAAAAGATAAGAAAAAGTCGAGAAAGGAAAAAAAGGATTTTAAGTTTCCGCTTGGGGGGCGATAGATAACTGCCACAACCTTCCTTTCGATAACAAGAGACAGGACTTCATAATCAGGGTGGACAAAAGAAAATTCATGCAACACTTCAGATTGAAAATGTTTTTTTACCATCAATAGTACGCCACCACCGCGACTGTTCGTGCGATTGATAAAGTGTGAGTCATACAAAGGAAGCTTGAATACATTGTTATGTTCAGTATACCAAGTTTCGGTCAGCATGACCGTATCAAAATCAAAGCCTAACTGCGTAAAAAGCAACTCGAGATCGGCTGTCTTAGCCACCGCTGAACGAGCATTTAAATGAAATACACTAAATGATTGCGGGTTCTGAGATCCGCAAACATTCAGAAATTCACTTGGCATTACACAAACAGAAGTGTCCAACGCCATGTGCAATGAAGGAATTGCACCTTGACGCTGTCACTGACAAAACTGAAACTGAAAAAGACTAACGAAAAAGGAACACGTAATAAAGCTAAGCAGCTTTATCCAAATCTGCCGTACACGCAACATGAATTGCATTCGCCCCGTCTCGCTGTCTGACAAAAATTTTCCCATTTCTGTGCCAAACGTACTTGAAGTTGTTGTTTTTTGCCCAGTTTTTTGCGTCCCTAAGCAACTCCTTGTTCCTTTTTGTCAAGTTCTCGAGCATAAAGCAGTTTGTTTTCATTTGGTTCAGTTCTGCCCTCTTGCTTAAGAACAGATCTTTGTGTGATTGTCTTGAAAACCGGACAAGAATCGCTGGGACCTTATCTTTAGCTGCTGGCAATCGATGCACAGCGGCCACATCGCTCACAGTCAGCGCGGGCAGGCTCACCTTGCTCGTAACAGCGTTAACCTTCGACAACAGGTCTTCATTTTCACTTTCTGAAATTCCATGGAATTCGAGGTTTAATTTCCTGCTCTGCCACTCAAGGTCATTAATATCCTTCATTATCTGTTCAGAGTCAAGCAAGGGTTCCCTGCTTTCTATAGCGTCAACCCGTTTCTTTAACTCGGCTATGTCCTTATCTTGGCGGGTAATGTGCTGAAGAATTGTGTCATACTGATCTGACATTGTTTGTACCGACTGCTCAATGTTCTCCACCGTGCACTTCAATGTCATAAGCTGTTCCAGTTTGTCATTTATGCTCATGAACAAGCTGGCATAATCAGTTTCCTGCTCCGTGTTCGACCTGCCACTTTGGCTGCCCCTTGCGCCTGCATGCCGACATGTTGGACAGCGCCACGCCTTACGCCATGCTTCACCCTTTGACCTGAACGTTGATTCAGCAACTCCTGAGCACTTTCCGAAGTGATACATATAAGTGCAATCCACACATGGAAAGCCCTCGTCATCTGGGCAATCGTCATTACAGGCCGAACACACCTCCGCAGGCATGGCAGCATACAAGCACAATTTCACACACGCGTATTTAGCCGCGAACTACAAGAGAAACAGATCAAATTACAACGACAGATCAGCAGCAGCAGCAGCAGTAGCAGCAGCAGTAGCAGCAGCAAGGGTAACGAAGAAAGGTAAGAATAATACAGAGGAATTTTCGACCAACCTGCAAAAATGCAGTAGAACAGCGTTCACAGTTGGTCGACTTGGCTGCTGCCGCCGCTGCTGCCAAATAGCTCAGCCGAGGGTGGTTCCATCCTTCTTATACGCTTGACAGCGACATGCTTGGTCACGTTGACGTCACGATGCTCCGAGAGATGTTGCGCAGCTGCAGGCAGGGCGTCGGCCGGTACCGTCAAGATTTGCCCTTTTTCCTCTCTTGAATCAAGGTGCGGTAGCTGATCACACGAACATCGATGTACACATCTGTCGGCCCTGCAAAAATGCAGTAGAACAGCGTTCACAGTTGGTCGACTTGGCTGCTGCCGCCGCTGCTGCCAAATAGCTCAGCCGAGGGTGGTTCCATCCTTCTTATACGCTTGACAGCGACATGCTTGGTCACGTTGACGTCACGATGCTCCGAGAGATGTTGCGCAGCTGCAGGCAGGGCGTCGGCCGGTACCGTCAAGATTTGCCCTTTTTCCTCTCTTGAATCAAGGTGCGGTAGCTGATCACACGAACATCGATGTACACATCTGTCGGCCCTGCAAAAATGCAGTAGAACAGCGTTCACAGTTGGTCGACTTGGCTGCTGCCGCCGCTGCTGCCAAATAGCTCAGCCGAGGGTGGTTCCATCCTTCTTATACGCTTGACAGCGACATGCTTGGTCACGTTGACGTCACGATGCTCCGAGAGATGTTGCGCAGCTGCAGGCAGGGCGTCGGCCGGTACCGTCAAGATTTGCCCTTTTTCCTCTCTTGAATCAAGGTGCGGTAGCTGATCACACGAACATCGATGTACACATCTGTCGGCCCTGCAAAAATGCAGTAGAACAGCGTTCACAGTTGGTCGACTTGGCTGCTGCCGCCGCTGCTGCCAAATAGCTCAGCCGAGGGTGGTTCCATCCTTCTTATACGCTTGACAGCGACATGCTTGGTCACGTTGACGTCACGATGCTCCGAGAGATGTTGCGCAGCTGCAGGCAGGGCGTCGGCCGGTACCGTCAAGATTTGCCCTTTTTCCTCTCTTGAATCAAGGTGCGGTAGCTGATCACACGAACATCGATGTACACATCTGTCGGCCCTGCAAAAATGCAGTAGAACAGCGTTCACAGTTGGTCGACTTGGCTGCTGCCGCCGCTGCTGCCAAATAGCTCAGCCGAGGGTGGTTCCATCCTTCTTATACGCTTGACAGCGACATGCTTGGTCACGTTGACGTCACGATGCTCCGAGAGATGTTGCGCAGCTGCAGGCAGGGCGTCGGCCGGTACCGTCAAGATTTGCCCTTTTTCCTCTCTTGAATCAAGGTGCGGTAGCTGATCACACGAACATCGATGTACACATCTGTCGGCCCTGCAAAAATGCAGTAGAACAGCGTTCACAGTTGGTCGACTTGGCTGCTGCCGCCGCTGCTGCCAAATAGCTCAGCCGAGGGTGGTTCCATCCTTCTTATACGCTTGACAGCGACATGCTTGGTCACGTTGACGTCACGATGCTCCGAGAGATGTTGCGCAGCTGCAGGCAGGGCGTCGGCCGGTACCGTCAAGATTTGCCCTTTTTCCTCTCTTGAATCAAGGTGCGGTAGCTGATCACACGAACATCGATGTACACATCTGTCGGCCCTGCAAAAATGCAGTAGAACAGCGTTCACAGTTGGTCGACTTGGCTGCTGCCGCCGCTGCTGCCAAATAGCTCAGCCGAGGGTGGTTCCATCCTTCTTATACGCTTGACAGCGACATGCTTGGTCACGTTGACGTCACGATGCTCCGAGAGATGTTGCGCAGCTGCAGGCAGGGCGTCGGCCGGTACCGTCAAGATTTGCCCTTTTTCCTCTCTTGAATCAAGGTGCGGTAGCTGATCACACGAACATCGATGTACACATCTGTCGGCCCTGCAAAAATGCAGTAGAACAGCGTTCACAGTTGGTCGACTTGGCTGCTGCCGCCGCTGCTGCCAAATAGCTGCCAAATAGCTGCCAAATAGCGACTAGTACTTTATCATATGGAGTCTCACAGCGCTGTCCGCCGTCGTCCACAAAAATCCTGATTGTTTGGCGGGCAATGACGTCACCAGAGGCGTCATCAGGCCGGAGAATGCCCATTGGCTCGAAGGAAGCGACGTCACAAGACCAGCAGGGACGTCGACACATCTGGTCCGCCTTTGCTGAGCCCACCTCTGCCAGCCACGGCAGGTGGTGCATAGGAAAAGCTTGAGAAAAGCAACTTGCGTATCAGGTCGGTGTCGCACGTGCAGTATCAATAATAAGAAGAAAAATAAAAATGCACATCTTCCTTCGCCAGATTTTTTATTCTTTTCAAGCTTCGAGCTAAAAGTACCTGAGGAAGAAAAACGCCTTTGATAACCATCTGAAAAGATGTACCGAGCCATTTACGCACATAATCGATCCAGTTCTCTGAAATAGCATTCTTCAAGCAGTTCAATTCTCGTACCAATAGTGCTGTCCTCCTAGTGATGTGAAACTGATTATTAATAGGACATTAAGCTATGTTTCGGCGCTTGTTCTGTTTGACTTTGTTGGGGACTGCCAAATATCAAGCGGAATGGCAATCCCAAACGAAGGAAGCCTCATTTTAGAGGAGCCTTGTGAACGCTATATTTGCACGTGTGGGGAATACACCACGGAGGAGTAACTCATATATCGCCTACATATGAAGAACACAAATTATTTACAAAAACTAAACATTTCGTCAAAATTTTCTGTCTAGTGGGGAATCAAATATAGTGAATTGTGAGACATTTCTTCAACTAAACCATTTTTATTTTAAAAAGTGGCGACATTTCAAATCGGTCTCGGATCCTCCTTTAGGGGTGACCGCGGAGTTTGGTTGGCCGATTCAAGTACACCGCGAGTTGGAAGGGGAAGCTTGGGACCGGAGTGCGGCGTTGTGAATGGTGCGAAAGGAGCAGGGGGGAGTGTGCACTTAATGTCTACGGCTGTGACTCACGGTGCTGGCTCCCCGAGGTGTATGCTGGTATGGTTTATGGCGTCTTTTCTTCTTTTGTATTCGTTTTTGTCTTCTACGGAGCGAAGTCCCTGTGCATACACAGAAGAAGGTTGCACTGCAAGCGGTTTACTTAGTTCGGTGCTGTGTCAACGCGTCAAGACCAGCGTAAAAGTCTTTTTCATTTATACTTTTACGCTGCCAGGACGGTAATTGCGACGATCTTTGATGCTGTGGTCTGTGTCTTCGAAACGGCTGGCTACCGTGTTTCGTTTTCTTTCGAAGTTGCCCACGTCGCTCTTGCGTTGCTGTATTCTTTCTTATAGGTTTTTAGTTTGCCAATTTAGCTTGCGTTGCAGTGGGCGCAAGAAACTTAATGCCTTTATTCTTTATTCAATAATTACCCCGGATTGCCCGAAGGCGTTATAGCGGAGGTTACAAATTTGCAAAAAAGACAGCTTCATTATGCTATTCTTTCAGTGGATAGTATTTAGGAGTTGGTGACAGATGTTGACACAGTCTTGGGGAATAGGTAATGAATGCGCCAACGTGTTTATCGGCTTGCGTGCTACTCCGAGCTCTTCATTTTTCAATGTGACATTTTAGGGTAAGCTGCTACCTAAAAAAAAGTGTAGAATGAGGCGCGTCACTGTGACATGTACGTATAGTCGGCATAGTAAGGTGTATGTAGACTAAATTGGTTATATTCAGTTCATTGAATGAATCGCATAACCCACTGAGAATTAACTGTTCGCTTTCCCTTTTAATAATTGGTAGAGTAACCTTACTAAGTCAGACCTAACTTGGGTCAAACGCCTAGAATGTTGTAAATGGTGTCACGACCAGCTAAAGATGGAAAAAAACTATATATCAAGAACATGGCCTATGCTGGTATCGCGTGGCAGTGAGCTTTGAGGAATCTGATCGAGTTCTGAAAGCGTGGCCGATGTTTGGCACCTCAGCTAAAAACCTACGTATGCGTGCAGCCAATATCCGGAGTGTTTTTCTTGAGAATTGTTTATCGAGAAGGCAATTTGTTTTGCGGTACAACTCGACTTTACCATATTCTTGCGACCAGAGCACACTTCTTGAAAATCGGGTTGCACCCGATTTTTACCCGACAATGAACTTGCTAAACAATATCGGTTTTGCAGTTCGCAAAGATGAAGACACTGCAAGAAAGTTTGTGGATATCCAATTATGTTTTCATTATTTATTATTACCGCAAGCGTACCCAGGCTCATATAGGAGTGGGTGCGAAATCACAATTGTGCAGACAATTTACATTACATATTAGATAAAACAAAAACAGAATAAGGAACATTGAGCATTATACCACTATTTGAGAAAAGACCTACGAGCGCATGCGCAGGAAACGCACTCCATCAATTGGCGCGTTGCAGCCTATAGTAATAAATGCGGCTGCTCACAATGCTGCAGCTTGCTGGTCAAAAGTTATTTCCACCATGACAGCAAATTCATCGGCAGATATCAAGGCTGCAATATCACGTGGCAGCTTATTTCATAATTATGTGACAGACATTAAGAAAGAAGCTTTGAAAGTGTTACAGCGGGTGTAAATGGCCTTATTTTCTTGTCTTGGTTTGTTTTGGCTGAGGGCTTTTTGGTATTCAGTTCTGTTGATATTAATGCCATTATGATAGAGAAGGAAAATCAACGTTAAAGAAGCAACGTGTCACCGGCTACTCAAGGCTTGAATATCTGCTCTATTGTTTAGTTTGCTTATTATTAAAGCTTCTTATTAATAAAAAAGTGAAGAATAAAGGTTTATACAGAATGGCATGTCTAGTTTGGTTTGATAACTTATAGTAGTCTGCGACACATTTTTTGGCTTGAGATGTGCCGCAGTTTATTATCGGTTATTCCAGAGGCGCGCCTTCGGTAACCTATGAACCTTAAACCTCTTTTAGCGCTCGTTTTCATGAGGCGGATATGTGAGATGTGTGAAAGATTGTACAATCACCAACTCAAGAACTTTGTACCACTACCAAAGTTTTTTCCCTCTCTCTCTTTCTATGTCTCTTTTACCTCCAAAGTAGAAAAATACAAGTACTCAAGTAGACAAAATACACCACTGCTCTTCCAGTGATCTTTGTACTCAGTTGTGTCTTCACCTATGCCTCAGAATCCTCTTTCCGTACACGTACCAACAAGTTCAAATACGTTTTTGTACTGTGCGCCCAGGCATCTACACAACAGTTGGCGTCCAGAAGTGAGACCAACTTTCCTATTGAAATAACGCTAAGACCTTCATATTATGAGTTTCCGCCCATGACAAAGGGGCATTCGGCGCAATAAAGGCACCTCGTTATATGCGTCGCAGTCGAAAGAATTCATGATACGAGGAACTGGACATATTTCACAACTTTTTTTCCATCCTTTTTAGGTGTCCTGAACTTGAAAGCCCACCATGCTAACCTTCATTCCTTGGGACAAGGGCCTTTCTTTTCCTGAATGTTGTCCCGAATCAATATCTTGTCCAAAAGTACTTGGCAAGAGGAGATGAGGATCCATATCAAAGAATCCAAAGTGTGCACACAGCGAACATATTGCATGCTCTTTTGTCACTGCAGAAATGTAATCACCAAATCCACACTGAGTAAATATATAAGCATGGAATAGAAACAAACAGGCCATTAATAAACCGAACCTAATTACTCATTTCTTGAATTACTGCTTCAGGATATAGAGTACAAGCACAAAGAAGGAAAATTCGAAAGGAAGGCGGTCCGCTCCAACCTGAAAAGGGCCCACTGTCTATTCGGTTAGTCCTCATGAAAAACAGGACAGCTTCAATTAACGCCTGCTATAGTTCTCTGCCATCTCGCACCCCACAGGTTACAAATATATCATCCAAGACTAGGGAGGTGGTCAGCCATCCTCCAATAAGAACTCCTCTACAAGAAAACTACGCCAAAGCCCTGTTTTCTATGCAAAAAACTACCCCAAATGCACGACGCAAGTGGGACCTCCCCCCGCCCCGACAGCATCCTCTGATAGCAGCCCGTAGCAGCACGGATGGTTTAGATTCCGTTGATCGTGAAGAAAATGAAGGTGCATAACTGGCTCCATGGATGAGTGGACATCTCAATCGCGCTTTCTGGTTTGTGGTGATAGTGTCGACCTGCAAAACACTGTGCTTTCGCACAATAATTCGTGCTTAGCAATGCAAGGCCACCAGCCTTTATTTATTGCCTTCGAAGGCGTGTGAATATAATGCAATACAAATCAGGTGGTTATGTAGAAAACTCCCGCATTCCTAGCTCTCGGTGAACACTCTTTTTCTGTTGTGTTAGATATCGAAACAAGAATACTATTTCATCATCGTGGTCTCTGTCCTTCATCAGACCACGAATTTTTAAACGTTCTCTCGACTTGGTCAAAGTGGGGCCTGTAAGAAATAAAAATACCAATTTGAAAAGAGTATAACAAGCCAACAATAAACAAATAAACAAAGAAACAGAGGAAGTCCAAAAACTCGGCCTTAGTTCTTGGCCACAGAAATTGCATCTGCTTACTCTTTGACCCGCCAGAAGCAGAGGCGGGAACCCCAGTCAGGATTGCGATTGACACCTGCATGGTTCCAGAATTTGAACACGTGAGAATCATAGGGATGATCAGCCAAGCAAGCAGATGGGAAACGCCACATCAAATCCTCCTAAGCAGAAAAATATCGAATCCAAAACGTGAATGAAAGAGCATAGCACTAGAAGACTCACAACCATTCGTATTAATCGTATTAACGAGAACAATGTCCTCGACACCTTACTTATCACTCAAAAGCAAGGAAGTAGAGAACACAAACACGTTAATCCGTAAAGCCTGTAAAGTGGAATGAAGCCTTACACACTGCACTAGCAGAAGAAACCTTCCGAAGCTAGGAATTCACAAGACAATTGAAGACCTAATAAAAGTTAATTTAATCTCTTAGTCAGGAAGACTTTCTTCAACAACTACGGATAGATTTGTTTTACAAAAGCCAACATAGGCAACAAGAACGCACATGAGCTCTGTCGAAACATTCCAAATACCCAACACAAACAGCTACAAATAAAACCTGCACTTAAGAATATGGATTCAGAGCGTGATGAGGGCAGGAGGAGGGCGAGAACTATAGCGATCCAGAAACACTTCTCCAAACGCACCGCAGTAAGCGTTGATGCTGCATACAGATTAGTCAACCCAGAACGCTTCCTCCATAGCGTGACTCGATCACACAGGAAAGCTGTTCCACAGCGGCTAATTAGAAATACGATCGGCCCATCACAAGTAGAAGCTGCAATATCTAGGGCTTGTTCTGCTACCAGCGTAAAAATCATAAAAAGCGACTTTAAATCTACAGTACGGAGCTTTGCGGAAGGCTCCGTATGATATAAAACTTCGAAAATTCTATCCAAATTACCTCGACGAAATTTGACCAGCTACACTGCTTCGGGTTCCAGCTCACTCTGGCAGTGAGCGAACTGAAAACGCCAGCCAATATGCCCGAGATTTCGTCGGCCGGGTGGTGGGCGGCTTAGATCTCCGATCGGCTAGAGACGGAATGCTCTCTCAGCGCGAACTTACTTTCGAGTGTAGGAACGGTAGGCTCAAATTTCCACCTCTCGGTCAACAAAAGGTAAGGAGCAGTCCGGAGGCAGTTGCAAACAGGAACCTTTATTAATTCGTAAATTTAATACAAATTCATCCCGGAGGATTCCAGACCGGACTGCGCTAAGCGCAGGGTGCCTAAAGGCAATCTCAATGACATTCTTTTCGAATGCTCCGCGAACAGATTCAACGAACAGTTCGTGCACGTGGTCCGGAAACGATCTAACTTGCTCTACTCATATTCGCTATAAACGACCGTGCAATCGCGAGTTGAATCTTACAGGTACCTTCGCATCGAAATAAGAAGTAATCGGAACTGGTCCAAGCACATCGAATCACTTGCTGCATGCGTTTCTAAATCCCTAGCTTTCATTAGACGATCACTCAGATTTTCTCCGCCCATGGGTAGACTAATCGCATATAAAACATCCGTCCGTGCCAAGTTTGAAAAAAGCATCGACTATTTGGAACCCTCATCAAGAATACCTGACTCAGGCGTTAGACGCAATCCAAAACCGAGCTGCTCGTTTCTTATCATCCAAATATTATTCTTGGCTTAGTGTTATTGATATCAAATCTTCCATTAGCGTAACTCACCTGTAATCACGACATAAGACACCAAGACTTTGCCAATTTCAAAAACTTTATCATAATATTCCGCATTTGCGTGAGAGCCTTATTCTGCCCCCCTAGAGATCTTCCCGACGTTTGTATAAATGCAACAGTGTTCAGCGCATTCATGGTACCACTAAGGCTTTCAATAATTCCTTTTTGCCAACTGTTGTGTCCGAGTGAAATCTGCTTCCTGATGTTATTGTCAATGAAATCAACTCAGCATAATATAAACACTTATTGATCACTTACGTCCAACCTCAATTCCTCTATAAAGTCTTTTTTATATGCACCGATTTATTGCCTTATTAATTTCAATGCGGTTACTATGTTTAATTATGTTCTATATTTGTGACCCGTTATTACCAGTGCCCCCCCCCCCCCCCCGTATGTTACGCCCCATAGCGGCCTTTAAAGGAAGATAAATGATGATGATGATGACTCTCCAACCTGGACCGGCGGGATACTGCGTTGACCAGCTCATGCCCGGAGGTACAACTCCTTGCGACGAGCAGGGCCGAAGAGTTCGCTGCAAGGCTGTGCTGTGTAGCCAACTCACGTCCAGTCTGTATACGAGCCCACCATAAAATCTAATCAAAGGATCCCGTGATTTTCTTCCTCACAGTTTCAAATTAAATAGATGCAGTACTACTACTGGTACATCTAGCATTACATTCGAAATCAATCCCAGCAGCCCTTCAATTTTACTTCCCAGGTTATACTCGGCTGTTCTCTGTTAGTTTTAAGTTCCAAATTTTAACACTTCAGCCTTCTTTCTACCTACGGTAAGCACACTGGGAAGAGCAGGGGGCAGAATGTGTCAGGTTACCCGACATCCACCCTGCTTGGTATTTGAACACTCTGCCACGTATACGACTTGTTGCTGCCAGCAATACGTATTTATCTCCATGTGCTCAAGCTACACTTGTTGGCTTTCTGCACGACAGTTATCTTGAAATTGTGAGAACAAAGCAGAGGCTCTGTGGCTTGTTGGTGGCCCTTTGTGGAAAACATTTCGAAGAAACCATAAGTCATTTCCGCGTTTGTCAGATGCATGACGAGTGCACGAAATCATTCTTTACGCTTTAGCAACCCATTGCGTTTCAAGAAGAAGTTCAGCGGAAAGTTACGATGGGCTATTTATATTTATTTGTTTTTTTAAGAGACACAAAACCCACTCTTTCAGACTTCAGACATTTCAAAACTGGCCATGTTCAGAGGAGAAAAAATATGACAAATAACTATATATTTGCTTCGCGAAATGCACAGGTGGCAGCAGAAATGCCTTTGCTGATATCAAAGCGATACGTCACTGTATAAGTTCTTGAGCGGCCACAATCAAATTGCAAATACATAGTATTATTCATTGGCTACCACTTAAAGCGGCCGGAAGGTGCGTTTGGCACAATAGACGCGTAGAAGACAGCCCATTTTCTACGAGCAACATTCCGTTGCGAGGGCCTTCCGGGTAAAATTGTGGCAGAGATCCAGAATGTTGGAGCCGCAAGTCCAAGTATTAGAGAAAATTTTGAATGAGAGAACCACTGTACAAGCTGCCGGAAAAGTGCCGCAATTTTCAGTTTAAAGTCCGTAGCTCTCTATAGTACCCAGGGCTCAATTGTTACTGAAAAGAGAAATTTCTTCCATTGTCCACACTTGGTACATGGTCCTCACCCGATACATATAATCACATTGTACATGTTATGTTCATCATCATCATCAGCCTTACTAAGCCCACTTAAGGGCAAAGACCTCTCTCATGTCTCTCCAATTAACCCCGTCTTTTGGCAGCTGCATCCATCCTTTGCCTGCAAACTTCTTAATCTCATCCGCCCGGCTAACCTTCTGCCGCCCCCTGCTACGCTTACTTTCTCTCGGAATCTACTCCATTACCCTTAAGGACCAGCGGTTATCTTGCCTTCGCAATACATGACCTGCGCAAGCCCATTTCTTCCTCTTGATTTCGACTAGGCTGTCATTAATTCGCGTTTTTTTCCCTCCCCCACTCTGCCGCTTCCGATCCCTTAACGTTACACCTATCACTTTTCTTTCCATGGCTCGCTGCGTCGTCCTTAACTTAAGCTGAACTCTTTTCGTTAGCCTCCACGTTTCTGCCACGTAGGTGAGTACCGGTAAGAAACAGCTGTTGTACACTTTTCTCTTGAGGGAAATTGGTAAACTGCCACTCATGGTCTGAGAGAACCTGCCATATGTGCTCCACCCCATTCTTATCCTTCTAGTTATCTCCTTCTCATGATCCGGATCTGCTGTCACTACCTCACATAAGTAGACGTATTCCTTTACAACTTCCAGGCTCTCGCTAAAAATGTGAACTGCTGTTCTCTGGCTAGACTGGTGAACATTATCTTGGTTTTCTGCATGTTAATTTTTAGACCCAGCGCTCTGCTCTGCCTGTCTAACTCATTGATCATGATTTGCAATTTACCTCCTGGGTGACTCAGCAAGGCAATGTCATCAGCGAATCGCAGATTATTAAGGTATTCTCTATTTACACTTATTCCCAACTGGTCCCAATTTAGGCCTCGGAATACCTCCTGTGAACAGGCGGTGAATAGCATTGGCAAGATTGTGTCTCCTTGCCAGACGCCCTTCCTTATTGGAATTTTATTGATGACTTTATGGAAGACTATTGTAGCTGTGCAGTTGCTATATATATCTTCCAGTATTTTGACATAAGGCTCTTCTACACCCTGACTACGCAATGCCTGTATGACTGCTGAGGTTTCCACCGGGTCGAATGCTTTCTCGTAATTTATGATGGCTATATAGAGAGGTTGGTTATATTCTGTGCATTTCTCTATCCCCTCATTGATAGTGTGAATATGATCTATTGTGGAATATACTTTACGGAAGCCAGCCTGATCATTTGGTTGATTAAAGACTAAGGTTGCCCTAACTCTATTTGCGATTACCTTAGTAAACGCCTTGTAGGCAACGGATAGTAAGCTGATCGGTCTGTAATTTTTGCAGTCCTTGGCGTTGCCCTTCTTATGAATTAAGATAATATTTGCATTCTTCGAAGCTGCTGGTGTGGTCGAGGTCATAAGGCATTGCGTATACAGGGTGGCCAGTTTTTCTAGTACAATCTCTCCTCCGTCCTTCATCAGATTGGCTGTTACCTCATACTTACCAGCTGCTTTTCCCCTTTGCAATGCTGCTAAGGCTTTATTTCCTCTTTCGTTACTGGCGGGATGACGCATTGTTGTACACCACTGTATTTCTCATTAACGCCCTGATTACATTGGCTTGTGTAAAGGTCTGTGTAGAACTCTTCGGCTACGTTAACTGTTTTATCCATCTTGCTAATGACATTGCCCTCCTTGTCTCTCAGCGGATACATATGGTTTTTAGCTATGCCTAGTTCCGTCTTCAGCGCCTTTAGGCTACCTCCATTCTTTAGAACATGCTTTAGCATGTTATGTTATAATGTGCTAAATAAAACTAGAATGCTTTGGATTTATTTACGCGGCTAAAGATGGTCGGTAAAGTAAAAAAATCCGACTTTGGCCGTGTATAGACCGCTGTACGAGAGAGCGTTGTTGGACGAGTAGCTCAGAGATTTCAACAAAGGATACTGCGCGCACACACACAAGGACGAGAAGGTAACTCGCGACTGATTTATTTGACAGAAAAAACACGTTTTATACCCCAAAAAACGTAATATCTACGACCACGCGCAATTCAAAAATCTGCCTTCTTTTTCGTACAAGCTAATCGACGAGTACCTAACGCAGTCATCCAAACTTTTTCTTATGAAAAACGCCTCTGCAAATTCACGTGCGACCTGATCATTGCTTCTCCTCAATTTTTTTTCCAGCAAAGGCAGGCACGGCTTGTCGCATGTAGCCTTGGGGCATGCGCCACAGTGCAGAGTTAAATTCGACGTTGTTTTAGACCTCACTGAAAGCTGGTGCTCCCTTCGACGACGATTTAAGCATCAGCCCCTGTGACCGATGTATACCCTTCAACCGGGGAACCTCATAAACAACCCCGGCCCGGCACCTGACTTCCGGGAGGCGCTGGGGTCGTTCCCCAGTGCCGCCGCGTACCCACCGGTTTTCTAAATGGTACAGGATTTCCACCGGCCAGGTGCTCGGCTTTTCGGGGTGAGAGGATTGGGAAGAGAGTATTGCACCAAACCATTGCAATTTGAAAAATGTGGCGAAGCTTTACGGTGTGCCGGTGGTGTTTTCTGCCCCGTGCAAGTTGGTCTGATTGTGCCCTCGGGTCATGTCCGAAGGGAAGAGTGCGCCAGATTGCATGAAACGACATGCCACCCCTTACGGCAGGTGCCGGACCGGGGTTGTTTGTGAGGTTCTCCTAACCTGTTTACATGATCGTTTAAGGGAGCACCAGCTTTCGGTGAGGCCTAAAACAAGGTCGAATTTAGCTCTGCACTGCGGCGCATGCCCCAAGGCTACACGCGACAAGTCGTGCCTGCCTTTGCTGAAAAAAAAATTGAGGAGAAGCAATGATCAGGTCCCACGTGAACTTGCAAAACCATTTTTCATAGGAAAAGGTGGCGATGACTGTGTGAGGTACTCTTCAATTAGTTTGTATGAAAAAGAAGGAAGATTTTTTAACTGCACGTGGTCGTAGATAAGGCATTTTTGAGGGTATAAAACGTGTTTTTTCTGTCAAATAATTCAGTCGCGAGTCTACCCTTGTTGTATGTCCGGACCCTGTAGAGTATCTGTTACGGGTCCAATTGGACTTATTTTTGGAAATGTTGCGGAGAGTTTGAAGTTTGCTTCACTCCCGCCACTGGTTGGCCCGGTATTGCACTACGTCCGGGATCGGCCCTGTCTTTAGCGCGTCTTTACTATCTTGTCTTTATATCCCATCTTTCAACTCTACTACTATCTGCACGTGGTAGCGATTGTCGCTCGGCTTGAGCCAGTGGGCAGGCCTGTGCACTTTCCTTTTCTTTCTTCCTGGCAGTAACACACAGACAGACAGCCCTAGTGTTACCTTCTCGTCCTTTTCTCTGTGTGCACCGTACCCTTTGTTGTAATATATACCCCAGATTGCATTCCTGAATTTCCGTTAAATGGACCAGGAATCCGCCGCCTTTCTACTGACGCTAGCAGCGCTTCGACACCTTCCTTTGAGGCCCCTGGTGTTGAGACAACGCTGCGCGTAGGCGCGTACGTCTTGCGCCCCTCGCCTGTGATTCCAGTCGCTTGCAGTTGTCTCCCCTTGATTAAAGGCAGCCAGACAAAGGTGCCGCCCTTACAGCCACTGTAACGCGCGCTTTGTCAATCCTGTGATATAAGTGATAGATACCGCGACTTTTTGCCTTTAGCGCTGCTTCTGTACCGTTAACAATTTGTTGGCGTTGCCTTCAGCAAAAAGTTACATGCTTCTTTTGTTCAGGTCTCTGAAATTGGTTGCTTGGCTACGCAGTATGTTACAAACCTTTTTTTCTTGAACACGGATTTATTGATTATAATAAAGAGAAGAAACAATAAGAGAGCACAGCTTTACTTTATGTCACAAAAATACAAAGCCCATATTTTCAGTCCCATGGCTAAGTAACATATTCCTTAATCTCGCACAATTTCATCATTTCCGCGGGCACACCCAGGCAGTGTTGTGACAATACAACAGAAGCGGATTTCAGATTTACTGACAATCTTCAAACACTAGTAATTCAAGATCGTTCTCGCACAATTTTCAGATGTTTTGATGTCAAATTTTTTTACAGAATGCATGCTACCTTATGTGCAAATACAAAAAGTCAAAACTATTGACAAATATTTCGCAAGAACACATCAGTAGTTTTGCTCGTGCGCTGATAACTGCGATCTGCGCAGAAACGCTGGTCAGCAGCTGCAATCGTTCAGCATCTTTGCCTTTAGACCCAAAGAAAGCATGTAGGGCGTTGGTGCTCTTTCTGATGGTTTAATGTGCCACCATTAAAAACATACGCCACAATAGCAGTAGTAGTAGTAGTAGAAGTAGTAGTAGTAGTTGTAGTAGTGGTGGTGGTGGTTCTAGTGATAGTAGTAGTAGTAGTAGTACTAGTAGTAGTAGTAGTAGTAGTAGTAGTAGCAGCTAACCTTATTTTCCGACAGATACAGGACTGGCTTCAGCCCACCCGTCTGGGCGACGTCAGGAGGCCTGGTCCCGGGCGGCGTTTTCGGTCAGTCGGACGATTCTCAGCTGAGTCTCAGAGTCTGAGCTGTGCATTAGGGTGTCCTAAAGATGCTCTGCACTTGTTTCTTTGAGCATGTCTTTGTTACGCTTCTTTGTCGGGGTCGGTACAAATGCGTAACAGATCCGCCCTACCCTGACATAACCGACATCTAAGAACTGTCCCAGATAACACTGCCTAAGACTAGCTGGGTTCGGATAAGTCCTCGTTCGGAATCGTCTCAAGTTGTTTCCCTGATTCTTATTTAATTTTCCATCTGACGGGGCTGGTATTCTACCCTGCCGAGCGGATAGCACTAAGTGATCTCTATGTAGCTCACTAGCCTATCTCGATCGAGGCTGTATACAGGGTTTGTGTCGGCCTTAATAGCAAGTCCGCGGGCAAGCCGTAACTAAGAAAATAGATGAGCATTCGGCGTGTATCATGGGAGAAATAGAGAATTGAGCGTGCATCACCGACAGAAGAGAGAATTTGTCTGGCTCTTAGAGCTAAGCATTCAGCATATACTATAGGTATCTTCTGCCCCGTAACTAGCGTTTAGTACAAGACGCTGCTCAGCGGTCACAGACTTACTTGCTGTCCGCCAGTACACGCACAAAAGCTCCGGCACAGTGCGGAGATCGCACCTAAATTAGCGCTTTTTTTTTCTTCCCGCGAAGGCACATGCCCATTTTGCATTAGTGTTCCATTGTTCCCTTGCCGTTGTTAAGCTAACCCTTCCTTCACGACGATACGATACTGAGTTTCGTATTTAGCTTGCAATGATTTCGAATCTGCGTAAGCCATGCACCCGAAACATTTGGAGGACGCTTAAGCATCGTCTTTAAGAGTGAGACGCGAAAGCGTGTTGCAGCGTTGCGAAGGGGTGCACGGAACGCTATCGCCCGCTCGGCGCGACGCGTGGCGCCTTTGACAATTTAAGGAAAGGAAGCCTGTCTCACATATCTCAGTGGACACCCGAACCGGGCCGAAAGGGAAGAAAAACGAAATGAAAATTGGTTTTAAGGAAAGGAAATGACGCCTGTCTCGCAATTCTCCTGGACACCCGTACCTCGCCGTGAGGGAAAATTCCTTCCTTTACCGCGCGGTTCAGGTGACCAACGAGATGCGCAATTTTTCGCTCACGGCCACCGCCGCCGACGCCGAAAACACCCGATTTCTTCGACACGAGCTCCTTAACACTTTCGCGTTAAAAAAATTGATGTGAATTAGCTCGGCTAATCCAGGATATACGAAGCGAAATCGAGACTGAGGTCTCCACTGACCCACGGAGCTGATTGTGCGCCTTTCCTTTCGTGAAAAAGAACGGCCTTTGAAAAGTTGTCAATGCCAATACACTCTATGAACGCCGTCGGCTCACTTCTTTGGTTTTTGAGGAAATGAAATGCCACAGTAACCGTTTGATATATCTCTGTGGACACCCGAAGGGCGCCGTAAAGGAAAGAGTAAAGGCGGGAAGGAAAGAAGGGAGAGAAAATTGATAATAATGATAATAATAATAATAATAATTGGTTTTTGGAAAAGGAAATGGCGCAGTATCTGTCTCATACCATTGGACACCTGAACACTGCCGTAAGGGAAGGGATAAAGGAGGGAGTGAAACAAGAAAGGAAGAGGTGCCGTAGTGGAGGGCTCGGAATAATTTCGACCACCTAGGTATCTTTAACGTGCCCTGGCATGGCACAGCACACGGGCGACTTAGCCTTTTGCCTCCATAAAAACGCAGCCGCCGCTGTAGGGTTCGAACCCGGGAACTCCGGATTGAAGTTGGACTTTGAGGAAACGCGCGGCGCTGCGCAGCGGCGGAACGCCTGTCGCTCGGTGCTTCTAGTGGCGCATGCGCAGTAGTGACTAGGCAGCGACACAGACAGAAATATCCGTGGCGAGGAGCGCGTTTTGACGTCGTGTGCCTCATCGGAGCACCGCCACAGCGAAATCGCAAGTTCGCGGCCAGTGAAGCTTTGGCTTTAAAATGCGTATGGTATCCACAAACAACTGCGGCCAAAAACGCACCTTAAAAGACGAGCAAAAGCCTGTAAACTACGCTACATCAAATATGCTACGTGCTCAAAATGCGGCTTCGTGCGCGACTTCGACCTGCCACGGTGGCTCAGTGGTTAGGGCGCACGGCTAATAATATTAATAATAATTGGTTTTTGAGGAAAGGAAATGGCGCAGTATCTGTCTCATATATCGTTGGACACCTGAACCGCACCGTAAGGGAAGGGATAAAGGAGGGAGTGAAAGAAAGGAAGAATGAGGTGCCGTAGTGGAGGGCTCCGGAATAATTTCGACCACCTGGGGATCTTTAACGTCGCTGACATCGCACAGCACACGGGCGCCTTAGCGTTTTTCCTCCATAAAAGCGCAGCCGCCGCGGTCGGGTTCGAACCCGGGAACTCCGGATCAGTAGTCGAGCGCCCTAACCACTGAGCCACCGCGGCGGGGCGACTGATCCGGAGTTCCCGGGTTCGGAACCGACCGCGGCGGCTGCGTTTTCATGCAGTCAAAACGATAAGGCACCCGTATGCTGTGCAATGTCAGTGCATACTAAAGATTCCGAGGTTGTTGAAATTATTCCGAAGCCCTCCACTACGGCACCTCTTTCTTCCTTTCTTCTTTCTATCCCTCCTTTATCCCTACCCTTACGGCACGGTTCAGATGTCCAACTATATATGAGACAGATAGTGCGCCATTTCCTTTCCCCAAAGAACAATTATGATTATTATTGCGCGACATCGCAGCGCGCAGAAGGAGCAGAAGCTTCTAACAGATATGAGACCCGATAACCCAGAACGATATAAATATACATTATCTTAGCTAGAGTAGTGGGAGCCGGAGTGTGCCACTGTGTCACGTGCTCAACGGTTCAGCAATGTAGAGTTCAACGTACAAAAGCTACCGTGAGTATTACCAATCAACCAAAAAGGGCAGCAAAAAAAATTAATGTGGATTAGCCCAGCTAATACAGGATATACCAAGCGAAAGCAAGATTGATGTCTCCAGTGGCCCACATAGACGGTTGTGCGCCTTTCCTTTCCTGAAAATGAACGGTATTTGCAAAGTTTTCAACCCCAATGAACTCTATTAACACCATTGGCTCGCTTGTTTTGTTTGGCTTTTGAGTTAAGGAAATGGCCCAGTAACCGTCTCACATATTTCGGTGGACACCCGAACCGCGCCGTGAAAGGAAGAGGTAAAGGAAGCAGTGAAAGAGGATAGAGGAAACTAAAAATCGAAAGTTGAGTTTTGAGGAAATGCGCGGCGCTGCGCCGCGGCAGAACACCTGTGGCTCGGTGCTGCTAGTGGCGCATGCGCACTAGTGACTAGGGGGCGAGAGAGAGAGAGAGAGAGAGAAACTGCGCCGTGCGTGACGTCAATCGTGCTCTGACATACGCCGGCTCGAGCGAAGCGCGATGTTGACTAGCGTAGTGAAGCTTTTCGCTTCAAAAAGACCACGGCGGAGGTTAGTGACAGCCGCATCACAGGCAGCACAATCTTCGCACTCTCTTCCGTGCCAGCACCATCCAAATCAAATACAACATTTGCCATTTGCAACAGCACAATGTGCAGCAACTAACAGGGATCTTCCCCTCTACCAGACATGTAAGTACCATGTGTTTTATGCGATAGCGTGTACAGCTCGTTCGGTCGAAAATCCGTCAGCGTACTAGTAGGCACTGCGCGTTTGAAACAATCGGGGACTGCGTAAAAAAACCTTATCATGCTAACCGTTTTCCGCAGAAGTCTCCGGACTGTGTCATTCAATCCAGCGTTTCGTGCAGCATAAACTGATACTAGTTAAGTTAGAGCCTATCTTGCTGCAGGGATTCCAACCAGCGACCTATATTCAGAGGCTACATAAAAAAAGTCTTATCCTGGTAATTTCTGGTTCTAGTGATTGATGATTGATCGGTAGGGGAGAGGTGACGTCGAGTTAATGAAATCATTGTAATTACTTTAGTTATTGGAAATTGATTGATTGACTGAAAAAAACATTGAAAATAGGGGGCTCAAAGGTTTCAAAACGCTCAGTATGAAAAGACAATGCTTAGTGATGCTAATTGAGAAAAATTAGAGTGTGTATTTGATCAATTAATTTACTTGAAACAATTGAATAAAATGAACACTGCGTTCAATGGTGTCAGACTGCTCAGAATGGAAAGCCTAACCATTACGCTACCGCGCCATGCCCTTAAGGCGGAGCTTTAGAGCCCTATCCAAAGTTTTTCCTTCTTTTCAACGCAATGAACTTGCGATCAAGGTGTATACGCCCTGTGCTAAAGCGACAAAAGGCCCCCTGTGGTAACGCTGTTAGTTACTACGTGATGAGGGCTATCCCTTTACGGCATTCACCATGAGAGACATTTTGTTTTATTTTCATTTACTAGGAGAACCACACGTGGTGCAACAACTTTGGTGCGGGCAGCGAAAACCAAACAGTGTTGTCAGGCCATCATCATCAGATGGAGCAAGAACATAAATATAATTTTCTCTCGACAGGAAACAGGCGGAATCCTTTACAGCTTTTAAAGAGCACGCTCTCTCACCACAAAGGTCCATGTCGACTGCTTCAGTACAGAGTCTCCCAAAGCTAATATGCTAACATAGATCCTCCCAATTGTATTCTTCCCATTTTAGTTGGCGCTGATACTACATGCATTATGGGGCGGCACTGTAAGTTCCTGCGAGGGCAGACGGGCCTGCGACGTCAGAATCAATAGCAAATAGTTTCCAACTTACCACGATTTTATTTTGCGCTAAGGCAGTACGTGCGGCATCTAGCGGGCTTCTTTGTGAAATGCCTTTTTCGAAGTATCTAAAAATATCTCCAACGTACTTTGTATCATCTCACTAAAGGTACGGCGAAAGTCGCTGTAAGTCCATGGCGAAAGTCACGTCCAACGTATTCGCGTCATGCCCAACAAGCAACGTGTCACTACAGATTCTTCAAGGATCTGATTTACCTCGCAGATTGTTTACAGATTCTTTAGAGATTATTCCTTTGCAGATATTCTTTACTGATTCAATATGTTGGAAGCAACATGCATTCTTCATTTGTACAATCCTAGGTTTAGATTGAAGTGAGGTAAGTTAGCTGTATGGGTAACAGGCCATGACATTAATGGAGGCCAGGTTTGCGTGATACATTGGAGTGAACGTTGGTCCTATATTTGACGGCTTTCTCCAGAATCTCCGCACTAGGCTAGATCGCAGCTTCCACACTGCACAGAAGTGACTCTAGGCCTTCTATTTGTAACCTCTCGGGGAAAAAAGGCTAGAGCCAAGTTGATGATGAATCAAGATTTATTAAGTCCTAAATAAATCGGTGGTGCACGCAGGCACCAGACGGGGTGGTTCCCTAGTTAACGGGACCCATATATTTCGAGCAGCTCCTGGTCCCTGTCCGTCAGTGCGAGCTGAATCGGTATGGCGGGGCTGGATAACAAGGTCTCCCATCGCTCAAGGGGTTGGGGATTGGGGGTGTTAGCGGGAAGGGGAGGAGGGGAGGGGGCTTGAGTCATGTGCACTCGGCCAAGACGTGCGGCATTGTGCCCTTCTCTCGTTTGCAAAAAGGACAGAACATATCGTGTTCCGCAGGGTACATGCGGTTCATCAATACGAGATGCGCAAGCGATCCCGCCTGCGCTCGACGCAGGATCGTCTGTTGTTGCCTGGTGAGTTTGGGGCACGGTGGTTTGGGGTACGGTTCTGGCAGTCTGCACGTTTCCTCGCAGTACATCTGGGTAATGTCCCGAAAGCTGGTGACCGGGAGCGGTAGCTCTTCCGGCTCGTGCTCTTCCTGGATTGTTGAGAATCAAAGTGTTGATCTCTCATTTCAGAGCCGGGAGTGCTACCTCTTGACTACCACTGCAGCGAGGGTCAGAACTGTAAGGGTACGCTTCATTAAAGCTTACATTTTTTAAATTACTTCAGCTTCAGGCCACTGTGCGCCCCCGGTCTACGCGGAGAGTTCTCAGAAATCCCCGAGCTCCCCACCCTCGTGTCCACCGAAAACATTAACAAAAGCGCAAAATTGAATGCCCGCTTGAAAGCATCGCTGGGAAGGCCGAGGACCCCTAGTATTGTCGAGCACGGACACCCGCCAGCGCGCTAAGAAAGCATGCGTGGCGTGTACAGAGGGTGTAATGCCAGTCCCAGGCTCGACTGTGCCTGGCGTCCCCACGGCAGCTGATCCCCATGCCCCTTCCGCGGAAATATGTGAATCTGCCTCCAGTTTCGTGAAGTATATATAGTATATATATATATATATATATATATATATATATATATAGTATATACTATATAGTATATATAGTATATAGTATAAGTATATATAGTATATAGTATATAATTTCGTTTGCTGGCAGCAATCTTGACGGCGCCGAAACGTCGCTGACCTGCGCCATCTCACATTTCCGCGACAAGCCAGCAAAATAGCGGTCCTGCCAGTTACCTGGAAAAACTGGTCATCCTTCCAGAGGCGACGCTCAGGTGCGGCGGCGAACGAGAAAAGGAAAAAAGCATCACGCGGCAAGAGCAAGAACTTCCGTGGGGAGAGCGTTTTAGGGATGTTTTCGTTATGTGTATTTTTTCCACTTAGGCAAGCCCTGTGCTCGACGTTGTGCCCAACATTCCGGGGCTGTGGCGTTATCGAAGATTAGGGGGGGGGGGAGGGGGGGGGGCTCTAAACATGACCGCCCTAACTTCTTTGCTTGCGATACCTATAAAATTGCAAGCAAAAGCATTAGACACCAGTCTTCTCTAATCTAGCTAGAAGCTCCGTGTGGGCACGTATTTCTACAAGTACCTAGGCTTTAACCCTTGGGTCGATAATTAAGGTCTTGTAGGGTGTTCCTCTGTGCGAGATAAGTTCTTTGACTGCCTGTGTGACTCAGCTTGTGTAACTTGCATTTTTCACTGTTCGAAATTTCTGTAAATTTATTTCCTTGTCTTCATCATCTGGCATCATCAGTCATATTCTCCTTCAACACCGCCGAATTCACCTCGTTTTGAAAGAGGCCTGATGTCCTCCAACGAAGGGAAAAGAATCGTCTTTGAATTTACCAGTTCTTTTGAAAAGGTCTGCATACTTGGCTTATAGTTTTGAGCCTTCTTCATGTGAATATTTCCTCATTTCACCGGTCGTTGCCACGTTAAAGTCTGCAAAGCTCACTAAATGACGAAACAATTCTGACCCTTCAACTACAGCGCAGAACATTTTCATTCCGAAGCAATTTCATGGCGTACGTTCTGTGCAAAGATTCTTCTTCCCGAAAGGAAATCTATGGCGTCTTGCTGTGTAATTCATTGTATTAAAAGTCGGTGGTCCTGTCGCGTTTGTTTATCTTTTGACCCCGTATTTCGCGCCGTTTTCTTTGTGAATCTTGAACCAACTAGCCCAAACTAGAGTTCTTCTTGAATGAAAAGCTATTCGTCTTCCTTTTTTGCGAACCCTAATACTTCACAACTGTTTACCAAACCCCTACCGGCAAACGGACTGCGTCAGCTGCGACTTGGTCGAAAATACGGCGCTGCTGCCTATTGCGTCTGGATCAGTTTTGTCAAGGCGAAAAGAAAAACCTTTAGTTTTTTTCCTGGGCAGCTATCATCAGGACTGGTAGTAGATAATACAGATGAGTACTTTCCGACCCAAAAATTATATGACCTTTTCTAAGGAATCCTCGCTGGAAAAGGTGCACGATTGAAGACCATGATTGTATAATATAGATAATGTCAGGTAAGTGTAAGTGGATGAATCACATCAAGCGAATAAAGCTTCCTCGGCTGTCCTGTTTGTGGAAGAGCAGCTAGAATGAATCCGCAAGTCCTTCTTACCGCATACGTTTTGTAGGGATGCGTAAGAAATTAAGTCCGAGACATAAAAACTTGTTTACATATCTTGAAACATCGTAATTGAATTTCACTCTTAGTGTCTCTGGAAGTGTGCAAAAAATACACCTTTTTACCTTGATGTTGCTCGTTTCAAAGACAATTCGATCGACCTAAATATAAAGCTTTCCTTTTTAAACAAAGCTCACTGCCGTTCCCAGGAATTGCAAGGGCCACAATGAGTGATTCCTGTAAAGGTTGCCTCATAGACGCTTCTGCTAATTACTTTCTGCCAAAACATGTAAAATATTTTTGTATAATTTCCTTTTTGTACCCACATTAACGAATGATTACAGCGACTGACACGAGGTTGTCGAAAATATATCGGCCGCAAAAAAACGCAGTAAGGATCATTTCTAACACAGGATATGACGCACACACAAAAGCTACATTTGATTACCTGAGATTACAGCCACTACCGAATCACTTCAACACAATTCTGTCGAAACGTTATCATGCTTGACACAAAAAAAAACACCCTTTCCAAGAAGAATCTGCAACCCTGACTTCTCAAAAATATATACCAAATAGAGTAGCGCGATTTGGAATATTCGCTACACCTGTACTATTGTCGCTAAATTGTGAAGTATTTCCACTAGCTCTTAATACGTTCGTTAACGCATCTTACTAATCTATGCAACAGTCTGTGGATAGTTACTGAAATTATGGTCAACATGAATCGTCATTTATGTTATGGTCAACATTTACAATTTCGTGCCCGCAATTTTAGCCCTCTCACCTAATGTACGTAGTCTTTACATAATGGCGTTGCTATGGTTTTAAGGCTTTTCTTGATTTTTCTCGTTTTTTCCCGTGGCTATTTCGCTTTGTCATCGGGGTGCAGGCTTTGTCAAGCCATTACAGGATTTTTGCTTGTATCCTTTAGTATTCGAGTATTACAATGTCGCTGTCGATGCTAAAAAAGTTATTTGATTCGATTTCATCGGTGCAAAGGCCATAAAAAACATTGATTATTTCATACGAGCAAAAAGCCTGTTTCCTTGTAAATTTCTTCGAAATGCAAGCAAACAACTGTTTGCTCCCGTGAAGTAAACATGTGTCTTTATTTTCATTCTGCATTGTCTATTGTCTACGATATGTCATTTAAAGTAGAAAATGGCACAATTTATGTTTTCAAGAGGCTGGACACCAAGCAAGGTACCAAAGTGCACCAATTAAGGAACAGTGTTGTACAATAAAGGAAGTTCGAATACCAACATCGGGTGCAAGTCAAGTATTCTGGATGTCTTCTGAACGACCTTAGTCGGAGCTTGATTGCTGGAACCAAAAAAAGCGCAGTTCCTGCTTATAGCCTATCGATTCGTCGCCGGTGGAGAGAAAACACCATTCCGAGGCATTGTCGCTGTTTGCCTGTTGGTAAGAATGATCACTTGTTTCTGGCGTGCTTTCTTCTTTAGGGAGAACAGTATTTAGTACCAAGGTTAGTACCAAAGTTCATGTCATGTTTATTATCGCACACGTCAGTGATAAAAAGCAGTGGTATCATCAGACGATTTCTTTTGCTGTTTTTACTATTGTTACTTGTGCATTGAGAGGCTGCTCGCCGCTATTTCTTGATAACTGTGCAGCAAGCGTTATAAAATGTTGGAAGAAAAAATGGTGGTGGTTTAGCTCTGGTTAAACCTGGAGTGACGCGATAGCTACAGCTGGCCAAGTGGAACTCGGTCAGTCGAATTGCAAATTCAGTCTTTCGCCGCACCGTTTCGCTGGGCGTTCCATCTTCATCTTCGTCCCTGTACGTGGATTAACTCTCCCCCTCTCCTCTCCGCCTCTGTTTCGCCGGCGAGCCGCGCCGCCGGCAGCTGCCACGGTGGTCACGGCGCCGCCACCCTGAAGGCTCGAAATGCTGGCGTAATGCAGGCGTGCGGCGCGCACACCATCTGCGTGCTCTGAACTCACTCCACGCATGCGCACAACTGACGAGGCGGGCGGAGTCTGCTCCGCCGTCGGCGCAGCAGCGAAGCGCGCGGCGCGCGCGCTAGCTCCGGGCTATGACGTCATTCCACGCATGTGCACAGCTGGAGGAGCGGCGGTGCCACGACTCAGCGCGCAGCAACGCTGACCTCACGAGGTGGCTGGCGTGGCGTAGCGCAGCAATGGCTACAAAAAGAGGAGCTATAAGAATATCGTAAAGGGCTTCGATGGCGTCATAATTTCCCGCAGATTTAGCACGCATATGCTAGACACTGAGGACGAAGCTTTTTACGTGTTGAGTTTGTAGCGTACATCACAGCGCCCGGCTCAAGAAGACCTACCCCAGAACGCTCAGCTTGCGCGCCTAGATCAGAATTCGGCGGCTACGCGATCGGATGTCGGCGCTCGGCATGTTGGCGGTTGCGCTCCCTCCAGGGTGAGCAGACGGTCTTGCGAATAAATTTGTGGATGCCTGACATCTTCGGCTTCAGTCTGGGATTCTCCTTCCACAAGTTGTTTTCTTTGAAAAAAGCAGAAACAGCGATCAGTATAGAAGACAAAAACTGCTGGGGCACTTAAATCTGCTTACGGGCTATGAATCTGAAACCATTGTCCACTACTGTTTTTTCTGTTGGTGTATTTGTTGTTTGTGCGTTTGCGTAACTTACTTTGCGTTCTTCAACAATCCGCATACCACTCGGAGCTCCGTGGGTTAATGCCCATATCTGCAGAATTGATCCTTCTCTAATTAAAGGGAAGCTGAAGCACTTTTCGAAAAAAAAATGAGTTCTCTACGTCATTTTGTAGCTTTTAGTCCGTTGAAAAAAAATATCTCATTCAAAAAGAGCGGAAATAAACGCAAAAAGATGTTTTTTAGAAGAAAACGCGCCCCATCGCCTCAGGACGCCGAGCGAACGCCGCTCTTGCCCGCGATTGGCCGGGACCGTCATGACGTCATCCACGGGAACCTCCGGCAGGCACCGACGGCGTTGCTGCGTAGCGCGTTGCTTCAGCTGGCTTTTAAGGACTAAGTTTTGGAAATTATGGATAATTCAAGCAGTGTTGAACTGTTTGGACTTTCACGATGCATGTTCGAGCCATCAGCAGCTTCAGAAAACGGTGGAACCAACGACGCCGCGGACTGCGCCGGCAGCGAAAGTCAAGTCGCTACATCTTCACGTGTTGGAAATCACGACTGGATGGTTGGGTGGATGACAGCTTTTTATTTCCACTGGAAATGAAGAGCTCTTACTACTCACCGCCCCCAGCACGCAGGCCTGGAGGGCGGGGGCCGGAGCCTCCGTGACTAAAGGTTAACAAAGAGATTTTATCTCTTCGCGGCATCAGCCGCTAGGTGGATTGGCTTGTTCTTGCCGAGCGGGTTCTTCGCTGCGCAGCAGGGCTTCCCAGCTTTCTCTGCTGTCAATATCTTCGTCGACTCCGGGGTAGTCGGCGCATTCCCATATTATCTGCTTCCAGGTAACTGTGGAACCGCCGGACTGTCGGAACCTGAACGAGCGCGCGCAAACCTATTCCGAAATCGTTGAGAACTATACAGACTAAGCACAAAACTGGTGCCACCGCTTGATAAGAAGATAAGTAATTGAGAAGTGACTGCATGGCAGCGCCTGCAAGCCGGAAATTTCGTTAACCCAGTATGGGGCCTTTCACGTCCTACCATGGTAACACGAAAACCAAATCTCGGCTGATACGTATGTTTTGCGTAATTGCATGCGCTTGCATATCTTTTGTGTAGGTGCAAATGGCAATAAAAAAAGTAAATTGCGTCGAAACGTTTTTGTGTACCGCTGCTGCATAAAACCTGGCCACCAACTTCTTGTAACGCCTCTAAACATGATCTAATTCAGATCACCGGCAAGCTTACACGAGTCACGAGAGGTAAAGCATTTGTTTGTTCATTTATTTGTAGTTACTTGCCTAATTACTCCCGAACGCCTTTAGAACTAGAAAAGAATGCCAAACTGTATGAGTTGGAGTGGGTGCACTGCTTTACTGCAGCGCGAAGAGACGAGGCGACCGGGAGGAAGCTCCCGTGTGCACTTTCCTTCTGTCGCATGTTCGGGCTACTGTTCAACCATGAAACTTTTGCACTTACCCCCGTGCGTTGTTTTTTTTTTGCATGCTGAACACGCTTTTGAACAATAAATATGGCTGCGTTTCGGAGCTCGCAGTGCTGCTCATGAAAACTAGTGTGCTGCGAGATATATATAGTTGCTGCTGTTGCGCGTCGAGATAACTGGCCGCATTGCTTGTGGCAGATATATGCGTACCGCGGCTCGACAAATTTGCATGAATTCTGGCGCCATTGTTGATCGTCAGCCATGACCAAGCGCTCATGAATGCAAATGTTTGCTTTGCTCCAGTCTACTAGGCTTTTATAATCGCTTTTTTGTTCAGTTAGGTGCAGCTGCATGTGCTCCGCGCTGATGAAAGATTAAGAGAATTGCTTGTGCTGCCACGAGGTGCAAGCTATCAGGAAAAAGCCGAAAGGCACACAGTGCGTAACGAGCTCAAAAAAGTTTAAGACTGTGTGCCTCAAAGACAGTGCTGGAAGTGGCCTTAGCTCAGCATGGATGTGAACCAGCTGGAAAAGGCAAAGAGTTTACAAACAGGTACGAAAGTAATATAACGAAAATCTAAATATATGATGCACATATTTTGTGCAGGCTGTTTCGGCATGCTGCGTACCACCAGAATGTCTGGTTAACGTGGAAGAGGCTGGGGGAGAACAACCGACGGATTCTACCAAGCTGTGTGCTGAGCGCTGTTCGAAAGGAGTTCCATCCCAAAACTGGTTTATATGCAGGCTTCTTACACGGAACGCTGGAACGAGAGAAAGCAAACGGCACTGGCAGAAGGTTGCGTTGATCTGTCGTTCGCCAAAGCGCGGGCCGCAGCGGAGCAAGCGCAGCCGGACGGCCTTCCCGACTCTCCGTGAATGGCGTCACTTCCGCCAGTTCTCCCTCTCTGCCGTCCCCCCCCCCCCCCCCCCGGCGCTTCCGGAAGCGACGAGGGCGTGCCGGCGGAGTGTTTTTAAGAAGCGATTACAGCTCTGTTCGCGGATAGAATCGGGAAAAAATTTACACACATGATTTTCAAGGTCCTTTCTTCCCAACCAGAGCGTTTCATGCGATTTGAAAACCGTTTCAGCTTCCCTTTAACACTGACAGATAGCGGCGAGTCCTCATAACACTACCAGCGCAGTGGCGCACAGGTTAAGCGATGAGCCACTGCACTGGCAGGTGGCTGTTCATGTCACAGTCGCCCACAAGGATTCAGCGACCCATGCTTGTTTACCCTAGCAACTTCTAGCGCTGGTGGAGCGAACGTTCTCCGAACTTACTCGAGATTCCCCGAGCCTCCTCCCATTAGCTCAGCTTGCGCGGCGCTCGTCAGAACTAACCCAAGTTACTGGATTAAGGTTTATAGGGTTTAACGGCCCAAAGCGAATCAGGCAGCCGGGGACGCCGTAGTGAAGGGCTCCGGAAATTTTGACCATCTGGGGTTATTCAACGTGCACTAGCATCGCAAAATTAATACACTGGCCTCTGGAATTTCCCCTCCACCGATAAGCGGCCAACGAGGCCGGGATCAGACCCGCATCTTTCGGGTCATCAGCTGAGCGCCTAACCACTGAGCCACCGCGGCAGCTTTACCCGAGTTACAACCGAGTAACTGAGTAATTCCAGTAAGCACGGGTAAGCGCCTACTTTCTGTTAGCACCTTCCGCACATTTTGTGGATGCCACGCATGTCCCAAACAATGTTTACGCATTGAAAGCTCACACCGATAGCTATATAGACGTCGTGCTGCGAGATCCTGTCCTCTGCGTCGTTTGCACACGTGAAAACCTCACACACACCCCTCCCCACCTACGCAACGCCTTGCACCCTACTGGTAGCCTAGGATGCACGTCTTATCTGGATGGATGGGTGACCGTTCATAACCGCACCTTGCGCACAATGGTGCCTGACACAAGCCAGACCTACACCGCTACGCCCACAGCCGTACCTTAAGCTAGGAAACAAATCGAGTGGAATCAGTATTGCGCGCTGTTTCAGTGTACCCGGCGCCCTTGCGCCTGAACCCCATGTCTAGCTATGCACCCAGCTTTTCCAACCGTATGAACAAAGGATTACGAGTGAAGCTTGCCCGCATCGCTGATTACAATGTAGCGAAAAAAACGCGTGACACTTCCCCATAACGAGTATTTAAAAACACTCCTTCCCCCCTATGCACGGTAGAAAGAGGGCAGAAAAGTATGATCTTTGATAACAAGTAAAAAAATGAGCAAGGGCTGAGGGAGATCCGGTTCTCAAGCCAACGTTCCGGCCAGAGCAGAAGAGACGCGAGCAGACGAAGACAAGTCCTCTTGTCAAAACGCTGCCTATCGGACTGAGAGTCTTCCTCAGCCTTTGTTCCCTTTGTTTTGTGCTTCCCCTCTAAGAAGAATGACTAAGCCCTCAATATCTGGAGAAACGCTTTAGTTTGCAAGGCTTCCACCACACGCCGCGTAGAGGTGAATAGCATGTAACTGCGACATTTCGACAGCAACTGCTTCTCCCTCTTTGTTCATGTAGATCTACAGTGCTGACAGCAGCAGTTCTGCTTCATCTAAACTTCATCTAGCATCGGCATCCAAGTGTCTCTTATCAACGACATTCTACGACACCGCCACAGGTGATAATCGCCAGACAGTGTCATCTCACGCGATCCCACTGAGCGCCGGCTTACCTTCTGGCCCTGCAGGGATATAAATTGTCGTCTCATATACCAGCCGTCACTTGGCAGCGGGCGCTGTGGCAGTTTTACAGCAATTGATTGTGTTTCCTGGTGCATACAGATTCGCATTCCTGACGGCAACAGCTGTGGTTCATCCGAACTTCATCTGCCATCACCGTCCACGTGCCCTAACCGTCGGCAGTGTACGACACCGCCACAGCTGATCACTACTGGACAATGTCATCTCACGTGACTCCCCTTAGCGCCACCTGACCTTCTGACAGTGCAAGTTCATGAGGGTGACAGCACTGTGGCAGTTCGTGAGAGTGGCAGTGACAGTTCATGACAGCTCTCTAGTGTGCTCGCTAACCTTGTTTCATTTTTTTCCGCATGCTTCCGCACACTGGAATAAGCTTCCCAAGAGCATTGGTGAATGTAAAACGTGTTCAGAGTTTCGGTCTTTATAGTCATGAAGTCTGCCGTAGATTAATATCAGCCCGTTTACTTCATATCTTTACGCTGGCATTGCGCTTCAAGCGATAGTGTACCCTCCCCATTTCTCTGTCGTAATTTTGCACCGCGGTCCACTGAAGACCGTTTGCCTGCGAAACGACTTATCGGTGTTACGTATTTTGTTACTTTTTTGCTTTTACCAGCTGTGCTTAGCTGTTTTAAGTTTTTGTCACATGTTCATTTTCCTACAATTGCCCCCCCTGCAATAATGCCCTTGTGGTACTGCAGGTACTTGTGTGTGTGTATATATATATATATATATATATATATATATATATATATATATATATATATATATATATATAATTCAAATAGTATATTTACCCCAGGTTTATTTCCCACAGCTCTCAAGAAACTCAAGGTAGTAGCGGTCGAATTGATGCGGGTAACACAAGATCGCATTGATGTGGGTAACTATCGACCAATAAATACCACCCCTTCCTTTAACAAACGTATAGAAAAACTCATATCTTTAAACAAAATATCCCATTAAATATAATCTCCTAACTAATCGTTTGTTTGGTTTTCGTCCTAATTATTCCACAGATCATTAAGACTGCGAAATGGGCGAGTTGGTACTGATTCATATTTGAATAGCGCAATAAAACAACGGGACACAATGAAAAATAGTCACCACAAGCGCTGACTCGCACCTAAAATTTAATCATGGCAAACGTCTCCTAAATACTAAGAACAACAAACACAAACGAGAGGGAAAACAAAATAAAACACAAAAGCTAACCATCATGCCCACAATGGTTACAATCGGCAAGAGCGCAAAGCTACACATCTTGGCAGGATATGTGCATCATCTCTTTATCAGTTAGTGTGACAGAAGGGTCACTAAAACAACTATCAGTTTACAAGCTGAAGTGAAGCGGTTGCGAGTCAGCGCTTGAAGTGTGTATTCTTCGTTGTGTCCCATTGTTTTATGGCGCTGTCCAGATATGAATCTATTCCGCAGAGCTCGCGCTAATAGAATTAACTGATGCAATCAAAAACTCTTTTGATCAACGACTCCGGGTAGACACTGATATATATTTTACAAAATCTTTTCATAAAGGTAATCATCCAATTCTTTTTCTAAACCGTAATCTCTAGGAATCTGTGGTCCTACTTTAACCCTTATATTGACCGAGTTCGGATAGTCAAGTTCGTCAACATTTTTTTTCTCTGCCAGTTGTGATCAACCAAGGTATACCACTAGGTTCTATCGTAGGTCCGCTAATTTCTTAATTTACATTAATGATATGCCTAGTTATTTCACCAAATTGGACTGTATTTTATACGCGGATGACACCATAGTATATAATTGCGACAGAACAGCAAATGGCCTGATTACAACCTTTAATGCTTAACATGAAATTCTTTTCGCTTGCTTTGAAAATAAAGATGAAAATCAATCCTAAAAAAATCAAATTTATGGTTTTTCATTCCCATCCAAGACAATTCCTTATTGTTATTATACTTCGAATAACGACATATTCCCGATTTATAAATAGACTATATTTCAAGGCTTTATACTACACGAACGTCTGAAATTTATTCTCGTACAGAGAATGACTATGCGAAAATTTCACTTTTGCTATTGGAGTGCTGCTCAAGAAATGTCGTTGCTACCAGCCACATTCGTCGTGCACTTTATTTTCTATTGATACACACTTATCTAAGTAGGGCATATCTACCTGGAGAAATGCGCCTGCTAAAATACCTGAAGCATCCGACACTTAAAAAATCGTGGAATTCCAATAATTGCCTTTGCCCTATTCAAAAATTCAGCTGTTCCCTTCTACCCCAACTTTTATTTCCTTCCTTTATTGAGTCTACTTCAGTTAAGATCACCTTTGTTACTCTTCAGAGCTCATAGCGAATAGATTTTTATTACTGCATTTCTATCTTCTTGCCTCAAAACCAGTAACCTGACTTGATTTCCGCAGAATGACAATTTACTGCTTCCAAAGTCAGCACCCCTCATTGCAAGTAAAACTTTTGATGTCACAATAAGCACAACATTTTGAAATTCACTACCTCCACCCCTTAAAACAGTTCATGCATTACGGCTTTTGGTTGATAGGATCAAAACTTATTGTTGGAAAAGTTGTGACTGCATTGTGTCGCTGTATTTTACAAATTTGAGTGAGTTGTCATTGATGTTGTCAAATGTTTTTTGATTGTAACATAATTATAACGTTTTTGTTTGTATTAGGCTTTTTGAAATAGGAGGTCCCTTGACGGCTTCTTTCTGGGACCTCCTAACGTACCTATCTATCAAACCACTCATTTCTGTTACACACTTCCGTCAATGAAAATCTGAAGCATAAAAATCAAGGATTTCGAACTCTGCATGTCACGTGGCAATATATGGCAGTCGGAAATAATTGGTGAGAAAGCAGGAAGCATTTTATAGACCTATTTTCCATGCAGGGGGAACACACATTTTACTCAGGATCGCTCGGCCATGTCTGGTTTTCTCAAAACTACAAGCTTACTATATCCCATTGAGTTACGCGATGTTTGCTAGTAGCGGTGAGTAGATGATGCTAGGTGCTCAACGTGCAGGAAAACTAGGCTTAGAACACTCCAACATGGATCAGAATTTCGCAGCACCACAGTTATCACTTAAATTCAATTTTACCAGAAGAGAAAACGTACGATCATTTTTTTTTTTGGATTTGCGATCATCCGGAAGAGGAACCGAAACTGATCGGTGGCTGAAAGGCGATCTTTAAAATCTTTCAAAAGAATGATGAAGAGGTTGCGCGTTAAAGCCGCAGCATGAAAGCAGAGCACTGGAGTTCTCAATATACTGCTGCATAATTTTTCAAAGCATAGCTCTTGAAGTATTTAGAACTAGTTTTGAATCTCAGTAAATAGTGAGACAATTTTGTCAAAGTCGCCGGCAAATGCAGCATGCTCACTGCAAAACAAAGCACAAAATGTGTAGATGGAATGTAAATAAAACAACGCACGGAAGCTCGCACTGTCACAACAAATGCAGTCTCAAGAGGGAAAAAAATAATCACGTATTTTGCACTGTGCTTGTTTGTACCTTAAACTGGTTCAAAAAAGCAATCGTGAGTCTCTTGCTGTTCCTTTCCGTTCATTTGTTCACCAGCCGTGAAGTTCACAACAAAACTAGGAACTTTCTTTCAATTTAGAGACTGCCCAAACCAAAGAAAATAACTATAAGAGATGATAGAAAATCAATCTCATTGAGTAGCGCTCGTCCTTGTATCCTTGTCTTCGTTTGTTGTGCTGTTTTTCTCTCTGCCATCTTTTCTGATACAATTACGCCTTCATCGAATTAAACATTGCGGCGGTGAAAAAAATTTCCCGGCGGTTTGGCATTGCTAAGCATGAAATATTTTGCGAGAGAACATTTTGTTTTTCAGCTAGACACCGCCTGAAAGCGGGATTGAGGTGTCCACTGACCCAGAAAGTCAGTTATGCCCGTCTTCAACTTTTTTTGTCATTGCCAGTTTGCTCAGTGCACGCCGGCAGCCAATGCTCCAGTACCGCATTTCTGCAGCAATGTTGTGAACGCCAACGCGTATTGTTGTAGAGCCGTATTTCTACCACAAAGTTCCTGTCTAGCAATATCAGACAGAAATTTGAAAAATTTGAAAATTGTGAGATATTCTTAAGGTAATAATGAAGGAAACGGTCCATTCTTCTCATACGTAGCAAAATCTTTCTTTAAAGGTTTCCATCAGTCACATGGAACTGTTAAGACTCCCAAAGAAAAACAATGGCGAACGCTAATAGAAAAAAAAATCCTGACTGCCGTCGGGCGATTTGCAGGCATGTTCATTTTTATAGTGTAATTTTACATTAAATAGAAAATTGCGTTCATAAATGATTCTCTGTTCAAAAATGCTTTAGTCCAGAAATTCTGGGTATTGTCGGCGCCAACGCATGCAGCGCACGTCTTTCTGTCACTACCATTGCGTAGCTCAAAGCGTCAGTATTATAGTTTAATAGCGGTAACAGCTGCAAAAGAAGACAATGTGCAAAGCACTGCGCGATAGAGTGTGGGAGTTTTACTTGAGGCATGATCGGCTGCGGCCATAGCCTAGTGCTCTCGCGCAGTGGCCGGCGAAGCTTAACTGTTCGCGCCGCCGTGGGTTGGAAACCCAGTCGCGGCAGTATTTATTTTATTTCTACTTGGGCGGTTGCTATCCTATGTTTTGCCAAAGTCAACCTCAAAATTAAGCTTCGAAGAATGCTTCTTGATGGGTTTGCTCGCGTTAAATAGTGTCTTCGCACTAAAAGGCACACAGACTCCACGACAGAAGCTGCAGCGCTGCATTCAAAATATATTTTCACTTTTCTAGAAGCCGTTAAGAAGCAGCGAAAAGCAGATGCACCCATTGCGGTAAGACATGGCGGCACAACTGATCGAGTAAACAATTTCGAACAAAGATCTTCACGTAACAGTGACGCCACTCGTAAAAAGAGGGATTCTAACGGACTGTTGACTTACGGGTCATGTACGTAAAACGAGGTGTTTGTTGGAAGTACTTGAGTTCTTTAAAACAACAGACCCGGTTTAAGGTTATTTATTGGCGTGCGCTCGATATTCCACGGGATCAGAATTCTTTTACTTCCGGTCATGCTTAACCTGACAAAGAGCTTTCGACACAAGTCACTTAAAACGCCGACACTAGCCTCCAGTATTCTAGAAACGCCGCGCATGATATATTGATTTCTGGACAGTAATCTGGTCATGGTCCAATACAGGGTAGCAAAAAGGAACGATTATGCCGTGTGGCAGCCACGATGAACGAAAAGCACAATAAAACGTATTCGTTGCATCATCGCTTGAGAAAACAATTAATGTGAAAGCCTTTAATGTTTCATACTCCCGGACGAGATCCTGTCCGTCCGTTATGTCACCAACCGGAAGTCACGACAACGTAAGTGACGTCCTACCGTCCGTCCGTCCATTACGCTCTTCAGCAACTCGATAAGAAATAAAAGTATTTGTACACGGTGGGATTCCAACCACCACCCTTCCGTTCCGCAGCCGAGCGTGCTAAAGACTACGCTACTCCCTGCCAACGCAAATGTAATTCTCCTGGCTCTCCTTCTGTCTTGAGCTTCCCTGGGTCTGGCATGGCCACTTAATGAAGGTAAGCTCGAGAACATTACTGCAAGATTACAGCATTTTGCTCCTTACATTCTTCACACCCAAGCGGTAAAAGCTGGACGGGACGAATAGAAAGACCAGACACCAGTACCAGAAAGCGCCTCTATTTGTGTCTCGAACTTCCATTCGCCCCATATGTCCTCTGGCGTTCCTCTGAAAAGACTGAGCCAGTTTTCATTCAGGAATCTATTGAACTTTTACACATTATCGCCGCCCTGAAAGCAAAATTCGGTCGCTCCGTCTATAGCAGTATAAACCTCCTGAACAGTGGCAGCTCTGCCTTTTTTCTTCGAAGGTGGAATAAAATTAAGGGAACTTCAAGAAATATAGCTTAATTACAAGCTTCTTTCAAGGTGAACGGAGTTGGTGCAACTGCGGTATATACGTAACGTGGTATATACGTATAAACATATATACATGAACTTGCACTTAGGTGTATATGTACAGTAGCCGAAAAACTCGTGTGGACGTATGGAATCGAAAACAATGCTGCCGAGCCAAATTTGTGTGCTCTGGATACTTTGTCCCGTATGCTTGAGGTCACGGAGAAGAACAGACATGTGAGTAGGCTTGGCTGACAGGAGTACGCGACTAGTACTTTATCATATTTTATTTCATTTCATTTTTATTTCCTTAAAGACCCACCTGTAGGGGGTTTTACATAAGGGGTGCGGGGTAACATGAGGAAGCAAAACATTTTTTCATGATGACAGGTGGGATGTAATTTTTTCTAGGAAGGTTGATGGACAGGCGATGGCTGCAATTTCATGGGGAAGGTCGTTCCAGTCGCTTGCTGTTCGGAGGAAAAATGACTTGGAAAATGTAGTCGTGCGGGCACGTTGGCGTGAAACGTTCAGCGGATGACCAATGCGGTGGGACGTGTGTGACGGCGGTGCGCAGATGTATGGCTGCTGTTTGAGCTGGGAATAATAAAATTTGTTAAATAGGAACAGGCTAGAAATGCGGCGACGGAGGGAAAGACTGTACAATTGGGACTGTGGCTTGAGAGATGAAACACTAATATATGATGAGTATGAGCGGTGAATGAAACGGGCGGCTCGGTTTTGCACGGCTTCTTATGAATCAATGAGGTATGCTTGCTGTGGATTCCAGATGGCGGATGCATACTCAAGTTTCGGCCTGATTAATGACTTGTAAGCAAGTAGCTTTATATTTTGAGGGGCATCGTGAAAATTACGTTTAAGAAAGCCTAGTTTTTTATTCGCAGAATATATTAGCTTTGTTACGTGCTCGCGCCATGATAAGTCATTGCTGATAGTAATGCCGAGGTATGTATAGGACGGGACAAGTTCGACAGGAAAATAAGAAATCTTATAGGTAAATAAATGTGGGTTGTGACGACGATGGAAAGACATGAGCTTGCACTTATTGGGATTAAGTATCATAACCCAGTAATGGCACCATGATTGAATGCAGTTAAGATTGTCCTGGAGGGATTCTTGATCAGCGGTATTAGTAATTGGGCATAAATAGCACAATCGTCGGCGAACAGACGGGCATGACATGATAAATTTTCTGCCAGATCGTTAATATAAGTAAGAATAGGAGGGGGCCAAGAAAAGTTCCCTGAGGAACACCTGATGTTCCTGGTAGACGGTTAGAGGAGTAGTTGTTAATAGTAACGGACTGTGAACGATGAGTGAGGAATTCTTTAAACCATGCAATAACTTCTCGATGCAAGTTTAGTCTAGACAGTTTTAAGAGTAGACCTTGATGAGGCACCTTATCGAATGCTTTGGCAAATTCAAAAAAGATGGCGTCAGTTTGTAAGTTAGCATCAAGGTTGGAATGAAGATGTCTCTCAGCGCTGTCCGCCTTCGTCCAGAAAAATCTTGATTGTTTGGCGGGCAGTGACGTCACCAGAGGCGTCATCAGGCCAGAGAATGCCCATTGGCTCGAAGGAAGCGACGTCATCAAACCAGAAGGGACGTCGCCACATCTGGTTCGTCTTTGCGAAGCCTGCCTCTGCCAACCATGGCAGGGGGTGCATGGGAAGAGATTGTTAAAAGCAACTTGGGTCTCAGGTCGGCGTCGCACGTGCGGTATCAATGATAAGAAGAAAAAGAAAAATGCACATCTTCGCTCGCCAGTTTTTAGATTCTTTTCAAGCATCGAGTTAGAAGTTCCTAGGGAGAAAAAGGCCTTTAATAACCATCGTAAAAGAGGTACTGAGCCATTTACACACATAATCGATCCAGTTCACTGAAATAGCATTCTTCAAGCAGTTCAATTGTCGTACGAAGTGTGAGCCTCTTAGTGATGTGGAAGTGATTATTAATAGGACCTTAACCTATGTTTCTGCGGTTATTCTGCTTGACTTTGCAGGGGACTGCCAAATACCAAGCGGAATGGCAATCCCAAACAAAGGAAGCCTCATGTTAGAGGAGCCTTGTGAACGCTATAATTGCACGGATCGGAATTACACCACCGAGAAGTCATAAAAATGGTCGAGTCGGGACTCGAACCGCTGCGCCCTAAGTCGTGAGCCGGAGCGCTATCCCTCGAACACTAAACTTTTTTTTTCTGCAAACGCACTCCTAGCCGCACTCCTCGGTTATCAGTGGTTTGTGCCCGTCCATGTGTGGACAGCCTTTCAGTAGCAAGTGTAGCTGCCTCACAATGTCAGTGGACGCCTTAATCGCTCTGTGAGTAGGCGGTTTGGTTCACAATGACCGCACCGGTGGCCGAGTGGTTAAGCATCCGCTTCGCATGCGGAAGGTGCGGGGTTCGATCCCCAGGGCCACTGGGCACCCCCCGATGACCCAATGGGTACAAGATTTTCCCCTGGCCTGTCGCTCGGGTTAAATAGGGTGAAAGCTTAGGAAATGGGTCTTTGACCCCCCCTCCTTGAGCAAACAAACTACCTTGCACAAGGGTGCTCTTTGGCCGCAGATGTTCTTGCATCCTAAAAATTCACTATCATCATGGTCGGTTTGGTTCACCTACAAACTGAGGCAGTCATGCGCCTTTCTTTTTCTCAAAAACCAGCGGAAGGTTTAGACTCCGTTGATTCTGAGGAAAGGAAAGGCACATATCTGGCTCCGTGGGTCAGTGGACATCTCAGTCGTGCTTTCAGGTACGTGGCGGTGGGGTTGACCTGCCAAAAACCTGTGTTTTCACACAATACTGGATGCTTAGCAATAAAAGGCTGTCAGTCATTCTTTATTGCCTTCAAAGGCCTGTGAAAACAATGCGATACAAGTCAGCTCTTAGCTCGCGGTGAACACTCTTCTTCAGTTGTGTTAGATATCGAAATAATATTATTTCATCATCGCAGTCTATCCTTCATCACATGATGGATTTTGAAACGTTTCTTCGACTTGGTCGAATGGGGGCCTTCTGAGAAATAAAAACTAAAAATTTGAAAAGAGTAAAAGAAACCCATAATAAATAAATAAGCAAAGAAGCAGAGGAAGCCTACGAAAGCGGTCTTAGTTCAGCGCCAAAGAAGAAGGTGCATCTGCTCACACTTCGACCCGCCCCGGTGGCTCAGTGGTTAAAGCGCTCGTCTACTGAGCACGACCACCCAGGTTCGAACCGGACCGCAGCGGCCGCGTTTCGGTGGGGGAGAAACGGAATGTCAGTGCGCGTTAACGATCCCTAAATGGTCGAAATTATGTCGGAGACCTCTACGACGGCACCTCCCAACGTTTCTAGATTACCTGGTCAGTTTGCAAACTCCGCTGCGGTTCGGCGGCCAAACGCGGCCCCTTTCCGCTCCCGCTTGCGAGGTGGCGCTTCCGACGCTGTTGGCCCGGTCCACACGGTTTCTCGTCGTACGAGCCGTTGTAATAAAGCCCTCGCGCCGTGTTTCACGGCACTTTTACGTTGAAGGAACATATTTCCGAAGGTAGTGCACAAGAATTATGTTGAATGCGCGGCTGCTACGTGGTATTCAGGCCGCGAGAGCGGCCCTGGGCGACACAGATACAACCTGGATGCCAGAATTGTTAGCTAATGCTAAGAGGGACCCTTATCCAGCTGTGAAGATGAACCTAGATCTTGCTCGTTCGTCGGGTATCGTTCTTTATTTATTTAGCTTCGTACAAAATTACCCTTTCTTTGCACCGAGCTCCGAAACAATATAAGAATCGCACGTTGCCGAAAATATTAAAACCTAAAGCCAAGAATCATTGAATTGAACCAAAACTGTCATCGCTCTCATACATATGCGTTTTAAAAGGAAAATAAAGCATCACCCGTCGGAAACCTCGCTGTTATTAAGGACTTAGAACGCGAAAAATGACGGGAATAGCAAAAGTAAGATTGCAAACAATTTATTGAATCCATATAGGAACAAATATCTACATCTTATTGGTATCCACTTTTAAAGGACCAAAGAGTTACAAGAGACGCGCTTTTTTGTTCGCGACAGCCACCTTCTCCTTGCTTTCTAGTCGGTGGTTAACATCTCTGGAAAAAAAGTGCATTCTTGTCACAATAATAAAGTTCAATATTTCACAAGTGAATGCCGACATGTGCTCAGCACAGCCCAAGCGAGCAAGGTTGCATTTTTCTAGCTCTTCCTCACTTTCCAGAATATGTTCATGCACAGGCCAGCTTTGTCTAATGTAGCAGAAACTACTTCATTAACAGTTTTTATGATGGTCAACATCTTAACTGTTGGATGCTTCATGCAACCTTCCTTAAAGCTCCTGTAAGTTGTAAGGTATGCATCAGAGCCAACAACGGGCACTGGACTGCTTATGTCTTTTAGGCACAGAAGGCATGCTGTGAGTTTCTCAAATTTGTGGACTACATATCCACTTGGTCCACATCTCCTTTGAAGTAGCAGTGGTCATCGTCCTGCTGATCAGGCGTCCTGGCAGCATCTGATGTCATCTTTATTTGCTTTTGTTGAATGGAGCCATCTAAAGAAGCGTGCTTAGTGCGGTGAACCGCTCTTGTCATCTTCAGTGTGTCCTGGACACCGACGAGCACATTCCCTGCCACACCTTGCACACTACCACGTAAAGCAGTCTTTTTCGGTGTGTACAAACTGAGAAGGCGAAATATTTGGGTGAAGTTGACCACTGTAGGGTGTGATTCATCCCCTCCAAATGAACGGACAAGTCCGAAGTGACGCTGGAAAAGATATATAGTTTGTAAGCTACCAATGACCTTCATCACTCATAGCTCTACACTCATATAAAACAGAAGCAAGCACATCCTCACCTCCAAGGGGTCCTGGTTTAACTTTGCTGTTAAAACATAGTGGGCACCCTGATCCAGAAGGAACTCGATGATATCAAGTACCCACAGCAAAGTGACACGGAGGGATTCTGTCGTTAGTTGCGATGCAAAAAGCTTGAAACCTTTCTCCATGGATTTCTTTTCTGTGACGTTCAGCATGTCCAAAGAGCCTTTGATGATCTGAATGAATCGAGTTAAAATGTCAGCATTTGATAAGTGTCAACATGCATGAATGAATAGGCACAGAGGGAAGGTGTTTTGGCTTGCCTGTATTTCCTTCGAGTGACGTTTGATGCCTCTTTCAGGCAGCTTAATATTCAAAGTATCGAATAAGTCATTGACAATTTTGGTGAATGCTTCTGTGCCCTCGGAACCAATCATGCCTTCGGCATTACCTTCTCTGTATATGCGAATGCCAATAGCTGTCCCACGGCTGAATAACTGTAAAAAAAATGCATTGATGCATTATTTAAAGACATAACCAAGAAATGATTATACGCTGTCTTCTAGAGAGTACCACCTGGGTAGCAAGCCGGACGCTCATCTTCTGTAGGTTGTCTGGGGCAACATGTGCTTTCATCAGCTTCGGCACAACTCTTGTGTGCTTGTTCCTTTCGGCTTCGTTCAGCGCAACATAGTGTGAGAAGTTGATCTGATGATCACTAGCCTGAAAGAGGGAAACACATCAGTCGTTGCACATCATTGTAACTGCATGTACACATTTACTCTTACCATTCCATATGTGTGCTTTTTCAAATGATTTCGAATGCATTTGACGACATGTGGAACATCACAGATGAAGAAGATCTTCTGCGAAGGCTCCCAGGGGTGCTCAATGTAGTTGCGTGGTGACATCATATCTCCCGATATTCCCAGGTTCGTACACATGGAACGGTTGTTGCCTGCTCCATCGCTTACAACCGCACGCACTGAAGCATGATGCTTGTACAGCTGCAGCACAGCATTCAACAGGAGCTTTGCGAGGATCCGCCCAGGTGCTGCTCCTCTTGTGGCAAAACATGCTATAGGCTGAAACCAGCCCTCAAAAAGTGGCACAAACATCAATACCAGTGCATGATCAGCGAGTTGGCCAGTGGCTGCACCTATCACATCACCATAATCAACAAATCCATCCATTGTGCAGGACGCTTTGCTGAAAGCAACAGATTGCTTGAGTTTTATCTCGTCAAGCAGTAGCACTCCAAACCTTCTGAGCTGGCTCTTCTCATGAAAATGGTCTCGGATACTCTTCAGTGCTACCTCATTGAAGCCGTACCTGCAGGGTATGCCACTGATGATTTGACGGAGGCGCGCTCTTGTAGGAAGTGGCAAAAGCTGCATATCAGGTAGTAATTTGTAAGCCTTCGGACTTGAAATCTGCAGCAGAAGGCATGTCATCAACACTCTTCTGTGTCCCTCCTGCCATTTTTTGGTTTTGCCTTTGCTGCTTCAAAAGCAGTCCTGAAAGCCAGCTGCTGTTTAGCTGGAAGAATGTCAAGTGCACGTTCCACGCTTGCTTCTGTCATATTCTGAAGTTGTTTCTTCATGGTGGCCACTTCTTTCTTCAGCTTTTCTCTTCGCGTTGTAGCTCGTATTGCCCTTCTGCGCAAGGACTTCACTTTGGTGCTCTTAGACTTCAAAGTGTTGGTTTTCATACGACGCCGTAAAAAGAGATTGGGCAGAGTCCGGCATTCCTGGTGAGTTGCAGTCTGACTGAGTGTTGTGCATGATTTGCGGTGCCATGTTTCACCGTCTTTAATGGCCACAGCTGATGATAATGCATGCGGGTAATTATGAGCAGGGCAACCTTCACAAAAAGTTAGCCTTTCAATGCCCGCAAGTAGGCACTTTAAGTCATCGCATGTCTTCATTTCAACATCCAAATCATTTGCATATGCAACTGATGGCACATGTCGACCCTTGGCACTGACTGATACGTTCCGGCGTTTTGACACTGCCACAGCCCTGTCAAATCCCAGAACGCCTTCCGTCACTATCAGCTTGTACACCACGTTTGTAGTGCCAACAACTTCAAGCGACCAACCCCGCATTCGCTGGCCTGCTGCTGCCATGCAAGACAACTCATCAAACAGCGGTGTGTTATTCTCTAGCACAACACTGTTGTCCCTGCCGTAACTGCTTTCCATAGAATCGCATGTGTTCGATGGCATCGTTTCTTCATCATTTTCCCTTTGCTCTTTTCGGCGCCTGAGCCGAGGTGGTGGACGCACGGCAGGGGCCTTGCGTTTTAGTGCTGGTTTGGACAAGTATATATGGCAATTCGGAAATATGCGCGGCGCAGCATCGTCCTTAAGAGCCCACTTGTCACGCGGTATTATGACTACGTCACCATGAACGTTGTGCACGAAGTTTATTAGGATATCTTCCTCGTGAAAGTGAGGTCGCATACAGCACAACAGTTGGACAGCTCCTTATCCTGTCTTGGTATAGCCCGTTGCCACTGTTTAAGGCGCGCAGCATCACCGGACGGCTTAAAAAATGCCTTTTTTCGGGCGCGGATTTCGTAGAATCGTAGCCACTTCGGCAACCAGTCACAAAGCAACGCGGCATTTCTTGTCACATTCAGGACCTGTCATAGGCCCACACGACACACACGTGCGCGACGGTCAGCATGAAACTTGGTCGCACATTACATAGACGCGCTGATCTTGCCTTGATTTCGGAACGGACAGACCAAGCTGGACAGCTGCGCCGCACGATCCGCAAGACGCGCACGCAGCTCGGGCGCACGGACGCTTCTGTGTTGAGTTGAGGCGGGAGCACACGCCGCACGAGCAACGTCCCTAGAAACCCACTATGCTAAATCTTGCTAGGACACACACACACAGTAGAGTGATCAACATTCAGCACAGTTGAAGGCAACAAAGAAACGACCGGCACAACAACGCTTCGCCGCTGACTTCATCACCGTGTGTGCCGAGAGGCCGGTCAAAGAGCGACGAGCGCGCCCCCGCTCAGCGGGAGAGGGAAGGGTGACACCCACGGCGCCGGAGTTTGCAAACTGAAAAGGTAATCTAGTAACGTTGGCACCTCCTTCGTTTTTTCTTTTTTCACTCCCTCCTTTATCTCTTCCCTTACGGTGCAGTTCAGGTGTCTGCCGAGATATGTAAGACAGTTACTGCGTTATTTCCTTTCCTCAAAACCAACTGCACATTTCGACCTGGCGGAAGCAAGAACGGGGACCCGCAATTAAAACCTTGGGGAAGTTCATCCAAGCGGATAGGAAACGCCAAATCACCCTACATAACCTGAAATATCTAAGTAGGAGAATGTCACTACTAAGTAATATCGAACTGAAAAACGGAAATGAAAGAGCATAGCACTAGAAGACTTATACAAGCCTTCGTGTTAGGCAGAACGATATACACGACATCCTACTTGCTTCTTAAAACCAAGCATGTAGAGAACATGAACACGTTACTCCGTAAAGCCTATAAAATGGCATTAAGTCTGACACACTGCACTAGCACAGGAAACTTTCTGAAGCTAGGAATTCAAAGCGCAATTCAAGAGCTAATAGAAGCTAATTTAACCTCTCAGAAAGAAAGACCTTCTTCAGCAAAGATAGATGGATTTGTATTACAAAAGCCGACAGAGGCTAGGACACATTAGCTCTATCGAAACATTCCAAATCACGTGCACAAACAGCTAAAAGTCGCACCTGTACCTAATAATATGCATTCGGAGCGAGATGAGGGCAGGAGGAGGGCTAGAGCTATAGCGATCCAGAAACACTTCTCCAAACGCACCGCAGTAGGCTTTGATGCTACAGAATACAGTTAATATACTTTCTCCATACCGCTAGACGATCCCACAGAAAACTGGTCCACGGCTCGCTCCTCAATTAAAAATAAGATCCGCCGATCAGAAGCAGGAGCTGCCATATCTAGGGCTAGTGCTGCAACAAATGCCAAAATCACAATGAAGGGAGGAGGTGAAAGAAGAGAAAAGGCAGAGTGGTTAAACCGAAGAATAAGCGGTTTGCTACCTTGCATGAGGGGAAAGGGTTGACGGGATAAAAAGATGCAAGTGAAAAGAGAGTAGCCGGTCAATGAATCCAGTATGCAGAGTCAACAAGCGTTCGGTAAAGTCACAGCGTATACTGAAGGCCAGAAGTTCTAAAGAATCAGTGCAGTGCCCTGGAGGCCTTCACCGCCCATGATCCGTCAGTGGGCGTGAAACTAGATGCCCCAGCGGACGGCAGAGGGGCTCCCTTTCGGCACTGTAGGCAGGGTATTGACAAAGAATGTGGGATATAGTCTCGCCACACCCAAAGATGGCACATGCACGGCTGTCAACCATGCCATTTAAGAAGGAGTAGTGCTTGGTGAAAGCTACTCCAAGCCACAGGCGACACAGCCAGGTTGCCTCACGTCGTGGTAGGCCGGATGGAAGCCGGAGCTTCAGGTCTGGGTTCAGGGATTTTAAAGTTGAATTAAAAATTGGCCTGAATTCCACGCGGCTAGCGTGATGTCCCGCGCAAGAGCGGGAAGCCTACCCGATGCGTCTGATCTCGAAAAGGTGTTCGACCCAAAATCGCCGTCGTGGTGAGCAGTTCGCGCGACCTCAACCGCACGGCGGTTGCCTGCTCTACCGTTGTGTTCCGGTAGCCATTGGTACACAATGTAGCCCCCTTTATTTATTGCAGAGTGATGTAGCTGTCGGATTTCCGCGACTAGTTGTCCATGGGTTCCACGGCGAAGAGCAGCTTGTAAAGCTTGGGAGCCCGCTTTGGAATCGGTGATAATATACCACTGCTGAGGGCGCTGCTGATTGATGTGTTCAATGTCGATACGAAGAGCGGTGAGTTCTGTGACCGTCGAAGAAGTCTGGTGAGCTATCCTAACTCTTATTTCTCTCGGCCTTTGGGGGGGGGGGGGGGAAGATCACGGAGCCTGAAGAACTGATGATGAGGTTCAGTGAGCCGTCGGTGTAGACGTGCACTTGGTTTGCATGGTGCTCATGGAAATATTCAAGAGCGACTTGTTTGTTCTATAGGCGATAAATCTATCATCTTCCTGATACCAGGGTTTGAAAGAAGCACACGGGGACTGGGCATGCTCCAAAATGCAGAGGACGGTCTAGAGGCGGGTGTAAACTTGGACGGGAGAATGGCGTGATGTGCATAGATGGTGTTTGCAAACGATGCGCGCGGCCTGATAATGGGAAACCTGGCAAGAGGGCGAGCGGGAACAAGGGAGATGTGTCGATTGTATGCCCTCAGTGCGTAAACTGTTATGTAGGTAGTGATTGGATGCTCCCGTGCGATGCGTTCAGTTGCGGCCGTGGAGGCACATTTCGGCAATCCTAAGCAGGTCCGCAGAGCTTGAGCTTGAATGCTTTATGGCCTTAGTATGTTGGTATCTCGAACGTTTCCATGTGCAGGGGGGCTGTACCGAAGGAATCCTATGAATAATGCATTATGCAGCTGCATCGTCGACCGCAGTGAGGCTCCCCATCAGTGTCTTTTTCAAGTATTAATAATGGGGGGTCCATGATAGATTTCGGTCGATCCTTACTCCCACAAACCGATGGCTCTTTCCGTAGAGCATTGGTTTATGGTTTGTACATACGGTTTAATGAGACATGTTCTTGCGTGTAAACGTAACAAGCGAACACTTTTCGGTTGAAACCTGAATGCCTACAATGAGCGACTCTTAAAACAACAGTATAGAGCTTTTTGGGAGGTTCTGTATGCATTAAAGCATTGAAAATGTTATCCAAATTACCGCTATAAAATCTGACCAATTACATTATTACGGGTTCCAGCTCACTCCAGCAGTGAGTTTACCGAAAAAAACAACAACCAATTCGCCCGAGAATTCCTCGGCCGGGCGGTGGGCGACTCTGAACTACGGTCGGCTACAGAGAGAATGTCCTGTCAGCATGAACTTACTTTCTACTAGAGAAACAGTAGACTGAAATCTCCATCCCTCGATCAGCAAAAGGCGTGTAGTAGTAGCAGTTTCACGTTCCTTCTCTCATCCCTTTTTAATCCCCTCATTCCCTTCCCCAGTGCAGGGTAACCAACCGGAAGCCTTTCAGGTTAACATCCTTGCCTTTCCCCCCTCTCCTTATCTATCTATAAATCTAGTAGTCGAGAGCCAATTGAAAACAGGAACTATTATTAATCCGTACATATATATATATCAAATTCGCCCTGGAGGAATTCAGACCGGACTGCGTTTAGCGCGAGACACGTAAAGGCACCCTCAATCACATTCTTTTCGAATCGTCCGCGGACAGGCCCGAGAAGCACTTGCGACTCTCCAACCTGGTCTAATGGGAGTCTGCTTTGTCCAGCTTAGACACAGAGGTGCAACTCCTTGCGACGGGCAGGGCCGAAAAGATCGCTGCAAGGCTGGGCTTTGTAACCTCTTGACGTTCAGTCTGAAAGAGCCAAAATGAACTTTAATCAAAGTATCCTGTGATTTCGTTCCTCAGATTTTCAAATGAGTAAAGATGTTGTACTACTACTGCTACTACATCGAGTTTTGGTGCTAAAGCATTTGCTGCAGTACCTTAATTTTACTTCCCAAATCATTCAGCTGTTCTCCATAAACTTTAATTTCCAAACTTTAATATTTCGATCGTTTTCATTCCCACTGTAAGCACACGAAGAAGAGCAGGGGGCTGATTGTGTCACCTTACCCGACATCCATTCTATTTGGTATTTTATCACTTCGTCGCGTAAATGGCTTGTTTGCTGCCAGCGATAAATATTTTCCTCCACGTGCTCAATCCGCACTTCTTGGTTTTCAACACAACCTTCCTGGAATTTTGAGCGCAAAGCAGATGCTCTGTGGCTTCGTTGGAAGTCCTTTCTGGAAAAACATTTGGTAGCAGTCATCAGACATTTCCGCATTTGTCGTATGCTTGACAAGTTCACTAAATAATTGTGTACGGTCTGGCAACCCGTAGAGTTTCGAGAAAAATCAAAGGGGAAGGTTATGACTTTTTACATTTAATTCCTTGTTTCTTTTTTATAAGCAAACACCTCCTCTTTCAAATTTTAGACACCTCAATAGCTCCTATACTCAGAGGGTAGAAAATCATGACAAATAGATAGATATTTACTTCGCGAAATGCACAGGTGGTAGCAGAAATGTCATCGCTGATACAGAAGGGATACCTCATAATGTAGAACTGTAGGAACTGCGACGTTTAAACTGCAGATACGTAGTATCATTCACTGGCAACCCCTCGATGTGGCCCGAAGGTGCATTTGGCTTAATACACATGTCGAAGGCTGTTGCCGATTTTATATGAGTAGTATTCCGCTACGAAGGCTTTCCGGATGGAACTGCGGCACAAATCTTTAATGTAATGGCAGAAATCCTTAAGTGCCAATTATTAAGAACTTTTTGAATGAAAGGAGCCTTGTACGATCTGCTTGAAAAGTACCGTATCTTCCGGTTCACAATTCGCAGCTGTCAATAGCCCCAAGACTCAGTTTTTGATGAAAAGAGAAACTCCCTACATTGTTCGTAGCTTGTACATACATAGTCCGCGCCCAATACGTATGATCGCATTGGGCATGCTATGCTATATTGAGCTGTTTAAAAAGACAACGTTTTGCAGTCCGCACCTATACATAGTCCGCAAAGCCAAAAAATCCAACTTTTGAACATGTATTGCCCCAGGTTGCCTTCCGGAATTAACGCTAAATGGACTACAAAACAGCTGTCTTTCTACGGACGCCGGCAGCGCCCCGACGCCTGCCGTTGCACCGGCGCGAACGTCTTGATAATTCCAGTCGCCTGCACTTGCCTCTGCTCGGTTAAAGGCAACACAGCACAAGGTGCTGCGTTGACAGCCACAATGACGCGCACGCTTTGTCCCTCCTGCGCCGTAAGCGATAGATACCGCGGCTTCTGCTTGAAGCGCGGGTTCTGTATCGCTGACATTTTGTTGGCGTTGTCCTCAGCAATAAGTTACATGTTTCTTTCGTTGAGGTCTCTGAAAATTGGCTGCTTGGCTACGCTGTCTGTTATAAAGCTTTTTTTTTTTGCTTTTGGAACGTCAGATATACGTTTCGATAAGCACGCTGTGAAGATCAGGAAAGAGATTGTGTCACCTTACCCGACATCCATCCCGCTTGCTATTTTATCACTTTGCCACATAAATGGCTTGTTACTGCCTGCGATAAATATTTTCTCCACGTGCTTAAGCCGCACTTCTTGGCTTTCAACTCGACAACCATTTTGAAATTATAAGAACGAAGAAAAGGCTTTGCCGCAGGGCTTATTGGCTACGGCCTTTGTCTGCACCGCACGAATTTGCTGGTTTGCTTTGTTTTTTTATTAATTTAAAACTTCAATGGTTTCAACCCTGTGCGCAGCGGAAATTCTATGATCATGGTGGAATGCAAAGGCCGCCATTTCCTGATATTTCAGATTATCTTAACCAAGTCTAAAGTGTTTAAACATCTTTTTAATTTATTCAGGGCCCTTCACAACAGCATGCGTCAGAAATCACTGCGTTGCATGCGCACGCGAATACCATGCTAAAGCATACGCCAAGGTGCAGTTCTGATGGCTTTGTGCAAAATTTCCACAGATCACTAATTGTAATATGCTCTTAACATAAAAGTTGTTTAACCAAAACTGTTTTCATCAGCATCGCGCTTCAGGGCCTTTATCCATGCTCCTTTTTTCTCAAGACAGAAGAGCGTTCTTGTTTTGTTTTTTTACCTTTCGCAAAGAAATGTCCGTTATTACTTGAAACTTCACCGCAAGTGTTTGCACTCTGCTGAGTAACGCGCTAAAATCAGCGAAACCTATCGCTTCGCTGCAGCCTCGTACGTGTTGCTACGACTAATACCTGTAGTATAGGCTGTGAAGTGCCACAACGAATGTAATGGGTGCACGGTTCTGTGCGTGGTGCTGGTCACGTGATGAGCCATGACATCACCACGGTTACATGGCCATCGACATCCGGTCTCGGGTCCGCGCACTGTCTACGCTGTAGATCACCTCAGGAAAGGGTCCCATAACACAGGCCACTAAAATGTTGCGCGCGTGGAAAATAATATAGCTTGGCCAGGCTCAATTGTTTTGAGCGTTTAAAAACTAAAACACTTAAGCTACTTCAAGAAAATATAAAAAGGGCCTCTTATCGCTTCATCAAAAGGAGGCATACTTGGAGATTTCCCAGACAGCATTCAGTGACCTCTACACTGTGCGAGAATTGTGACTTATACTTGTTTTTGACTAGACTAACAAAAGAGTCTTACGTGTTTTATACCGAACCTAGGTTTTCTGCACATTGGTGCATCCTTGTCCTCTGCTGTGTTGTCAGTTTCACGAAAAAAAGATCAACCACGCATTTTCGAAGGTTTATTCTCCTAATCAAGGGCTTAATTTTGTCGGGGAGTAAGACATGATGTTGGGGCTAGTCGGTTCTAAGGTTCATAGGTGCTATCCTGCCGTCCTGTCTTCCCGCAGTTTTATTATTATCAGTTTTGTCATGTTTTGATTCTGAACAATAGGTGAAACGACCTTAAACAGCAATAGTGAAACAAAGAAATTATAACTTCCGGTAACTTTTTTTTACAGCCCACAAAGGTGTAAGAACTTTTGCTGCAAAGCTGCTACTGTAGTTACGCATTTCAGGTGTGCAATAGCGAGTTATTCGTACGAACATTCATCTATAAATAAAATATGACTGAACTAATGATACATGCATTACTCTTATGTGATTTTGGTTAGAAAACCATATGCTTACGCCAGCATTTAAAGAAGCCTGCACCATGGCACTTTCACTTTCCGGCTGCACTTCCAAAGCAGGTTTTGTCGCACATAGAGCCAGCGTCAGTTACGAATACCGTTTAAAAGTAACACGAAACGAAAGATACATGAGGGCTGATTGAAGCAGTTGAGGAAAGCAGCGCACAACCTTCGCCCTTTATCGCGCCGGAGAGCCGCTAAGCCGACAGCTCCCAGCAGGCGCTCTGCGGTAAATCCACGGTAGTAAGATGCTCGTCAGGAAGGCAGTGGCGAACGCCCCTCGAACGAAGTCCTCGAGCCAATGGTATCGACCGGTCGTCATGACGTCGTGGTGATTACATCTCACGGACGCATTTGCCAGTTACCTGCGATTTCACGCTATACTCGCCGACAACTCTTTATTGCAGTGCAGCAGAGGCTATGCGGGAAAAGAAAGGAGACAGTTCCTTGTCTCCGTTCCATGGCGAGTGGGCTCCTCAAAAATCAGCTACCCCTCTGCACCCCTTGACCGAGCAACGAAAAACCTACCCCCCACGTCATGGGGACCAATACCTTTATCTCTCTCTTTCTGGCCTCGCCTGTGTTGCATTGTAAAAAAAACTTGTCCCCGAGTCTGGTGTCGGAGCTTCTCAGGCGAAAGCGTGGGAACTACGTGCCGGCGAGTACAAAAAGGATGCCACTGCGCCTAGCGTCATCTCAAAACCAGGCGCCTCACGGCAAGGTATCGCAGCCCTACCAGCACGCGAAAAAGGGCAGTCGCTGGTATGGCCTACTTACTTTTCCTACCGATGGCGCCTATATTTGCTCTTCAGTGCGCTACTCACAAAAAAATGGTGCATTCAAAAAATTCGCCAGAGTTCCCAAGGATTGCATACTGATGACCAGGTCAGTAAAGGCCCCTTTGCAGACTTTCATGGTTTATTATATCGGCGCCTAGAGGTAAACGAAGAACGCCATGACTGGCGTGTCAGCAGCACGGCTCCTGTACAGCCGCCAATCTAATACAAGAGTGGTTACAACTTATATGTTGTAATGTTGCAATGAAAGGAGACCGCAACAGAAGAGGCCAGATGGCACCGCTTTCTTTGTGTTTTATACATTTCCGCGATACAGCCTAGGCGGCCACATCCTAACAAATGATGTGTAATAAAAGCACCAATTTATCGAGAAGCGCAGAAATGTTAGTGCGAACGCGTCGCTAGGAAGGCAGCGGTGCGTTGGGGCGCAGTGCTGATCGTAGTACATCCTTATACCGGAGTCTTTAAAGAAAATATGTTGGAAAGAGCGGGCGCGTCGTAAATATAGTGGTAGCAGTAGCACCGAATTTCGTGCTTTTATAAGTCTGGCAGGTGTTCATAAGGAAAGGTTTTTTGCACTGGCACCAATTGCCCCGTTCTCTCTCTTCTTTTCCTAAGGTTGCAACCAGGACCTTCTTCCGCGTAGCAACATTAGATAGTATGAACGCCAGCACAGACTATGCGTAAGTGGCATGGCTACTTGTAAGAAGCAATAAGCGCAGCTTTGAGACTGGGAACCCCGCGGAAAGTCCGCTTGCACAAGTCGATTTTATAAGACTGCAGCGCAGTCTTAGACATGGGGCGCCTAGTACATAGGGAGGAAATGTTGACGAGTGTTGGCACAATATTGGCAAGGTATTTTTCGTAGTGCTGAAAGACCCGAAATTGTCCTCTGCTATGTCATGGCTGTTCTTTATTAGCTTCTGAATCCGGCACTCCGGATACACAATCATAAATACGAGATGCACGCGCAAAACACTCTCCGCGTAATTGAAGGATTGTGAACAACGACACTCCGGGCAAGTTAGTAGTTATTCATAAATATTTAAAAACAGCGCTACTGGACACGACGCCGACGACAAGACTGATATACGGCGCAGTTTTTTCTTCTGTGTTCCGTGCGCGGCAGTGCTCGTTATGAATAAGTATGAAAAATTCCAGTGTACAATATTCTATTTGAACGTGTAATAGACAATCATATAGACCTTAGCATGATTTGCATTTCGGCTGTCTAGTGTTTCCTTCGCTTGTACACATGGAAAAAGGAAGAACTCACCGCCTGCTGATGTTACAAATAGTGCCCATTTGCAAGAACATAATGCGTAGATGACTCTCTTTTGCTCCCCTACTCAATACATATACAGCTCGAAATTGTCATTTTAATCGCAGAATCCCTTTTTCCTTCGTGTTCTGTAAAGGGTAGCTTGAAAGTTTCTGGGCACATTTGAAATTTCGTCATGCCGCATACTGTGATTTCATAATCAAGATATCCAGATAATGTATGTTCTGTTGTTCTTCAATACGCGACAATGTATCACTGCCTGCTGAATGAAGAAACCAGGCTTTCCTGCGCTTGTCGCATATGAAAGCCAAAATCAGTAAAGCTGCGGCCGCCGACGTAGAGCACACTTCTTCATATTGGGATTTTCACTATATAGTAGTATTCGGGTCTTTTCTTGTTGAATTTTGATTTGGGGGTTTATGCACACATTCGAAAAATATTGTGCAATTAAAATGCGCTGAAAGGACAAGAAAACAGCTGGTGTTGAAACCCAGCTCAGCGTAGCCTAGCCATGTCCACTGCTTATTCGTGACAAAGACCAGACAGAGGCGGAAAGATCCCTCTCGTACGCTGCGGACGCTTTCCTCTTCGCCTGTGAAAGCGCTCTATCAACAGAAAAGACGAGTCAGGCCATTTAGAGGAGACAAGGCATTTTATACAAGACGGAATTCGCAAGGAACAAGCATGCATACGTGCAAAACATTAGATCGGAAGCAGTGCTGGTCATAACATGGTTAATTACTCCTGGTATAATCACCTCAACAAAATTTTTTGACGGTTGCTAACGAAGTGGTAGAAGAGCCTAGTGTCGCTGCACTGCGTCGCCAAAGACGGACAGGAACCTTGTGCCGGTAACGTGGCCCTGGGAAGAATTGGTGTCGATTTTGTACCACGTCACCACTAGATCGGTGCTTGTCGCTTACAGCCGTCGTTGATGTGACGAACGTCCGTAAATAGCTGGTGGCTCCGTTGATGTCCCGTGGATGTCCGGTACATCAGGAATGTCCCGGGGGGACAACGGTGCCGGAGCGGAAGTCGGTGGTGTACACGCATAGTCGCCATGGTTCGAAAGAAAACAAAGCCCGCTTGCTGCCTGCATTTGTGACGTTTCGAACATTCTACCAGGCTGCTGCCATGTGAGCTGTGCTCTTTTCTCACGGATAGCTATACATGATGTTTTGTCGTTGATTTCTGAAAAGTGCAATACCTCACGCAGAGATAGTAATGTGAGAAAACTTTCTACATGAGTTTTACCATGAAACACAGCTCTCAGAACTTTCCGTACTGCATTAGCGCAACAACTTGTACCTGCTTTTGAACGAAAGTACTTTCCGGTTTACTTCCCTCCTCACTTATACTACGTCGCATATAGGATATATTACAAACAAGGCTTCCCTTGTGCGGGGATTTTTTTGCTGAAAAGTTGATAATTAGCTGCTTACTTCAAAAGAACTGTCGTCTGAAAATAACTTAAAACGTTTACTTAAATAGCCTCGCTTTGGTGGGATCGCAAATAAAAGTGCACATAACTTGTTGTAAAGAATTCAGAATTTCAGTACCCAGGAATTCCTCGTTTTCAAGCGCAGGTACTGTCCATGACCTTGAATAAATCGGCTTGCCTCAGGATGTACAGAAGGTGCTCGCACTGGGACCAAAGTTCGCGGTCTAAGAGAAGAGGTCAGCCACGGAGCTTGTGTCCTTAGTTAAACGGGTGGCCCGGTGTGCCTCTGCGGAGGAGTCCCTGCGCTGTGTGTCAGATGGCAAGGACGCGTTGCATCACTGCAAACAGCCTGTCCCGAAGGTACCTGTCAAGCGTGTTTTGTCCTTTTTCAAGGAACGCGCCCTTTGCGTTCTAGCCGCTGACAAGGAGGGGGCTTTGCTGTGCTGTCTCACGGGTTTTTTAAGGTCAAAGCCTTAGTAGCAGTTTCGAATTCCTTTAATCCCTGCAAGAACTTAGCTATGTCATTGGTTAAAAATCAAGCAAAACACCTCTGTACTAAACTCAAGTTAGAAAAATTTATTACGAGTATAGAAGCAAGTCGCCGTGATTTTCGTAAGGTCTTTTTTAGCGTGACAACTCATAAGGTTGACACCTCTTTCAGGACAATTGTGTCAGAAAATGGCACTTGGCAGAAGTCCATTGCCATGTTTCTTCAGAAAAAGCTCGACCTGTTACGCATTGAAGACCCTCTCCAAGTCAAGAACTCTGAGGCCGTCTTGAATTACCTCGAGTGTGCACCGCATAGGAACCTCAGGGCGTTCTCTGTAGACAAAGGGTTTTTTCTATTCGTTGCCAAAGTCAGGCTTGCTGTCTTGTATCCAGGACAGCGCTCGTGTGTTCCATATGTTTTCCTTGTGCCCTCGTCTTTATTTGCGCAGTACATTTTCATTTAGAATCCCGAAGGAAAGTTAGTCACCTCAAGGAAAAATAAAATTGAAGTTGCCTAAATGCATCAAAGCTCATTATACGAAAGGAACCATCCAGTGAATTCCACATTCATATAGTCGCCGGAAAAAAAAGAGTATTTGCCAGGATCAAATGATGCCTGTAATGGAACTAACCTGGGCGCGCAACAGCGTCGCGTGCGTGGCGCAGAAAGATTGGACAACTTAATTTGGTGCTTGTAAAGACAAGGTGCGAATTATAATCTTGTGGAAGAGAATAACGCCGTCATGCATGCTCCTGTCACCAAGAGATGGAAGTGATAAGATGCTGGCATGTGTCGAGGGCGAGAATTTGCCGTAATAACGGCGATAAATAAATCTTAGTGGTTTTTAACAGGAAAACGTCAGGAAACCTTAGCAGCAGACAGCACCTTCCACTTAATAACTGATACTAATTTGCCTGCGTGAAGTTCTTGACCGTAAACCCTAACCACGTATGTATCTTTCTCCTCCCCCGACGACTATACCCCTACAGTAGTGAGAATATAAACAGCATACTGGACATGCAGGTAATTCGATGGCGGCTTTTTCTGCATAGTAGATTATAAAAGTTTTGGCCTACTTCCTGATCGCCTGTCGACTAAATCAAGTATGCAGCCTACTGCTGCTGTTGCTGCTCTGTTTCGGTGCGGTCTTCTATTTCTGTCATATTCAAAATATAAAAAGTTGCATATTAAATCTGACGACAGTAGGAACCCGATAAGAGCTATCTGCTGTGCGCTGACCACATCACGCATACAAGCGTACAAAGCATACTGGGCAGAGACATGAAGAAATCAACTCACAAATCTGCAGAACACAAGAAAACCACAAATAAGGAAGTGTGACTCAAACGCTGCATGCTCCTCCCTCCTTATAAAACCAGCAGCCGCTCGCTGTCTCGTATACATTTTATTATCTAATTATCTCAAGCAGAGTGAAGGGGCGGATGACTTCACTTTATTAGCTCTTTACTCTCTTAAAACTGCCTGAGAATTCAATTGCTTCGCCCGGCGAAGTCTTACTGAGAGTAATACTGCCTTCGCACTCCCTTACATACCAAAAGGAGTTGCAGAATAACTGTATTTTCTCCGCTACCATACTGCAGCAGGGCTATATGATGACCTTTGACCTGCATATCTCGAAAACTACTTTCGTCGCTGATTCCGCTCAATAAAAAATAAAGGTTTCCTCAAGAGCGGCAGAAAGCAACTTATATACGTCGCCAAACCTCTAAACGCCTACCGTTCAGGAAATTCATGCACTTGCGTACATAAATTAGCGACGGTATGGCGTCCATACGGTGGCTGCTCCTGCGAAACTGTTATAGGTGTAATGCTCAATGACAGGATTTCACTACCTTTGGGGGCGTCGTTTACACTTCCATTGATCTGTTTTAAAATAGCGACCTGCCTAGGAACAACAACTTTATTTACAGGCATCGGATTTGAGGGGACACATAACGTCCGCCTTAAGGATATGACGCGGCAGCTTAATGGGTTATTGCCCGTCTGTCCAGAATTGGTCATTCTCTACTTTACATTCATAAATCCATGGGAGTCCTCATAAACCTTCCGGCGTACTGGTTAAGCAATAAGCCACTGCCCTGCGATGACAGGTGCTCCCAGCGGTGGGCGTTCTGCTACCCAGGTTGATATCCTCGATCACTCTTCATTTATTTAACTGCCACCTCCCACGGTGGGCAGTTTGCCACTATCCAGAGGGCCGGTTGTGATGACGCCACAAGGTCAGGTGACCTTGGCGGCCTACCTGCCTCTTAGGTTGCTCTCTTGGCCACACCGGCGAGAGTCATGCTCGTGATTTTTCGCGCGCAACGCTGACAACGCCGACGCCAGGCTTTCTGAGTAATTTAGCCTTTAACGCTTGGCAGGAATGACCGGTCCTCCCACTGAACAAGAATTCTGACTCTAAATCCCCCTAAAACTTCACGGTCTGCCGTGAGACATCGATCTAAATACATCACACTGCTATTACGGTTTTAACATACCGCGGTGCTATTACGGTTTACGGTGAAGTTCCACAGGTCTTTTAATACAATCAAGTTTGCAAGATGTAATAGATTCCAGTTCGCGGGGGAAAAATCGTGTACCTTCCGCATGCCATGAAATTGCTTCTGGTTTTATGGGGGTTTAACCTCCCAAAGCGACTCAGGCTATGAGAGACGGCGTACTGAAGGGCTCCGGAAATTTTAACCACCTGGTGTTCTTTAACCTGCACTGACATCGCACAGCACACGGGCCTCTGTAATTTCGCCTCCATCGAAATTCGACCGCCGCGGCCGGGATCGAACCCGCGTCTTTCGGGCCAGCAGCCGAGCGCCATAACCACTCAGCCACCGCGTCGGCTGCATCTGAAGGAGGATTTCCTCTGCTGTACAGCAAGTGTTTGAATTTTTTTTGTCGTTGATTGAACTATGCCATCTCTAACGCGGCAAGGACTTCTGAATTGAATACCTCCCAGAATATGCCCATGAAAAAGCCTCGAAACTCAACGTCAAGTATACAGATGTATTCAAAAGCACTCACCGTCCTTGCAGCGGTAGCCAAGAGGTAGCGTTGCCGGCTGTCAACTGAAAATTCAGCAGTTTGAGCCTGCAGCTTTTTTTTTTCTAAATGTCCGCAATTGAAGCAGTAGATTCATTCCTAAACAGTGTGTGCTTTGCATTCGGGCTGCCAGGAATTTTGGAAAATCTGGTCAAATATGGGAGAAGTGTTCACTCCTCGAACGGCATTCCAGAACCCTGTTACTTCTAAAAACGTCCGATGTAAATGTAGCTCTCCATGTCAGGGTTTCTTACTTGTAGAGCTAACTTACCGCCCTTTGATATAAACCTGGCATTTCACTAAGGCGGAATGCATGGAGCTTCAAAAACGTATTTCTTCATCTATATGTTTTCAGGAATATTTGTACGGTTGCTATGAAGTTACTAATCCAGAAAGTTGAGAGAGTTTGTTCAAGCTCATGATGAAAAATAGCGCAAACGGAAGGCAAACGATGGACAGGACGACGCAGACAAGTGTCGCGTGTGGTGCAATTTTTAATCATTACTTATGATCACTCATAATTAGTGCAATGTCAGTGAACTCAGATATTTAGTCGTTCTACTTTAAATAGGGTAGAAAAGGATAGGGACAAGCTGTCAGTGTTAGTAATATAGTAGCAGCGCAAAGTCCGAGATAGTAAACTGCCGCACTTGCTGAGTTCTTGCTACCGGTTTTTAAGCCTGCAATATACTTCTAACCAAGTTTGTAGCTGGCAGCGCGGGTATATTCGTAATCTTGCCAGCGCTGCTGATGTGACCTAGCAGGCGCGCATTACAGAAGCGCAAAAAGAAAGAATAAAAGGCTCTTTGTCTTCCATTTTTGCCTGTCCTAATACTTTATATTTGTTTACCGAACTCCTGCCGGGAAACGGACTTCTTCAGCTGCGACTTGTGGGGTCGAAAATCCGATGCTGCTACCGAATAAGTCTGAATCAGCTTTTTCAATGCGTTAAGCGAGACCTTTCGCTTTTCCCTGTACAGCTGTCACCGCGATTGTTTGTAGATAATACAGATGAGCACTTTAATACCCTTGAAGAAATCTTTGTGTGTTGCTAGCCGCCGTCTTTTCGAACAGCAAAAGCTCTGAGCATCCTTATATAGAAGACGTGACCTCTGCTAGGCTGTCTTCTCAGCAAAAGGTGGCAGTTTGAAAACCACGGCGATATTTTAATGGTAACATCAAGAAAATTCGAATTAATGTATCAAATCTAACTAATAGGCCTTTCACGACTGTAGAGTTTATGAAAGGTCAGCTCGATTCTTTCCGCCGGTTCTTATCGCATAAGTTTTGCTGGAATACGCGTATAAATTAAGGAGATTAAGTCCAAGAAATAACAAAGGTGCTTTCCCCTTTCGTACTTTGAACATCGTAACTGATTTTAACGCTGAAGTGTTTCCAGGGGTGTGTAACAAATAAACCCTGTGGCTTTGAGGTTGTTCGTTTCGAGGGCAGTTGGACCGATTTAATTATCAAGCATTCCTTATAACAATAATCATATAATGCCGTTCGCCGTTCTCTGGAATTGCAAGTGTTAAACTGTGTGATTGCTACAAGGGCGTTCAACAACGCACCTCTGTATTTCTTTCGCGAGAGAAATGCAGAAATTGTTGGCCAATACTATATGTGCAAAGGACAAGCAAACATCATTTACATCATACAAACAAGCAAATTGCATGAAGACAACTTGCTTTGCTTGCGTGAAGCAAACATGTCTCTTTATTTTCCATTGTGTATTGTCTATTGTCTAGCATACCTCATTTGAAGCAGAAGATGGCTTATTTTATGTTTTCAAGTGTCTGGAAGCCAAGCAAGGCACCAAAGTGCACCATTAAGGCACCGTGTTGTAATATAAAGGGAGCTCTAATATCAGCGTCCGGGTGCAAGTCAAGTATTATGGATGTCTTCTAAACGACCTTTGTTGGGCTTGATAGCTGGAACCAAAAGAAGCGTAGTTCCTGCTTATAGCCTACCGACTGACTCGTCACCGGTGGAGATAAAACAGCATAAAACAGGCACTGTCGCTGTTTTCCTGTTGGTTAGAAATATCACTTGTTTCTGGTGTGCTTTATTCTTTTGGGAGGGACAGTATTTAATACCAAGGTTAGTACTAAAGTCCATATCAAGTTTAGTATCGCATACGTCAGCCATAAAAACATTGGTTGCTCATCAGACGAATTGTTTCCGCTCTTTAAACAATTAAGTTATTTGTCCGATGAAAGACTGTTCACCGCTAATTCTTGATAACTCTGCATCAAGCGTTATTGAAGTTACCAGAAAAAACATTCGCTTGAAGAATATCGTAAAGAGCTTCAGTGGCGTCATCATTTCCCGAAGATTTATTACGCATATGCTAGACACCGAGGACGAAGGTTTGTACAAAGCTTTGTACGAATCAGGCTGTAAGAGACGACGACGTACTGAAGGGCACCAGAAATTTCGACCACCTGGGATTATACAACGTGCCCTGGCATCGCACAATTAATACAAGCGCCTCTAGAATTTCGCCTACATCGATATGCGGCCGTCGCGGCCAAGATCAGACCCGCATCTTTCGGGTCAGCAGCCGAGCGCCATAACCACGGTGCCAACGCGGCGGCTTTACCCAAATTACAACCGAGTAACCGGGTATTTCCGATAAGCTCAGACACTGGCCTCCCCACCTTACGTAACGTCTTACACCCTACTCCCTGCTGCTGCCTTCATCACGTGGGGCGCACGTCTTATATGGATAACGGGTGGCCGCTCATAACCGTACCTGGTGCACAATCGTGCATGACGCAAGCCAACCCTAAAACCGTACGCCCAAAGCCATACCCTGAGCTACGAAACAAATCGAGTGGAATCAGTATTGCGCGCCGCTCCGGCGTACCCGCACCCTTGCCCCTGGACCACATGTCTAGCTATGCACCCAGCTCCTCCAACAGTATGAACACAAGATTACGAGTGAAGCTTGACGCGTGACACTTCCCCATAACGAGTTTTTACACGTTCCTTCATCCCCTGTGCACGATAAAGAGAAGGCAGAAAGATATGATACTTGATAACAAGTAACAAAATGAGCAAGGGCTGAAGGATATATTGTCCTCAAACCAACGTTTCGACAAGAGCACAAGAGAAGAGAGCAGACGAAGACAACTACTCTTGTCGAAACGCTGCCTATCTGACTGAGAGTCTTCCTCAGCCTTTGTTCTCTTTGTTTTGTGCTTCCCCTCCAAGCAGAGTGAATAAACCGAGAATATCTGGACAAACGCTGTAGCTTGCACGGCGGCCACCACACGCCGCGTGGAGGTGAATAGCATGTGATTGCAGCATTTCGACAGCAATTGCTTCTGTCCCTTCGTTCATAAAGATATGCAGTCCTGACAGCAGCAGTTCTGCTTCATCTAAACTTCATCAAGAAGTAGACATTAAGCTCTCGTCCCGCGCCCAATCACCCCAAAACAGCAGCAAGCAGGCACAGACAAAAAGGAGAAATTTAGCAAGCTATCGCAACACCGCCAGGTACTTAGTCGCTACCGCGCAGCCTGGGTTACTGGGCCACGTCAGAGAACCGGCACTCCGTCAGGGAAGCTGGGCTGCAAGCCCACTGTCCCAGACAGCCAGTTATGCGCGTCTTGAACTTTTTCATCGCCAATGCCAATTAACCCAATGTACGCCGGCGGCCTATGCTCCAGTGCGGCGTTTCTGGCCAACGTTGTCCACGCCAACGCTTGCAGAGCACATCTCTCTATCACTACTGCCACATAGCTCAAAGCGCGATTACTATATTGATAGTAGTATTAGTAGATGAAGAGGACGCTCTGCAATGCACAGAGCGATAGTGTGTTGCAGTTTAACACTATAGGCGCGATCGGCTGTGGTGAGAGCCTAGTGCTCTCGTGCACTGTCCAGCGAAGCTGATCTGTTCGTACCGCCTTGAGTTCGGAACCCAGTCGCGGCAATGTGGGCCGCTTCTATGCCAGATTTGGCCAAGGTCAACCTCAAGATCAAGCTTCGCACAAGATTAATGATGTCTTTGACCGTGTTAAATAATGCTTTTGCACTAAAAGGCACCCATACTCCACGACAGTAGCTTTAGCGTCCCGTTCGCAATATATTTTCACATTTCTAGGAGCCGTTAAGAAACAGTAAAAAAGATGTGATCATTGTTCTAAGCCTTTATGGCAAAAATTGTAGAATAAACAATTCCGAGCAAAGGTTTTCACATAATTGTGACGAAGCTCATGAAAAGAGAGATTCTGATGGACTGCTGGCTTCTGTCATGTATGTAAAACAAAGTGTCGGTTTGGAAGAACTTCAGTTCTTAAAAAAAATACAGACCTAGTTAAAGGTAACTCACAGATGTGCTCTCGGTAGCCCACAGGGTCAGGATGCTTTTAATCTCCGATCAAGCTTACCATGAAAAAAGCTTTCGACACAAGTCGCTTAAAACGCCTACACTACTCTCCAGTATTGTAGAAACGCCAGGCATGAAGCTGGTTTATCGAGAGTAATTCGGTCAAGATTGTGTACAGCGCAGCTCAATGGAACGATCATGCCATTTGGCCGCAACTACGAACGAAAAGCAAAAAAAAAACTTTCGTTGCAGCTAAGCTTCAGAAAAAAATTACACAAGGGTTTTAGTGCGTTGTTTCTTAAACTGACAAGAAAATATCGGAGCCAACAGGAGGGAGGTTTAATAAAAATATCTGCGTGTTAGCCAGTGTTCTAAGCAAATGTCCTTGTCTTCCAGGTGGCTTGCAGTTAAAATGAAAAGGATAGAAAGTGTCGGTTGGGATCTCCTTCTGTCGTGTGCTTCCCTGAGTCTAGCATGGGTGCTTAATGAAGGTAATCTCGAGAACATTAATGCAAGATTACAGCCTTCGGCTCCTGACATTCTTCACACCCGAGCGGTAAAAGCTGGACGAGACGCAACGAAAGGCCAGGCACGAGTACCAGACTGCGCTTGTATCTGTGTCTCGGCCTTTCAATCGCCCCATATGTCCCTTGGCGTTCCTCGGAAAAGACTGCGCCAGTTTTAATTCCGGAATCTATTTAACGCCTGCATATTAGCGCCGCCTTGAACGCAAATTCGGTCGCTGTTTCTATAGCAAGAAAAACCTCCTGAAGTGAGGGCAGCTCTGCCTTTTTCTTCGAGGCAGCACAGAAAATCAGGGAACTTCAGGAAAGATAGCTTTATTAGACGCTTCCTTCAAAGTAAACGGAGTTGGTGTCACTGTGGTATATACGTAACGTGGTATATGCGTATATATACGTGTATATACGTAGGCAAAGGAAATGAGGGCTGTGTTCGTTTGACAAACATACTCAGGAAGCAAACAGTCACGGAAACCAAAGTGCATAGGGGAATGTTTCTATTTATATTTTCTTTTTTTTATTTGTAGTGCTTATCAATAGGACAATAACACTTCAAATAGTCTGTGGCTTCAAGAAAATTGATTATAAGTCGGCAGAAAAACAACCATGCCTGCGCTGGGATCAGCACTACAAATTAAAAAAAAATTAAAAATAGAGACATTCCCCTGTGCGCCTTGGTTTCGGTGGCTGTTCGCTTCCTTCATAGGTATATATACATGAACTTGCATTGCCAGCTATATACGTATATTAACCGACAAACTCGTGGGGATGTATTGAATATTAAACATTCCTGCCGAGCCGGAGTTGCGTGCTCTGGATATTGTCTCTCGTATGCTAGAGGTCACGGAACAGAACAGACACGTGAGTGGGCACTGATGACAGGAATACGCGACTAGTACTTTAGCATATGCAGTTTCCTAGCGCTATGCGCCGCCGTTCGGAAAAATCCTGATTGTTTGGCGGGCAGTGTCGTCACCAGAGGCGTCATCAGGCCGGAGAATGTCCATTGGCTCGAAGGAAGCGACGTCATCAAACCAGAAGGGACGTCAGCAGACCTGGTTCGTCTTTGTGAAGCCTGCCTCGGCCAATTATGGCAGGTGGTGCACGGGAAGAGGTTGGGAAAAGCAACTGGCGTATCAGGTCGGCGTCGCACGTGCAGTATCAATGATAAGAAGAATAAGAAAATTGCACATCTTCCTTCGCCAGATTTTTATTCTTTTCAAGCATCGAGCTAAAGGTACCAGCTAAAAATACCTGAGGAAGAAATACGCCTTTTATAACCATCTGGAAAGATGTACTGAGCCATTTACGCACATAATCGATCCAGTGCTCTGAAATAGCATTCTTCAAGCAATCCAATTGTCGTACGAATAGTGCTAGCCCCTCATTGATGTGAAAGTGATTATTATTAGGACCTTAAGCCATGTTTCGGCTGTTATTATTCTAGACTTTGCAAGGGAGTGCCCACATCAAAGCGAATTGCGAATCCCAAACGAAGAAAGCCTAATGTTAAAGGAGCCTTGTGAACGCTATGGTTGCACGGGTGGGGAACACACCACAGAGGAGTAAATCATATATAGCCTATATACGAAGAAAGCATCAATTATGTACAAAGAACACCAGGTGGTCGAAATTTTCCGGAGCCCTTCACTACGGCGTCCCTCACAGCCTGAGTCGCTCCGGGACAATCCCCATAAACCATAAACCATCCAAACTAAACATTTCGTCAGCATTGCCTGTCTAGTGGGGAATAACGTTTAGTGAATTGGGAGACGTTTCTACAACCAAAAGTTTATTTTGAAAAGAGCTACATTTCGAATCGGTCTCAGATTCTTTCTTAGGGGTTTGCGGAAAGTTTGATTGGCAGGTTAAAGTATATCGCGAGTAGGAAGGGGACGCTTGTGGCCGAGGTGCGGCGCTGTGAATGGTGCGAAAGGAATTAGAGGCTGTTGAACGCCGAATGAGAAAATGTGGATTAGATGTCAACGGCAGTGATTTGATGTATACTAGGGCTATGCTGGGATGATTGATGGCGTCTTTTCTTCTTTTGTATTCGTTTCTGTGTTCTACGCAGCGAAGACCCTGTGCATGCACAGAAGAAGGTTGCTGGGTAAGCGGTTTACATTGTTCGGTGTAATTTCAACGCGCCAAGACCAGCGTAAAGTTTGGTTTTTCATTAATTTGTTTAAGCTGCCAGGACGGTAATTGCAAATATCTTTGATGCTGTAGTTTGTGTCTTCGGAACGGTTCTTCTTCTTCTTCTTCTCCTCAAGTAATATGGCACATACCCACGTGGGGGGGATTGGCCAAGGTATAGAGTATAATGCGGAACGGTTGGTTTCCGTGTTTCTTTTTCTTTCGAAGTTGCCCACGTTTTTCTTGCGTTGCCGTATTTTTTTTGTTTTAGGTTCTTAGTTTCGCAAGCGTTACTTGCGTCGCAGTCGGTGTGCAAGGAATTTAATGCATAGGGCTCTTACTTTCAGTAGCCAGTTTTTGAATACAGGCAGCGAATGCGCCAACGTGTTTATCGGCTTGCGCGGTACTCCGAGGTCTTTTTTCAAAATATGGGCTGTGGTTTCGCTGGCGCCTCGGACATAGGGAAGAGTCACTTATCTCAGTGGTTCGATTGGTTGTTGCTATCTCGGAGCATGTCTTGTGTTTTGCGATACGGATGGCTTTCCAAATAGAATTTATTGGGTAGCCGTTTTTTGGCGAGTCATTGAATATCGCGCGTTTTTCCTGCAGTATTTCAACTGTACAAAACTGATGCCTTAACGACCGTCGCGTGGTTTGATGTGAAGTGCAGATATGGGCCCGTGTGGGTAGGTGTAGCGTACAGCGATGTATTGCGCTGTTTTTTCAAGCTAAATGCATCAATATGTAAAGCTTAGCAAAGACATTTTACAAGCTTCAGACTGTCACGTTTGGCCACAAAATGATTCGTTGGAAAATAGACAAATTCATTTTGGCTCGCTTTGGCTCTCAATACCAGATAGCATAACTTGCTGCACACACAGCTGCCGCAAAGTTGTGTAGTCCTCAAGTGCCGCTCTCTTTTATATTGCACACCGACAACGATAAATTCGAGTTTCAGGAATGTCAAGAAAAAAGGGCAGAAGGGTGGTTTGGCACACGTGGACGGAATGCTTCCTTTTTAGCATCGTTGGAAACGTATAGTAAAGCGCTATACACAAAGATTTAGCATTGTGAACACCTAATAGCGCCACAATATCCATTTCGTATTCTCTCCAATGCCCTTAGCAATAAGCAGGATGCAGAAATGTCGTTGTTCTAAGCAAATATATCCGAGGTTGATCCACTGATCATACAGGCGTAAAAGAGGATGTTTAGCTAGTGTTGTTTTTAACCAGTTTTTGTAAATGAAAGGTATTTTAAAAATTCAGAACAGCTAAGCCAGTTTCGGTGGAATAATAGTAGAAACTGCAAGAGATAGAGTTTAAGTAGCCGTTCCCGTTCGCTAAGCACTCTGCTGGACCTGGGAATAGTCGCAGAATCATGTAGTGACATTCAAACCATATATCTTTTCTAAGTTACATGCACATTTCATAGCATAGGTGAACATTTGGGCTGTTTTATTAGACAAATTTGTGCCGACGCGAAATTCGGAGGTCGTGGATTCGAACCACGGCGGCAGCATGTGACTGTTTCTCTTCTGCTTTCATGTCAATGAGCTTTCTTCCAGTGCTAAAGCACTTAGGCTTATAATTTGTCGTTGATTAAGGCCACAAATTACAAAAAGATAGAAACATTCCCCCATCCTCCTTGATTTGTGTGATTGTTCACTTCGTTCATAGCTTATAAAAGTTGGAAGACTTGGTCACGTGATGTGACATTTCAGTGTGAACTCCTACGGTAAACAAAAAAAGTGTAATGTGAGGCGCGTCATTGTGATATGTACGTATACTCGCTATAGTAATGTGTATGAAGCCTAAAACGGTTATACAGTTCATTGAATGAATCGCATGATCCGTTTTGAATAAATTGTTCACTTTGCCTTTTAATACTTGGTAAAGTGACCTTACTAAGTGAGACCTAATTTGGTTCAAACGTCTAGAAGGTTGTAAATCGTGTCACGGCCAGCCAAAGATGGAAAAAAAGAATCTACCAAGAACATGGCCTATGCTGGCATAGCGTAGCAGTGAGCTTTGAGAAATCTGATCGAGTTCTGAAAGCGTGGCCGATGTTTGGCACCTCAGCTAAAAACCTATGTATGCGTGCAGCCGATATCCGGACTGTTTTTCTTAAGAATGGTTTACCGATAGGGCCCTTAGTTTTCCGGTACAACCCGACTTTACCAGATTCTTGCAACCATAGCATATTTCTTGAAAATCGGGTTGCACCCGATTTTTCTCCGAAAATGAACCTGCTAAACGATATTTGTTTTGCAGTTCGCAAAGCTGAACACACTGCAAGAAAGTTTGTGGATATCTAATTATGTTTTCTTTAATTATTATCACCGTAAGCGGGCACAGGCTCATACAGGGGTGGTATACAAAATCACAATTGTGCACACAATTTACTATAAATACTAGATTAAAAAAACAAAATAAGGAACATTCAGCAATATAGCGCTATTTGGTAAAAGACCTACGAGCGCCTGGGCAGGAAACGCACTCCATAAATTGGCGCGTTGCAGCCTCCAGTCATAAATGCGACTGCTCACAACGTTGCAGTTTGCAGGCCAAAAATTATTTCCACCTTAAATTCATCGGCAGATATCAAGGCTACAATATCACGTGGCAGCTTATTTTGTATTTCTATTACGGACAGAAAAAAAGAAGCATTGAAAGTGTTACAGCGGGTGATAAATGGCCTCATTGTATTATCATGGTTTTTTCTGGCTGAGTGCTTTCTGGTATTCATGCTTGTTGATTTTAATGCCGTTATGATAGAGAAGGAAAATCATCTTTAAAGAAGCAACGTGTCAACGGCTCCTCAAAGTTTGGATAGCTGCTCTGTTGCTTAGTGTGCTTATTACTAGATATTCTGTTTAATAAAAAGAGTGGAGACTATAGGTTTAGACACAATGGCATGTCTAGTTTGGTTTGATAAAATGCGACGCATCTTTTTGGTCGGGGATGTGCCGCAGTTTATTATCGGTTATTCCAGAGGCGAGCCTTCGGTAACCTAGGAGCATTAAACCTCTTTTAACGCTCGTTTTCATGAGCCGAATATGTGAGATGTGTGAAACATTGTACAGTAACCAACTCCAGAATACTGTACAACTACCAAAGTTTGTTTCCCTCTTTCTCTGTCTCTTTTCCCTGCAAAGTACAGAAATACAAGTAGTCAAGTACGCAAAATACGCCGCAGGTCTTCCTGTGATCTTTGTTCTCAGTTGTGTATTCACCTATGCATCACAATCCTCTTTCTCAACACGTACCGACTAGTTCAATACGTTTTTGTGCTGTGCGCCCAGACATCTACACAACAGTTGGCGTCCAAAAGTGAGTCCTACTTTCCAATTGAAATAACATTAAAGCCTTCATGTTAAGAGTTTTCGCCCATGGCAAAAGGGCATATGCCGCAACAAAGGCACCTCGTTATATGCGACACAGTCGAAAGAATTCGTGATACAAGAAAGTGGCCGTATTCCACAACTTCTTTTTTCTTCCTTTTTGGGGGTCCTTCACTTGAAAGCCCAACATGCTAACCTTCATTCCTTGGGGCAAGGGCCTTTTCCTGACTGCTGTCCCAAATCAATGTCTTGTCCAAAAGGATTTGGGTAGAGGAGATGAGGGTCCATGCTGAGGAATCCAAAGTGTGCATACTGCGAACATATTGCATGCTGTGTTGTCACTGCAGAAATGTAATCAGCAATATCCACACTAAATAAATATATAACTAAATATATAAATAAATAAATATATAAATAAATATATAAGCATGGAATAGACACAAGCTGGACATTAATAAACCGAACCTCATTACTCATTTCTTCAGTTATTGCTTCAGGATATACAGTACAAGCACAAAGAAGAAAAATACGAAAGGAAGGCGGTCCGCTCCAGCCTGAAAAGGGCCCGCTGTCTATTTGGTTAGTCCTCATGAAAACCAGGGCAGCTTCAATTAACGCCTTCTCTAATTTTCTGCCATCTCGCACCCCACAGGTTTTAAAAATATCATCGAAGACGAGGGAGGTCGTCAGCTATCCTCCAATAAGAACTCCACTACAAGAAAACTACGCCAGACCCCTGTTTTCTATGAAAAAACTACAACAAATGCACCACGCAAGTGGGACCTCCCCCCTCCCCAACAGCATCCTGTGATAGCAGCCCGTAAATCCACCCTTGTGTCATCTGCGAAGGCATTTTGCTAATTTCTTTTGCTGATCAAAATTCTCTTGCCCAAGAAACTGAGCCAGCGTAGACAGCCAGTCCATCGCCACAGATCTCAATGTATGGGAGAGAGAGAGCATAAATTTTATTGAGAAATCATCTTTCGCGTGCTAAGAATTTCGGATTGGTCAAGACGGCCGTGACGTCACAGCCGCATGACTTCACGCGGGTACTTAAAACACGGACACTGACCACACAGTGCGATAATAATGACGTCACTACAGAATTTCTTGTTGGTCTAGGCGGTAGTTACGTCACTGAACCGCCATTGCGTAGTGTGTCTGGAGAAAGAAAAGCAACTGTGCTGGAAAGAAAAACGGTCGAGTCGGGACTCCAACCGCTGGTTCTTAGGTCGTGAGCCGGAGCGCTATATCTCGAGCACTGAACTTTTTTCAGTGCAAAAGCACTCCTAGCCGCACTCCCCGGGTATCAGTGGTTTGTGCCCGTCCATGTGTGGGCAGCCTTTCAGTAGCAAGTGTATATGCCTCACAAGGTCAGTGGACACATTAATCGCGCTGTGAGTAGGCGGATTGATTCACAATTATCGTAGCGGCGGCCTAGTCAGTTGAGCATCCGCCTCGCATGCGGGAGGTGCGGCTTCGATCCCCAGTGCCACTGGGTACCCGCCGGTGATACAATGGGTACAAGCTTTCAACTGCTTGTTGCCCGGCTTAAACCGGGTGAAAGCTTGAAAAATGGGTCTTTGACCCCTACTTGGGTAGAAGAAACAACCTTGCGCCATGGCGCTCTTTAGCCGCAGATGCCCTTGCTCCATAGAAGTTCACTATCATTATCATCGGTTTGGTTCACCTACAAACTTGGGCAGTCATGCACCATTCCTTTTCTCAAAACCAGCGCATGGTTTTGACTCCGTTGATTGTGAGGATAATAAAGGTGCATAACTGGCTCCATGGATGAATGGACATCTCAATCGCGCTTTCTGGTACGTGGTGACAGTGTCGACCTGCAAAACACTGTGCTTTCGCGCAATAATTCGTGCTTAGCAATGCAAGACCACTAGCCTTTATTTATTGCCTTCGAAGGCGTGTGAATATAATGCAATATAAGTCAGGTGAAATTATGTAAAAAACTCCAGCATTCTTAGCTCGCGATGAACACTCTCACTTTTTCTGTTGTGTTGGATATCAAGAAAAGAACACTATTTCATCATCGTAGTCTCTGCTCTTCGTCACATCATGAATTTTTAAACGCTCCCTCGACTTGGTTAAAGTGGTTCCTGTAAGAAACAATTTGAAAAGAGTATAACAAGCCAACAATAAATAAATAAATAAACAGAGGACGTCCACAAACTCGGCCTTAGTTTTTGGCCACATAAGTTGCATCTGCTTACTTTTTGACCCGCCAGAAGCAGAGGCGGGAACCCCAGTCAGGATTGTGATTGGCGCCCGCATGGTTCCAGAATACACGTCAGAATACTAGGGATGGTCATTCAAGCAAGCAGATGGGAAACGCCACATCACCTCAAATCCTAGCTCCTAAGCAGAAGAATATCGAATCCAAAACGTGAATGAAAGAGCATAGCGCTAGAAGACTCACAATAATTCGTATTAACCAGAACAATGTACTCGACACGTTACTTATCAAAAACCAAGGAAGTAGAGGACGTAAACACGATAATCCGTAAAGCCAATAAAGTGGCATTAAGCCTCACACAATACATTAGCACAGAAAACCTTCCGAAGCTAGGAAATCACAAGACAATTCAAGAGATAATAGAAGTTAATCTAATATCTCAGTCAGAAAGACTTTTTTCAACAACTACGGATAGGTTTGTATTACAAAAGCCAACACAGGCGATTAGAACGCACATCAGTTCTGTCGAAACATTCCAAATACCAAACATAAACAGCTGCAAATCACACCTGCACTTAAGAATATGCGTTAAGAGCGGGATGAGGGCAGGAGGAGGGCAATAGTTATAGCGATCAGAGACACTTCTCTAAAACCACCGCAGTAAGCGTTGATGCTGCAAAATACTCAACCCAAAACGCTTTCTCCATAATGCTAGTCGATCACGCCGGAAAGATGTTCCACGGCTCCTCAGTTAGAAATACGATCCGCCCATCAGAAGCAGAAGTTTCTATATATAAGGCTAGTTCTGCTACCAGTGTTAAAATCATAAAAGAGCGACTTTAAATCTACAGTACGAAGCTTTGCGGAAGACTCCGTATGCAATAAAACTTCGAAAATTCTATGCAAATTACCGCGACAAAATTTGGCCAACTACACTGCTACAGGTTCCACCTCACTCTGGCAGTTAGGAAACTGAAAACACCAGCCAATATGCCCGAGATTTCGTCGGCCGGGTGGTGAGCGACTTAGATCTCAGATCGGCTAGAGACGGAATGGTCTCTCAGCGAGAACTTATTTTCCACTGTAGGAACAGTAGACTCAAATTCCCACCCCTCGGTCAACAAAAGGTAAGGAGCAGTCCGGAGGCAGTTACAAACAGGAACCCTTATTAATCCGTAAATTTATTACAAATTCATTCCGGAGCAATTAAGACCGGAGTGCACTAAGCGCGGGATGCCCAAAGGCACTCTCCATGACATTCCTTTCGAATGCTCCGCGAACAGACCCGACGAACAGTTCGTGCACGTGTTCCGGAAAGGATCTAACTTGCTCTACTCATGTTTGCTAAACACGACCGTGCTATCGCAAGTTGAATCTTACAGGTATCTTGGTATCGAAATAAGAAGTAATCGGAACTGGTCAAAGTCCATCGAGTCACTTGCTGCATGCGTTTCCAAATCATTAGCTTTCATTAGACGATCACTCACATTTTCTCCGCCCATGGTTAGACTAATCGCATATGAAACATCCATCCGTACCAAGTTTGAATATGCATCGACTATTTGGAACCCTCGTCTAAAATACCTAATTCAGGCGTTAGACGCAATCCAAAACCGAGCTGCTCGTTTCTTAGCATCCAAATATTATTCTCGGCTGAGAGTTACTAATATCAAATCTTCCATTGGTGTAACTCACCGGTCATCACGACGTAAGATACGAAGACTTTGCCGATTTCACACACTTATGATAATTTTCCGGAATTACGTGAGAGCCTTATTCTGCACCGCTTGAGATCCTCCCGACGTTTGTTTAATTGCGACAGTGGTCAGCGCATTCATGGTGCCACTAAGGCTTTCAATAATTCCTTTTTGCCAGCTGTTGTGTCCGAGAGGAATTCGCTTCCTGATGTTATTGTGAGTGCAATCAACTCAGTAAAATTTCAACATTTATTGATCACTTGTGTTTATTTATTTATTTAGTTATTTATTTATGTATTTAATTACTCTCATTTCCTGCAGGGCCGTGAAGGCATAATTGCAGGGGGGGGGGATACAAACAAACAATTCTCAAAGATACAACTTACAGCATGCGACATGGGCTCAACCTCTGGTACAAAAAAAGTTTTGAAGAATGAAAAGGATCTTCAATGTGAAATAACATCAGTCAAAGTAAGGAAATGTAGAAAGCGAAATATGAAGAGCGGGAAAGAGTATCCAAGTACATAAAGCACATCAGATGTCCGACAACTATTCACGAAACTTTACCTCGGATTGGCATTCGATCACAGAGTGAGGCAGCTTGTTCTATTTATTGATAGTATATGGGGAAAAAAGAGCGTTTGTAGGCATCAGTACGACACATCATTTCACGTATCCTCAATTCGTGGTCGCATATTCTTGATACAAAATGTGTTGGGAGCAAATACGTTTTAGAGATAATGGCAGTTTTATTGCGGTAAATCCGGTAGGGAAGTTTTTCCAGTGAGTCCCAGATCAACCCCTGCTTGATGCAGCTACTACATACATTAAAAGAATATTTGTTTGTGACAAATCGCACTGCGTGAGTTTGTACACGCTCCAGCATAGGCTAATGGGTCCCTATTTGAGAATTCCAGACTGTGCAGGTATACTACATAATAGGTCCGATGTTTGTGAAATACAAAATTTCCTTAACCTTCTGAGGTGTATCTCGGAAATTCCTTTTTAAGAAGTTCAACATTCTTGCTGCCTTTGACGATATATATTAGGTTTGTTTTTTTCAGGTCAGGTAAGCAGAAAAATAAACACCAAGATATTTATAATCGGTTATTTTAGTTAAAGGTTCGTTGTTTAAAAGGTAGTGAGACAAAAGTGGAGCGCGCCTGCGCATAAGAGAAATACAGTAACATTTTGCAGTATTCAAACATATCTTCCATTTATCGCACCAGAGTTGAATGCGGTCCAAGTTTTGCTTTGCTCAAGATTATCTGAGTCACGTGGTGCTTTAACAGAACGATACAAAGCACAGTCGCCCGCGTATAGCCTCACCTGGCAAATCACACTTTCCACTATGTCATTGACATATATTAAGAGCAGTAAAGGCCCCAACACAGATCCCTGCGGGACACCAGAAGTGGCCGCTGCAGTGTTTGATAAGCACCCATTTACTAAGACGCGTAGCTTGTGCCCTCGCAGGTAATCTTTAATCCATTGCAACAATTTGCTTTGTATGTCAAGAAACGATAGCTTATGAAGTGACAGGACATGGGAAACTGTGTCGAAGGCCTTTTTAAAGTCTAAAAATACGCAGTCTACCTGCTCGCGGCCGTCAAAAGCAGAGAAAACGTCATGACCGAATTCGGTTAATTGGGTTTTGCATGAGCGGCCAGACCTGAAACCATGTTGGGAGTCGGTGAGGAATTTATTGCTTTCGAGGTGTTTCATCCCGGAACTGTAAATGACGTGCTCCATTAATTTGCAAAAAATACAAGTAAGGGAGGTAGGCCTGTAATTAGCGACACTATTCTTTGAGCCACCTTTGTGAATAGGAACTACATTAGCCATTTTCCACTCGTTAGGGAGAGAGCTGGTTTTAAGTGATTTGTTGAACAACATCAATCACTAAATAGTGAGCAATATCATCAGAGCAGGCCCGCAGGTCATATGAGGAAAGACCGCCGGGCCCACCTGCAGAACCAGCTTTACTATCTTGAAGTAATTTTGCTACACCATTGTGCGTAATAACCAGGTCAGTAGTATCACTGGTTAGCGCCTCAGACACTGGGGGGAGATTGCCAGAGTTAGGCGGAGTGAAAACAGACTGGAAATAAGTGTTAAATGAACAGGCCTTCTTATAATCATCATCCACTAGTACACCGCTACAATCTACTATGTTTGGGATTCCTCAGGGCTCTCATCCATTCGATTTTAAAAACTTCCACATTTCCTTATAATTAGTTTGCCGCTTATCTCCCAAAGCATAAAAATAGTCACGCCTGGCTAACTTGTTCTTAATTTTTATTTCATTGCCAAGACGCTTTAAGGAGCCATAGACAGAGCGATCATTGCTACTTTTGTACCTGCGTAGGAGGCGGTGTCTTTTTTTAATAAGCAAACGAGTCTCGCGAGTCACCCATGGCTTATCAGCTCGCCTTTTACAAGACATATCTTTACTAGGAATATACTGAGCAATTAATTTTTCAAGTATAAGTTTAAAAATTAACCACATCCCATTACATTCAAAATTTTCACTGGCCTCAGTGAATTCAGGTAAGAAAGATTTAAGCTGAGTGCAGGTGGAAGTATAGGACAGTGATGCCGGCCCCTAGGAGAAAGGCACCGCCTAGTCCTGTATCTTGTTTCTAGCTATCTTTTATTAGTCTCGATAACTTGGTTGTGTTTCTGGTCATAAAAGAAACATTTCCCATCTACTATCAGTTTGTCCCACCGTAGCTTAAAAGGCTTTTCCAAGGCACGGGCATACTGCAAAAGCTTCGAGTGCGCATGTCTTACTGTAAAAGTGAAGTCCTCGCGAATAGCAAAAAAAAAAGGTCCCTTGGGCCTTGGGGCCCTGGGGGGCATGAAAGTACTCGCTCTCTATCTTTATAGGTAGAAAATCTAACCACAATTGGACGGTTCCTATCACTTTTGTAGTGTCCCAAGCGACGTGCGAACTCAATGCTTTTGAAGAAAACAAGCTCACCAAGGCTTGACTCGAAAAAAGACAGTGCTTTTTTCTTCGATTCAGCCCAGCTTTCAATCAGCGAATCAGGTAATCCAAAAAGTACCAGATTATTCCTGCGTAATTTATTAGCGGCATCATCTAATGACGACCTCACCTGAGCGACCTCGCGGGTGAGATAATGAACTGTACTAGATTCCAACAGGAGATTAGAATCATTATGACTCAGTGAGTGTTCCAGCACGGCAACTCTGCCCGCCAGCACATTCAGTGAAGCCGTCACCACACTATGCTGTTCTTGCACAGTCTATACTGCCAGTAAGAATTGTGCCTCAACGTTTTCTAACCGCGTAACAATTTCGTAAAACCCTTCGATACTGGGATCCGTTAGAGCCTTGCTATCCGGACCGGGATTTCGCTCAATATCGCCGCACAGCAACATTAACAACTGGGCTGCACATTTGCAAGAAAAGCTAGTGAAATTACATAAACGTTGTTTAACAGACAGCATAAACTCAAAAACAGCGTCGGGGCAGGACACCGCAATAAGCAAATGATTAGAAGTGCGATATGCCACAGCGAAGGGTACATAACCAACCTGTACAAAAACAGGGGGTTCAGCCCATGTCGGAAGCGATGTCGCGCCCCCGCTAACGCTCGAAGAAGTGGCGGTTAAATAGGCGTGTTCTGTCCCTTGGGTCACTGTTGGTTCAAGGTAGCCAGACGAGGTAATCTGTACCGGTGATGTTCGGCGGCAAGCGGTGCATATCCGCGAACGAAGCAGGTAGAACGGTGAATAATCCAGAAATGTGGCTGATGCCCACTTCGGTATCCGTAGAATTCCTGTAGAAAGCGTTTTTATTTACCTATTTATAGCCTTGTTAATTTCAATGCGATTACTAAGTTTGTGTTCTAACTTTGTGACCCGTTATTGCCATTCTCCCCCCCCTCCCCGCGTACGTTGCCCCATAGCGGCCTTTAAAGGAAGATAAATGATGATGATGAACATAATGAAGATGATGATGATGACTCTCCAACCTGGACCAGCGGGAGACTGCGTTGTCCAGCTCAGACCCGGAGGTACAACTCCTTGCGACGAGCAGGGCCGAAGAGTTCGCTGCAAGGCTGTGCTGTGTAGCCTATTCACGTCGACTGTAAACGAGCCCACCATAAATATTAATAAAGAATCCCATGATTTGCTTCCTGACATATTCAAATTAATAAAAATGCAGTACTACTATTGCTACATCTAGCGTTACATTCGAAACCATTCCCAGCAGCCCTTCAATTTTACTTCCCAGGCTATACTCAGCTGTTCTCTGATAATTTTAAATTCCAAATCTTAATAGTTCAGCCGTCTTCCTGCCTACTGTAAGCACACTGTGAAGAACAGGGGGAAGATTGTGTCAGGTTACCCGACACGCATCCTGTTTGGTATTTGAACACTTTGCCACGTATACGACTTCTTGCTGCCAGCGATACGCATTTTTCTCCATGTGCTCAAGCTGCACTTGTTGGCTTTCAACGCGACAACCATCTGGAATTCTGAGAACAAAGCAGAGGCTCTGTGGCTTGTTGGTGGTCCTTTATGGAAACATTTGGAAGCAACCGTCAGCAATTCCGCGTTTGTCAGATGCTCGACGAGTGCACGAAATCATTCTTTACGCTTTTGCAACCCATTGTGTTTCGAGAAGAAGCTCAGACGAAGGTTACGATGGGCTTTTTATTGTTATTTGTTTGTTTTTTAAAAGACACAAAACCCACTCTCATATTTTAGACCTTTTAATAGTGGCTATGCTCAGAGGAGAAAAATGTGACAAATAACTTGATATTTGCTTCGCGAAACGCACAGGTGGCCGCAGAAGTGTCTTCGCTGATATCAAAGCGATACCTCATTGTAGAACTGCTTGAGCGGCGACGTTTAAACTGCAGGTACATAGTATCATTCATTGCTACCACTCAAAGCAGTCCGAAGGTGCGTTCGGCACAATAGACGCGTGGATGACATCTGCCTAGTCCCTATGAGCAATATTCCGTCCCGAAGGCCTTCCGAAAGAAACTATAGCTGAGATCCAGAATGTTGGGACCGCAAGTCCAAGTATTAAAGGAAATTTTGAATGAGGGAACCATTGTACAATCTGCCGGAAAAAGTTTAAAGTCCATAGCTCTCTATTGTACCCTGGGCCCAATTTTCTGCTGAAAAGAGAAATTTCTTATATTGCCTGCACCTGGTACATGGCACTCACCCGGTACACGTAATTGCGTTGGGAATGTTATGTATTAATGTGCTATTTAAAAAGAGAATGCTTTAGATTCCGCAGCTAAAGATAGTCCATGAAGCCAACAAATCCGACTTTGGGCACGTATAGACCGCTGCATGTGAGAGCGTGGTTGGACGAGTCGCTCAGACATTTCAACAAAGGGTACTGCGCACACGCACACAAATACGAGAAGGTAACTCGCGACTGATTTATTCGGCACAAAAAACACACGTTTTATGCCCTCAAAAATGTCATATCTACGACCACGCGCAGTTCAAAAATCTGCCTTCTTTTCCGTAAACATTTAATCGAAGAATACCTGATGCAGTCATCCCCATCTTTTCTTATAAAAAACGCCTCTGCAAATTCACGTGCACCCGCCGCGGTGGCTCAGTGGTTAGGGTGCTCGACTTCTGATCCGGAGTTTCCGGGTTCGAACCCGACCGTGGCGCTTGCGTTTTTATGGAGGAAAAACGCTAAGGCGCCCGTGTGTTGTGCGATGTAAGCGCACGTTAAACATCCCCAGGTGGTCGAAATTATTCCGGAGCCCTCCACTACAGCACCTAATTCTTCCTTTATTCTTTCACTCCCTCTCTTATCCCTTCCCTTACGGCGCGGTTCAGGTGTCCAACGATATATGAGACAGATACTGCGCCATTTCCTTTCCCCAGAAAACCAATTAAAAAATTTTAAAAAAATTCACGTGAGACTTGATCATTGCTTCTCCTCAAAATGTTTTTTTTTTTCAGCAAAGGCAGGCACGGCTTGTCGCGTGTAGCCTTGGGGCATGCGCCGCAGTGCAGAGCTAAATTCGACCTTGTTTTAGACCTCACCGAAACCTGGTACTCCCATCAACGACGATTTAAACATCAGCCCGTCTGACCGATGTTTACCCTTCAACAGGGGAACCTCATAAACAACCCCGGCCCGGCACTTGACTCCCGGGAGTAGCTGGGGTCGTTCGCCAGTGCCGCCGCGTACCCACCGGTTTTCTAATTGGTACAGGATTTCCACCGGCCAGGTGCTCGGCTCTTCGGGGGTGAGATGATTGGGAAGAGAGTATTGCACCAAACCATTGCAATCTGAAAAATGTGGCGAAGCTTTACGGTGTGCCGGTGGTGTTTTCTGCCCCGTGCAAGTTGGTCTGATTGTGCCCTCGGGTCATGTCCGAAGGGAAGAGTGCGCCAGATTGCATGAAACGACATGCCACCCCTTACATGAGGTGCCGGACCGAGGTTGTTTGTGAGGTTCTCCTAACCTATTTAAATGATCGCTTAAGGGAGCACCAGCTTAACACTGCACAGCAGCTCATGCACCGAGGCTACACGCGACAAGCCGTGCCTGCCTTTGCTGAAATAAAAAAAAAATTGAAGAGAAGCAATGTTCACGTCGCACGTGGACTTGCAGAGGCGTTTTTCATAAGGAAAGGTGAAGATCACTGTGTCAGGTACTCTTTGATTAGTTTGTACGAAAAGGAAGGAAGATTATTTAACTGCACGTGGTCGTAGATAAGGCAATTTTGAGGGTATAAAACGTTTTTTTTTTTTCTGTCAAATAAATCAGTCGCGAGTCTGCCCTTGTTGTATTACCTTCTCGTCCTTTTCTCTGTGTGCTCCGTACACTTTGTTGAAATATAGACCACCGGTTGCATTCCTGAATTTGCGGTAAATGAACCAGGAATCGGCCGCCTGTCTACTGACGCTAGCAGCGCTTCGACACCTTTCTTTGAGGCTCCTGGTGTTGAGACAACGCTGCGCGTAGGCGCGTATGTCTTGCATCCCTCGCCTGTGATTCCAGTCGCCTGCACTTGTCTCCCCTCGATTAAAGGAAGCCAGACACAGGTGATGCCCCCGCAGCCACTGCGAAGCGCGCTTTGTCAATCCTGCGAGATAAGTGATAGATACCGCGACTCTTGCTTCAAGCGCTGCTTCTGTGCCGTTAACATTTTGTCGGCGTTGTCTTCAGCAAAAAGAGACATGCTTATTTTGTTCAGGTCTCTGAAATTGGCTGCTTGGCTGCGCAGTCTGTTACAAACTTTTTTTTGCAGCTTCGGATACGTTTCGATAAGCACACGGTGAAGAGCAGAGGAGAGATTGTGTTACCTTACCCAACATCCATCCTGCTTGGTATTTTAACACTTTGCCACGTATATGATTTGATGCTGCTATAGATAAATATTTTTCTCCACGTGCTCAAGCTGCACTTGTTGGATTTCAACACGATAATTATCCTGAAATTGTGAGAAGAAAGCAGATACTTTGGAGCAGACTAATTGGCGCAGATGCTTATTGGCTACGACCTTTGTCTGCACCGCACGAGTTCGCTGGCTTGCTCTGTTTCTTTTATTATAAAACTGCAATGACTTCAACCTCGTGCGCAGCGGAAATTCTGCGATCAGTTGAGTAATGCGATCAGTAATGCGAAGACCGCCATTTTCTGGGATTTCAGTTTATCTTAACCAAGTCCAAAGCGTTTAAACATGTCTAAACTTTATTCAGGGCCTTTCACAACTGCATGCGTCAGAGATCACTGCGTTTCACGTGGACGCAAACCACATGCTGGAGCATACGCCAAGGTGCAGTTCTGATAGCTTCGTGCAAACTTTTCACACATCACCAATTGTACTATGCAATTAACATACAAGTTGTTTAACCAGAATTGCTTTCACGATCATCGAGCTTCAGGGCCTTAATCCGTGCTCCCTTTTTGTCAAGAGAGAAGAGCGTTCTTGTTTTTTTCTTTTTTACCTTTCGCAAAAAAATTGTGTGTTATTACTCGAAACTTCACCCCAAGTTTTTGCACTCTGATGAGTAACGCGCTAGAATCAGCGAAAGCTCTCGCTTCGCTGCCGACTCGTTTTGCTAATGGCTAGGACCTGTGGTATAGGCTGTACAGTGTCATAACGAATGTAACGGGTGCACGGCTCTGTGCGTGGTGCTGGTCACGTGTTGAGCCATGAAATCATCACAGCTACATGACCATCGACATCCGGTCTGGGGACCGCGGACTGTCTACGCTGCAGCTCGTCTCAGGAAAGGCTCCCATAACCCAGCCCCCTAAAATGTTGAGCGCGTAGAAAATAAAATAGCTTGGCCAAGCTCACTTGTTTGTGAGCGTTTAAAAACTACAACTTTTAAGCTTCTTCGAGAAAATATCCAAAAAAGGTCCTCTTATCGTTTCATGGAATGGGTGCATACTTGAAGATTTCCCGAATAGCGTTCAGGGACCTCTCCATTCTGCTAGAATTGTGGCATATACTTGTTTTTTAATAGACGAACAAAACAGTCTTACGTGTTTTATACCGAAGCCTAGGTTTTCTGTAAATTGGTGCATCCTTGACCTTTGCTGTGTTGGCAGTTTCATCAATAAAAGATCAACCACGCATTTTCGAGGGTTTATTCGCCTGATCAAGGGTTTAGTTTCGATGTTCTAGACATTAAGTCCGACGACCGTAAAAGTAATAATGAAGCAAAGAAATTAGATCTTCCGCAAGCTTTGCACTGAGCGGAAAGGGATGAAGAGCTTCTGCTGCACTACTACTACTACTGCACGTTCATCATGATGGTGTGTAATAGTGTGTTATTCGTGCGAAAATTTATGATTCGAATATGACTGAACAAATGTTACATGCATTACTCTTATGTAACCTATATTAGAAAACTCTATTCTTCAGCTAGCATTTATAGAAGCCCGCACCTTTACACTGTAGTAAACATTACGCTCAGTTTCGCTTTTCGGGTTGCACTTCCAAATACGGTTTCATAGCCCAGAGATTCGTAAGGCTGTCAGCGTCAGTTACAACAGCCGTTTCAAAGTCATGGAGAACAAAACACCTGAGTGCTGACTAAGTGGGAACGGCAAAACCACAAGAGAGCACTGAACGGCCTGCACCTGTTGTCGTGCCAGCGAGTCGCTAAACCGAAAGCTCGTCAGCTGGCGCTCTGTGGTAAATCCACTATATTAAGATGCCGATCAAGAAGGCAGTGGCGAATGCCGCTCAGAGGAGGTCCTCCAGCCAATGGCATCGACCGGTTATCATAAAGTCGTCGTTGATCACATCTAACGGACGCACTTGCCAGCAATATACCTGCGATTTAACGCTATACTCACGGACAACTTTTAATGGCAATGATACAGAGGCTAGGCAGGAAAGGAAAGGATACAATTCTTTGTTCCCGCGCCTTGTGGAGCGTGCTCCTCAACACTAGCTACCATAAAAACTCTCTCCAACTTCCCTATTTCACCCTCCGCGCCCTAACCCAAATGACATACGACCTACTACCCGCTGTACGGAGACAATGGACCGTTTGCTCCTAGACTCAGCTGCATTTCAGCCGCGACATCATGCGAACCGCGGGACGCCATTGGCTAGAGGGCCTCTTTTGAAGAGCATTGGCCACTAGCGTTTTGACTTTTTTGTTACCCTTTGTTACCCCACTACATGCTCGGGGACAGCTTTCTTTGGAAATGCATCGGAGGCTAGGCAGGAAAAAAAGGAGACGGGCGCCTTTGTACCCGTGCAAGGGGGAGGGGGGGAGAGGGGGGCTCTTCAGCCAACACCCTCTCAATGCTAAGGCCTCTCCACCGGCCGCGTGACGTCACGCCAAGGGACCGTGCAGGCCCCGCGCTCCGCGATTTCAGCGCGCCGCGCCCGTCTGCACTATTCGGGTACTGCCGTACGTAGCTGCCTTATAAGTGATTCCTTCATTTTCATTTTTGTCGTTGCTGCAGAAAAGAAATTCGCTAGTTTGTGCGCGCCTTAGGCTATCATTTTATCTGCTTTATATATTTTTTTTATTGCAGAACACCTTATTGTCAAGAAAGTTCGAGCTGCTAATACAGTTTTTTATAATAAACAATTTAGCATACGGCCGCCAATTTCGCATTATTGGTCATTATAATAAAAAATTGATTAGTTAATTTCAATTAATCATCTAATTATTAGGTTCTATCACGTACATGATGTCTGCCGTGCGGTAAAATCCATCCGCACAGACCGCACATGCGTATATCTAGTTGTTAAAGTAGAAGTTCGTGAACATTGAAAAAAAAAACACCGTCTACTGCGCATTGTGTTAGTTTTATTCTGTATTGTGTTTTGCTTAAAGCTTTCACACACAGCAATAATGACACTCACAATAATGTTGCGCTGTTGAGTATTTGTACAGCTAATCTGACCCTTACAATAAAAAACGACGAGACACCAGCAATGAAGTGTGCGCAAAGCATTTTTATTGCTTGGGAATAAAACTTACTTCTTCTTAAGCGTTGCTGCTTTCCGGGCTGCGGCCTTCTGCTGCGCATTGTCTTGTATGGCATCATTTCTTAGTTTGCAAAAGTTGTTTAGAACAACGTTGGTTGCAACGCGTACTACCAAGCGCAGGAGAGTTTGTGCAGTGTGGCCATTTTCACATGTCTCAATGTCGTGTTCGTCCAGGAGGGAAATCGTCTGTGAAATCACGACACCACGTTGATTTCTACAGGAGAGAAAATCTTCCGCGGTTGCTCCAAAAGACAACTTCTCTGCAACTAGTTTAGTCATCAGTACCATGTGAACTGTGCATGGCTGGGGAAACTTCAGCCCTCCTCTCGACAGGTTAGCTATCATGGCAGTATTTTCCGCTTCGATCTCTCGATTTTCAATCACCAATGTGCTGAAGCAAGCAGAACATGAAAGCTTCTTTAAAGCAGCATGAGCAGCGTATCCTGCAATGTAGACAATAGCATCCATGTCAGAGTGGGCGTGTGTAATATCGTCGTCGCTGACAGCCACAGAAAAGTTGCATGGGACAAGATCCTCACTTACGTCTTCAAACTCTGTTTCCTCGCGTGGAAATGTCAAAAGTTTTTGAAGACGAAGCTTCTTCTCACATTCGTAGAGCTGACGCACGGAAATGTGGTACTGTGATCCTGCCAGCTGGCGGTAACGGCCGAACCGGTCTTCTAGCGCATCCGTCTGAAATTTGCCCAGCAGTACGTACTTGAAGTGAAGTTCTTCTAAGCAGTAGCGCGAGAGTTCTACCAGAGAATAGCATGTCAGTCGCAAAGCACTGTGAGTCTCTTTCGTCAGCGAGCCACTGGTGATGTTTATTCTTGCCCAAGCGTCCAACCAGTCCACAACGCCGCTCAGGAAAGCTAACTGTGTGTCATCAACAGACCTTACAGGGTCTTGCATGCTGTCCCTTAGCCTCTGGCCTTTGCAAGGGGTCTTAACATTGACTATTTGCCACCATGTGAGGATAACGTCAATGAAAAGAGCAGTCGACTCAGCTTGAGGAATCTTGAACGCGGAACCATGTGTCCTGAGGGCATTTGAAACAAACTGATTAATGACGTCGAGAGCGAGCTTTACATTTTGCCGCTCCATTGAGGTTGGATTCACGGCTTTTGCGTTCAGTCTGTAAGCAGCCTTCACAAGCGACGTCTTCTCTGAAGAATAAAGCTGCCGCACAGCTGCGAAAGAAGCAGCTTTCATACGAGGAGGCCCTTCGGGCATTGCTCCACTCAAGTCCATTTCAGGGAAATAGAGGCATGTTCCAGGGTTTTTCTGGTTAATCCAATTGTTCCTAATGCACTTCAAGAGATGCACAGGATCGACCACGTAGAAAAGAGGGCGAGCGTTATCGGCTGGATGGGGATAGACAATGCTCACCTGAGGACTTGTAGCAAATAACGACATCATCTTGCGGTTCAGAGCATTGTTGTCCGTTATCACAGCGATAATTTTGAGCCCCATTTTCTCAACATTAATGATTATGTTCTTAGCATGCTCGTGCAAAATTTCTGCGCTCAGTTTGCTCACAGGTAATATGTGAATGACGTCCTTGTTTGCAGAAAGGAGTGATTGTACCATGAACACATGGGCTGTTGTTGCTGGTTCCGTTGAATGAACCGACGATCCTACTATTGTGCCCTCTTTGTAGTCGAAGTATGGTTTTATGTGGATCTCATCGATCATCAGGGTCACTGTCTTCTCGTGGTCTTTCATTGATTTGACTCGTTCTCGGATGTAGGAGAGACAGTGCGGTTGATTTTGCTCCACAAGAGGGTCAGCTTTGTAATTTGAGCAAACACGGCGCAGTGTGGAAGGATGGGGCAGAATGATTCTTGATGCAGCTCTTGTGAAGTGATATGCGTGAGGAGAAATTGAATTCAAAATACTGGCGAATACCAGCAGCTCTGCGCTATACACATGCTGTTTCGCGAGGAGAAGCTCTATCTGCTCAACCAGAAATTTCAGCAAAGAAGACTGTTCTTTCGTCGTATCACTGTCCTCAATGAGGTCTGCAAGCAGTGAACCGACAAACTGCAATACTTTAGTATGTTTCGACTCTTTCGTCACCTCAGGTATATTATGCAAGCCTATCTCGAGTTCTTCTAGCAGCAAGGACAGGCTGGAGGTGTCGCATACTTGAGCTGGCAGAATCCTGCCTGAAGGAAGCGACAGAAGCTTCACTCCATTCAAGAAAACAGAAAGTGACAGATCAGGGAGAACTACCAAGGCGCATTTCACATTAGGTGAAGGATCATTCTCGATGAGAAGGAACCTAACGCACTGCTCATCGACAGAAACGGTCCAGAATTTCGTGTTGCAGATTCCAGGCAACTTAGATTTGAACTCCTCGTAAGATGAAACTTTGTTTCTTTTCTGTTCAAGCTCATTAGACTGAAGTGACTTCCTCATAGCCTCCTGCAAAGCAGCGTTTTCCCTTCTTGCTTTTTTCGTCTCTGGCGATTCACTCCGTCCAGGCGTTGAGGACAAGTATTTTGGGCAGTTTGGAAAAACAGAAGGCGCAGCATCAATCTTCAACTGTAGCCTGTCACGCTTCACCTCTATTATTTTCCCTGTCAGTTCATCTTGGTGTGACAACGTCGTAATGAAGTCGCCTGCGTGGAAGTGCAGTTCACACACCTGCACGAGAAAATGAAGCAAGGCCATTCGCCATGACTCTCCATTGCCTAAAACACTAAGTAAAAAGAGTCTGAATAGTGAACAGCTTTTACATATTTACACAGCTTTTACACAAGCCTTATGCACATCCACAGAACTAAATGCTTCCTGGACAATTCATACATAAGTGTAAGAAGTGATATCATTGCCTACAAAGACAGCATGCCTTTCCGGGAGCGACAGCTCACAACTAAGATAATTACCAGCGCCTATTAAGCAATATTTCAGAGTCTTACCCTCGAATGCTCTGTAGGTGTGAAATCCTTCCGTGGAATGGCTCGCAACCAGGCTTTTCTTCGTACTTCGTCTCTTGGGAAGCAATAAACACGTACTTTGGGACCATTCTGGTAGTTCCCGCGGCACCCGGGAACACAGCACCGGCCCATGTTTCACGAAGTTGCACTCGCTACACGGCAGGCAATCAGTTTCCCATTCGTGCGCTAGCACAGGTACGCACGCCACACAAGAAACGGCCACACGAAACAGACACAGCCGTGCGAGGAGCGAACGGAAATGCACCCAACGCCAGGCTGAAAGACTCAAGCAGCAGCTAGACGCTCACTGCAAGACTGCGTTCGTGTCTGTGCTTGCCCGGGCAAGCGCGAGCACATCGAGGGAGACAACCGAGCGGAGCGGAGCCGCGCTTGGTGAGCAGCCTGACCGGACACTTGGCGTGACGTAGCGCGTGTGGAAAGGAGGGCCTGGAGAGGCCTGAAGAAAGTATTTAGAGGGTGTTGCTTCAGCCCTAGTGACCCCACACCGTCCCCCTCACTTCTCCCCCTTTAGCCCTCTGCACCCCTAACCCGAGCAACGAAAAACCTACCGCCGACGGCACAGGAACAAACACCCGTCTCTCTCTCTTTCCTGCCTGGCCTCTGCTGCATTAAAAAAAAAAAACTTGTCCCGAAGTATCGTGTCGCAGTGTCTCAGGTGAAAGCGAGGAAGCTACATGCCGGCGAGTACAAAAAGTATGTCCCTGTGCCTAGCCTCATTTCAAAACCAGGCGCCTCATGGTAAGGTATCGCAGCCCTATTAGCACGCGATAGGCAGTCGGTGGCGTGGTCTATTTACTTTTATACCGATTGCATATCGTTGGTTTTCAGTGCACTACCCGCAAGAAATTGTGCATTCGAAATATTTTGCAGAATTTCCAATGATTGCATGCTGATGACCAGGTTAGAAAGGGCCGTTTGCAGACTTTGTTGGTTTACTACCTCGGCACATAGAGGTTTGAACGGCATGTCTGTAGCATGGCTCCCGTAGAGTCGCCAACCTAATAGAAGACCCATTACAGTTTGAATGCGGAAATGTTGTAATGCAAGGAGAGCGCGAGAAAAGAGGCCAGGTGGAACCGTTTTCTTTGCGTTTTATACATTTCCGCGATACAACCTAAGCGTCAGCACCATAACCAATGCTGTGTTTTAAAAGCACCAATTTATCAAGCAGTGCAGAAATTTTAGTGCGAACGCGTTGCTGGGAATCCAGCGGTGCGTTGGGGCTCAGTGCTGATCGTAGTACAGCCTTATATCGGAGTCTTTAGAGTGAATATGTTGGGAAAGAGCGGACGCGCCATATCTATACCGGTAGCAGTAGTACCAAATTTCGTGCTTTGTGAAGGCTCGAAGGTGTTCATAGAAAGTTTTTTTCGCACAGGCACCAATTGCCCCGTTCTTTCCGGTTTTTTTTTCTGCGCTTGCAACCAGGGCCTGCTTCCGCGTAGCAACATTAAATAGTCCGAATGACAGCACAGACTATGCGTAAGTGGCATGGCTACTTGTAAGAAGCAATAAGCGCGGCTTCGAGACTGGGAACCCCGCGGAAAGTCCGCTTGCACAAGTCGATTTTATAAGACTGCAGCGCAGTCTTAGACATGGGGACGCCTAGTACATAGGGAGGAAATGTTGGCGAGTGTTGGCACAATATTGGCAAGGTATTATTCGTAGTGCTGAAAGACCCGAAACTGTCCTCTGCTATGTCATGGCCGTTCTTTAATAGCTTCTGAATCCGGCACTCTGGATACACAATCACTAATACCGGATGCACGCTCAAAACACTCTCCGCGTAATTGAAGAATTGTGAACAACGACACTCTGGGCAAGTTAGTGGTTATTCATAAATATTTAAAAACAGAGCTACCGGACACGACGCGGACGACAAGACTGATATACAGCGCAGTTTTTTCTTCTGTGTCCCGTGCGCGGCAGTGCTCGTTATAATTCCGAAAAATTCCAGTGTGCAATATTCTATTTGAACGTGTAATAGACAATCATATAGGCCTTAGCATGATTTGCATTTTGGCTGTCTAATGTTTCTTTCGCTTGTACACATGGAAAAGGAAGAACTCACCGCCTGCTGATGTTACAAATAGTGCCAATTTGCAAGATCATAATGCGTAGATGACTCTCTTTTGCTCCTCTACTCAATACATATACAGTTCGAAATTGTCATTTTCATCGCAGAATCCCTTTTTCCTTCGTGTTCTCTAAAGGGTAGCTTAAAAGTTTCTGGGCACATTTGAAATTTCGTCATGCCGCATACTGTGATTTCATAATCAAGATATCCAGATAATGTATGTTCTGTTGTTCTTCAATACGCGACAATGTATCACTGCCTGCTGAATGAAGAAACCAGGCTTTCCTGCGCTTGTCGCATATGAAAGCCAAAATCAGTAAAGCTGCGGCCGCCGACGTAGAGCATACTTCTTCATATTCTGATTTTCACTATATAGTAGTATTCGGGTCTATTTTTGTTGAATTTTGATTTGGGTGCTTGTGCACACTTTTGAAAAATATTGTGCAGTTAAAATGCACTGAAAGGACAAGAAAACAGCTGGTTTTCAAACCCAGCTCAGCGTAGCCTAGCCATGTCCACTGCTTATTCTTGACAAAGACCAGACAGAGGCGGAAAGATCCCTCTCATACGCTACGGACGCTTTCCTCTTCGCCTGTGAAAGCGCTCAATCAACAGAAAAGACGAGTCAGGTCATTTGGAGGAGACAAGGCATTTTATACAAGACGGAATTCGCAAGGAACAAGCATGCATACGCGGCAAAACATTAGATCGGAAGCAGTGCTGGTCATATCATGGTTAATTAGTCCTGGTATAATCACCTCAACAAAATCTTTTAACGGTTACTTACGAAGTGGTAGATGAGCGCCGTGTCGCTGCACTGCGCCGCTAAAGAGGACCAGGAACCTCGTGCCGGTTACGTGGACCTGGAAAGAATTGTTCTCGGTTTTGTACGACGTCACCACTAGAACGGTGCTTGTCGCTTACAGCCGTCGTTGATGTAACGAAGGTCCGTAAACAGCAGGTCGCTCCGTTAATGTCCCGGGGACGTACGGGACATCTGGGATGTCCGGGATGTCCCGGGTGTTCAAAGGTGCCGGAGCAGAAGTCGGTGGTGTACACGCCTGGTCGCCATGGTTAGAACCTTCTACCCGGCTGTTGCCAGGTGAGCTGCGCCCTTTTCTCACAGATAGCTTTACATGATGTTTTGTCGTTGATTTCTGAGAAGTGCAGTACTTGACGTATAGATAGTAATGTGAAAAAACTTTCTACATGAGTTTCACTATAGGAAACATCTCTCATAACTTTCCGTACTCCATTAGCGCAATATCTTACACCTGCTTTTGACCGAAAATACTTTAGTGTTTACTTCCCTCCTCACTTATACTGCGTCGCATATAGGTTATATTATAAACGAGGCTTGCCTTGTGCGAGGTTATTTTCGCTGAAGAGCTGATAATTACCCGCTTACTTCCAGAGAACTCTTGTCTGAAATTAACTTAAGAGATTTCCTTAAATCGCCTTGCTTTCGTGGGATCGCAAATAAAAGTGCACATAATTTGTTGTAAAGAATTGAGAATTTGAGTATTCCAGGAATTCGTCTGTTTCAATCGCAAGGAACCGCTTCAACCGCCTTCGTGACTTCGGAGATTTTAGATATCATCTCCTAGGGTTACCTGCGCAATCCTTAATGTCGCACCGCATCTTAATCATGGTTGCTAAATCAAAACGATAAGATTGAAACCTGACTTTTTTCTGAATCTTTATTTTTTTCTCAGAACAAGCCGCTAAACAAATGCCTTAGGATATTGCGACCATTACATCCAACGATGTATTTTCCTTTCCTTTGCGAAATACATTATACACTTAAGCCCTCGTTTTTCTCCGCAATGATTGTAAGTATTGTTATTTGTTCCCATTCACACAAAACATAGACACTACAAGAAACTATTCTTAACCACCTTTGTATGTACTAAGAACATTCCTGGAAAGTAAAACTACCGCAGCACCATGTGTAAGTTCCCCGGTGTATGCTGGGCCTAACAGCATCAGCCATTGATTTCAAGACGAAACTGAAAAAAAAATATATATATTTTTCATTTTTCTCCCGCTAACCCTAGGGATAGATTTATGACACAAGCGGTGCAGGGCTGAGAGCGAACCTTTCTCTTATTGAAGAAAGTTCCATGAAAAGTTCACTCTGTCTCCATCGGTCAACGAAGTTCGAGAAGTGCATTGCACAAATGGGACATCCACACCCTCTACCCACGACCTTCAACGAATGTACATAACTTTCCCCCTGAACGTACTCTTGACAAAAAGATTATTTGCCGATGATTGTGTTGTGTTAAAACAAATTGCGTGCACAAAAGACCAAGAAATATTACAGGGCACTTTACGGGCTACTTCCCGTTGGTGTACAAATTGGTGTACGCAGTAAACATTGAAATAAAAAACAACTATTTGAAGAGTAACAAAAAATTACCCTGTACTTTTATATGCAAGCTTAAAGTGATAATAATTCCTCAGTGAATTCAAATGCATAACTTGGCGTACGCTTACATACAACTTAACCAGGATGAAACACATGTGAGAAACGTCGGTTGCTGGCCTTGGGAAACTGTGCTTACTGAAAACCTAGGACCACTCTTGCCACTACTAAACATCTGGCATGTAACAACTGCGCAAGAGCTAAACTTGAACACGCGATGGTAGTGTGGGAGCCGCATAAGAAAAAAGATGCCCTGCAACTCGGGCGTGTGCAGAGGAAAGCTGTGCGGCTTATTTGTTGCAGATGTAGAAGGAATCATTCACGATCTATGGTAATGAAACAACACATCATACACTCTTTAGAATCCCGAATAAAAGTTAGTCACCTCATCTAATTGTTTAATCAGTGACTGCAAGGAAAAATAAAAGTGAAGTTGCCCGAACACGTCAGAGCTCATTGTACGAGGAAGAGCAAACAAACGCAGGAACACTCAATGGCACCAGTTTTCGTCCGCTCAAACACATTCAAAAATAGCTCCTGCCTCAGAATTAAATCCGAATAGAATGCCTTACCTACTCACATTTTTCAGTCAGGTAATATTGCAATAGCCCTGGATTATCACCTCCTTGTTTTATGAGTATTCAGATTTGTAAAAAGATGCCTGCCTTTCTTTGTTTTTGTTTTTATCTCCTATAATTACCTGCATATTCTTCTCATATCTTGTTATATAGTTGACTGTTGTCCTCCTGCTAGAACCTTAATTGTTCTACAGTATTTGAAATAAAGGAAACGATAAAAAACAATCCATTCAGTGGCCGCACCCTTCGGACCTATTCCTAACCAGAACCTGCTGTGTCGTCCAAGTACGCGAAGGGACTCCTGGTGTTCAACCTGGACCCAGCCTGGCCAGCCGTTGATGACTGCCTCTGTGACGTTCACTTTGTTGCTGCCCCCGGAACGCTGGCGTCGTGAACAGCAGGCCACCTTCTTCGATCCCTTACATAACCTTTTCCCTCCACACTAGCGTCTATAGACGCAAAAAAAATTAAATAAACGTGGTTTCAATGAAACAATATTGTTTTGTGTCCACTGCTAGGCGACACCATGTTCGCAGTAAGAAGCTGTGCCTTACTCTCTAATTTCAGAATATTTTTTATCAGCAACAGGCTGCAGGCATATAAACGAGATGGGCTAGTGCATGTTGTCTGAGAGTTCTGTTGGTACTTGCTGAGCCACGTTTCTTCATCCCATAATTAAGAAGCCCTCAGTTGCGCACAGCTATTGAATGTAGTTAGGACATCTATTCTCTTTAGGTGAGTTCGGATGGGTAATAAAGAAATTGCCACATATGCGAAGCACTGGAAGAGCTAGTTCTGTTCTGAGGTCGTGCTATAACGCATCTCCTTCAATACATAGACTGCGATAACTACAGACAATATTTGCAAAGGAGTTGCAGAATGATTGTATTTTCTTCGCTTGCATAAAGGCCAGGGCTTTATGATAACCTTTGACCTGAATATATGGGAAACTACTTCCGTCGCTGATTCCGCTCAATAAAAAATAAAGGTTTCCTCAAGAGCGGCAGAAAGCTACTGACCTACGTCATCAAACCACTCAACCCCTACCTTTCGGTGAATGCATGCACTTGCGTTCATAAATTAGCGACGATATGGCGTCCATACGGCGGCTGCTCCTGCGAAACTGTTACAGATGTAATGCTCAAAGAAAAGATTCCAATACCTTTCGGGGCCCCATTTAGACTTCCATTGATCTGTTTCAAAATAGCGACATGCCGAGGAAAAACAACTTTATTTAGAGGAATGGAATTGAGGGGACACTAAAGCTTTGCCTTAAGGGCATGACGGGATTGCTTAATGCGTCAATTCTCATTTACAAATAAGGTCATTCTCTACTTTACATTCATAGATCTCTGGGAGTCCTCATACCCCTTCCGGCGCACTGGTTAAGCCATCCGCCATTGCCCTGCGATGGCAGGTGCTCTCAGCGGTGGGTCTTCTGCGGCCCAGGTTGATCTTCCCGAGCAACCAATAATTATTTAACTGCCCCCTTGCCACGGTGGGAAGCTTGCCACTATCCAGAGGGCATGTTGTGATGACGCCGCAAGGTCACGTGACCTGGGTGGCCCACCTACCTCCTAGGTTGCTCTCACGGCCCCACCGGCGACAGTCATGCTCGTGATTTTTCGCGCACAACGCTGCCAACGCCAACGCCGGATTTTCTGACTAACGGGGCCTTTAACGCTTGACAGAAAAGACCGATCCTCCCACTTAACGAAAATACTCCCTCTAAATACCCGTAAATCTTCACAATTTGCCGGGAAGTATCGAGCTAAGTACATCATACGGCAGTGTTATTAGGTTTTAGCACTCCACGGAAGCGTAAGTGAAGCTGCGCAGGCCTTTTAATGCAATGGACTACGCAAGATATAGATCCCCGTTGGCGAAAACTAATACCTTGCACATACCGCATGCCATGAGATTGCTTCTGAATGAGAATTTTCTTTGATGTGCAGTAAGCGTTTGAATTGCTTCGTCGTTTATTGAGCTATGCAAACTCTAACGCGACAACGACCTGTGGATTGAATACTTCACAGAATATGCCCATGAAAAGGCTCAAAACTCAAAGTCAAGTACAAGTCGCCGTGGTGGCAGAGTGTTTATGGCGCTCGGCTAGTGGCCCGAAAAACGCGGGTTCGATCCCGGCCGCGGTTGTCGAACTCCGATGGAGTCGAAATTCTAGAAGCCCGTGTACTGTGCGATGACAGCGCACGTTAAAAAACCCCAGGTGGTCGAAATTTCCGGAACCATTCACTACGGCGTCCCTCATAGCGTCAGTCGCTTTGGGACGTTAAGCCCCCATAAACCTAACCATAAGACCAAAGTCAAGTATATAGATGTATTCAAAAGCACTCACCGTCCTTGCAGCAGTAGCCTAGAGGTAGCGCTGCCGGCTGTCAACTGAAAATTCAGCAGTTTGAGCCTGCAGCTTTTTTTTTCTAAATGTCTGCAATTGAAGGAGTAGATTCATTCCTAAACAGTGTGTGCGTTGCATTCGGGCTGCCAGGAATTTTGGAAAATCTGGTCGAATATGGGACAAGTGTTCACTCCTCGAACGGCATTCCAGAACCCTCTTACTTCTAAAAACATCCGATGTAAATGTAGCTCTCCATGTCAGGGTTTCTTACTTGTAGAGCTAACTTACCGCCCTTTGATATAAACCTGGGATTTCACAAAGGCGGAATGCATGGAGCTTCAAAAACGCATTTCATCATCTATATGTTTTCAGGGATATTTGTACGGTTGCTATGAAGTTACTAATCCAGAAAGTTGAGAGAGTTGGTTCAAGTTCATGATGAAAAATAGCGCAAACGGAAGGCAAAAGATGGACAGGACGACGCAGACAAGCGTCGCGTGTGGTGCAATTTTTAATCATTAATTATGATCACTCATAATTAGTGCAATTTCAGTAAACTCAGAAATTTAGTCGTTCTACTTTATAGAGGGTAGAAAAGGATAGGGACAAGCAGTCAGTCTTAGTAAAATAGTAGCAGCGCAAAGTCCGAGATAGTAAACTGCCGCACTTGCTGAGTTCTTGCTACCGGTTTTTAAGCCTGCAATATACTTCTAACCAAGTTTGTAGCTGGCAGCGCGGGTATATTCGTAATCTTGCCAGCGCTGCTGATGTGACCTAGCAGGCGTGCATTACAGAAGCGCAAAAAGAAAGAATAAAAGGCTCTTTGTCTTCCATTTTTGCCTGTCCTAATACTTTATATTTGTTTACCAAACTCCTGCCGGGAAACGGATTTCTTCAGCTGCGACTTGTGGGGTCGAAAATCCGGTGCTGCTACCGAATAAGTCTGAATAAGCTTTTTCAATGCGTTAAGCGAGACCTTTCGCTTTTCCCTGTACAGCTGTCACCACGATTGTTTGTAGATAATACAGATGAGCACTTTAATACCCTTGAAGAAATCTTTGCGTGTTGCTAACCGCCGTCTTTTCGAACAGCCTAAGCTCTTGAGCATCCTTATATGGAAGACGGGACCTCTGCTAGGCACTCATCGCAGCAAAAGGAGGCAGTTTGAAAACCACGGTGGTATTTTAATGGCAACATCATCGAAATTCGAGTTCATGTATCGCATCTAACGAATAAACCTTTCTCGACTGTAGAGTTTATGAAAGGTCAGCTCGATTCCATCCGCCAGTTCTAATCACATGTGTTTTGCAGGAATACGCGGATAAATGAAGAAGATTAGGTCCAATAGATAAGAACAATGGTTGCCACTTTACGTACCTTGAACATCGTAACTGATTTTGACGCTGAAGTGTTTCCAGGGGTGTGTAACAAATTACCCTGTGGCCTTGAGGTTGTTCGTGTTGAGGGCAATTGCACTGATTTAATTAACAAAGATTTCTCTTAACAATGTTTGTATAATACTGATCGCTTTTATCAGGAATTGCAAGTGTCACACTGCTTGGTTGCTATATGGGTTGGCCAATACTATCTGTACAAACTGCAAGAAACATCGTTTACTTCATACAAACAACTCGCACGAAGGCAACATGGTTTGCTTGCATCACCCAAACATGTCTCCTTATTTTCCATTGTCCATTGTCTGTCGCCTAACTTACCTCATTTGAAGCAGAAGATGGCTTATTTTATATTTTCAAGAGTGTGGCCGTCTATCAGGGTACTAAAGTGCACCAAGGCACAGCGTCGTAGAATAAAAGAAGTTCGAATACCAACGTTGGGGGCGCGTCAAGTGTTATAGATGCCTTCTGAACATCCTTTGTTTGGCTTGAGGGCTGCAACCAATAAAAGCGGAGTTCCGGCTTGCAGCTTATCACTCGTCACCGGTGGAGACAGAAGAACATTGCGAGGCCCTATCCCTTTCGTGCCGTTGGTAAGAAATATTACTTGTTTCTGGTGTGCTTTCTTCTTTCGGAGGGAAATTATTTAATGGTAATGTTAGTACTAAGGATAATGTCAAGTTTAATGTCGCAGACGTCAATCATGAAAAGCATTGGTATATCAGACGACGTGTTTCCGCAGTTTCTGTATGTTATTTCGCCAGTGAAAGACTGCTCGCCCCTATATTTTTTTTTTTTGAAACGGCGAAGCAAGCGTTACACAAGTTGCCACAAAGAGAGGAATTTCGTTAATATCGTAGAGAACTTTAGTGGCATTATCATTTCCAACCGATTTTGGGCGCATTTATTAAATAGCCAAAACGAAGATCAGTAGCGTCGAGCTGTCCTCAAAAAAGAACAACACCGGTGTGTATAGAAAATAGGAACTTTTACGGAGATTACTCTATTGGTTGCGTTCTGAGAGACCATTGTTCTAATAAGGAATGCGTGTAGCACGAGAGTAAATACGAGAGACGGCAGAATTACAGGACAACCGCTACCCTCACCTGATTGTATGAATACATCACACGTTAATAAAGTTTTTTTTTCATTAACAAAACACCGCATTCCCTCGTGCAAATGACCACCCAAACACCAAACACCCCCTCCAGATATGTCTATATAAAAACTGTTATCATTAGAGCAAAGCTTCACCGCAGGAGTGCTGACGAAATCCGACCCTTTCTTTTGGAGGCGGAAACGCATTTATCAAACCACTCGATTGCACGTCGTTTCCACTTCCAGTTATCTGTGTTTTTTTTTAGAAATGGCGAGCATTTTCCAGGTCGTTGGAAGACTTGCAATTAGGTACTAAGTGTGTTCCGATCCCATTCTGCGAAGGCGCGGATTCAGACAACAGCCGGAGTGACCAATGTACACTTTCCCACATGGGAATGGTATTTGATAAACTGTCCCTACACCTTGCACGCAAAACAGCGGTGTTAATGCTTCGTTTCGCATGCTTTCTTTCCTTTCACTGCATTTATCTTTGGGCAAACGCTTTTAAGCTTAAAGCCGCCGAAAAGATAACAGTCATTTTGTACTGATTGGTTACCTTTTTTCTTGTTGTGGCCCACAAGATGCGAGTACGGTACTACCTCATGAACGGGTGGGCACGTTGGTCAGATATGATTTGTGGTGCAACAGCGTAACGGCACGAGGCCAAAGGAACAAAAACTATTGTGGGGCAGCCTAAAAAGAATGTGAACAATTAAGCCCCTGCCTGTGCCACTACGTATAACAGGCTTTTGGCCAAAGGAATAGAAAGAACTAAACACAGGGCTAGACCTTGCTGCGCGAGGTCTAGCACCTTCAGAGATCATGCTGTCGTCAGCGTCGTCCATGGACGCCCCCCGCCCCCCCCCCCCCCCCCCCCCCCCCCAACGCTCTACATATCCCCTCTCCCAAACCACGCAAGCCCTTACACCCTACTTCCTGCCTTTGCGTTGGTCACGTAGGGCTCCCATCTTATATGCATGGAAGAGCGCCCGCGCGTGACCTTACTTGGGACTCTATATCGTGCATGACGCACGCCAACTCTGCATCCTTGAGCCCACAGCCCTACCCTGAACTATGAAACACTCCTGCAGTCATCAACATTTCACGCCATTTCAGCATACCCGTTATCCCTTCTCCTAAACACCATTACTTGTTGGCGCACACAGCTTCTTCAACACTATGCGCAAAAGATATTCACTAAAGCTCGTCAGTGAGGTCAATGCAATTAAAGTGACACAAAAGCGAAAGACATCCGCCTAACATAAGCTACTGAACTTGAGAGAGCATTTTGTTTTTTAATTTGCGACCTTGAAGGTGAGAAATGCGGGACAAAAATCGGTCGGTGGTTCAAGCGAAATCTCTTGAAATACTTCGAACGTTTGATAAACGGGTTGTGTGTCCAAACATTGAGAACTGAATTAAAGCAGAAAATTGAGGTTCTAAAAAGATTACAGCTCACATAGGGGAAAGAAATATACTGGCGAAATATTTACTATAACTACGCTAGAGAACCTGAGGAAAGAATGAAACAATATTACTATAGTCGGGTACAACTTAAGAAGGCAGCGGCATTTGCCCCTCAAAGGCGGATGCACACGAGCCTCCGCCAATAGGCGCGCGCTTCAGGTGACGTCACGAGCCGGACGGCCGGTGACCCTGCCGAGCTGCACAGCTCCAAGTTCATTTCAACATTCGGAAAACGGCGGGCGTCGCCAGTTTTTCGCAGATGAACATATCGCTGACTTGACGGGAAAGCACTCGCACCGACCATAATCACTTTCACTACGCGGACACTTGTCGCTATGCTGTGAAACTTGCGCACGCACAGGAAAATAACTCGCAGCAGAAATTCAAAACGCTTGCCACAACCACAAACAGCTCGAAATAAACACTTCGTGACACCGCCATTGCACAGGTCTTGCGTCGGTTTGCAGAGCCGCAGCAGGAATTACAAACGCATGCAAAAACCAAAAACAGCTCGAAATAAACACTTCGTGACACCGCCACTGCACAGGCCTTGCATCGGTTTGAAGCGGCGCTCTGTCAACTCCGTCAGCGTAGATGATTACAGAATTCAACTAGTGGAACTATCGCTCACCACTGCTGAACGCGGCGAAGTTTGCAGTCGCTCTGAACACTGGTAATATGAAGATGTGGCCAATATAACACGCTTCGCGACATCGCTGCCACTGCCCAGGCCGCGCTCCCCAGTTCAGTCGACGGATGGCCATCTTGCCGGGGCAGAGCAGAACCGAGACGGAGGGAGGAGGGGCTCGGACGTCACTGACGTCACGGGAAAAGCAGCCAATAGCTGCAATCCGGTCCCCGGCCGGATGCGCTCGTCCGCCAGAAAGTTGAAGTTCACCAACTTTCCATCCGTTCGCCGAACGAGGCGGATCCGCCAGCTCCGCTCGCGAAGCGGACGAGGCGGAAGGCGCTCCGAAACGATCGTACAGCGACCCTAACATGGCCGCCCTCGCTTCGAACTGTGCCGGACCGCGTCAGCTGTGTGCGTCTCCCTTCGTCAGAGTGACATCGAATTGTTTGTGGGCGTCTGTCATGCCGGAAATATTATTGCAAGCTTACGATGCACAACTTGTGCCACGTGCGTTTGTTCTAAGCCGTGAGGCGACGAAAAAAGGTTACAGGGAACATCGGTGAATGCGCTGCGCTGCGCTTCGTCTGGAAACAGGATCCCGCAGCGGCACACCGCTGCAAACAAACATCGTGCGTGTTTGTTCTATGGTGTTTTGTTTTGCTCCTAAGTGAAGTTACGACGAGGAGAATTTGCCAAATTCTGGTACCTACTGTGAGCGGCGGGTGTGTATGTGTACTGTGCCCCTGCGTTTCACGTCGGACGTGGCGAAGTGATGGAGCAAAACCATTCTCATGATAAATGAGAAATGCGTGCGCGGATGAAACCAGCCTACGAGTTCCTCAACCGAAAGGATTCGAGGAAGCAACCTCCAACGCAAAGATTTGTTGCTGCCAGCTCAGCGCGCAAACGATCGATCGTTGGCAGCAGTATGATAAGATAGCCGAGCGTCTAGCAGGGAGTCGTTCGAGTGTTGTGTAGCGCCGTCGATTGATCACTTTCCACCAGTGCTAACAATCAGTGACTAATACGCGCTGCTTGAGTGAATGTCATTGGATTATTAACAGCCAGGCGTGTGGGAGCAGTGTTTGTTTCCTTAATGTCAGCCTTAGTACTAATATAAAATTATGACCGATACACTGGTGCATTTACAAGGGAGCTTGGCATGAATTCGCGTCTCTGTATAGCTTAGAATTCTTCGCTCACTGCACGCGCCAGCTGTAGAATGCCTGCTGCGACACAATCGCACATCAGTTGTGCTGCCAGCGCTCGACTTGCTTTCCCACATCACAGCTTTGCGCTGCTTTTCGATTGTTATGTTATGTTGCTACTAAAAAAATTCCAAGACAGTGAAGGCAACAGAGCCAAAATGTACATTAAAAAAAGTACGACAAAGTAGGCACAGCTGCTTGTGAACTTACTCCTAATACCTCTACTCGCGTCTGCGTTAAATGTGTGTGCATGTTTTCTTGCGTGTTTGTTTATATTTGTTATTTTCCCTTTTTTTGCATTTTAGATCTTAGTTTTTGCGGTCGCGTTTGTGTGCATCTGTATGAATATGTGAGTGATTCTGTGCGTGTATGTGTTTATTATTCCTATTTCTGTCCTTTTATTTTTGTGTCTGTTCTTGTAAGCATGCCGCATCCACCTCTTCCTTTACAATTTTATTAACTCGTCTCATTCAAAGCACCAAGTCCTGCGAATAGCAGGGCTGGCCTCTTCGATGTCATTAAATCCTTACACTCTTGTCTACCTTGCCTCCTCAGTCTGCCATCTTGCTGTGTTTTCTCCTACTATTCTGACCTTGCTTCTTGTGCTGTTGTCGCAACGTGATTAACCAACTTGCACTAAAGAAACTTCTATCAGCTGTGACGACAGAAACATTGACCGATACAAAATGTTAAAAGCATCACGTGGCTTGCGCAATAACTTCGTCTCTTACCCCTGTTAATGTGTTTATGCATCAGTGCATACGGCAGCTCGCCAGGAGTGCACATGAAAGGGTGCCCTATTGTGCAACAGCATCTTGCGATGTTGTTGCATTCAGTCTTAATAAATAGATGGTTTCGCTGCCCGTCACATGGGGGGGTACACATAACATTGTGCAGTGGATTATCATTTCCTGTCTTGACGCTTTCATCATTACAAATGCAGTTTTCTAGTGCATGGAGTCCAGCAAAGCAGTGCTGTGAGAGCTTTTTCAGCTTTCACCAGTTATTACCTCACCAATATCACTGTCTGAATCTGGCTGTCATTTTGCCTACAGCTTATAATGAACAAAGTGACTCACTAAAACACGTTCAACCTTGCTAAGCATTTTTCCGGTACGTAAATATGACAAAAAAATGCTAGCAAAGTTATTCACGTTAATAATTGTGCTTGCATTCGCGTTAATGCCAGAGTCAGATAAAGAAATTAAAAATTGGCTATGACAAGGCTGCGATTTTCAGTGCATATTGCTAACAGAGCCATAAAGCGTGCTCTGACTACTGTTATTTCAACATGGGGCACGACAAACTTGACGATGGCTGCCTGAATGAGCATTTTGGGCCTCAATAAGCTAATGATGTTTTATATTTATTCGCTTATTCTCATTACTTGTGTGAGCCAGATAACCAAAATAAACAATGCAACCACATGAATGTGCTTTGGCGTGCAAGCTGCTAACAGTGGATGTCAGTTTCGTGTTGACTACTGGTATCGCAGCTGCACTGGCTATGACATGACTGCGCTTTTCAGTGCATATTGCTAACAGAGCCATAAAGCGTGCTCTGACTACTGTTATTTCAACATGGGGCCCGATAAACTCGACGATGGCTGCCTGAATGAGCATCTTGGGCCTCAATAAGCTAATGATGTTTTATATTTATTCTCTTATTCTCATTACTTGTGTGAGCCAGATAACCAAACTAAACAATGCAACCACATGAATGTGCTTTGGCGTGCAAGCTGCTAACAGTGGATGTCAGTTTCGTGTTGACTACTGGTATCGCAGCTGCACTGGCTATGACATGACTGCGCTTTTCAGTGCATATTGCTAACAGAGCCATAAAGCGTGCTCTGACTACTGTTATTTCAACATGGGGCCCGATAAACTCGACGATGGCTGCCTGAATGAGCATCTTGGGCCTCAATAAGCTAATGATGTTTTATATTTATTCTCTTATTCTCATTACTTGTGTGAGCCAGATAACCAAACTAAACAATGCAACCACATGAATGTGCTTTGGCGTGCAAGCTGCTAACAGTGGATGTCAGTTTCGTGTTGACTACTGGTATCGCAGCTGCACTGGCTATGACATGACTGCGCTTTTCAGTGCATATTGCTAACAGAGCCATAAAGCGTGCTCTCACTACTGTTATTTCAACATGGGGCCCGATAAACTCGACGATGGCTGCCTGAATGAGCATCTTGGGCCTCAATAAGCTAATGATGTTTTATATTTATTCTCTTATTCTCATTACTTGTGTGAGCCAGATAACCAAACTAATCAATGCAACCACATGAATGTGCTTTGGCGTGCAAGCTGCTAACAGTGGATGTCAGTTTCGTGTTGACTACTGGTATCGCAGCTGCACTGGCTATGACATGACTGCGCTTTTCAGTGCATATTGCTAACAGAGCCATAAAGCGTGCTCTGACTACTGTTATTTCAACATGGGGCCCGATAAACTCGACGATGGCTGCCTGAATGAGCATCTTGGGCCTCAATAAGCTAATGATGTTTTATATTTATTCTCTTATTCTCATTACTTGTGTGAGCCAGATAACCAAACTAAGCAATGCAACCACATGAATGTGCTTTGGCGTGCAAGCTGCTAACAGTGGATGTCAGTTTCGTGTTGACTACTGGTATCGCAGCTGCACTGGCTATGACATGACTGCGCTTTTCAGTGCATATTGCTAACAGAGCCATAAAGCGTGCTCTGACTACTGTTATTTCAACATGGGGCCCGATAAACTCGACGATGGCTGCCTGAATGAGCATCTTGGGCCTCAATAAGCTAATGATGTTTTATATTTATTCTCTTATTCTCATTACTTGTGTGAGCCAGATAACCAAACTAAACAATGCAACCACATGGATGTGCTTTGGCGTGCAAGCTGCTAACAGTGGATGTCAGTTTCGTGTTGACTACTGGTATCGCAGCTGCACTGGCTATGACATGACTGCGCTTTTCAGTGCATATTGCTAACAGAGCCATAAAGCGTGCTCTGACTACTGTTATTTCAACATGGGGCCCGATAAACTAGACGATGGCTGCCTGAATGAGCATCTTGGGCCTCAATAAGCTATTGATGTTTTATATTTATTCTCTTATTCTCATTACTTGTGTGAGCCAGATAACCAAACTAAACAATGCAACCACATGAATGTGCTTTGGCGTGCAAGCTGCTAACAGTGGATGTCAGTTTCGTGTTGACTACTGGTATCGCAGCTGCACTGGCTATGACATGACTGCGCTTTTCAGTGCATATTGCTAACAGAGCCATAAAGCGTGCTCTGACTACTGTTATTTCAACATGGGGCCCGATAAACTCGACGATGGCTGCCTGAATGAGCATCTTGGGCCTCAATAAGCTAATGATGTTTTATATTTATTCTCTTATTCTCATTACTTGTGTGAGCCAGATAACCAAACTAAACAATGCAACCACATGAATGTGCTTTGGCGTGCAAGCTGCTAACAGTGGATGTCAGTTTCGTGTTGACTACTGGTATCGCAGCTGCACTGGCTATGACATGACTGCGCTTTTCAGTGCATATTGCTAACAGAGCCATAAAGCGTGCTCTGACTACTGTTATTTCAACATGGGGCCCGACAAACTCGACGATGGCTGCCTGAATGAGCATCTTGGGCCTCAATAAGCTAATGATGTTTTATATTTATTCTCTTATTCTCATTACTTGTGTGAGCCAGATAACCAAACTAAACAATGCAACCACATGAATGTGCTTTGGCGTGCAAGCTGCTAACAGTGGATGTCAGTTTCGTGTTGACTACTGGTATCGCAGCTGCACTGGCTATGACATGACTGCGCTTTTCAGTGCATATTGCTAACAGAGCCATAAAGCGTGCTCTGACTACTGTTATTTCAACATGGGGCCCGATAAACTCGACGATGGCTGCCTGAATGAGCATCTTGGGCCTCAATAAGCTAATGATGTTTTATATTTATTCTCTTATTCTCATTACTTGTGTGAGCCAGATAACCAAACTAAACAATGCAACCACATGAATGTGCTTTGGCGTGCAAGCTGCTAACAGTGGATGTCAGTTTCGTGTTGACTACTGGTATCGCAGCTGCACTGGCTATGACATGACTGCGCTTTTCAGTGCATATTGCTAACAGAGCCATAAAGCGTGCTCTGACTACTGTTATTTCAACATGGGGCCCGACAAACTCGACGATGGCTGCCTGAATGAGCATCTTGGGCCTCAATAAGCTAATGATGTTTTATATTTATTCTCTTATTCTCATTACTTGTGTGAGCCAGATAACCAAACTAAACAATGCAACCACATGAATGTGCTTTGGCGTGCAAGCTGCTAACAGTGGATGTCAGTTTCGTGTTGACTACTGGTATCGCAGCTGCACTGGCTATGACATGACTGCGCTTTTCAGTGCATATTGCTAACAGAGCCATAAAGCGTGCTCTGACTACTGTTATTTCAACATGGGGCCCGATAAACTCGACGATGGCTGCCTGAATGAGCATCTTGGGCCTCAATAAGCTAATGATGTTTTATATTTATTCTCTTATTCTCATTACTTGTGTGAGCCAGATAACCAAACTAAACAATGCAACCACATGAATGTGCTTTGGCGTGCAAGCTGCTAACAGTGGATGTCAGTTTCGTGTTGACTACTGGTATCGCAGCTGCACTGGCTATGACATGACTGCGCTTTTCAGTGCATATTGCTAACAGAGCCATAAAGCGTGCTCTGACTACTGTTATTTCAACATGGGGCCCGATAAACTCGACAATGGCTGCCTGAATGAGCATCTTGGGCCTCAATAAGCTAATGATGTTTTATATTTATTCTCTTATTCTCATTACTTGTGTGAGCCAGATAACCAAACTAAACAATGCAACCACATGAATGTGCTTTGGCGTGCAAGCTGCTAACAGTGGATGTCAGTTTCGTGTTGACTACTGGTATCGCAGCTGCACTGGCTATGACATGACTGCGCTTTTCAGTGCATATTGCTAACAGAGCCATAAAGCGTGCTCTGACTACTGTTATTTCAACATGGGGCCCGATAAACTCGACGATGGCTGCCTGAATGAGCATCTTGGGCCTCAATAAGCTAATGATGTTTTATATTTATTCTCTTATTCTCATTACTTGTGTGAGCCAGATAACCAAACTAAACAATGCAACCACATGAATGTGCTTTGGCGTGCAAGCTGCTAACAGTGGATGTCAGTTTCGTGTTGACTACTGGTATCGCAGCTGCACTGGCTATGTCATGACTGCGCTTTTCAGTGCATATTGCTAACAGAGCCATAAAGCGTGCTCTGTCTACTGTTATTTCAACATGGGGCCCGATAAACTCGACGATGGCTGCCTGAATGAGCATCTTGGGCCTCAATAAGCTAATGATGTTTTATATTTATTCTCTTATTCTCATTACTTGTGTGAGCCAGATAACCAAACTAAACAATGCAACCACATGAATGTGCTTTGGCGTGCAAGCTGCTAACAGTGGATGTCAGTTTCGTGTTGACTACTGGTATCGCAGCTGCACTGGCTATGACATGACTGCGCTTTTCAGTGCATATTGCTAACAGAGCCATAAAGCGTGCTCTCACTACTGTTATTTCAACATGGGGCCCGATAAACTCGACGATGGCTGCCTGAATGAGCATCTTGGGCCTCAATAAGCTAATGATGTTTTATATTTATTCTCTTATTCTCATTACTTGTGTGAGCCAGATAACCAAACTAAACAATGCAACCACATGAATGTGCTTTGGCGTGCAAGCTGCTAACAGTGGATGTCAGTTTCGTGTTGACTACTGGTATCGCAGCTGCACTGGCTATGACATGACTGCGCTTTTCAGTGCATATTGCTAACAGAGCCATAAAGCGTGCTCTCACTACTGTTATTTCAACATGGGGCCCGATAAACTCGACGATGGCTGCCTGAATGAGCATCTTGTGCCTCAATAAGCTAATGATGTTTTATATTTATTCTCTTATTCTCATTACTTGTGTGAGCCAGATAACCAAAATAAACAATGCAACCAGATGAATGTGCTTTGGCGTGCAAGCTGCTAACAGTGGATGTCAGTTTCGTGTTGACTACTGGTATCGCAGCTGCACTGGCTATGACATGACTGCGCTTTTCAGTGCATATTGCTAACAGAGCCATAAAGCGTGCTCTGACTACTGTTATTTCAACATGGGGCCCGATAAACTCGACGATGGCTGCCTGAATGAGCATCTTGGGCCTCAATAAGCTAATGATGTTTTATATTTATTCTCTTATTCTCATTACTTGTGTGAGCCAGATAACCAAACTAAACAATGCAACCACATGAATGTGCTTTGGCGTGCAAGCTGCTAACAGTGGATGTCAGTTTCGTGTTGACTACTGGTATCGCAGCTGCACTGGCTATGACATGACTGCGCTTTTCAGTGCATATTGCTAACAGAGCCATAAAGCGTGCTCTGACTACTGTTATTTCAACATGGGGCCCGATAAACTCGACGATGGCTGCCTGAATGAGCATCTTGGGCCTCAATAAGCTAATGATGTTTTATATTTATTCTCTTATTCTCATTACTTGTGTGAGCCAGATAACCAAACTAAACAATGCAACCACATGAATGTGCTTTGGCGTGCAAGCTGCTAACAGTGGATGTCAGTTTCGTGTTGACTACTGGTATCGCAGCTGCACTGGCTATGACATGACTGCGCTTTTCAGTGCATATTGCTAACAGAGCCATAAAGCGTGCTCTCACTACTGTTATTTCAACATGGGGCCCGATAAACTCGACGATGGCTGCCTGAATGAGCATCTTGGGCCTCAATAAGCTAATGATGTTTTATATTTATTCTCTTATTCTCATTACTTGTGTGAGCCAGATAACCAAACTAAACAATGCAACCACATGAATGTGCTTTGGCGTGCAAGCTGCTAACAGTGGATGTCAGTTTCGTGTTGACTACTGGTATCGCAGCTGCACTGGCTATGACATGACTGCGCTTTTCAGTGCATATTGCTAACAGAGCCATAAAGCGTGCTCTGACTACTGTTATTTCAACATGGGGCCCGATAAACTCGACGATGGCTGCCTGAATGAGCATCTTGGGCCTCAATAAGCTAATGATGTTTTATATTTATTCTCTTATTCTCATTACTTGTGTGAGCCAGATAACCAAACTAAGCAATGCAACCACATGAATGTGCTTTGGCGTGCAAGCTGCTAACAGTGGATGTCAGTTTCGTGTTGACTACTGGTATCGCAGCTGCACTGGCTATGACATGACTGCGCTTTTCAGTGCATATTGCTAACAGAGCCATAAAGCGTGCTCTGACTACTGTTATTTCAACATGGGGCCCGATAAACTCGACGATGGCTGCCTGAATGAGCATCTTGGGCCTCAATAAGCTAATGATGTTTTATATTTATTCTCTTATTCTCATTACTTGTGTGAGCCAGATAACCAAACTAAACAATGCAACCACATGAATGTGCTTTGGCGTGCAAGCTGCTAACAGTGGATGTCAGTTTCGTGTTGACTACTGGTATCGCAGCTGCACTGGCTATGACATGACTGCGCTTTTCAGTGCATATTGCTAACAGAGCCATAAAGCGTGCTCTGACTACTGTTATTTCAACATGGGGCCCGATAAACTCGACGATGGCTGCCTGAATGAGCATCTTGGGCCTCAATAAGCTATTGATGTTTTATATTTATTCTCTTATTCTCATTACTTGTGTGAGCCAGATAACCAAACTAAACAATGCAACCACATGAATGTGCTTTGGCGTGCAAGCTGCTAACAGTGGATGTCAGTTTCGTGTTGACTACTGGTATCGCAGCTGCACTGGCTATGACATGACTGCGCTTTTCAGTGCATATTGCTAACAGAGCCATAAAGCGTGCTCTGACTACTGTTATTTCAACATGGGGCCCGATAAACTCGACGATGGCTGCCTGAATGAGCATCTTGGGCCTCAATAAGCTAATGATGTTTTATATTTATTCTCTTATTCTCATTACTTGTGTGAGCCAGATAACCAAACTAAACAATGCAACCACATGAATGTGCTTTGGCGTGCAAGCTGCTAACAGTGGATGTCAGTTTCGTGTTGACTACTGGTATCGCAGCTGCACTGGCTATGACATGACTGCGCTTTTCAGTGCATATTGCTAACAGAGCCATAAAGCGTGCTCTGACTACTGTTATTTCAACATGGGGCCCGACAAACTCGACGATGGCTGCCTGAATGAGCATCTTGGGCCTCAATAAGCTAATGATGTTTTATATTTATTCTCTTATTCTCATTACTTGTGTGAGCCAGATAACCAAACTAAACAATGCAACCACATGAATGTGCTTTGGCGTGCAAGCTGCTAACAGTGGATGTCAGTTTCGTGTTGACTACTGGTATCGCAGCTGCACTGGTTATGACATGACTGCGCTTTTCAGTGCATATTGCTAACAGAGCCATAAAGCGTGCTCTGACTACTGTTATTTCAACATGGGGCCCGATAAACTCGACGATGGCTGCCTGAATGAGCATCTTGGGCCTCAATAAGCTAATGATGTTTTATATTTATTCTCTTATTCTCATTACTTGTGTGAGCCAGATAACCAAACTAAACAATGCAACCACATGAATGTGCTTTGGCGTGCAAGCTGCTAACAGTGGATGTCAGTTTCGTGTTGACTACTGGTATCGCAGCTGCACTGGCTATGACATGACTGCGCTTTTCAGTGCATATTGCTAACAGAGCCATAAAGCGTGCTCTGACTACTGTTATTTCAACATGGGGCCCGACAAACTCGACGATGGCTGCCTGAATGAGCATCTCGGGCCTCAATAAGCTAATGATGTTTTATATTTATTCTCTTATTCTCATTACTTGTGTGAGCCAGATAACCAAACTAAACAATGCAACCACATGAATGTGCTTTGGCGTGCAAGCTGCTAACAGTGGATGTCAGTTTCGTGTTGACTACTGGTATCGCAGCTGCACTGGCTATGACATGACTGCGCTTTTCAGTGCATATTGCTAACAGAGCCATAAAGCGTGCTCTGACTACTGTTATTTCAACATGGGGCCCGATAAACTCGACGATGGCTGCCTGAATGAGCATCTTGGGCCTCAATAAGCTAATGATGTTTTATATTTATTTTCTTATTCTCATTACTTGTGTGAGCCAGATAACCAAACTAAACAATGCAACCACATGAATGTGCTTTGGCGTGCAAGCTGCTAACAGTGGATGTCAGTTTCGCGTTGACTACTGGTATCGCAGCTGCACTGGCTATGACATGACTGCGCTTTTCAGTGCATATTGCTAACAGAGCCATAAAGCGTGCTCTGACTACTGTTATTTCAACATGGGGCCCGATAAACTCGACGATGGCTGCCTGAATGAGCATCTTGGGCCTCAATAAGCTAATGATGTTTTATATTTATTCTCTTATTCTCATTACTTGTGTGAGCCAGATAACCAAACTAAACAATGCAACCACATGAATGTGCTTTGGCGTGCAAGCTGCTAACAGTGGATGTCAGTTTCGTGTTGACTACTGGTATCGCAGCTGCACTGGCTATGACATGACTGCGCTTTTCAGTGCATATTGCTAACAGAGCCATAAAGCGTGCTCTGACTACTGTTATTTCAACATGGGGCCCGATAAACTCGACGATGGCTGCCTGAATGAGCATCTTGGGCCTCAATAAGCTAATGATGTTTTATATTTATTCTCTTATTCTCATTACTTGTGTGAGCCAGATAACCAAACTAAACAATGCAACCACATGAATGTGCTTTGGCGTGCAAGCTGCTAACAGTGGATGTCAGTTTCGTGTTGACTACTGGTATCGCAGCTGCACTGGCTATGTCATGACTGCGCTTTTCAGTGCATATTGCTAACAGAGCCATAAAGCGTGCTCTGTCTACTGTTATTTCAACATGGGGCCCGATAAACTCGACGATGGCTGCCTGAATGAGCATCTTGGGCCTCAATAAGCTAATGATGTTTTATATTTATTCTCTTATTCTCATTACTTGTGTGAGCCAGATAACCAAACTAAACAATGCAACCACATGAAGGTGCTTTGGCGTGCAAGCTGCTAACAGTGGATGTCAGTTTCGTGTTGACTACTGGTATCGCAGCTGCACTGGCTATGACATGACTGCGCTTTTCAGTGCATATTGCTAACAGAGCCATAAAGCGTGCTCTCACTACTGTTATTTCAACATGGGGCCCGATAAACTCGACGATGGCTGCCTGAATGAGCATCTTGGGCCTCAATAAGCTAATGATGTTTTATATTTATTCTCTTATTCTCATTACTTGTGTGAGCCAGATAACCAAACTAAACAATGCAACCACATGAATGTGCTTTGGCGTGCAAGCTGCTAACAGTGGATGTCAGTTTCGTGTTGACTACTGGTATCGCAGCTGCACTGGCTATGACATGACTGCGCTTTTCAGTGCATATTGCTAACAGAGCCATAAAGCGTGCTCTCACTACTGTTATTTCAACATGGGGCCCGATAAACTCGACGATGGCTGCCTGAATGAGCATCTTGTGCCTCAATAAGCTAATGATGTTTTATATTTATTCTCTTATTCTCATTACTTGTGTGAGCCAGATAACCAAAATAAACAATGCAACCAGATGAATGTGCTTTGGCGTGCAAGCTGCTAACAGTGGCTGTCAGTTTCGTGTTGACTACTGGTATCGCAGCTGCACTGGTAAATGACATGACTGCGCTTTTCAGTGCATACTGCTAACAGAGCCATAAAGCGTGCTCTGACTACTGTTATTTCAACATGGGGCCCGACAAACTCGACGATGGCTGCCTGAATGAACATTTTGGGCCTCAATAAGCTAATGATGTTTTATATCTATTCTCTTATTCTCATTACTTGTGTGAGCCAGATAACCAAAATAAACAATGCAACCACATGAATGTGCTTTGGCGTGCAAGCTGCTAACCAGCCCTCAAAGCGATTGCCGTCCATTTCCTCGTTTTAGTCGCCTGTCTTTTGGCCTCGGAATACATCCAAGCAGCCGTCGACGAAGCCATCCTTGCTGCCGATGTGCGTGACGATGAGGCGCTGACCTTTACCAGAAGGTTGTTTTAGACCCGTCGTTAGGCCATTTGCTCGAGCGAACAGGCGTCCGCGCTTCTGCACCACGGTGTCTGTCCACACGATCGACCGAGTGTGTCCCGCCGTCACCCATGTCTCGTACAGGTATATCTTTCGGCCTTCCGCTCGGTAGCGCTCCACGTCACGGAGGTAGCGATTCCGCCAATCAGTTATGTCATCCCGGTCGATAAGCAGCAAGTTGCGGCTTCTCTTTTCGTGCTTGAAGGCGATCTCGGCAAGCAGGCGACGCACAGTACACCGGCTTAGTGATGGGAGTTCCATACTCTCCGAGAACTCGCTAGTGATCTTCTCGACCGTCGGTATCTCGTTGCGGCGAAAGAAATCGTGCACACATGATCTCAGCGCACACAACGTGAAGCTGTCAAACTTCGCGCTGCGTCTTCTCCGCATTGCGTGGGAGCTTTCGCGACGGCGTCGTCAGTTTGCCACCCGAAAAAATGCGAAGCTTTAACTTCCTCCCTCACCCTGAACACAGTCCTTTCGCTGACACCGAGCATGTCAGCGACAAACTTGCTCGTCCCCTCTACGCTGCGTTCAGGCTCCCTGCTTCGCCAAAACGTGTAGCAGTGGAAGATCATGTTGCGTGAATCGCTGTTCAGGATGCGGCCGCTCTTGCTCTTGCCGAGGCTCCTTGGTGGTGTGATCATCGATGCGACACAAGGCTCGTTCGGCAACAAAGGCTCGCGTTCCGATGTCACCTCGCTGGGCTCCATGGCGGAAAAGAGGTACGGAATGCCGTGCGCGAACGTGCGTGAACTCACGAGATTGTAGGATCGCAACCGCAAAAAAAATAAACAAGTAGCAATTAAAAAATAAGCCTCACACATTTAAAAAATAAGCTTGTGAAAACACACAAAAAGTACATATGAATCCTCTGCTATTGAGCCAGACTGTTTTGTAATTACACGCCCGGTGCCGTCGATCTCGCTCCGTAGCAGACGACGCACAGCGATGTAGAAGGCACAGAGTTATTTTTCTCTCGCGATCCGGCATGTGCTGAAGCATTTGCATCATGATAGTTTTACTAAACCACTCATCAAGGTACACAAATCTTATTTATACCGAGAAATACGCGTTTTAGAAGCAGTCACAATTTTTTGAGCGGGACTATTTCTTTAGTCGCGGAGGCAATTGGCTGCTGCGCTTCGGTCATTTGGGCGGGGCCTCTCCTGTCTTCTAAAGTTGTACCCGACTATAAAGTGCGACATGCAACTTATTCAGCGACAAACGATACCAGGACGTTAATAACACAATGCATAAAAGTATGCACTATCACAACAACTGCCGTCTTAATGGGAAAAAAACGAACAAGCGCATTTCTATTGCGCTTGTAGCTTTTCTTGGCTTCAAAAACGCCCTGGTGAGCGTCTACATGCACCTTTCCGCTCCCTTGTTCGCCAATCTGCGTCAAAGTTAGAAACTGTCTCTCCCTACAAACACTGAGCCGACGAGCGCAAACAACTATAAGGGAAGAGAGAAAGTCAATTTAAAAACTTTAGGAAGTACAATTACTCCTTCGTAGATAGGAAAATTTCAGTACGGCAAAAAAAAATGAAATGAGTATTCGTAAGATGAGTGAGAACACAAAGGAGAAGTCACCACCATTGGTGAAGCAGCAAAAAAACGTCTTAATAGAAACGAAGAAGGACATCAAACAAGGAATCCGAAAGCAAGAAGAGAACAATATATTTTAAGAAAGCAGCACAATCGTCTCGTAAAAATTTCGTCATTCCAGCAGAAATTTTCGCTATGCATTAATACATTAGTGGTTTGGTATAGCAGTTTAGTAGGAGATAAACCAAAAAACTTCAGAAGTTTCTTCTTAATGACGAATGATTCTTTAAGCTCAGATCATTGGCAAGGTTTCATACGGGGAATAGCATTTTCTGTTATTCTTCCTTGTCAGTTGGCTTTTTCTATTTTTCTATCATCATTTCGTGGCCAAAGATTGCTCGTGTGTTTTAAGACTATATGAGGAACACGCGAATCATTAAAAGGGCTTTATTAGAAAGGTCAAGAGGAAAGTAAGGAAGGAAAATATTAGGGAAATAACAGATTCTCTTTCTTATGGGCATAATAATTGGCAGGAGGTATTTATGGTTTGGGGTTCCCTCTTTGCTTCTATATTTGAAGAGTTTCACAAAGGATACAGAGATCGATATGCGAAGGAAGCTCTATCTTACCAACGAATCAATGTTTGAACCTATATAAGTTTTCATGTCTCCTAAAGTAGAACTTTCTTTGGTTATTTTTGCTTTTTTCTTTTGTTGCTGTTCGGCGGTAATCTTTAAGGAACGTGTGAAATTTTTTGGCGTTCCTGACCAAATGGGCAGACCTCGTCAGAAACTGCCGTCCTTGCGTCCTCCTTGCGGTATACCATTGCAAAAATAAATCTACTTAAAATAAATTACGCTTCATGGCAGGTTACTACAAAAGGTACTACATTACAGATTTACGGATCTAAGCAGTTTTTCGTCCTTCCAGGAGTTACAAAGGCCACTGCTGCCCACAGACGATTTTACCTAAACAAAAATACTAACTCTGGGACGAGGCGGCATTCTGTAGATTTCAGGGAATAAATATTAAGCCCCTGGTAGCAAAAGGGTGAACGAGAGGGCAAACTGAATCATTTTCTATCCCCGCTTTTCTGTTATTCCTCGATCCGTGGCTCTGCTGCGCTGTTAGTTATCAACATTGGTGGCATGTTTGCTGCGTATGAAATTATGGCTTTTTGTAATCAAAGTCCGTATAGTACGCAACAAGCGAAAAACTAGCCCTGTGCGGTTGTCGGCCAAAAAGCAGAGGGGAAAATATTATAAAGTAATGCAAGCTCAGTTTTGAGGGAATGAAAACTGGTAGCACGAACTAATCTTATGCTATTTTAAAACAGTTACACTCCAACCAAACTAAGCTTCGCTGCCGATTGCTTTGAACGCTTCAAGGTCGCAAGTTCGTTCCCTCTATGCTATTTTTCGTCCTTTCAGCAGACGCTGTTGCAACTCTCGTTGTTTGGGAGTTTATCACGGCTTTCATTTCATTTCATTTCATTTATTTGTCCCTTAAAGGCCCGAAGGCATTACATAAGGGGACGTTTAGCGAACTGTACGGACTATAAGGAGTTGCAGAATTTTTAAACTGGCGCAGAAAAATAGACGAAGACGGTGCGGAGGCGCTGTAAATCGGCTTCTTTCCTCTTCTTTGCATGCAAGCAAAAGGTAGGACAGACGGGAACGAGTAGGCGATCCGTACGGTCTGCGCGCCTTAAACACGCTTGGCAAGAAAAACAAAAAGCTTTTTTTATGTAACGCAATACCTTGAAGAGCTCCGCCGCATTTTTCCCCATCCCTGTACGGCTTTTCCGGTTCCGATTTCTGCCTTCAGTCGGTATTCGTCGTCCGTTTTTTATCCGCTCGTATTCGTGGTTTCCCTCGCCTTGGCGCAACTTGCGCGCTATCGTTGCAGCGTGATGCGAATGAAGCAATTCTTACTTCTATACTTCTCTATGGAGCTCTATAGCTCTTCGCGTGGTTTGTGCTCTTTGTTCCGAATCGCACCTTCTTTCCGAGAGCAGCAGAGCCGAAAACTGCGAGTGGAACTGTGGCCCGTGTGGTAAAAAAAGATCGCACACACGTAGCCGAAGGGAACACAGCACGACGCCAAAACTTGGAGGTACAATTTAGCTACCCCTTAAACACTAGTGGTAGTAGTATAAATAAATATTGACAATTCAAAAAATAACGCTGAAATCTTCTGCTGAGAGTGGTGTCCTTATTTCAGGACTCCAATAGTCATGGCTGTTCCTCTTGCCAGGGACACCCAGTTACGCTGCATCTTCAAGTCTGAACTGAGCAGAGCGTCCTCCCAGATACCACTGGTTGCGCAGTAGTGCAGCGCTTAAAGGATGCACCACAGCCTTCAATTGCATATGCTGATACCGATGGCGCTTGTGATATCCAAATTGCATTACCGAGCAACTCTCACGATAAATCATTAAATTAGCAGCCACCTGCCACGGCAGTCAGATTCCTCACAATCCGGCGAGCAGGTTGTGATAACGTCACAAGGTAACATGACCCTGTTGGCCCATCCAGGTTGCTTCTTCGGGCCATTTTTCGACCATGGCGGGTTGCACGACACCAAGCAGAATCCTGTTTTGGAGATTGCCGACAGGGTGGCCACCATGAAAGGACAAGGTGGCCAATTGGACCAACCTACTTCACCCAATTTTTAGCTCGCAATGCCGACGACGCCGGAATTTCAGCAGAACGGGAGCCTTACCGCTTTCGTATTAAAAATAACTCAGCACTTGAAACTGACGGCGATAAACGGTCAACAGCTAATGCAACGAAGTCAACGAGATGAGATCAACACACGCCGGCTAAGGTCGGCAGCTACCGGCAGATCCAGACGACCTTGGTCCAGCTGAAAGGTCCTTGCCCGCTACTGTGAGAGAACGCGGACATCAATTAACTTTTATCCAAAAAAAAAAACATTGTACTTTCTCACACATGAAACGCGGAGGTGAAAAAAGAAAAAGATGACAAGTGGCAAGATTTACGGCGGTCAAAGATGTAGAAAATGACGAAAAAGATGGCATGGAAGAATGACGGGGCAAACGGTATAGGCGTCAAAGAGGGAGATAACATGCCAGCTTTAAAAGCGCTTGAGAAAGAATATTAGTTATTGTAAGGCGCGGTAACCGTCTCACTTTTCGGCGGACACCTCAACCGCTTCTTTAGGGAAGGGAGGAAAGTTGGGGTAAAAGAGAAAAGAGGGAAAGGGGTGCCCTACTGGAGGGCTCCCAAATAACTTCGGCCACCTGCAGGAAGAAAAACTTTGACTCAAGGGAGTTTAGAGCACAACGGTCCCTTGGCCCCTGGACAGCCCCACTGCACTCAGACGTCCACGAGTCAGTGACGGTCCGTGACGTCGGCGGTCCGGTCGGTCGCGATTTCTGCGTGTCCGGGTCGCTGAGTGCAACATGGAATCCATTCCTCCCAGGAGGTCAGGTGATCCAGGCCCCGCAGGGGAGTATCCCCTCCGGTGCCTTCAACGTGCACTGAGCACACGAGTGCTGCATGACGAATATGGTATTTCTTTCGCTCCCTTCTTTCACTCCTACCTTCCTCCCTCCCCTCACGCCATGATGAGGAGCCCACAAAAGTATGACACAGTTAGTGTGTCCTTCATGTCCTAAAAAAACAATCAGCAATGGCAGAGGGGGACAGGGCAGCCGATAGAAATGTGGCAATGCCAGAAAGGAAGCCTCAGTGTTCAAGCCATGGTTTCTAAACATTGGGTGTTCCCAGTAGCTTACGAATGCCTCGGTTGCAAAGGAAGGCGCATCGCCGGCTGCTGTTCCGGTATTACCGGTCCCGTTTTTCCTTTGGTGCCGCTCCGTAGGCCCCAGCTGAGCTTCGCCTGTTCCTGTGTTCCAATAGCGGCTTCCACAACCACCCGCAACGTCAAAATTCACCCGGTGAAATTTTGGGAAATGACGCAGTCAAATTTGTAAGTGGCCATCGTGTAGAGTACGCTCGTTTATGTTCGGAAATCGCTCTTTGTTTGAATCGCAAAGGTGAAATTTCGTGGGTGGCCTGGCAAAATTTTTCCAAATTTCCTGGCCAAATTTGCAGGTCGCCTACGTGTCAGGCATGCTCATTTATGGTTGGAGATAGCTCTTATTCCAGATCGGCCAAGATCAATTTCGGGAGTGGCCCGGCACAATCTTCACGCTGCCATCGTGTTGGGCATGCTCATTTTTGGTTGGACATAGATAGCTCTTAGTGTGAATCGGCCATGTTCATATTTCGGGAGTGGCCCGGCAAAACATTTGTAAATGGCATCGCCAAATTTGCAGGACGCCATCCTGTCGGACACGCTCATTTATGGATGGACATAGCTCTTAGTGTGAATCGGCCACGGTCAAATTTCGGGAGTGGCCCGGGAAAAGATTTGTAAATGGCATCGCCAAATTTGCAGGACGCCATCTTTTCGGACACGCTCATTTATGGTTGGACATGGCCCTTAGTGTGAATCGGCCACGGTCAAGTTTCGGCAGTGGATCGCCGTAATCTGCAGGTCGCCATCGTGTCCGTCACTCACCCACAGCTGCACATAGATCTTAGTCTGAATAGGCCAAGGTGAAATTTCGGGAGCTGCCAGGCCAAATTTTTTTGCAGCCCACCATCGTGTCGGGCACGCTCATTTTGGTTGGACATAGCTCTCCTTATGGATCGGCCACGCTCAAATTTCTGGAGTGGCCCGTAAAAAGCTTTGTAAATGGCCCGGCCAAATCTCCAGGTCACCACCGTGTAGGGCATGCACATTTACGGTTCGATATAGCTCTCAGTATAAATCGGCCAAGGTCAAAGTTTGGGAGTGGCCTGGCAAAAGTTTTGTAAATGGCATCGCCAAATTTGCAGGACGCCATCCTGTCGGACACGCTCATTTATGATTGGACATGGCTCTTAGTGTGAATCGGCTAAGGTCAAGTTTCGGCAGTGGATCGGCGTAATCTGCTGGTCGCCATCACGTCCGTCACTCACTCACAGGTGGACATAGATGTTAGTCCGAATAGGCCAAGGTGAAATTTCGGGAGCCGCCCGGCCAAATTTTTTGCAGCTAACCATCGTGTCGGGCACGCTCATTTTAGTTGGACATAGCTCTCAGTGTGTATCGGCCAAGGTCAAATTTCTCGATTGGCCCGGCAAAAGCTTTGCAAATGGACCGGCCAAATCTCCAGGTCACCACCGTGTAGGGCATGCACGTTTACGGTTCGATATAGCTCTCAGTATAAATCGCCCAAGGTCAAATTTCGGCAGTGGCCCGGCAAAAATTTTTGTAAATGGCATCGCCAAATTTGCAGGACGCCATCCTGTCGGACACGCTCCTTTATATTTGGACATGGCTCTTAGTGTGAATCGGCCAAGGTCAAGTTTCGGCAGTGGATCGCCGTAATCTGCAGGTCGCCATCGTGTCCGTCACTCACCCACAGCTGGACATAGATCTTAGTCCGAATAGGCCAAGGTGAAATTTCGGGAGCTGCCAGGCCAAATTTTTTTGCAGCCCAGAATCGTGTCGAGCACGCTCATTTTGGTTGGACATAGCTCTCAGAGTTGATCGGCCACGCTCGAATTTCTGGAGTGGCCCGGCAAAAGCTTTGTAAATGGCCCTGCCGAATCTCCAGATCACCACCGTGTAGGGCATGCACATTTACGGTTCGGTATAGCTCTTAGTATAAATCAGCCAAGGTCAAATTTTGGAAGTGGCCCGGCAAAATCTGCAGGTCATCATCGTGTCGGGCATGCTCATGTATGGTTGGACAAAGCTCTCAGTATAAATCAGCCAAGCTCAAATTTCGGGAGTGACCCGGCAAAAATTGTAGCTCGCCGTCGTGTCGGGCATGCTCATATATGGTTTTATATTGGTCTTCCCCCGAATAGGCCAAGGTCAAATTTTTGAAGCGGCCCCGCAAATTTTGCACGTCGCCATTCTGTCGGAGACGGTCATTCATGGTTGGACATACACCTCTTTGTCCGAATCGGCCAAGGTCAAATTTAGGGAGTGGCCCGGCCAATTTTCGAAGTCGCCACCATGTCAGGCCGACTCATTTATGGTGGGACATAGCTCTTAATCTGAATCGGCAAATGTCAGATTTCTGGAGTGGCTCCACCAAGTTTGCAGGTCGCCATCGTGTCGGGCATGCTCATGTATGGTTGGACAAAGCTCTTAGTATAAATCAGCCAAGCTCAAATTTCGGGAGTGAACGGGCCAAAAATGCAGCTCGCCGTCGTGTCGGGCATACTCATATATGGTTTTGCTTAGCTCTTCCTCCGAATCGGCCAAGGTCAAATTTCTGGAGTGGCCCCGCAAATTTTGCAGGTCTCCATTGCGTCGGGCACGCTCGTTTACAGTTGGACATATCTCTTAGTCCGAATCGGCCAAGGTCAAATTTCGGGAGTAGCGCGGCCAAATATACAGGTCATCATCGTGTTGAGCCCGCTCATTTATCGTTGGACATAGCTATTAGTCCGAGTCAGCCAAGGTCAAAATTTGGGAGTGGCGCGGCCAAATTTGCAGGTCGCCATCATGTTGGGCACGCTCATTTAGAGTTGGCAATATCTCTTGGTCCGAATCGACCAAGGTCACAATTTGGGAGTGGCCCGGCCAAATTTGCAGGTCGCCATCGTGTAGGGCACGTTCATTTGGGGTTGGACACAGCTCTTAGTCCGAATCGGCCAAGGTCAAATATTGGGAGTGGCCCAGCAGTCGTCCATCCCATCGCAGTTCACCCCTGCAGCACGGCCTTTCTTTGCGCTGTGGTGTCGGCAGGATCGATGCGTGCGCCTTACAATTCCGGGCATAACAAAAAAAATCGAACTTATCGACACCGGCCATTAAACAGTTGACACTCTGCCTACTCCACGCTGCATAAAGTGACCCCACTCATGTATATACAGAGGGTTCGGTCTGAGGTACAAGTTCAACTTACGCCGTGGTGATTCCTCCGAGACAGACCAGTATTATTCAGCAAACTTCGCATCGGACAACCTCCACCGGGTCAGAATTGGCCGCTCTTCGTGCCGCTGTGCAGTATATCGGTGCACAAACACCCCACAAATGGGCTGTGTTCTGTGACTCAAAAGCAGCCTTACAGTATCTATATCTGCTTTAAGCCATGGCGATCACGATCAACTCGTAGCTTAATTAAGACATCTCCAACACCAGGCGCAGGAAGAGGGTCATGACATCATCTTCCAGTGGATACCGGGACGCACTGGCGTTGTTGGAAACGACGCAGCGGACGCTGCAGCTCGAGCGGCTCACGGCAGTGCCAACATTGTCCAGATACCGTACACAAGACCCGACGCAGCAAGACATCTGCGAATGCTTGGCCGAAAAGTGATTTTAGCGTCATGGTCCTCTACTAGCAACTACACATGCCGACTGCACCGCCTAGACCCCTTACTCCGACTCAGTCCTCCGTCCGGCCTCTCCCGCTGCGATGCTAAGCTGTTGTGTCGCCTGTGGCTGGGAGTGGCGTTCACAAATGCCTACTCCCACTTGATCGCAATGGCACACTCTCCTGCGTGTGAGAAGTGTGGGTGCGCCTAAACCATACAACACCTTCGTTGTAACTGCCCTCGGTTTCAGCTTGACCGTGCACTCCTGGCTGCAACACTCCGGCGTTTAGATCCTCGGCCCCTTACTGAAGCCAAGATTCTGGATCCTTGGAGTAAGCCTTCATCGAAGAGGACAGCTTTGAGGGCACTTTTGAAGTTCTTGAAAGACTCAGGATTGAGTGCAAGATTGTGAACAATCAGTGTGTGCCCTGTGTACAGTACAGGTAACGGCCAACAGACACGTGGAAAAGTGATCATATCAATTTGTTCTCTCCCTTTTCTATCTCCCCTCCGTTCTCCTTCCCACGTGTAGGGTAGCATACCGGGCTGGCGCTGCCTAGTTAACCTCTCTGCTTTTCCGTCTTTCTCTCTCTCTCTCTCTCTCTCTCTCTCATTTATTATTGGACATAGCTCTCAGTGTGAATCGGCCAAAGTCAAATTTCGGGAGTGGCCCGGCCAAATCTGCAAGTCACCATCGTGTTGGGCCCGTTCATTTATGGTTGGACATAGCTCTTAGTCCGAATCATCATCATCATCATCATCAGCCTTATTACACCCACTGTAGGGCAAAGGCCTCTCCCATGTCTCTCCAATTAACCCTATCCTTTGCCAGCTGCATCCACCCTTTGCCTGCAAACTTCTTAATCTCATCCGCCCACCTAACCTTCTACCGCCCCCTGCTACGCTTAGTTTCTCTTGGAATCCACTCCGTTACCCTTAAGGACCAGCGGTTATCTTGCCTTCGCATTACATGCCCTGCCAAAGCCCATTTCTTTATCTTGATTTCGACTAGGATGTCATCAACCCGTGTTTGTTCCCTCACCCACTCTGCCCGAATCGACCAAGTTCAAATTTTGGGAGTGGCCCCGAAAATTTTGCAGGTGGGCATCGTGTGGGGCACGCTCATATATGGTTGGACATATATCTTAGTCCGAATCGGCCAAGGCCAAATTTCGTCAGTGCTCCGGAAAATCTGCAGGTCGCCATCGTGTTGGGCATGCCCATTTGTGTTTGCACATAGCTCTAAATCCTAATCGGCCAATGTCCAATTTCTGGAGTGGCCCCGCAAATTTTGCAGGTGGTGGGCATCGTGTCGTGCACGCTCATTTATGGTTGGACAAAGCTCTTAGTCCGAATCGGCCCAGGTCAAATTTCGGGAGTGGCCCGGCGCAATCTGCAAGTCGCCATCGTGTCGGGCACGCTCATTTATCGTTGGACATGGCTGTTATTGTGAATCGGCAAAGGTGAAATTTCGAGTGTTGCGCGGCCAAATCTGCAGGTTGCCATCGTGTCGGGCACGTTCATTTATGGTTGGACACAGCTCTTAGTCCGAATCGGCCGCGTTCAAATTTCGGGGTTGGCCAGGCAAAGTTTTGTAAATGACGTAGCCAAATTCGCAGGTTGCCATCGTGTCGGGCACGCTCATTTATGGTTCGACATAGCTCTTAGTCCGAATCAGCCGCGGTCAAATTTCGGGGTTGGCCAGGCAAACGTTTTGTAAATGGCGTGGCCAAATTCGCAGGTCGCCATCGTGTCGGACAGGTTCATTTATGGTTCGACACAGCTCTTTGACCGAATAGGCCGTGGTCAAATTTCGGGGTTGGCCAGGCAAAATTTTTGCAAATGGGGTGGCCAAATTCGCAGTTCACCATCGTGCCGGGCACGCTAATTTATGGTTCAACATAGCTCTTTGACCGAGTCGGCCGTGGTCAAATTTCGGGGTTGGCCAGGCAAAATTTTTGCAAATGGCGTGGCCAAATTCACAGGTCACCATCGTGCCGGGCACGCTAATTTATGGTTCAACATAGCTCTTCGTCCGAATCGGCCGCGGTCAAATTTCGGGGTTGGCCTGGCAAGGTTTGTAAATGGCGTGGCCAAATTCGCAGGTTGCCATCGTGTCGGTCACGCTCATTTATGGTTCGATATTGCTCTTAGTCCGAATCGGCCGCGGTCAAATTTCGTGAGTGGCCCGGCAATTTTTTTTAAATGGCCCATCCAAATTTGCAGGTGACCATCGTACCGGGCACGCAAATTCATAGTTGGGCATACCTCAGTCAGAATCGGCCCCGGTCAAATTTCGTGAATGGCGTGGCAAATTTTTTGGAAATGGCATGGCCAAACTTGCAGGTCGGCGTCGTGTCGGGCCTGATTAGTCAAGGTTGTATATAGCTCTTAGTTCGAATCGGCCGCGGTCAAATTTAGTGAGCGGCCCGGTAAAAATTTTTTAAAGGGCCCGACCAAAATTGCAGGTGGCCATCGTGTCGGGCAGGCTCATTCATGGTTGGACATTGCTCTTAGTCAGAATCAGCGGCGGTCAAATTTCGCGAGTCTTGTTTCAAAATTTTTGAAATGGCGTGGCCAAATTTGCAGGTCGGCGTCGTGTCGGGCCTGACCATTCATGGTTGGACATAGCTCTTTGTCCGAATCGGCAGCGGTCAAATATCGTGAGTGGCCCGGCAAAATTTTTTAAATTGCCCGTCAAAATTTGCAGGTGGCCATCGTGTCGGGCACGCTCATTCATGGCTGGACATTGCTCTTAGGCAGAATCGGCCGCGGTCAAATTTCGTGAGTTGCCTTGGAAAATTTTTGTAAATGGCGCGGACAAATCTGCAGGTCGCCATCGTGTCGGGCACGCTCATTCATAGTTGGACATAGCACTTAGACCGATTCAGCCGCGGTGAAGTTTCGTGAGTGGCCCGGCAAATTTTTTTAAATGGCCCGTCCAAATTTGCAGGTGGCCATCGTGTCGGGCACGCTCATTCATGGTTGGACACAGCTCTTAGTCAGAATTGGCCGCGGTTGAATTTCGGGAGTGCCCAGGCAAATGTTTTTTAAATGGCGTCCTCAAATTCGCAGGTCGCCTTAGTATCGGGCACGCTCATTTATGATTCGACATATCTCTTAGTCCGAATCGGCCGTTGTCAAATTTCGGGAGTGCCCTGGCAAAATTTTTGTATTTTTGTAAATGGCGTGGAAAATCTGCAGGGCGCCATCGTGTCGGGCCCGCTCATTTACGGTTCGACATAGCTCCTAGTTTGAACCGACCACGGTCAAATTCCGGGAGTGGCCCCTCAAAATGTTTGTAAATGGCCCGGCCAAATTTCGAGGTGGCCATCGTGTCGGGCACGCTCATTCATGGTTGGACATAGCTCTTAGCCCTAATCGGCCCTGTTATATTTTCGAGAGGTTCCCGGCAAATGTTTTGTAAATTCATGGCCAAATGTACAGGTCGCCATCATTACGGGCATGCTCATTCATGGTTGGACATAGCTGTTAGAATCTGCCGCGGTCAAATTTCGGAAGAGCCCTGGCAAAAATTTTGTAAATGGCGTGTCCAAATTTGTAGGTAGCCTTCGTGTCGGGCACGCTCATTTATGATTCGGCATAGCTTTTAGTCCGAATTGGCCGCGGTAAAATTTCAGGGTTGGCCAGGCAAATTTTTTGTAAATGGCGTGGCCAAATCTGCAGGACGCCATCGTGTTGGGCATGGTCATTTATGGTTCGACATAGCTCTTAGTCCGAATCGGCCGCGGTTAAACTTCGCGGTTGGCCAGGCAAAATTGTTGTAAATGGCGTGGCCAAATGTGCAGGTCGCCATCGTGTCGGGCACGCTGATTTATGGTTCGAAATAGCTGTTAGTCCGAATTGGCCGCGGTCAAAATTCGGGGTTGGCCAGGAAAATTTTTTGCAAATGGCGTGGCCAAATCTGCAGGTCGCCATCGTGTTGGGCACGGTCATTTATGGTTCGACATGGCTCTTAGTCCGAATCGGCCGTGGTCATGTTTCGGGGTTGGCCTGGCAAAATTTTTGTAAATGGCGTGGCCAAATTCGCACGTTGCCATCGTGTCGGGCACGCTCATTTATGGTTCGACATGGCTCTTAGTCCGAATCGGCCGCAGGCAAATTTCGGCGTTGGCCAGCCAAAAGGTTTGTAAATAGCGTGGCCAAATTCGCAGGTCGCCATCGTATCGGGCCCGCTCATTCATGGATGAACAAATCTCATATTCCTAATCAGCCGCGGTCAAATTTCGTCAGTGGTCTGGCAAAATTTTTTAAATGGCCCTTCCAAATTTGCAGGTGGCCATCGTGTCGGGCACGTTCATTCAGGTTGGACATAGCTCTCAGTCAGAATTGGGCGCGGTGAAATTTCGTGAGTGGTGCGGCAAAAGTTTTTTAAAAGGCGTGGCCAAATTTGTAGGTCGGCGTCGTGTCAGGCCTGATCAGACATGGCTGGACATAGCTCTTGGTCCGAATCAGCCGCGGTGAACTTTCGTGAGTGGCCCGGCAAATTTTTTTTAAATGCGCCTGCCGAGTATGCAGTATGCCATCGTGTCGGGCCTGATCAGTCATTGTTGGACATAGCTCTTAGTGCGAACGGTCAGATTTCGGGAGTGGCCAGGCAAAAGTTTTTTAAATCGCCTGCGCAAATCTGCTGCTCGCCATCGTGTGCGGGCATGCTCATTTCTGGTTTTACATAGCTTTTTAGTGTGAATAGGGCGCGGTAAAATTTCGGGAGGTGCCCGGAAAAATACTTGGAAATGTCGTGGCCAAATTCGCAGGGCGCCATCGTATTAGGCACGCCCTTCGTTGTTAAACACAGCTTTTAGTCCGAATGAGCCGCAGTCAAATCGGGAGTGGCCCGGGAAAATCTTCTATATCGCCCGGGCAAATTTGCAGGTCGAAATTGTGTCAGTCACCCTCATTCATGGTTGAGCATAGGTCTTAGTCCGAATCGGCTGCGGTTAAATTTCGGGAGTTATTCGGGAAAAGTTTTGCAAATGGCGTGGACAACTTCGGAGGTCGCCATCGTATAGAGCACGCTCTTCATTTTTGGACATAGCTCTTAGTCCGAATCGGCCGCACTCAAATTTTGAGAGTGGCCCGCCAAAAGTTATGCAAATGGCCCGGCCAAATCTACAGGTCGCCATCGTGTGGGGCAGGCTCAGTTATAGTTGGGCATACCTTTTTTCGCGAATCGGCCACGGCAAAATTTCGGACGTGGCCGGGGAAAAGTTTTGTAAATGGCATAGCCAAATTCGCAGCTCGCCATCGTTTCGGGCACGGTCATTTATGGTTCGACATAGCGCTTAGTCCGAATCGGTCACAGTCAAATTTCGGCTGTGCCCAGGCAAATGTGCTGTAAATGTTGTGGCCAAATTCGCAGGTGGCCATCATGTCGGCCACGCTCATTTATTGTTCGACAAAGCTCTTAGTCAGAATTGGCTGCTGTGAAATTTCGGGAGCGGCCTGTCAAATTTTTCAAAAATGGCACGGCCAAATCTGCAGGTCGCAATCGTGTCGGGCCCGCTCATTCATGGTTGGACATAGCTCTTAGTCAGAATTAGCCGTTGTCAAATTTCGGGAGCGCCGCGGCAAAATGTTTGAAAATGGCACGGCCAAATCTCCAGGTCTCCATCGTGTCGGGCACGCTCATTCCTGGTTGGACATAGCTCTTAGTTCGAATCGGCCACGGTGCAATTTCTGAAGTGGCCCGGCTAAATTTGCACGTTGCCATTTAGTCGGGCATTCTCATTTGAGATTAGACATGGTTTTTATTCTGAATCAACCAAGATGAAATTTCGGAAGTGGCCAACAATTTTTTTGAAAAAACCCGTGCAAACTTGCAGGCCATCATATTATCGGGCGCGGTAAACTATGCTTGGACATCGAGTATGATCCATATCGGCCGTGGTCAATTTCGGAGGTGGGCCGGGCCAAATTTTCAAAATAGACCGAGCCAGATTTTCAGGTCGCTATCGTATCGTGTACGGTCAATTTTGGCTGGACATCACTTTTGTCTTATTGAGCCTATTCTGACAAAGTCAATCCGTTGCTATCCTTTGCTTCTCCTGGTTAAACCTAGGTCAAATCAGGACAGAATGTTGAGCGACTTTTGCGCTGAGTAGAGCTACCGTTCCAAAAATGACTGAGTCGTTCCCTGTGCTAAGAGATTATTCTTTCCTTCCAGGTTGCAGGTAATAAAAACTAAAAGGATGGGACGCATCTCTTGGGCTCTCCTGTCTTGCGCTCTTCTTCTGACTTGGGCTTGCCTAGGTCTGGAGGGGCGACCTGGGAAGAGTAAGTTAAGAAATTAAAATTCAAGATTAGATTACAGCATTCGTGTCCTCGCATTCTTCACACCCGAGGGCTATAAGCAGGACGAGACGAAGCGAAAGACCAGACAGCAGTGCCAAGCTGCACCTGTATCTGTGCCCCGACGTTCCCTTCGCCTCAAATGGCCGTTGCCGTTCCTGTGAAAACTGTTATGGTTTTAATTCAGGAATGCTTAATGTCTACATATTCGCAGCGCCGTGACCGGAAATTTTTGGTTGGTCTGGCCACAGTACTAGAAACCACTCTGAAAGTTGGTCCTCTGCCTTATTCTTCGAGAGATGACAAAAAATCAGGGAACGCCAACAACAATAGCTGTATCAGTAGCTTAATTTAAGGTAATCGGAGTTGGTGTCGATGTCGTATATACCCCTCATAATAGGGAAACCCGCGTCACCGTATGGGTCGGAAAGGGTGCTGCTGAGCTAGATTTGCGTGCTGTGAATACTGTGGCACGTATGTTAGAGGTCACGGAGGAGAATGGACAGGTGATGGGCTCTGCTGGTGAAAGTACGTGACTGCTAGTTTATCGGATGTAGTTTCGCACTGCATTCGATAGATGGCGTAGGGACGCATACCGTGTCTGGTTGTACAATGCATCAGCAACTTTCAAAGGGCACGCCTTTTACTTATATGCATACAATATACAAGGCGTCCCCGCTAACTTTAGCCAGGGTTTAAAAATATGGTGTATGGTTTTGGGGGTTTAACGTCCCAAACCGACTCAGGCTATGAGAGACGGCGTAGTGAAGGGCCTCGGAAATTTCGACCACCTGCGGTACTTTAACCTGCACAGACATCGCACTGTACGGCCTCTACAATTTCGCCTCCATCGAAATTCGACCGCCGCGGCCGGGATCGAACCCACGTCTTTTAGGCAAGCAGGGTTTAAAAATATGCCCCGGCACTTAAGATGACACGACCAAATGCATGTTGCTGGCTGCTGTAGGGAGCGACTCACACTATTTTCGGCATAGTGCTTAATTGCATAATTAGTTAAGATTAATTAACTAACTTCGCAAGCGACGAAGATAGGCGAAAAGTGTAACGAGAAAGTTGTAAACGGTCCCCAAAAAGTTCAACTCAACAGTTTCTAGCTTTCCATCTATATGTATCGGCTTTTTTTAGTTCACTGCAGATGCACACGAAATACAAAAGCCAAGTGACATGTCACCTTGTGCTCCGCTATTGCAGCGCTCACAAACGTTCCGTGTAGGATCGAACAGAACATTCAGCCCGGTGAGCTGCCGCTTAAAAGGTGGCAGGGCAGGGACGCATCAGCTGGCTGTGCGATATAGGCAAGCGGTATGCTTCCCTTGTGGCGCTTGATAGCGACAAGCAGACACAGTCCTTACCGCTTGCGTTCGCGTAAATCGCACAGCCAGCGCCCGCGTAGCAGCCCTGTCACCTTTTTAAGCAGCAGCATAACGGCTAAATGATCTACTGATTCGTACACGTAACCTTTGAGAACACTGCAATCGCGGCGCGCTAGCGGGCATGTCACGTGGTATTTTTGTATTTCGCAGGCATCTGCAGTGAGCAAAAAAAAACCGATACGTAATAGATGGACCGTTAGAAACTGTTCAGTTCGACGTTTCGCGGACCTTTCTACAACTTTCTCATTCCACTTTTCCGCCTATCTTCGTTGCTTCCGAGGTTGCTTAATTAATCTCGACTAATTACGCAATTAAGCACAATACAAAAATAGTGTGATTTCCTCCATACAACCGCCAGCAACATGCGTTTGTTCGCGTCGTCTTAGACAGCCGCGGCATATTTTAAATCCCTGGCTAATTTTAGCTTGAACACCCTGTATATTCCTTCATTCAGTTATGTATCCATTCAATTATCTATCCCCCATAATAAAACCTAAAGGTGGGGACGCCGACCAAAAGTAATAAAAAAAACAACAAAGCGACGTTTCGGATCCCGTACGGGAGCCTTGTTCACAATGAAAAGAATCAGGTAGAGCATCAGGATTAAAGACGCTTGAAAAGAGGACGCAGGGAGCGTGCGTATACAGGGGTTAGATTTCTGTTTGCGATTGAGGGTGTGATTAGTCGTTTGAATAAGGCGAAGCCGACGGTACAGCTTCTTTTCAGTTACCAGCACGCGTGCCCTACCCCGGTCAATATCGTGGCCAGTTGATACGGAGTGTTCGGCGATAGCATTAGAGTTCACTTTTAGGTTTTTAATATCATTCCATAGTTTATGCGCCTTTTTAAAATCACCAGTCTCGCCGACGTAGACTCTGTTTCTACGTTTGGTCGGCATCCCCCTTTTTAAGTGTTATTGTGCGATGCTTGACAACAGAGGCTGGGGCCAAAGGGTGATCATCAAGGTCGAAGATGTCGCGAAAAGTGGATAGAAGGCATCGCAGGTCATAAGCTTGTGCTGGGGGCAGTTCAGAATCGATCATTTCGTAATCGTCAGCTGGTGTAACGGTAGGCCATTGTAGTAGCACTGAGCAGGACGCAGCTGGCCATAGCCGATATGATAATTTCGGCGTAACGGCAGAGCGTGGCGAGCGTCATGCCTTGTGGGAGCGGGTGGAAAATCAAGGCAAAGTTGATGACCGGAAGTTACGCTCGGTTTGCATACATTGTGACGGTAGCATGGGCAAGCGCAATAGTGCGGGGCAGGCAATCAGTAGGTGGTGTGACGATGTAGTCACCATCGCAGACGGGTGGGTCTGACGAGAAATACATGTAAGTGACGGGTTTGGGGAGCAAGCGGACAATGTCGACAGTAGAAAGACGGGGCACAACTGGAAGCGGCGACTGTGCATAAAAAGGAAGGTCAAGCTCAACAACAGTTGTGGCGCACTCGACGAGGGCGGAATGATCAGAAAGGAAGTCAAGTCCGAGGATAACGTCGTGAGGGCTCTACTTCAGGACGGTAAACAGGAAAGAAGTATGGCGGCCAGAGATCGTCACATGGGCTGTGCGTAGTCCGACCACCGGACGCATCCCGCCGTCGGCGACGTGGACAACGGTTGTTGGGGCAGGCTTCAGTTCTTTGTTGAGGCTATGGTATAGGTGTGAACTCGTGACGCATACTTGCGCACCCATATCAATCAGAGCTGTGACAGGTACTCCGTAAACGTGAATGCCGTGCAAATTACGTCATGCGCGAAGAGCTAAGCAAGGATTTCTGAGCCAGGTCTGTACTGCAGCATCACCTCGACACGCCTCAGAGCCTACTTTCAAGTATGGAAATGCCTGCTAGCGCCAGGGGGGGGGGGGGGGGGGGGTGAAACTGCGACTGTGGGTCGAACGGGACTTGCGGCGCATGGGAAACGGTGAGCGGCTGGAGGAGAATTCTGGACGTCAGCGACAGTGCTTTGCTCGTTCATATTGGGCGACAATGACAGGGTCGTTCTTCGGTTCGACGACAGCTGGGAAAACACAGAACGTGTGAGCACAGAACTAGCGATTGCAACAGTGACAGGCGATGAAGCCAAATCAGGAACAGTAGAAACAAATCGTCCTTTCTTCGAGTGATTGCAAGTCGGAAGGGTTACGTCGACTCGGGGCGTAGTATACTGAGGTCGTCCATTATTGATCTCAGAAATGTCAGGTGCTTGTGAAGTAGGCATGCGGGTGACAGACTGGAAGCCGAGGTAAGCAAATTCTAGGAGGACTGCGGCTTGGATCAAAGAGACGGCGGGTAGCCGATAGGCTGCATCTGTTGGCTTCATGGGGACATGACCTTAAGTTCCCGTCGTGCGCTGCGGTCAAATTTTCAGGCGGTGCTGAGGGTAGTCGGGGCATAAAATCTTCACATTACAATATTACTGCCGTGTTACGAAGGCGGGTAAGCTGCGTACTAATATGTCGGCTTTTGGCTTCCTCGAAGAGTGGACGCTCCTTTATGATGCCGTCAACCGTTGAGCAACTATTGTAAAGAAGTAGATTAAACGCGTCCTCCACGCAGTATCCTTCAACACGTGTATAAGCACGTGTCCCACTTCGTCCGATTCAGATACTTTACCGTCAAGTTTATGGTCAAAGGGCCAAGACGTCTTGAATATACCCGCTTTAATGCCACTTATTTGTTTAAGATGCAAGAGTTTTTTTTTCTTTAAGGAGTGTTAATCATATTTTATTAAGATTCACGGTCTCTTCAGTGCACTCTTCGATGAAACAATACAACGCATCCTTCGTCTCGCCAAAGATGTGCTTTTTCAGTACAAGGCGCTGCTGTATTTTCATTTTTTTGGATAGAACGCCAAACATGGTCCCCCAAAAATTTCGTTGACGCTGTGACGTAACTGTGATGTCACTGTAACTTAACAGCTATTATTGTGCAAAATAAATGGGTGTTAAAAATGTTACTCCATGTTAAAAATCTGTAATTATTGCCTGGGGGGCTGGTATTTATAATAGCCTTTCGTACATCACCTCTGCTGGCGGGCAATCACCATTGCTTTTACTGACCGTGGTCTCCAGCATCTGTATGCAGAAAACTGGCGCACGCACTGATCAAAAAATTCCCGGCAAAACCGTCTTCAGCTTTTCTGACAAAACCGTTGCGGAGTCGAGCGCATTAGACAGCACTGGTCTGTAGTGCAACAGCACAACAGTACGGGGCCAAAGGAACAGAAAGGATGAGTCACAGCGCTGACATACAACAGATGGTTTATTCAGGATGCCAGTGGTTATAAAGGCTTAGACAACACTATAACAAACAGAAAACATCCAGAACAGCAACAGGAATACCTGTGAGCATGCATATTTTTTTTTAATTCATGAGGCAAAAGTACTGATTTATAAAATCTAGTTCTTCGAGATAGCGACAGATGGGGTGTCTACACATCATCATCATCACCACCAGACTGACTGCACCCACAGCAGGGCAAAGACCTCTCCCGTGTCTTTCCAATTAATAACACTGTCCTTCGCCAGCCACATCCACCCTATGCCTGCAAACTTCTTAATCTCATCCGCCCACCTAACCTTCTGCCGCCTCTACTACGCTTACTTTCTCTTGGAATCCACTCCGTTACCCTTAAGAACCAGCGGTTATCTTGCCTTCGCATTACATGCCCTGCACAAGCCCATTTCTTCCTCTTGATTTCGACTAGGATGTCATTGACCTCTGTCCCTCACCCACTCTGCCCGCTTCCGGTCTCTTAACGTTACACCTATCATTTTTCTTTCGCTGCGTTTTCCTTAACTGAAGATGAACCCTTTTAATTTGTCTTCACGTTTCTGCCCCGTAGGTCAGTACCGGTAAGATACAGCCGTTATACACTTTTCTCCACACACAACAAAACTCGGATCTAACTTCATTATCTCAGATGCCTCGATGACTTCTCATGTGAGATTATTTTTGTTTTTATCTACAATTCGTCTGTTTTCAAACAATGTCTGACAGGGACTAACATGGCAATGAATTCTGATGTAGCAGGCGGCGTTCTTGACATTGACACTGATGAGCCCGAGTCTTTTGGGTCAGCAACCAATTGCCATAACCACTGAGCCACTGCGGCGGCAGAGCTTAAGGGTCTCCTCCAATATTTTTAGCTACGTTATACAGCTAACATAATTTTTGAGGTATTGACATCTCTCCTTTTGGCGCGGAAGACTTCTGAAAGCCGCGATCAATACTTCAACCTTGCTAAGCTTGCTCTGCGAGGCATTTCGTTTTTGTCATCCGATCATGCACTTTTCATTTCATTGCGCACCTGCAATCAAAACTTGAGCTTAAGGTACCTGAGGAAAAAACACACATGGAATAAGATTTTGAAAACATATACTGAGCTCTTTACGCACATAATCCAGTTCTCTGAATTAGCATTCTGTTTTGTTGGCACTTGAATTGTCTTACGAAAAGTACGTGCTCGCAGTGATGTGAAAGTGAATAATAATAACACCTTATTATGTGTGTTGGCGGTTGTTCTTTTTGACTCCACAGAAAGATGCCAGCTACCAGGCAGAAAATCAATGCGGAGCGGACGAAGCAAGGCTACAAAGGAGCCTTGTGCACGCTATAATTGCACGGATGGGATATTAACCATAGAGAAGTAAGTGATACAACGCCTATATAACGAGAACGCACATTTTTTTTTTACAAAGCTAAACATTTCGTCAGATTTGCCTGTCTATCTGGGAATAACTTAAAAGTTAGCTGTGAGACATTTCTCCAGCCAAAACTTTATTTTTTTTTAAATCGCAACGCAACGTATCGAAGCGCTCTCTGATCCTCCTTTTGGGGTGACCGCAGATATTTGTTTTGTAGCTTCAAGTAGTACATCGTGAATGGAACGGGAAATCTGGGGCCGGAGTGCGGCTTAATGAACAAGGAAAGAAGTGGGTAGAATGTAGAATGCGAGGGGGGGGGGGGGTGAATATATGGGCTTGAGGTCCACGCCTATGAGTCTCGGTGCCGGTTTCTGAAGGCTGTGCGGGTATGACTCTTGGCGTGTTATCTTCTTTTGTTTTTGTTTCTGCGTTCTGCGGAGCGAAGTCTCTGTGCATCGACATTCTAAGCATGAACCCGTCAAACTTTAAAGCCTTCATGCGTTCCTATACTGCATAAAATGTAATATATTTTTGTCTTTATTATTTCTTTAATATCTCTGTCTCTCCTTCATACATATTTGTGAATGTTTCTATGTTTTGTTTTGGGCTTTCTTTATTCACTTCTTGTGTTCTGATGAGCTGACTGCCACCGCTGCTCTGTCAAGTGTACACCAGGATGCAGGACCGGTCAAGCCTCCAGGAGGCTTTTTGCCTGCCATCCTCGACATTATATCTGTATGGTGTAATGTTGGAATAAATATTTGAAATATTTGAAATAACAGGGAGAAAGTTGCCTGGTGAATAGTTAACATTACTCGGCGTATTTTGAAAGCGCCAAGACCCACGTAGCAATTTTTCCAGTAATTTGTTTTGGATGCCCCGCCGCGGTGGCTCAGTGGTTAGGGCGCTCGACTACTGATCCGGAGTTCCCGGGTTCGAACCCGACCGCGGCGGCTGCGTTTTTATGGAGGAAAAACGCTAAGGCGCCCGTGTGCTGTGCGATGTCAGTGCACGTTAAAGATCCCCAGGTGGTCGAAATTACTCCGGAGCCCTCCACTACGGGCACCTCTTCTTCCTTTCTTCTTTCACTCCCTCCTTTATCCCTTCCCTTACGGCGCGGTTCAGGTGTCCAACGATATATGAGACAGATACTGCGCCATTTCCTTTCCACCAAAAACCAATTATTATTGTTTTGGATGAGGGGACGGTAATTGTGAGAAGGGTGATTGTGTGATCTGCGTCCTCGGAACGGTCGACTGCCGTGTTTCGTTTTCTTCTAAAATTGTTCACGTCATTCTTTTGTTGTATTCCTTCTTTTAGGTTCTCAGTTTCGCCCATGTTGCTGGCTACCTGTTACCACCCTCACGCTCGGTTTGACTCTCACAACCATATAGCATATCTTGCTGTTTAGACGGCTCCTACAAATCTTATTTTCTTCTAGAGCCGCTCCATTTTATAATGGAGGCCAAGAACGATAAGAATATTGTTTCAGGAATTTCAGGAGGATATGGGGAAAGGTTACCTTAGCACAAGTATGCATTTTTTCAACTGACTTCCCTCTTGCACGCAAGAGCATGTACTTCGGCTACCGACGCGGCGGTTTCTGGTTAAGGAGAAACCAGGTCCGCCTGGGGGATCTAGTAGGCGTGGTCTCTGAGATGATTCCTCTGGGAAGTAGCCTGAGGCCAGCCGCATGGTCGCACAGGCCGTCGCGGGACACCGAGGAAGGGAAAGGGGGGGGGGGTTGGTCTGAAAGCGATAAACGTCGATTTTGTCAGTACCGGAGGGATAGACCCGGGTCATTCCACCCCAAGCAGCTCTTGGTATGTGGCCCAGTCATTCCTGCCTTGTACACTTCCTCCTTTTGTGGTGCAAAACAAGGAAATAGAGAAAATAGGAAAAGAATTATTGGTTGGTGGAAGCACAGGTAACCATCGTAGAAATGTCCTAATCAAGCGCCTAGGGCCGGTGAGCAGATAAGGCAACGACCAGAGCTTCTAGAAGATGTATTACATCACACATACTTCAGGGGTCTGAAAAAACGCGAAATGAACTCGACGGCTATCACCGCGTAGGAGTGAGAAACCCCTCTGTGAGTCGGAAGAACCAACGATCTGGCCTGTGATTGGTATGGAGCACGGAACAAGACGTCTGAGGGGGGCCACAGGTGGCTGCCGCCGTGGTAGGCTCTTCTGTTCCCGAGGACGGAGCCCGGTGCGTCCGGTTGGTGAACGGGCACACCGCAAGCAGGGGCCGCATCAATGTAATTACATTGACGCTCTCTCTGCCCTGGCCAAGCATTCCTAAAAAGGAGCCAGGAAAGGATCAAAAGAATCAGGTAAAATTTCGCAGTCCCCCATAGCCCATAGACTGACAACCAATTACCCATTCCGCATAGCGCATCGTTACCGGCTGCTTCCCAGGGGATATCAGGGTGGTCTCCCCGGGCCCGTTCCGCACGCTTTGGGTCGGTAAAGTAGCACACCCCTTTGATTTCTTCTCACATTTCGGTGGAAAAGTCTCATTGCTTTGGGGCCTTGGCTTCGGCCCATATACTTTAATTAAATATTGGCTGAAGCCAGTTGTGCCACATGGCGGTGCGGGCTGGGCCTTTTATTTTTAACGCGAAACTTTTGAGGCTCCCGTTGTGCAGAAAATCCGGCGTCGTCGATGTCATCAACGTCGTCGTCGGCGTTGCGAGTGAAAATTAGGGCAGCGTAGTGGGGCCCAGGTGGTCACTCACCTAGGTCACGTGACCTTGGGGCGGCATCACAACCTGCCGACCGGAGTGTGAGCAAACTGACCACCGTGGCAGGTAGCACGTGGCAGTTAAATTAATGATGGATTGCCAGAGGTTCCTCGGGAAGAGGAACCTGGGCCGCACAAGCCCCTCCACTGGGACCACCTGTGATCGCAGCGGAGTGGCGCATCCCTTAACCGCTGCACCACTGCGCCAGGAGTGGTATGAGGACTTCCAGAGACCTATGAACGTGAAGTTTGAAAATTGCCAGTGCCGCATAATGGAGAATTAATGCTATCGCTTCGTGCGCTAAAGTCGGAGCTAAAGTTTCCCCAACAATTTTATTTCCTTTATATTGCCCAATCTATGCCCAATCTAACGTATGTAGAAAGTATTCAATGTCTGAAATGTGTACGAAGCTGTTGAACGCAAGGGTTTATCGCTCTGTGCACCTAACAGGCGCTACTGTATCCAAGCTCCGTTCATTGCCCTGCCCATAGTAGCGAGTGACAGCACATATGCGGATGTTCGGGGAAAACGTTCGAGGACTTCATCCACTAACTAGCTTCACGCGCAAAGGAGAACATTTTGCTCAAGCTAACTTTCTAACCAATGTCTGCAAATCAACCGTAGAGTTTCAAAATACCTAACAGCAAAGCGAGTTCTTAAATAATAGTACAGTTTCCACAAGAAAAAACTTAAGTACTATTGCGAAATGCCGCACAGTAACACCAAGTATAGCCACCAAACTATGCCATGAGGGCGTTGTTTCACAGTTCCGAAGTTCAAAAGACACACTTGTAAGAAAGGAGCAAAAAAAGGCAACCAAAACGATTTGGCTGATATCGCAAATTAACACGGAACCACGTCTCGCTTTCACTTGCAGTCTTGTTACTAATCCATCATTTATCACCTGTGCAAACCATAGCCTCTTTATTTATGAATCAAAGAAAATGTGCAATTGTATTGTTGGTTGTCCGTTTTTTTGTGCAGATATACTGCTTTGCCTGTATTACTTATATAAATGTTTTTTTTTTTCAAAACGTGTCCCGTTTGGCTGTCCATTATATTTTCCTTTTCGAAACTTGTCGCGTTTGATCTTCTGTAAAACTGATGTCAGACAGTTCTGTTTATCGCCATCTAGAATCTACTGCCACTGTACGCTGCCGCGCTGCGCACGTGAAGGTCACGAGGCCATGTCAGGCGCCATATGACGCCTTTTACCTCGGGAACCTCAGCAGATGTAATCACGAAATGAATCCTATATGTACTGCAATTCTGCTGAAATAAGCTCACCTAAAAAAAAAAGTTGCCGTTCCCGAACACTATGCCCTGCCCTGTTGCTGGAAATGTTGGCTGCACTAGAAACTTGCAAGCAAGCTGCCTATTTCCTCTGAGTTCTAACTAGACCTCTGAATAGGTCATTATGCGGGCCGTTTTATTGGACAGACTGGTACTTTTAAATAACTCATTGAATGTTGGAATGGTTATTCAAGTGATGTTGCTTTTCAGCGTGAGCTGCTAAAGTAGAGATATGGTTTGACATTTGTGGTGTTTAACGTCCCAGAAGCGACTCAGCCTATTAGGGACGCCGTAGGTGAGGACTCCGGATAATTTCTACCACTTGGGGCTCTTTAACGTGCACTGCCACCGCACAGTGCACGGGCGTCTGAAATTTCACCTACATGAAAATCCGACCGGCGCCGCCGGGATCGAACCGGCGTCCTTCGGGTCAGCAGTGGAACGCTATAACCTCTGAGCGGACGGGGCGGCTGCTAAGGTATAGAGGAGGAGGAGGAAAAGGAAAGGCAGGGAGGTTAACCAGAGGAGGAGGAAAGGCAGGGAGGTTAACCATAAGAATAACCGGTTTGCTACCGTGCACGGGGGGAAAGGGGTGAGGGGAGAAAAAGATGGAGACAAGACAGTTGCAGGAAATTAAAGTCACTATGTAAAGTCAAAACGTTCAGTAAAATCACAGCCTATTGTGCAGGCCACAAGTCTTCAAAAAGCGGAGCAGTGCCTTGGACGCCTTCACCGCCGACGACCACCGCGGCCAGTGGCCGAGAATCTTCGTTTCCGCCAGTGGACGCAGGCCTAGATGCTCCAGTGAACGGCAGAGAGACTGTCTTTCGGCGCTGTAGGCAGGGCATTCACAAAGAATGTGGGCTATTGTCTCATCACACCCGCAGATGGCACATGCAGGGCTGTCAGCCACACCTATTAAGAAGGAGTAGTGCTTGGTGAAAGCTACACCAAGCCACAGGCGACACAACAAAGTTGTTTCACGTCGTGGTAGGCCGGATGGAAGCCGGAGCTTCAGATCTGGGTCTCAGGTTTTAAAATGCGAATGCGAGAATTTACCTGAATTCCACGCGGCAAGCGCGATGTCCCGCGACAGTGGTCTAAGCCTATCCGCTGCGTCGGCTCTCGAGATGGGGATGGACACGCAATCACCCTAATGGTGAGAAGTTCGCGCGGCCTCGTCAGCGTGGTGGTTGCCTGCGATACCGATGCGTCCAGGCAGCCATTGGTAAACAATATCGTGCCCTTTGTTGATGGCTGTGCGGTTGAGCTCTCGGATTTCGGCGACAAGTTGTTCATGGGACCCATGACAAAGACCAGATTGTAACGCTTGGAGCGCTGCCTTTGAATCAGTGAAAACAGACCATTGCTGGGGTGTTTCTTCACTGATATGCTCAATGGCGACACGACTAGCAGTAAGTTCTGCGCCAATCAATGAAGTCCGGTGTGAGGTTTTCACTTTCTTAACTACGGTCCTTACGGGGATGACTACGGAGCCCGAGTCAGTCCCCTTTTCATGTACGAGATATGTGGGCTCCATGTTAGATTGCGATCGATGATTACTCCGAGGAAACGATGGCTTCTTTCATATGGTATTGTTGACCCATTTATGCGTACGGGGTAATGGGACATATCCTTGCGTGTAAGGGCAACAACGGCACATTCTTCAGTAGAAATATCCAGGCCTCGGAGGCGGAAGTAGGCCGCAAGAATGCTTGCCGCCTTTTGAAGCCTTGCTCGAATTTGTGGTCGCGTAACTCCTGATGCCCAGATACAAATATCGTCTGCATAGACTGAGACTCTCGCCGACTGTGGTAGTACATAGACAACGCCGACAAGCGCAAGATTGAAAGGCGTTGGGCTGAGTACTCCACCTTGTGGGACCCCACGGGAAGTGTAATGTGGAAATGTTGGTCCGTCCTCAGTCTGCATAAATAGTGATCGGTTGGATAGATAACTGCGTATCCAGCAGAACATGCGACCACCAAGTTCCGCAGCTTCCAGAGAGTCCAAAATAGCTTGATGAGTGACGTTATCATACGCTCCTTCAACATCCAGAAACAACGCCGCGGTCAAGCGCTTCAGATGCTTCTGATGTTGAACTGATGAAGCCAGGTCAATCACGCTGTCAATAGAAGAACGTCCCCGCCGAAGCCCGGATATTACATCTGGTTATATTTGATAGCGCTCCACATGCCACTCAATTCGCGTAAGCGCCATCCTTTCCATGAGTTTGCCCACGCAACTAGCCAATGCGATTGGGCGGTACGATGCTAGGTCAAGCGGCGATTTTCTAGGTTTAAGGACTGGAACCAGACGACTTGATTTCCACACGTACGGAACTGTACCCACACACCATGATGAGTTGAAGTGCTCTAAAAGAACACGTCGAGCCTCCTAACCAAGGTTTGCAAGGGCAGAGTATGTTAATCCATAGGGCCCCGGCGATGAAGACCGTCTGTAACCGGCCATGGCGGCGTCTTGTTCTTCCATGGAGAAAAGAAGGTGCATTCTTGAATCCCTAGATCTAGACACTTCGCAGCAATTCAGAGTTGTGGATTGGTTCCTGGGACCTGCTATTCTTGCGCAAAAATCTTCACCAATCTCCGCTTCGTTACGTCCTTGGTGAAGTGCGAGAAACTTGAATGGTTGGAGCTGCTGAGGAGATGTTCGCAAACCACGCACCACACTCCAGATGTGTGGGAGAGGCTTTCGAGGATCCAGTGATTCACAGAATTCTTTCCAACGGTAAGCCTGCAAGATTTGAATTATGCGCTGAATTTTCTTTTCTTTGCGCCTTGCATCCCTTAAGTCGTGCAGCGACTTTGTGCGCCTGTATCTTCTCTCTGCTCTTCGTCGAAGTGATCGGAGGCGCTGCGGCTCCCATCGAAGTCTGTGAACTTTGGCATTGGAGTGAAGAAGCATCTCGTGTTTTTCATAGCCTCCTTGATGCGCTCTTCAATGCATGTTGTAATGTCTTTTCTGGGGGCTTCTTCCATAAACGTTTTAAAAATAGACCAGTCTATTCGTTGCAAACGTTTTGCAGATCTGCATCGAGCGAAACCAGAAACAATAATATATGTGGGGATGTGGTCACTTCCATGCGTTTCCAAGTCGACAAACCACCGGACGCGTCTCGCAAGGCACCGAGACACAAACGCCAAGTCCAGACAACTGCTGTAAGACAGCCCGCGAATGTTCGTTGGAGAACCGTCGTTGAGGCATTGTAGGTCGTGGTGAGATGCGAAACAGACAAGACTTCTTCCCTTCGAATTCATCCGGATGCTTCCCCACATGGCGTGATGCGCATTAAAGTCACCAGTGACGATCCAAGGCCCAGGTGTTGCAGCCAACAAGTCCCTCAGTCTATCGGCGTCAAACCTTGTTGTAGATAAGTACGCGCCCACAAGCGTAAACGTCAGGGTGCGCCTTTTCACCGTTACACAGACGTACTGGTTATGGTCGTGAGGAGGAACCGTAGGGTGCACGTAAGTTCCCTAAGAATGTAGAAGAGGACCTTGCTATTTCCCCTGTGCGTGGAGGATGCAAATGCTTCATAGCCAGAAATTCGGATGGGATTTTGTAAATTAGGCTCACAAATCACAAGGATTGAAAATCTGTGTTTATAGACGTATTCGCGAATGTCCGAAATGCGGGATTTGAGACCATGGGCATTCTACTGGAAAATTGACGCTTCTCTGACTTGTATTTCAAATGGTAACGCTGGGAGAGCCATTGTGTCTGCTGCTGGAAAGCTGGAAGAGCCGGATTTAGCACGTCCAGTACCTGCAATGCATTCCGTGCTGCTGGCGAGTGAAAGTTAGACAGCATCACACGCATGGCGTTCATAAGAGACCTCAAGATGGCGAACACCTGCACTTCCTCGCCTAGGGCTGGATCTGTGCCTTGGGCTCGCTCAGCTGTAGGCGTGGGACTGTGGGGGCGTGGTGCCTGCTCAGACACCAAGGTCGAGCGTGGCTTCGGCAATGGTGGCCATGACACCTATGAAGCACTCGTTCCGGCTTCACCAGTCACCGGGCTTATATTACTCGGTGGAGGGGGAGGATAAGTAGCAGGAGCAATGGGGGCTTCCCTGCCGCTGTCGGCCTTTCGTCTAGCAGATCGTAGACGACGCGAACGACGCCGACGCACCGTAGCTGCGGCCTCTCTGTGCGTTGAATGGTCTCGCACCATTTGCTTCAACACCGCCCTTTCTTTCTTAAGCGGGGACAGACCTGCGAAGAAGAGTCATGAGGGCCACGGCAGTTGGCGCTCTTCAAGACAGTAGCGTGGCAACTGTCACGGATATGTGCTTCAGAGCAGCGCGAGCACGCTATGGTGTTATTACAAACACCACTTACATGCCCAATTTTCGGGCACTTCCGACACTGAAGCGGCTTCGGGACGAATGGGCGAACTGCATGTCGAAAGTGGCCAACCTTCACGTGCGATGGAATACAATCGCCCTAAAAGTGAGCTTGACGCACCTTGAATTGCCGAGGCGCTGAACCTTGGTTATTTCGATGCTGTTCGTCGCTGGTTTAATGAGTATCGGCAGGTCGGAGTCAGGGATGTTCGCATCGATGTCGTAAATGACGCCAGCGGTTGTGCCATCAATTTCAAGAACAAGAGAGCGGACGGGGATGTCTCCAATCTTTTGATGGTGGCTAGACTTTCCAAGGCGCTCCGCTCCGTTACATCGATGGCAAGGAGGTTCCTTCGGCTGTTGATCCTGACGTCCTTGATCACCCCCGGGACGCGAGCCTCGAGGAACACCGACGTAGCCTATCTGTTCAGCAGGTTGAGGTTGTCGATGGGCGATTCAGGCGTAAACAAGACTGTATGCGCCGATGCACCACGCGTCGTGATGACGGTAGATGTGCTTGATGAGGATGAGTCCTCACTCTTACGAAGTCTTCTCTTGGCTTTCTTGCTCATCACTGGGACTAACCCGTCGTCCGCCGAAGAGTCCTCGCTTGTGGCTGAGTGCAGCACGGTGGCCTGGCTGCTTGCCTCGCTCGATTGGTAGAAGCGCTTCCTCTGGGCGGCTGCCGCCGACCCACCGGGTTCCAGAGGAGGCCTGACGTCCTCCACTTCCATCGCCGTCACGAAGAGGGAGCGGCGCCTCCCTGATTGTAAGAAAGAGCGATAAAACTTCAGAGGCAAAGAGATAGCGTTCTGGTCTGGAACAACTTCGTCTTCGTCTTCTGCTACAGTATAGAGATTCTTGTTGTGTGAAGGCCGTCATGGTAGCACGTGCCTCGTGTTTCAAGAATGCTTGCCACTAATTTTTTAAAATTTGGTTTTGAGCAAAAAATAAGTTTTTTCACGCAAAGTAAAACCAGCGCTGACAGACGTCAAAAACAAGGCCTGTTAACTGGCGAAGTGATTATCGTAATTTTAATAGTTAACTTTTAAGTATTACTGAAAGGCACCCGATCGGAACTGAAGACTTGTAGCTGGCCGTTATTAATAACCATATCAGCTCTTGTCATTTTGAAAATGCGATTACTCTCGCTGCTGTGGCTCCACCTATCTTGGTCGTTTCATGCGCCATTTGAGAATCGCGCGCTTGCAGTGAGCCCCAACGAACTTGTATCAAATCGCGTCACTCCACGACGCACGTGCCACGCGACAATCTTTGCCCCGTCCGTGCTGCTGTGCTCGCCGCTCCTCGCCACTTCGACCACTCAGTGCGGGAGCGTAGGAGATTGTCGCGTGGCACGTGCGTCGTGGAGTGACGCGATTTGATGTTGAATTTTATTGGCAGATCTGGATAAAGCTTTTTGCTCTGTATGGTGCAATCATATTCTAATGACAAACTGGGGCTCCAGTGCAGATCAGGAAGTGGTGGCAATCGCATTTCGCTTTGTAGAGCAGCGCTATTTGCTCCTCCGAAATAGACAGATTGGTCCGGAACTACGCGTGACGTGTTCCTTTGCTCCCGCGTCTGCTCCTTGTCAAGACCGGCTGCGGCTGCTTCCTTTCAGTCGTCGCTTCGCGGTGATCCACGGGCAACATACAAATAACGTTTTGCACCTTTTTTGAATTGTTAGCCACGCGCAGCGCCATCTCAGCCGAAATTTGCAGTGAAAACTCTCCCAAATGTAGTTTTTTTTTCCATTTTGGTCGCGTCTTCATGAATAAAAACAAATTTGTTCACAGAAAGTCCATTCTTTGTTAAACTTCTTCAGACCGAGATCATTAACCTGTTGCAACTCCCACGCTTTCTGATGTCAGACGACTCGTGCTCGCTAAGCCTAGCAGCTCTCAATATACGAAAGCACTGTGAAAATCTTGCGCATTTTATCAATAAACACTTGTGTTGCGGGCATCCTCTACCAAAGCGAAAGCTTCGTGCGCCTTTCGTTTACCGTTAACGTGCGGGACAGAGTGGCGGCAAGCACGAATCGGCGGTGAAGCGAGAAGCCCCGCATCGGCGGGCTGCACCTCGTTGCCTGAATATTGATCTTTTCTTTCACTGAGTGCTCCCGTGGGAGCGCACGCATTTCATTCTCAAAAAGGGAGGGCGCGATCTCCCCCGGAGCTGCGCGCTTCATTCGTGACACGGCGAAGTGCTCGAGACCTGCCATTGGAATTCAACACGAGTGACGTCCTTTGGAGTACCTGCAGGTGCATTATCTCTTAATGGTGCGACAAACTGCCCAAGTTAACTGAGCCACAGCGATCAGAGTAAACGCTCTTGCTCAATTCTTAAACCTAATATGGCTATTACTAATGGCCATGCATAAATGTCTAATTTCAATTGGGCACATATCTGTAATAGCTAAAAATTTAGCTATTAGAAATTAGTGAATTGGTTTAGTATTTTCAAGTTCATTTTTTTACTACCTCTGCCAGCACTGCTGTTGCTGTACCGCAAATAGCTTCTCTTTACCTAAAAACCGTCTTTTAAAATATTAGTGCCGGCCTTCACTTCAACGCGTGGAATATTTCAGAGGGTCATGAATTGCGCGCAAAACCCTAAATTGGTTATTGCATCCAATAAGTGAAACACATGACCCAATATCAGGTAATCAGCCACATGACCTTTTAATAACTGGTCGTGTAACCTTGTTATGTGGGACACAATTTCATGCAGATGAGGACCACTAGATCAGGAAAGTGGGAAATGTGGCATGAGAAGTTAATGGTGGATATAAGGAATCTACCAGGAACATTGCAACTGATGTGGCAATCAGCTGTCAGTAATGTGGTCGAGTCATGAGTGTGCCTTATTTTTGGCAGCACAAATATAAACACGTCGATGAGCAACAGCGAACAAGCGGTGTGTTTTCCCCGAGAGCGGTCAATACAGAACGTCCGCATCCCTTCTGTGGCTTTGCAAACGCCGCAGGTGCCGCACTTCAATCGCATCATAAACATTTACGAGTTCGTTACGACTTCTTGACTTTCCCTTTTTCAGCGTAAGCCAATTTTTTTTCGTTGTGAAAAACTTTCATCGACCAGTCTATACTATAATTTTCAGACAGGCTACTGCTGACAAGAAACAAGAAAATTTCCTAAAAAATCCTTACATCAATCCACTTATACCAATTAACATTCAACACGTTAGCGCTTTCATGTTTACTTCTTAGGGTGCGATCATTATTAGTGCATGGTCATATACACATTATTGGTGCTGCATTATGCGACTAACGTTGGCTTGGCTTGTAGATTTAACGTCCTGAAGGTGCGCATGGGCTATGAGGGAGACTGTGATTAGGGAAATCCAGAATAGTTTCCACATCCTGGAGTTCTTTATGTACATTTACATAACACAACACGCAGACGTCTTTAGTGTTTCGCCACCATCCACGTGCAACTAAGAAACCTGTGCTCTTCTTTGTCCCCTTGCGTGCGTACTACGCTGCCAAAATGCCGATGTTTTAGTGACATTTATTTATCATTTTAACAGCCTTCTGAAGTTAGTAGTCAAAGACCTCTTCCCACAAAGGCCAATCCAGAAAGTCTGCATGAGCACATCTTTTTCTACAGAGTAATGATTTTCATATCATCGAAAAAGTTGTGGAATTCACACTGAATATGGGAGCCATATTAGCAGGGTTTGAAGACATGGACAGGCTACATGTGCTTGATTAGAATAGCAGTAACATTTCTACTTCTGAGACAACTCAGTGATCCCAGTTAACTATTTGCTCGGAAAACGAAATGTCAGGCATTCTGTTTGTGTGCAGACAATGCCAGACAGTTATTAAACAGGAGCCAGGCGCGCTGTAGGGTGCATTGCCATGAAATTTAATTTGGCTCAATGGTTCACCCCGGTTTCGTTTACCTGACTATATTTCTGGTCGTGAAAGGTATGCGCTTCTAATTCCACATCAATATCAACATGCCATCCCCTCCTAATACTTGTGCTAAGTTTTTCTTAGCGCTTAATTTACACAATTCAAACGTGTTTTCTCAGCCATTAACCCCATTTTTAGGTTAATTTTCAAGATGCATTGCCAGTTTCCGGAACAAAACGACGAGGGTTACATAAAATACGTGCAAAAAGCTGAGATAACGGACTTTGTTACAGATAAGTGTTAAAATTCACAGCTCATAGCTGATCTGCACTGCTTGACGAAGAGGTTGTACATTTCGTTACGAAACGACGTGCCTTAACTTTTTTTAGAAACTTTGATACACATTTTTTGCAGGTGTAAAGGGGAAAATGACCCGTTCTGCGAAATCAGATATCGCGGAACAGGCCGATATCCTGACTGCTGTGGAGTGGCGATGTGTACACACCGCACCGGTTAAATAAAAAAGCATAAATTTCGTTGGAGCGCCAATGTGTACCAGCGCCAGTGCTCATTGATGTGTACCCACCGCTTGAACGTAACCTAACACAAATAAATATATTGCCCCCGAAGATTGCACAAAAACAGGCCACTCTCTTTCGTTTTACTATCTTCATTCGCTGCTCCGTATCAGTGTAAGCTTTAGTTATTATGGCATATTTGATTAGGTGCACAATTTGGAAAACTGACTGTTAAGCGGCTGTGAATCTGAATTCGGAACCAAGGCTAAATGCACTCTGTGATGATTGCGTTTAATAAAAAACACTGAACTTTTCTCATGTTATCTTAAGTTAGGTATGTGAGGTTCAACGGCCTGAACCTGCACAAAAGCTACGAGAGACGCCGTAGCTGAGGGCTCCGGAATAATTTAGACTGCCCTGGACTCATTCACCCATTGATGCCCCAAACTTTTTGTTGTTGTTCAAGCAGCTAAAACTTAGGCAATAATGTGCAGAACATAAGTGAATGTAAACATGATGTTATAAAACCATAGCTAGATATGCAACTACACATGGAGTAGTTTCTCCTCCAATGTCTCTTTGCTCTCGTTAAGCTTCTATCTCCGAAATTACGTTTCCGAAACCTGACGCAAAAATACCGCATTTTGCAGTTTTTCATTGCAAAGAAGGAAAAAAGCAGCGGAAGATTAAACCTTATTTTCTCGTAGGAAACTGAATTTTATTAAAAAGCAAGAACAAGCTCACATTCACTGCAAAAATTCAGATGTCTTTAGGCTTCGCTGCACGTTATTTTCGGGTCTTAGATCTCGTGTCTCAAGTGTTCGCCGGGTAAGTACACTTTTGCTCTTCCTGATCCTCAAGAAAGTGGTTGGAAGTAATAACTTCAGTGTAATAGCCGATCTACTAGCTACATGGTTACAGTTGTATTATCATCATCTTTAGCCTGACAGCGCCCACTGCAGGGCAAAGGCCTCACCAATGTCTCTCTAATAAACCCTGTCCTTTGCCAGCTTCGCCCACCTTACTCGCGCAAACGTTCTTAATCCCATCCGCCTACCCAACCTTCTTCCACCCCCTGCTACGCTTGCCTTCCCGTGGAATCCACTCCGTTACCCGTAAGGACCAGCGGTTATCTCGCCTTCGCATTACATGCCCTGCCCAGTCCCATTACTTCCTCTTGATTTCGACTAGGATGTCATTAACCCGCGTTTGTTCTGTTACCCACTCTGCCCGATTCCCGTCTCTTGACGTTTCACCTATCATTTTTCTTTCCATGGCTCGCTGCGCTGTTCTTAAGCTGGACCCTTTTTGTTAGCCTCGACTTTTCCGCCCCATACGTGAGTACCGGAAGGATACATCTATTATATACTTTTTTCTTGGAATACATTAGTAAACCACAATTCCTAACCTGAGAGAACCTGCCATATGGGTTCCACCCCCTTCTTATTCTTCTTGTAATTTCCTTATCGTGACCCGGATTAGCGTTCATTTTGCGGTATAGTAAAGCCCAAAACTCAGTACCGCGAACTTCGCCGAAACGTAGTCCTCGCACCACGTCCCAGTTAATTTCTGGTGCGTATTGAAAAAATTTGTGCAGCAGCAGGAGATCTAAAACGAGAAAAACAAGGACGAGCGCTAACTCACTACTGAACTTTATCCCAAAAACATGCATATTTATATATATATATATATATATATATATATATATATATATATATATATATATATATATATATATATATGTGTGTGTGTGTGTGTGTATGTGTGTGTGTGTTGTGTGTGTGTGTGTGTGTGTGTGTGTGTGTGTGTGTGTGTGTGTGTGTGTGTGTGTGTGTGTGTGTGTGTGTGTGTGTGTGTGTGTGTGTGTGTGTGTGTGTGTGTGTGTGTGTGTGTGTGTGTGTGTGTGTGTGTGTGTGTGTGTGTGTGTTACGACGAAGTGGCCTCCCGCGTGAGAGGACGAACGAAGGAGAAGAAGCTCCTTGTTCGTGTTGGTGCTCCCTGCTAGGAACTCTGTATTCCAACCCCAGCACTTGTAAATAAATGTAAATAGTTTTTCCTTGTAACAATATATATATATATATATATATATATATATATATATATATATATATATATATATATATATATTTTAAACCGCCGCGGTGGCTCAGTGGTTATGGCGCTCGGCTCCTGACCCGAAAGACGCGGGTGCTCGATCCCGGCCGCGGTGGTCGAATTTCGATGGAGGCGAAATTCTAGAGGCCCGTGTGCTGTGCGATGTCAGTGCACGTTAAAGAACCCCAGGTGCTCGAAATTTCCGGAGGCCTTCACTACGGCGTCCCTCATAGCCTCAGTCGCTTTGGGACATTACACCTTCATAAAATCAAATCAAATCAACTATATATATATATATATATATATATATATATATATATAGTATTGTGCGTTTTTATCGCTGACACTTTCAAAAATTTCCCCGCCTCAACCGCTGGCTCGTTTGCGGTGAAACTGCACACAGAGCTTGTGTATTATGGTAACTTTTGTATCGTAGCAAGTTTGACAATGGTACTTACTTAGTTCAGGCGCACATGATGCGAAAACGTAAGCGTCTACGAGAGTTCGGCGAGCCAAAATAATAATAATAATAATAATAATAATAATAATAATAATAATAATTGGTTTTTGGGGGAAAGGAAATGGCGCAGTGTCTGTCTCATATATCGTTGGACACCTGAACCGCGCCGTAAGGGAAGGGATAAAGGAGGGAGTGAAAGAAGAAAGGAAGAATAGGTGCCGTAGTGGAGGGCTCCGGATTAATTTCGACCACCTGGGGATCTTTAACGTGCACTGACATCGCACAGCACACGGGCGCCTAAGCGTTTTTCCTCCACAAAAACGCAGCCGACGCGGTCGGGTTCGAACCCGGGAACTCCGGATCAGTAGTCGAGCGCCCTAACCACTGAGCCACCGCGGCGGGTAGCCAAAACCCGCAGACGACGCTTTTTCGCTGAGAACCGGCAGTGGCGCCATCTGTTTTCGGCAGCGGAAAGCGTCACGACTAGGCCGCCGAGGCGAGCGTTGCAAGGTGCGCGGGCCCTTTGAATATGCCGTTCGGCATTTGCGTCTGCTTCAACTGAAGCGCTTACAACATTTTCGGCTAATTGAGCGGAAAAATATCAAAACAACTGATTTAAAGATGATTTACCTTAATAAGAATATTGTTTGATCTCTTCTTCTGCCGAGTGGCTTATCCAATTCAGCTCATTTCGTCTGCTTTCGGTACTCTCTGAAAGCATCGGGGGGTGACACCACGAAGTCCTGAGCTGCTGTTCTCGTTTAATTTCGTTGTGTGGTGCGAACTTTTTATTCTTCCCTGCTGTTTAGATGTCTTCGTTGCACTGTGTTGTGTGTACAGCTGCGGTATGCCAACTTACAGTGCGAAAGAGAAAGCTGCGGCAGTGGTGTGGCTAATTGAGAGAAACTCAATGCACTACGTCCGCAAACAATTTATGGTGCGGTTTCGTCGGCGGCCACCGTCTCACACAGCCGTTTCGGAATGGCGCCATAAGTTTGAAGACACTGGATCTGTGAATAGGCAAGCAAGAAAAGATAAAGGAAAGGGACACCGTGGAATCGGTGATGCGGTTGAGGGTGTCTTTGAAACCAACCCTCGTATGACATGCACCCGTGCTGGGCTTCTTTTCGGCGTAGCCCCATCGACGGTGAGCCGAGCACTTCAGATTAAAGGATGGCGTCCGTACAGGGTGCGTGTACACCAGCACTTAAGCCCAGCAGGCAAAGCCCAGCGGGTCTCATTCTGTCGCTCAGAGCAGCAGAGACTGGCAGCAGATCCTGGACGCCTCGATTTTTTGGTGTTCAGCGACGAGGCTGTTTTTCACCTGGACGGCCAAGTAAACCGGCAGTGCACACGTTTCTGGTCGAAAAACAGCCCGCATTTCACTCACACAAGGGCCGTGAACTCGCCACGGACTGTTGTCTGGTGCGCAATTTGGCGAGAGGGAGTGGTCGGCCCGTTCTTCTTTGAGGACACTGTGACTGCTGACTCTTATCTGCGCCTGTTGAAGGAACGATTTCTGCCGGAGCTGGTGGAGTACCACATGCAGCAGCAGCTATGCATCTTCCAGCAAGATGGCGCCCCTGCTCACTACGCAAGCAAAGTTAGACAATGGCTCAATGAACAATTTCCGGGCCGGTGGATGGGGCGTGGGTCGCCCAATATGTCTTGGCCACCGCGATCGCCAGACTTAATTTAATTGACGCCGTGCGATTTTTTCGTGTGGGGATACATAAAATCGCGCGTCTACAGGGCTGGAAGCCTTCACAGTGTTGAGCGTCTTCAGGAGCATATAAAAAAAGAATTCGACACGATAAGCGACGACATGAGAGCTGCAGTGTTCAGCGAATACGCTCACAGGTTGCAGCGATGCATAGTCGCTGCAGGAGGCCACTTTGAGGATTGATTGCTTTGCAGCCTGAACGTCTTTTACTTGCCAGCTTTCCTACCAATGCAGCTGCAAGGGTGAGTCGGTGGCAGATCATTCTTAAAACAGTTCAGAAAGATACGGACACATGGACGGAACGTACACACGAGCGTACGGCGTGTACTGCCAATAAATTAGTATTATTTCTTTCAACAGCTCACACCATTCTCTTCCGACGACGGAGCGTCCTGCGAGAAAAAGAGCCGTTCTTTCGGCCTAATGTGTGTATATCGTTTTAATAGGGCAAATGATGAGATACGCTTGGAATTGGTTTGTTTTTCAGTGCTATAATTTGAAAATACTTAAGATGATTGATTGTAAAACATTTTATTCGCCGGGAAGAGCTTGGCAAGAGGTCGCGTTAAGTGGTCGAGAGTACATAGCCCTTGACGACTTTGTCAGCCCACTCCACCGCCAAAACTTGCGTTCTGGGGTCAGAGCTAGCCAGCACGGTCTCCCACCGCTCGAGAGAAGGAGCTGTAACTAGATCACTCGGAGGTGGCTCTATTTTGCAGTCCCACAGGATGTGATCGTAGGTAGCACGTTGGCCACAGTGTTTGCAGTTTGGGTTGTAAAGATCTGGATAAATGTGCGCGAGGAGTGATGGGGTGCGTATCGATCTCGTCTGTAGACGACGCCACGTAACCTCTTGTTCTTTAGTAAGTCTTTTGTCTGGAGGGGGAAAAATTCTCCTCTCTAGTTTAAAATGATTGGTGAGATCATGATATGTGATCATTGAGTCCTTCGTGAAATTCAGGGAGCCAGACTCATCCACTGCCCGGTCGACGAAACCTCGGGCTTTATTGTGGGCTGCCTCGTTCCCCGGATTCCCCGAATGGGCTGGGACCCATATCAATTCGGAATAATTTGGTGAGAATTTGGTTGCGTTAAGGATTCTAAGGGAGGTGTTTGTAATTCGCCCTTGAGCGAAATTATTGATACCCATTTTGGAATCGCTGAGGATGATGCTCCCTTGGGTATGTGCTAGGGCGAGGGCTATAGCCGCCTCTTCTGCCGTTTCAGAGGATTTCGTTTTGATTGTCGCCGAGACGATGTGGTCACCATTCTCGTTCACAACCACAACTGCAAAGGCATTGGTATTTTTGTATTCTGCCGCATCTACATAAAGTGTTGCAGCGCACTGTCTGTATTTCTTATGTAAGGCTTTGGCTCGTGCTTGTCTTCTACCCTCATGGTGTAAGGGGTGCATGTTTTTGGGGAGTGGTTTGATTAGTAGGGCCGTCCTATAGGCGCGGGGTAAGTCTACTTTAGCATCGTTATCCGTAGGTTGAAAGTTAATTCCGAGCCTGGTAAGAATACTCCTGCCAGTTCTGGAATTGGCTAATCGCGCTGTTTGAGCCATTAAATGGGCTCCTTTCAGTTCATTGTAGGTGTTATGTATTCCTAACCTCATAAGCCTTTCGGTTGAGGCATTTAGTGGGAGTCCTAACGCAGCCTTATAGGCCTGCCGTATCATGCTATCCAATTTGTCCTTTTCTGCTTTCGAAAATTTCAGATAAGGGGTGGCATAGAGTATCCTGCTCAGCGCAAAGGCCTGCACTAGGCGGCATAAATCTCTTTCCCTCACCCCTTGTCTGCGGTTAGCTATGCGGCGGAGTAATCGCGCCGTCGCTTCTACCGTGCGTTTTAGCTTAGTGAGTGTGTCAGTATTTTTTCCATTTGTTTGTAAATACAACCCAAGTATTCTCATGGTCTGTACCTCTTTGACAGATCGTCCATTAACATAGACGTTTATTTGCGGGGGGGATGTCGTGGTACGCCTACCTCTTTGTTTACGACGGATCACGAAGAGTTCAGATTTTTGCTCAGAACAAGTGAGGCCGGAATTCTATGTGCATGCCTCGATGATGTCCACTGCTGCTTGGAGTGTGTCTCCTATGTAGCCTTCGCATCCTTTGGTTACCCAAAGTGTGATGTCATCTGCATAGAACGTGTGATGTAGGTCTGGTATTTGTGCCAGTTTGGGGGGAATTTTGATGAGGGAGAGGTTAAAAACGAAAGGGGACAGGACGGAGCCCTGTGGCGTTCCTTTACTTCCTAGTTTGATTGGGGCAGACTCTATTGTTCCGACCGTTATCACTGCTGTTCTGTTAGTGAGGAAGGATCGGATGTAGTTGTACGTCCTTTCTCCGGGGTTGATTTCTGACAAGTTTGTCAAGATGGCTTTGTGGGTGACGTTGTCGAAAGCTTTAACAAGGTCTAAACCCAATATTGCTTTCGTTCCTGTTCCCTCGTCAGCGTCAATTATGTCCTTGTTAAGCTGCAAGAGAATGTCCTGGGTAGATAGTTGGGCCCTGAATCCTAACATTGTTTCAGGTAGGAGGTTCATGTCCTCCGCATAGTTTTGGAGCCTATTGAGGATGACATGCTCCATGAGTTTGCCTAGGCATGATGTTAATGAACTTGGGCGTAGATTCCCAGTGCTGAGTTTCTTACCCGCTTTAGGAATAAAAGTGATTTTCGCGTGTTTCCACTCTGGTGGTATGTTGCTTGCATGCCAGTATTTGTTCATAAGGTCTGTAACCGCCGCGATCGACGTTGCGTCTAAGTTCCTGAGAGTCTTATTTGTTACTTTGTCTGGTCCTGTCGCAGATGTTGTCCGCAGTTTTCCAATTGCGTACCAGACCTCTGCGTCTGTGATGTCTGCGTCTAAATTTGGATTAGGAGTCCCCCGGTAGTCTGGTTGTGTGGTACTATCATCCGTGTTTAGATAACGTTCTGCTAGCTCTTTGATTAGGTCTTCAGTTGTACCCTCATATTTATGTATGAGTCTGTACAGTTGACTTTGTTGCACGGGACGTGTTTGTTCTGGATCGAGCAGGTGTCTTAGAAGATGCCATGTCTTCTTATTTCCGAGCTGTCCATTGACGCTTTCGCATATTTGGTTCCATTGTTGTGTTTGGAGAGTAAGTGTATGTTCCTCGATTCGCCTCTCGATTTCAGCGATCTTTTTGCGTAGTCGCTTGTTGTGTTTTTGCTGCTTCCAGCGTTTTTGGAGGCCTTTTTGTGCCTGCCACAGGTGTAACAGTTTTGAGTCTGCAATCTGCTCCTCCTTCTCAACTGGCACCACAACGCTAGTGGAGCTGACATCCTCATTCAGGGAGATAACCCAGTCGCTAAGGTTAGAGATCTCCTTTGGAGCTGTTTTGTCGCGAAGTTGCCTGAACTTGTCCCAATCCGTGGTTCGTATTTCTTTTGCTTTGTTTTTAAGTTTTGTCGTGGGGATGGTGATGCTAAGGATGAAGTGATCACTACCAAGGTTTTGCCCGGTGTTGACCCACTTTGCGTCCTTGACGTTTTTAGAGAGGGATAAGTCTGGAGATGTGTCTACACATACACTGTTACCCATGCGTGTGTGGTCGCTCGGGTTGTTTAGCGTTGTGAGCCCTAGTGACTGTATGATTTGCCAGAGCAGGTTCCCTTTCGGAGTTGCTTTGGTATATCCCCATGCTGGGTGTTGAGCGTTGAAGTCTCCCACAATTAATAGTTGAGCCCTAGCAGCCAGCTTTACTGTGTTTATCAACAAGTGTGGGAGTTCATTGCCTTTGTTTCTGGGAGGGTTGTATACATTAAGGATAGAGAGATTTGAGCCTCCTTTTTGCCTTGGTACTATTTCAAGTAGGGTGTAATCTTCTTCCGAATCATTTATAAAATGTTGAATTGCGGTGATATTTCTATGCACCAGAGTGGCTGTGAAGGAGCCGGCTGCGTTACTAGTATCATAATGAGGTGGCAGATATGCTTTATAGCCTGGCAGTGTAGCCCTGCCGCTAGCTTCTTGCAATGCAATCACGTCTGGGGTTGGAACAGACGGTGCTTGTTGGATGTGGAGCTGCAAGTGGGCCCGCTTGCGGCGGAAGCCTCTGCAGTTCCATTGCCAAATTTCAAATTTTTGGCGTGGTGCCATGTTGGGTTATAGATGGTTGTGGCGTCGTGGACAGATGCAAGGTGGGGGGTAGGCGGGCCTCGATAGTTGTAAGCCTATCCATTATTTGCTGCATGCTGGTGGCTATTTGGGATACCTGTCCCTCTAGTGTTGCAAAGCGAATATCTATCTCTGCAAATTTGGTAGTAACGAGGCCTTGGACGCTTGCTTGTTCTGTTTATATAGCGCTAGTTCTCTCTGACAGAGTATTGATGTCTGCCCTGAGTTTGGTAGGCGCTTTCGACGGCTGCGGGGTGTCGGCTTCCGAAGCCTCGGCCTTTCTTTTGGATTCCTCTCCTTCTTTTGTAGGATGCGGTCTTTTAGTTGCTATTCTGGCGTCTGTGTCCGTCGCGTTATGGGCTGAAGACTGGAACGCGTTGGAGGGACTGTGGCAAATAGCGTCTGTTTCCATCGCATTATTGGTCGAATCCTGGGACGCGGTGGGTGGCATTCTAGCCGCAGTGGCATTCTGTACCTGATGCGCTTGTAACAGGCGTTTAATGTCAGCCAACTCTTTTTTAAGGCTGGCAATTTCTCTGTCTCGGGAGTGTAGTTGGATCTGAAACTCCTTCTCTCGAGCGTCAATAGATTGGGAGGCCTCTGCTGGCCAGCTCACCTTTTTATTGGAGCGGCTATCGCTGCGTCCGCGGCTTGAGCTTCTCTTGTCGTTCCCTGCAGGGTTCCCCAGGGGCGGGAAGGAGCTGGAGTTGTTCCGGCTGTGGCTTCCTCCTTTTCCGGTAGCACCGTGTTCCTTCTTCCTGGGCCTAGACTGGTGTCCGTGTAGTGATGAGTCGTCCCCTTGCTTGGGTGTCTGGTTGCCATGGGGCGTTCCTTGTTTGTTCTTGTTGATCAGCCGGAATTTGCAGTTCCGGCTGCCTGTGTTGTGGCCCCCGTTGCAGACGATGCATACGTGTTGGCAGGTTGGCTGTTCTCCCTCAGGTGGAGGCGAGTGATTTTCTCCGCAGCGGCGGCAAAGGTTCGTTGTAGGTTTGTAGCAGACATCGGCCCGGTGTCCTACTCTCCTGCAGTTGTAGCATACCTCATGTTGCTCCCTGAAGGGGTGGACCCGAAAGACGCCGCGCTGATAGATTACTTGGCTGGGTAGCTTCTTTCCAAAAAAGGTGATTTGTATTGTTCTGGATTTTCCGATCCTTCGGGCATCCACAACTTCTATTCCTTCGTTTCGGTTTTCGAAGCCTTGGCGAACCGCTTCGGGCGAGTCTCCCGCGTAGGCGTTGTAAATGACCCCTTTTACCGAGTCTTCGGGCGCCGCCACGTACGACGTTACGTTGTAGGTTTGACCTTGGAGGTTCAGTTTTTCAATATTGGCGTATGCAGTCGCCCGTTGACGATCGGGCGTGCATAGCGTAAAGGTGTTGTTGGCCGTATTGACTCTGATAATGTCTTCATTCTGCCTGCGAGGTGGCCAGGCTGCCGTATGATACTTAAGATGAAGCAAATGCCGAACGGCATATTCAAATGGCCCGCGCTCCTTGCAACGCTCGCCTCGGCGGCCTAGTCGTGACGCTTTCCGCTGCCGAAAACAGATGGCGCCACAGCCGGTTCTCAGCGAAAAAGCGTCGTCTGCGGGTTTTGGCTCGCCGATCTCTAGTAGACGCTTACGTTTTCGCATCATGTGCGCCTGAACTAAGTAAGTACCATTGTCAAACTTGCTACGGTACAAAAGTTACCATAATACGCAAGCTCTGTGTGCAGTTCCCCGCAAATGAGCCAGCGGTTGAGGCGGGGAAATTTTTGAACGTGTCAGCGATAAAAACGCAAAATACTGTATATAATGCACCTTGGTTTCGGTGACTGTCGGCTCCCTTCATAAGTTTGTCAAACGGGCCCCTCATTTACTTTACCTTGTCTGCTAATAGCTTAACGAGGGTCTCGGTTCTGGCAGTCTTGATGCCACAGGTTGCTTAAGAGGGCTCTCGCACAGTTTCCGCCCTCGCCGTTAGATGACGTTCCACGTCACGCTCGCGGAATTACAGGACGTGAGGGTGGCGCTGGTGAACACTCTCAATGTTCGCGTACACCAAATAAAGAAATACCTACGAGAGCAGCAGATTGGACAGCCGTCGTCGTAGCTCAGTTGGTAAGAGCACCGGACGCGATATTCGGAGGTCGTGGGTTCGGATCCCACAGGCGGCATGGTTGTTTTTTCTGCTGCTCTATAATTTTCTTTAAGCGGTTTATTAATCTAAGTAATATTATGCCACTGATAACCACAACACATTAGAAAAATGTCGTTCCCCAATGCACCTTGGTTTCGGTGGCTCCCTTCACAAGTATATATATATATATATATATATATATATATATATATATATATATATATATATATATATATATATATATATATATACAGATAGTCACGGATCTCTCCGGAGAACACTAGAACCGAAATAACGGACTAGGCGACGGGTGTACCCACACAAAACGCGCATTTAATACAGCCTACGTGACACACACACACTAGAACACAAAACTAACACAAAACACAAATACTATAAATACACACGACCCGGGCACACTGCTATCAGCGTCTACTACTAGCGTTCTGTGTGGCTGCGGCGTTGCATGGATCCAGTATCCAGCGTCGAGGCGGCGTTCGACGTGCTTGGGCTGGCGTCGCTGGCGGCGTTCGACGCGCTTGGGCTGGCGTCGCTGGCTGCGTCGTACAAGCTCCAGGTCCAGCGCCCGTGGAGGTGATGCCGGTATTGTTGGCTTTGGGGGCACCACCCGGATGGGTTGCAACAGCGCTGGAGACACCCCTGGACGTAGCAGGTTGTAGCGTCCTCTGTTAACTCTCCGGAACGGGCTCAGGCACGGCAGTTAGTCCACGATGCGTTGCCGTAGAACGCGAGCTCACCGGAGCAGTAGCCGGCGTCGGTCTCTTCCAGCCAGTGTCCCTGACCCGCCGGAGCCTCCGCTTCTCTACTGTTCCCCCCCCCCCGTGCCTCGCTCTCACTCGCCCTTTTATAGCCTCGGTGTTAGTCCACGTAAGCCTTGTCGTCGTCTTCTTTTCTCCACCAATCATCTCTCTCCACCTCACCGAATGCTTCTTCCTCTTTATTCTTCGGTTAAACCACTTCGTCTTCTTCACACCTATTTCCTTTCAAATTTAATTTAGGCTCGTTAATAAATGTGACAATATATATATATATATATATATATATATATATATATATATATATATATTTATTTATTTATTTATTTATGTATTGTTACAGGGAAAAACTATTTACATTTATTTACAAGTGTTGGGGTTGGAATAAAGAGTTCCTAGCAGGGAGCACCACCAACACGAACAAGGAGCCTCTTCTTCTTCTTCGTTCGTCCTCTCACGCGGGAGGCCACTTCGTCTTCCACTGCCATTTCGTCGTAACATGACTCCCGGCGCCACGAGCGCCGTCTCCGCGCTAGGCCGGTGGTCGAGAAGCGACGTGGTAGGGCTTGAGGTGCATGACGTGAACAATATCGGTGAGTGGTCGACTTGATGAGGATGCAGGCGTATGAGGAGCAACTTCATACGTGACGTCGGTGACCTGACGCACCACACGATAAGGGCCATGGTAGGGGGACAAAAGTTTCTCAGAAAGACCGACGCGGCGGGAAAGAGACCACAGGAGAACGAGCGACCCCGGTTCGGAGGTGACGTGACGATGGCGATTGCCGGTCGAAGACCTCTGTGCTTCCTGGGACACTTTTAGCCGACTATGGGCAATTTGGCGAGCGTCTGCAGCTTGAACAATGGCGTCACGGGCATAGGCGGTGACGGGACGGTCAGCGGATGGGACAAGTGTGTCCAAAGGCAGGACGGCGTGTCTCCCATATAAGAGATAGAACGGAGAGTAATCAATTGTGTCATACCGAAAGGTGTTGTAAGCGAACGTCACGTAGGGAAAGGTGAGATCCCAGTCTTTGTGGTCAGGGGAGACGTACATAGACAACGCGGCTGTTAATGTCCGGTTCAAACGCTCGGCTAGCCCGTTCGTCTGCGGGTGGTATGCTGTGGCAATCTTGTGCTTGGTTGAACATGAGCGCAGGATGTCGTCAACAACTCGAGACATGAAAGAGCGTCCGCGGTCTGTGAGTAATTGACGAGGGACACCATGTTGAAGAATAAGATTGTGCAAAAGGAAGTCAGCGACATCGGTCGCGCAGCTCGTAGGCAACGCACGAGTGATAGCGTACCGAGTGGCATAGTCGGTGGCTACGGCGACCCACCTATTTCCGGATACCGAGGTCGGGAATGGTCCAAGGAGGTCGAGCCCTACGCGGTGGAACGGCTCCACGGGCGCGTCTATAAGGTGCAGAAGACCAGGAGGTGGTGCCGAAGGCCACTTCCTGCGTTGACACCGGTCGCAAGTGGTGACGTAACGCTTGACTGTACGGTATAAGCCAGGCCAAAAGAAGCGGCGCCGTATCCGGTCGTAGGTTCTTGCCACACCAAGGTATCCAGCTGCAGGCAGGTCATGGAGTTCTGCGATTATAGAAGAACGCAGCTGCTGGGAAATGACTAGAAGGTGGGTGGGCCCGTCAGGACGGAAGTTTTGGCGATAGAGGATGCCATTTTTGGTATCCAAGAGCTGCAGGGAGCGCTTCGAGCTCCCAGAGCTGAGGCCCTCGACGATGGTTGGCAAATATGGGTCCTTGCGCTGCTCTTCGGCGATATTGTGTAGGTCAGAAATGCCAAACAGGCAAGGAATATCGTCAGTGTCACTGAGATCAGGTGGCTCGACAGGGTACCGAGACAGGCAGTCAGCGTCTTGATGACGACACCCAGACTTGTACACAACAGTGTACGAATACTCCTGAAGGCGTAGCGCCCAGCGGCCAAGACGCCCGGAAGGGTCTTTCAGCGAGGACAGCCAGCAAAGGGCATGGTGATCCGTGACAACAGAAAAATCGCGCCCGAACAAGTATGGCCGGAGTTTCGCTACAGCTCAAAAAAGGCGAGGCACTCCTGTTCGGTAATCGAGTAATTTCGCTCGGCAGGTGAAAGCAGGCGGCTAGCATACGCAACGACGCGGTCTGGATCCCGGGAGCGTTGTGCGAGCACTGCTCCGATCCCGTAGCCGCAGGCATCTGTGCGGACTCAGTAGGGACCGCGGGATCAAAATGGGCCAGAATCGGTGATGACGTCAGCAGGCGGACAAGCGTGGAAAACGCATTTTGTTGATCAGGGCCCCAGGTAAACACGGTGTTGTTCTTCAGTAGGTCAGTGAGGAGACGAGCGATAAGGGCAAAATCTTGAATAAAACGGGGAAAGTAGGAACACAGCCCAAGAAAACTGCGCACGTCCTCCTGGTACTGTGGACGCGGAAAGTTTTGCACCGCTTCAATTTTAGTGGGATCAGGATGTACGCCGGCGGCGTCGACGAGATGTCCAAGAATGGTGAGTTGCCGGCGTCCTAATTGGCATTTGGACGAGTTGAGCTGTAGCCCAGCCGTACGAAACACAGTCAGGATACTGCTGAGACTTTCAAGGTGCGAGACAAATGTGGGCGAGAAGAAAACAAAATCGTCGAGATAGCACATACACGTAATCCACTTAAAACCGCGAAGACGCGAGTCCATCATCCTTTCGAAGGTAGCTGGTGCATAACAAAGTCCGAACAGCATGACTTTAAACTGGTATAAACCGTCAGCTGTGACAAAAGCTGTTTTTTCGCGGTCCTGCTCATCAACGGCGATTTACCAATAACCGGAACGAAGATCAGTGGAAGAAAAGTATTGAGATCCGTGGAGACAGTCGAGAGCGTCATCGATCCTTGGGAGTGGGTACACGTCTCTTCTTGTGATGCGGTTCAGGTGGCGGTAATCAACGCAGAAACGCCAACTTCCGTCTTTCTTTTTAACAAAGACACGACGGGAGAGGCCCAAGGACTGGAGGACGGTTCGACGATGTCCTTAGCGAGCATCTTTTCGACTTCCTTTTGTATCACTTGGCGCTCGGAACTGGACACCCTATAAGGCCGGCGGTGCAGACGAGCGGCGTCATCGGTGTTGATACGATGCTGCAGAATAGTCGTACGCGCTAAAGGGCGGTCGTTGAAGTCAAATATGTCCTGAAAGGATGCCAGTAAATGAGTAAGCGCCTATGCTTGATCTGCGGGGAGATCGGAAGCGATCATATTGGCATAATGGTCAGGTTTCGAAATAGCTGTGAAAGGACCGTCCGAAGAGGGCGATACACAGTTTGTGACTGCGGAGATCACGTACTCGTCGGTCGGGGACAGCGTGGCGAGGCACAGGCCTTGAGGAAGCGTCTGGACGTGCCTACTGAAGTTGATAACACGTAGACATGCGCTGTTTTCCGATACTGTGACAACTGTGTGTGCAAGGGCAGCATTCTTTGTGACGGGCAAATCAAGGTCAGGAGTGATGACATACTGGCCGTTGGGCCGGAAGAGGTGGAACCGATTTAAACAAAACGTAAGAAGCGGCTGCAGGTGGCAAGCGGGTGAACTCGGCCGTACAGAGACGGTGCACAACTGGGGCAGGTGGTTCTAAGAGGAATGGTGGGTCTAACTCAACAACACTTGTAGCACAGTCAATAAGGGCTGCGTGCTCACTAAGGAAATCAAGGCCGAGTATGATTTGATGAGGGCAGTGGTTGAGAACTGTAAAGAGCACGGTGGTTTGGCGATCAGAAATCGTCGCGCAAGTATCCAACAGGCCGAGGACAGGGGACGTTGTGCTATCGGCAACTCGAACAACGGCTGTAGGAGCAGGCGTCAGTACTTTGCGGAGGCGGCGACGTACATCGGAACTCATCACAGAAATATGGGCGCCCATGTCAAACAGAGCAGAGACGGCAACTCCATCGACTTATATGGTCAGTAAATTCCGCGGGGCGCGAAAAACTAAACGAAGATTTTGGGGCCGGGTCGTCACTGCAGCATTACCTCTAGACGCCGCAGAAGATAGTTTTCCGCCTGTGATCGTCCGTAGGGGCTAGGAGAGGAAGGGCGTGGTCGTTGCGGCGAACGGGACTGGCAGCGCTGTGGGGATGGTGAGCGACTGAAGCGGGGCGGCGAGACGTCGGTGGTGGGGCTTGATGGGTCCAAGGATCGCGAGAAAGAGCTTGAGCGGGGAGCGTCGGGGCGATAAGGGGGAGTCGAGGAACGGGTCCGCTGGGAGGAGTACCATCGACTACGACAATGACGGGCGATGTGGCCTACACGGGAACAATTGAAACATATGCGCCTGTCGTCAGGCCTACGCCACTCGGAGGGATTGCGTGGTCGAGTAGTGGCGCAAACAGGCCGGACAGGATAAGCAGGAGGGACTTCGGGTACTTTAGAGGGATGAATAGTGGCGACTGAGTTCAAACCCAAGTTAGCAATTTCCTGTCGCACGAATGCTTGAATGAGAGGAAGGGTCAACGGCTGGTCGCCCACATGAGTTGCTAATGAAGCCGGACCAATTGCTTCAAGTTCACGGCGCACACTACGGGTCACGTTCTCAGGCCAGGTCGGCTAGTTCCGTGAACAAAGATCTTGGCAGGAAGAAGACGCAGCTGTGTTGGGCAAGCGTGCAATATGCTGGGTGGTCCGTCGGCTTTTGGCGTCCTCGAAGCGGCGGCGTTCTTTTATGATGTTGGCGATCTTGTCGCAGTTTTTGTAGATGAGCAGATTGAAGGCGTCGTCTGCGATGCCCTTGAGCACATGTCCGACTTTGTCCGCCTCGCTCATCTTTCTATCCACTGTTTAGCACAGAGACAACACATCTTGAATATAAGAGACATAGCACTCCATGGATGACTGGGCGCGACTGACAAGATCTCTTTTAGCGGAAAGCTGCCGGCCGAGTGGTTTCCCGAAAATGTCGATAAGCTTCTGCTTGCAGTCAGCCCAGCTGGTCAGTGTCTCTTTGTTGGCATCATACCACTTGAACCCCGTGCCCTTAAGGTAAAAAACTATGTTCGCAAGCATGAAAGTTTGGTCCCAGCGGTTGTTAGCGCTACACCGTTCATACCTGCGAAGCCAAGTCTCGACGTCGGCGTTATCGTCGCCAGAGAAGGGTCCAGGATCACGAAGGTGAGTGAGGACAACGGCGGACACCGATGCTGCCGAATCTTGAGGGGATGCTTCCGTCATTGTCGGTCATGGTAGGTATCGTCCGCTACGTAGTTCCGTCTTGCCGTACCTCCACTAAGGATGTTAAGGGGAAAAAATATTTACATTTATTTACAAGTGTTGGGGTTAGAATAAAGAGCTCCTAGCAGGGAGCACCAACACGAACAAGGAGCCTCTTCTTTTTCTTCTTCTTCGTCCTCTCACGCGGGAGGCCACTTCGTCTTCCACTTCCACTTCGTCGTAACACACACACACACACACACACACGCACACACACACACACACACACACACACACACACACACACACACACACACACACACACACACACACACACACACACACACACACACACACACACACACACACACACACACACACACACACACACACACATAAAGTTCAGTTGTGAGTTAGCGCTCGTCCCTGTTTTTCTCGTTTTAGTACTCCTGCTGCTGCACAAATTTCTTCAATACGCACCAGAAATTAACTGGGACGTGGTGCGAGGACTACGTTTCGGCGAAGTTCGCGGTACTGAGTTTTGGGCTTTACTATACCGCAAAATGAACGCTAATCCGGGTCACGATAAGGAAATTACAAGAAGAATAAGAAGGGGGTGGAACCCATATGGCAGGTTCTCTCAGGTTAGGAATGGCGGTTTACTAATGTATCCCCAGAAAATGTATATAATAGATGTATCCTACCGGTACTCACGTATGGGGCGGAAAAGTGGAGGATAACAAAAAGGGTCCAGCTTAAGAACAGCGCAGCGAGCCATGGAAAGAAAAATGATAGGTGAAACGTCAAGAGACCGGAATCGGGCAGAGTGGGTGAGAGAACAAACGCGGGTTAATGACATCCTAGTCGAAATCAAGAGGATGTAATGGGCTTGGGCAGGGCATGTAATGCGAAGGCGAGATAACCGCTGGTCCTTACGGGTAACGGAGTGGATTCCATGGGAAAGCAAGCGTAGCGGGGGGTGGAAGAAGGTTAGGTGGGCGGATGGGATTAAGAACATTTGCGCGAGTAAGGTGGGCGAAGCTGGCAAAGGACAGGGTTAATTAGAGAGGCATTGGGGAGGCCTTTGCCCTGCAGTGGGCGCTGTCAGGCTGAAGATGATAATACAACTGTAACCATGTAGCTAGTAGATCGGCTATTACACTGAAGTTGTTACTTCCAACCACACTTGAAAATCAGGAAGAGCAAAAGTGTACTTACCCGGCGAACACTTGAGACACGAGATCAAAGATCCGAAAATAACGTGCAGCGAAGCCTAAAGACAGCTGAAGTTTTGCAGTGAATATGAGCTTGTTATTGGTTTTTAATAAAATTCAGTTTCCTACGAGAAAATAAGGTTTAATCTTCCGCTGCTTCTTTCCTTCTTTCCAATAAAAAACTGCAAAATACGGTATTTTTGCGTCAGGTTTCGGAAACGTAATTTCGGAGATAGAAGCTTAACGAGAGCAAAGAGACATTGGAGGAGAAACTACTCCATGTGTAGTTGCATATCTAGCTATGGTTTTATAACATCATGTTTACATTCACTTATGTTCTGCACATTATTGCCTAAGTTTTAGCTGCTTGAACAACAACAAAAAGTTTGGGGCATCAATGGGTGAATGAGTCCTGGGCAGTCTAAATTATTCCGGAGCCCTCAGCTACGGCGTCTCTCGTAGCTTTTGTGCAGGTTCAGGCTGTTGAACCTCACATACCATACTTAAGATAACATGAGAAAAGTTCAGTGTTTTTTATTAAACGCAATCATCACAGAGTGCATTTAGCCTTGGTTCCGAATTCAGATTCACAGCCGCTTAACAGTCAGTTTTCCAAATTGTGCACCTAATCAAATATGCCATAATAACTAAAGCTTACACTGATACGGAGCAGCGAATGAAGATAGTAAAACGAAAGAGAGTGGCCTGTTTTTGTGCAATCTTCGGGGGCAATATATTTATTTGTGTTAGGTTACGTTCAAGCGGTGGGTACACATCAATGAGCACTGGCGCTGGTACACATTGGCGCTCCAACGAAATTTATGCTTTTTTATTTAACCGGTGCGGTGGGTACACATCGCCACTCCACAGCAGTCAGGATATCAACCTGTTCCGCGATATCTGATTTCGCAGAACGGGTCATTTTCCCTTTTACACCTGCAAAAAATGTGTATCAAATTTTGTAAAAAAAGTTAAAGCACGTCGTTTCGTAACGAAATCTACAACCGCTTCTTCAAGCAGTGCAGATCAGCTATGAGCTGTGAATTTTAACACTTATTAGTAACAAAGTCCGTTATCTCCGCTTTTTGAACGTATTTTATGTAACCCTTTTTTTTGCGGCAACTGGCAATTCATCTTGAAAATTAACATATCAATGGGGTTAATGGCTGAGAAATACACGGTTGAATTTGTGTAAATTAAGCGCTAAGAAAAACTTAGCTCAAGTATTAAGACAGGATGGCATGTTGACATTGATGTGGAATTAGAAGCGGATACCTTTCACGACCAGAACGATAGCCAGGTAAACGAAACCGGGGTGAATCATTGAGCCAAATTAAATTTCATGCCAATGCAACTTACAGCGTGCCTGGCCCCTGTTTAATCTCTGTCTGGCAATGTCTGCACACAAAGAGCATGCCTGACATTTGGTTTTCCGAGCAGATAGTTAACTGGGATCACTGAGTAGTCTCTGCAGCAGAAATATTACTGTTGTTCTAATCAAAAGCTATGAAGCACATGTAGCCTGTTTATGTCTTCTATCCCTGCTAATATGGCTCCCATATTCAGTGTGAATCCCAAAACTTTTACGATGAACTGAAAATCATTACTCTGTAGAGAAAAGATGTGCTCATGCAGACTTTCTGGATTGGTCCTTGTGGGAACTGGTATTTGACAACTAACTTCAGAAGGCTGTTGAAATGATAATTAAATGACACTAAAACATCGGCATTTTGGCAGCATAGCACGCACGCAAGAAGGAACAGAAGAGCACAGATTTCTTAGTTTCATGCGGATGGAGGCGAAACCCTAAAGACGTCTGCGTGTTGTGTTATTTAAACGTACATAAAGAACTCCAGGATGTGGAAACTATTCTAGATTCCCTAGTCACAGACAAACCGAAGAACGACCTTGTCATTGTCGCCCAATATGAACGAGCAAAGCACTGTCGCTGACGTCCAGAATCCTCCTCCAGCCGCTCACCGTTCCCTACGCGCCGCAAGTCCCGTTCGACCCACAGTCGCAGTTTTACCTCCCCTGGCGCTAGCACGCATTTCCATACTTAAAAGTACAGTCTGAAGCGTGTCGATATGATGCTGCAGTACAGACCTGGCTCAGAAATCCTTGCTTAGCTCTTCGCGCATGACGTAATTTGCACGGCATTCACGTTTACGGAGTACCTGTCACAGCTCTGATTGATATGGGTGCGCAAGTATGCGTCACGAGTTCACACCTATACCATAGCCTCAACAAAGAACTGAAGCCTGCCCCAACAACCGTTGTCCACGTCGCCGACGGCGGGATGTGTCCGGTGGTCGGACTACGCACAGCCCATGTGACGATCTCTGGCCGCCATACTTCTTTCTTGTTTACCGTCTTGAAGTAGAGCCCTCACAACGTTATCCTCGGACTTGACTTCCTTTCTGATCATTCCGCCCTCGTCGAGTGCGCCACAACTGTTGTTGAGCTTGACCTTCCTTTTTATGCACAGTCGCCGCTTCCAGTTGTGCCCCGTCTTTCTACTGTCGACATTGTCCGCTTGCTCCCCAAACCCGTCACTTACATGTATTTCTCGTCAGACCCACCCGTCTGCGATGGTGACTACATCGTCACACCACCTACTGATTGCCTGCCCCGCACTATTGCGCTTGCCCATGCTACCGTCACAATGTATGCAAACCGAGCGTAACTTGCGGTCATCAACTTTGCCTTGATTTTCCACCCGCTCCCACAAGGCATGACGCTCGCCACGCTCTGCCGTTACGCCGAAATTGTCATATCGGCTATGGCCAGCTGCGTCCTGCTCAGTGCTACTACAATGGCCTACCGTTACACCAGCTGACGATTACGAAATGATCGATTCTGAACTGCCCCCAACACAACCTTATCACCTGCGATGCCTTCTATCCACTTTTCGCGACGTCTTCGACCTTGATGACCATCCTTTGACCGCAGCCTAAAAACATGTCTACATCGGCGAGACTGGTGATTTTAAAAAGGCGCATAAACTATATAATGATATTAAAAACCTAAATGTGAACACTAATGTTATCTCCGAACACTCCGTATCAACTGGTCACGATATTGACCGGGGTAGGGCACACGTGCTGGCAACTGAAAAGAAGCTGTACCGTCGCCTTCACCTTATTAAAACGACTAATCGCACCCTCCACCGCAAACATAGAAATCTAACCCCTGTACACGCACGCTCCCTGCGTCCTCTTTTCACGCGTATTCAATCCCGATGCACTAACGAATTCTTTTCATTGTGAACAAGGCTCCCGTACGGGAGCCGAAACGTCGTTTTGTTGTTTTTTGTTATTACTTTTGGTCGGCGTCCCCCTTTTTAAGTTTCTTTATGGGGGATAGATACATGAATGGATATATAACTGAATGAAGGAATATACAGGGCGCCCCAGCTAAATTTAGCCAGAGTTTTAAAATATGCCACGGCACTCTAAGACGACGCGAATAAACGCACGTTGCTGGCTGCTGTATGGAGGAACTCAGACTATTTTTTATTGTGCTTAATTGCGTAATTAGTCGAGATTAATTAAGCAACCTCGGAAGAAACGAAGATAGGCGGAAAAGTTGAAAGTGAAAGTTGTAGAAAGGTCCGCGAAACATCTAACTGAACAGTTTCTAACGGTCCATCTATTACGTATCGGCTTTTTTTCGCTCACTGCAGATGCCCGCAAGATGAAAAAATACCACGTGACATGTCCGCTTATACGCCGCGATTGCAGTGTTCTCAATGGTTACGTGTAGGAATCAACAGATCATTTAGCCCGGTCTGCTGCTGCTTAAAAAGCAGACAGGGCTGCTACGCAGGCGCTGGCTGCGCGATTTACGCGAGCACAAGCGACTATGTCTGCTTGTCGCTATCAAGCGCCACAAGGGAAGCATACAGCTTGCCTATATCGCACAGCCAGCTGATGCGTCCCTGCCCTGTCATCTTTTAAGCGGCAGCTCACCGGGCTGAATGTTCTGTTCGTTCTTACGCGGAACGTTTGAGAGCACTGCAATCGCGGAGCGCAAGGTGACATGTCACATGGTTTTTTGTATTTCGCGGGCACCTGCAGTGAGCAAAAAAAAGCCAATACGTAATAGATTGACCGTTACAAACTGTTGAGTTGAACTTTTCGCGGACCGTTTACAACTATCTCATTACACTTTTCGCCTATCTTCGTCACTTGCGAAGATAATTAATTTGAACTAATTATGCAATAAGGCACTATACCAAAAATAGTGTCAGTTGCTCCCTACAGAAGCCGACAACACGCATTTGGTCGCGTCGTCTTAAGTGCCGGGGCACATTTTTAAATCCTGCTGGCCTAAAAGACGCGGGTTCGATCCCTGCCGCGGCGATCGAATTTCGATGGAGGCGAAATTCTAGAGGCCCGTGTACTGTGCGATGTCTGTGCACGTTAAAGAACCGCAGGTGGTCGAAATTTCTGGGGCTTTCACTACGGCGTCTCTCATAGCCTGAGTCGGTTTGGGACGTTAAACCCCCAAAACCATACACCATATTTTTAAACCATGGCTAAAGTTAGCGGGGACGCCTTGTATATTGTATGCATATAAGTAACAGGCGTGCCCTTTGAAAGATGCTGATGCATTGTACAACCAGACTCGGTATGCTTCCCTACGCCATATATCGAATGCAGTGCGAAACTACATTCGAAAAATTAGCAGTCCCGTACTTTCATCAGCAGAGCCCGATCACCTGTCAATTCTCCTCCGTGACCTCTAACATACGTGCCACAGTATTCACAGCACGCAAATCTGGCTCAGCAGCACTCTTTCCGATCCGTACGGTGGCACGGGTTTCCCGGTTATTAGGGGTATATACCACAGCGACACCAACTCCGATTACCTTAAATTAAGCTACTGGTACAGATATCGTTTTTGACGTTCCCTGATTTTTTGTCATCGGTCGAAGAATAAGGCCGGGGACCAACTTTCAGAGTGGTTTCTAGTACTGTGGCCGGACCGACCAAAACTTTTCGGTCACAGCGGTGCGAATATGCAAGCATTAAGCCTTTCTCATTTAAAACCATAAGAGTTTTCACAGGAACGCAAACGGCCATATGAGGCGAAGGCAACGTCCGGGCACAGATACAGGTGCAGTCTGGCACTGCTGTCTGGTATTTCGCTTCGTCTCGTCCTGCTTATAGCGCTCGGGTGTGAAGAATGCGAGGACACGAATGCTGTAATCTAATCTTGAATTTTAATTTCTTAACTTACTCTTCCCAGGTCGCCCCTCCAAACCTAGGCAAGCCCAAGTCAGAAGAAGAGCGCAAGACAGGAGAGCCCAAAAGATGTGTCCCATCCTTTTAGTTTTTATTACCTGCAACCTGGAAGGAAAGAATAAGCTCTTAGCACAGAAAACGACTCAGTCATTTTTGGAATGGTAGCTCTACTCAGCGCAGAAGTTGCTCAACATTCTGTCCTGATTTGACCTAGGTTTAACCAGGAGAAGCAAAGGATAGCAACGGATTGACTTTGTCAGTATAGGCTCAATAAGACAAAAGTGATGTCCAGCCAAAATTGACCGTACATGATACGATAGCGACCTGGAAATCTGGCTCCGTCTATTTTGAAAATTTGGCCCTGCCCACCTCCGAAATTGACCACGGCCGATATGGATCATACTCGATGTCCAAGCATAGTTTACCGCGCCCGATAATATGATGGCCTGCAAGTTTGCACGGGTTTTTTCAAAAAATTTGTTGGCCACTTCCGAAATTTCACTTTGGTTGATTCAGAATAAAAACCATGTCTAATCTCAAATGAGCATGCCCGACTAAATGGCAACGTGCAAATTTAGCCGGGCCACTTCAGAAATTGCACCGTGACCGATTCGGACTAAGAGCTATGTCGAACCATAAATGAGCGTGCCCGACCCGATGGCGACCTGCTAATTTGGCCATGTCATTAACAAAACTTTTGCCGGGCCACTGCCAAAATTTGACGGTGGCCGACTCGGACTAAGAGCTATGTCCAACCATGAACGCGCGCCCGTCATGATGCCGACCTGCAGATTTGTCCGGGCCCTTTATAAAACTTTGCCAGGCCACTTCAGATTTTTACCAAGGCCGATTCGAACTAAGAGCTATGTCCAACCAGGAATGAGCGTGCCCGACACGATAGCGACCTGTAGATCTGGCCGTGCTATCGTCAAAAACTTTGCCAGGCCGCTTCCGAAATTTGACCGCGGCCAATTCTAAGAGCTGTATTCAACCATGAATAAGCGTGCCCGACACGATGACAACCTGCGAATGTGGCCACATTTAGAGCACTTTTGCCTGGGCACTCCCGGAATTTGACTGTGACCGATTCGTAATAAGGGCTATGTCGAACCATAAATGAGCGTGCCCGAAACGATGGCGACCTGCGAATTTGGCCATGGCATCTACAAAATTTTTGCCTCGCCCCGCCCAAAATTTGACCGTGGCCAATTCTGACTAAGAGCTATGTCCAACCATGAAAGAGCGGGCCCGACACGATGGCGACCTGCCATTTTCAAAAATTTTGCCAGGCCATTCCCGAAATTTCAACGTGGCCAATTCTAAGAGCTATGTCGAATCATATATGAGCGTGCCCGAAACGATGGCGACATGCGAATTCGGTCATGCCATTTGCAAATCTTTTGCCTGGCCACGCCCTAAATTTGACCGTGGCTGATTCGCGCTTAAAGGTATTTCCAGCCATAAATTGACGTGCCCCACACGATGGCGATATGCAGATTTGGCCGTGCCTTTTGCAAAACTTTTGCCGGGCCACTCTCAAAGTTTGAGCGCGGCCGATTCGGACTAAGAGCTATGTCCAAAAATGAAGAGCGTGCTCGATATTATGGGGATCTGCTAAGTTGGCCACGCAATTTACAAAACTTTTCCCAAATCACTCCCGAAATTGACCGCAGCCGATTCGGACTAAGGCCTATGTTCAACCATGAATGAGGGTGACTGACACAATCATCATCATCATCATCATCAGCCTTACTACACCCACTGCAGGGCAAAGGCCTCTCCCATGTCTCTCCAATTAACCCTATCCTTTGCCAGCTGCATCCACCCTTTGCCTGCAAACTTCTGAATCTCATCCGCCCACCTAACCTTCTGCCGCCACCTGCTACGCTTACTTTCTCTTGGAATCCACTCCGTTACCCTCAATGACCAGCGGATATCTTGCCTTCGCATTACATGCCCTGCCCAAGCCCATTTCTTTCTCTTGATTTCGACTAGGATGTCATTAACACGTGTTTGTTCCCTCACCCACTCTGTAGGTTCCGGTCTCTTAACGTTACACCTATCATTTTTCTTTCCATAGCTCGCTGCGTTGTCCTTAACTTAAGCTGAACTCTTTTCGTTAGCCTCCACGTTTCTGCCCCGTACGTGAGTACCGGTGAGATTAAGCTGTTGTACACTTTCCTCTTGAGGGAAATTGGTAAACTGCCACGCATGTAACATGTGTTGCAGCGCGAACCACAAGAAGGGACGACGACAGACAGAGTGAAAAGAGCGCTGCTTTTTCACTCTGTCTGTCGCCGTCCCTTCTTGTGGTTCGCCCTGCAACACATGTTAGATATGAACCAACTAGCCCGCCAAGCAACCATTCTGCCACTCATGATCTGCGAGAATTTGCCATATGCGCTCCACCCCATTCTTATCCTTCTAGTTATCTCCCTCTCATGATTCGGATCAGCTGTCACTACCTGCCCTAAGTAGACGTATTCCGTCACAACTTCTAGGCTCTCGCTGCCAATTGTGAACTGTTGCTCCCTTTCTAGGCTGTTGAACATTACCTTGGTTTTCTGCATGTTAATTTTTAGACCCATCGATCTGCTCTGCCTGTCTAACTCATTGATCATGATTTGCAGTTCACCTCCTGAGTGACTCAGCAAGGCAACGTCATCAGCAAATCGCAGATTATTTAGGTATTCTCCATTTATTCTTATTCCCAACTGTTCCTAATTCAGGCCTCAAAATATCTCCTGTAAACATGCGGTGAACAGCATTGGCGAGATCGTGTCTTCTTGCCTGACGCCCTTCCTTATTGGAATTTTATTGCTGACTTTATGCAGGACTATAGTAGCTGTGCAGTTGCTATATATATCTTCCAGTATTTTGACATAAGGCTCTTCTACCCCCTGATTACGCAATGCCTGTATGACTGCTGAGGTTTCCACTGAGTCGAATACTTTCTCGTAATCAATGAAAGCTATATATAGAGGTTGGTTACATTCTGCGCATTTCTCTATCACCTGATTGATAGTGTGAATATGATCTATTGTGGAATATCCTTTACAAAAGCCTGCCTGATCATTTGGTTGATTAAAGTCAAACGTTGCCCTGACTCTATTAGCGATTGCCTTAGTAAATACTTTGTAGGCAACGGATAGTAAGCTGATCGGCCTGTAATTTTTCAAGTCCTTGGCGTCTCCCTTCTTATGAATTAAAATAATGTTTGCATTCTTCCAAGCTTCTGGTACAGTCGAGGTCATAAGGCATTGCGTATACAGGGTGGCTAGTTTTTCTAGCACGATGTCCCCTCCATCCTTCAACAGATCTGCTGTTACCTGATCCTCCCCAGCTGCTTTTCCCCTTTTCATTGCTTCTAAGGCTTTCTTTACTTCATCTTTCGTTACTGGCGGGATGACGCATTGCTGTGCACTGCTGTCTTTCACATTAACGCTCTGATTACATAGGCTACTGTACAGGTCTGTGTAGAACTCTTCGGCTACGTTAACTATCTTATCCATATTGCTAATGACATTGCCCTGCTTGTCTCTTAATACATACATCTGGTTTTTACCTATGCCTAGTTTTCTCTTCACTGCTTTTAGGCTACATCCGTTCTTTAGAGCATGCTCGATTCTCCAAATATTAAACTTCCTTATGTCGGCTACCTTGCGCTTATTTATTAACTTTGATAGCTCCGTTAGTTCTATTCTATCGGTAGGGTTAGACGCCCTCATGCTTTGGCGCTTCTTAATCAGATCTTTCGTCTCCTGAGATAGCTTCCCGGTATCCTTTCGAATTGTCCTACCGCCTACTTCTACTGCGCACTCCGTAATTATTGATGTCAGATTATTGTGCATTGAATGAACATCAAGATCGTCTTCCTCAGTTAAAGCCGAATATCTGTTTTGCAGCGCTATCCTTAACTCCTGTGCTTTCCCTCTTACGGCTAACTCGTTAATGGTCTTCTTCTTGACTAGCTTCTTCCGTTCCCTCTTCAAGTCTAAGCTAATTCTAGACCTTACCATTCTGTGGTCGCTACTGCACACCTTTCCGAGGACGGCCACATCCTGAATGATGCCAGGTTTAGCGCAAAGTATGAAGTCGATTTCATTTTTAGTTTCACAATTGGGGCTCTTCCAGGTCCACTTCCTGTTTTCTCGTTTGCGGAAGAAGGTATTCATGATCCGTAAATTATTTCTATCCGCGAATTCGACTAATAACTCTCCCCTGTTATTTCTAGAGCCTATCCCATAGTCACCTACCGCGTGGTCGTCAGCCTGCTTCTTGCCCACCTTCGCATTGAATTCGCCCATCAGTACAGTGTACTGCGATTTTACTCTATTCATTGCTGATTCTACGTCCTCATAGAAGCTTTCAATGGTCTGGTCATCATGGCTGGATGTGGGTGCGTATGCCTGCACCACTTTCAGCTTGTACCTCCTATTCAGCCTAATTACTATAGCTGCTACCCTCTCGTTGATACTATAGAGCTCCCCTACGTTCCCAGCTATGTCCTTATTAATGAGGAATCCCACACCTAGTTCTCGTCTATCCTCTAATCCGCGATAGCACAATATGTGTCCGTCCTTTAGTACTGTATACGCCTCACCTGTCCTCCTAACTTCGCTAAGCCCTATCACATCCCATTTAATTCCCGCTAGTTCCTCGAACAGCACTGCTAAGCTAGCCTCACTAGATAAAGTTCTAGCGTTAAACGTTGCCAGGTTCAGATTCCAATGGCAGCCTGTCCGGAGCAAGAGATTCTTAGCTCCCTCCGCTGCGTCACAAGTCTGACCGCAGCCGCTGGGGACTGAGTGCCGAGGGTTAATTGGTTTGATCATAAGGGTTGCCCAGTACTACACCAGGGTGGCCAAATCCTGCTCCGGTGAGAGAGTGCGTTGTCGGCTCTGGTCACCGAGATCAGGCCGCACTCCAGGCCTGGTTATGCAATTCCATCGACCCGCGGATTTTTTTTTTTTTGAAACCCGGTGGAGAATTGCGCGGCACCAGGATTTGAACCCCGGTCCTCTTGCACGCGAGGCGGATGATCTACCTCTAAGCCATCGCTGCAGTGGACTGACACAATGGCGACCTGCAAATTTGGTCGGGCGATTTAAAAAGTTTTGCTGGGCAACTCCCGATTTGACCGCGGCCGATTCACTACGGCACCTCTTTCTTCCTTTCTTCTTTCAATCCCTGCTTTGTCCCTTCGCTTACGGCGCGGCTCAGGTGTCCGCAGATATATGAGACAGATGCTGTGCCATATCCTGTCACCCAAAACAAATTAATATTATATATTATTATTATTATTATTATTCGGACTAAACGTTGTGTCCTACCGCGAAGGGCGTGTCGAATACGATGACGCCCTGCGAGTTTGGCCACGCCATTTACAGATATTTTCCCGGGCACCTCCCGAAATTTGACTATGGCCGATTCAGACTAAAAGCTATGTACAACCATAAATGAGCATGCCCCACACAATGGCGAACAGCAGATTTTGCCAGGCCATTTACAACACTTTTGCCGGGCCACTCCCGAAATTTTACCGCGGCCGATTCGGACTAAGAGATTCGTCTAGCCATGAAGAGCTCGCCCGATACGATGGCGACCTGCGAATTTGGCCACGCCATTTACAAAACTCTTGCCTGGCCAACCCGAAATTTGACCGCGACCGATTCTAAGAGCTATGTACAACCATAAATGAGCATACCTGACACGATTGCGAGCTGTAAATTTGGCCACGCCATTTACAAAACTTTTGCCAGGCCGCTCGAAATTTTGACCGTGGCTGATTCGCACTAAGAGCTATGTCCAATCATAAATGAGCGTGTCCGACAAAATGGTGACCTGAAAATTTGGCCGGGCCACTCCCAAAATTTGACCTTGGCCGATTCGGACTAAGAGGTATGTCCAACCATACATAAGCGTGCCCGACACTATGCCCCCCTGCAAAATTTGCGGGGCCACTCCGGTGATTTGACCTTGGCCGATTCAGGCTAAGAGCTACGTCCAAGCATAAATGAGCCTGGCCGACTTGATGCCGACCTGCAGATTTGGCCGGGCCACTCCCGAAATTTTACCTTGGCCGATTCACACTAAGAGCTATGTCCAATCAGAAATGAGCGTGCCCAACACGATGGCGACCTGGAAATTTGGCTGGCCCTCTCCCGACATTTGACTTTGGCCGATTCGGACTAAGAGCTATGTCCAACGATAAATGAACGTGGCCGACACGATGGCGACCTGCAGATTTGGCCGGGCTACTCCCGAAATTTGACCTTTGCCGATTAACATTAAGAGATATGTCCAGCGATAAATGAGCGTGCCCGACATGATGGCGACCTGCAGATTTGACCGGGCTGCTCCCGAAATTTGACCTTGGACGATTCGAACTAAGAGCTATGTCCCAACATATATGAGTGGGCCCGTAATGATGGCGACCTGGAAATATGACCGGGCAACTCCCGAAATTTTACCTTGGCTGGTTCAGATTAAGGGCTATGTCTAACTGTAAATGAGCGTGGCGTGCACGATGGCGACCTGCGAATTTGGCGATGCCATTTACAAAACTTTTGCCGGGTCCGAAATTTGACCGTGGCCGATTCACACTAAGAGCTATGTCCAGCCATAAATGAGCTTGCCCCCCACGATGGCGACCTGCAGATTTGGCCGGACCATTTACAAACATTTTGCCGCGCCACTCCCGAATTTTGACCGTGGCCGATTCACACTATGAGCTATGTCCCACCATAAATGAGTGGGTCCGTCATAATGGCGACCTGGAAATTTGGCCGGACCACTCCCGAAATTTTACCTGGGCAGATTCTGACCAAGAGCTATGTCCCGCCATAAATGAGTGGGCCCGTCATAATGGCGACCTGGAAATTTAGCCGGGCCACTCCCGAAATTTTACCTCGGCAGATTCTCACTAAGCGCTATGTCCCACCATAAATGAGTGGGCCAGTCATAATGCGACCTGGAAATTTGGCCGGGCGACTCCCGAAATTTGACCTTGGCAGATTCGCAGTAAGAGCTATGCCCCACCATAAATGAGTGGGCCCGTCATAATGGCGACCTCCAGATTTGGCCGGGCCACTCCCGAAATTTGACCTTGGCCGATTCGGACTAAGAGCTATGTCCCACCATAAATGAGTAGGCCCGTCATAATGACCCGTCTTAATATATATATATATATATATATATATATATATATATATATATATATATATATATATATATATATATATATATATATATATATATATATATATATATATATATATATATATAACATAAAATACATATATAAAATATAAATAAATATCTAGGAAAAAATGGATTGAAGGTAATTTAACTAACCGCAAGCAGGCAGTTCGCGTTGATGGTTACGAGCTGGTTTTCTAGATGTATACTCAGGAGTACCCCAGGGATCCGCGCTGAGTCCAGCAATTTTCCTGCTTTGCATCAATGATGTAGTAACCGCTTTAGATAGTTCTGCTGAGATAAAACTCTTTGCAGATGACAGCTTGATTTTTGCACCGGAACTTGTTCAGAGGATCAGATTAAACTCAACCGAAACCTTCAGGCGTTTGGGGGTTGGTGTGATAAGTGGGAAATGCCAATTAATTTTGATAAGACCACATACACGCATATCACTGCCAAAAAGAATATTTTTACTTTTCAGTATGATATTCAAGGCTACCGTCAAGTTAATGGTTCTTGTTTCAAATATCTTTGTGTTTACATTTCGCACTATTTAAAATGACACAATCACGTAGAAAGAGTGTGATCAGCGGCATAGAAGAAACTGGGTTTTTTAAGAGCAAAACTGGTAAGGGCAACTAAAGATGTCAAACTGCTGGCTTACCGATCTCTTATCCGACCATCCCTATAATATGCGTTAGTAGCATGGGCGCCCCATCAAAAGGGCCAAAATAGATAATAGAGCCCGGCGGCGTGATTTATTTGTTCCAAATATAGAAGTACAGACTCAGTTTCGGCGATGTTAAAGTCTTGCGGTATTGAATTATTAGAAGATCGGTGCAAGAAGCAGAGATTGAAAACGTTATTTCAAGTAATTCATGGCGAACTAAGAATTAATAAAGATTTGCACTTAAAAACTGCAGGTAGACTGAGCTCCCGCTTAAATCATACTGAAGCAATTCGTCCGTACTTGTCCCGAACCAATGCCTTTCGTTGTTCGTTCTTCCCAGAGGCAATAGAGTTTTGGAACAAGCCGCCTGCGCAAATTGTTCGCAGTTCTGATACCGCATTGTTTGCAAATGCAATCAAGCTCGCTTACTAAAAATTTTACCATGTGATTATTGCAAAGTGTTTTCTTTGTTTTTCTGTTTGTGTGCGTGCGGCAGATGGCTGAACATTTGAATATGAGTTTCATAGTCTGTATATCGTATCCTGTGTTGTACCCGTAGGACACTGTAGTGCATGTGCATATTTCTTTTTGTATCTGGCTCTTTATTATTGTATGAACGTTATGTGTAACATCCCTGCCTGTAAAGGCCCTCAACTGAGGGTTAAAAGTATTTCTAAATAAAAATAAAAGAAGACCCGAGCAAGGCTATCATCATGAACATCACATGTTACCCCGTGTACCCAAGTGACTAAGGTCAAAACCGAAACTCCCTATCAATATGCATATCACCAAATAGCCCAACTTTCTGCTGTCCTAAGTATCATTTCTCGTGTTTTTTGTTTTGTCGCCATGTAGCGCGTGTAGGTACCGCAGCCATGGATTTTAAGTCATACATGGCGCGAAATTGCCACACATTCTTCCTTTGCTATTTTTGTGCGACACTCAAGGTTTTCGCTTCTGGATGATGTCAGGACGGCGCGAAAAGAACAAGGACAAAAGAGGCACAAGAACTCAACAGGACAGGCGCCAACTTGAAACTGAGGTTTATTCGCCCAAACCCTTACATTTTATGAAGCACCCGAGCCGTATCACAGAAGCCTATCCCGCAAGATTAAGAGATTGTAAACAACAATCAGAATTCAGGAAGTAGGTTCTACTTCTAACAGACCGGAAGATACATTCATGCATTCAGCACTACACTCCTGATAAAAGCTAACTTTTTTTGTTTTTTTGGACTAAGTCCCAAGATTATCCGAGCTCAAAACGAACAGGAAAGCAATTCATCCTCATAACAAAGAGGCACGCTTGGCCAAGGCAAACAGATCGCAATATCAATATTTCTGCTTTAACACATCGTGTGATAGTGAATGAATGACCAACAACAAACTCGGAAAAAAATGGTGGACATGAAAACTTAAAAGCTTCCAGAAATCCTCTCAGCGTCAAAGTACTAAAACAAGTGTCAAAACTTAAAACCTTCGAGGAATCCTCTTAGTTTCAAAGAACTAAATGTATTAGATTTTACACAATTCTCGTTTGGCCGGTAAAACACATCCAGGAACAACAAACTATGCAGAGAGAACTTCAGCACATTAAAACCTAAAGACACCATTCGAGAAAAGCCACCTCAGCGTCACTGATTGAAATGTACGGTTTACTAACGCATGTGCTTCCCGCTTTCTTAATAAAATATGCCTCTACTACTTCTCGTTTAAATATGCCTTTTCCGCTCTTCAAAAAAATTGTTTTGTTTAGTTCCGGACGACACTCTTTGCAGGTTTTACAGTGGTCTGCCAGGAAGCTTCCATATGTTGGTTGCGTACATTCCGCAAGTGTTCACTGGCACGTTCATTGACTCACCGACCGGTTTGCCCTATGCAAACGAGACCGCAGCTTAAAAGAATCTGATACACAATTTGTGACCTGCATTTGGAGAACTGTTATTTTATGTTTAATAGGGCAAAGCGGTCGTTTCTTCTCCGGTTTAGTCATAGTACAGATGTTTGACAGCTTTAATGGGGCCGAAAACAAAACTTGCACCTTATGTTTGCTTGCGACTTCTTTATGCCATGGGAAACTTTGTCAATGTAAGGAATGACAGGGGCATATTTCTATCGTGCTTCAGGAAGTCTCTTGTCATGAGGCCGCTTCAACTTCTGGATTAAAAATTTCGGAGACAGTCGAAATCAAAGGGTCGGGTAACCGGCTTCTTGCAACCTCTGAATTTGGGCACCAAAGCTCACCGACATCATGAGTTGGCACGACTTTTCCAAGGCATTCTGAAGGGAATTAGCGATTATTGCTCTTTTTAGGAGTTTGGAATGAGCGCTGTCAAACGGTAACAGCCTTTTCTTTGATCTGGGATTGTACGCCCAGCATAGGAGATCCTTCATAAATACCAATTTTATGTCTAAAAACTGAAGTTCTCGATTCACTGGTAACTCCCACGTCAATGTGATGCCCTGGCTGTTATTAGTGAAGACGGATATCACATTTGTTGCCGCCACAGCTACATCAGACTCCTGAACATTCTTCAGAATAACCAAAAAGTCGTCCAAGTACCTAAAAAGGGATACAACATGTGGCTCACTAAGTTGACTTTTGATTTGATTCCCGACGGCTGTCAAGAAAATGTCACAGAGTACAGGCGCCAATGAAGACCCTATGCAGGCAGTTTTTTTCTGAACAAAGAAGCTTCCTTCAAATGATATGGCTGTCGAGCCCAAGTAGAATTCCAACAAAGCTACAAGACTGTCTCTGCTAATCCCTGCTGCATTTTGAAATTGAACTTCACCTATTGTGATGATCTTTTCTCTGCCACCACTTCGGAGTCCGTGATGAGGAACAGAGTAGTACAAATCATCAATATCGATGAAGAAACCTATGCACTCGAGGGAGGGCAAAGCGTTCAGTTGCTGCACAACGTACGAGAAACTACGAACCAGGAAACGATCATCTTCCACCAAAGAACCAAGGTGCTTTTGAAGGTAGCAACTGACAACGCATCGCCAAGTCCCTTTTTCCGACACGATGAATCCAAGTGGCATTCCAGGCTTGTGGGTTTTAACCGTAAATAATGTTTCACAGAAGCCCCTCTCTTCACCTTCTGCTCGCTTCTTGATGGCATCCAGGTGCAAGTCATCCAAGATTTTGAGTGCTTGTTGTTTCCTAGTGCGTGCGTTGAATTTTATCGGTTTTAAGTTTTTCTTGATGGCCGGAAAAGTCTTTTCTCGGAACAAACTCATAGGCACGTCAGCAAAACCACCATTCTTGTCTGCTTGGAGCGCCAGGAGACCATTTACTTTAAGGGCTTTGGACACCTTCTCAAGAGGCGGGTTTTTTTTCACTTTTTCTGGAAGAACCGCCTCCCCAAGAACGACAAGCTTGCTGCAGCGATCACCAGAACGCTCCTTAGGCCGGAAAATCAGGCTCGTCAACGCACTTTGCCAGAGGAACCCTGTAGCTCTTGCCGCCAGCCTTTTCATTTCTTCTAACCGCCTGTGCTCTTTCGTCGGGTCTATTACAAGCAACAGAAGGACACGTGCCAATAATGGAACATGCGGACCTGCCGCCAGTACTCTGACTTAAATATCTTGCAAATAAGTCCGATGTGGCCCCTCAAGAATTTGGATCCTCAAACAAGAGACTTCAAATTCCGTAATTTATGAGAAGTTAGCTAGAAATTCCGCCATCGACAGTGCTGCATGTATACAGAGTGACAAATATTTTCGGATGATTGTAATAATAATAATAATAACTCGCAGGCGACATTTTTGGGCGTTTGTCGAAAATTCTCTTCTGGAATTAAAACCGTGTGAGGAGAGAGTGAAAGCAGCATCATAGTCCACAGAAACATTACACAGAAGTATTTGAGTACTTTACTGTAACGTAGGACATCAACTTTTAAGATAGTAGTGCTGTGGCCGCTTGATAAAAGATTGCAAACGAGGGTGCTTCCAGAGTCTTTTAGCTGTAAATTTATTCGCGGTCATGAGCTTTAACTCATAATCAACAAATTATGGCCGCCACACGTTACAGAAGAAAGCAGAACATTGCAATGAAAATAAAGAACTTTAGACGGCATTAGACCGCTACCGAAGAAAGAAGGGAAGGTGTTCGGGTCCTCAGTCCAGGATTCCGCTGGCAACGACAGCCGCCCATGGTAATTCCACGAGGGCGCGTGGATCCTCAAATTCTGAGCCGGATAGGGTCGCCTCCCATCCTTCCCATATTGACTGTTCTATTAAAGGCATAGAACTACTACACTGTAAACAGAAAAATCTCCAGACAGGAGTGAATCGCTCGTCGCGTAGCGCACTCCAGAAAGGGTATTCAGATCCTCCTCCGAAAAGGAGTACCTGGTCTCCTCCTCTGTTTGAAGAGCTAGTCAAGGAGTTTTAGAAAGAGTAAAGCGTGACAGCTGTCTAGACAACAGTTTATTCTGGTGTAAATGTTCCGCTCACAAACGAGTTAGCACGGCAATTAATAGTAGTATGTACCCCTTTGTAGCTGACTATTTAGTACACTTCAGGAGCATATGTCTGTTTATATTAAATAGTTTTTACATAAATTTTTGGAGAAATTTCTGTTAATATAAGGTTGCATTTATGTAGCGAAGAGGTTTATATTTCACTTCATAAGAAAGCCCCTCTAAAATGCAGTACTCCTATGGAAGCATTGAAGAAGCGTAGCTTGTTGGGCCAGTTGGTGCATGCGTCCGTTTCGCTGGTTTTTCACATCCTATGGAAGCCTCATTTAAAAGCTTTGTGTTCCAGAATATATGCGTCAATGAAATTACAGTCACTGATAGCAAACAATGTTTTCATTGTGTACAAAAACACTGAGGCAACTGTCCGGCAGCTTGCTTTCGATGTTTACCGTGCACCAAAGCCTTGGTCCCTGCAGAAAGTGAGAGGAGTGCCTTGACCTGCGCTCTGTGGGTTTTCAATTTTAAATACTCTAAGTAATGAAAATAGAGATGTCACCATTGCAAGCAAGGACGCCGCCTTCAAAAGCTTTGCTGTTAACATACAGGAATGTCATGCTATCGCTGGTTAGAGGATGTGACGTAAAATGAGGCTCGTTCTGAAAAGAAGATTATAAGAAAAATAACCATGAAAGCAATTTTTGCTCTAAGCTTAAAGTGTATGAGGCACTTCAGTTGTAGTTTGAATCAAGTTCAAAGAAGCAATTCTGAGGACATTTTTCAGTGTAATATGTATTTTTGAAGTTTAACGTTTTTCATCGTAAAAGATTAGCTAGTTGTACATAGTATCTAATCTTTTATAGTCCGATACAAGTCCCAAGAACAAAGCAGTAGTTGCTCCTAAAAGGAGACGTTGTAGCCAATGGCATTCGAACGATTTTCATGATTAAGCGGTTAATCGGTTTAAGCTGTGATTAATTCCTTTTCGTTCCCTGCTCCCTCCTATAAATTTACACTAGCCGGTCAAGGGAGATTATCCGCGAAGTCGTAAAAAATGCATGGGTCCAGGATTTATTGGCTGTAGGGCCTTTAGCGGCTATTTTCTGCTCCATTATTGAGCTGTGTTTGAACTAGTACATATCGGTACCCTGTCGGCTGGCAGCGACGCGGTTTTAAGGGCGGTACAAGTTTCAGAGAGAGCCGCTTTTGTAGGCACAAATGCAATACGGTGAATGACACAAAATTAGATTGGGAACTTTTTCCCTGTAAAGCATAAAACTGCAAGATGAAAAGGGTCTTCCTGCGGCGCTTGCGCATTCGCACTGCCTTTGGCTGCTTTTCTGCACTGAAAGGGGCATTACGGCATAATTATATTTGACTGGTCAGAACGTTCCTAAAGTGTTTCACACACCAGGTTAAAAGTAATCATTCAAATTTGAGCATGCAAACAAAATACAGCGATCTGCACACTTGCAGTGGAAGCTTGCATGCAATTGCCTTCCTGGGAGAACCCTAAGCCGTGCATTTTGACGGCTTTGACTTTCTGTATATAGGCCAAAGCCGGATCAAGGGTGATTAACATAGCAGGAGGAGCGAAGCTTTACTGCAATATCTTTGGCATTGTTAGGAATGGAAGGCTACCACAAGACCCCACCCCCACTCCTCACCCCCAATCTTTCTTCTGTTCTGATTTGGTGACACATTCTTCGCCAGGGTGTGTTAGCCGGCTTTATTCTTTTTTCTTTCGATGATTCTCGGGATCGCACCTTGAACTGGAATGATTGCCTCTACGATAGTTTCAGATAAATGGAAGGTGTTTGGAAGCTTAAAGAAAAAAGAAAACTGCTTCTTTTCATATTTTCAAAATGCGAAGAGCTTACAAGACAACACATTTTGTCACTAGGCGCCTAGAGAACCAGAAAGGAAGCGCTCAGTGTGGTTGCCACCTCATGTCCACTGCCGAAAATCGCTGATATGTTTACACGCCATCAACCCGTAAAATATAACGATTCAGGCAATCTCCTTGGGTGCTAAGGCATCGCCGTATCCTATGCCAGGAATGCAAAGAATAAAACCGTTTCCTTTCTTTGCATCGCAGTGCCCTCTTCAAGCAGGAGTAAGGGAGGAACCGATTAGGGCGGGCGACGTTTTGTTCTCATTGCTGTTCATAATTACGTGACAAAAAGTCTTGGACACCAGCGGGCTCTGTGCAATTTCAGCCTGCTCGGTGCCTGGCCAGTTTTTTTTCGTATTCACGGGGAGTAAATTCATGCGGGAAGTTTGGTTCCAAAAAAAAAAATGTCCATACTTCCAGTTGTACAAGTGACGGACGAAAAGATGTGTGGCTTGGAGCACTCGCGCTAGGCCCGTCGATATTAAATCATGCTATCACCACCCGCCATGTCTTCCTGTTTTAATCGGCTTGCTGTCACGTAGCAACATTAACGCAAAGAGCCATGACTATACTGCCATACTCGTCTTTCAGCCTCATGCAACAATTAGGTTTGGTTTGGTCACGAATACGAATACGGTTTATTTCATGTTTGTTAAAAACATGGGAAGATGAAAGAAAAAGCTGCTGAAAAGCAGCTAGACAAGCTCCAACTCCAGTCAATGAGAGTTTAACGTCCCGAAGCGACTCAGGCATGAGGAACGCCGTAGTGAAGGGCTCCGGAAAATTCGACCACCTGGGATTCTTTAACGTGCACAGACATCGCACCGTACACGGGCCTGTAGCATTTCTCCTCCTTCGAAATTCTACTTCCGTGGCCGGGATAGAAACCACGTCTTTCGGGTCAGCAGCCGAGCGCCATAACCACTCAGCCACCACGGCGGCGCATTCAACAATTATTTCTCAGATACTTACTAAGTGACCATTCCGATAGTTCGCTCCTCGGGGCGACGATGAACTCTTTCGTCGCGGCGCCACCCAAATTCCTTCAGGGGTTCAGAGCAAGTCTTCGCACAATGAAGAGAGGGTGGCGTTAAGTGCATGCGGGTCTGTGGCATCAAAAGAGAGTTCGATACCGCTTACACCAATACACGACGACGATAATCCGGTCTTTCATATTCCGGCAGGCTCAGGTGACGATACAGCGAACGAACGAGTGGCCGTCGGTGTCGAGAAAAATGATGCGTCACACGCACACCGCCATGTCGGTGCGACGAAACGGCAGCCGCCAACATTTGCGCGCTGCGCCGGCAATGGAGAGTTTTAGTTTCACGTACGTAGAGCTCTTACGGGTGACCACTGCACATGCGCAGAACGCAAAGGGTATGCGCGAGTCTCACGTACGTAGGTGAGATTCGGATTTTTACGTTGCGGTCTTTGCGTCGCTTCCGTACGTAGCGTTGACAAACAGGGCGGAGCCGTGCCCGCCGCTTCACAGCGATAGCAACTTCGTCGATGATCCCTCGACGCGATATCGTGTTCTAAACTGTTGTGTTCGCCTTCGATTTGCCCATTCTTACCCTCGCTTAAGGTTTAAAGCGACAAGTAGCTTTTGTTTTTCAGACAGAAGGGTGATTTTTCAGCTGTTAAGCCTGACGAAGTAGCGTTGGTCGTCGTCATAACGACGGTCTCGCGAGATCTCGAACTCAGAGAGCCCCAAACCAGCCAAACACGAGAACAGACCGAATGGCTTGGCTTAAAGACTTGTCTTGGATGATTTAGGCTACAACCCGTGTCTGTGTTTCTTGGTAGATGGCGCTAGGAGTAACGCGCCGCTAAAGTCAGTTCCAGTGACTTTACGCAGGGCGTGCGTCGCGTACGTGTAACTATAAGGGTTTCAAACGAACTGCGTGCAGGCTACGTAGACTTCTCACGTTTGCGTACGTGAACCCTCTACGTACGTGAAACTAAAACTCTCTAATGAATGGCCATTCGTTGCTTCCGCACGCATTGCCAGCTTGAGTGAGACGTTCAACGCGGCATGTTTCTGCCCAGGACGATGATGTCCAGTCTAGTATCGCCACGGCAAAAGCGCGTAAAGAAGGGGGTGGTAAGTTGGTGGCGGCGGTTGAAGCCGACGCGTCACACACCGCCATGATGGCCAGGCGGAGCTAGGCCTCTTGCGGATTGGCGGCGCAGAAGAAGCAACACCAAGCGTTACGCGAACACGCTGGCGGCTGCAGAGGCAGAGTCTGTATAGCACATTGCTGCGGAAGGCGGCGGTGATCCGGTGTCTAGTATCATGACAAAGGTACGTGAAGCAACAAGAGCAGAGGCGAGAAGCAAGCAAGCAGCGATGACGAAGCCGGCGTCCTCACCTTCAAGCGCGGCGAACCAGCAGCTACCAGTATAGGCGGCGGGCGGACGCTAGAAAGGGGGATTTTAAAATCATTTACAGTCGTAAGAGGTATTAAAGACGACGTACTCTGTTTGGAAACGTAGTAAAATCATGTGAGCGGCCTCTTTCCCTCATCAGTTTCGTGACGGCCGTAAAAAATGGGGGATGTCTTCATTTTGATCTTTTACTGTTGGTAACACTATTTTATAATCACGAGTTTAAAAGCGGAAGGCGATAAATAATACTAATATTTGCACTAATTTATATTTACAATGTTGCCTGGCAGGCCCATATCTTATGATATCGGCCATTGCCTCACATTTACACCGTTAACTCACCGTTTGCACCGTTAACTCGCATTTACAACGTTGCTCTCGTTACTGGGTCCTTCCGAGAAAAATGCAAGTTGCAAAACTTACTATCATTCATAAAGAAGGCGACACATAAAATTTATCAAATTACCGGCCCATCTCGATCCTGCCTGGGTTATCGAAGGGTTTAGAAAAAATTATTTGTTCCAGAATAACTAAACTTCTAGATAAGCATGTTGTTCTATTGGACCAGCAGTTTGGCTTTAGACCTGTAAAATCGACTGAGACAACGTTGATTAAACAAAAAGAACTAATAATCAAAGAATTTGAGAATAAATGCCTGGTACTTGGCATTTATGTCGATTTTGTTAAAATCATTGGACTTGCTTAACCATTATTTGCTGCTACAAGAACTGAAACACTACGGAATTAGGGGAGCCACTTTGTCTCTGCTAAAATCATACTTAGATCATCGCAGACAAATGGTTGCTCACCATAACAAGTTGTCGAGCCTTGAGCCACTTCTCTCTAGTGTTCCCCAGGGCAGCATAAGGGGGCCGTTATTATTCCTTGTTTACATAAATGACATCTTTTTTACCCTTACCGTTGACCTTGTGGGCTTTGCTGATGATATTACAGCACTTTTTTCAGGTCGCACAAGCCGAATTATTTTCAGGAGCCAATAAGTTCATGAAGTATCTTCACGAGTTGTCAGAAATAATCATCTCAAAGTCAATTCTGAAAGGCGAGGGCCGTTTTACTCCGAACAAGGAGTACACTTCTCACAGAGTGTCTCATCTTGGACGAGCAGGTTAATCATGTTCGGAAACAACTGAATCGCTTCAACGGTCTGATTTGCAAACATAGGAACACACTTCCGTCTCAAGTAAAGGTCCTCATTTATCAAGCAATCTTCCTACCATCACTGACATACTGTCTCACAGTTTGGTGAACGTCGACCCAGCACAACATATCCAAATTAATAACAGCACAAAAGCGAGCAATTAGAATAATAGCGAACGTATTGTGGCATACCTACACGCATCCATACCTCATTAAATTTGGCATTCTAAAGATCATTTCTCTTTTTTCCTTTCAGATTGCTATCAATGTACAAAACTGCGGTTATTACTAACAATGAAACCACTCTCTCGCTTCTAAATATATCTCGCTATTCAACGGTGCATGATACCATCTCTCATTTTCCTTGGTCATTGCCTCTTTCTCACACCAAATACGGTGTGTAATCATTGTCTTTTATTTTGCCAAAATACCTGAACATTATAAAAAATAACAACATATCGCTAAGAGGCATCACAGTGAAGAGCCTAAAAACTAGTTTTGAAGACGTTTAGCTAGAACTTGCTCTGAACTGCTGAACTGTGAATAAAACTAAACGGGTGAATTCTGCTTATTTTGTACACTTGGATTATGTGATGTTTTTTTTTTCAGTATTTATATCGCTTGTTGTTCTGATAGTGATGCCAAATGTTGAAATGCTGCTCTAAATATATCGTTCTTGTTTATTTTTTTTATTATAGATACCTCAAGGGCCCTTGAGGGATTTACATGAGGGGTTGATACTTTAGTTTTTTTTTTCTATTGCCTCACCTGTAGCGCTCTTGTGAACAACTGAGGCAATACGTTGCCTCAGCAATGTGGGCGTAGGGTGACTCTGATGCTGCATTCAAGCAGCTTTTTTACCTGCGTCCTCTCTCTCCCAGTGATACTTGTACCGCTAAGAGCAAGAAATAAACTTCAACTTCAATATAGGTCTGCATATTGGCCACAGAATTTGCACTCCGATTAAAAAAGCTTGCGATTTTATCTTGTAAGTTCAGCCGACTTGTTGAATGACAAAAATTACAGTTGTCTCAGAGGACCCGCTTCTGATTTGTTCAAACATTTTGCGAGATTACCAAAGATTGGCTTGGTGATACGTAGGCATTTGTAGAATTTCCGCATAGGTCATCAAAGGCTGAAATGAGTCACCATCTCCAGGGAGTGATGAGGAGCTACCCAGGGGGAGAAATGCTGGGGCGGCGGCGTCTGCACAAATGTTTCCCTCTCCCCCTTAACGACCTCACATAGTGCGTGGGCCCACGTGAGACGGAGAGACAAAGAGACACCCCTAGCTCCAAAACGAAACAAATATATTCAACAATTGCATGTTAACGAGTACATGATGCAGAGGCTGGGGTGTCCAAGCTTACGTTGGCGCCGTAGTCAAAAGGAACGGAGGAGCTGCGGAGTGGACCTTGCTCGTTCCCTGAGGCTTGTCTTCCTCGCCGAATTCTTGGTTGCTTGGGGGCCCCGGAGGACCGACCGGCAGCGGTGTCGTCTCGGGCCGAGCTCGTCAACAAATTGACTGGCTTTTTCTCGTTTTTTCCCATACATCCGGGTGAGGCTCTTTACAGGCTGGAGTGTCCCCCTCGCCCTCCTCTCAACGCTGGCGACTGTTGCATTCCCCGTCTTCCCTTGTATTTTCCCACCGGCCCGGGTCTTTTCTTCTCTTGCCGGCGCCATTGTCACTCTTGCCTGGGAAGGAGGGGGGGGGGGGGCTTCACCTCCAAGCTGTCAACCTTCAGACTTATAATGAGCCTTGGCCCCGATACCCGGAGATTCTTGGCGCCATACAGCAGCCTAACCATGCGCGTTCGGGGTCCCACAAAGGTAAGATGTCGCCGGAGATAGCGGCCTTGTGAAAACTCGCAGCGCACTGTCACACTCCTTTATGGCCTGGTACATAAAACAGCGATTTGTTGGATGCGGAACATCGTGATTGCAGCATTATTCTGAAGGAAAGTGGTGAAATTTTGTCCGAGATATAGTTTTTACAGAAAGTCCGCGAATTTGAGATGATGTACTCCGATGCGAAATGTGGGACTGCCAGCGCAATCGCTGCCTCTTCCATCTCTGTAGTTTCTCCTCGTCTGACAGATAATCCATTGGCTACCTGCCCCTGGTGGATTACCGAGATCACGGAGTTTGTTTTCATAGAACCCAAGGCATCTACGAAGAAAGCGCCTTCTAAGTTATTGTAGCTCCGGTTCGTCGCCTTCGCTCTGGCTATGCTTCTTGCCGAGTGATGCTCCGGATTCATGTTCTAGGGAGAAGACTCATTCCAAACCTGGATCTCCGCTCTTTCAATATAGTTTGAGGTGTTGTGATGTGATGTGCAACGCCCCATTGTACTCTCTGCTAATCTAACGTATTGATTAATTAAATGAGCTTCTAATAGTTCGCTAACAGTATTATGTACCCCCAAATATAACAGACGTTCTGTGGATATTTTAGAAGAGAATCAAAACGCTTTTTTATCCGCGTTTTTGATTATTCTAAGCTATTTTAATCGCGCTTCCTCGGCCGGAGGTACGGAGTCAGGTGCACTATTCTACTGATTATAAAAGCGTGAATTAAGCCAAACACAATCTTTCACTTCTCTTTTCCTAGTCGTTCTACGAGTATTTATTCTAATTATTTGTTCACATGTCGTGAGGACCTCAATATTCATTGCTGCGTTGCCTCCCTTAGTCATCATCATCATTACCATAGGCCTTACACTATCCAGTACAGGGCAAAGGCCTCTCTTCCATTTATCTCCAGTTAACCCTATCTTTTGCCAGCCGCGTTCACCCTTTCCCCTTACGCTGGTTGCTGGCCTTCGCAACGCATAATCCTGGAATTCACACAGCCATCACCTCTGGAACGGCAGCGTCGCGTACTGTGATTTCAACCGGTGCATCTTCCCCTCTTTGGCTAATTGTAAAATGTTCTCATTTTCCAGGAAAGCAGTCTGAGCCGCAATCCTGCTTCTTGAAGTATTCTTCCACTCTTCCTAAATTACCCCTGGTTGTCCAAATTGTGATATCTCTTCATAAATGGCGTGCCGAATGCCGTCTAATTCTACCAAATAAAGTGGCTGTTTGGGCTTCTTGGTCAGTGATCATGGTTAAAGAATCCTGCGCGAAAAGACAAGGACAAACGAAGAAGTGGACAGGACTGGCGCTGACTACCAACACATTTATTCAGAGAAATGAGCAGCTTTTATAATGTCATCCAAGACCAACGTGAGCAAATAAAACTGCAGTCGTGAGAAAACTAACACAGATGCACATCGTTGCACACAATATCAAAGAAACAGCACATCGAGGCGACGCAACGTCAGCCCGAACCCAAAAAAACTGGAGAACCAGGAAGAGCCGTACGATACCAGCATACAAAAGGATGAGTTAGCGACTTTTGCCGCCCACGCAGCACGAGGCAAATCACAGAAACAAGGAACAAAAAACCAAAACATTGTCACCGTGTTCGTCTATGTTTCGGTTTTTTGTGGGCGGCAAAAGTCGGCCGCCAAAAATGTGGCCGCCACTTCGGTTCGTTCGGTTCGGCGCACTCTAAGATTGTAAAGAGAGGCATTGTGATGAATTGTTTCCGCAATTCACTGGAGAAGAGCTGTCACCACGCTATCAAAAAGAGCCTCGATAACCAGTTCCAACGTTTGGAAGCCACAGGGTTCCCTAATAATCTTTTGAAAGCAGTGGCTGAATCGCTGCTTCAGAAGCTCAAGAAAGAACGGACGAAGCCGGCTGATGGTGGAGCAACTGAACGCCAAAAGTTCGAGGTCATGCCATACGTGCATAAAGTGAGCCACGGCATCAAAAAAGTGGCGGCCAGGCAGGGAGTGAGTGTGGTGTTTTCTGCCCCTTGCTAGCTTTCGGGTCTGTGCTCGCGCATTTCTCGAGGCAGGGAAAGGAACTACGTTTGTACAACGCAGCACGAGAACCGCTTCACTTCGTGTGTCGCTCAAGTCGTGTACAAGTTCCCCCTCACATGCGAAAGAGTATACATAGGCCAAACAGGTCGATGTATTAATGACCGGTTGCGTGAGCACCACTCCTCACTGGGGTCCGATGACGGGGCCAACTTGCCTCGCCATTGCAATGAATGCGGGTGTTATCCACTGTTCAGCAACGTAACGTTTCTTGGTAGAGGCAGGGGTAAGCAAGAGCGAGACATCTTGGAGGCTTACCATATCAGTTTGTCAGGCCAAGATTGCATTTGCACAACTTCGGTGCGCTTACTCGAAAAGGAATTTGCTTTTTTAGGCCGGTGACGGTAGAGGTGTATCTTGTGTGCCATATGCGCTGTTAGTTGTGATACGGCTGTTGCGCATGCTCTGCTGGCCTTGCTGGGACTATGTTTTTGTCGAATAAATCTCAGTTGACAGTCCAGTCGTTGTGGCGTGTACACTCCTTCTTTTGTCCCTTGTCTTTTGTGACTGGTTTTTTTTTCAAGTTTCTATGAACCAACTGGCCCGCATTTCAACCCTTCTGCCCACTTCTTCGTTTGTCCTTGTCTTTCGCGCTGCGTTTTTTAACGGGGTCGGGGCTAACCCCTTTAGCACTCACGATGTGGCCCAAAAACTTCAACTATTCGAAAGCGAAGTGACACTTTTCGGGCTTCAGGGAAAGACCGGCCGACCGAATTGCTTCTAACACAGCGCGCAGGCGTCTCAGGTGCTCTTCAAACGTATCAGAGAAGATGACAACGTCATCCAAGTACACGAGACAGGACTGCCATTTCAGATCGGCAAGAACGGTATCCATCATCCGCTGGAAGGTTGCAGGAGCCGAGCACCAGCCGAAAGGGACCACCCGGAATTTGTACAGACCGTCCGGTGTAATAAAGGCGGTCTTTTCCCGGTCGCGTTCGTCCACCTCGATTTGCCAATAGCCGCTGCGTAAATCTAGCGATGAGAAGTACTTGGCGTGGCGCAGCCGATCCAGGGAGTCATCAATGCGCGGCAGAGGATAAACAGCTTTTTTTGTGACTTTGTTTAAACGTCGGTAATCAACGCAGAACCGTAGGGTTCCATCTTTCTTTGCCACTAGAACAACAGGTGACGCCCACGGGCTCGTCGATGGCTGTATCACGTCGTCCTGGAGCATGTCATGAATTTGGCGGCGAATGGCATCAGGCTCCTTTGAAGAGATCCGGTAAGGCGGCTGACATAACGGCCGCTGGTTGGCGTCGACTATAATTCGGTGCTTTGTGAGCGGTGTCTGCCTAACCTAAGAGTCACAGAAAGACCCGATAAAGCAGTCACAGAAAGACCCGATAACGCTTTAGAGGCAGCGTTTCTGATTAGACGGGAGGTTTGGGTTCACGTCAGTTTTTATGGGAGTGGTCGGTGCCTCCACTGATGCCGAGGCTTCGGACAAAACGTGCCGTCCCGCGAATTCGCCGTTCTTCGAAATACGCAATAACTGTTCTGCCAGGCAAACACTGAGGTTAACCGCCAAAATTGGTTACTAAGAGCTCGGTTCGGCCATTGTTCAGCTCGACAATTCCGCGTGCAACACAGACTTGCCGATCAAGGAGCAGCGACATGTTGGTTTCAGCGATGCCACGAGTGCCAGTGATGTTGTCGCAATCTACGGTAACAAACATTCTAGCTCTTGACGGGACTAATGCGTGGTCGTCAAAGACGCGTAACTTAGTCCCGCGTGGCTCGGGATCGCCGTCAACAGGGGGTTGAGTGGAAAATGACACGACCAGCTCCTGAAGGTTGATAACAGCACCGTAGTCCCGAAGGAAATCCAAACCAAGTATCAGGTCTTTGGTGCACTCGGGCAGCACAGCAAAGCAACCAGGAAAAATAGCACCGCGGATCTGGATTTGTGACGTGCAGACGCCAATTGGCGTAACCACATGACCGCCGCCGGTGCGGATCTGGGGTCGAGACCAAGGGGACAGAACCTTTCTCAGGGCCGTAGCTAGCCGACTGCTCATTGCAGAAAAGTCAGCGCAGGTATCCACAAGTGCGGTCACATCGCGATTATCAGCGATTACTGGGATTTCGGCAGACACCAGTCGGTCACAGCCCGTCGTTGTCGTTGAGGTCGCCGGGTGAGGTCGTCGTCGGTCGGATCGTAGCCGCGAATCGTCGGGTGGAGGCTCTTGACTTGATCCTATAGCGGCGGCCCTACCCCCGAGGGACGCCATCTTCAGTTTTCCCGATGTGGGGACGCGCCTCTGAACTGGCTAGAAAAAGACGGGTGGCTTGGCGAAGAAAACCGCCTTGGGGATGGCGACCAGGACTGGCGTCGCTGCGAGGTCGTCGGCTGCACGTTGTCGGACTCATACTGCTCGATGTCCCGCGGCCGTTCACCGTAGCGTGGTCGACGTGCGTCAGGTGAAAACCCCCTTAAGCCCATTTTGCGGTAGGGGCCTTGGCGGAGGATGTGGCCGGGCCGGGAGTACGCCAAACGCGCGCTTTGCTCATGGTGGACTGAGGCTCCTGCGGTACGACGGGTACAGCTGCAGTTGGGTACCGCAGTGAAGGCACAGGAGTGACGGGAGAAAAGGCTTGAGTCACTGGCCCAAGACGACTTTGTAGTGCTTGACTGTATGTCATCACATAGGGCGCTGGCTGCGGAGCTGGTGGCGACTGAACAGCTCGCCGGACTTCATCTCGGACCACGTCCGGCATGGCAGCGACGCTGGCCTGTGGAGCTTCGAAGCGAAGTTTCTCGAGTTCTTCGTGCACCAGGCTCCTCACAAGTTTTGGAAGCTCCTCAGTGGGTAACGACGTGTTCGTGCAGTGGTGAGCCGCTGCTACACTAGCCTGAAGGCCGTAGTGAACGCCCCGTTCTTGCATAGAACGCTTCATGCTTGTTGCCTCCTTGGCAAAGTCGGCCACCGTTCTTGGCGGGTCACGTACCAGTCCGGCAAACAATTGCTCTTTGACGCCGCGCATTAGGTGGCGTACCTTCTTGTCCTCGGGCATAGAGGGGTCGGCGCGATTGAAGAGTCGCGTCATGTTCTCGATGAACATGGCGACGCTCTCGTTCAGCTGCGGCGACCTCGATTGCAAGGCGAGCCTTCTCCTTTCGCTCGCTGGTGTTGAACGTGGCTAAGAGCTCTCAGCGAAAGATCTCCCAGTTAGTGAAGGAAGCTTCGTGCTTCACGTACCACGTCTTGGCCGAGTCCTGTAGTGCGAAGTACACGTTCCGCAATTTGCGCTCGCCGTCCCACTCGTTGAAGCCCGCCACACGTTCAAAGCTGGCCAACCAGTCTTCGACGTCCTCAAACCTCTCACCGTGGAATGATGGGAGCGACCAAGGCGTGTGAAGGACGAACGGCGGGGCATTCCTGGAATGCGGACTTGTCTGGCTAGCCGTAGCGGACGACATGGCCCTTGCTGGTCTTGCGAAGTGGCCGAACTCTGGTTGTAGGCCTCGCAGGCGGCGGCTCGCCTTGTGGACGGGTGTTGTAGCAACGCCTTGAGAACTGACGTCAAGAGTGTCCTCGAGGTCAGCGTACATGGACCGTTACCCAGCGGCTCCACCAAATATGTCACCGATAAACGGTCGAAGCCCTCAAAACCAGGTTTAATTAGACGTGCTAGGCGTGAAAGACAGCAGGGAACTCGAGCGAGGAAGAAGACAAAAACGTCTAGCCCCTCGAGTGCGCAAGGCATGGCAAGTCCCATTTAAAACAGTTCGGCCTCGGTATGGCGCCACTAGATTGATTGGTACTGTCGCAATATATACTATACTTAAGGCAATACAAACACCATAAAAATGCACCAGAATGCAGATGAAAGGTATCAACTGTAATTACAAAACATTATTTGAAAATATTTTCGTTAAAGGTAATACAAGCAAGGACGACACCAAATAAATGTGGCACTATCAAAAACAACAAAAATACAGTTCTTTATAAGCACGCTAAATATTACAAGAACAAACAAGAGACGAACAACGAGAGTGGTGCATCCCCCGGGATCTCCTCAGCGGGCGGGCTTATGCGAGCTAAAATGGCGGCTCGGGGCTGAATCGCAGCCCGCGATGAACTTCCTTTCATAGACGCGCGCCGCGTTTTCATGTTACTAGCGCCAAAGCAGGCGTTCACATACGCATAGAGTTCCTTGCACAAATTCCCTCCTTCTCCGTACAAACGCGCTCCTTCTCCCGTTCCGGTCTCGTCTTCGTATTGGATAGGGGCAATCGTCTGTTCTGGAAGGTTCTCGATTTTTCTTTCGCCCCTTTGACGCCGAGCATGAGAACGAAGGGGAGAGGGCGACTCCTAGCGCGGGCGAAGTTACGCGCCCTCCGTCGCCACTGAGTGATCTTTTTCTACTTCTTCCTGGAAATTTCGGTGGCCAGTCTGACCTTTTTCCGTCTAGCGCGCGAGGGTGCGGAGCAACCAGGCAGGAATGGGCCCTGGAGACAGGCCTTTGTGTCCAGCTCTCCAACTTCCCCCTTCACTCTTCCACCACCCTAGCACTAACAGTGAACATGCCATGCCCCACGTCACGTGGACAAAAACACGTGTGACGTCTTCTTTCCTTTCCTGCCTAGACTCTGTTATCCGACTCATCATCATCTGCTATCGGACTCATCCTCCCGCGCCCAAATTACAATCACGGTGAAGAAAAGTCGAATGGTAGGCACTGTTGGGTACTGCAGCACATCCTTTCTATGAGAATGATAGCGGCGGAACTATTTCAGAGGTGGAGGGTGGCGTTGTGGGGACGAGGGGCAAGAGGGATTTAGGTCCTCATCCCACATTACATATTTTAGGTGTTTCCTCCTTTCCCTCCTCTCCAGACAGCACTGGACAGACGGACTGACAGGAAACCACGAAAACTCTTCCAAGCAAACGCACCTAGCTTCATAAGAAAGAGGGCCCCGACGGGGTGGCGGGGGATTCCTGTTTTTGCAGCTCGACAAGCTCTTCCCAAATGATTAGGCTAAACGCATGCTGTTACATTAGGCGCGGGCTCCGTCTTCTCGTTCTGATTTTCTCGCTTCATACATGTTGCTCGAAGTTCCGTTGCCCATGGTTCCATATACTAAGCAGGTTAGAATAAATGGGTCCTTTTCTCCTACTGTCAAAGGTGAGGCCCTGGGCTGCAGCCTCCTTAGGCCTCACCCCCCCCCCCCCCCCCTTGATCCATTCGCTGGTAACATTAAATAGGTTATTTACGGAATGGTATATCATACAACCATCGGCGAACATGGGTAAGTTAGCTGTTATGTTGTTGGGTAGGTCGTTAATCATATAAATCCCGAAAAGTACGGTGCCTAGTACGGTGCCTTGTAAAACACCTTACCGGAGACCCCCGATTTTTTTTCTACCTTCTATTTTTTACTACGCACAAATCAACACCATACCATATCTTTCTTGCTATCGTTATTTGTGCTTGCTAGAGCTCCACATTAATTTCGAGTCTTCCAGTACAGCTACGGCAGCACAGCAAATGAAATGGCAGATAATATTCTTGCGTGGTGTAGCCGTGCACTGTGTGGAACGAGGTGTTCCTCTACTCGCAGGTTCAGATGCAATGCCCGCTGTTCCACTGCTGTCCACCGTGAGCAGCATGTTCACTGCGTACAGCCTAGTTCCAGAAAACGGAACATGCGACTTCCTCTTCTTCGAGTCTCTCTTAGACGACGAAAGGAACTCCGCGGCTCCACCCCACAGAGCCGGATTCAGGCACCTCCTGAAACAGGCAGTGGAGATGAATAAAACCGGCCTGGGTGTTTCATTCTCTCCCCTGTAAGTTAAGTTGATCGTTTGAATTAGTTCTCAGGAAAGATGCATTAAAGGCCATGAACATGGTACTTTCGATGCTACTCATGTGATGCTTTGTACATAAATGAAGTGTCATTTTATTTGTTTATTTATTTATTTATTTATACTGCAGCTTTAATAAGGCTATAGAAGTTGAGGGCAGGGAGAGAAACAAAGTAATGTAGAAAAATACAAACATAAATAATTAAAGAACAATTAATAAAATGTCACTAACAAGTGATGGCCACCAAAAACTCGTCAATGGGTAGCGAGCGGACGTTTCCTGGCAGCGCATTCAAGAGTTCAATTGCCAGGTTAAAGAAGCTGTATTTGAACGCCGAAGTGCGGCAAAAGAAAGGGTAAGGTTGAGGCTATGGAAACTTCTATTTACGGTAGGTTTGCTAAAGTTCAAATAATTTTTTAGTGAACCGAGGCGCTGAGAATGAAGCACTGTGTGTAAAAACCAGTGTGTGTAAAAACCAGTGTGTGTAAAAACAGTGTGTGAAGCAAAGACGCCCGTTTGTCATTGTCTGCATATCTGAAATCGAAGTAACGCACAATTATGCTTGTTGCAGTTCTCAAACTGCTTGGTAAAACTGTTAACAAAAAATTTTGGCCAATTCTACTACATCGCGATTGCCGTGGTTGGAAAGAAAGTTCAGCATTTTTATCATAATTTGTTTTAATGATTCCATGCAAGACATAAAGCCTAAGCGGTGTAGTAACGATTGGCAGAGAATGGTAAATGTAGTCGGTCACATTATGCGCATAGAAAGAGCCACGAAGTGCAAACCCGCATACATTTTTCTGCAGAGGTGCATTACACAAGCACAACTGTTGAGGGCGCTGAGCTCAGATGGCCGCTCACCACAGAAACATGATGCAACGGACCGTTTGAAGATTAGATAAAGCGGCATACTCTTTATCTACATCTTTATTTGCCTCATTTTTTAAAGTATCATTGCTTGATAAATAAAAATAAATAATTTATAGTAGTTTCTCTCAAGAAAAAGTATACTGAAGCACAAAAATTCATAATCATACACACATCTCTCCACCATTACGTGCACTGGATTTTTGGCGACTTTGCCTGCGAATGACTGGAGATATATTGAAGTAAAACATATTTCCTGAAAAATAAAAACTTTTGTGGCAGCTCCTTTGACTAAAATTTTCTATTTTGTTGTTTTTGTGTTTTAAACTTATGTGTTTACTAACATTGTTTTGTTTGTTTTCATAAGAAAAAATATTTTCTGAAAAGTGTCTTTTCTGTTTTCACCCTTAATTTTTCCCCAGACTTTATATTTTTGTCTCATTGATATTTTATTTAAATCATTTTTTTCATTTTTTTTTCGTTAAACGTGCATTATGCCACGCAAATCCATGAAAATCATGCTTATTTGAAGAAAACAGCCAAGCGTGCATTGAAAACATGATCCTTGGAAGTGGTATTACTAGCGCAGGAGCTCATGGTGCCAGGCTGTGCTGGTCCCTGCTACTTCTCAATGGTGCCGCTGCCCAAAATTCATAACTTTTTTGCTCCCCAGGAAGGAAATAACCGGCTTAAAATTGGCTTACTAAATATATTGAAACCGCTTGAGGCAAAGATTGAATCCATAATAAATATAATAATAAAATAATTACAGAATGCGGCCCAAAACAGCCAGGTCAAAGTTTATTCGTGGAAGGCCTTTTGAATACTCTGAATCCAACAATGTAGTCATTTGCAACCGCTACCCTAGGTACCAGGATTAGGTACAAAATGAGACGGTTAAAAATTTACTTGCCATAATCAACTGAAAGGCTTATCTTGCTAACTAAATCGCCCCACATTGTGCTTTGAACTTTTCTGTTCTTTAACATGTTTTTTTGCGTTTTCATAAGAAAAAATTATTTCTGAAAAGTCTGTTTTCTGTTTTCGCCCTTCATTTTTTTTCCCCAGACTTTATATTTGTGTTAGGGCGATTGTTGTGCACGTGCTGCAGGCGTCAGCCATGGTGAATATGAAGCGCTGCTCGCGAAATCAATGCACTGTGGGCCAGTTGCGCACTGGGCATAAGCAAGAAGGGGTTCTCTAAAATTTCAGTAACTGTGGTCTCTAATCCGCGAACACGTTACGCTTGGATCGAGTCCTTCGGCGTGTACTGCCGCCCTGTACTGTCAGTAGACAACACGCATCAATATGACAGCGCAGGCCACCTCAGCTGCAGGTATATTTGAGCGCTTTAGACACATTCTTGAAGTAAGGATAAAAGTCATGTTTTATAACGGTTTAATACCTTATAACATTCAATATTGCACAATAATTTGCCGCAAAAGAGGCATAACAAATCTTTGTAAGTTACATTTTCTCCAGGTAAAAGCCGTGCGTAAACGGGTGCGTAAACAGATCTGCAAACGTTTGTTTAGAAAGTGACATTGGCTGTATACGCATAGCATCATTAATCAAGCTGCGGGTACCTGAATGGTCAGTGCGGCGAAGCCGTGTGTTTGACCTGTCATCATTCAAAAAGAGTCACATCGTGCGAATTATGCGTACATGTGACGCCGATGCATCATGTGGTCATGATATATTTCTTCCGGATTTTAAACCTTCCAAGCGAAACCTGCGGTGCTCAATGGAGCTCTACTACTTTTTTAGCGGGAACTGTTTTTATCATTCATCGTCTTTGTTGACGTATCCATCACGTTTAATTGCTATTATCTGTTCCCCCTTTTTCGCTTTTCTCATTGCTCTTTTGTCTCTCGGTTCTCTGAATGCAATACTGTCAAAGGCATATGGCTCTTTATTTTTTTCTTAGACATTTGTCTAAGAGAGGGCTGAGACTAAAGGCTTGGTATCGCCTGACGAGGCCTCAGCCCCTCTGCATGACAAAGAGGCAAAAAGTATATATATATATATATATATATATATATATATATATATATATATATATATATATATATATATATATATATATATATATATAACAGTGCGGCTGGGCGGCACACAAAACAGTATCATTGGTCAAAGCATAAACGCATACAGTGCATACAAGAAACACAGATACATATGTAAAAGGAAAGGGCACTCAGCGAGAAAATTGCACTATAAATGTAGAATGGTCACAACATAAAAATGATAAGAATCATGATACATATGCAACTTAATACACTAAATCATAATTTTCCTTATTTTCCCCTTTCCTCTTCACCTTCAAGCACAAAGAAAATATGTCCATGAACAAATATCCGTACATATACGAACAGTACAGACATCGCAAGTAAGAAAAATGGGAGATGGCAAAGGGAACATGATTAATTGCAAAAGAGACAAAATATCTATACACAACACTTCCACGGAAAAGATATTAGTGAGAAGAGTAGACAACATCACTGAACAAAAGAGCTCTCTTACAATCCTTTTGGAAGGCAGGGAACGGTTTATTGTAATTGACGGGAATGTCTTCTCTATTGAGCATTTCGGTAACCTGAAAGGGTAGTGTTTGCCGGCCATAGTTTTTTCTATCTATTGGCATTCTTATTTTCGGATCTCTAATGTCGTACGGGCTTACACTCTCCGTAGGTACGTTATACAGTCTGTTCTTATGTATCCTTATGTATTCTTATGTAGCAGCTTGAAGTAGTATACCTGGTCTGCCCTCAGAATATTGTACTTACTAAAAAGTGGGTGAGTTCTTAGTTTCCGTTTATCCTCATAGTAAGTTTCGCATATGCATAGCACTTTCTTCTGCAAAGTAATTAATTTGTTGTGATTTGAGTCAGTTGTTGTGCCCCAAACTAGTGTACTATACCTCATCCTAGAGTAGAACAGAGAATAATATAATGTCAGATTCGACCAAGATAGAATTAAGTGTTGAATTCGGTAGAGGCAGCCTGTAAACCGTGATAATTCGGACTTAAATCGACTATGCAAAGAATTCAAAGTCGCTTGTAAATGTTTTCTATGTTTAGAAATGATGCTAATGAGCATTCGCACCAAGCATGTCTTCGAAACTGAGCCGGCAATTTATTATAAATTAAAAAAAACTTGTTTTATAAAATTCGTGGGCCGATTGGTGTGCTCGTAGCGACCGATTTTGGAACTAAAATCGTGGAAGAAAGACGTCACTGTACCATGACGTCGCCAGGTCACCATACGCTGTCATTCGCTGGAGCCACGGCAGCCACGACGTCACGGGCACACATCCGGTAGCCGTGAAAATCGTCTGCTCGTGCCGCCGCGCGACCCTCTCGGGCAAGCGCGGGCCACGGCATAGCCTTCGCGCATATGGTTTCAATTTTCCTCTGTCGCCTCCTTCTGTAGGGAGTTCCGGTGCCACTGGCACGGCTCTTCGTGGGCACGCAAAGGGCTCGATGCCCATCACGGACGTAAGAGCGAGCAGTCGCACCTCGAGGTCCGGGTTTATTACTGCTAACTACAACAGACGACAAGCAAAGAAACCCGACGCGCGCCGCAATCCAGGAAGGCGAAGAGAGACCGGAGAGATGCCGCCACGCCGCCGACGCTGCTGCTGGGGGGCTAGGAGCGACAATCGGAAGGTGCAGAGCGAACATCATCTGATGACGTTTTCAAAGGCGAGGCCCAGTCCCAGACCTGTTTTGTCTGGTGCCCCGCGTCTCCGAGTTGAGGGGGAGAAGAGGAGCGTAATTTTTAATAGTCTATATCTTCGTTGTTATTGATGCTAGCTTAAAAATCCCTGCGTTGGGGTGACGAGTGATGAAATGCCTATCTCTCGTCTGCTTTACGTAATCTCAATTATTTTATTGCATAGTCCCTTAAGGCTATCTACGTGGGTGTTCCATGAGAGATCACCACTGAACCATGCCCCCAAGAATTGTGCAATGCTCAATAAATAAATAAATTAAAACTACTACACCACTGTAACACAAAAATATTTTTCAAGTTTGATATTCTTCTACTATTAACATAATGTTTTAGAGGCTTCTATTATGTTAAAAATTTCACTTAAAATACCCCTTAATTCCTTCGTTTTCCTTGCGGTACTTGAATGAAACGTCAGCCTCCGGGTCACAAAACATAAGAAATTTGGTTTGCCTAAACACTAAAAGCTTACTCTATGAATCAGTCCTGATGTTATAAGCATGCATTTTATTTTAACAAACTAAGACTGGACAATCTTGATATAACCTGTAAATGAAAGCACTTAAATCAAGATTTTTGTTTGGAAAATGTTTGTATTTGAGAATTTTATATGAAGTTTTTGTTAATTCTTTGCGGAGGTAGATGCATTCTGTTTTCCTAGTGGGTATTTGTGACATTTTTGCTGTCATATAATTTTGTAACTTTTTCTCCACGTGCATATGTGAACTGTGTGTCGCTCATTTAACTGCATTTTCGGGAATCACGGCTGTAATTTGATTTCTTTTTGTGTTAATTTGTTTCCAAAGAAGATAAGTAACTTTGTAATTTTAAGAATATGCGGTATGATCATCTTAGCCCTCCTTTTGGAAAATTATGTCATCCTGTGTAGCCGCCGCCTTCCTCCTAAGTTGTCAGTTATCTGAAGCAGACAGGAATTTATGTCACGATGTTGCCACAGATTTCTCTCCCGGCTGCTGCTTTGTAAGAAAAAAAGTAAATTTCCAAATTCAAACATTCTTATTGAAGATGTCCGTTACTCCTCAATGCTGGGGACAACCTCGAACACAGGGAGTGCTGAAAAAAAAAACAAGAGCAAATAAAGAAACAGTCGAATCTCCTACATTGATAACATTCGCGCATTCGCTTCCCGCAAACTCGGCTTTCTGCGTCATAAGCTAAAAACAGCACCTCCTGATTTGAAGATGTTAGCCTACAGAACTTACGTATTGCCGAAATTAGAGTATGCAGCCATATTATGGGATCCCTTTCATCTAAATCATAAACATACACTCTAAATGGTTGCAGAGGCGAGCAGTGAGGTTCATTTTCAACAAGTTCAGACCCACTGATTCCCCGTCACAACTCATGGCTGACAACTATATCCCTACCTTAGAATTGCGAAGAACTATAGCACGACTTAAATTTCTTTTCAGGATGTATGACAAGTCGCTAGAATTTAATGGACGGCCATACATTCAACGTTACCTGCCACGCGTGTCAAGGCACCGTCACGCTCACAATCTGCTGCCTTTCCATGCCCGTACTAACTTGTATAAATATTCTTTTTTCCCTCGTAAAATTAGGCAGTGGAATGGTCTGCCCTTTGAAATTTTTTTAATAATAATTTTGACCAGGAGCTGCTGCTGTATTTTGCGTCGTGACATTCTGTGACGTTTTTTTCTGTAATTTTATCAGGTTATCATTATTCTGAGGGATAGCGCATGCAAGTTCATTTCTGTGAGATTACGGAAAAATCATTCTACATAACTGAAATGCGTGCTTATTCACTTTTGTTCTCTTCCCATGTTTGTTCTCTTTCACATGTTAAATGCAACAGCCTATATATAATTGATGTTAATCGAGAGAAAATGCACGACATGCCCACCTATTTGGGCTCGTTGAGACCGCAGTGTTTGTAAATAAATAAATAAAAATTCGGAGCGGGATGAGGGCAGGAGGAGGGCCAGAGCTACAGCGATCAAGAAACAGCTCTCTAAAACCGTCGCAGTAAGCGTTGATGCAGCAGAATACTCAACACAAAATGCTTTCTCTATTGCGCAACTCGATCCCACCGGAAAGCTGTTCTACGGCGGCTCAATTAGAAATACGATCCGCCCATCAGAAGCAGAAGCTGCCATATCCAGGGCTAGTTCTGCTACCAGCGTCAAAATCATAAAGTGCGACTATGAATCTACAGTACGGAGCTTTCCGGAAGGCTCCGTGTGCAATAAAACTTCGAAACTTTTATCCAAATTAACGCGACAAAATTTGACCAGCTACACTGCTACGGGTTCCAGCCCACTCTGGCAGCTAGGGAACTGAAAACTCCAGCCAATATGCCCGAGATATCGTCGGCCGGGTGGTGGCCGGCTTAGATCTCCGATCGGCTAGAGACAGAATGGTCTCTCAGCGAGAATTTACTTTATAGTGTAGCAACAGTAGACTCAAATTCTCACCCCTCGGTCAACAAAAGGTTAGGAGAAGTCCGGAGGCAGTTGCAAACAGGAACCTTTATTAATCCACACATTTATAACAAATTCATCCCGGAGGAACTGAGACCGGACTGCGCTAAGCGCAGGGTGCCTCAATGACATTCTTTTGGAATGCGCCACGAACAGACCCGACGAACAGTTCGTGCACGTGTTCCGGAAACGATCTAACTTGCTCTACTCATATTCGCTATATACCACCGTGCTATCGCAAGTTGAATCTTAGAGGTATCTTGGCATCGAAATAAGAAGTAATCGGAACTGGTCAAAGCGTATCGAGTCACCTGCTGCATGCGTTTCCAAATCACTAGCTTTCATTAGACGATCACTCACATTTTCTCCGCCCATGGTTAGACTAATCGCATATGAAACATCCATCTGTACCAAGTTTGAATATGCATCGACTATTTGGAACCCTCATCAAGAATACCTAATTCAGACGTTAGACCCAATCCAAAACCGAGCTGCTCGTTTCTTAGCTTCCAAATATTATTCTCGGCTAAGTGTTACTGATATCAAATCTTCCATTAGCGCAACTCACCTGTCATCACGATGTAAGACACCAAGACTTTGCCAATTTCAAAAACTATCATAATTTCCCGCAATTGCGTGACAGCCTCATTCTGCCCTACTCGAGATCCTCCCGACGTTTGTTCAAATGCAACAGTGTTCAGCGCATTCATGGTACCTCTAAGGCTTTCAATACTTCTTTTTGGCCAGCTGTTGTGTCCGAGTGGAATCCGATTCCTGATGTTATTGTCAATGAAGTCAACTCACTAAAATTTAAGCACTTATTGATATCTTATGTCCCTCCTCAATTCCTGTAGAAAGCCTTTTTATTTACCTATTTTTTGCCTTGTTGATTTCAGTGCAGTTACTGTGTTTAATTCTGTTCTATGTTTGTGACCCGTTATTACCATTTCCCCCCTCCCCCTGTGTGTATTACGCCCCATAGCGCCCTTTAAAGGACGATAAATGATGATGATGATGACTCTGCAACCTTGACCGGCGGGAGACTGCGTTGTCCAGCTCAGTCCCGGAGGTACAACTCCTTGCGACGAGCAAGGCCGAAGAGTCCGCTGCAAGGCTGTGCTGTGTAGCCAATTCACGCCCACTCTGTAAACGACCCCACCATAAACTTTAATCAAATGATCCTGTGATTTGCTTCCTCACAATTTCATATGAATAGAGATGCAGTACTACTACTACTACATCTAGCGTTACATTCCAAATCATTCCCAGCAGCCCTTCAATTTTACTTCCCAGGTTATACTCAGCTGTTCTCAGTTAGTTTTAAATTCCAAATTTTAATTTTTCAGCCTTCTTTCTGCCTACGGTAAGCACACTGGGAAGAGCAGGGGGCAGATTGTGTCAGGTTACCCGACATCCATCCTGCTTGGTATTTTAACACTTTGCCACGTATATGAGTTGTTGCTGCCAGCGATACGTATTTTTCTCCACGTGCTCAAGCTACACCTGTTGGCTTTCAACGCGACAACCACCTGGAATTCTGAGAACAAAGCAGAGGCTCTGTGGCTTGTTGGTGGTCCATTGTGGAAAACATTTGGAAGCAACCATCAGCAATTCCGCGTTTGTCAGATGCTCGACGAGTGCACAAAATCATTCTTTACGCTTTTTGCAACCCATTGTGTTTCGAGAAGAAGCTCAGTGGAAGGTTACGATGGGCTATTTATTTTTATTTGTTTGTTTTTATGAGACACAAAACGCATTCTTTCATATTTTAGACTTTTCAACAGTGGCTATGCTCAGAGGAGAAAAATGTGACAAATAACTAGATATTTTGCTTCGCGAAACGCACAGGTGGCCGCAGAAATGTCTTCGCTGATATCAAAGCGATTCTTCATTGTAGAACTGCTTCAGCGGCCACTTTTAAACACCAGATACATAATATCGTTCATTGGCTACCACTCAAAGCGGCTTGAAAGTGCGTTTGGCACAATAGACGCGTAGAAGACATTAGCCTATTTTCTATGAGCAATATTTCGTTGCGAAGGCCTTCCGGGTGAAACTCTGACACAGATCCAGAATGTTGGGACCGCAAGTCCAAGTATTAGAGGAAATTTTGAATGAGAGAAAAATTGTACAATCTGCCGGAAAAGGTTATAGGACCCAAGGCTCAATTTTTTGCTAAAAAGAGAAATTTCTTACATTGCCGGCACCTGGTATATGGTCCTCACCCGGTACACATAATCGCGTTGGACATGTTATGTTATAATGTGCTATTTAAAAAAGAATGCTTTAGATTCCGCAGCTAAAGATAGTCCGTAAAGCCAAAAAATCCGAATTTGGGCACGTATAGACAGCTGCATGTGAGAGCGTTGTTGGACGAGTCGCTCAGACATTTGAACAATGGTTTGGTTTATGGGGGTTTAACGTCCCAAAGCGACTCAGTCTATGAGGGATGCCGCAGTGAAGGAAAATTTCCGGAAATTTCGACCACCCGGGGTTCTCTAACGTGCACTGATATCGCACAGCACACGGGCCTCTAGAATTTCGCCTCCATCGAAATTCGACCTCCGCGGCCGGGATCGAACCCGCGTCTTTCGAGCCAGCAGCCGAGCGCCATAACCACTGAGCCACCGCGGCAATGCAAACAAAGGACACACACACACACACACGCACGCGCGCACACACACACACACACACACACACACACACACACACACACACGCGCGCGCGCGCGCGCACGCACGCACGCACGGACGCACACACAAAAGGACGCACACACAAAAGGACGCGACAGATTCATTTGACAGAAAAAACATGTTTATACCCTCAAAAATGCTATATCTAGGACTGTGGAGTTCGCTGACCATTCCGCGAACTCGTTGATCTTGAGTTCGCAAGGAAAGCTGCTCCAGCGGGGTCGGAAGTCCCCAACAAAGGGGCCCGTCCCATCCCTGCCGCCCCTTTGTGCAGCGGACGTCCTCGTTTACGCCGCGCCGTCACGGGGATGACCCGCCGGGAAAAACGCGAACCAAGTACAGCTAACGACATGTGGTTGTTAAGGGGTTGACGAGGTTTCGGGGGCGCACGAGATATTAGCCGAGTGACCGGAAGCCCACTATTCCTGTAACGACTGTCTACTTCCCTTAACGACTGTGTTCTCTTTGTTGCTGTCAACAACCTGAGTCATCGCCTCGTCGGCACATGTTTCTAGCGTCTGTGGTGCCGTGGGTGGCGTGGGAACGGAAGTCGCATTTGTGTTGTTTGTGTAGTTATTTGAAACCTCCTTCCCAAATGTTTTAATCAGACCTTTTTCCCCAATCTCTGATCAGTGGGCGGACCTTATTTTCCTTTCCCTAACCACTGATTGGCGAGATGGGTCGTTTGTTATCTTATTGGTTGCTGTCCCCGCTAAGGGCGGAGACAGAGGGTTTAAAACCAAGCGCTCTGGGTTGAGCGGGGGCTGAATTCGTCTGATCCACGATTTAGTCATGTAAATAGTTTTCTCCTTGCTTTGTTTCTTCTCGTTTTTTTACCTATGTTGTAAATAAATAGTTAACCTTCTCCTTTCTTTGAGTAATGTGAATGTTTGCGAGTAGAACCACCGTGTCATCAAGAAACCCCGATTTCATCATCAAGTAGTTTCCTCTCATCGCCACCGGAAGGGGAAACTCAACTGGCGCAGTCGACACAGGATCGCAACTTCTTTCTACTCAAGGCATTGGACGGAAGGTGAGAAGAACAAGTCGGTGGACAAGCTGTTTGTCCTAAAGGAGAAAACGTGAAGCTGCGTCGGAAGACGACGTCGAGAGCTTCAGGTCACGGGTCGAGTTCGAGAGGACGTCGGAAGCTCAAGTCAGCGAGGAGCTGAAGGAGCCGGGCAACGACAAGCCATCGGGGGTCGAGTCAGCGAGCAGCTGAAAAGAACCCAGCGTCCACATCGAAAAGGTTGAGAACCAAGTGACCAAGTGAAGCGAGGTCCGAGGCAGTGAGCTGCTGAGGGACCAGGATCAACTCGTGGGCGTCTATACCTTCCCGGGAGCCCGCTGTCATCACGCTGAGATTGACAGCGCTGCGGTCGTCGGAGCATCGAAAGAGGTAGGACACCTGTTTGCTTTCTCCGAAACTGCCATGTCTGTATAGTAGTCGTTCGCTATAGGGTAGCGCTATAATGACTGATGCAGAGATGGATGCTGCAGGGGGGAATGGTCTGGAGCCTGTTGAGCAACTCGTGTCATCAGAGTCGGTGCTAACGACAGAGCGGGCACTGGGAAATATGGCGCAAGCTTTGCTAATGGAAAAAGAGCAGAAGGTTCAAATGTTCGAAATTTAAAAATTGAAGCTCCAAATTGAACTGGAAAAAATAAAATTGACGCAAAGGCAACTTCCACCGCAACTGGATGCGCAGCATGGACAGCGGTCAGGTCCAAAGTTGGGCGAGTACGCAAAAGAACTGAGAGCGGTGCTGGCTCCTATGCCAGAAAAGGACCCATTAGTGCCCGCATGGTTCAGAAGTGTAGACACAATGATAGAGACCCTTAAGATTCCTAAAGAAAGTTGCGGGGCTATCCTATTGCCATTTCTGACTGAGAAAATGAGGGCATTTGTAGCTAGCGAGTCCAACGGAACGGTAATGCCATACGAGGAGCTTAAGGAAAGGGTTCTAAAAGAGCTCAAAATGACTCCGAATGAGTACAAACGGTTGTTCATGGCGGTACGTAAGGAGCAAGGTGACTCGTGGCATCAGGTAGCGAAGCGACCAAGCTCGAGACAATGTTCATGTACTATGTGAATAGCCGAGAGGTTGAAAGTCTGGAGGATTTGAAAGACTTAATGATAGCAGATCGTTTCAAACAAGTGCTGCCAGACGAAGTGAGGACATATGTCATGCAAAATGAGAACCGGAACTGGCTTACGGCCGATGAGATTGCCGGATTAGCGGAGACGTTCGAGGAAAGTCGACGGGTAGGCAAACCGAGGGAGCGGTTCGAAGGTGTTAGACCACCACATCAAGGCGGGGAGAAACGGGAAAAACAGACTCCAATCCTAAGCCCTAACTCCGGAGGTAAAAATCGACACGCAGGGGCGAAGTGCTTTCGCTGCAAGAAATATGGGCACATCTCTATTCACTGCCCAAGTGCACAGCAAAGACAGGACGCAACAGAGTCTAAGAAGGACGCGAGCAAGCTAGTAGCACGAGCTCAAATGTTGGTTCCTGATAAGCTAGAATCCGAACGGGAGAGGACGGCTAAACTTGAGCAATTGAGTAAATCTCACTCTCTTACCAGGGTAAGGTTACAAATCGGAGATAACGAGGCAGAAGCTTGTGTAGATTCAGGGGCGGAGATTACAGTGTTAAGGGCAGAGACGGTGCCTCTATCGTGTCGAAATGACTGTTCCGGTAAAATAAAACTGAGGGGTGCTTTTGGACAGATCGTGGAGGCAGACTTAATATATGTGCCTATGTCTTTAGTACCGAAAGAAGAGACAGTCAATCAGCAGTTGCCAATACTATGTGCAGTCACCGCAGAACTAGCCGAAGGTGTAGGTGCGTTGCTCACACCCGAAACGCATGCAATGCTAGAAGGGATGGAAAAGCAGCAGGTGGCAGTGGCTGAAGAGAGAGCTGTTCTTGAACGAGAGGTAAACGCGGCACATGGATTGGAAGAGGACAAAACAGAGATTACACTTGAGTTTGAGGAAAACGAGAATGCGGAGCCAATAGTTGTGCCAGCTTTTGCAGTAGGTCAGGAAGAAGTAGCGGCAGAAACTACGTCGAGGGTTCGAGACTTCAAACTGGAGCAGCGAGACGATCTATCGTTGAGAGAAGCGTGGAGACAGGCAAGGGAAGGTAGTCATGGGATGGTAGTGCAGGAGGAGATGCTTTTCCATGAAGAAAAGATTGATGGAAGGTTATACAAACAGCTAGTGCTGCCAGAACCGCGAAGACGTGAAGTGCTCGAACTGGCGCACGACATACCAAGTGGAGGGCATTTTTCAGAAAAGAAAACCAAGCAGAGGCTTAGAAGTGCGTTCTTTTGGCCAACGATGGTAATTGACGTGAAGGAGCACTGCCGCAGCTGTCATACGTGCCAAGTGTTTTCACGTACGACTGTTCGAGATCGAGTGCCGATAACACCGCTAACTAGACCAGGGACACCTTTTCAGGTAGTGTTCCTCGATTGTATAGGACCACTTGAGCCCGGGTCAGCACGGGGACACCGCTATGCGCTGAGCGTCGTTGATTTGTGTACGAGATGGGCAGAAGTGATACCACTCAAAAACCTGACAGCCAAGGCTACATGCCAGGCACTAATAGAGGTTTTCACTAGGTATGGGACTCCTGAACTCATTTGCTGTGACCAAGGAACCAACTTTGTGTCCAAATTAACTCAAGAATTCATGCAGAGGCTGGGGGTGCAGATGCGGTTTTCCACTCCGGAACACCCTCAGAGTAACGGGATTTTGGAAAGGTGGAACGGAACATTTAAGGCTATGCTTCGACATGTCGTACATGATCATCAGAGAGAATGGGACCGGCACATTCCATGCATGCTTTGGGCATACAGGGAGGTACCGCATGACGTAACGGGCAAATCACCATTTGAACTAATGTTCGGGCGGGCGCCACATGGACCACTCAATATCCTCCACAAAACGTGGACTGGTGAGTGGACTCCGCCGACGGGACTGAATAAACCAGCCGCTCAATATCTGCTCGAGCTGAGGGAACGGATAAATGACGCCGCGAAAAGGGTTGGCGAAAGGGCAGAGGCCATACGGAGGTCGTATGCAGCCAAATACAACCTTAGGGCCAGACCAAAAGAGTTCAGAGAAGGGGATAAAGTCATCATACTAGAAAGCGGCCAGGTGGGTAAACTACAGCCGAAGTGGCGCGGACCAGCTGTTATAAAGGAAAGGAAGAGAGATAACAGCTATGTTCTTGACACTGACGAGGGAAACAGATGGGTGCATGCAAACAGGCTGCGACCCTACGTAGCACGAACCCAGAATGTGGGAGTTGTCTTCGACTCCGACAGCGAGTTTGGTGAGGTGTATGAGACTCCACATCGCGGAATGCGGAACCAATCCCTAAAGTTCGAGATTTCAGATAAAGCGTTGACGCAGCAACAAAGACTTGAGCTTGGTGAAGTCATAACGGGGGCATCTGATGTTTTTTCCGAGCGGCCAGGTCGATGCAAAGTGGGCTGCCACAAAATAGCGCTGCTTCCCAACACCAAGCAAGAAAGGTCACACCTGTATAAGGTACCTTTCGCATTCAGAAAGGAGATAGAGCGTCAGGTAGCACAACTACTAGAATGGGACTTCGTTTATCCAGTTGACAGCTCGTACGCACATCCAGTTGTATGCGTAGCCAAAAAGGATGGGTCAGTAAGGATGTGTATTGATTTCCGAAAATTGAATGCAGTTACTGAATCAGACAGCTTCCCTATGGCTAATATGACTGAGATGCTCTACGAAGTGGCAAGTGCCAGCTACATATCGGTATTGGACATGACTCGCGGATACTGGCAGATCGCCTTAGACAAACAGTCGCAGCGTCTTACCGCGTTTGCAACACCTCAAGTACTCTATGCATGGAAGGTAATGCCGTACGGGTTGCGAAACTCGGCAGCAACTTTTCAGAGGATTATGAACGAAATCCTACAAGAACATTCCTCCTATGCAATGGCATACATTGACGACATCGCCATCTTTTCGGCAACCTGGGAGGAGCACATCAAACACCTACAGGCAGTACTTGAGACTCTGAGAGAAGTAGGCTTAACGGCAAATGCTGCGAAATGCAAGTTTGCGCAGAGAACGGTAAAATACCTAGGCCATGTAGTAGGATCAGGCAAGCATGCTCCCGACCCAGAGAGAGTAAGCGCGATCACAAAACTGAAAGCACCCAAAACAAAGAAGGAGCTGCGTAGCGTATTGGGCCTCTTTAACTACTACCGAGAATATGTACCGGAGTATTCAAAGGTAGTTCGCCCATTGACGGACCTCACCAACAAGCGGGTCCCGAATGTCATTCCCTGGAATGAGAAGGCCGAGGAAGCGTTTGGTGAGGTGAAAAGGGTACTGGCGTTGTTGCCGGAGCTGGTCGCACCTGATCAAAACCAGGAGTTCCTTCTCACAACGGATGCCTCGGAGGTGGCAATAGGAGCATGTCTGTCGCAGTCTGTTGAGGGGGAACAGAAGCCGATTGCATTTCTGAGCAAGAAATTGACCCCTGCTCAGACCAAATGGTCGGCAATCGAAAGAGAAGCTTTTGCAGTCGTGTGGGCACTGGGGAAACTGGATACTTGGTTATTTGGGGTTAAAGTGAAGGTCGCAACAGACCACAACCCGCTCACGTACCTGACCCGTTCAGCGCCCACTAGTGCGCGGTTGATGCGTTGGTCGCTTGCATTACAAAAGTATGACCTAGAGGTCGTGCATATTAAAGGGTCACTAAACAAGTGCGCTGATGCGCTCTCTCGTCTAGAATGCCAGGAACAATGACATTAGGATAATGCTTTGATGTGTGTTTGCGTCAGTTTCCTCTGCTATAGCCGCAAACGAGTGATTAAATAGTAGGTAATTTTTTTAGGGTAACTAGTTAGCTTACTGCGGTAGTCACGGGTGGAAGTGAAGGCTAGTTTGGCAGTTAGACGTCAGAGAACGGACATGGCAGGTTCTGGAACGTGCAAATTGGTGTCCGAACCTTGTGTGCACGGAACGAATTGAGGCTGTGTATGTGTGTGTGCCCAGTGCTGCTTGGAACCTTGTGGACGGACTTTAATGTCACACCGACAGCAAGTGTCCGCGTGACATTCTTGGTTGGGAGGTGTGGAGTTCGCTGACCATTCCGCGAACTCGTTGATCTTGTGTTCGCAAGGAAAGCTGCTCCAGCGGGGTCGGAAGTCCCCAACAAAGGGGCCCGTCCCATCCTTGCCGCCCCTTTGTGCAGCGGACGTCCTCGTTTACACCGCGCCGTCACGGGGATGACCCGCCGGGAAAAACGCGAACCAAGTACAGCTAACGACATGTGGTTGTTAAGGGGTTGACGAGGTTTCGGGGGCGCACGAGATATTAGCCGAGTGACCGGAAGCCCACTATTCCTGTAACGACTGTCTACTTCCCTTAACGACTGTGTTCTCTTTGTTGCTGTCAACAACCTGAGTCATCGCCTCGTCGGCACATGTTTCTAGCGTCTGTGGTGCCGTGGGTGGCGTGGGAACGGAAGTCGCATTTGTGTTGTTTGTGTAGTTATTTGAAACCTCCTTCCCAAATGTTTTATTCAGACCTTTTTCCCCAATCTCTGATCAGTGGGCGGACCTTATTTTCCTTTCCCTAACCACTGATTGGCGAGATGGGTCGTTGGTTATCTTATTGGTTGCTGTCCCCGCTAAGGGCGGAGACAGAGGGTTTAAAACCAAGCGCTCTGGGTTGAGCGGGGGCTGAATTCGTCTGATCCACGATTTAGTCATGTAAATAGTTTTCTCCTTGCTTTGTTTTTTCTCGTTTTTTTACCTATGTTGTAAATAAATAGTTAACCTTCTCCTTTCCTTGAGTAATGTGAATGTTAGCGAGTAGAACCACCGTGTCATCAAGAAACCCCGATTTCATCATCAAGTAGTTTCCTCTCATCGCCACCGGAAGGGGGAACTCAACTAGGACCATGCACAGTTCAAAAATCTGCCTTCTTTTCCGTACAAGTTAATCGACGAGTACCTGACGCAGTCACACACACCTGTTCTTATGAAAAACGGCTCTGCAAGTTCACGTGCGACCTCATCATCTCTGCTCTTCGAAATTTTTGTTGTTTTTTTCTGCAAAGGCAGGCACGACTTGTCGCGTGTAGCCTTGGGGCATGCGCCGCAGTGCAGAGCTAAATTCGACCTTGTTTTAGACCTCACCAAAAGCTATTGCTCCCTTAAACGATGATTTTAAACATCAGCCCGTCTAACCGACAACAGAGCAACCTCATAAACAACCCTGGCCCGGCCGCTGACGTCCGGAAGGAGCTAGGGTCGTTCCCCAGTGCCGCCACGTACCCACCGGTTTTTCTAATTGGTACAGGATTTCCACCGGCCAGGTGCTCGGCTCTTCGGCGGTGAGATGATTGGGAAGAGAGTATTGCACCAAACCATTGCAATTTGAAAAATGTGGCGAAGCTTTACGGTGTGCCGGTGGTGTTTTCTGCCCCGTGCAAGTTGTTCTGATTGTGCCCCCGGGTCACGTCCGAAGGGAAGAGTGCGCAAGACTGCATGAAACGACATGCCACCCCTTACGGCAGGTGCCGGACCGAGGTTGTTTGTGAGGTTCACCTAACCTGTTTAAACGATTGTTTAACGGAGCACCAGCTTAACACTGCACAGCGGCGCATGCACCGAGGCTACACGCGAGAAGCCGTGCCTGCATTTGCTGGAGAAAAAAAATTGAGAAGAATCAATGATCAGCTCGCATGTAGACTTGCAGAGGCGTTTTTCATAACAAAATGTGGGGATGACTGCGTCAGGTACACGTCGATTAAAGTGTATGAAAAAGAATGCCGAATTTTGAACTGCCCGTGGTTGTAGATAAGGCCTTTTTGATGGTATAAAACGTGTTTTTTCCGTCAAATAAATCAGTCGCGAGTCTGCCTTTTTTGTGTTACCTTCTCGTATTTTCTCTGTGTGCACTGTACCCTTTGTACAAATATATACCGCAGGTTGCCTTCCTGAATTTGTGGTAAACGGTCCAGGAATCGGCCGCCTTTCTACTGGTGCCAGCAGCGCTTCTACACCTTCCTTTGAGGCTCCTGGTGTTTTGACAACGCTGCGCGTAGGCGTGTACGTCTTGCACCCATCGCCTGTGATTCCAGTCGCCTGCACTTGTCTCCCCTCGATTAAAGGGCGCCAGACACAGGTGCCGCCTCCGCAGCCACTGCGACGCGCGCTCTGTCAATCCTGTGAGATAAGTGATAGATATTGCAACTTTAGCTTGAAGCGCTGCTTCTGTACCACTGACATTTTGTTGGCTGTCCTTCAGCAAAAAGTTTCATGCTTCTTTCGTTCAGGTCCCTGAAATTGGCTTCTTGGCTACGCAGTCTGTTACAACCCTCCCTTTTTTATCAACTTCGGATACGTTTCGATCAGCACGCGGTGAAGAGCAGGGGAGATATTGCGTCACCTTACCCGACATCCATCTCGCTTGGTATTGTGACACTTTGCAACGAATATGACCTGTTGATGCCAGGGATAAATATTTTTCTCCGTGTGCTCAAGCTGCCCTTAGTAAAGACAAGATACCTAGCTGTCTCGCTAATAACTATTCAGCCATTTAGGTATTAGAATTATTCGTAGTAGTAGGGACTAAATAAACCTCTTCTCGGTAAAAGACTGATGTGAGTGCGTCGTTAAGAACTTGTGCGCTTTCAGCCACGGGGACGCTGTCTCTTTTTGCATTGGTAAGAGTTATATCAGGATGATTCGAAGGGTTGATCGTTTGCGAGAACTTACGAGGGTTATTCTTTAACATTGATGGTAGATTGTGGGTGAAGAAATGGCGACGAGCAGATTTAAGCGCCGTCTGATATTCTTTATTGCACTTTTTGTATCGTTGCCAGGAATCAGAGTGCCTGTTTTTGTCGGGCTGTCTGTGAAAACGCTTTTCTTATTGTTCAGGCGACGCAGGTGTCATTAAACCAGGGCGCGGTGTTAGTGTGTGGTAAACTGGTAACAGGTATAAATCTGTCGATAAGTGCAGCAAGTTTGTTGCTGAGAAGGTTCCAGTTGTCCTCCACTGAACGTGTTACGAAATCGAGAAGGAAGTCCGCAGCAAAAACTGTCACCTCAGCGTTAGTTTCATTGAAGCTTGCTTGGTTCTAGCACCTGATTTGTTTCTTGCGAGTTATTTTTTTGTGGAGCATGTAACTAATCTTTACGGTGATTATGGAATGATCCGAAAGTCCTCCTAAGAGCGTAATATTAGAACAAAGATAAGGACTATTGGTTAAGACAAGATCCAGATCATTTGCAGAAGTGATGGAACAATGCGTCTGTTCAGAGGTTAGTTGCTGCAATGAGAATTTCAGACAAGACTGGAGGAAAGCCCGGGCTTCGGAATCATTAATTGGAGCGAATAATGAGGATCAGTTAATTGTCGGAAAGTTAAAATCACCTAGCAACATAAAGCTTGACTTCGGAAACCAAACAGCAAGTTCGCTTAATATTCGATAAAATTTACTTAAGAATGAAGTCCTCATGTTAGGAGGCCGATAGACTACACCAATAATGAAAACAGAAGAGCCACATTGCAAGCGAACCCACAACTGACTCCAGGCACGATGCGATGTCAATAAGCAAAGCGGTGATCTCTTTCTTAACTGCTAGAAGTACAACACCACCCCTACGGCCCACGCGGTCACAACGAAATATGTTAAATTCAGATTCACAGGTTCAAAGAACATTGTCAGGAATCGTGCCATTTAACCACGTCTCGGTAAGCGCGATGATCGAAGAACAGCACGAATTGATTTGTGAAGAAAGAGCCACGTTTTTAGAAAGACCACTCGTTATGTTTGTGTGGAGGAAGTTTGTACCCAAAGCAGCGCAGCACCGTGCAAGTCACCGCAAGGTTGGTTTGTCAGCCATATTATGAGGACTGGAAGGTCTGCGTCACTCTTTAGACACCCGTACTACTCGATTGGCTTCGTTATCCCAGAAGTGAGACACACTATTCATATAAAATTTATCAAAAACCAAACGCACTTTGTCACGTTCTGACTTTACTGAATTTGCATGTGTGAGTAGTTGGCGCGTTTATTGCAAACATTTTGAGAGTAATCGCGTGAAATACTGAACTTCGTATTCTTGAGCTTGTAGCCCGTACTCATGACAGATACAAGTCCTTTTTCGCTGGACCACTTAGCAATAATAGGCCGGTTTTTGTCGTCTGAAAAACGGCCTATGCGGTGAGCCCGGGATAATGAAGATACAGTAAGACCAATTTTTTCAGAACAAAATTCGTTAACAAGACCTTCAGAGTCTTCCCAAGTTTCACCCTTATCCTTGTCAGGAACGCCATAGAAAAGAATGTTGGACCGGCGCGATCGGTTTTCGAGATCATCAATTTTAACATGAATGTTAGATACATCATGAGTGGAGCTCGTGGAAGCATCCTATGAACGTGTTGACTGATTCTTATTTTCAAGTTGTTCCACACGTTTAGCTATAGACAAATTCATTCAGCAGGTCGGAACTTGTCTGGTTTTTGAGCTCAAGTTCATGTACACATTAGTTACGGACTGCATATCCTTTTGCCAGCCGATATAAATGGTGAGGATCTTATTAACACTTTCAAGTATGTTCGTCTGGCTAGCCTCGAGCCTTTGAACCGCGTCATAAACAAGCTCAAGCTTTTCCTCCTGAGCCTTTGTCATAGGCCCCGGGTTCGTTTCAATGACCCCTCCCAGAACCAAAAGGCACCATAAATACGTTGCCACAGTGCGAAAACGGTTTAGGAGGGAGGGAGGGGGGGGGGGGGGGCACGACACCGCTAAACGGCAGACATCGTCATCTCGGTAAGAGAAATATTCGTAATAACAAATCTGAAACAGCATGAACTTTGAGTGGCGTGGCGTTTCGTCAGCAGTGCCGTGGCCCAAGGGGACGGTGAAAACCGTACGCCTTATGTAGGTGTCCTGATCAGCTGATAATTCTGCGTGTTGCCAGGTCAGGAGGTTGGACACCTCCAAAAATGGCTGCGGGGCACACAGGTAATCTGTACCACGGTTGCAGATGTCAAGAATCCAGTCAGCGGTGGCAGCTTGCGGATCCGGTAGGCTTCTTGGTGAAACGGGTGGCTGATAGTAGGATCCGTTCAGCAGCAGCGCCTGAAACAGCATGAACGGTGAGTGGCGTGGCATTTCGTCAGCAGTGCCGTGGCCCAAGGGGACGATGAGAACCGTACGCCTTATGTAGGTGTCCTGATCAGCTGATATTGTTGCGTGTTGCCAGGTCAGAAGGTTGGACGCCTCCAAAAACGGCTGCGGGGCGCACAGGTAATCTGTACAACGGTTGCAGATGTCAAGAATCCAGTCAGCGGCGGCAGCTTGCGTATCCGGTAGCCATCTCGGTTAAACGGGTGGCTGATAGTAGGATCCGTTCAGCAGCAGCGCCTTAAACAGCATTAACGGTGAGTGGCGTGGCATTTTGTCAGCAGTGCAGTGGATGGTATGACGCGGCAGTTAGCTTAAATGGATCTGATCGACTTCTGAAAGCGTTGCCAATGTTTGGTACCTCAGCTAAAAACCTACGTATGCGTACAGCCAATATCCGGACTACTTGAGAATGGTTTATCGATGGGGCCCTTCGTTTTCCGGTACAACCCGTCTTTACCAGATTCTTGCAGCCAGAGCACATTTCTTGGAAATCAAGTTGCACCCAATTTTTCGCCCAAAAGGGGCCTTCTAAGTGATACTAGTTTTCCAGTTCGCCAAGCTGAAGACACTGCAAGAAACTTTGTGCATATCTAATTATTTTTTCATTATTTATTATTACTGAAAGCGTACACAGGATCATACAGGAGTGGTACACAAAATCACAATTGTGCAGATAATTTACAATACATACTAGATAAAACTAAAACAGACTAAGGAACATTGAGCCTATACCGCTATTTGGTAAAATACCTACAAGCGCCTGCGCAGGAAACGCAATCCATGAATTGGCGCGCAGCAGCCTCTAGTTATAAATGCGGCTGCTGATCATGTTGCAGTTTGCCAGCCAAAAATTATTACCACCTTGGCAGCACATTCATCCGCAAGTATCAAGGCTGCAATATCACGTGGAAGTTTATTTCATAATTCTATGATGGACAGAAAGGAAGAATCATCGAAAATGTTACAGCGGGTGATAAATGGCCTCTTTGTATTGTCATGATTTGGTCTGGCTGAGGGCTTTTTAGTATTCATGCTTGTTGATGTTAATGCCGTTATGATAGAGAAGGAAAATCAACTTTAAAGAAGCAACGTGTCACCGGCTCCTCAAAGCTTGGATATCTGCTTTGTTGCTTAGTGTGCTTATTATTAGCGATTCTTGCTATCGAAATAGTGAAGGCTAAAGGTTTAGACAGAATTGCATGTCTAGTTTGGTTTGATAACTTATAGCAGACTGCGAGACATCTTTTTGGGTGGAGATGTGCTGCAGTTTATTATCAGTTATTCCAGAGGCGTGCCTTCGGTAACTTATGAACCTTAAACCCTTTTTAACGCTCGTTTCATGATGCGGATGTGTGAGATGTGTGAAACATTGTACAGTAACCAACTCAAGAACTTTGTACAACTACCAAAGTTTTTTCCCCTCTCTCTCTTTCTCTGTCTCTTTTCCCATCAATGTACAAAAATACAAGTACTGAAGCGCGCAAAAAACAACAGACCTCTTCCAGGGATCTTTGTACTCAGTTGTGTTTTAACCTATGCCTCAGAATCCTTTTTCTGAACACGTACCAACTAGTTCAATACGTTTTTGTACTGAGTGTCTAGGCATCTACACCACAGTTGGCGTCCAGAAGTGATACCAACTTTCCACTTGAAATAACGCTAAGAACTTCATGTTATGAGTTTCCGCCCATAACAAAGCGGCATTTGGCGCAATAAAGGCACCTCGTTATATGCGACACAGTCGAAAGAATTCATGATACGAGGAAGTGGACATATTTCACAACTTTTTTTATCTTTTTTTTAGGTGTCCCGCAATTCCATGTCGAGAAAGCCCACCATGCTAACGTTCTTTCCTTGGGGCAAGGGCCTTTCTTTTCCTGAATGCTGTCCCAAAGCAATGTCTTGTCTAAAAGGACTTGGGTAGAGGTGATGAGGATCCATACCAAAGAATCTAAAGCGTGCATACTGCGAACATATTGCACTGTTTCGTCACTGCAGAAATGTAATCAGAAATTCCAACACTGAGTAAATATATAAGCATGGAATAGACACAAACAGGACATTAATAAACCGAATCTAAGTACCCATTCCTTCAATTATTGCTTCAGGATATACAGTACAAGCACAAAGAAGGAAAATACGAAAGGCAAGCAGTCTGCACCAACCTGTAAAGGACCCACTGTCTATTCGGTTGGTCCTCATGAAATACAGGGCACCTTCAATTAACGCATGCTCTAGTTCACCGGCATCTCGCACCCCACAGGTTATGAGAATACCATCAAAGATGAGGAAGGAGGTTACCCATGCTCCAATTAGAAGTGTTCTGCAGGAAAACTTCGCCAAACCCTTTTCTTTTATGAAAAAACTACAACATATGCATGGCGCAAGTGGTGCCTCCCCTCTTCTCAAAAGCATCCTCTGATAGCAGCCTATAAATCCACCCTTGTGTCATCCGCGAAGGCATTTTCCTAATCTGTTTTGCTGTCCAAATTTCTTCTTATGAAAGAAACTGAGCCAGCGAAGACAGCCTGGCGATCGCCACAGATCTCAATGAATGGGAGAGCGCGAGCATAAACATTATTGAGAAATCAGCGTTCGCGTGCCCAGAAAACTGGGATTGGTCGAGACGGTCGGGACGTTACAACCGTATGACCTCACGCGGGCATATAAAACACGCACAATGATCACACAGTATAATAATAATGATGTACACCGCAGTGGTGGCCTAGGGCTTTGACCATCCGCCTCGCATGCGGGAGCTGCGGGGTTCGATCCCCAGTGCCGCCGGGTCCCACCGGTGATACAATGGGTACAAGCTTTCCCCTGGCCTGGGGCTTGGGAAATGGGTCTTTGACCCCCACCTTGTGAAATGAAAACAACCTTGTGCCATGGCGCTCTTTAGCCAAAGCTGCCCATGCGCCATAAAAGTTCATCATCATTCATTCAATAATGATGTCACTACAGAATTTGTTGTTACGTCATTTAACCACCATTAAGTGTAGTGCGTTTGAAGAACGAAAAAAACTGTGCTGACAAGAAAATCGCTCGAACTGGGACTCAAACCGCTGCCTCTTAAGTAGTGAGCCGGAACGCTATCTCTCGACCACTGAACATTTTTGCGTCTGTGGATGTGTGGGCAGCCTTTCAGTAGCAAGTGTAGCTGTTTCACGGGCTCGGTGGAGACATCATTCGCGCTGTGAGTGGGCGGTTTGGCTCAGAATGACCGCAGCGGTGGCCTAGGGGTCTGAGCATCCGCCTCGCATGCGGAAGGTGCGGGGCTCGATCCCCAGTGCCACTTGATACCCACTAGTTTTACAATGGGTACAAGTTCTTCTCCTGGCCTGGTGCTCGGCTTATTAAGGGTGAAAGCTTTGGAAATGGGTCTGTGTCTGCCTTCAGCAAACGAAAATACTCTGCACCATGGCGCTCATCGGCCGCAGATGCCCTCGCGCCATAAAAATTCGCTGTCATCTTCATCGCTTTGGTTCACCTACAAACTTTAGCAGTGATGCGCCTTTCTTTCTAACAAAATCAGTGGATGGTTTAGACTGCGTTGATTCTGCAGAAAGAAAAGGCGCATAGCTGGCTCCCAAGTTCAGTGGACACCTCAATCGCGCTTTTACATACGCGGCAGTGGTGTCGACCTGCAAGAAACTGTGCTTTCGAACAATATTTCTTACTTAGCCATGCAAGACCGTCAGCCATTTCTTCTTTGTTACCTTCAAAAGCCTGGGAATTTAGTTCGATACAAGTCATGTGGTTCTCTGCAAACTTCTAGCACTCTTAGCTCTCGATGAGCACTCTTTTTTAGTTTTGTTAGATATCGAAACAATACCATTTCTTCATCGTAGTCTCTATCCTTCATCACTGCATGAATACTTAAACGTTCCTTTGACTTGGTTAAAAGACGGCCTTGTGAGGAATAAGAATAAAAATTTGAAAACAGTAAAACAAACTAATAATAAATAAAAAAGAAGCAACGAAACAGGGGAATCCTGCGAAATCGACTTTAGTTCGCCACAGAAGTTGCACCTCCTCACGCTTCGACCAACCGCGGCGCTCGGTTACTGATCCGGAGTACCCGGGCTTGAACCCAACGCGGCCCCCGCGTTTAGGTGGCGATGAATGTGAGACAGTTACTGCGTTATTTGCTTTCCTCAAAACCAATTGCACGCTTCAACCTACCAGAAGCAAGAACGGTAACCCGCAATGAGAATTATGGTCGACTCCCGCACGGTTCCGGAACCCTGGGAATGATCATCCAAGTGGACGGAGAACGCCACGTCACCTTCCACAACCTGAAATACTCCTAAGCAGAAGAATGTGAATACTATGCAATATCGAATCGAAAAGCGGAAATGAAAGATCATAGTGCTAGAAAAATCATACAAATCTTCGTGTTAAGCAGAACCATATAGACATCTTACCTCTTAAAACCAATGAGGTAGAGAACACAAACACGTTAATCCGTAAAGCGTATGAATTGGCGTTAAGCCTTAAACACTGCGCTAGCACAGAAAACCTTCTGAAGCTAGTAATTCAGAACACAACTCTAAACTTACAAACGTTAGAGATCACTCCGGCAATCCGCATTAGAGAAATGCGAAAGCATTGACGCCTCCGCGACACTCTTCGCCCCTCTTTGTCCCTCTTACAATTCTCTTTCCCCTTATTGCCTTATCGACTGAGTGATTAGTTATCGATTGATTAATTGCCTCTATTGATTGCGAGGTTAGATGTTAATTCATCAATTTCTCCAATTAGTGCAATCAATTGCGTTAATTAATTGCATTTACTCTGCTTACACCCTCTCTTAATTTTAATCGCCCATTTTGAGTTTTCAAATTTGACGCCATGATTCGTGTTGAAATTTGGCGCTATGGTTTCGTCCCGCCCTTCTACTTGTTTTCACAACAATTTATTATGTTCACAACCATTCTCTGCATTTGTGACATTTTTGGCTCTAAATAATTTACTAATCCTCCGACTGTTATCAAAGATTTTGCGCTTCAACCTCCGATCGTCCTCTATCGATTACAGTCATTCGTTTGATGCTATCTGCACTGAACTCCAGAACTGCTACGAACACATTTTGCAGACACGAAACCATCGACATAAATGATTTCGCATTAATAAAAGCAAATTTAACCTCTCAGTAAGAAAGTCTCTCATCAGTAAAAACAGATTTATATTACAAGTAGCCAATATAGGCTATTAGAGCACACAGCAGCACGATTGCAACATTCCATATCACGTACACAAACAGCTAAAAACAATATCTGTACCTAAGAATATGCATTCGGGGCCTGATGGGGCAGTAGGTGAGCTAGAGCTATAGCGATCCAGAAACACCTCTCCTCCAAACGCATCGCAGTAAGCGTTGATATTAACGAATACTCCAATCAAAATACTTTCTCCATAACGCTAGACGATCCCACAGGAAACTAGTCTACAGCTCCTCAATTAGAAACAGGATCGGTCAACCAGGAGCGGGAGCTGCCTTTTCTAAGGCTATTGCTGCAACAGATGTTCGATCTACGTCGATGCGGCTGGACACGTTAACGGGGTCGCGGCAGTTGCAGCAATTTCACCCCAGGGGGATATAATTGCAAGCAACCTTATTCAAGCGGTGGATACCGCATCGGCTGAAGAAACAGCTGTCGAAAGACATCAGAGAACAGCGAGGCAACAATTATGTCAGACTCACAAGCAGCGGTACGCAATTACCTCAGAGGTCACGTCGGCGCTCCGTGTGGGAAAATTTTGGAAACGTCTAGTCCTTCCAACGTCGAGATCTTCTGGACGCCAGGGCGCATCTCAACGACGAGCAATGAGGCGGCCAACAAAGCTGCTCGAGCTCTCCTCCTCCGAGCATCTGGTACGCAGCCTCTCTGACACAGTTGACAACCCGTCAACATTACTAAACTACGCAAAAATTACGGATTACTATAAGATCATAAGAAGAAAATATCCTCTTTCTCACAGAAACCTTGCCAAATTTGAAGAGCACATATTCAGGCGACTACAAACTAATAAACTGCCCAATACCTACTTGATGAGTAAATTATATTCAGACACCTACGATTCGTCCTGCCCCTTCTGTGGACCAGTTGGCACTCTCTTTCACACAGTTTGGCAATGTCAAGAAAACTCAGACTTGGACAGCAGTCCCGATCCGACATATGAGTGCAGGGAGACAACCCTTCATAGCCACAGTCCCCTCGACCAGAAATTTCTGGTTGAGAGAGGCCGGATTATGATGGCGACCAACGGGTTCTCCTACTGAACTCACCCAGTATTTATGCTGTTAATAAATGTTTTTCCTCCTGCCCCTGCTACAAATGCCAAAATCATAATGAGAAGGGGGAGGAAGAAAGACTGGTTTGCTACCCTGCACGAGAAGAAAGGAGTGAGGGGACGAAAGATATGAAGGTGAAAAGAGAGTAGCAGTACAATGAATTCAGCATGCAAAGTCGAGCAAGCGTTCGGTAAAGTCACAGCCAATACTGCAGCCAGAAGTTGTAAAGAAGCGGAGCACTGCCTTGAAGGCCTTCAACGCCGATGATTGCCGCGGCCAGTGGCCGAGAATCATAATTTTTGTCAGTGGACGTGGATCTAGACGCTACAGCAGCTACAGCGGAAAGGCAGACAGACTGCCTTTTCGCACTCTAGGCAGGGCGTTCACAAAGAATGTGGGCAGTAATCTCGCCACACCCGCAGATGGCACATGCAGAGCTGTCAGTCATACCTATTTAGAAGTAGTAGTGCTTTGTGAAAGCTACACCAAGCCACAGGCGACACAGCTAAGTTGCTTCACATCGTGGTTGGCCGGATGGAAGTTCCGAGCTTGTCTGGGTCCAAAGATTTTATACGCGAATTCAAAAATTGGCCTGAATTCCACGCGTCAAGCGTGATCTCCTGCGCAAAAGCGCGATCCTGCCCGCCGCATGTGATCTCGAAATTGGGGTCAACACACTGTCGCTGTCATGGTGAGCTGTTCGCGCTACCTCGTGCGCGTGGTGATTGCCTGCTATGCCGATGTGTCCCTGTAGCCATTGGTAGATAATGCCGTGACCTTTATTGATGGCAGAGTGATGTAGCTGTCGGATTTTCGTGACCAGTTATTCATGAGCTCAACGGCGAAGAGGAGCTTGTAAGGCTTGGGGGGCCCGGCCCACTTTGGAATCTATGAAAATATACCACTGCTGAGGGCGCTGCTAATTGAAGTGTTCAACGGCGACACGAAACGCGGTGAGTTCTGCAGCAGTCGAAGAAGTCAGGTGAGCTATCCTAACTGCGATTTCTGTAGTCCTTGGGGGGGGGGGGAGGGAGGGAGGGGGGAGCGACCACGGAGCCCGAATAACTGATAGGGTTCAGTGAGCCGTAGGTGTAGACGAGCACCTGGTTTGCATGGTGCTGATGGAAATATTCAAGAGTTACTTTATTTAGTTCCATAGATGATAAATCGATCTTCTTCCTGATGCAAGGCATTGAAAGAAGCACACGGTGATTGTGCAGGCTCAAAAGCGGTGAGGAAGGTCTATAGGCGGGTATCAACTGGTACGGCATAATGGCGGGATGTGCATCAGTGGTGTTTGTAAACGATGTGCGCGGCTGGCAACAGGAAGACTGGCAAGATGGTGAGAGGGAACCCGGGATGTGTAAAAAATGTGCCCGCATTGCGCCATCTGTTAGATAGGTAGTGATTCGATGCTGCTGTGCAATGAGTACAGTTGCGGCCGTAGAGGCATATTCCGGCAATCCTAGGCAGTCCCAGAGAGCTTGAGCTTGAACGGTTTGTAGACTTCGAATGTTTCTTTTCCGAATGTTCCCTTGAGCACGGAGGCTATACCGAAGGAACCCTAAAAATATTGAATTGTACAGCTGCATCGTCGACCGCACTGACGCTCCCAATCAGTTATGGCAGGTCCATGGCAGATTTAGCTCGATGATTACTTCCAGAAACCGATGGCTCTTTTCGTAGAGTATTGGTTTATGGTTTATACATACGGTATAATGAGACATGTTATCGCATGTAAACGCAACATGCGAACGCTTTTCGGTTTAAATCTGAAGGCCTCAAATCAGCGACTCTAAAACAACAGTATGGAGCTTTGTGGAATACTCTGCATGCAATAAAACATTGAAAATTCTATCGAAATCACCGCGACAAGTTTCACCAATTACATTAGTGCGGTTTCCTGCTCACTCCGCCAGTGAGGGATTCTAAAGAAACAACCAATTCTCCCGAGAATTCCTCGGCTGGGCGGTGAGCGACTCTGATCTACGGTCGGCTGCAGAGAGAATGGCCTGTCAGCATGAATTTATTTTCCACTATAGAAACAGTAGACTGAAATCCCCACCCCTCGGTCAGCAAAAGGCGTGTAGTAGTAGCAGTTTCACGTTCCTTCTCTAATCCCTTTTTAATCCCCTCATTCTCTTTCCCGGTGCAGGGTAGCCAACCTGAAGCCTTGCCGGTTAACATCCCTGCCTTTCTCCCCTTTCTTTATCTATCTATCAATCTAGTAGTTGGGAGGCAATTGCAAACAGGAACTTTTATTATTCCGAACATATATATCAAATTTGCCGCGGAGAAATTCAGACAGGACTGCGTTAAGCGCGGGACATCTAAAGACGCTTCAGTCAAATTCTTTTCGAATGCTCCGCGGACAGGCCCGAGGAGCATTTACGACTCTCCAACCTGGTCCAGTGGGAGACTGCTTTGTCCAGCTTAGACCCAGAGGTACAACTCCTTCCGACGGGCAGGGCTGAAGAGGTCGCTGCAAGGCTGTGCTGTGTAATCACTTGACGTTCAGTCTGAAAGAGCCTACAATGAACGTTTAATCAAACGATCAAGATATTTCCTTCCTCAGATTTTCAAATGAGTAAAGATGTTGTACTGCTATTGCTACTACTTCGAGTTTTGGTGCTAGAGCATTCGCTGCAGTACCTTAATTTTACTCCCCAGATCATTCAGCTGTTCTACATTAACTTTAATTTCCAAACTTTAATAGTTCGATCGTTTTCATTACCACTGTAAGCACACGATGAAGAGCAGGGGGCAGATTGTGTCACCTTACCCGACATCCATTCTGCTTGGTGTTTTATCACTTTGCCACGTAAATGGCTTGTTGCTGCCCGCGATAAATATTTTTCTCCACGTGCTCAAGCTGCACTTCTTGGCTTTTAACACGACAGCCTTCCTGGAATTGCGAGAACAAAGCAAAAGCTCTGTGGCTGCGTTGGTGGTTCTTTGTGTAAAAACATTTCGAAGCGGTTATCAGTCATTTCCACATTTGTCATATGCTTGACAAGTTCACTAAATAATGGTTTACGCGTTGGCAACCCCTCGAAGTGGCCCAAAGGTGCATTTGGCCCAATAGAAAAGTCGAAGGCCGTTGCCGATTTTCTACGAGTAGTATTCCGCTGCGAGGGCTTCCCGGATGGAACTGTGGCAGAAATCCTTAAGTGCCAATTATTAAGAACTTTTTGTATCAATTAAGCATTCTACGATCTGCCTGAAAAGTATACTATCTTCCAGTTTACAGTCCGCAGCTGTCCATAGCCCCAGGACTCAGTTTTTCCTGAAAAGAGAAATTTACTACATTGTTGGTACCCTGTACATAGACCGCACCCGATACATGTGATCGCATTGGGCATGCTATGCAATATTGAGCTATTTAAAAAGACAACGCTTTAGAGTCCGCACCTAAATCCGCAAAGTCAAAAAATCCAACCCTTGAACATGTATTGCCCCAGGTTGCCTTCCGGAATTACCGGTAAATAGACAACGAAACAGCCGCCTTTCTCCGGACTCCGGCATCACCCCGACGCCTCCCGTTGCGCCGGCGCGAACGTCTTGCGCCACCGCCTGTAATTCCAGTCACCTGCACTTTCCTCTGCTCTGTTAAACGCAACATAGCACAAATTGCGGCATCGACAGCCACCATGACGCGCGCGCTTCGCCACTCCTGTGAGATAAGTGATAGATTCCGCGACTTTTGCTTGAAGCGCAGGTTCTGTCTTGCTAACATTTTGTTGGCGTTGTCTTCAGCAATAAGTTACATGCTTCTTTTGTTGATATCTCTAAAAATTGGCTGCTTGGCTAAGCAGTCTGTTAGAAAGTTTTCTTTTTCTTTTGCAACGTCGTATATGTTTCGATAAGCACGCAGTGAAGAGCAGGGCAGATATTGTGTCACCTTACCCGACATTCATCTTGCTTGGTATTTTAACACTTGGCCACGAACATGACCTGTTGATTCCAGCGATAAATAATTTTCTCCACGTGCTCAAGCTGCACTTCTTGGCTTTCAACGCGACAACCATCCTGAAATTGTGAAAAGTAAAGCAGAGGCTTTGGAGCAGACAAACTGGCGCAGAGGCTTATCGGCTACGGTCTGCACCACAGGAGTTCGCTGGTTTGGTTTTCTTTTTATTATTATAAAACTGCAATGGCGTCAACCCTGTACGCAGCGGAAATTCTCCGATCATGGGGAAATGCGAATACCGCCATTTGCTGGAATTTTAGTTTATCTTAACCATGTCCAAAGCGTTTAAACATCTCTAAAATTTATTCAGGGCGCTTCACAACACCATGCGTCAGAGATACTGCGTTGCATGGGCACGCGAACCCCAAGCTAAAGCATACGCCAAGGAGGCAGTTCTGATAGCTTCGTGCAAGGTTTTCACACATCACTAATTGTACTATGCTCTCAACATAAAAGTTGTTTAACCAGAACTGCTTTCACGAGCGTCGAGCTTCAGGCCCTTATTCCGTGCTCCCTTTTTGTTAAGACAGAAGAGCGTTCTTGTTTTTTTTTTACCTTTCGCTAAGAAATGTGCGTTATTACTCGAAACCACCGCAAGTGTTTGCACTCTACTGAGTAACAGGCTAAACTCAACGTAATCTATCGCTTCGCTGCAGCCTCGTTTTGCTAATGGCTAGGACCTGTGGTATAGACTGTAAAGTGCCATTACGAATGTAACTGGTGCGCTGTTCTGTGCGCGGTGCTGGTCACACGTGATGAACCATGACATCACCACGGTTACTTTACCATCGATATCCGGTCTCGTGACCCCGGACTCTCTACGCTGGAACTCAGCTCAGGAAAGGCTCCCATAACCCAGGCCCCTAAAATAAAATAGAAAATAAAATAGCGTCAAAAATAAAATAGCTTGGCCAAGTTCACTTGTTTGTGAGCGTCTAAAAAATAAATCTCTTAAACTACTACGAGAAAAAACCCAAAAAGGGCCTCTTATTGCTTCATCATAAGGGTGAGTACTTGAAGATTTCCGGGACATCGTTCAGGGACCTCTACAATCCTCGATATATGTCACATATTCTCGTTTTTGACTAGACCAATAAAACAATTTCGTGTATTTTATACCAAAGTCTAGGTTTTCTGCAAACTGGTGCATCCCTGGCATGTGCTGCTTTGGTAGTTTCACTAATAGAAGACCAACCACGCAATTTCGAGGGTTTGTTCTCTTATTCAAGGGATTAGTTTTGTCTTTAAGACATGATGTTAGGGCTAGTCGGTTCTTAGGTTAATGGGTGTTCTCCTGCCGTCCTGCCTTCGCGCAGTTTTATGATAACCAGTTTTGTCATGTTTTGATTCTTGACAGTAATAACGAAACAAAGAAATTATAACTTCCGGTCACATTATAGCCCAGTAAGGGATAGGAGCTTTTTGCTGCAGTACTACTACTGTAGTTACACAATTTAGGTGTGTAATAGCGAGTGATTCATAAAAGATTTTGTCTATGAATATAATTTGACTGAACTAATTATACATGCATTACTCTTATGTGATATATACTTCACGCTAGCATTTAAAGACGCCTGCACCATGGCACTTTCACAGTTTCACTTTACCGGTTGGACTTCCAAAAGTGGCTTCGCCGCCCATATATTCATAAGACAGCCCGCGCCAGTTAAGTAAACCGTTTCAAAGTCACGGCAAACAAAAGATACACAAGGGCTGATTGAACCACTTCTGGAAAGCAGCGCACAACCTCCACCCTTTATCGCGGCGGCGAGCCGCCAAGCCTAAAACTCGTCAGCCGGCGCTCTGCGGTAAATCCACGAGAGTAAGATGTTTGTCAGGAAGGCAGTGACGAATGCCCCTCAAACGAAGCCCTCGAGCCAACTGTATCGACCAGTCGTCATGACGTCGTGGTGATCACATCTCACGGACGTATTTGCCAGTCTCATGCGATTTCACGCTATACTCGCGGACAACTTTTAATGGGTATGATACAGAGGCTAGGCAGGAAAGGAAAGAATACAGTTCCTTGTCCCCGTGCCGTAGAGAGAGTGCTCCTCAAAAATTAGCTACCGTGCAAACTCTCTCCAACTTCCCCCTTTCACCCTTCTACACCACTTGTACGAACAACAAAAACCTACCCCCCCCCCCCCCCCCACACGTCAAGGAGACAAATACCCTGTTCTCTCTCTTTCCTGCCTAGCCTCTATTGCACTGCCAAAAAAGAACTTGTCCCCGCGTATGGTGTCAGAGTTTCTCAGGCCAAATCGTCGGAGCTACATGCCGGCGACTACAAAAAGGACGCCACTGCACCTAGCGTCATCTAAATACCAGGCGCCTCACAGTCAGGTATCGCAGCCCTACCAGCACGCAAAAAAAGGCAGTCGGTGGTGTGGCCCGTTTACTTTTCGTACCGCTCTTCAGTACACTACCCGCAAGAAATGCTGCATTCCAAACATTCGGCAGAGTTCCCAATGATTGCATACTGATGACCAGGTTAGAAAAGGGCCATTTGGAGACTTTCATGGTTTATTACATCGGCACCTAGAGGTCAACGAAGCACGCTATGGCTGGTGTGTCAGCAGCACGGCTCCTTTACAGTCGACAATCTAATACAAGAGTGCTTTCAACTTAAATGTTGTAATGTTGAAATGCAAGGAGAGCGCGACAGAGATGCCAGATGGAACCGTTTGCCTCGTGTCCCATATATTTTCGCAATACAATCAAAGGGTCTGCACCATAACCCATGTTGTGTATTAAAAGCAGCAATTTATCGAAGAATGCAGAAATGTTTGTGCGAACCCGCTGCTGGCAAGGCAGCGACACGATGAGGCTCAGTGCTGATCGTACAGCCTTATATCGAAATCTTTAGGTGGATGTGTTGGAAAGATTGGACGCGTCAAAACTATAGCGGCAGCAGTAGTCGCAAGTATAGTGTTTTGAGAAGGCTCGAAGGTGGTAGTAAGGAAGTGTTTTTTGCACTGGCACCAACTGCCCGGTTCTCTCCCTTCTCTTTTTTAACTTACAACCAAGGCCCGCTTCCGCGCAGCAAAATTAGACAGTGAGTGGCAGCCTAGACTATCCGTAAGACTCTCCGTGTGACTTGGAACTAGATCACGGCATATAAATCCGCTTGCATGAACCAAGCTTATAAGATTGCACACCAGTCTTATCTTAGAGATGGGACACCGAGCACCTAGGCAAAAAATCTGGCGAGTGATTGCACAATATCGTCGAAGTATTGTTAGCAGTGCTTAAAACGCCGAATTGTCATGCCCTGTCTACATAGCCCTACTTAATAGCTTCTGGATCCAGCGCTCGGGATGAACAATCGCCATTACGGGATGTAATTGAAAAATTCTGAGTAACGGCACATTGGACGACTGGTTGCTCATAATTACCTAAAAACAGCGCTACCGGACACGGGACAAGTAGAAAAGACACACTCTGAGCAGTGTATGTATTTCATAGCTTTTCTCATTCGCCGCAAAGACCAGACATAGGCGGAAAGGTCCCCCTCCTACACCTTGGCCGCTTTCCTCCTCTCCTGTGAAAGCTGTTAATAAACCGAAAGCATGAGAGACGGTATTTCATACAAGACGGAATTCACAAGGATAAGCATAAATACATGTCAAAACAAAATCACGCAAATAGTGCTGTTGATAACGTTGGTAATCAGTCCTGATATAGTAACCAAAACGAAACCTGTCAACAGTCACTAACGAAAAGGTAGATATGAGGTCAGTATCGATGCACTGCGTCGCTATAGAGGGACAAGCACGTTGTGCCGGTATCGAGGACCCGGAAAGAAGTGGTGTCGGGTTTGTGCGACGTCACCACTAGACAGGCGCGTGTGGCTTGCAGCCCTCGTTGAGGTGACAAAGGTCAGTAAATAGCAGGTCGCTGCATTGGTGTCGCGGTGATGTCTACTGGGGGCGCTCGCTCAACTGACATGAGTCCTAACTGGACAACGGGACCGAAGCGGAAGTCGGTGGTGCGCACGCACGCTCGCTAGGTTCGGAAGGCGAATAATCTTGCTTGCTGCCTGCACCTCTCACGTTTAGAACACTCTTACCTGCTGCTGGCATGACAGCTGTTCTTTTTCTGTGCACCTTGCATCATCTTCCTCACGTACTGGTTTCCATGACTATTTATCCTTGATTTTTGAGAAGTGCAGTACATGGCGCATAGTTAATAATTTGAGAAAAAAATTTTATCCACCGCAGCGGTGGCCTAGTGGTCAATTGAGCATCCGCCTCGCATGCAGGAGGTGCGTCGTTCGATCTCCAGTGCCGCCGGGTACCCACCGGTGATAAAATGGGTACAAGCTTTCCCCTGGCCTGGTGCTCGGCTAGTAAGTGGTGAAATGCTTGTAAAATGGGTCTTTGACACCCCACCTCGAGTAATTAAAAAATACCTTGTGCCATGGTTCTCTTTGGCCATAGACGCCCTTGCGCCATTAAAAGCCATAATCATCATCATCAGAAAAAAATTGTATCTGAGTTTTACATTGAAAAATCGCTCTCAAAACCTTCCACACAGCATTAGCGCAACTACTGCGGCAACTGTTTTTCAGCGCAAATACATTCGTGTTTACCTTCCTCCTCACTTATATATTTCAAATAAAGCTTCCCGTGTCCAAGGTTTTCTTCGCTGGAAAGTTGAGAATTTTCAGCTTACTGCATAAGAACTCTTGCTTGAAATTCACGTAAGATATTTTCATGAATATCCTTGCTTTGTGTGGGAACGCACATAAAGGTGTACACTGTTTGTTGGAAAGGATTTTGAATTTGGTTCCACGGACCGCGCATTGTAAGTGTTCCAGGAATTCTGTCTCCAACGGAAGGAAACCGCCTTGTTGGCACGACATTTTTTCTTAACATCATAATTCGTAATAAAACAGGCATCATTTTGGAGAAATGTCTGCGCATTTCTCAATGTCTCACGATATCTTAATCACTCATTTCTAGTAAAACAATAAGGTGGAAAACTAACTTGTTCAGAATCTTTTTTTTTTCCAGAACAATCAGCTAAGAAAAAAAAACTTCCGCAGCATGTTGCTACCAATATATCCAATGATGTAGTTCCCTTGTCTTTGCGAAATATGCTGTACACTTAAGCCCTCGTTTTCTACAAGGATTTTAAGCATTATGTGTTTACATCCACATAAAACAAAAGCTTACTGCCAGAAAGTATTTTTAACAACCTTGCCATGTAGTGAGAATATTTTTGGGAGTTTTAACAGCCACATCACGCATAATTGCATATGGCTTTTTGGACCCAACCACAGAAGCCATTGATTTCGATATGAAAATAGAGGAAATCATTTTTCACACCTGTCTCCCATTAGTCCTAGGGGTGCTTTATAATATAAGCGGGGCATGGGTGAAGCGAACACTTCTCTTATTCGAGAAATTTTCAATACAAACTCCGCACTGGCTTCATCGGCCGACGAAGTTAAAGAACGGCATTCCAAGAATGGGACCGCCGCATCCTCTTCCTACGACCTTTCACGAATGCCCATCACTTTTCCCCTAAACGTGTTCTCATAACCTTATTTAGTGGCCGGACCATTCGGGCATTGTCCTTCCCGGAACTCTGTGCGTCAACTGAGTACGCGAAAAGCCTATGATGTAAACTCCTGGTGTTCAATTTGGACCCCGCGGGGCCTTCTGTTGATGACTGGCTCTGACACGTTCGCCGTGCGGCTACCTCCTGAATACGGGCGTCGCGAATAGCAAGCCACCCCCCCCCCCCTCCCATCCCTTATATAACCCCATTCTCGCCACTGCAGCGTCTATAGATGAAAAAAGTGCAATAAACGTGGTTTCAATCAATCAATATTTTCGAGTGACCACTGCTAAGCGGCACCATATCCGCAGTAAGGAGCCACGGCTTACTGCGTAATTTCAGTTCAGTTTTTACTAGCAACCAGGTGCAGGCACATGAACGAGGTGAGATTATACATGACGTATACATGTTGCACGAAGCTTATGAATATAATTAGCAAATCTGTACCCAGTGGGGGAGTTCGGATGGGGTAATAAGCAAATCTCCCTATGTGCGAAGCACAGGAGGAGCAAGTTCTTACGTCAGCAAGTAGTCTAACGCATCTGCTTCACTACAAAAGCTGCGATGACCACAGACAAGAGAACCTTCGCCTTCGCATGAAGTGTACAGCTCTGGTACAAACTTAAAGAACAAGTGACCACACTTACAAAACGGGTAGCAAGAATTTGTCACGTATTCTACTACCTTTCCAGTAAGTGGATGTGGTAAAGTATATATTATAGTTACATGATTAGTAACAAGAACCAACTTCATCAGGAGAACTTAATACAAAGCACTAAGTTTCACTTTATATCTTATACTAAGTTACCCTGCGCAAAATTGTTCGCCGTACACCCACAACCATGTCTGCATTTATAACCCTCCTCCAGCTTGCACACTTGCAGCAGTGAATATACAAACTTCATACAAGGCATGCAGGGAATTCGATGGCGGCTATTTCTGCATAGTAATTCTTGATAAAGTCGTGCTACTTATTAAGAATTCGGTCTTTGCCTTGCGCATAAAATATGTATCTAGCATACTACTACACTTTCTGTTCTATGTAGATGTGTGTTATTTATGGGATATTCAAAATATAAAAAGCTATAATTGTAATGTCACTGGACCCCGACAGACAGCAATAAGAGCTATATGCTGTGCGATCTGAGCATGCATGCTCAGATCGAGACTTTGTGCCAATTAAGCGCACAAAGCATAAAATGCAGTGACATCAAGACATCAACTCTCAAATAGATAAGAAACAAGAAAACTACAAACAAGAAAGCGCCACCAAAACTCGACGCGCTCACTGCCAGTACAACCTGCAGTCGCTCCTTCCCAAACAGAGAAAACCTGCTGATGTCCTCGCTTTATCAACTGGTTCCTCTACCTAAAAAGCCTAAGTATTTAATTGCTTTGTTCAGCAGGATACTGCTGAAAGTTATACTGCCTGCGCACTCCCTCTACTTGCCAAAAGGATTTGGGTAATGATTCTATTTCTATCCTTCGTAAAACGGAGCAGGATGATATGATCACATGTTACCAGCATATCCCGGAAAGTACTTCCGGAAATACTTCTGTCTCTGACTCCACTGAACACAAAGAGGGGTCCCCTCCTTAACGACTAGAACAAAGGGATATAACTTGTCAAAAGCTCTCAAAGGCTACCATTCAGTGAATGCCGGCATTTGCGTACGTAAATATGCGACGATATGTCTCCGAATGGCGGCAGCTTAAGCGAAATTGTTGCAGCTGTAATCCTGAAAGAAAGCATTCTACGACATTTGTGAGTACCATTCCCATTTTCGTACATATGTTTCAAAACAGCGCCCTGCCTAGGAGAAACGCTTGGCAAAAACGACCAATTATTCCGCTCAGCGAAGATGCTTCCTCTGAATTCCCGTAAATCTTCACAATTCGCCGCGAAATATCAGCCTAAATGCCTCATATTGTTACGTGGCAGCCAACGACGGCCAAACGACGGAGCGCTGGACTAGCGCCAGCACTCCGTCGTTGTTGTTCTTGCCTCAAAAACGATGGCACATAAGCGCTCCTTCCCGTGCCACTCCGTCCCGCGGCACTGCCAGCTGGCTTCGTCTTCTTCGTCACGTTAGCCGGGGCCACCGAGCTATCGTCCCGATTGTAAATAGAAGACAAAGACGAAGGGACGCGCGAAATGGTGATGGGCTTCAGTAACGGCACAGCACCAATGGAATGGTTTAGAAACAAGCATTCTTAGTACTTACAGTGTAGAAACACGACGTCAGAGTTAGTAAACAGCCGCAATTGCTAACTTCTTACTACCATTTTTCAAGTCTGCTAGACACATGGAAACCAGTTTTCCAGCTGTCGACAGCTGAATATCCGTCATTTTGCCTGCATTGTTGGTATAGCACAGCAGGCACAACACACTCGTACAGCAGGGCTAAAAGAAGTAAGAAAATGCTATTTGTGTTCGTTTTTCTAGTCACTTAATAATTTCACAATTGCTTACCAAACTCCTGCCGGGAAAGGATTGCTCAGCTGTGGTTTGATGGATCGAAAATCTGGCGGTGTAGCCGAATACATCTGAATCAGCTTTTTCAAGGCGTGAAGCGAAACCTTTCGGTTTTTTTCCTGAACACCTTTCCCCGCGATTGTTTCTAGCTAATACAGATGAGCACGTTAGGAGCCTGGAAGAGATCTTTGGCTGTTGCCAGCTGCCGTCTTTTTCAACAGCCTTGAATATCCTTGTGCGGAAGAGGTGACCTCGGCTAAGCTCTCTTCGCAGAAGAGGGTTCCGGTTCGAAAACCACAGTACTATATTCAGAATATCATCATGCAAAAGTACTTTTCCGATCACCATATTGTGGGGCGCAGGAAAGAGTGGAAAAACTGCGTTCTGCGCTGCCTAACGGCGCACGCCCACTCGTCCTTCCTTCGCAGGCATCTATGTACTACCTTCACTTCTACGCTCCGCGCGCGGCGGATGGATAAATGGATGGATGGATGGATGGATGGATGGATGGATGGATGGATGGATGGATGGATGGATGGATGGATGGATGGATGGATGGATGGATGGATGGATGGATGGATGGATGGATGGATGGATGGATGGATGGATGGATGGATGGATGGATGGATGGATGGATGGATGGATGGATGGATGGATGGATGGATGGATGGATGGATGGATGGATGGATGGATGGATGGATGGATGGATGGATGGATGGATGGATGGATGGATGGATGGATGGATGGATGGATGGATGGATGGATGGATGGATGGATGGATGGATGGATGGATGGATGGATGGATGGATGGATGGATGGATGGATGGATGGATGGATGGATGGATGGATGGATGGATGGATGGATGGATGGATGGATGGATGGATGGATGGATGGATGGATGGATGGATGGATGGATGGATGGATGGATGGATGGATGGATGGATGGATGGATGGATGGATGGATGGATGGATGGATGGATGGATGGATGGATGGATGGATGGATGGATGGATGGATGGATGGATGGATGGATGGATGGATGGATGGATGGATGGATGGATGGATGGATGGATGGATGGATGGATGGATGGATGGATGGATGGATGGATGGATGGATGGATGGATGGATGGATGGATGGATGGATGGATGGATGGATGGATGGATGGATGGATGGATGGATGGATGGATGGATGGATGGATGGATGGATGGATGGATGGATGGATGGATGGATGGATGGATGGATGGATGGATGGATGGATGGATGGATGGATGGATGGATGGATGGATGGATGGATGGATGGATGGATGGATGGATGGATGGATGGATGGATGGATGGATGGATGGATGGATGGATGGATGGATGGATGGATGGATGGATGGATGGATGGATGGATGGATGGATGGATGGATGGATGGATGGATGGATGGATGGATGGATGGATGGATGGATGGATGGATGGATGGATGGATGGATGGATGGATGGATGGATGGATGGATGGATGGATGGATGGATGGATGGATGGATGGATGGATGGATGGATGGATGGATGGATGGATGGATGGATGGATGGATGGATGGATGGATGGATGGATGGATGGATGGATGGATGGATGGATGGATGGATGGATGGATGGATGGATGGATGGATGGATGGATGGATGGATGGATGGATGGATGGATGGATGGATGGATGGATGGATGGATGGATGGATGGATGGATGGATGGATGGATGGATGGATGGATGGATGGATGGATGGATGGATGGATGGATGGATGGATGGATGGATGGATGGATGGATGGATGGATGGATGGATGGATGGATGGATGGATGGATGGATGGATGGATGGATGGATGGATGGATGGATGGATGGATGGATGGATGGATGGATGGATGGATGGATGGATGGATGGATGGATGGATGGATGGATGGATGGATGGATGGATGGATGGATGGATGGATGGATGGATGGATGGATGGATGGATGGATGGATGGATGGATGGATGGATGGATGGATGGATGGATGGATGGATGGATGGATGGATGGATGGATGGATGGATGGATGGATGGATGGATGGCTGGGTGGATGGATGGGTGGATGGGTGGATGGATGGATGGAAGTATGGATGGATGGATGGATGCGGCTGAACCCTTTAAATCGGGCGGTGGCTCAAGCCACCTAGACATGACTTATGAAATTTTGCTCTTGTCTTGCTTTTAGCCACCAATCAGATAACCTTCGCTTGGTTACTTCTACCCGCTTAAAATCTACTTTCCCTTCACTGTCCTTAAGCCCCAATGCCTTGGGTAAATCAGCCCCGCTGCTTTCTACTATAGGGTGAAGTCCTTTACAGAAAAGTATCGAGTGTTCAGCCGTTTCCTCCTCCTCTCCGCACGCAACGCACAACGTGTCTATGCTTGCCAGATATTGGAGCGCCACCTGCCGCCAGTTCCGATCTAGGTACGACCCATATAAGGTCGGAGTGACGGTACAGAGATCCCTGCAAGTGGCGAAAGAGCGGCGGTGTTAGGGTGGCGCACAACGCAGTTTTGGCACGCTTTCCCGCGCACCACATTATTGTGATCGCGACAATACGTGAATGTATCAAATCTAACGAATAAAGCTTTTTCGATGTATAATTTACAAAATGGCAACTAGAATGGATCCTCCGGTTCTTTGTATCGGATAAGTATTGCTGGAATACGTGGATAATTCAAGGAAATTAAGTCCAAGACATAAAAACGATAGTTGCCGCTTGTCGTCATACTTAGAACGTCGTAACTAATACGCTGAAGTGTTTCCAGGGGAGAGTAACAAATGCCCCCTGTTAGCTTAAGTGTGTTCATTTCGAGGACAGCCGCACTGATTTATTTATCAAGCATTCCTCTTAACAATGAAAAATACTCATCGCTGTGCCTTGGCATTACAAGTGCCACACTGCTTGATTGCTGTATGAGTCGGCTAAAACAATAGATGTAAAGAGCAAGCACACATCGTTTATTATTTATATATTTATTACATACTGCAGACCATTGGGTCCAAGCAGAGGGGCATTAGTATATACACAGATAATAATGAACAAAACAGGAACAAACAAGTACACATTTATACAATTTTTAGTCACACTGCAGTCAGCAAACCATGGTTCCAGTCCAATACTGTCCGAGGAAAAAAGGAAAATTTAAACGTATCAGTTCGCGCATAATAGGGTGTGAGTGAGTCAGGATGATGATGTCTTGTGAGGCGCGTTAATGCAGGCGTTATATGAGGTGATTTATTCATTTGAAGTTTACTGTTAAGAATGAGGGAAAGGAATTCAAGTCTTAACTGCTTTCGACGTGATTCAAGAGAGGGTATACAATTTCCTGCCATAAGGTTAGAGAGATAGTGAAGCCGTGCGAATTTATTAAATATAAACTTAACTGCCTTTCTTTGTATTCTTTCAAGGTGACTGATATTTGACTCAGTGTGAGGATCCCATGAAATATATGAATACTCGAGCTTTGGTCGAACAAATGAAAAGTAACAGAGTAATTTCCAATTAGTAGGGCCGTTTTTTTAGTTTGTGCCTCAAAAAGCACAGTTTGCTGAAAGCAGAAGAAAAAATATTTTTAATATGTGCGTTCCACGACAATGTTAATGTCAAGGTAACACCCAAATATTTGTAGTTGATATCTTCACCTAGTCGAGAAGAACCTAATGTATAAGAAAAAATAAGTGGTTTTTTTTTTATGAGTGACACGAAGGCATACTGATTTTTCAGTGTTGAGAAGCATCCCCCATTCATTGCACCAATTCAATATCCTGTTTAAGTCTGTTTCAAGGACAGTCTGGTCATGTGGACAGGTTATTTCGTTAGACAGGACACAATCATCGGCAAAAAGCATAATTTTCACACCGTGAGATATGACATTAACTATGTCGTTAATGTACAGTAGGAAGAGTAGAGGACCCAAAACACTACCTTGCGGTACCCCTGACGTAACTGGAAGAGTGGCCGAGCTATGTTCACCTGTTATGACGTATTGAGTCCGTTTAGTCAGGTACACAATATCCAGTTTACAAAAATATCAGGTATGCCAATAATTTTAAGTTTATTTATTAATTGTCGTGAAGAACCTTATCGAACGCTTTAGTGAAGTCTAAAAATATTACATCCATGTGGTCATTATTGTCAAGGGATAAAGGAAAACAATGAATCACTGATACCAACTGTGTTACAGTGGAATAACCCTTCCTGAAGCCATGTTGGAACTCCGTGAGCACATTGTTTGCAGCCGAAATTCCTTGATACAGTTGGCCACAATGTGCTCCAGGAGTTTGCAGCATTGTGAGGTCAAATAAATAGGGCAATAATTTTGTAATTTTAAGCGATCCCCTTTTTTGAATACAGGAACAACGCGGGCCACCCTCCAGTCATCCGGCAGCTGCCCCCTCAAGAAGGAAACAGAAAAACTTTTTACAAGAAATCTGGCAATAAGTTCTGGGTATCGTTTTAGAAAGATGTTTAGGATTTCGTCAGGGCCACAAGAAGTTTTTGCTTTCAGGTTTAGGAGCTTATTGACAATTCCAGCATAAAAAATAAAATCGACATCATATACCGGTCTTCCTAGAAAATTCGTCACGCAAACATTGGATACTGAAAATACGCTTTGAAAATACTCATTAAAATGCTGTGCTATGTCTTCATCCTTAGTTATCAGGGTGGAATCAATCATTATTTGTGAAATTGGCTTCTTTTTTTTTCATATGCTTCCAAAACTTCTCAGGGTCATTTTTGATAAAGTTAGGTTTATTTCATATATGCAAACAGCTGTTTGCTTGCCTAAACTAAACATGTTTCTTCATTTTCTATATGCATTGTCTATTGTCTAGCATATGTCAATTGATGTAGAAGATTACTTATTTTGTGTTTTCAAGAAAGAAGCCACATAGCATGGGCGCACGCGAGTATTATGGATGTCTTCTGAAAGGCCTTTGTTTGGCTTAACGGCTGGAAAGAATAAAAGCGCAGTTCCTGCTTACCCTAACTAATAGTCACCGGTGCAGAGAAACGACCGTTGCGAGCCATTGTATCTGTTTTCCCGTTGGTAAGAAATATTACTTGTTACAGGTAGTCCTCTTTCGGGCGCTGCAGTATATTATACCAAGGTTAGCATCGAAGTCAATGCCCAGTTTAATATCGTGCTAGTTAGTCATGGAAAGCAATTGTATTATCAATAGACCACTTGGTTCCGCATTTTTTTATTAATGCTACTTGTCCAATGAAATACTCTTCGCTGCTATTGCATGCTTGATAACTACGAAGGAAGCGTTGTACAAGTTGGCAGAAAAAAAAGGAGGACCTCGAGGAATATCGTTACCGGCGTCACATGCGTCATCATTTCTCGCAGCGTTCGGATGCTTATATCAGACCCCGAGGCCGAATATTCTGTGTGTGAGTTGTTGTTTTTTTAACGATCAGTGTAGAAGATAGAAACTGGCACTTTGGAAGCAACGGCTGTATGGATGTGATTCTGCGAGATCGCGTCGTTGGCGTTGACCGCGCACCCTAAAACCTTACACATAGTCCCTTCTCACCTTACGCGACCCTTTAAACAGTACTCCCTGCCGCTGTGCTGAGTGACCACGCATGATCGTGCATGACTCAAGCCTACCCTACAGCCGTACGGCCACAGCCGTACCCGGAGCTGTGAAACATCCCGACTGGCATAAGCATTGCGCGCCGCTCCCGCGTACCCGGCACCCTTACCCTTGGATCCCATTACTAGTAATGCAGCCAGCTCCTTCAAAAGTATGACCAGAAGATTACAAGTGAAGCTTGCCCGCGGCGCTAATGCAAGGTAACGACATATAGACGCGACATATATCCCCATATTAAGAGTTTATAAACACTCCTACACCCCCTACCCACGATACAGAAAGGGCAGGAAGATATGATTCTTGATAACACATAACAAATCGAGCAAAGGTTGAGAGAGATGCTCAGTCATCAAGCCAGGGTTTCGACAAGAGGATAGACAAAGACAAGTCCTGTTCTCGAAGTGCTTGCTTCTGGACTCAAGATGTCTCTCAGCCTTCATTCCCTTTGTTTTGTGCTGCGTACCAGCCATAGTTACTCAAGCCGAGAATATTTGAACAAATTATTCTAGTTAGCAGTCTGCCACCACGTTTCGCGTAGCGCTGAATACTTAGAATCAATACGGGAATTGCGAACGCTCGATGCATCATATTGACTTTGTATAGGCGGTGTTTGCAGGAAGCATTTTATAGGTTATATTTTGCACCGAGGAGGAAGAGCCGGCTACGATAATCACCCTGTTCGCTCAGAACCATTCGCCACCCTCTGGGTTTTGTTAAAGTTACAACTTTAAAATATCCCCGTTTAGTTACACGCTGTTCGCAACTGGTGACTAATAGATGGTGCTAGTAGCTTAGTGTTCAAAGAAAAGCTGGGCATGGAACACTCCTGCTAGGGTCAGCATTGCGTACAACCCCCGTTATCACTGGAAGTCGCTTTCACATGAGTACGCATAGAGTCAATTTTTTTTGGATTTGCGAACAGCAAGGGGCACAAAAGTAAGTGAACTCGGGCAATTTTAGAAAAGAAATCTTCAAAATGGTTAAAACGTTTGATGAAGAGGTTGGGCGCCCAAACCCTGAGATATGAAAGTAGAGCACTGGAGTTCTCAAAAGACTGCTGCTAAAATATAGCAAGGAACGATACTTTTACAAGTATTTAAAACTAGTTTACAGAAGCAGAGTATCGAGTGAAACATCATTGCAACTCCTTCACTGCAAAGTAGTACAGCGAAGTGAGCAGATTAGATGTTAATAAAACAACGCATGCAAGCACGGACTATGATCACAACTGCTGTATTAATAGGAAGAAAAAACGAAAGAGTACTACGTATTTTGCAACTGTGCATGTACCTTCTATTGCTTGCAAATGCGCCATCGTGAGTGTCTGCTCGTTCCATTCCGTTCGGTTGTTCGGTATTGTCACGGATCTCCCCGGAGAACATTCGGACCGAAAGAATGGACTAGGCGACAGGTGTACGCACAACGCACATTTATACACCCTACGTGACGCAAACAGTAGCACACAAAACTAACTAAATTAACACAAAACACAAAGACTATCAATACACCCGATCAGGAAACTACTAGCGTTCTACTGTTAGCAGTCGGCGTTCGTGCTCACGGTTCGGTGCTAATGAAGCGTCGCATGGGTCCAGCAGCCGGCGTCGAGGTTGTGTTCTAAGTGCTCAGGCTGGCGTCGCTGGCGGTGTCGCTGGCTGCGTCTTACAAGCTCACAGCCCAAGCGCCCATGGAGGTGATGCCGGTGTTGTTGGCGTTGGGGGCACCACCCGGATGGGTGGCAACAGCTCTGGAGACACCCCTGGCCGTAGCAGGTGGTAGCGTCCTCCGTTGACTCCCCGGAACGGGCTCAGGCACGGCAGGAAGTCCACTATGCGAAGCCGTAGAACCTGAGCTCACCGGAGCAGTAGCCGGCGTCGCTCTCTTCCATCCGATGCGTCCCTGACCGGCCGTCGCCTCCGGTTCTCTGTTGTTCCCCCCCGTGCCTCGCTCTCCCTCGCCCTTTTATAGCCTCGGCCTTAGTACACGTAAGCCTTGTCGTCGTCTCCTCTTCTCCACCAATCATCTCTCTCCACCTCACCGAATGCTTCTTCTTCCTCTTCTTTATTCTTCGGTTAATTCATGTCTTCTTCTTCACACCTCTTTCCTTCGTAATTTTATTTTGGACTCATTATATGTGGCAGGTAGCGTATCAAAGCTTCGTATCAAAGCTAGGAACTGTGTCGCCCTTCAAACATTTCGAAAACGGGTGAAAATAACTGTAACGCAACACAAAATTCAATAGCAAAACATTTTTGGTGTAGAATTACTCCTTCATCGACATGGAAATTGTAGCAGATAAAAAAAGTATGGTCTGTAAAGCAAATTTCAACCTTTGGGACAACTCATTTACCAGCGTGGGTGGATTAACAGCGTGGGCGGAGTGGTTAAAAAAGTCTCCATAAAAGCCAAGAAGAGCGTTCAACAAGGCTCCAGGAGAGTCAACAAATTTCAATGCAATAGCTCTAGATTTCATGTCAGCAGCACAATTCCCGTCCGATGTCACAAAACTGCCTGATTGGTCGACAGCGGTCACGTGACCTCTTGGTGTCATCAAAACCTGCCCGTCGTGAGAGCCGTCAACCTGGGGTCAGATTGTGAGCAACCTGCTCACCATGACAGGTAGTGATCACATTAATGATTGGTCAAGAAAGGTTACGTGACGCTGCGACGTCATCACAACCTGCCCACCGGGTTGTGAGACACATATACTCCGTCTCACAAGACCACAAGATGTTTGCAGCACTCCGGAAGGCAGAGCTTTCTCGTCCAATCAGGGCTGCAGGAACACAAAAAATAAACCCCCAAATATTTGAGCACTGTAGGACTAATAACCAAACAATAAGCACATCACTTTAAAACATAGTTTGGACTGGTAGAGTTACATGGTAGGGAGTGTTTAAATCACTGGTGAAATTAAAAGACAAAGCTCGCACGGACACAGTTCTGCGGAGGCCTGAAGCGAGGGTGAGGTGTCGCCATTTTCCAACGTGGCGTCGGCCGAGTCGGTAGTGTTGCCCGTGTGCCCTACACCGACAGGGCGCTGTTTTCTCAAGCAGGCGAAGCAGTTGGCTTCTTGAAGCGCTTCACGTCGAGTGCGGGGGCAGTTCAAGTAGGTATGCGCTGATAAAGAGGATGGAAAAGCGCATCCAGGTGAGCGAACGAACGTTTTAACAGTGAACAAAGTAAACGTTAAAGGCAGGCCGAGTGTTGTCACCGAAGGAGCGTGCTGGCGGAAGAGGTCGCGAGCGAACGAAGAAGCTGGACGATTTCGACTTGAGAGTGTTGCGAAGGGTGGTACACAGCTTCTTCCACAACGGGAAAATTCCAACTATCGCCAAGGTGGTGGCGCATTTCGAAAAGGACGGCAGGCTGCCGACCGTATCCAAAGCGACAAAAAAATGAAAAAAAAATGCAGACGATGTTGAAGAAAATTGGCTTCGAGAGCAAGAAGCACTCGCTGAATGCAATACTAACCGAAGCGACGCATATTGCCCAGTGTCGCCGCTGGTACCTGCGCCAGATAGCGGAGCTGCGACACTAGGGCAGACCTGTTTTTTTTTCACCGACGAAATTCCGGCCACACGCGAAATCGAGGGCAGACTGACTACACCATCCAATCTGCGCTTGAAGCACATCGATCTGGGCTGTCGACTGGTCTACAAAATTTAGGAGTGCACGTTGTTGGGCGAGTTGGTCGAACAACATAGTTAAGGGAAATGCGCAAAAAAGACAGCGACGAGAAGGGCGCAAGAACCGGCGCATACTTGCGGCCGACTTTATTCAGAAAGTAGCATGTTTGTACCTTAATAAATGTCAAATCGTTGCCTAAAGCGCACATGCCAGCAACTTTTTTTCTTTTTTATACAATTTGATTAACATTTTGCTTACGCAGTTATCCCCTGAATTATCCGTTAAAAGAAAGCCTTGCCAGTTCACGTGCCGTCTGGTCACGACTGCGCCTGAATATTTTGGTTCTAGGCAGCAAAGGCCGGCATGGCTTGCTAGGCGTAGCCAAAGTGCATGCGCCGCACTGTAAGGGGAAATTGAACCCTTTCCCTTTCTTCATCGAAAGCTGGTGTTCCCCCAGTCGATCGTTAATATAACGACCCGTTTGGTCTATGTATACTTTTATAAAAGAGCAGTACAACGGCAACAATATATTTAAAAAGTCTCACTGTATACCAAAACATTTTCAGTAGCAGTTTTAAGAGCTCGGTAGCATGTAAGTAGCGTAAACGTTCAAGAGAGCGTTCACTTCGCGTTTGAAAAGAGATAAGGCTAGATTTCTCTAAAGCGTTCCGTGGAAATTAGAGAGATATGAAGCGTATGCTCACCTCAATTGTAAGAAATTTCATGGCACGACATGCCTGTTCATTACATTTTAGAATTTAAAGCGCTTACGAGTGTACGTTGATCGCGGCGTTCCTTCAATTTAAACAAGAAAAGCAATAAGAATTTTTGTTGCAATATAGCTTCATGAAAATATTGTGAAGGGGTATCACTATGTTCACCTTCAAACTCTAAAAAGATCGGGTCACATGTTTGGAAGCCTATAAGAGATAACCTCGTCGGAGTCCGTGTGCTAAGCAGCTCTTCTTGTCTTCCAGGGGAGCTATAATACAAACGGAAAGGATGGGAAGAATCGCTTGGGCACTCCTTCTGGCTAGTGCTTTTCTGAGTTTGGCACTTTCGCTTCCGAATGGTAAGCCAAAAGTCATTAAGAAGCAAGATTACAGTAGCCCGGCTCCTCACATTCTTCACACCTGAGCGCCAAAAGCCGGATGGAGCGAAATGAAAGATCAGACACCAGTACCAGACTGCACTCACATTTACGTCTGCTCGTTCCATTCGCCCATTTAGCCGTTGGCGTTCCTTTCAAGATACTCAGTGTTTTTTAATTCGAGAAAGGATTTGAGGTGTACATACTGGCACCGCGGTGACCGTATTTTTTTTGTCACTCCGCTTACCGGAAGGTGCCTACCACTGGAAGACCTTAGAGGGTGGACTAGCGTGGAAGGAAAGGTTATGACGAGGGCGGAGTAATGAGCAAACTAATGTTCATTGAACGACAGAATGTAGGGTTTTATGGCTAAACCAATGCTACATCTGTCACTGATTTCCGTGCTAAGCTGAAAGGCCTAGCTTTACAAATGTTCACACGGTGCAGTTTTCGTTGTAGACTGCATGAACAACCTGTTTCTAAATTTGACGACACAGGAACTCGAAGATAACACCGTGCGCTTCCGAAGCGACTATAAACAAAACAAAGAAGTTAGGCAGTGTTCATCAATGGTTATGCACAGAGGTCAAGTGATAGGATTTTGCAAATAGTCCAGGCCAAAATTGGGCGTGTCCATCGTGTCGGCCGCGGTCAGTTAAGCTTGGACATCGATTATGGCACCAATCGGGCAAGGTCAAATTTCAGAGATTGGTCTAATTTTGGCGGGGAATCAGTGCGAAACCACGAATTTGTGCTACGCTGAAGACGGCAATGAGAAGGCAGTGCCGTTGGACGGAGAAAATGGGAGCTGGTATAAAGGCAACCATTTGCAATGCACAGTGCGAGAGTGGGAAGCAGTTTAACACAAGGCTTGTCCGGCTGTGGCGATAGCCTAGTAGCCTTGCACAGCGTCCTGTGGAGCTGATCCGTTCGCGCTACCACAGGTTCGACTCGCAGTCGTGGATATTGATGTGATACATTTTTCTATCTGGGCACATTTTCACCTTGCTTAGGATGAAGGTGATACTTTCGTAGCGAACAGGTCACGTGTGGTCGAGCGGGGTTGACGCATAGGTTGACGCTGGTGGCAGTTATATTAATGATCGGTCGCTCGGGAAGAGCAACCTATTTCGCACAAGCCACACCGCTGGGAGCACCTGCCATCGCAGGCCAGTGGCGCATCGCTTAACCGCTGCACCACCGCGCCAGGATGGGTATAAGGACTCCCAGGGATCTTTGAATGTAAAGCAGAGAATGACTTTCTGCAAATGTACGGGAAATGACACACTACGCTACTGCATCATGCCCTTAAGGCTGGTTCGCATGCAAGCGAATAAGCGCATTTAGCGGCTGAGCAGCTCGTCACTGCAAACAATATTTCAACTCTTAGAACCTCGCCACTGGAGCCGCTCTAGCCGCCGCGGTGACTGAAAACAGGTTTCTCTGACGCGGCGGTGAGATTCACTAGCATTTTCGCTTGCATGTGAAACAGGCTTTAGGGTGGAGCTTAAGCACCCCTACAATTTTCACGGATTCAGTGCCAACGAAATTCGTGTTGAAGGCTGCCTCCTTTGCGTTGTCGAAGACAGTTCCCCTTGTCTAAAAGTGGAACATAACTAGTCTCATTATTCCTTTGTTTAATTGTTAGATACGTGATTCGGGTGATACATCTTCAACGTATATGGCGCTCCTGTTTTCACATGCAGCACTCCGCAAAGTCGCGATCAATACAGCAGCCCTGTGGGCGTGCCCAGTGGTGCCCTTACGGAGGCGACATTTCGTTTTTATCATACTATGACCCAATGGTCTTTGCCCGGCTACAATCAAGGCTTCGGTTAAAGATACTTGAGGAAACAACACTTTCAGTAACCATCTGAGCACATGTGCACATAATCTTAACTCATAATCATGTCATAATCATAATAGCTCAGAAGCCCATAATCGAATTGTCTAACTGATAGTACGAACCTCACAGTGGTGTGAAAGTGATTAATAAAAAGTACATAAGATATGTATCGGTGGTTATTCTCTTTTACTTTGCAGGATCATGCCGATTACCAGACGGATTCATACTCGAAAATGGACAAAAGAAGTCTTTAGAGACTCCTTGTGTACGCTTATGGTGCAAAAATGGGAAAATTCGTTCAAGAAGGTGAATCATATATTTCCTATATAGAAAGGGACGCAAAATAACTACAGCTCTAAGAAACCCATATTTCATTGCACAGTTATTTTAAAGAAGCCAAAAGCCACAGAAACCACCCTTATAAGAATGGTCTATAGATGTCTATAGACTTCTGATAGACTCTATTACATTCCTACAAATATTTATTCCAGTCAACTCATTGTCTATAGACTGTCTATAGACAAAAGTCTACTAAAAGTGTATGGCCATAAATCTAAATGTTGTCTATAGAGTGTCTACAGGATTTGTATTGCATATAGAGTGTTCTCTAGGGTTCCTCTGTAGAGTGTGTATGGGCTTTATAGAAAGAAGTTTATGGACAGTCTATAGACTGTCTAAAGAAGTTTTTGTAAGGGCAAGCAGCATAGGAATGACTTTTTCTTAATTTGTGGTTTTCAACATTGGGATAATAATAAAACAAGAAGAAAAAACGAAAAAAAAACACAAGTCAGAGTTCGCGGGTCCGGGTTCTACCGGCGGCATGTCGTTTCCTCTTCTGCTTTTTTAATCTGCCATTGATGAAAACCATAAATAAAAAGACATCTATGTTAATTGATTTTTATTACTGTTGGCTTCTTTCATATGTAGAACGAACCCCTCATTTCCCTTCCCTCGTCTATTTAACTGCACAGTTATTTGTTAGAAAACTAACAATTTTAAACTCATCTCTAAATCGAACTCAAGTTCTGCAACCGCCGTCACAGTCGCTGTTACTCACTGAACCATATAGCATGTCGTGGTGTTCATGCGGCTCCTACAGATCTTCTGGTCTTCAAGTTTCGTTATTTTTTGTGCTATATTAAAGAAACAGAGAAAATATCACTTTTCTGGATTTTTATAGAAAAAAGGGGCAGAAAGGTGCATTTCAGAAGAAGTGGCAACTGAGTGAGTTGTGAATCATGGACGTAGTAAAAAACAGCGCAGCGACGACGAACACACACGAAGAAAGAAGAAAGACAAGCGCTGACTAACAACTGAGGTTTAGTGGAAAAAACGCAGGTATTAATACACTCCCAAAGACAACCAGGATACATGCTTCTTCGGAAACACATCTAATCACGGGGATCAAGATACTTAATCTCACAGTCATGCAGAAGCACCGAAGCTGTGCTTACACATCTTTCACCTCACACGTGGATGTAATGTGCCTCACACAGTTGCCTTGTTAATTTCCCTATGCCTGCAAATAACTTTCGTCTCGCGGAAAAGAGGAGTGCATTCTTTCTTATCGGAGGAATCCGGCATATTATTCAGGAGGCAATCTCTGAAATGTAACGCAAAGACTTTTAACGAGGTATTATGCTGACGTAGAAGGGTGTTCACACAAGTTCCCGTTTGGCCGATGTATTTCTTGCCACAAGAAAACTCAATGTCATTGACTACCCTTTCAGCACATGGCATTCAAGTGCTGTTCTCAGCCCCGGAAAAACTTGGAAAAATATGGGCCATAGTAGATACGAAAAGCAACGGCTAAAAAACAGAAAAACAAACGGGAGTAGAGCCTGCAAGATAAACCACCAAAAAAAGTTCAGGCCATGTGCTGAAAGGGTAGTCTATGACATTGAGTTTTCTTGTGGCAAGAAATACATCGGGAAAACAGGAAATTGTGTGAGCTCCCGTCTACATCAGCATAATACCTCGTTAAAAGGCCCTCATCGTCCTACCTTTGGTTACGTTTCAGAGATTGCCCCCTGAAAAATATCCCGGATTCCCTCGATAAGAAAATGTGCACTCCTCTTTTCCATGAGTCGAAAGTTATTTGCAGGCATAGGGAAAAATTAACAAGGCAACTGTGTGAGGCACATCACATCCACGTGAGTGGCGAAAGATGTATAAGCACAGCTTCGGTGCTTCTGCATGGCTGTGAGATTAAGTATCTCGATTCCCATGATTAGATGTGTTTTCGGAGAAGCATGCGACCTGGTTGTTTTTTGGAGTGTATTAATACCTGCGTTTTTTTCCAATAATCCTCAGCTGTTAGTCAGCGCTTGTCCGTCTTCTTTCTTCGTGCGTGTTCGTCGTCGCTGCGCTGTTTTTTACCACGCCCAAGGGTGCATTTTACAATAAAAAATTAATACTTTTTAAAATCTAGAAAAGTTCAAGGCGCAAAAGCTTACCGTTTTAATCATCCAACGGCGTCATTGTATCTTGCATCGCCACGTCCTCCCTAGGGGCGCGCCGAAGAACACAAGCCAGGCCTGTCATCAAGAGAGCAGAACCTGTTTTTATTTTCTAAGCTGGGCTGGTTTTATAGGCATGCCTCACTTGAGAGAAGGGAAGGGGAGGGGAAGAGGGATAGAGAGCGGTGATAGCGGCTGCCGCAGCGAGACGAAAGGGTGCGTGCTGATGACGCTCGAGCAACGGAATATTTGCTGACTTGGATATGCCCCATTCTCTCTTTAAAATTGAAAACGCTACACCGGTCTGCGTTGTCTCGTAGAAAGTCTCACGCTTTGTTCGTAGTTTCTTGCGGCTTCCTCTGTTTGTGCTGGTTCTGTGATAAGTTGAACTAGATAAGTGACTCTGGGAAACCGTTTCGGATAGTTTGGGCTGCCAGGCGTGCTGGTTGTAGGACCAGACTGGTGCGCACGCGTTTGCGGGATAGCCGCCTGACTTTGTTCGCTCACACCGCTTTCGGGCTGCTGATGCTCCATTGCACAGCCGCGTTGCAAGCGAACATGATCTGCGTGTCACCGGTCCAGCTGTCCCGCCGTCACCCGTCCTGATATGCACTTGTCCTCACTCGCGTTATTCCACCCGTAAACACTGGTCTCCAGTAGTAATGTCCAGTCGTCTTGACCCTGCGGTGCCTCTGAAAGACTAGAAGAGAAGCCCGATCCAGCCGGGATGCCATATGATAACCCAGAAGCACCTCTGCTGGGGATTTTTCCACTTTTCTGTGGATTTATTCTGTATTGAAACAATATTCCTACTACACTGTCTTCCAACTTCCCTTCTTTCATTTTTCGAAGCCCAACCTTCACCAACTGAACAACTCTCTGCAGCTCCATACGACTAAGGGTGGTAGGGGGCTCACTTTTAATGCACTATGTTATTGTTTCTTACAAATGTACCAAATCATGGCTGGTAAATTGCGTCCCGATGTCAGAGAGTAAAGTTAGTGAGACTCAAAACGTGCCGAAAATGGCACCCTGCAGCTAACCCTGGTTCCAGTCCTAGCGTGCATCAGTGGTATGGTTTAGACCCATTTAGCATGCCCGTCGACCACTAACAGGGTCATTTTCCTGCGATTGGACTCGCAAAGTCCACGCCAATATGTGGCCACTTTTCATTTGTCGATGGTTGACTGGTGCAGTGGCTGTTGGCATCTGCGGGTTCTGAATGCAGCTCTAACAAGTAGCTGATAATTTCTCGATGTCCTTATCCAATCCTGGCCACCAGAACGTCATCATAATCATCATCATTATAAGCCTGACCATGTTCACTGGAGGGCAAAGGCCTCCCATGTATCTCCAATTAACCCCGTCCTTTGCCAGCTGCGCCCACCGTATGCCTGCAAGCTTCTTAATCTCATCCGCCCGCCTAGCCTTCTGCCGCTCCCTACTACGCTTGCCTTCTCTTAGAATCCACTCCGTCACCCTTAAGGACCAGTGGACATCTTTCCTTCGCATTACATGAGCTGCCCTGAGCCCATTTCTTCCTCTTGATTTCGACTAGGATGTCCTTAACACCCGTTTGTTCCCTCACCCCTTTGTTCCCTCAAGAGACCGCTTCCGGTCTCTTAACGTTACGCCAATCATTTTTCTTTCCATGGCTCGCTGTGTCGTCCTTAAGTAAAGCTGAACCGTTTTCATTAGCCTCCACGTTTCTGCCCCGTAGGAGAGTACCGGTAAGATACAGCTATTGTACACTTTTCTCTTGAGGGATATTCGTAACCTCCTATTCATTATCTGAGAGGACCTGCAATATGCGCTTCACCCCATTCTTATTTTACACCAATCATTTTTCTTTCCATGGCTCGCTGTGTCGTCCTTAAGTAAAGCTGAACCATTTTCATTAGCCTCCACGTTTCTGCCCCGTAGGAGAGTACCGGTAAGATACAGCTATTGTACACTTTTCTCTTGAGGGATATTCGTAACCTCCTATTCATTATCTGAGAGGACTTGCAATATGCGCTTCACCCCATTCTTATCCTTCTAGTTATTTTCCTGTCATGATCCGTATCAGCGGTCACTGCCTGCCCTAAGCAGACGTATTATCTTACCACTTTCAGCACCTCGCTGCCAATTGTGAACTGCTGTTCCCTTGTGCGACTCTTGTATAATACTTTGTTTTCTTTTTTCTTTCATGTTAATTTTTGAGCCACTGTTTCGCTCTGCCTGTCTAACTCTACCAGAACCGAGACCGTGCAACTTCTTTCATGGCCGACGATCCCTGGCATGTTTATGCAGAAGACGCAACACTCTTGTACGAGCTTCCTTTGGTAATACCGCACGATTTCCCCAGTACATTGGCTAATGCTCTGCGTAGAATTCCAGCTTCCGTACAAGGAATGGCAGTACGATGTGGTTTAACGCATTCGTGGCTCTGGACCACCCGTTCATTATGCAACGTTTACCTCAGTCAAAACTGGGTCTGTGGCTGTCAAAGCGTTCAGCTCACGTGTTGTCAGGTCACCTTCGTCCAGTCTTTCCAGGGTTAAGACATATTCTGGAGCTTCATCAACAGGAACAGGCACCAGAGCCTATCACAGCAGTTTGCAGGGGTAGGCTCCAAGGCAGAGTACCCAGCGTTGGATACGGGTGGCGGCTATTATTGGTATCTGGCGATCCGGTCTCAGCAGGCCTAGAAGCGGCTAATGGTCAGCTACCAGTGTGGCCTCTCGCCCTAGAAGCTAGTCACGCAATTTTTTTACCCCATAAATGAGCGTCAGTGCCCCTCGTTCCAGTTAGAAATAGTTCCGTTCAGCTTATGTTAATGCTCTAGAACGGAATCGAGTTCGCTTAAGAACGTTGCGACAGTGTGGAACAGAACTGCTCCCACGTCATGCAGGGATGCATCAAATTCCAGTATCGAACCCTTTTTTTTTGTGGATCGAAAAACAGGAGAAACTCGGCAGCTTTAAACCTTTGTTTAGAAGCATTAACTGCGGCTGCCTGTGTCTGTTTTCACTGCCAGCGTGCATTCTTTTCGAACAGCTGATATTCCGGGAAAACTATAGTCGACATATTAGGCAGGAACTTAGCGTAAAAAGTTAGCCTTCCGATAAATGAGCGATGTTCGGCGATATTACGCAGGCTTGGTCCCTCTACGATCGCCTCGACACCTTTTCTGTCAGGTGACGATCATCGCGGTCAGTTCGGTGCTCTAGATAAGATACAGCCGTTCTGCCAATTCCCACTTATTATACCTGATTATCCCTCCTCGTTCTCGGAAGCTTTCTAAGGAGTTTTTTTAATCGCTCATCGCAACTCAGCGTTCTTTGCACGTCGTCTAAATAAGCATGCACACAACAGGCTAGGTAGCACCTCATTAAACTTTATCTGGACAACTGCCGGTGCACAGGCTATTCCGAGCGGTAGTCTATAAAAGTAGAAAATACCTTTATCCGTGTTATTGACGCAGGTTTTCTTTGCACCTTCGTCGAGTGCTATTTGGTTGTATGCATCTCGCAGGTTCAGCGTAGTAAAACAGTCTCCATCGTTTAAGCGGGCAAACTTGTCCTCAATAATGGGCAATGGGTACTGCTAGTGGCACAGGCTGGGTTCAAAGTGGCTTTAAAATCTCCACAGATTCGAACTGTGCGCCCCTTTATTACAACTACAAATGGCGGTGCCCAGTCAGATTGCTTCGCTGGTGAAAACACGCCTATAGCAACCATTTTTTTTTAAATGCCGCGCCAAATACCAGTTTTCCAGAGAAATCCATGAGGCGTCTAACATCCAAAGGACTGGAAGGGTCAAGTGTGTTAGCGAACCTTTCCTTGCTCTCTTGCATAAAGAATTTTCTTTCCTGAATTCAAAGCAAAATTTTTCTTCGTGCTGAAAGTTAAAGATCAAAGGGGGTGTTTGCTGTTATCTTTTGTCCGGGGCTCTGAAGTTTTGTACATGTGATGTTTTCATGATAATTGCATCGGCGTCCTAATCTTTCCGTTTGTTGCTGCGTGGCTGAAAATGCGCACTGGTTTCCTCGAGTGTGGATTTCAAATAAACCTGCAGATGTTAGTTAGCGCTCCTCCTGTGTTGTCTCTGCGCTGTCCTGTCTTCATGCCCTATGTCTTTTTCAAAATGATGCACCAACAAGCCCAAAGTTCTACCTTATTACTATAGAAGCCAGGGTGTCGAACTCATGCGCCACTTTTCGCGCAGAGCGTAGGGAAGGGGCCGCGCTTTTGATTTTGGGATGACGCCCACTCTTAAGTGTAGGCTAGCGGGGCCCAGGTCGGCAGAAAAGACGTCCTCGTAGACCTCGAAAATACTGTTGGTGGGCAGCTGCTCTTCCGGGCTTCCGACGTGACCTCTTGGGATGCTACCAGGAAGATAGGCGCTCCAGCGTTAAGCAAACTAAGCAAGCACATAGAGGACAGACTACGGCCACCCCTTGGTATTGGAAGCGTCACTGATTTCTCTCAGGACAAGAAGGCGGTCTATGTAGCAGGAAAACTTGATGTGTGTTGTTTTCAGACTTAGCCACTACTTGCCGTATTTGTCATAGAGTTCGCGATTGGTGATGCGAATTGCTGACATGGTATCTACCTGTGTTCCCAATTTCACGCCCCTTTTCTCCCCTTCCTTTAAAACACTCGGGGAATAAATGGTTCTAGAAAAATTTGCTTTCAGGCACTATTGTCCAGGTATACAATTCTTCCGTTTCATCATTCGTCGAGCCTTCGCTGGCAGCCAAAGTGTTGGTTCGCGCCTCCCGCGTCGTGTTGTTTTAATGCGGCGCACACCTTCGGCACTTCCGCGCTAGGTGACCATTTCGTCCACATTGATAACGCCGAGACTTTGCCCACGAACAGCCGCTTTCGTCGGGCCTCTCACTACCACGTCTACTACATCTTTCGATTTGGTAACGCTTCCGTTTATTTTGCAGCGGTCTTTTAACGCAATATAGTTAAAGGCCCAGTAACGCAGAAAATCCCTGTCGGCGTTGTGAGAGACAAATCATGAGCATTGCTCTGCCAGGTGGTCCCCAGACCTAGGAGGCAGGTAGACCACCTACGTAGTTACCTTGCACCGTCCTCGCAACCTGCCTGCGACCTGCCCACCGGTGAGAAAACTGCCCACCCTGCAGGTGGCAGTTAATGATTGGTCGCTCGGAAAGAGCAACCTCAGCCGCATAAGGCCCACTACTAGGAGCACCTGCCATCGCGGGGCCATAGCTTATCGCTGCAACACTGCACCAGGAGAGGTGTGATGACTCCCAGGGAAAAATTAATCTGAAGTCAAGAATGACCAATTATGATTACATGGCTGTGAGTACACTAATACTATCACGTCATACCCTTAAAGCGGAGCTTAGGTGTCTCCTTCAATTTTTTCCGCACGCCTATACTCTTAGTAGTGGCGTTTCCTCCACGTCTATATTTTAAAGCCATAGCGTTAAGGCCCTTTTACACAGAGACCCGGCGTCAGCGTTGTCGGCATTCTGAGCAAAAAATAGGCTGGCCGAGGTGACCACCTGCTGGAGAAACAGGCTAGGTGAGCCGCCTAGGTCACGTGACCTCGTGGTGTCATCACAACCTGGCGACCGTATTGTGACCCAACTCACCACCGTGGTAGGCGGCTGCTAAAACATTAATCGCTACAGGCTGCTCGGGAATAGCAACCTGAGTCACGCAAGCCCCTTAGGTGGCAGCACCTGCCATCGCAGAGTAGTAGCGCATCCCTTAGACGCTGCACCATTGCGGAAGGTCTTGTATAAGGGCTGCCACTGACATTTGACTATACAGTTGCGAATCACCAATTTCATATGGGCAATAACTCATTAACGCTATGATATAGTTAATGGACTCTGGTTCGTTCAGGAGCCCTAGGCAGTAAACAGGCTACATTCCGCATCACGACACTATTTCCTTAAGAGACGAGGACAAAACTCGACCTATCTAGCCAGCTAGCACGCTACCTCGCACACACAAACACACTACGGGGCACTTAAAACAACTTAGAGGGGCTCAGCAAGAGGAACACCAATGTCCTACTGTGGATTTTCGGTACGCACTGCTGCGTCGTCCTGCCACCGTGTGCTCAGGTGGACCACTGTCGACGTTCGTTGTCGGCGGCGAAGCACACGACAGGGCCGGCACGGCCCGGTCTCCAGGGAAGGTATCCGCAGGCATTCGGCTCGCGGTAACTTTTTCGTTGTCTGCCCGGAACCAAACAGTGGCACAATACACATCATCACAACTTCCCCCAGTTTCAAGACAGTGGTTTTTAACTGTTCTGGAACCGGGGGAGAGGAAAGTCTCAAGCGGCGAAATGTTCACAGTTTGTGTTTGTTCGCAGACACGCGATCATACGTACACAGAAATGCGAGTCCACGTATTGAGGAATATTGTTGTTCGCAAGCACAAGGAGGAGAGGAGGAACCGTCAATTTTATTTGATTTAGCATGGCAGCTAAACTCTTGAGTAACTAGGAACTCCAATTTTACACGATAATTTTGGTCAATCAAACGCGGCTAAGATTATTAGCACCCAAGTTATCGGTTCCTTTTATGTAGTCGATGGCGTAAGTGTACTCTTGCAAAAACAAACTCTAACGCGAAACTCCGTTGTTTATATGTATGGCAGATTGCAGGTATTGAAGCGGGTGGTAAGTCGCACTTAAAGATAAACGGTTTCGCATAAAAATTAATGTGAACTTCTGAACCACACACACTACACCTAAGCGCTCACACTCAATGGTAGAATACCGTGTTTATCTGGGTAGTGGATTGCGTCTAACATAGGCAACAGGATGCAGGATGTTGTCGCTACCAATCTGCAAGAATACGGTGCCACGATTTGTTGAGGCATCTCTCTGTACGAAGACTGAATATCTTTGATAGGTCTGGTACCTGCAGGATGGGCTTATTATTCAGTTTCTTCTTGAGGATAGTGAATGCGTTTTCGTGCACCGGTCCCCATGCGATCCCATCAGGTTGTCCTGTCTTGGTGAGATTAGTCAAAGGCTTGGTAATCTCAGCGTAGTGCGGAATAAACTTCCGGCAAAAGCCAGTTAATCCCAAAAAAGACTGCAGAGCTCTCTTGTTTGTTCGCCTGTTGGCACCCAAAATCTTTTCTAGGGTCTTCAAGAGGGGTTTCACTTTACCGTTCCCTACATGGGGGCCTAAAAAACAGACGGCACGCTCCCCTATTTCGCACTAGCTGGGGTTAATTGTCAGGTTCGCTCTTCTTACCCACGCTAATACCTCTATGAGAGTCTATAGATGCTCTTTCCACGTGTCTGTGGTGATGACATTATCAAAGTAGTGATGAACGTGTTTTACATCAGCAAGCACCGCTCTCATGAGCCGCGCAAAAACTGCTGGGGCCTTCTTGATGTCGAAAGGCATATAAAAAAGTGGTAAAGCCCAGACATACTAGAAAACGCCGTTTTCTCGCGGCTGTCGTGGGTAATTCGAACTTTCCAGTAGCCTTCCGTAAAAGCAAACTTGGAGAAGCACGATTTCTTGCCGACTAGTGTTAGAACTTCATCAATGCCAGGGATTCGCTCAGTCCGAAATTAAGACCTTGCTCAGTTCACGGAAGCCAATGCAAAGTTAAATTGTATTGTCTGGTTTCTTTACGACCACAATGGGAGCGTGATACTGCAATTTAGACTTTTCAACGGTCCCCATCCTCAGAATTTACTGAACTTCCTTCGCGACAATTTCCCACAAAGCGAACAGAATTGGATATTGCGAAAGTGTACAGGCTCATTGGACGTCAGACCGAGCGCACACTCTGATAGCGCGGTTTTTGTAAGTAAATGGGTAAATATCTCCTCTAATTCCTGGAACAACTTTCGTACTTCTTCAATCTGCGCCTCTGTAAGACTTGAAGCCAACTTGACGTCGGCAGAGCTCTGTGTTCGACGCAGACTCACTGCGGGCATTCTACCGGGCACTCACTAACGGGTACTTCAAGGTCCAATAGGAGGTGGTCGGTCTCGGTTGTGGCCGATACTTGCTGCGTCAAAACAGGCTTACGGTCTTCGTACTTATTAAGGATATTTTTGTGAAAAATTCTGCCCTTGTGCCCAAGCTTTACAAAGTAATCCACGTCGTTTTTGCGTTCAAGGACATCGTATGCACTTGAACAGCAAGTAAACAGCAATAAAAGCAAGTACTTCTGCATCGTATGAACCTTTCCACTCCATGAACACCTTGTTAGCGAAATCATAACTTCATCTCCCAGACTCACCCTTCTGGGGTGACAATTCCGGCCATAGTAAATATATATGTTTTCTTTTTCTGGCGTGCTTTCTCCAGTTGCTCGTGAGAACGTTTGAAAGTGTCTTCCAGGCGGTTTTTGAGGTCGATGAGATAGCTGAACGTTGAGCGAGTCTCTTCATCGATGCTTTGATTTCTGCATAGCTCCTTGATTACTGTCAATAGCCCTCGCAAATGACGTCCATAAATCAAATGGAACAGGGAAAACCAAAGACTCGCCTGTGGAACTTCACAGTAAGCGAAGAACAACGGTGCCAGATACCTATCCCAACACCAAGGCTTTTCTTGGCACGTTCTCTTAAGCATTGCCTTCAGAGTTCCATTAAATGTCTGCCCCAGGCTATTCACTATCGCGTGATAAGGTGACGCTTTGAGGAGCTTGATTTAGAGAAGACGGCTGACTTCCTGCATGAGGTCGGAGGTAAACGTGGCCCCCTGTTCAGTCGCAATTTCCTTTGGGATTCCGATGCGGGAAAACATTTCGACTAGCGGTGCCGCAACGTGAACAGCGTTAATGGCAGGAAGCGTGACGGCGTCAGGATAACGTGTGCCGAAGTCCATCAGCGTGAACACGTATCGGTTGCCTTTATCGGACTTGGGTGAGAAAGGCCCGATGAGGTCGACGGGAACCCGTTCGAAAGGAGTAGCGATTAGTGGCATGTTGCCAAGCTGTGCAATACCAGTTTTATCCTTTGGTGTTGTTCTTTGGCATTTTTCACATGACTTAACGAATCGGGCGACATCTCCTTGTTGGTCAGGACAATAAAAATCCTCTAATAGACGATCGGTCGCGCGTCGTATTCCTTGGTTCCCGACCATAATGTTTTCATGGGCAATCTGTAGATACTCCGTTCTGAACGCTAGGGGTAATATAACTTGTTTGAAATTCCTGCCATTCGACATGAAGTAATGCCGGTAAAAAATATTTCCTTCCTCATGAAGGAGTATTTACGACCCTTTCCGGATATGAACTCCTTATTTATTTTAGGTAAGAGACGTTTGAGCGTTGCATCCTTCCGATCCTCTTCAGCTAACTGGTCTTTTGTGACGTCACAACACTATATTGGCGTCATGTGCAATGGGGCCAGATAACTTGTCCTCTTGTGTCATGGCCACGGCGGTAACACAAAGCTGCGATTTTCCAGGTGGGAGGCGTTGCTTGGAAACTGGTGCCGTGTCATGCTCGCTAACACGTGCGTTCATCCATTCTGGGTTCGAAGCATGTGGTTCCCTGACACCCGGAATATTTCTGAGCACGAAGTCATGCAAAGGGCGTTTCATGCAAAGTGCCGTCACCTCGCCGGAGAAGTGCAGCGTATGCCCCTGCACTCTTGCCTCAGCTAATTGGGTGACGGCACCATCCAAGAGATATAGTGTCCCTGTGTGTCCTGTCAAATAGTTCTTTGGAACCAAGCTGAGGTGGATGGCGACAGCATTACTGCCCGTGTCTCAAAGAACGCGAAGGAGTTTTTCCCGCCGCTAATCCTTCCGCAGCTGGCATACTTCCCGTTGTAGGCTGAAGTGCGTTCACCATGATTTGGTCATGACCAGTGGGTTCGGAGCCTTCTGGTTTTACACGTTTTCGCTGTTTAGTGCTAGCAGGCGGGGCAGGTGAGAGAGCACGAGTAACATGGCAGGCGGCACACTGCTCTTTCTCCTGGTGCCGACTTCTGCAATTCTCCGTCTTGTGCCCGATCTTACCGCAAGAATTGCACTTGGGCGCCTCTTTAGCGAAGCGGCGACAATCGGAAGCCCGATGCCTCGGACGACTGCACAACATGCACCTTAATTGTGCCTTCTTCGGTGGGTCGACAGTGATCTTACTGGGTTCTTTCGCTACAGCAGGCACTTTTTCGAGTTATAATAGTTCTGCACTTCCAGGAAGCGATCAGCTGCGTCGGCCCAGCGAATCGACTGTCTTGCACTCCCGATCCTTCAAGAAGACAACGAGCTCCGGATGGCAGCATCGTAGGAACTGATAAGCAATCACATTGTCGCGCAGGCCTTCGGTAATCTTGGGAAAATTCGCCATTTCAATCGAATGGTAAAAGTAACCAGAAATCCTGGCGGCTAACTGTATCCTTGTCTCGCCATCCTCGGCTCGAGCCCTCCGAAATTTGTCGCTGTAACCCTGAGCAGTAAATCTAAATAGGTGAAGAGGTCCCTTTTTCACTTTTTAATAATCGAATGACTCTACGGCAGTAATTCTGCCGATCACAGTTAAGGCCTCGCCTGAGAGGAACATGCTTACGGCCAAAGCCCATTTATCTTGAGGCCAGTCCTATCCCGTTTCAACATGCTGAAAACACCGCAAATATATGCATGCAAATCATCGCGCCGCTCATCGAACAAAGGTAAAAGTTTTTGCGGATTGAGAGAAAGGCCATGGTTCGACGCTGAAAGCATTTCGACATCATCTGTCTCGCTACTTCTAGCTCCTTGGAGACTTGAATTTCAGTTCCAGAATCTCCCTCTCTCTCTTGCAGTGGCTGCCCGACTTTCCTCTTTCCGCAGCCCGTTCCGTCCTATGCGCTGCGCGTTAATTGTCAATCCACTTTCTCAGTTCTGCACCCGAGAAACCCGGTTGCGCGCCCAACGTGGCTAAACGCTCTAGCGTCTAGCCACGTTACATCGTCGCTTGAGCTGAACTCTCTGCGTGAGTACAGGTCTGTTAATCGGCCCTCTCGCTGACGAATCCTGGCAGGCTCGCCAAATTGTCATGTAATTAATGGGCCCCGCTCCGTTCAGGAGCCCTAGGCAGTAAACAGGCCGCATTCAGCAACGCGGCACTTTTTTTTCTTGAGTGACGAGAACAAAATCCCACATACCAAGCCCGCTGTCACGCTAACGCACACACGCACACACACTACGAGGCACTTCACACAACCTAGGGGGGTTCATCAAGATGAGCGCCAGCGTCCTACTGCGGGTTCCGGTACGCGCTGCTCCGTCGTCCTGCCAATGTGTGCTGCAGGTGGACGACTGTCGACGGTCGTTGTCGGTGACGAAGCACACGACAGGGCCGGTACGGCGCGGTCCCCGGGAAAGGTATCCGCAGGCAATCGGCTAGTGTTAACGTCCTGGATACCCGGAGGCCGGTAGCAGGAAAGGGAAGGAGTCGGGTTGCATAAACAGCCTGCATAACTGGATGCTGCCATCAGCAGGCTGGAGTGCGTCGGAATCTCCTGTATATCGGTAGGATGGCATCAGCAAGCAGCAGCTTGTCGGTAGGCCGCCTTGCCGCGGAAAGGCAGACGTGAGTCTGCAGCAGGGTAGCTGGGTGCTGCGCAAGCAGCCAGACCCCGAGCCTAGGTGCGCGGCCGGTGCAGGCTAGCTGGCCTTGGAAAACGCCGAGCTCCAAAAAGGACGCCCCGCCACTGAGCCACACACTGCCACGACTGTCTTAACGCCAAGCTCCAACCTTCGAACCACTTTTTCGTTGTCCACCTGGAACCACGCAGAGGCACTATCTTAAGCTTCACAAACGCCATCACGGCGTACCCTTAAGTCGCAGCTTAAGTATCTCTTCTAATTTCTTTATACCAATTTCTGCGGCCTCAGATGACAATACTGTTGCCTCCGCTTATTCCTAAGTTTATTGGGTTTTTTTTTAACAGGAGCTCTTTCTGCAATGCACTAGTCCGTGTACCGCCACCAGTGTGATCCCGTAGCATCCGGTGCAGATTGTTTCCAAAGTTGCTTCCAGATTGCTTCGAAATATTCGCCGAAACTGCATGAACCGCTAGCCCTTGCGCTTGGGACCGGACGAAACATTAGTAGCTTTACGCGGTTTCATTCCTTTTTTGAACGTAATAATCGTTCAGAGTTGCCATAGCCTCTATAAGTATATGCATTCGATGCGCGCGGCGCTATTTTTTCTGCCAATACTGGACTGTGTGCGGGCTTAATGCTGCCGCAAGCAATTCTCTTTTTTGCTGATTCCTGAACGCCGTAAGATTCAAAATACGCGTCAATCTTGGTAAGGTACGGTTTCCACATTGCTTTCGTCGAATCTAGCAGCTTGAGACGGGCCAAGATGTTCAAACGGCGTACTGCGTTCGTTGCGTTCTCCTGTCACGTCTTGTGCGTCCTCAATCCAGAGACGCGCCGAAGAAACGCGATGGCGGTCAGCGACGAAGCAGAGCCTCGATTTATTTCTCAAGCTAGGCTGGCTTTATAAGCATGACTAAGGCAAGAATGTGAGAGGGTGGGAAAGGACGAGAGAGCGGGGATAGCGGCTGCCGGAACTAAACAAAGGGTACGAGCTGATGACGCGCGCGCAACGCATTGGTTGCTGAACAGAACATGTCCAAGTACCTACGCTGCATTTTTTGCCTTGTCCGCGGTATTAAGAAGAGGGACATATAATGCGGTTCTGAGCAAATATATTAGAAGTGTTTCTGCTGAGCACCTGCAAGTGTAGAATTAAAAGTTTTGCAGAAGCGTGACTTTTAACCAATTTTTTTAATAAACCGCCATTTAAAAGCAGCCAGCAGGAGAGCGAGTTTTGCTTAAACAATAGTAGAATCCGTGTGACGCCGGACCTAAGTAGCCGTTTCTTGTCACAAAATCCTGTACTGGACTTTCCACATCGGTATCACTAGAAACTGGAATTCATGCCGTATACTTCATCTAACTCGCAACTGGATTTCAAGGCATAGGTGAATATGTGGTCGGCTTCGTTGGCCAAACTGCTTTGTATAAATAACCGATAAAATTTGGAAGGGCAGTTCACGTATAATGTGACGTTTCAGCGCCAGCTACTAAAGTAGAGGGTCATGTTATGCGAGACGCATCATGGTGATATCCATACATACTGGCCGTGTTCATATGTGTGAAGCAAGCGGTCCGTTGAATTAAACACATGACCCATTGCCAGTTAATTGCCTATATGGCCTTTTAACAATCGTTAGTGTTGCCTTGATATATGAGAAGTAATTTCACGCGTACGACGACTACGACGTCTGGAAGGTGGAAATTGGTGGCGTGATTAGCTAGCGGCGCAAAAAGATATTTAACACGAACATTGCCTATGTTGGTATCGCATGCCGATGAGCTGTGAGTCATTTGATCTAGTTCTAAAAGTATGGCTTATCTTTCCACAGCTCACCTAAAAACATGTCTATACGTTACACAAAGCAGCCGTAACGTTTTTTTTCGAGATTGGTTTATAGAGTATACCAGCACCCGCTCTGCGGTTTCACGCACGCCTGAGGGTCCGCATTTTGCATCATATCATTACGGTACACAGCCCCAAGGCACAGAGAGCGTTGTTCTGTCTAGCCAGTTGACGACGACGAGGACCCTGCAGCTAGCGCTGGGTGACTTGGGTTTTGGTGTACCTTCTGTGTGCGGCCTGTCGCACTTGCTGCTGAGCTAACCCCCGTAATATTTTGGGTGGAAGTGCTGGGCAAAGAAGCTTCGTGCTGACAGCTTGGTAGCTCAGTCAAGAGGCCATGTGTGAGAGACTGTTTGTTGAACAAAGTTTGATTGTCTTTGTTTCTCTCTCTTTCTCTGTATACCGCAAAGGGGAGTATACAACCAGGGCAGAGAGCACAGATTGGCTGCTTCCTGTTCTCTTTGTACTGAATTGCGTCTTCACCTATGCGCCAGAATCCTCTTTCTGAAAACGTGCAAACTAGTTCAGTACGTTTTCTTAATGTGCGCTCAAGCGACTACAAAATAGCCGTCGTCATAAAGTACGACTAGTCTCTAACTGAAATAGCTTTAAAAGCTTCATGTTATGGGTTTTCGGTCATGATAAGCGGTATCTGGAGCAATATTGGCTCGAGCCATATGCGACAAAGTTGGGAGGATTCATGAGACGAAGAATTAGTTTGTTTTACAAGTTTATTTTTTTTCTTCCTCTTTAGGTGCCCGAGAGTTCCAGGTCAAGACGACCCATCGTGCTCACCTTTTCCCGGTGTGAAGGGACGTTTTCCTAAATGTTGTCCCATCGCAATAGCTTGTCCAGGCGGAAGACGGTAGCGGAGACGAAGATCCATACTCAAGAATTCAAACCGTGCACACTGCGAACATATTGCAGGCTTTTTTGCCACTAGAGAAATCTAATGAGCAATATCCTCAAAAAGTAAAATATGTAAGCATGGATGAATTACTACAGAAAGGCTATTTATAAATCGAGCCTCATTACTTCATTTCTTCAATTCTTGCTTCAGAATAAATAGTACAAGAACAGATAAGTACGAAAAGAAAGCGACCCTCTCCAACCGGCCCACTGTTTCCTTGTTCCTCATGAGAAGGGCAACCTCACTAAACAGCTGCTCCAGCACAGTCTCGCACACAACAGTTTTATGAATGTCATTCAAGAAGTGGAAGTTCGCCCTCCCCAAGTGAGAATTTTTTTACAGGAAAACCACGCTTAACCCTCTTTTTTTTTGAAGAAAAACTCCAAGAAATGCAAGACGCAATTGAAACCTCCTCCTTCCTCTCTTTCCCACAGCATACTCTAAGAGCGGCCCGTAAAACCACCTCTGTGTCACCCGCGAAGACATTTTATAAAGATGTTTCGTCGTTAGAAACTCATGTCAAAGAAGCGAAGTGAGCATAGAAGGCCACGCCTGTGCCAAAGTTAATCATCGGGACGATGAGGCCGCCGCGGTTGCTTAGTGGTTATGGCGCTCGGCTGCTGGCCCCGAAAGACGCGGGTTCGATCACGGGCGCGGCTGTCGAATTTAAATGGAGGCGAAGTTCTAGAGGCCCGTGTGCTGTGCGATGTCAGGGCACGTTAAGGAACCCCAGGTGGTCGAAATTTCCGGAGCCCATCACTACGGCGTCCCTCATAGTCTGAGTCGCTTTCGGACGTTAAACCCCCATAAACCATAAACCATCGGGACGATGCCTGGAATACGGCCATGGGGGAAGAAAAAGTGTCAAGTTCATAATTTGGTAAAACCGGTAGTAGTGCGAAAGCACGGGCAGTATTAGTGTATGAAGAAGACGGTGTGCAATGCACAGCTCGAGAGTGAATTGCAATTTAACACGACGCGCGTCCGGCTGCGGCGATTGGGGGTGGGGTTGGGGGTTTGGTCATTGGGGTACAACGCCATGTCATTTTGGTGGCGTAAGCTGGGACTGCAGAACTTTTCAGTACCTAGGGGCTCCTTTTCACCACATTTGCAACAGAGGAGCCTACTGGGATCCACAGATAATCTTTATGAGGCAACGAACCCAGGCTCAGATACGTAGGGACCTGTCAGTGTTTGCTAGGGCTCAAGTCTGCAACACTTTTTTGTCTGCAAAACTTGCCGGTGCACTGCAGATTCTCCACATTGCGAGGAAGAAAGTGCAGGTGATGCACAGAATATTTACTACCTTCGTATGGCGTTCCCAATGGGAACCCACGCGTCGCTACAATCTCTTTCTCCAGATTCTGGTGGAATAGGGCATATTCACGTACCCGCGCAACAACTTATTTCGCGTTTTCTCTTTTTCATATCGGCAAACCACCCTTTTTATCAGATGTGCTCATCAGCCGTCTGAGTGCTCATTTTCCTTTTCTATTCGCACCGACGGGACACACTCGTGGAGGCCCTTTATGAGGATTCCTTAAATCAGAAGTTGCTGGCACATTCAATTTCTTCACTGTGCGCTTTTCTTTAGGCTACCTGGATAGCCTCTCCAGAAGGCAGATTACTCAGGCACTTACAGAGTATTTGTTTCTTGTACCGCTGTATCAGCCACCTTTTCTGGAGTTCCTTGACACCAGTGTTTTAAAACGCGTTAGGCGAATGTGCATTTCTCCTGCTGCAAAAAATAGGAGTCGAAACCGCGGAGCCGCGAGCAGATCGCAGGCCACTGCGCGAGAGCACTACGCTATCGCCACTGATTTTTTTCTTTGTTGCATGGAAATAGTGCCAAAAAGAAAAATCAAAGCATGCTTACTCCACGAAACACCAGGCCACCAAACCTCTGCATGAACCCTCCTTCCAAAACATCAGGAGTCTGGGAGGCACACACATGCATCAAGTTAGGGGAGCCAGCAAGGCGGCTCTTCCAGGGCGGCATATACTCCCCGCACCAAAGCGTTTTACTGACGAAACAAAGATTTCGACAACCGTGGCGATTAGGCGTGGCCGCCCATCATGCGGCTCTTCCAGAGCAAGATAATAGATCATATAGCACAAAACAGTTTTTCTCCACAGGCAAAAAACGGATACTGTAGGGTGTGATGTCAACGTCCTTCTAATTGTTCGTTGTATGTCCCAGAAGAACACAGCATTAATACACAGGAAAAAACAATGGTCAATTGTCTCTGGTGTACTGAGAGGGGCAATTCACCGTCCATGGCGCAATCATCGCCTTAGCATGAAGTCATGCCTTTACGGGCAGCGTGGATGTTTGCAGTTTAAAAATAGTCTTACGTGGCATCGCTGTTTCTAAGCGACACAAGATCTAAAAATGACAAGATTCGTGATCGATATTGAAGAGCGTATTAATAGTATCGCACTAAATGTGGCAGGAATGGCCATGCGGACGTGACCTGCTGCCCCTCTACATTCAGAACAAAGGGCCCGCCACCAAGGGTTTCTTCACAGCTGATTCTAAGAATGTGGCACTCATTGATCAATTTGGGGAGACAATGACCTGGCCCGGTCACTGTTACAGAAAGGTATTCTCTTTTTCGCAATCGAGATAAAAGCTTTGACGGCGTCGACTGTGGGAGGCGCGTCAGTAAGTGAATCAGCAATTAAGTAGACGACGAAACAGCGAATCAAGATGAGACAAGAGACCGAGATGGAGAGGAAGAGGGAAGGCAGGGATGTTAACCAGAAGGGTGTTCCGGTTGGCCACCCTGCACTGGGGAAGAGGGATGATGGGATTGAGAAGCGGCGAGAGGCAGTCCTTCTTCAAGCCTGTCGCTTTCTGTAGGCCTTGAAGGTAGTGGATTGCTGCAGCTACAGTCCCAGGATCTTATCTTCAATTAAAGGATGAGGATTGAGGTGGTCCAGAGGACAACGCAGCGTACGTCTTCCAGTCACCAAAGCAGGGCCCTCACACAGGAGATTTACTACTGTCTCCTTGCAGCCACATCTTTCACAAGCACGGCTGTCGGCCATTCTTATCTGGAACATGTATTGTTTTGCAAATGTAACACCGAGCCGTAGACGGTAAAGCAATATTGCTTCCATACGCGTTATATTTCGGGAAAGACGAAGGCGCACCTTACATACCCTGCTTCGACGGTTCAAAAACTGGCCAGTGTTCCTCGAAGAAAGTGCGAGCACCAGCGCCAAACTGTGTAACTCACACGCTGCGTCAACTCTTAATATAGGAATGCAGACTTGGAGTCCGTCATTGTAAGCAGGCTCGTCCGTGTGTTTATTTTCTTTGATACCGCATTGCCTTGGCGGTCACTGAAAGAAGATATCATGACCTTTCAATATTGCGCAGTGGTAGACCTCGTGAATCTCGGCAAACAGTTGTTCATGCGACCTGCGGTGTAGAGCAGGTTGAAGGCCTTGATGGGCTGCTTTGGAATCAGAACTGTGGAGGTTCTTGGCCGATGAACTCAACTGCAGCCCGAATGGCAGCTAGTTCCGCACCAGCTGAGGAAGTGTGCTATGTCTTCACCTTCATCAAGATTGACTTGCCGGGGTCATCACAGACCCCGCCGAACTGGTTGACAAAGCTATCTGTGTAGACATGGATGCGGTGACTGTGGTTAGAATCGAGATGTTCCAACGTGATCTGTTTGAGAACAGGCAATGATACACAGCTTTTTTTGTACTTCTGGGAATAAAAAGGTGCACCCGAGGTTTATATACCCTATATGAAGGCGAGCATCACATTGAGGAAGGGCTGCATTGCAATATAGGCGTGATGAGCATGAGTGGCGTTGACAAACGCAATACGAGGCCTAATTACCGGAAGAGTTGCGTGACGATGACAGGGGTTCCGTGTGAGGTGCCGAATATGTTCTCTCATAGTGTAAACACCAGTGTATGTTGTAATTGGATGTCCCAGGGCGACGACAACACTTGATGCTGTAGATGCTGTAGAAACACATTTAGGCAGTCCAAGGTAGATACGGAGAGCTTGCTCTTGCATACTTTGAAGTCTGGAAGTTTGTCTTTGTAAAGTTACTGAATGTTAGAAAGCTGTACCGGAGGTAGCCCAGGAAAAGTGAACGGTGCAGTTGTAGCAAGAGGAAACAACGCACTACATATGTTCATAAACATCACCAAAGGCAGCATACTATTACAGACAGCAACTAATGGTTTCAAGCTTATCGGGAAACGCACCAGGTACTGCTCTTAGCACCTCCAGCCAAACGAGCGAGTCTTTTTTTTCAAAGAAGCTCTTAAATAAAACACAAAAAAGGCCTAATATCCGCACATTGAATTTTTGCCGCAGTTCTTTATGTACCAGAGAGCATGAAAAGCATGGAGGGCTTTAACCTCTCAAAACATCAACACCTCTCGTCAGTCGCCTTTTGCTGGAATCGCAGAATTTAAACTAGTTCAGCACGAGACATACGCATTGCAGTGAAAGAATCAGAAATATTCTTAATCAATGGTTCGAAGAAAGTTCGTCTGTTCAGGCATTGTATTAAGGAAAAAGGAATGCTGTCACTGACCATGTCATGAAATTCAAAGACGTTTCGGAACCTCGTACGGGTTCCTTGATCACTGACATCTTCAGTGATCAAGGAACCCGAACAAGGTTTCGAAATGTCTTTGAATTTCATGACATGGTCAGTGACCGCATTCCTTTTTCTTTAAAAGAAATAATCTTCTAACCGTTAACATGTTTCCGTCTTCAGTTCCGTCAGAATTTCAGGCACTAAGCGTGAGAAAATCCCGAATTAAACTGAACGGCCAACCTGGAGTACTGCGCAGTTAACGTGTCCATCTCTACGGACCATCGGGATAATCTCGATCAATCCAGCACCAAATTAGAGTGCATTGTAGATGTGTGCCTAGAAGCGAAGCCACAGATTCCAACTGGCAGTTTAAATAATTATCGTTGCCAGCGGCAGCACTGAACTGCTCAACCATGAACATAATTTTCTCAATATACTGGGCTGGTTATCGCTGAAAAACTCAGGATCACCCACAGATCCGGTGACTCGATCTACTCTTCCTAAGGAGACAAGCAATTAAAATTTTACCAGTGTGAAAGAGTAGCGGCGAAAACCGACAGTCCTTGTTCATTGAGAGCAGTTAGACACATCCTTGGAAATACTATTGTTGATTATCAAGAGAATAGAACCGTTACTCCAGCAAAGTTGGAAATATGCATACTTTCGAGTACACTTCAACGAATAATGACAGGAGAGGAAACAAACAAGCAGTGGACACCATCAGATGCTTTCGCTCCGTGCACCTGCGGAAAAGCGAGCTGCTTATGGGTGCTCATGGGAGCTTTAGCAAAATTCAAGAACTATAGCATGTCAGCGAATATTCATGCCGGCTAAAAATCTGGTTTTTATTGAAGAGCTCTCTCTCTCTCTCTCTCTCTCTCTCTCAAGGACTGTATCTGCAATGCGGCTGTTATTAAGGAAACAATGAATAACTGCGCAAAAAGGACGGGACAAGAAAAGAATCACACGAGACAAGCGCAGACTAACAATTGGTTTAATGCACCAAAGCCTCCTTCCGTCGACAACAAAGCGCATGCGCATAAACCGCAAGGGCAAAAGCCATAATCATCACGTCAAACCATGAAACTCCAACTCATTGCGTTACAGATCTATGGAAGCCTCGCTAACACATTTGTCAGGCCCTAATCTCGCGATCTCCAAGGCTTCGCTAACTTCACGTTCTATAAACCACACATACGGTGAGAATCGACGATAAAAGGTATTGATTGTTAGACTCGTTTTTATAACACCTTCAGAAAAGTTCAGTAGCAGTGCCGCACCTTTCCAGTTCCATGGGTGCGCAACATTATATAATTTCAGCATGTCTTTCAAAGTACTTTTGGGAATGTAAAGTACATTTAGCATTTGGGTAAGAATGAAGGGCTATACATCAAATTTCGTTGCGAAAGACTTCAGCGGAAAACTGTTTAGGAACACCCCTAAAGGCCTTTTCAGATATTCTGCTTGCACCGATAATTTTTTCAGATAGATCATTGCTCAATTTCTAGATCCTCTTTTTGTCATATAAAGCGACTATAATGGCTAAGCATTTGCCTTCGGTAAACATGCTCCGTGTGGGTCAAGAGATGAAAATAACTAGAACAATAAGAATGGGGTGGAGTGCATATGGCAGGTTCTCTCAGATCATGAATGGCAGTTTTCCAATTTCCCTCAAGAGAAAAGTGTACAACAGCTCTATCTTGCCGGTATTCACCTACGGGGCAGAAACGTGGCGGCTAACGAAAAGAGTTCAGTTTAAGGACAACGCAGCGAACTATGGAAATAAAAATGATAGGTGTATCGTTAAGAGACCGGAAGCGGGCAGAGTGGGTGAGGGAACAAACGCGGGTTAATGACATCCTAGTCGAAATCAAGAGGAACAAATGGGCTTAGGCAGGGCATCTAATGCGAAGGCAAGATAGCCGCTGGTCCTTAAGGATAACAGAGTGGATTGCAAGAGAGGGCAAGTGTAGCAGCTTGCGAGAGAAAGTAACGGGGGTGGATATGACTAAGAATTCTGCAGGCATAAGGTAGCCACAACTGGCACAGGTCAGGGTTATTTTTAGAGGCATTGGAGAGGCGTTTCTATTTCGTGCAGTGGACGTAGTCGGACTAATTATTATGTTGTTATTATAACTTGATTCACGAAGACAGTCGTTCTTTTACTCTCGTTGCTTGCCGAAGTGCCCTGAGCAAGATATATATAATCAGCTTGGCATTTTTGTGACTGTGCTTATCAAGTGAGACTGAGCAGGATGACAAAATTTTACCAATTTCAGTACAGGGCCTGCGTGAAAAAAATTTGACAACCCTACATAGTTGTCGAGTAGCGATTTCCAGTGACAGCTTTTGTGCGCAGAAGTGCTGATTCCTTTAGCAGAGTTTAAGAACTTTTGATGCGATATTTATATTGCATTTAGGCCGCTGCAATCTCATTAGAACATGCTTAAGCTCGAGAGAACTCCTTTCGCTGAGAAATTTGCGGCAGCCAGGTGCAGCAACGAGTCATGGGAATGACAGGGCGTGGAAAGGACGAAGGGGGCGTCGACGACGCCGTCATTTCGCCGCACGAGTCATGTAAAGCTATCGCTGTGAAAGAGTGGCTACTCCGCTAACCCCCATTAGTCATCCGCCGAGTACGAGTGAATCCAAGAGGGCAGTGGGTTGGTTCATCAGTTTGCCCGCGAAATTAGAAAACCGGCCTTTCTGGATCCCGTGGTTAAATCCAACGTCAGTGGATGACGTCAAACACATGAAGAGCAAATAGTCAAATACTGCAACGCTAGCAGTGGCGCTTGCGGGTGATCTGAGGCACGCCACCACGAACTTTGAACGGAATCAAACGCTCTTTTTCTGCACTTGACACCGGCGCTTGTGGTACAGCATCCACCTTGCGGTCGGCAGGTGCTGGGTATGATCTCCAGTGCCACCGGGAACCCATCGTTTTTATAGTGGGTTTGTAGGAGCTAAGGCGAGGGAGAACCAGCTCCGACAGCACTGAGGTTCGAACTGTTTTTATTGCTCTGCTCCTGCTGCGGCGGCCCTGCGCCAACCTCTTATTCCTTGTTCGGAACCGTGCCGTGCGTTGGCTGCGACCAAAGCGCGGCGCGAGGGGCACTAAAGGTACAAGATTACCCTGGGCCTGGTGCTTGGCTCTTCTCAGGTGAAAAAAATATAACAGACCCTTTTGTCACCTCATCTTTCCTTAATGGACATTTGGCATTGATGGACATTTGTAGTGGATGGGTTCCCGTGGGAGCCAACTAAGCAGGACACGGCGTTGCCGATGATGATCGACGCCCTCTTGAACCAGGCGGTGTAGAGCGTAATCCGTGATTTCACAGCGGCAGGCTAGGGATGGATCAGTGCCGGCGCCAAGTGCGGCCGCGTGGGTGTGCCCTGCAACGAAGGCCGAAGTAGATCAGGACGCTTGCGACTCACTCGAAGCTACTGCCAAATGCTGCGAGTGTCGATGAAGGTGCTCCTTTTGTAGTGGATGGGTTCCCGTGGGAGCCAACGTAGCAGGACACGGTGTTGCCGATGATGATCGACGCCCTCTTGAACCAGGCGGTGTAGAGCGTAATCCGTGATTTCACAGCGGCAGGCTAGGGATGGATCAGTGCCGGCGCCTAGTGCGGCCGCGTGGGTGTGCCCTACAACGAAGGCCGAAGTAGATCAGGACGCTTGCGACTCGCTCGACGCTACTGCCAAATGCTGCGAGTGTCGATGAAGGTGCTCCTTTTGTAGTGGATGGGTTCCCGTGGGAGCCAACTAAGCAGGACACGGCGTTGCCGATGATGATCGACGCCCTCTTGAACCAGGCGGTGTAGAGCGTAATCCGTGATTTCACAGCGGCAGGCTAGGGATGGATCAGTGCCGGCGCCTACTGCGGCCGCGTGGGTGTGCCCTGCAACGAAGGCCGAAGTAGATCAGGACGCTTGCGACTCGCTCGACGCTACTGCCAAATGCTGCGAGTGTCGATGAAGGTGCTCCTTTTGTAGTGGATGGGTTCCCGTGGGAGCCAAATAAGCAGGACACGGCGTTGCCGATGATGATCGAAGCCCTCTTGAACCAGGCGGTGTAGAGCGTAATGCGTGATTTCACAGCGGCAGGCTAGGGATGGATCAGTGCCGGCGCCTAGTGCGGCCGCGTGGGTGTGCCCTGCAACGAAGGCCGAAGTAGATCAGGACGCTTGCGACTCGCTCGACGCTACTGCCAAATGTTGCGAGTGTCGATGAAGGTGCTCCTTTTGTAGTAGGGGGGTTCCCGTGGGAGCCAACGTAGCAGGACACGGCGTTGCCGATGATGATCGACGCCCTCTTGAACCAGGCGGTGTAGAGCGTAATCCGTGATTTCACAGCGGCAGGCTAGGGATGGACCAGTGCCGGCGCCTAGTGCGGCATAGTGGGTGTGCCCTGCAACGTAGGCCGAAGTAGATCAGGACGCTTGCGACTCGCTCGACGCTACTGCCAAATGCTGCGAGTGTCGATGAAGGTGCTCCTTTTGTAGTGGATTTGTTCCCGTGGGAGCCAACGGAGCAGGACACGGCGTTGCCGATGATGACCGACGCCCTTTTGAACCAGGCGGTGTAGAGCGTAATCAGTGATTTCACAGCGGCAGGCTAGGGATGGATCAGTGCCGGCGCCTAGTGCGGCCGCGTGGGTGTGCCCTGCAATGAAGGCCGAAGTAGATCAGGACGCTTGCGACTCGCTCGACGCTACTGCCAAATGCTGCGAGTGTCGATGAAGGTGCTCCTTTTGTAGTGGATGGGTTCCCGTGGGAGCCAACTAAGCAGGACACGGCGTTGCCGATGATGATCGACGCCCTCTTGAACCAGGCGGTGTAGAGCGTAATCCGTGATTTCACAGCGGCAGGCTAGGGATGGATCAGTGCCGGCGCCTACTGCGGCCGCGTGGGTGTGCCCTGCAACGAAGGCCGAAGTAGATCAGGACGCTTGCGACTCGCTCGACGCTACTGCCAAATGCTGCGAGTGTCGATGAAGGTGCTCCTTTTGTAGTGGATGGGTTCCCGTGGGAGCCAAATAAGCAGGACACGGCGTTGCCGATGATGATCGACGCCCTCTTGAACCAGGCGGTGTAGAGCGTAATGCGTGATTTCACAGCGGCAGGCTAGGGATGGATCAGTGCCGGCGCCTAGTGCGGCCGCGTGGGTGTGCCCTGCAACGAAGGCCGAAGTAGATCAGGACGCTTGCGACTCGCTCGACGCTACTGCCAAATGTTGCGAGTGTCGATGAAGGTGCTCCTTTTGTAGTAGGGGGGTTCCCGTGGGAGCCAACGTAGCAGGACACGGCGTTGCCGATGATGATCGACGCCCTCTTGAACCAGGCGGTGTAGAGCGTAATCCGTGATTTCACAGCGGCAGGCTAGGGATGGACCAGTGCCGGCGCCTAGTGCGGCCGAGTGGGTGTGCCCTGCAACGTAGGCCGAAGTAGATCAGGACGCTTGCGACTCGCTCGACGCTACTGCCAAATGCTGCGAGTGTCGATGAAGGTACTCCTTTTGTAGTAGATGGATTCCCGTGGGAGCCAACGTAACAGGTCGCGGTGTTGCCGATGATGATCGACGCCCTCTTGAACCAGGCGGTGTAGAGCGTAATCCGTGTTTGCACAGCGGCAGGCTAGGGATGAATCGGCGCCGGCGCCTAGTGCGGCCGCGTGGGTGTGCCCTGCAACGAAGGCCGAAGTAGATCAGGACGCTTGCGACTCGCTCGACGCTACTGCCAAATGCTGCGAGTGTCGTTGAAGGTACTCCTTTTGTAGTAGATGGATTCCCGTGGGAGCCAACGTAGCAGGTCGCGGCGTTGCCGATGATGATCTACGCCCTCTTGATCCAGGCGGTGTAGAGCGTAATCCGTGATTTCACAGCGGCAGGCTAGGGATGAATCAGCGCCTGGTTCAAGAGGGCGTCGATCATCATAGGCAACACCGTGTCCTGCTACGTTGGCTCCCACGGGAACCCATCCACTACAAAAGGAGCACCTTCATCGACACTCGCAGCATTTGGCAGTAGCGTCGAGCGAGTCGCAAGCGTCCTGATCTACTTCGGCCTTTGTGCCAGGGCACACCCACGCGGCCGCACTAGGCGCCGGCACTTATCCATCCCTAGCCTGCCGCTGTGAAATCACGGATTACGCTCTACACCGCCTGGTTCAAGAGGGCGTCGATCACCAACGGCAACGCCGTGTCCTGCTCCGTTGCCTCCCACGGGAACCCATCCACTACAAAAGGAGCACCTTCATCGACACTCGCAGCATTTGGCAGTAGCGTCGAGCGAGTCGCAAGCGTCCTGATCTACTTCGGCCTTCGTTGCAGGGCACACCCACGCGGCCGCACTAGGCGCCGGCACTGATCCATCCCTAGCCTGCCGCTGTGAAATCACGGATTACGCTCTACACCGCCAGGTTCAAGAGGGCGTCGATCATCATCGGCAACGCCTTCTCCTGCTCCGTTGGCTCCCACGGGAACCCATCCACTACAAAAGGAGCACCTTCATCGACACTCGCAGCATTTGGCAGTAGCGTCGAGCGAGTCGCAAGCGTCCTGATCTACTTCGGCCTTCGTTGCAGGGCACACCCACGCGGCCGCACTAGGCGCCAGCACTGATCCATCCCTAGCCTGCCGCTGTGAAATCACGGATTACGCTCTACACCGCCTGGTTCAAGAGGGCGTCGATCATCATCGGCAACGCCGTGTCCTGCTACGTTGGCTCCCACGGGAACCCATCTACTACAAAAGGAGCACCTTCATCGACACTCGCAACATTTGGCAGTAGCGTCGAGCGAGTCGCAAGCGTCCTGATCTACTTCGGCCTTCGTTGCAGGGCACACTCACGCGGCCGCACTAAGCGCCGGCACTGATCCATCCCTAGCCTGCCGCTGTGAAATCACGGATTACGCTCTACACCGCCTGGTTCAAGAGGGCGTCGATCATCATCGGCAACGCCGTGTCCTGCTTAGTTGGCTCCCACGGGAACCCATCCACTACAAAAGGAGCACCTTTATCGAAACTCGCAGCATTTGGCAGTAGCGTCGAGCGAGTCGCAAGCGTCCTGATCTACTTCGGCCTTCGTTGCAGGGCACACCCACGCGGCCGCACTAGGCGCCGGCACTGATCCATCCCTAGCCTGCCGCTGTGAAATCACGGATTACGCTCTACACCGCCTGGTTCAAGAGGGCGTCGATCATCATGGGCAACGCCGTGTCCTGCTCAGTTGGCTCCCACGGGAACCTATCCACTACAAAAGGAGCACCTTCATCGACACTCGCAGCATTTGGCAGTAGCGTCGAGCGAGTCGCAAGCGTCCTGATAAACTTCGGCCTTCGTTGCAGGGCACACCCACGCGGCCGCACTAGGCGCCGGCACTGATCCATCCCTAGCCTGCCCTCTGTGAAATCACGGATTACGCTCTACACCGCGTGGTTCAAAAGGGCGTCGGTCATCAGCGGCAACGCCGTGTCCTCCTCCGTTGGCTCCCAAGGGAACCCATCCACTACAAAAGGAGCACCTTCATCGACACTCGCAGCATTTGGCAGTAGCGTCGAGCGAGTCGCAAGCGTCCTGATCTACTTCGGCCTTCGTTGCAGGGCACACCCACGCGGCCGCACTAGGCGCCAGCACTGATCCATCCCTAGCCTGCCGCTGTGAAATCACGGATTACGCTCTACACCACCTGGTTCAAGAGGGCGTCGATTATCATCGGCAACGCCGGGTCCTTATACGTTGGCTCCCACGGGAACCCATCTACTACAAAAGGAGCACCTTCATCGACACTCGCAACATTTGGCAGTAGCGTCCAGCGAGTCGCAAGCGTCCTGATCTACTTCGGCCTTCGATGCAGGGCACACTCACACGGCCGCACTAGGCGCCGGCACTGATCCATCCCTAGCCTGCCGCTGTGAAATCACGGATTACGCTCTACACCGCCTGGTTCAAGAGGGCGTCGATCATCATCGGCAACGCCGTGTCCTGCTTAGTTGGCTCCCACGGGAACCCATCCACTACAAAAGGAGCACCTTCATCGACACTCGCAGCATTTGGCAGTAGCGTCGAGCGAGTCGCAAGCGTCCTGATCTACTTCGGCCTACGTTGCAGGGCACACCCACTCGGCCGCACTAGGCGCCGGCACTGGTCCATCCCTAGCCTGCCGCTGTGAAATCACAGATTACGCTCTACACCGCCTGGTTCAAGAGGGCGTCGATCATCATCGGCAACGCCGTGTCCTGCTACGTTGGCTCCCACGGGAACCCCTCTACTACAAAAGGAGCACCTTCATCGACACTCGCAACATTTGGCAGTAGCGTCGAGCGAGTCGCAAGCGTCCTGATCTACTTCGGCCTTCGTTGCAGGGCACACCCACGCGGCCGCACTAGGCGCCGGCACTGATCCATCCGTAGCCTGCCGCTGTGAAATCACGGATTACGCTCTACACCGCCTGGTTCAAGAGGGCGTCGATCATCATCGGCAACGCCGTGTCCTGCTTATTTGGCTCCCACGGGAACCCATCCACTACAAAAGGAGCACCTTCATCGACACTCGCAGCATTTGGCAGTAGCGTCGAGCGAGTCGCAAGCGTCCTGATCTACTTCGGCCTTCGTTGCAGGGCACACCCACGCGGCCGCACTAGGCGCCGGCACTGATCCATCCCTAGCCTGCCGCTGTGAAATCACGGATTACGCTCTACACCGCCTGGTTCAAGAGGGCGTCGATCATCATCGGCAACGCCGTGTCCTGTTTAGTTGGCTCCCACGGGAACCCATCCACTAAAAAAGGAGCACCTTCATCGACACTCGCAGCATTTGGCAGTAGCGTCGAGCGAGTCGCAAGCGTCCTGATCTACTTCGGCCTTCGTTGCAGGGCACACCCACGCGGCCGCACTAGGCGCCAGCACTGATCCATCCCTAGCCTGCCGCTGTGAAATCACGGATTACGCTCTACACCGCCTGGTTCAAGAGGGCGTCGATCATCATCGGCAACGCCGTGTCCTGCTTAGTTGGCTCCCACGGGAACCCATCCACTACAAAAGGAGCACCTTCATCGACACTCGCAGCATTTGGCAGTAGCGTCGAGCGAGTCGCAAGCGTCCTGATCTACTTCGGCCTTCGTTGCAGGGCACACCCACGCGGCCGCACTAGGCGCCAGCACTGATCCATCCCTAGCCTGCCGCTGTGAAATCACGGATTACGCTCTACACCGCCTTGTTCAAGAGGGCGTCGGTCATCATCGGCAACGCCGCGTCCTGCTCCGTTGGCTCCCACGGGAACAAATCCACTACAAAAGGAGCACCTTCATCGACACTCGCAGCATTTGGCAGTAGCGTCGAGCGAGTCGCAAGCGTCCTGATCTACTTCGGCCTTCATTGCAGCGCACACCCACGCGGCCGCACTAGGCGCCGGCACTGATCCATCCCTAGCCTGCCGCTGTGAAATCACTGATTACGCTCTACACCGCCTGGTTCAAGAGGGCGTCGGTCATCATCGGCAACGCCGTGTCCTGCTCCGTTGGCTCCCACGGGAACAAATCCACTACAAAAGGAGCACCTTCATCGACACTCGCAGCATTTGGCAGTAGCGTCGAGCGAGTCGCAAGCGTCCTGATCTACTTCGGCCTACGTTGCAGGGCACACCCACTCGGCCGCACTAGGCGCCGGCACTGGTCCATCCCTAGCCTGCCGCTGTGAAATCACGGATTACGCTCTACACCGCCAGGTTCAAGAGGGCGTCGGTCATCATCGGCAACGCCGTGTCCTGCTCCGTTGGCTCCCACGGGAACAAATCCACTACAAAAGGAGCACCTTCATCGACACTCGCAGCATTTGGCAGTAGCGTCGAGCGAGTCGCAAGCGTCCTGATCTACTTCGGTCTTCATTGCAGGGCACACCCACGCGGCCGCACTAGGCGCCGGCACTGATCCATCCCTAGCCTGCCGCTGTGAAATCACGGATTACGCTCTACACCGCCTGGTTCAAGAGGGCGTCGATCATCATCGGCAACCCGTGTCCTGCTCAGTTGGCTCCCACGGGAACCTATCCACTACAAAAGGAGCACCTTCATCGACACTCGCAGCATTTGGCAGTAGCGTCGAGCGAGTCGCAAGCGTCCTGATCAACTTCGGCCTTCGTTGCAGGGCACACCCACGCGGCCGCACTAGGCGCCGGCACTGATCCATCCCTAGCCTGCCCTCTGTGAAATCACGGATTACGCTCTACACCGCGTGGTTCAAAAGGGCGTCGGTCATCATCGGCAACGCCGTGTCCTCCACCGTTGGCTCCCAAGGGAACCCATCCACTACAAAAGGAGCACCTTCATCGACACTCGCAGCATTTGGCAGTAGCGTCGAGCGGGTCGCAAGCGTCCTGATCTACTTCGGCCTTCGTTGCAGGGCACACCCACGCGGCCGCACTAGGCGCCAGCACTGATCCATCCCTAGCCTGCCGCTGTGAAATCACGGATTACGCTCTACACCACCTGGTTCAAGAGGGCGTCGATCATCATCGGCAACGCCGGGTCCTGATACGTTGGCTCCCACGGGAACCCATCTACTACAAAAGGAGCACCTTCATCGACACTCGCAACATTTGGCAGTAGCGTCCAGCGAGTCGCAAGCGTCCTGATCTACTTCGGCCTTCGATGCAGGGCACACTCACACGGCCGCACTAGGCGCCGGCACTGATCCATCCCTAGCCTGCCGCTGTGAAATCACGGATTACGCTCTACACCGCCTGGTTCAAGAGGGCGTCGATCATCATCGGCAACGCCGTGTCCTGCTTAGTTGGCTCCCACGGGAACCCATCCACTACAAAAGGAGCACCTTCATCGCAACTCGCAGCATTTGGCAGTAGCGTCGAGCAAGTCGCAAGCGTCCTGATCTACTTCGGCCTTCGTTGCAGGGCACACCCACGCGGCCGCACTAGGCGCCGGCACTGATCCATCCCTAGCCTGCCGCTGTGAAATCACGGATTACGCTCTACACCGCCTGGTTCAAGAGGGCGTCGGTCATCATCGGCAACGCCGTGTCCTGCTCCGTTGGCTCCCACGGGAACAAGTCCACTACAAAAGGAGCACCTTCATCGACACTCGCAGCATTTGGCAGTAGCGTCGAGCGAGTCGCAAGCGTCCTGATCTACTTCGGCCTACGTTGCAGGGCACACCCACTCGGCCGCACTAGGCGCCGGCACTGGTCCATCCCTAGCCTGCCGCTGTGAAATCACAGATTACGCTCTACACCGCCTGGTTCAAGAGGGCGTCGATCATCATCGGCAATGCCGTGTCCTGCTACGTTGGCTCCCACGGGAACCCCTCTACTACAAAAGGAGCACCTTCATCGACACTCGCAACATTTGGCAGTAGCGTCGAGCGAGTCGCAAGCGTCCTGATCTACTTCGGCCTTCGTTGCAGGGCACACCCACGCGGCCGCACTAGGCGCCAGCACTGATCCATCCCTAGCCTGCCGCTGTGAAATCACGGATTACGCTCTACACCACCTGGTTCAAGAGGGCGTCGATCATCATCGGCAACGCCGGGTCCTTATACGTTGGCTCCCACGGGAACCCATCTACTACAAAAGGAGCACCTTCATCGACACTCGCAACATTTGGCAGTAGCGTCCAGCGAGTCGCAAGCGTCCTGATCTACTTCGGCCTTCGATGCAGGGCACACTCACACGGCCGCACTAGGCGCCGGCACTGATCCATCCCTAGCCTGCCGCTGTGAAATCACGGATTACGCTCTACACCGCCTGGTTCAAGAGGGCGTCGATCATCATCGGCAACGCCGTGTCCTGCTTAGTTGGCTCCCACGGGAACCCATCCACTACAAAAGGAGCACCTTCATCGACACTCGCAGCATTTGGCAGTAGCGTCGAGCGAGTCGCAAGCGTCCTGATCTACTTCGGCCTACGTTGCAGGGCACACCCACTCGGCCGCACTAGGCGCCGGCACTGGTCCATCCCTAGCCTGCCGCTGTGAAATCACAGATTACGCTCTACACCGCCTGGTTCAAGAGGGCGTCGATCATCATCGGCAACGCCGTGTCCTGCTACGTTGGCTCCCACGGGAACCCCTCTACTACAAAAGGAGCACCTTCATCGACACTCGCAACATTTGGCAGTAGCGTCGAGCGAGTCGCAAGCGTCCTGATCTACTTCGGCCTTCGTTGCAGGGCACACCCACGCGGCCGCACTAGGCGCCGGCACTGATCCATCCGTAGCCTGCCGCTGTGAAATCACGGATTACGCTCTACACCGCCTGGTTCAAGAGGGCGTCGATCATCATCGGCAACGCCGTGTCCTGCTTATTTGGCTCCCACGGGAACCCATCCACTACAAAAGGAGCACCTTCATCGACACTCGCAGCATTTGGCAGTAGCGTCGAGCGAGTCGCAAGCGTCCTGATCTACTTCGGCCTTCGTTGCAGGGCACACCCACGCGGCCGCACTAGGCGCCGGCACTGATCCATCCCTAGCCTGCCGCTGTGAAATCACGGATTACGCTCTACACCGCCTGGTTCAAGAGGGCGTCGATCATCATCGGCAACGCCGTGTCCTGTTTAGTTGGCTCCCACGGGAACCCATCCACTACAAAAGGAGCACCTTCATCGACACTCGCAGCATTTGGCAGTAGCGTCGAGCGAGTCGCAAGCGTCCTGATCTACTTCGGCCTTCGTTGCAGGGCACACCCACGCGGCCGCACTAGGCGCCAGCACTGATCCATCCCTAGCCTGCCGCTGTGAAATCACGGATTACGCTCTACACCGCCTGGTTCAAGAGGGCGTCGATCATCATCGGCAACCCGTGTCCTGCTCAGTTGGCTCCCACGGGAACCTATCCACTACAAAAGGAGCACCTTCATCGACACTCGCAGCATTTCGCAGTAGCGTCGAGCGAGTCGCAAGCGTCCTGATCTACTTCGGCCTTCGTTGCAGGGCACACCCACGCGGCCGCACTAGGCGCCGGCACTGATCCATCCCTAGCCTGCCGCTGTGAAATCACGGATTACGCTCTACACCGCCTGGTTCAAGAGGGCGTCGATCATCATCGGCAACCCGTGTCCTGCTCAGTTGGCTCCCACGGGAACCTATCCACTACAAAAGGAGCACCTTCATCGACACTCGCAGCATTTGGCAGTAGCGTCGAGCGAGTCGCAAGCGTCCTGATCAACTTCGGCCTTCGTTGCAGGGCACACCCACGCGGCCGCACTAGGCGCCGGCACTGATCCATCCCTAGCCTGCCGCTGTGAAATCACGGATTACGCTCTACACCGCCTTGTTCAAGAGGGCGTCGGTCATCATCGGCAACGCCGCGTCCTGCTCCGTTGGCTCCCACGGGAACAAATCCACTACAAAAGGAGCACCTTCATCGACACTCGCAGCATTTGGCAGTAGCGTCGAGCGAGTCGCAAGCGTCCTGATCTACTTCGGCCTTCATTGCAGCGCACACCCACGCGGCCGCACTAGGCGCCGGCACTGATCCATCCCTAGCCTGCCGCTGTGAAATCACTGATTACGCTCTACACCGCCTGGTTCAAGAGGGCGTCGGTCATCATCGGCAACGCCGTGTCCTGCTCCGTTGGCTCCCACGGGAACAAATCCACTACAAAAGGAGCACCTTCATCGACACTCGCAGCATTTGGCAGTAGCGTCGAGCGAGTCGCAAGCGTCCTGATCTACTTCGGCCTACGTTGCAGGGCACACCCACTCGGCCGCACTAGGCGCCGGCACTGGTCCATCCCTAGCCTGCCGCTGTGAAATCACGGATTACGCTCTACACCGCCAGGTTCAAGAGGGCGTCGGTCATCATCGGCAACGCCGTGTCCTGCTCCGTTGGCTCCCACGGGAACAAATCCACTACAAAAGGAGCACCTTCATCGACACTCGCAGCATTTGGCAGTAGCGTCGAGCGAGTCGCAAGCGTCCTGATCTACTTCGGTCTTCATTGCAGGGCACACCCACGCGGCCGCACTAGGCGCCGGCACTGATCCATCCCTAGCCTGCCGCTGTGAAATCACGGATTACGCTCTACACCGCCTGGTTCAAGAGGGCGTCGATCATCATCGGCAACCCGTGTCCTGCTCAGTTGGCTCCCACGGGAACCTATCCACTACAAAAGGAGCACCTTCATCGACACTCGCAGCATTTGGCAGTAGCGTCGAGCGAGTCGCAAGCGTCCTGATCAACTTCGGCCTTCGTTGCAGGGCACACCCACGCGGCCGCACTAGGCGCCGGCACTGATCCATCCCTAGCCTGCCCTCTGTGAAATCACGGATTACGCTCTACACCGCGTGGTTCAAAAGGGCGTCGGTCATCATCGGCAACGCCGTGTCCTCCACCGTTGGCTCCCAAGGGAACCCATCCACTACAAAAGGAGCACCTTCATCGACACTCGCAGCATTTGGCAGTAGCGTCGAGCGAGTCGCAAGCGTCCTGATCTACTTCGGCCTTCGTTGCAGGGCACACCCACGCGGCCGCACTAGGCGCCAGCACTGATCCATCCCTAGCCTGCCGCTGTGAAATCACGGATTACGCTCTACACCACCTGGTTCAAGAGGGCGTCGATCATCATCGGCAACGCCGGGTCCTGATACGTTGGCTCCCACGGGAACCCATCTACTACAAAAGGAGCACCTTCATCGACACTCGCAACATTTGGCAGTAGCGTCCAGCGAGTCGCAAGCGTCCTGATCTACTTCGGCCTTCGATGCAGGGCACACTCACACGGCCGCACTAGGCGCCGGCACTGATCCATCCCTAGCCTGCCGCTGTGAAATCACGGATTACGCTCTACACCGCCTGGTTCAAGAGGGCGTCGATCATCATCGGCAACGCCGTGTCCTGCTTAGTTGGCTCCCACGGGAACCCATCCACTACAAAAGGAGCACCTTCATCGCAACTCGCAGCATTTGGCAGTAGCGTCGAGCAAGTCGCAAGCGTCCTGATCTACTTCGGCCTTCGTTGCAGGGCACACCCACGCGGCCGCACTAGGCGCCGGCACTGATCCATCCCTAGCCTGCCGCTGTGAAATCACGGATTACGCTCTACACCGCCTGGTTCAAGAGGGCGTCGGTCATCATCGGCAACGCCGTGTCCTGCTCCGTTGGCTCCCACGGGAACAAGTCCACTACAAAAGGAGCACCTTCATCGACACTCGCAGCATTTGGCAGTAGCGTCGAGCGAGTCGCAAGCGTCCTGATCTACTTCGGCCTACGTTGCAGGGCACACCCACTCGGCCGCACTAGGCGCCGGCACTGGTCCATCCCTAGCCTGCCGCTGTGAAATCACAGATTACGCTCTACACCGCCTGGTTCAAGAGGGCGTCGATCATCATCGGCAATGCCGTGTCCTGCTACGTTGGCTCCCACGGGAACCCCTCTACTACAAAAGGAGCACCTTCGTCGACACTCGCAACATTTGGCAGTAGCGTCGAGCGAGTCGCAAGCGTCCTGATCTACTTCGGCCTTCGTTGCAGGGCACACCCACGCGGCCGCACTAGGCGCCGGCACTGATCCATCCGTAGCCTGCCGCTGTGCAATCACGGATTACGCTCTACACCGCCTGGTTCAAGAGGGCGTCGATCATCATCGGCAACGCCGTGTCCTGCTTATTTGGCTCCCACGGGAACCCATCCACTACAAAAGGAGCACCTTCATCGACACTCGCAGCATTTGGCAGTAGCGTCGAGCGAGTCGCAAGCGTCCTGATCTACTTCGGCCTTCGTTGCAGGGCACACCCACGCGGCCGCACTAGGCGCCGGCACTGATCCATCCCTAGCCTGCCGCTGTGAAATCACGGATTACGCTCTACACCGCCTGGTTCAAGAGGGCGTCGATCATCATCGGCAACGCCGTGTCCTGCTTAGTTGGCTCCCACGGGAACCCATCCACTACAAAAGGAGCACCTTCATCGACACTCGCAGCATTTGGCAGTAGCGTCGAGCGAGTCGCAAGCGTCCTGATCTACTTCGGCCTTCGTTGCAGGGCACACCCACGCGGCCGCACTAGGCGCCAGCACTGATCCATCCCTAGCCTGCCGCTGTGAAATCACGGATTACGCTCTACACCGCCTGGTTCAAGAGGGCGTCGGTCATCATCGGCAACGCCGTGTCCTGCTCCGTTGGCTCCCACGGGAACAAATCCACTACAAAAGGAGCACCTTCATCGACACTCGCAGCATTTGGCAGTAGCGTCGAGCGAGTCGCAAGCGTCCTGATCTACTTCGGCCTTCATTGCAGGGCACACCCACGCGGCCGCACTAGGCGCCGGCACTGATCCATCCCTAGCCTGCCGCTGTGAAATCACTGATTACGCTCTACACCGCCTGGTTCAAGAGGGCGTCGGTCATCATCGGCAACGCCGTGTCCTGCTCCGTTGGCTCCCACGGGAACAAATCCACTACAAAAGGAGCACCTTCATCGACACTCGCAGCATTTGGCAGTAGCGTCGAGCGAGTCGCAAGCGTCCTGATCTACTTCGGCCTACGTTGCAGGGCACACCCACTCGGCCGCACTAGGCGCCGGCACTGGTCCATCCCTAGCCTGCCGCTGTGAAATCACGGATTACGCTCTACACCGCCTGGTTCAAGAGGGCGTCGATCATCATCGGCAACGCCGTGTCCTGTTACGTTGGCTCCCACGGGAACCCCCCTACTACAAAAGGAGCACCTTCATCGACACTCGCAACATTTGGCAGTAGCGTCGAGCGAGTCGCAAGCGTCCTGATCTACTTCGGCCTTCGTTGCAGGGCACACCCACGCGGCCGCACTAGGCGCCGGCACTGATCCATCCCTAGCCTGCCGCTGTGAAATCACGCATTACGCTCTACACCGCCTGGTTCAAGAGGGCGTCGATCATCATCGGCAACGCCGTGTCCTGCTTATTTGGCTCCCACGGGAACCCATCCACTACAAAAGGAGCACCTTCATCGACACTCGCAGCATTTGGCAGTAGCGTCGAGCGAGTCGCAAGCGTCCTGATCTACTTCGGCCTTCGTTGCAGGGCACACCCACGCGGCCGCAGTAGCCGCCGGCACTGATCCATCCCTAGCCTGCCGCTGTGAAATCACGGATTACGCTCTACACCGCCTGGTTCAAGAGGGCGTCGATCATCATCGGCAACGCCGTGTCCTGCTTAGTTGGCTCCCACGGGAACCCATCCACTACAAAAGGAGCACCTTCATCGACACTCGCAGCATTTGGCAGTAGCGTCGAGCGAGTCGCAAGCGTCCTGATCTACTTCGGCCTTCGTTGCAGGGCACACCCACGCGGCCGCACTAGGCGCCGGCACTGATCCATCCCTAGCCTGCCGCTGTGAAATCACTGATTACGCTCTACACCGCCTGGTTCAAGAGGGCGTCGGTCATCATCGGCAACGCCGTGTCCTGCTCCGTTGGCTCCCACGGGAACAAATCCACTACAAAAGGAGCACCTTCATCGACACTCGCAGCATTTGGCAGTAGCGTCGAGCGAGTCGCAAGCGTCCTGATCTACTTCGGCCTTCGTTGCAGGGCACACCCACGCGGCCGCACTAGGCGCCAGCACTGATCCATCCCTAGCCTGCCGCTGTGAAATCACGGATTACGCTCTACACCGCCTTGTTCAAGAGGGCGTCGGTCATCATCGGCAACGCCGCGTCCTGCTCCGTTGGCTCCCACGGGAACAAATCCACTACAAAAGGAGCACCTTCATCGACACTCGCAGCATTTGGCAGTAGCGTCGAGCGAGTCGCAAGCGTCCTGATCTACTTCGGCCTTCATTGCAGCGCACACCCACGCGGCCGCACTAGGCGCCGGCACTGATCCATCCCTAGCCTGCCGCTGTGAAATCACTGATTACGCTCTACACCGCCTGGTTCAAGAGGGCGTCGGTCATCATCGGCAACGCCGTGTCCTGCTCCGTTGGCTCCCACGGGAACAAATCCACTACAAAAGGAGCACCTTCATCGACACTCGCAGCATTTGGCAGTAGCGTCGAGCGAGTCGCAAGCGTCCTGATCTACTTCGGCCTACGTTGCAGGGCACACCCACTCGGCCGCACTAGGCGCCGGCACTGGTCCATCCCTAGCCTGCCGCTGTGAAATCACGGATTACGCTCTACACCGCCAGGTTCAAGAGGGCGTCGGTCATCATCGGCAACGCCGTGTCCTGCTCCGTTGGCTCCCACGGGAACAAATCCACTACAAAAGGAGCACCTTCATCGACACTCGCAGCATTTGGCAGTAGTGTCGAGCGAGTCGCAAGCGTCCTGATCTACTTCGGTCTTCATTGCAGGGCACACCCACGCGGCCGCACTAGGCGCCGGCACTGATCCATCCCTAGCCTGCCGCTGTGAAATCACGGATTACGCTCTACACCGCCTGGTTCAAGAGGGCGTCGATCATCATCGGCAACCCGTGTCCTGCTCAGTTGGCTCCCACGGGAACCTATCCACTACAAAAGGAGCACCTTCATCGACACTCGCAGCATTTGGCAGTAGCGTCGAGCGAGTCGCAAGCGTCCTGATCAACTTCGGCCTTCGTTGCAGGGCACACCCACGCGGCCGCACTAGGCGCCGGCACTGATCCATCCCTAGCCTGCCCTCTGTGAAATCACGGATTACGCTCTACACCGCGTGGTTCAAAAGGGCGTCGGTCATCATCGGCAACGCCGTGTCCTCCACCGTTGGCTCCCAAGGGAACCCATCCACTACAAAAGGAGCACCTTCATCGACACTCGCAGCATTTGGCAGTAGCGTCGAGCGAGTCGCAAGCGTCCTGATCTACTTCGGCCTTCGTTGCAGGGCACACCCACGCGGCCGCACTAGGCGCCAGCACTGATCCATCCCTAGCCTGCCGCTGTGAAATCACGGATTACGCTCTACACCACCTGGTTCAAGAGGGCGTCGATCATCATCGGCAACGCCGGGTCCTGATACGTTGGCTCCCACGGGAACCCATCTACTACAAAAGGAGCACCTTCATCGACACTCGCAACATTTGGCAGTAGCGTCCAGCGAGTCGCAAGCGTCCTGATCTACTTCGGCCTTCGATGCAGGGCACACTCACACGGCCGCACTAGGCGCCGGCACTGATCCATCCCTAGCCTGCCGCTGTGAAATCACGGATTACGCTCTACACCGCCTGGTTCAAGAGGGCGTCGATCATCATCGGCAACGCCGTGTCCTGCTTAGTTGGCTCCCACGGGAACCCATCCACTACAAAAGGAGCACCTTCATCGCAACTCGCAGCATTTGGCAGTAGCGTCGAGCAAGTCGCAAGCGTCCTGATCTACTTCGGCCTTCGTTGCAGGGCACACCCACGCGGCCGCACTAGGCGCCGGCACTGATCCATCCCTAGCCTGCCGCTGTGAAATCACGGATTACGCTCTACACCGCCTGGTTCAAGAGGGCGTCGGTCATCATCGGCAACGCCGTGTCCTGCTCCGTTGGCTCCCACGGGAACAAGTCCACTACAAAAGGAGCACCTTCATCGACACTCGCAGCATTTGGCAGTAGCGTCGAGCGAGTCGCAAGCGTCCTGATCTACTTCGGCCTACGTTGCAGGGCACACCCACTCGGCCGCACTAGGCGCCGGCACTGGTCCATCCCTAGCCTGCCGCTGTGAAATCACAGATTACGCTCTACACCGCCTGGTTCAAGAGGGCGTCGATCATCATCGGCAATGCCGTGTCCTGCTACGTTGGCTCCCACGGGAACCCCTCTACTACAAAAGGAGCACCTTCGTCGACACTCGCAACATTTGGCAGTAGCGTCGAGCGAGTCGCAAGCGTCCTGATCTACTTCGGCCTTCGTTGCAGGGCACACCCACGCGGCCGCACTAGGCGCCGGCACTGATCCATCCGTAGCCTGCCGCTGTGCAATCACGGATTACGCTCTACACCGCCTGGTTCAAGAGGGCGTCGATCATCATCGGCAACGCCGTGTCCTGCTTATTTGGCTCCCACGGGAACCCATCCACTACAAAAGGAGCACCTTCATCGACACTCGCAGCATTTGGCAGTAGCGTCGAGCGAGTCGCAAGCGTCCTGATCTACTTCGGCCTTCGTTGCAGGGCACACCCACGCGGCCGCACTAGGCGCCGGCACTGATCCATCCCTAGCCTGCCGCTGTGAAATCACGGATTACGCTCTACACCGCCTGGTTCAAGAGGGCGTCGATCATCATCGGCAACGCCGTGTCCTGCTTAGTTGGCTCCCACGGGAACCCATCCACTACAAAAGGAGCACCTTCATCGACACTCGCAGCATTTGGCAGTAGCGTCGAGCGAGTCGCAAGCGTCCTGATCTACTTCGGCCTTCGTTGCAGGGCACACCCACGCGGCCGCACTAGGCGCCAGCACTGATCCATCCCTAGCCTGCCGCTGTGAAATCACGGATTACGCTCTACACCGCCTGGTTCAAGAGGGCGTCGGTCATCATCGGCAACGCCGTGTCCTGCTCCGTTGGCTCCCACGGGAACAAATCCACTACAAAAGGAGCACCTTCATCGACACTCGCAGCATTTGGCAGTAGCGTCGAGCGAGTCGCAAGCGTCCTGATCTACTTCGGCCTTCATTGCAGGGCACACCCACGCGGCCGCACTAGGCGCCGGCACTGATCCATCCCTAGCCTGCCGCTGTGAAATCACTGATTACGCTCTACACCGCCTGGTTCAAGAGGGCGTCGGTCATCATCGGCAACGCCGTGTCCTGCTCCGTTGGCTCCCACGGGAACAAATCCACTACAAAAGGAGCACCTTCATCGACACTCGCAGCATTTGGCAGTAGCGTCGAGCGAGTCGCAAGCGTCCTGATCTACTTCGGCCTACGTTGCAGGGCACACCCACTCGGCCGCACTAGGCGCCGGCACTGGTCCATCCCTAGCCTGCCGCTGTGAAATCACGGATTACGCTCTACACCGCCTGGTTCAAGAGGGCGTCGATCATCATCGGCAACGCCGTGTCCTGTTACGTTGGCTCCCACGGGAACCCCCCTACTACAAAAGGAGCACCTTCATCGACACTCGCAACATTTGGCAGTAGCGTCGAGCGAGTCGCAAGCGTCCTGATCTACTTCGGCCTTCGTTGCAGGGCACACCCACGCGGCCGCACTAGGCGCCGGCACTGATCCATCCCTAGCCTGCCGCTGTGAAATCACGCATTACGCTCTACACCGCCTGGTTCAAGAGGGCGTCGATCATCATCGGCAACGCCGTGTCCTGCTTATTTGGCTCCCACGGGAACCCATCCACTACAAAAGGAGCACCTTCATCGACACTCGCAGCATTTGGCAGTAGCGTCGAGCGAGTCGCAAGCGTCCTGATCTACTTCGGCCTTCGTTGCAGGGCACACCCACGCGGCCGCAGTAGCCGCCGGCACTGATCCATCCCTAGCCTGCCGCTGTGAAATCACGGATTACGCTCTACACCGCCTGGTTCAAGAGGGCGTCGATCATCATCGGCAACGCCGTGTCCTGCTTAGTTGGCTCCCACGGGAACCCATCCACTACAAAAGGAGCACCTTCATCGACACTCGCAGCATTTGGCAGTAGCGTCGAGCGAGTCGCAAGCGTCCTGATCTACTTCGGCCTTCGTTGCAGGGCACACCCACGCGGCCGCACTAGGCGCCGGCACTGATCCATCCCTAGCCTGCCGCTGTGAAATCACGGATTACGCTCTACACCGCCTGGTTCAAGAGGGCGTCGATCATCATCGGCAACACCGTGTCCTGCTACGTTGGCTCCCACGGGAACCCATCCACTACAAAAGGAGCACCTTCATCGACACTCGCAGCATTTGGCAGTAGCTTCGAGCGAGTCGCAAGCGTCCTGATCTACTTCGGCCTTCGTTGCAGGGCACACCCACGCGGCCGCACTAGGCGCCGGCACTGATCCATCCCTAGCCTGCCGCTGTGAAATCACGGATTACGCTCTACACCGCCTGGTTCAAGAGGGCGTCGATCATCATCGGCAACGCCGTGTCCTGCTTAGTTGGCTCCCACGGGAACCCATCCACTACAAAAGGAGCACCTTCATCGACACTCGCAGCATTTGTCAGTAGCGTCGAGCGAGTCGCAAGCGTCCTGATCTACTTCGGCCTTCGTTGCAGGGCACACCCACGCGGCCGCACTAGGCGCCAGCACTGATCCATCCCTAGCCTGCCGCTGTGAAATCACGGATTACGCTCTACACCGCCTGGTTCAAGAGGGCGTCGGTCATCATCGGCAACGCCGCGTCCTGCTCCGTTGGCTCCCACGGGAACAAATCCACTACAAAAGGAGCACCTTCATCGACACTCGCAGCATTTAGCAGTAGCGTCGAGCGAGTCGCAAGCGTCCTCATCTACTTCGGCCTTCGTTGCAGGGCACACCCACGCGGCCGCACTAGGCGCCAGCACTGATCCATCCCTAGCCTGCCGCTGTGAAATCACGGATTACGCTCTACACCACCTGGTTCAAGAGGGCGTCGATCATCATCGGCAACGCCGGGTCCTGATACGTTGGCTCCCACGGGAACCCATCTACTACAAAAGGAGCACCTTCATCGACACTCGCAACATTTGGCAGTAGCGTCCAGCGAGTCGCAAGCGTCCTGATCTACTTCGGCCTTCGATGCAGGGCACACTCACACGGCCGCACTAGGCGCCGGCACTGATCCATCCCTAGCCTGCCGCTGTGAAATCACGGATTACGCTCTACACCGCCTGGTTCAAGAGGGCGTCGATCATCATCGGCAACGCCGTGTCCTGCTTAGTTGGCTCCCACGGGAACCCATCCACTACAAAAGGAGCACCTTCATCGCAACTCGCAGCATTTGGCAGTAGCGTCGAGCAAGTCGCAAGCGTCCTGATCTACTTCGGCCTTCGTTGCAGGGCACACCCACGCGGCCGCACTAGGCGCCGGCACTGATCCATCCCTAGCCTGCCGCCGTGAAATCACGGATTACGCTCTACACCGCCTGGTTCAAGAGGGCGTCGGTCATCATCGGCAACGCCGTGTCCTGCTTATTTGGCTCCCACGGGAACCCATCCACTACAAAAGGAGCACCTTCATCGACACTCGCAGCATTTGGCAGTAGCGTCGAGCGAGTCGCAAGCGTCCTGATCTACTTCGGCCTTCGTTGCAGGGCACACCCACGCGGCCGCACTAGGCGCCGGCACTGATCCATCCCTAGCCTGCCGCTGTGAAATCACGGATTACGCTCTACACCGCCTGGTTCAAGAGGGCGTCGATCATCATCGGCAACGCCGTGTCCTGCTTAGTTGGCTCCCACGGGAACCCATCCACTACAAAAGGAGCACCTTCATCGACACTCGCAGCATTTGGCAGTAGCGTCGAGCGAGTCGCAAGCGTCCTGATCTACTTCGGCCTTCGTTGCAGGGCACACCCACGCGGCCGCACTAGGCGCCAGCACTGATCCATCCCTAGCCTGCCGCTGTGAAATCACGGATTACGCTCTACACCGCCTGGTTCAAGAGGGCGTCGGTCATCATCGGCAACGCCGTGTCCTGCTCCGTTGGCTCCCACGGGAACAAATCCACTACAAAAGGAGCACCTTCATCGACACTCGCAGCATTTGGCAGTAGCGTCGAGCGAGTCGCAAGCGTCCTGATCTACTTCGGCCTTCATTGCAGGGCACACCCACGCGGCCGCACTAGGCGCCGGCACTGATCCATCCCTAGCCTGCCGCTGTGAAATCACTGATTACGCTCTACACCGCCTGGTTCAAGAGGGCGTCGGTCATCATCGGCAACTCCGTGTCCTGCTCCGTTGGCTCCCACGGGAACAAATCCACTACAAAAGGAGCACCTTCATCGACACTCGCAGCGTTTGGCAGTAGCGTCGAGCGAGTCGCAAGCGTCCTGATCTACTTCGGCCTACGTTGCAGGGCAAACCCACTCGGCCGCACTAGGCGCCGGCACTGGTCCATCCCTAGCCTGCCGCTGTGAAATCACGGATTACGCTCTACACCGCCTGGTTCAAGAGGGCGTCGATCATCATCGGCAACGCCGTGTCCTGCTACGTTGGCTCCCACGGGAACCCCCCTACTACAAAAGGAGCACCTTCATCGACACTCGCAACATTTGGCAGTAGCGTCGAGCGAGTCGCAAGCGTCCTGATCTACTTCGGTCTTCGTTGCAGGGCACACCCACGCGGCCGCACTAGGCGCCGGCACTGATCCATCCCTAGCCTGCCGCTGTGAAATCACGCATTACGCTCTACACCGCCTGGTTCAGAGGGCGTCGATCATCATCGGCAACGCCGTGTCCTGCTTATTTGGCTCCCACGGGAACCCATCCACTACAAAAGGAGCACCTTCATCGACACTCGCAGCATTTGGCAGTAGCGTCGAGCGAGTCGCAAGCGTCCTGATCTACTTCGGCCTTCGTTGCAGGGCACACCCACGCGGCCGCAGTAGCCGCCGGCACTGATCCATCCCTAGCCTGCCGCTGTGAAATCACGGATTACGCTCTACACCGCCTGGTTCAAGAGGGCGTCGATCATCATCGGCAACGCCGTGTCCTGCTTAGTTGGCTCCCACGGGAACCCATCCACTACAAAAGGAGCACCTTCATCGACACTCGCAGCATTTGGCAGTAGCGTCGAGCGAGTCGCAAGCGTCCTGATCTACTTCGGCCTTCGTTGCAGGGCACACCCACGCGGCCGCACTAGGCGCCGGCACTGATCCATCCCTAGCCTGCCGCTGTGAAATCACGGATTACGCTCTACACCGCCTGGTTCAAGAGGGCGTCGATCATCATCGGCAACACCGTGTCCTGCTACGTTGGCTCCCACGGGAACCCATCCACTACAAAAGGAGCACCTTCATCGACACTCGCAGCATTTGGCAGTAGCTTCGAGCGAGTCGCAAGCGTCCTGATCTACTTCGGCCTTCGTTGCAGGGCACACCCACGCGGCCGCACTAGGCGCCGGCACTGATCCATCCCTAGCCTGCCCGCTGTGAAATCACGGATTACGCTCTACACCGCCTGGTTCAAGAGGGCGTCGATCATCATCGGCGACGCCGTGTCCTGCTTAGTTGGCTCCCACGGGAACCCATCCACTACAAAAGGAGCACCTTCATCGACACTCGCAGCATTTGTCAGTAGCGTCGAGCGAGTCGCAAGCGTCCTGATCTACTTCGGCCTTCGTTGCAGGGCACACCCACGCGGCCGCACTAGGCGCCAGCACTGATCCATCCCTAGCCTGCCGCTGTGAAATCACGGATTACGCTCTACACCGCCTGGTTCAAGAGGGCGTCGGTCATCATCGGCAACGCCGCGTCCTGCTCCGTTGGCTCCCACGGGAACAAATCCACTACAAAAGGAGCACCTTCATCGACACTCGCAGCATTTGGCAGTAGCGTCGAGCGAGTGGCAAGCGTCCTGATCTACTTCGGCCTTCATTGCAGGGCACACCCACGCGGCCGCACTAGGCGCCGCCACTGATCCATCCCTAGCCTGCCGCTGTGAAATCACTGATTACGCTCTACACCGCCTGGTTCAAGAGGGCGTCGGTCATCATCGGCAACGCCGTGTCCTGCTCCGTTGGCTCCAACGGGAACAAATCCACTACAAAAGGAGCACCTTCATCGACACTCGCAGCATTTGGCAGTAGCGTCGAGCGAGTCGCAAGCGTCCTGATCTACTTCGGCCTACGTTGCAGGGCACACCCACTCGGCCGCACTAGGCGCCGGCACTGGTCCATCCCTAGCCTGCCGCTGTAAAATCACGGATTACGCGCTACAACCGCCTGGTTCAAGAGGGCGTCGATCATCATCGGCAACGCCGTGTCCTGCTACGTTGGCTCCCACGGGAACCCCCCTACTACAAAAGGAGCACCTTCATCGACACTCGCAACATTTGGCAGTAGCGTCGAGCGAGTCGCAAGCGTCCTGATCTACTTCGGCCTTCGTTGCAGGGCACACCCACGCGGCCGCACTAGGCGCCGGCACTGATCCATCCCTAGCCTGCCGCTGTGAAATCACGGATTACGCTCTACACCACCTGGTTCAAGAGGGCGTCGATCATCATCGGCAACGCCGTGTCCTGCTTAGTTGGCTCCCACGGGAACCCATCCACTACAAAAGGAGCACCTTCATCGAAACTCGCAGCATTTGGCAGTAGCGTCGAGCAAGTCGCAAGCGTCCTGATCTACTTCGGCCTTCGTTGCAGGGCACACCCACGCGGCCGCACTAGGCGCCGGCACTGATCCATCCCTAGCCTGCCGCTGTGAAATCACGGATTACGCTCTACACCGCCTGGTTCAAGAGGGCGTCGGTCATCATCGGCAACGCCGTGTCCTGCTCCGTTGGCTCCCACGGGAACAAGTCCACTACAAAAGGAGCACCTTCATCGACACTCGCAGCATTTGGCAGTAGCGTCGAGCGAGTCGCAAGCGTCCTGATCTACTTCGGCCTACGTTGCAGGGCACACCCACTCGGCCGCACTAGGCGCCGGCACTGGTCCATCCCTAGCCTGCCGCTGTGAAATCACAGATTACGCTCTACACCGCCTGGTTCAAGAGGGCATCGATCATCATCGGCAACGCCGTGTCCTGCTACGTTGGCTCCCACGGGAACCCCTCTACTACAAAAGGAGCACCTTCATCGACACTCGCAACATTTGGCAGTAGCGTCGAGCGAGTCGCAAGCGTCCTGATCTACTTCGGCCTTCGTTGCAGGGCACACCCACGCGGCCGCACTAGGCGCCGGCACTGATCCATCCCTAGCCTGCCGCTGTGAAATCACGGATTACGCTCTACACCGCCTGGTTCAAGAGGGCGTCGATCATCATCGGCAACGCCGTGTCCTGCTTATTTGGCTCCCACGGGAACCCATCCACTACAAAAGGAGCACCTTCATCGACACTCGCAGCATTTGGCAGTAGCGTCGAGCGAGTCGCAAGCGTCCTGATCTACTTCGGCCTTCGTTGCAGGGCACACCCACGCGGCCGCACTAGGCGCCGGCACTGATCCATCCCTAGCCTGCCGCTGTGAAATCACGGATTACGCTCTACACCGCCTGGTTCAAGAGGGCGTCGATCATCATCGGCAACGCCGTGTCCTGCTTAGTTGGCTCCCACGGGAACCCATCCACTACAAAAGGAGCACCTTCATCGACACTCGCAGCATTTGGCAGTAGCGTCGAGCGAGTCGCAAGCGTCCTGATCTACTTCGGCCTTCGTTGCAGGGCACACCCACGCGGCCGCACTAGGCGCCAGCACTGATCCATCCCTAGCCTGCCGCTGTGAAATCACGGATTACGCTCTACACCGCCTGGTTCAAGAGGGCGTCGGTCATCATCGGCAACGCCGTGTCCTGCTCCGTTGGCTCCCACGGGAACAAATCCACTACAAAAGGAGCACCTTCATCGACACTCGCAGCATTTGGCAGTAGCGTCGAGCGAGTCGCAAGCGTCCTGATCTACTTCGGCCTTCATTGCAGGGCACACCCACGCGGCCGCACTAGGCGCCGGCACTGATCCATCCCTAGCCTGCCGCTGTGAAATCACTGATTACGCTCTACACCGCCTGGTTCAAGAGGGCGTCGGTCATCATCGGCAACGCCGTGTCCTGCTCCGTTGGCTCCCACGGGAACAAATCCACTACAAAAGGAGCACCTTCATCGACACTCGCAGCATTTGGCAGTAGCGTCGAGCGAGTCGCAAGCGTCCTGATCTACTTCGGCCTTCATTGCAGGGCACACCCACTCGGCCGCACTAGGCGCCGGCACTGGTCCATCCCTAGCCTGCCGCTGTGAAATCACGGATTACGCTCTACACCGCCTGGTTCAAGAGGGCGTCGATCATCATCGGCAACGCCGTGTCCTGCTACGTTGGCTCCCACGGGAACCCCCTACTACAAAAGGAGCACCTTCATCGACACTCGCAACATTTGGCAGTAGCGTCGAGCGAGTCGCAAGCGTCCTGATCTACTTCGGCCTTCGTTGCAGGGCACACCCACGCGGCCGCACTAGGCGCCGGCACTGATCCATCCCTAGCCTGCCGCTGTGAAATCACGCATTACGCTCTACACCGCCTGGTTCAAGAGGGCGTCGATCATCATCGGCAACGCCGTGTCCTGCTTATTTGCCTCCCACGGGAACCCATCCACTACAAAAGGAGCACCTTCATCGACACTCGCAGCATTTGGCAGTAGCGTCGAGCGAGTCGCAAGCGTCCTGATCTACTTCGGCCTTCGTTGCAGGGCACACCCACGCGGCCGCAGTTGGCGCCGGCACTGATCCATCCCTAGCCTGCCGCTGTGAAATCACGGATTACGCTCTACACCGCCTGGTTCAAGAGGGCGTCGATCATCATCGGCAACGCCGTGTCCTGCTTAGTTGGCTCCCACGGGAACCCATCCACTACAAAAGGAGCACCTTCATCGACACTCGCAGCATTTGGCAGTAGCGTCGAGCGAGTCGCAAGCGTCCTGATCTACTTCGGCCTTCGTTGCAGGGCACACCCACGCGGCCGCACTAGGCGCCAGCACTGATCCATCCCTAGCCTGCCGCTGTGAAATCACGGATTATCTCTACACCGCCTGGTTCAAGAGGGCGTCGATCATCATCGGCAACGCCGTGTCCTGCTTATTTGGCTCCCACGGGAACCCATCCACTACAAAAGGAGCACCTTCATCGACACTCGCAGCATTTGGCAGTAGCGTCGAGCGAGTCGCAAGCGTCCTGATCTACTTCGGCCTTCGTTGCAGGGCACACCCACGCGGCCGCACTAGGCGCCGGCACTGATCCATCCCTAGCCTGCCGCTGTGAAATCACGGATTACGCTCTACACCGCCTGGTTCAAGAGGGCGTCGATCATCATCGACAACGCCGTGTCCTGCTTAGTTGGCTCCCACGGGAACCCATCCACTACAAAAGGAGCACCTTCATCGACACTCGCAGCATTTGGCAGTAGCGTCGAGCGAGTCGCAAGCGTCCTGATCTACTTCGGCCTTCGTTGCAGGGCACACCCACGCGGCCGCACTAGGCGCCAGCACTGATCCATCCCTAGCCTGCCGCTGTGAAATCACGGATTACGCTCTACACCGCCTGGTTCAAGAGGGCATCGGTCATCATCGGCAACGCCGTGTCCTGCTCCGTTGGCTCCCACGGGAACAAATCCACTACAAAAGGAGCACCTTCATCGACACTCGCAGCATTTGGCAGTAGCGTCCAGCGAGTCGCAAGCGTCCTGATCTACTTCGGCCTTCATTGCAGGGCACACCCACGCGGCCGCACTAGGCGCCGGCACTGATCCATCCCTAGCCTGCCGCTGTGAAATCACTGATTACGCTCTACACCGCCTGGTTCAAGAGGGCGTCGGTCATCATCGGCAACGCCGTGTCCTGCTCCGTTGGCTCCCACGGGAACAAATCCACTACAAAACGAGCACCTTCATCGACACTCGCAGCATTTGGCAGTAGCGTCGAGCGAGTCGCAAGCGTCCTGATCTACTTCGGCCTACGTTGCAGGGCACACCCACGCGGCCGCACTAGGCGCCAGCACTGATCCATCCCTAGCCTGCCGCTGTGAAATCACGGATTACGCTCTACACCGCCTGGTTCAAGAGGGCGTCGGTCATCATCGGCAACGCCGTGTCCTGCTCCGTTGGCTCCCACGGGAACAAATCCACTACAAAAGGAGCACCTTCATCGACACTCGCAGCATTTGGCAGTAGCGTCGAGCGAGTCGCAAGCGTCCTGATCTACTTCGGCCTTCATTGCAGGGCACACCCCCGCGGCCGCACTAGGCGCCGGCACTGATCCATCCCTAGCCTGCCGCTGTGAAATCACTGATTACGCTCTACACCGCCTGGTTCAAGAGGGCGTCGGTCATCATCGGCAACGCCGTGTCCTGCTCCGTTGGCTCCCACGGGAACAAGTCCACTACAAAAGGAGCACCTTCATCGACACTCGCAGCATTTGGCAGTAGCGTCGAGCGAGTCGCAAGCGTCCTGATCTACTTCGGCCTACGTTGCAGGGCACACCCACTCGGCCGCACTAGGCGCCGGCACTGGTCCATCCCTAGCCTGCCGCTGTGAAATCACAGATTACGCTCTACACCGCCTGGTTCAAGAGGGCGTCGATCATCATCGGCAACGCCGTGTCCTGCTACGTTGGCTCCCACGGGAACCCCTCTACTACAAAAGGAGCACCTTCATCGACACTCGCAACATTTGGCAGTAGCGTCGAGCGAGTCGCAAGCGTCCTGATCTACTTCGGCCTTCGTTGCAGGGCACACCCACGCGGCCGCACTAGGCGCCGGCACTGATCCATCCGTAGCCTGCCGCTGTGAAATCACGGATTACGCTCTACACCGCCTGGTTCAAGAGGGCGTCGATCATCATCGGCAACGCCGTGTCCTGCTTATTTGGCTCCCACGGGAACCCATCCACTACAAAAGGAGCACCTTCATCGACACTCGCAGCATTTGGCAGTAGCGTCGAGCGAGTCGCAAGCGTCCTGATCTACTTCGGCCTTCGTTGCAGGGCACACCCACGCGGCCGCACTAGGCGCCGGCACTGATCCATCCCTAGCCTGCCGCTGTGAAATCACGGATTACGCTCTACACCGCCTGTTTCAAGAGGGCGTCGATCATCATCGGCAACGCCGTGTCCTGCTTAGTTGGCTCCCACGGGAACCCATCCACTACAAAAGGAGCACCTTCATCGACACTCGCAGCATTTGGCAGTAGCGTCGAGCGAGTCGCAAGCGTCCTGATCTACTTCGGCCTTCGTTGCAGGGCACACCCACGCGGCCGCACTAGGCGCCAGCACTGATCCATCCCTAGCCTGCCGCTGTGAAATCACGGATTACGCTCTACACCGCCTGGTTCAAGAGGGCGTCGGTCATCATCGGCAACGCCGTGTCCTGCTCCGTTGGCTCCCACGGGAACAAATCCACTACAAAAGGAGCACCTTCATCGACACTCGCAGCATTTGGCAGTAGCGTCGAGCGAGTCGCAAGCGTCCTGATCTACTTCGGCCTTCATTGCAGGGCACACCCACGCGGCCGCACTAGGCGCCGGCACTGATCCATCCCTAGCCTGCCGCTGTGAAATCACTGATTACGCTCTACACCGCCTGGTTCAAGAGGGCGTCGGTCATCATCGGCAACGCCGTGTCCTGCTCCGTTGGCTCCCACGGGAACAAATCCACTACAAAAGGAGCACCTTCATCGACACTCGCAGCATTTGGCAGTAGCGTCGAGCGAGTCGCAAGCGTCCTGATCTACTTCGGCCTACGTTGCAGGGCACACCCACTCGGCCGCACTAGGCGCCGGCACTGGTCCATCCCTAGCCTGCCGCTGTGAAATCACGGATTACGCTCTACACCGCCTGGTTCAAAAGGGCGTCGATCATCATCGGCAACGCCGTGTCCTGCTTATTTGGCTCCCACGGGAACCCATCCACTACAAAAGGAGCACCTTCATCGACACTCGCAGCATTTGGCAGTAGCGTCGAGTGAGTCGCAAGCGTCCTGATCTACTTCGGCCTTCGTTGCAGGGCACACCCACGCGGCCGCACTAGGCGCCGGCACTGATCCATCCCTAGCCTGCCGCTGTGAAATCACGCATTACGCTCTACACCGCCTGGTTCAAGAGGGCGTCGATCATCATCGGCAACGCCGTGTCCTGCTTATTTGGCTCCCACGGGAACCCATCCACTACAAAAGGAGCACCTTCATCGACACTCGCAGCATTTGGCAGTAGCGTCGAGCGAGTCGCAAGCGTCCTGATCTACTTCGGCCTTCGTTACAGGGCACACCCACGCGGCCGCAGTAGGCGCCGGCACTGATCCATCCCTAGCCTGCCGCTGTGAAATCACGGATTACGCTCTACACCGCCTGGTTCAAGAGGGCGTCGATCATCATCGGCAACGCCGTGTCCTGCTTAGTTGGCTCCCACGGGAACCCATCCACTACAAAAGGAGCACCTTCATCGACACTCGCAGCATTTGGCAGTAGCGTCGAGCGAGTCGCAAGCGTCCTGATCTACTTCGGCCTTCGTTGCAGGGCACACCCACGCGGCCGCACTAGGCGCCGGCACTGATCCATCCCTAGCCTGCCGCTGTGAAATCACGGATTACGCTCTACACCGCCTGGATCAAGAGGGCGTCGATCATCATCGGCAACACTGTGTCCTGCTACGTTGGCTCCCACGGGAACCCATCCACTACAAAAGGAGCACCTTCATCGACACTCGCAGCATTTGGCAGTAGCTTCGAGCGAGTCGCAAGCGTCCTGATCTACGTCGGCCTTCGTTGCAGGGCACACCCACGCGGCCGCACTAGGCGCCGGCACTGATCCATCCCTAGCCTGCCGCTGTGAAATCACGGATTACGCTCTACACCGCCTGGTTCAAGAGGGCGTCGATCATCATCGGCAACGCCGTGTCCTGCTTAGTTGGCTCCCACGGGAACCCATCCACTACAAAAGGAGCACCTTCATCGACACTCGCAGCATTTGTCAGTAGCGTCGAGCGAGTCGCAAGCGTCCTGATCTACTTCGGCCTTCGTTGCAGGGCACACCCACGCGGCCGCACAAGGCGCCAGCACTGATCCATCCCTAGCCTGCCGCTGTGAAATCACGGATTACGCTCTACACCGCCTGGTTCAAGAGGGCGTCGGTCATCATCGGCAACGCCGCGTCCTGCTCCGTTGGCTCCCACGGGAACAAATCCACTACAAAAGGAGCACCTTCATCGACACTCGCAGCATTTGGCAGTAGCGTCGAGCGAGTCGCAAGCGTCCTGATCTACTTCGGCCTTCATTGCAGGGCACACCCACGCGGCCGCACTAGGCGCCGCCACTGATCCATCCCTAGCCTGCCGCTGTGAAATCACTGATTACGCTCTACACCGCCTGGTTCAAGAAGGCGTCGGTCATCATCGGCAACGCCGTGTCCTCCTCCGTTGGCTCCAACGGGAACAAATCAACTACAAAAGGAGCACCTTCATCGACACTCGCAGCATTTGGCAGTAGCGTCGAGCGAGTCGCAAGCGTCCTGATCTACTTCGGTCTACGTTGCAGGGCACACCCACTCGGCCGCACTAGGCGCAGGCACTGGTCCATCCCTAGCCTGCCGCTGTAAAATCACGGATTACGCTCTACACCGCCTGGTTCAAGAGGGCGTCGATCATCATCGGCAACGCCGTGTCCTGCTACGTTGGCTCCCACGGGAACCCCCCTACTACAAAAGGAGCACCTTCATCGACACTCGCAACATTTGGCAGTAGCGTCGAGCGAGTCGCAAGCGTCCTGATCTACTTCGGCCTTCGTTGCAGGGCACACCCACGCGGCCGCACTAGGCGCCGGCACTGATCCATCCCTAGCCTGCCGCTGTGAAATCACGGATTACGCTCTACACCACCTGGTTCAAGAGGGCGTCGATCATCATCGGCAACGCCGTGTCCTGCTTAGTTGGCTCCCAAGGGAACCCATCCACTACAAAAGGAGCACCTTCATCGAAACTCGCAGCATTTGGCAGTAGCGTCGAGCAAGTCGCAAGCGTCCTGGTCTACTTCGGCCTTCGTTGCAGGGCACACCCACGCGGCCGCACTAGGCGCCGGCACTGATCCATCCCTAGCCTGCCGCTGTGAAATCACGGATTACGCTCTACACCGCCTGGTTCAAGAGGGCGTCGGTCATCATCGGCAACGCCGTGTCCTGCTCCGTTGGCTCCCACGGGAACAAGTCCACTACAAAAGGAGCACCTTCATCGACACTCGCAGCATTTGGCAGTAGCGTCGAGCGAGTCGCAAGCGTCCTGATCTACTTCGGCCTACGTAGCAGGGCACACCCACTCGGCCGCACTAGGCGCCGGCACTGGTCCATCCCTAGCCTGCCGCTGTGAAATCACAGATTACGCTCTACACCGCCTGGTTCAAGAGGGCGTCGATCATCATCGGCAACGCCGTGTCCTGCTACGTTGGCTCCCACGGGAACCCCTCTACTACAAAAGGAGCACCTTCATCGACACTCGCAACATTTGGCAGTAGCGTCGAGCGAGTCGCAAGCGTCCTGATCTACTTCGGCCTTCGTTGCAGGGCACACCCACGCGGCCGCACTAGGCGCCGGCACTGATCCATCCCTAGCCTGCCGCTGTGAAATCACGGATTACGCTCTACACCGCCTGGTTCAAGAGGGCGTCGATCATCATCGGCAACGCCGTGTCCTGCTTATTTGGCTCCCACGGGAACCCATCCACTACAAAAGGAGCACCTTCATCGACACTCGCAGCATTTGGCAGTAGCGTCGAGCGAGTCGCAAGCGTCCTGATCTACTTCGGCCTTCGTTGCAGGGCACACCCACGCGGCCGCACTAGGCGCCGGCACTGATCCATCCCTAGCCTGCCGCTGTGAAATCACGGATTACGCTCTACACCGCCTGGTTCAAGAGGGCGTCGATCATCATCGGCAACGCCGTGTCCTGCTTAGTTGGCTCCCACGGGAACCCATCCACTACAAAAGGAGCACCTTCATCGACACTCGCAGCATTTGGCAGTAGCGTCGAGCGAGTCGCAAGCGTCCTGATCTACTTCGGCCTTCGTTGCAGGGCACACCCACGCGGCCGCACTAGGCGCCAGCACTGATCCATCCCTAGCCTGCCGCTGTGAAATCACGGATTACGCTCTACACCGCCTGGTTCAAGAGGGCGTCGGTCATCATCGGCAACGCCGTGTCCTGCTCCGTTGGCTCCCACGGGAACAAATCCACTACAAAAGGAGCACCTTCATCGACACTCGCAGCATTTGGCAGTAGCGTCGAGCGAGTCGCAAGCGTCCTGATCTACTTCGGCCTTCATTGCAGGGCACACCCACGCGGCCGCACTAGGCGCCGGCACTGATCCATCCCTAGCCTGCCGCTGTGAAATCACTGATTACGCTCTACACCGCCTGGTTCAAGAGGGCGTCGGTCATCATCGGCAACGCCGTGTCCTGCTCCGTTGGCTCCCACGGGAACAAATCCACTACAAAAGGAGCACCTTCATCGACACTCGCAGCATTTGGCAGTAGCGTCGAGCGAGTCGCAAGCGTCCTGATCTACTTCGGCCTACGTTGCAGGGCACACCCACTCGGCCGCACTAGGCGCCGGCACTGGTCCATCCCTAGCCTGCCGCTGTGAAATCACGGATTACGCTCTACACCGCCTGGTTCAAGAGGGCGTCGATCATCATCGGCAACGCCGTGTCCTGCTACGTTGGCTCCCACGGGAACCCCCCTACTACAAAAGGAGCACCTTCATCGACACTCACAACATTTGGCAGTAGCGTCGAGCGAGTCGCAAGCGTCCTGATCTACTTCGGCCTTCGTTGCAGGGCACACCCACGCGGCCGCACTAGGCGCCGGCACTGATCCATCCCTAGCCTGCCGCTGTGAAATCACGCATTACGCTCTACACCGCCTGGTTCAAGAGGGCGTCGATCATCATCGGCAACGCCGTGTCCTGCTTATTTGCCTCCCACGGGAACCCATCCACTACAAAAGGAGCACCTTCATCGACACTCGCAGCATTTGGCAGTAGCGTCGAGCGAGTCGCAAGCGTCCTGATCTACTTCGGCCTTCGTTGCAGGGCACACCCACGCGGCCGCAGTTGGCGCCGGCACTGATCCATCCCTAGCCTGCCGCTGTGAAATCACGGATTACGCTCTACACCGCCTGGTTCAAGAGGGCGTCGATCATCATCGGCAACGCCGTGTCCTGCTTAGTTGGCTCCCACGGGAACCCATCCACTACAAAAGGAGCACCTTCATCGACACTCGCAGCATTTGGCAGTAGCGTCGAGCGAGTCGCAGGCGTCCTGATCTACTTCGGCCTTCGTTCTAGGGCACACCCACGCGGCCGCACTAGGCGCCGGCACTGATCCATCCCTAGCCTGCCGCCGTGAAATCACGGATTACGCTCTACACCGCCTGGTTCAAGAGGGCGTCGATCATCATCGGCAACACCGTGTCCTGCTACGTTGGCTCCCACGGGAACCCATCCACTACAAAAGGAGCACCTTCATCGACACTCGCAGCATTTGGCAGTAGCTTCGAGCGAGTCGCAAGCGTCCTGACCTACTTCGGCCTTCGTTGCAGGGCACACCCACGCGGCCGCACTAGGCGCCGGCACTGATCCATCCCTAGCCTGCCGCTGTGAAATCACGGATTACGCTCTACACCGCCTGGTTCAAGAGGGCGTCGATCATCATCGGCAACGCCGTGTCCTGCTTAGTTGGCTCCCACGGGAACCCATCCACTACAAAAGGAGCACCTTCATCGACACTCGCAGCATTTGGCAGTAGCGTCGAGCGAGTCGCAAGCGTCCTGATCTACTTCGGCCTTCGTTGCAGGGCACACCCACGCGGCCGCACTAGGCGCCAGCACTGATCCATCCCTAGCCTGCCGCTGTGAAATCACGGATTATCTCTACACCGCCTGGTTCAAGAGGGCGTCGATCATCATCGGCAACGCCGTGTCCTGCTTATTTGGCTCCCACGGGAACCCATCCACTACAAAAGGAGCACCTTCATCGACACTCGCAGCATTTGGCAGTAGCGTCGAGCGAGTCGCAAGCGTCCTGATCTACTTCGGCCTCCGTTGCAGGGCACACCCACGCGGCCGCACTAGGCGCCGGCACTGATCCATCCATAGCCTGCCGCTGTGAAATCACGGATTACGCTCTACACCGCCTGGTTCAAGAGGGCGTCGATCATCATCGACAACGCCGTGTCCTGCTTAGTTGGCTCCCACGGGAACCCATCCACTACAAAAGGAGCACCTTCATCGACACTCGCAGCATTTGGCAGTAGCGTCGAGCGAGTCGCAAGCGTCCTGATCTACTTCGGCCTTCGTTGCAGGGCACACCCACGCGGCCGCACTAGGCGCCAGCACTGATCCATCCCTAGCCTGCCGCTGTGAAATCACGGATTACGCTCTACACCGCCTGGTTCAAGAGGGCGTCGGTCATCATCGGCAACGCCGTGTCCTGCTCCGTTGGCTCCCACGGGAACAAATCCACTACAAAAGGAGCACCTTCATCGACACTCGCAGCATTTGGCAGTAGCGTCGAGCGAGTCGCAAGCGTCCTGATCTACTTCGGCCTTCATTGCAGGGCACACCCACGCGGCCGCACTAGGCGCCGGCACTGATCCATCCCTAGCCTGCCGCTGTGAAATCACTGATTACGCTCTAAACCGCCTGGTTCAAGAGGGCGTCGGTCATCATCGGCAACGCCGTGTCCTGCTCCGTTGGCTCCCACGGGAACAAATCCACTACAAAACGAGCACCTTCATCGACACTCGCAGCATTTGGCAGTAGCGTCGAGCGAGTCGCAAGCGTCCTGATCTACTTCGGCCTACGTTGCAGGGCACACCCACGCGGCCGCACTAGGCGCCAGCACTGATCCATCCCTAGCCTGCCGCTGTGAAATCACGGATTACGCTCTACACCGCCTGGTTCAAGAGGGCGTCGGTCATCATCGGCAACGCCGTGTCCTGCTCCGTTGGCTCCCACGGGAACAAATCCACTACAAAAGGAGCACCTTCATCGACACTCGCAGCATTTGGCAGTAGCGTCGAGCGAGTCGCAAGCGTCCTGATCTACTTAGGCCTTCATTGCAGGGCACACCCACGCGGCCGCACTAGGCGCCGGCACTGATCCATCCCTAGCCTGCCGCTGTGAAATCACTGATTACGCTCTACACCGCCTGGTTCAAGAGGGCGTCGGTCATCATCGGCAACGCCGTGTCCTGCTCCGTTGGCTCCCACGGGAACAAATCCACTACAAAACGAGCACCTTCATCGACACTAGCAGCATTTGGCAGTAGCGTCGAGCGAGTCGCAAGCGTCCTGATCTACTTCGGCCTACGTAGCAGGGCACACCCACTCGGCCGCACTAGGCGCAGGCACTGGTCCATCCCTAGCCTGCCGCTGTGAAATCACGGATTACGCTCTACACCGCCTGGTTCAAGATGGCGTCGATCATCATCGGCAACGCCCTGTCCTGCTACGTTGGCTCCCACGGGAACCCCCCTACTACAAAAGGAGCACCTTCATCGACACTCGCAGCATTTGGCAGTAGCGTCGAGCGAGTCGCAAGCGTCCTGATCTACTTCGGCCTTCGTTGCAGGGCACACCCACGCGGCCGCACTAGGCGCCGGCACTGATCCATCCCTAGCCTGCCGCTGTGAAATCACGGATTACGCTCTACACCGCCTGGTTCAAGAGGGCGTCGATCATCATCGGCAACGCCGTGTCCTGCTTAGTTGGCTCCCACGGGAACCCATCCACTACAAAAGGAGCACCTTCATCGACACTCGCAGCATTTGGCAGTAGCGTCGAGCGAGTCGCAAGCGTCCTGATCTACTTCGGCCTTCGTTGCAGGGCACACCCACGCGGCCGCACTAGGCGCCAGCACTGATCCATCCCTAGCCTGCCGCTGTGAAATCACGGATTACGCTCTACACCGCCTGGTTCAAGAGGGCGTCGGTCATCATCGGCAACGCCGTGTCCTGCTCCGTTGGCTCCCACGGGAACAAATCCACTACAAAAGGAGCACCTTCATCGACACTCGCAGCATTTGGCAGTAGCGTCGAGCGAGTCGCAAGCGTCCTGATCTACTTCGGCCTTCATTGCAGGGCACACCCACGCGGCCGCACTAGGCGCCGGCACTGATCCATCCCTAGCCTGCCGCTGTGAAATCACTGATTACGCTCTACACCGCCTGGTTCAAGAGGGCGTCGGTCATCATCGGCAACGCCGTGTCCTGCTCCGTTGGCTCCCACGGGAACAAATCCACTACAAAAGGAGCACCTTCATCGACACTCGCAGCATTTGGCAGTAGCGTCGAGCGAGTCGCAAGCGTCCTGATCTACTTCGGCCTACGTTGCAGGGCACACCCACTCGGCCGCACTAGGCGCCGGCACTGGTCCATCCCTAGCCTGCCGCTGTGAAATCACGGATTACGCTCTACGCCGCCTGGTTCAAGAGGGCGTCGATCATCATCGGCAACGCCGTGTCCTGCTACGTTGGCTCCCACGGGAACCCCCCTACTACAAAAGGAGCACCTTCATCGACACTCGCAACATTTGGCAGTAGCGTCGAGCGAGTCGCAAGCGTCCTGATCTACTTCGGCCTTCGTTGCAGGGCACACCCACGCGGCCGCACTAGGCGCCGGCACTGATCCATCCCTAGCCTGCCGCTGTGAAATCACGGATTACGCTCTACACCACCTGGTTCAAGAGGGCGTCGATCATCATCGGCAACGCCGTGTCCTGCTTAGTTGGCTCCCAAGGGAACCCATCCACTACAAAAGGAGCACCTTCATCGAAACTCGCAGCATTTGGCAGTAGCGTCGAGCAAGTCGCAAGCGTCCTGATCTACTTCGGCCTTCGTTGCAGGGCACACCCACGCGGCCGCACTAGGCGCCGGCACTGATCCATCCCTAGCCTGCCGCTGTGAAATCACGGATTACGCTCTACACCGCCTGGTTCAAGAGGGCGTCGATCATCATCGGCAACGCCGTGTCCTGCTACGTTGGCTCCCACGGGAACCCCTCTACTACAAAAGGAGCACCTTCATCGACACTCGCAACATTTGGCAGTAGCGTCGAGCGAGTCGCAAGCGTCCTGATCTACTTCGGCCTTCGTTGCAGGGCACACCCACGCGGCCGCACTAGGCGCCGGCACTGATCCATCCCTAGCCTGCCGCTGTGAAATCACGGATTACGCTCTACACCGCCTGGTTCAAGAGGGCGTCGATCATCATCGGCAACGCCGTGTCCTGCTTATTTGGCTCCCACGGGAACCCATCCACTACAAAAGGAGCACCTTCATCGACACTCGCAGCATTTGGCAGTAGCGTCGAGCGAGTCGCAAGCGTCCTGATCTACTTCGGCCTTCGTTGCAGGGCACACCCACGCGGCCGCACTAGGCGCCGGCACTGATCCATCCCTAGCCTGCCGCTGTGAAATCACGGATTACGCTCTACACCGCCTGGTTCAAGAGGGCGTCGATCATCATCGGCAACGCCGTGTCCTGCTTAGTTGGCTCCCACGGGAACCCATCCACTACAAAAGGAGCACCTTCATCGACACTCGCAGCATTTGGCAGTAGCGTCGAGCGAGTCGCAAGCGTCCTGATCTACTTCGGCCTTCGTTGCAGGGCACACCCACGCGGCCGCACTAGGCGCCAGCACTGATCCATCCCTAGCCTGCCGCTGTGAAATCACGGATTACGCTCTACACCGCCTGGTTCAAGAGGGCGTCGATCATCATCGGCAACACCGTGTCCTGCTCCGTTGGCTCCCACGGGAACAAATCCACTACAAAAGGAGCACCTTCATCGACACTCGCAGCATTTGGCAGTAGCGTCGAGCGAGTCGCAAGCGTCCTGATCTACTTCGGCCTTCGTTGCAGGGCACACCCACGCGGCCGCACTAGGCGCCAGCACTGATCCATCCCTAGCCTGCCGCTGTGAAATCACGGATTACGCTCTACACCGCCTGGTTCAAGAGGGCGTCGGTCATCATCGGCAACGCCGTGTCCTGCTCCGTTGGCTCCCACGGGAACAAATCCACTACAAAAGGAGCACCTTCATCGACACTCGCAGCATTTGGCAGTAGCGTCGAGCGAGTCGCAAGCGTCCTGATCTACTTCGGCCTTCATTGCAGGGCACACCCACGCGGCCGCACTAGGCGCCGGCACTGATCCATCCCTAGCCTGCCGCTGTGAAATCACTGATTACGCTCTACACCGCCTGGTTCAAGAGGGCGTCGGTCATCATCGGCAACGCCGTGTCCTGCTCCGTTGGCTCCCACGGGAACAAATCCACTACAAAAGGAGCACCTTCATCGACACTCGCAGCATTTGGCAGTAGCGTCGAGCGAGTCGCAAGCGTCCTGATCTACTTCGGCCTACGTTGCAGGGCACACCCACTCGGCCGCACTAGGCGCCGGCACTGGTCCATCCCTAGCCTGCCGCTGTGAAATCACGGATTACGCTCTACACCGCCTGGTTCAAGAGGGCGTCGATCATCATCGGCAACGCCGTGTCCTGCTACGTTGGCTCCCACGGGAACCCCCCTACTACAAAAGGAGCACCTTCATCGACACTCACAACATTTGGCAGTAGCGTCGAGCGAGTCGCAAGCGTCCTGATCTACTTCGGCCTTCGTTGCAGGGCACACCCACGCGGCCGCACTAGGCGCCGGCACTGATCCATCCCTAGCCTGCCGCTGTGAAATCACGCATTACGCTCTACACCGCCTGGTTCAAGAGGGCGTCGATCATCATCGGCAACGCCGTGTCCTGCTTATTTGCCTCCCACGGGAACCCATCCACTACAAAAGGAGCACCTTCATCGACACTCGCAGCATTTGGCAGTAGCGTCGAGCGAGTCGCAAGCGTCCTGATCTACTTCGGCCTTCGTTGCAGGGCACACCCACGCGGCCGCAGTTGGCGCCGGCACTGATCCATCCCTAGCCTGCCGCTGTGAAATCACGGATTACGCTCTACACCGCCTGGTTCAAGAGGGCGTCGATCATCATCGGCAACGCCGTGTCCTGCTTAGTTGGCTCCCACGGGAACCCATCCACTACAAAAGGAGCACCTTCATCGACACTCGCAGCATTTGGCAGTAGCGTCGAGCGAGTCGCAAGCGTCCTGATCTACTTCGGCCTTCGTTCTAGGGCACACCCACGCGGCCGCACTAGGCGCCGGCACTGATCCATCCCTAGCCTGCCGCCGTGAAATCACGGATTACGCTCTACACCGCCTGGTTCAAGAGGGCGTCGATCATCATCGGCAACACCGTGTCCTGCTACGTTGGCTCCCACGGGAACCCATCCACTACAAAAGGAGCACCTTCATCGACACTCGCAGCATTTGGCAGTAGCTTCGAGCGAGTCGCAAGCGTCCTGACCTACTTCGGCCTTCGTTGCAGGGCACACCCACGCGGCCGCACTAGGCGCCGGCACTGACCCATCCCTAGCCTGCCGCTGTGAAATCACGGATTACGCTCTACACCGCCTGGTTCAAGAGGGCGTCGATCATCATCGGCAACGCCGTGTCCTGCTTAGTTGGCTCCCACGGGAACCCATCCACTACAAAAGGAGCACCTTCATCGACACTCGCAGCATTTGGCAGTAGCGTCGAGCGAGTCGCAAGCGTCCTGATCTACTTCGGCCTTCGTTGCAGGGCACACCCACGCGGCCGCACTAGGCGCCAGCACTGATCCATCCCTAGCCTGCCGCTGTGAAATCACGGATTATCTCTACACCGCCTGGTTCAAGAGGGCGTCGATCATCATCGGCAACGCCGTGTCCTGCTTATTTGGCTCCCACGGGAACCCATCCACTACAAAAGGAGCACCTTCATCGACACTCGCAGCATTTGGCAGTAGCGTCGAGCGAGTCGCAAGCGTCCTGATCTACTTCGGCCTCCGTTGCAGGGCACACCCACGCGGCCGCACTAGGCGCCGGCACTGATCCATCCATAGCCTGCCGCTGTGAAATCACGGATTACGCTCTACACCGCCTGGTTCAAGAGGGCGTCGATCATCATCGACAACGCCGTGTCCTGCTTAGTTGGCTCCCACGGGAACCCATCCACTACAAAAGGAGCACCTTCATCGACACTCGCAGCATTTGGCAGTAGCGTCGAGCGAGTCGCAAGCGTCCTGATCTACTTCGGCCTTCGTTGCAGGGCACACCCACGCGGCCGCACTAGGCGCCAGCACTGATCCATCCCTAGCCTGCCGCTGTGAAATCACGGATTACGCTCTACACCGCCTGGTTCAAGAGGGCGTCGGTCATCATCGGCAACGCCGTGTCCTGCTCCGTTGGCTCCCACGGGAACAAATCCACTACAAAAGGAGCACCTTCATCGACACTCGCAGCATTTGGCAGTAGCGTCGAGCGAGTCGCAAGCGTCCTGATCTACTTCGGCCTTCATTGCAGGGCACACCCACGCGGCCGCACTAGGCGCCGGCACTGATCCATCCCTAGCCTGCCGCTGTGAAATCACTGATTACGCTCTAAACCGCCTGGTTCAAGAGGGCGTCGGTCATCATCGGCAACGCCGTGTCCTGCTTATTTGCCTCCCACGGGAACCCATCCACTACAAAAGGAGCACCTTCATCGACACTCGCAGCATTTGGCAGTAGCGTCGAGCGAGTCGCAAGCGTCCTGATCTACTTCGGCCTTCGTTGCAGGGCACACCCACGCGGCCGCAGTTGGCGCCGGCACTGATCCATCCCTAGCCTGCCGCTGTGAAATCACGGATTACGCTCTACACCGCCTGGTTCAAGAGGGCGTCGATCATCATCGGCAACGCCGTGTCCTGCTTAGTTGGCTCCCACGGGAACCCATCCACTACAAAAGGAGCACCTTCATCGACACTCGCAGCATTTGGCAGTAGCGTCGAGCGAGTCGCAAGCGTCCTGATCTACTTCGGCCTTCGTTCTAGGGCACACCCACGCGGCCGCACTAGGCGCCGGCACTGATCCATCCCTAGCCTGCCGCCGTGAAATCACGGATTACGCTCTACACCGCCTGGTTCAAGAGGGCGTCGATCATCATCGGCAACACCGTGTCCTGCTACGTTGGCTCCCACGGGAACCCATCCACTACAAAAGGAGCACCTTCATCGACACTCGCAGCATTTGGCAGTAGCTTCGAGCGAGTCGCAAGCGTCCTGACCTACTTCGGCCTTCGTTGCAGGGCACACCCACGCGGCCGCACTAGGCGCCGGCACTGACCCATCCCTAGCCTGCCGCTGTGAAATCACGGATTACGCTCTACACCGCCTGGTTCAAGAGGGCGTCGATCATCATCGGCAACGCCGTGTCCTGCTTAGTTGGCTCCCACGGGAACCCATCCACTACAAAAGGAGCACCTTCATCGACACTCGCAGCATTTGGCAGTAGCGTCGAGCGAGTCGCAAGCGTCCTGATCTACTTCGGCCTTCGTTGCAGGGCACACCCACGCGGCCGCACTAGGCGCCAGCACTGATCCATCCCTAGCCTGCCGCTGTGAAATCACGGATTATCTCTACACCGCCTGGTTCAAGAGGGCGTCGATCATCATCGGCAACGCCGTGTCCTGCTTATTTGGCTCCCACGGGAACCCATCCACTACAAAAGGAGCACCTTCATCGACACTCGCAGCATTTGGCAGTAGCGTCGAGCGAGTCGCAAGCGTCCTGATCTACTTCGGCCTCCGTTGCAGGGCACACCCACGCGGCCGCACTAGGCGCCGGCACTGATCCATCCATAGCCTGCCGCTGTGAAATCACGGATTACGCTCTACACCGCCTGGTTCAAGAGGGCGTCGATCATCATCGACAACGCCGTGTCCTGCTTAGTTGGCTCCCACGGGAACCCATCCACTACAAAAGGAGCACCTTCATCGACACTCGCAGCATTTGGCAGTAGCGTCGAGCGAGTCGCAAGCGTCCTGATCTACTTCGGCCTTCGTTGCAGGGCACACCCACGCGGCCGCACTAGGCGCCAGCACTGATCCATCCCTAGCCTGCCGCTGTGAAATCACGGATTACGCTCTACACCGCCTGGTTCAAGAGGGCGTCGGTCATCATCGGCAACGCCGTGTCCTGCTCCGTTGGCTCCCACGGGAACAAATCCACTACAAAAGGAGCACCTTCATCGACACTCGCAGCATTTGGCAGTAGCGTCGAGCGAGTCGCAAGCGTCCTGATCTACTTCGGCCTTCATTGCAGGGCACACCCACGCGGCCGCACTAGGCGCCGGCACTGATCCATCCCTAGCCTGCCGCTGTGAAATCACTGATTACGCTCTAAACCGCCTGGTTCAAGAGGGCGTCGGTCATCATCGGCAACGCCGTGTCCTGCTCCGTTGGCTCCCACGGGAACAAATCCACTACAAAACGAGCACCTTCATCGACACTCGCAGCATTTGGCAGTAGCGTCGAGCGAGTCGCAAGCGTCCTGATCTACTTCGGCCTACGTTGCAGGGCACACCCACGCGGCCGCACTAGGCGCCAGCACTGATCCATCCCTAGCCTGCCGCTGTGAAATCACGGATTACGCTCTACACCGCCTGGTTCAAGAGGGCGTCGGTCATCATCGGCAACGCCGTGTCCTGCTCCGTTGGCTCCCACGGGAACAAATCCACTCCAAAAGGAGCACCTTCATCGACACTCGCAGCATTTGGCAGTAGCGTCGAGCGAGTCGCAAGCGTCCTGATCTACTTAGGCCTTCATTGCAGGGCACACCCACGCGGCCGCACTAGGCGCCGGCACTGATCCATCCCTAGCCTGCCGCTGTGAAATCACTGATTACGCTCTACACCGCCTGGTTCAAGAGGGCGTCGGTCATCATCGGCAACGCCGTGTCCTGCTCCGTTGGCTCCCACGGGAACAAATCCACTACAAAACGAGCACCTTCATCGACACTAGCAGCATTTGGCAGTAGCGTCGAGCGAGTCGCAAGCGTCCTGATCTACTTCGGCCTACGTAGCAGGGCACACCCACTCGGCCGCACTAGGCGCAGGCACTGGTCCATCCCTAGCCTGCCGCTGTGAAATCACGGATTACGCTCTACACCGCCTGGTTCAAGATGGCGTCGATCATCATCGGCAACGCCGTGTCCTGCTACGTTGGCTCCCACGGGAACCCCCCTACTACAAAAGGAGCACCTTCATCGACACTCGCAGCATTTGGCAGTAGCGTCGAGCGAGTCGCAAGCGTCCTGATCTACTTCGGCCTTCGTTGCAGGGCACACCCACGCGGCCGCACTAGGCGCCGGCACTGATCCATCCCTAGCCTGCCGCTGTGAAATCACGGATTACGCTCTACACCGCCTGGTTCAAGAGGGCGTCGATCATCATCGGCAACGCCGTGTCCTGCTTAGTTGGCTCCCACGGGAACCCATCCACTACAAAAGGAGCACCTTCATCGACACTCGCAGCATTTGGCAGTAGCGTCGAGCGAGTCGCAAGCGTCCTGATCTACTTCGGCCTTCGTTGCAGGGCACACCCACGCGGCCGCACTAGGCGCCAGCACTGATCCATCCCTAGCCTGCCGCTGTGAAATCACGGATTACGCTCTACACCGCCTGGTTCAAGAGGGCGTCGGTCATCATCGGCAACGCCGTGTCCTGCTCCGTTGGCTCCCACGGGAACAAATCCACTACAAAAGGAGCACCTTCATCGACACTCGCAGCATTTGGCAGTAGCGTCGAGCGAGTCGCAAGCGTCCTGATCTACTTCGGCCTTCATTGCAGGGCACACCCACGCGGCCGCACTAGGCGCCGGCACTGATCCATCCCTAGCCTGCCGCTGTGAAATCACTGATTACGCTCTACACCGCCTGGTTCAAGAGGGCGTCGGTCATCATCGGCAACGCCGTGTCCTGCTCCGTTGGCTCCCACGGGAACAAATCCACTACAAAAGGAGCACCTTCATCGACACTCGCAGCATTTGGCAGTAGCGTCGAGCGAGTCGCAAGCGTCCTGATCTACTTCGGCCTACGTTGCAGGGCACACCCACTCGGCCGCACTAGGCGCCGGCACTGGTCCATCCCTAGCCTGCCGCTGTGAAATCACGGATTACGCTCTACACCGCCTGGTTCAAGAGGGCGTCGATCATCATCGGCAACGCCGTGTCCTGCTACGTTGGCTCCCACGGGAACCCCCCTACTACAAAAGGAGCACCTTCATCGACACTCGCAACATTTGGCAGTAGCGTCGAGCGAGTCGCAAGCGTCCTGATCTACTTCGGCCTTCGTTGCAGGGCACACCCACGCGGCCGCACTAGGCGCCGGCAGTGATCCATCCCTAGCCTGCCGCTGTGAAATCACGCATTACGCTCTACACAGCCTGGTTCAAGAGGGCGTCGATCATCATCGGCAACGCCGTGTCCTGCTTATTTGGCTCCCACGGGAACCCATCCACTACAAAAGGAGCACCTTCATCGACACTCGCAGCATTTGGCAGTAGCGTCGAGCGAGTCGCAAGCGTCCTGATCTACTTCGGCCTTCGTTACAGGGCACACCCACGCGGCCGCAGTAGGCGCCGGCACTGATCCATCCCTAGCCTGCCGCTGTGAAATCACGGATTACGCTCTACACCGCCTGGTTCAAGAGGGCGTCGATCATCATCGGCAACGCCGTGTCCTGCTTAGTTGGCTCCCACGGGAACCCATCCACTACAAAAGGAGCACCTTCATCGACACTCGCAGCATTTGGCAGTAGCGTCGAGCGAGTCGCAAGCGTCCTGATCTACTTCGGCCTTCGTTGCAGGGCACACCCACGCGGCCGCACTAGGCGCCAGCACTGATCCATCCCTAGCCTGCCGCTGTGAAATCACGGATTATCTCTACACCGCCTGGTTCAAGAGGGCGTCGATCATCATCGGCAACGCCGTGTCCTGCTTATTTGGCTCCCACGGGAACCCATCCACTACAAAAGGAGCACCTTCATCGACACTCGCAGCATTTGGCAGTAGCGTCGAGCGAGTCGCAAGCGTCCTGATCTACTTCGGCCTCCGTTGCAGGGCACACCCACGCGGCCGCACTAGGCGCCGGCACTGATCCATCCATAGCCTGCCGCTGTGAAATCACGGATTACGCTCTACACCGCCTGGTTCAAGAGGGCGTCGATCATCATCGACAACGCCGTGTCCTGCTTAGTTGGCTCCCACGGGAACCCATCCACTACAAAAGGAGCACCTTCATCGACACTCGCAGCATTTGGCAGTAGCGTCGAGCGAGTCGCAAGCGTCCTGATCTACTTCGGCCTTCGTTGCAGGGCACACCCACGCGGCCGCACTAGGCGCCAGCACTGATCCATCCCTAGCCTGCCGCTGTGAAATCACGGATTACGCTCTACACCGCCTGGTTCAAGAGGGCGTCGGTCATCATCGGCAACGCCGTGTCCTGCTCCGTTGGCTCCCACGGGAACAAATCCACTACAAAAGGAGCACCTTCATCGACACTCGCAGCATTTGGCAGTAGCGTCGAGCGAGTCGCAAGCGTCCTGATCTACTTCGGCCTTCATTGCAGGGCACACCCACGCGGCCGCACTAGGCGCCGGCACTGATCCATCCCTAGCCTGCCGCTGTGAAATCACTGATTACGCTCTAAACCGCCTGGTTCAAGAGGGCGTCGGTCATCATCGGCAACGCCGTGTCCTGCTCCCTTGGCTCCCACGGGAACAAATCCACTACAAAACGAGCACCTTCATCGACACTCGCAGCATTTGGCAGTAGCGTCGAGCGAGTCGCAAGCGTCCTGATCTACTTCGGCCTACGTTGCAGGGCACACCCACGCGGCCGCACTAGGCGCCAGCACTGATCCATCCCTAGCCTGCCGCTGTGAAATCACGGATTACGCTCTACACCGCCTGGTTCAAGAGGGCGTCGGTCATCATCGGCAACGCCGTGTCCTGCTCCGTTGGCTCCCACGGGAACAAATCCACTACAAAACGAGCACCTTCATCGACACTCGCAGCATTTGGCAGTAGCGTCGAGCGAGTCGCAAGCGTCCTGATCTACTTCGGCCTACGTAGCAGGGCACACCCACTCGGCCGCACTAGGCGCAGGCACTGGTCCATCCCTAGCCTGCCGCTGTGAAATCACGGATTACGCTCTACACCGCCTGGTTCAAGAGGGCGTCGATCATCATCGGCAACGCCGTGTCCTGCTACGTTGGCTCCCACGGGAACCCCCCTACTACAAAAGGAGCACCTTCATCGACACTCGCAGCATTTGGCAGTAGCGTCGAGCGAGTCGCAAGCGTCCTGATCTACTTCGGCCTTCGTTGCAGGGCACACCCACGCGGCCGCACTAGGCGCCGGCACTGATCCATCCCTAGCCTGCCGCTGTGAAATCACGGATTACGCTCTACACCGCCTGGTTCAAGAGGGCGTCGATCATCATCGGCAACGCCGTGTCCTGCTTAGTTGGCTCCCACGGGAACCCATCCACTACAAAAGGAGCACCTTCATCGACACTCGCAGCATTTGGCAGTAGCGTCGAGCGAGTCGCAAGCGTCCTGATCTACTTCGGCCTTCGTTGCAGGGCACACCCACGCGGCCGCACTAGGCGCCAGCACTGATCCATCCCTAGCCTGCCGCTGTGAAATCACGGATTACGCTCTACACCGCCTGGTTCAAGAGGGCGTCGGTCATCATCGGCAACGCCGTGTCCTGCTCCGTTGGCTCCCACGGGAACAAATCCACTACAAAAGGAGCACCTTCATCGACACTCGCAGCATTTGGCAGTAGCGTCGAGCGAGTCGCAAGCGTCCTGATCTACTTCGGCCTTCATTGCAGGGCACACCCACGCGGCCGCACTAGGCGCCGGCACTGATCCATCCCTAGCCTGCCGCTGTGAAATCACTGATTACGCTCTACACCGCCTGGTTCAAGAGGGCGTCGGTCATCATCGGCAACGCCGTGTCCTGCTCCGTTGGCTCCCACGGGAACAAATCCACTACAAAAGGAGCACCTTCATCGACACTCGCAGCATTTGGCAGTAGCGTCGAGCGAGTCGCAAGCGTCCTGATCTACTTCGGCCTACGTTGCAGGGCACACCCACTCGGCCGCACTAGGCGCCGGCACTGGTCCATCCCTAGCCTGCCGCTGTGAAATCACGGATTACGCTCTACACCGCCTGGTTCAAGAGGGCGTCGATCATCATCGGCAACGCCGTGTCCTGCTACGTTGGCTCCCACGGGAACCCCCCTACTACAAAAGGAGCACCTTCATCGACACTCGCAACATTTGGCAGTAGCGTCGAGCGAGTCGCAAGCGTCCTGATCTACTTCGGCCTTCGTTGCAGGGCACACCCACGCGGCCGCACTAGGCGCCGGCACTGATCCATCCCTAGCCTGCCGCTGTGAAATCACGCATTACGCTCTACACCGCCTGGTTCAAGAGGGCGTCGATCATCATCGGCAACGCCGTGTCCTGCTTATTTGGCTCCCACGGGAACCCATCCACTACAAAAGGAGCACCTTCATCGACACTCGCAGCATTTGGCAGTAGCGTCGAGCGAGTCGCAAGCGTCCTGATCTACTTCGGCCTTCGTTACAGGGCACACCCACGCGGCCGCAGTAGGCGCCGGCACTGATCCATCCCTAGCCTGCCGCTGTGAAATCACGGATTACGCTCTACACCGCCTGGTTCAAGAGGGCGTCGATCATCATCGGCAACGCCGTGTCCTATATAGTTGGCTCCCACGGGAACCCATCCACTACAAAAGGAGCACCTTCATCGACACTCGCAGCATTTGGCAGTAGCGTCGAGCGAGTCGCAAGCGTCCTGATCTACTTCGGCCTTCGTTGCAGGGCACACCCACGCGGCCGCACTAGGCGCCAGCACTGATCCATCCCTAGCCTGCCGCTGTGAAATCACGGATTATCTCTACACCGCCTGGTTCAAGAGGGCGTCGATCATCATCGGCAACGCCGTGTCCTGCTTATTTGGCTCCCACGGGAACCCATCCACTACAAAAGGAGCACCTTCATCGACACTCGCAGCATTTGGCAGTAGCGTCGAGCGAGTCGCAAGCGTCCTGATCTACTTCGGCCTCCGTTGCAGGGCACACCCACGCGGCCGCACTAGGCGCCGGCACTGATCCATCCATAGCCTGCCGCTGTGAAATCACGGATTACGCTCTACACCGCCTGGTTCAAGAGGGCGTCGATCATCATCGACAATGCCGTGTCCTGCTTAGTTGGCTCCCACGGGAACCCATCCACTACAAAAGGAGCACCTTCATCGACACTCGCAGCATTTGGCAGTAGCGTCGAGCGAGTCGCAAGCGTCCTGATCTACTTCGGCCTTCGTTGCAGGGCACACCCACGCGGCCGCACTAGGCGCCAGCACTGATCCATCCCTAGCCTGCCGCTGTGAAATCACGGATTACGCTCTACACCGCCTGGTTCAAGAGGGCGTCGGTCATCATCGGCAACGCCGTGTCCTGCTCCGTTGGCTCCCACGGGAACAAATCCACTACAAAAGGAGCACCTTCATCGACACTCGCAGCATTTGGCAGTAGCGTCGAGCGAGTCGCAAGCGTCCTGATCTACTTCGGCCTTCATTGCAGGGCACACCCACGCGGCCGCACTAGGCGCCGGCACTGATCCATCCCTAGCCTGCCGCTGTGAAATCACTGATTACGCTCTAAACCGCCTGGTTCAAGAGGGCGTCGGTCATCATCGGCAACGCCGTGTCCTGCTCCGTTGGCTCCCACGGGAACAAATCCACTACAAAACGAGCACTTCATCGACACTCGCAGCATTTGGCAGTAGCGTCGAGCGAGTCGCAAGCGTCCTGATCTACTTCGGCCTACGTTGCAGGGCACACCCACGCGGCCGCACTAGGCGCCAGCACTGATCCATCCCTAGCCTGCCGCTGTGAAATCACGGATTACGCTCTACACCGCCTGGTTCAAGAGGGCGTCGGTCATCATCGGCAACGCCGTGTCCTGCTCCGTTGGCTCCCACGGGAACAAATCCACTACAAAACGAGCACCTTCATCGACACTCGCAGCATTTGGCAGTAGCGTCGAGCGAGTCGCAAGCGTCCTGATCTACTTCGGCCTACGTAGCAGGGCACACCCACTCGGCCGCACTAGGCGCAGGCACTGGTCCATCCCTAGCCTGCCGCTGTGAAATCACGGATTACGCTCTACACCGCCTGGTTCAAGAGGGCGTCGATCATCATCGGCAACGCCGTGTCCTGCTACGTTGGCTCCCACGGGAACCCATCCACTACAAAAGGAGCACCTTCATCGACACTCGCAGCATTTGGCAGTAGCTTCGAGCGAGTCGCAAGCGTCCTGATCTACGTCGGCCTTCGTTGCAGGGCACACCCACGCGGCCGCACTAGGCGCCGGCACTGATCCATCCCTAGCCTGCCGCTGTGAAATCACGGATTACGCTCTACACCGCCTGGTTCAAGAGGGCGTCGGTCATCATCAGCAACGCCGCGTCCTGCTCCGTTGGCTCCCACGGGAACAAATCCACTACAAAAGGAGCACCTTCATCGACACTCGCAGCATTTGGCAGTAGCGTCGAGCGAGTCGCAAGCGTCCTGATCTACTTCGGCCTTCATTGCAGGGCACACCCACGCGGCCGCACTAGGCGCCGCCACTGATCCATCCCTAGCCTGCCGCTGTGAAATCACGGATTACGCTCTACACCGCCTGGTTCAAGAGGGCGTCGATCATCATCGGCAACGCCGTGTCCTGCTTAGTTGGCTCCCACGGGAACCCATCCACTACAAAAGGAGCACCTTCATCGACACTCGCAGCATTTGGCAGTAGCGTCGAGCGAGTCGCAAGCGTCCTGATCTACTTCGGCCTTCGTTGCAGGGCACACCCACGCGGCCGCACTAGGCGCCAGCACTGATCCATCCCTAGCCTGCCGCTGTGAAATCACGGATTATCTCTACACCGCCTGGTTCAAGAGGGCGTCGATCATCATCGGCAACGCCGTGTCCTGCTTATTTGGCTCCCACGGGAACCCATCCACTACAAAAGGAGCACCTTCATCGACACTCGCAGCATTTGGCAGTAGCGTCGAGCGAGTCGCAAGCGTCCTGATCTACTTCGGCCTCCGTTGCAGGGCACACCCACGCGGCCGCACTAGGCGCCGGCACTGATCCATCCATAGCCTGCCGCTGTGAAATCACGGATTACGCTCTACACCGCCTGGTTCAAGAGGGCGTCGATCATCATCGACAACGCCGTGTCCTGCTTAGTTGGCTCCCACGGGAACCCATCCACTACAAAAGGAGCACATTCATCGACACTCGCAGCATTTGGCAGTAGCGTCGAGCGAGTCGCAAGCGTCCTGATCTACTTCGGCCTTCGTTGCAGGGCACACCCACGCGGCCGCACTAGGCGCCAGCACTGATCCATCCCTAGCCTGCCGCTGTGAAATCACGGATTACGCTCTACACCGCCTGGTTCAAGAGGGCGTCGGTCATCATCGGCAACGCCGTGTCCTGCTCCGTTGGCTCCCACGGGAACAAATCCACTACAAAAGGAGCACCTTCATCGACACTCGCAGCATTTGGCAGTAGCGTCGAGCGAGTCGCAAGCGTCCTGATCTACTTCGGCCTTCATTGCAGGGCACACCCACGCGGCCGCACTAGGCGCCGGCACTGATCCATCCCTAGCCTGCCGCTGTGAAATCACTGATTACGCTCTAAACCGCCTGGTTCAAGAGGGCGTCGGTCATCATCGGCAACGCCGTGTCCTGCTCCATTGGCTCCCACGGGAACAAATCCACTACAAAACGAGCACCTTCATCGACACTCGCAGCATTTGGCAGTAGCGTCGAGCGAGTCGCAAGCGTCCTGATCTACTTCGGCCTACGTTGCAGGGCACACCCACGCGGCCGCACTAGGCGCCAGCACTGATCCATCCCTAGCCTGCCGCTGTGAAATCACGGATTACGCTCTACACCGCCTGGTTCAAGAGGGCGTCGGTCATCATCGGCAACGCCGTGTCCTGCTCCGTTGGCTCCCACGGGAACAAATCCACTACAAAACGAGCACCTTCATCGACACTCGCAGCATTTGGCAGTAGCGTCGAGCGAGTCGCAAGCGTCCTGATCTACTTCGGCCTACGTAGCAGGGCACACCCACTCGGCCGCACTAGGCGCAGGCACTGGTCCATCCCTAGCCTGCCGCTGTGAAATCACGGATTACGCTCTACACCGCCTGGTTCAAGAGGGCGTCGATCATCATCGGCAACGCCGTGTCCTGCTACGTTGGCTCCCACGGGAACCCCCCTACTACAAAAGGAGCACCTTCATCGACACTCGCAGCATTTGGCAGTAGCGTCGAGCGAGTCGCAAGCGTCCTGATCTACTTCGGCCTTCGTTGCAGGGCACACCCACGCGGCCGCACTAGGCGCCGGCACTGATCCATCCCTAGCCTGCCGCTGTGAAATCACGGATTACGCTCTACACCGCCTGGTTCAAGAGGGCGTCGATCATCATCGGCAACGCCGTGTCCTGCTTAGTTGGCTCCCACGGGAACCCATCCACTACAAAAGGAGCACCTTCATCGACACTCGCAGCATTTGGCAGTAGCGTCGAGCGAGTCGCAAGCGTCCTGATCTACTTCGGCCTTCGTTGCAGGGCACACCCACGCGGCCGCACTAGGCGCCAGCACTGATCCATCCCTAGCCTGCCGCTGTGAAATCACGGATTACGCTCTACACCGCCTGGTTCAAGAGGGCGTCGGTCATCATCGGCAACGCCGTGTCCTGCTCCGTTGGCTCCCACGGGAACAAATCCACTACAAAAGGAGCACCTTCATCGACACTCGCAGCATTTGGCAGTAGCGTCGAGCGAGTCGCAAGCGTCCTGATCTACTTCGGCCTTCATTGCAGGGCACACCCACGCGGCCGCACTAGGCGCCGGCACTGATCCATCCCTAGCCTGCCGCTGTGAAATCACTGATTACGCTCTACACCGCCTGGTTCAAGAGGGCGTCGGTCATCATCGGCAACGCCGTGTCCTGCTCCGTTGGCTCCCACGGGAACAAATCCACTACAAAAGGAGCACCTTCATCGACACTCGCAGCATTTGGCAGTAGCGCCGAGCGAGTCGCAAGCGTCCTGATCTACTTCGGCCTACGTTGCAGGGCACACCCACTCGGCCGCACTAGGCGCCGGCACTGGTCCATCCCTAGCCTGCCGCTGTGAAATCACGGATTACGCTCTACACCGCCTGGTTCAAGAGGGCGTCGATCATCATCGGCAACGCCGTGTCCTGCTACGTTGGCTCCCACGGGAACCCCCCTACTACAAAAGGAGCACCTTCATCGACACTCGCAACATTTGGCAGTAGCGTCGAGCGAGTCGCAAGCGTCCTGATCTACTTCGGCCTTCGTTGCAGGGCACACCCACGCGGCCGCACTAGGCGCCGGCACTGATCCATCCCTAGCCTGCCGCTGTGAAATCACGCATTACGCTCTACACCGCCTGGTTCAAGAGGGCGTCGATCATCATCGGCAACGCCGTGTCCTGCTTATTTGGCTCCCACGGGAACCCATCCACTACAAAAGGAGCACCTTCATCGACACTCGCAGCATTTGGCAGTAGCGTCGAGCGAGTCGCAAGCGTCCTGATCTACTTCGGCCTTCGTTACAGGGCACACCCACGCGGCCGCAGTAGGCGCCGGCACTGATCCATCCCTAGCCTGCCGCTGTGAAATCACGGATTACGCTCTACACCGCCTGGTTCAAGAGGGCGTCGATCATCATCGGCAACGCCGTGTCCTATATAGTTGGCTCCCACGGGAACCCATCCACTACAAAAGGAGCACCTTCATCGACACTCGCAGCATTTGGCAGTAGCGTCGAGCGAGTCGCAAGCGTCCTGATCTACTTCGGCCTTCGTTGCAGGGCACACCCACGCGGCCGCACTAGGCGCCGGCACTGATCCATCCCTAGCCTGCCGCTGTGAAATCACGGATTACGCTCTACACCGCCTGGTTCAAGAGGGCGTCGATCATCATTGGCAACACCGTGTCCTGCTACGTTGGCTCCCACGGGAACCCATCCACTACAAAAGGAGCACCTTCATCGACACTCGCAGCATTTGGCAGTAGCTTCGAGCGAGTCGCAAGCGTCCTGATCTACGTCGGCCTTCGTTGCAGGGCACACCCACGCGGCCGCACTAGGCGCCGGCACTGATCCATCCCTAGCCTGCCGCTGTGAAATCACGGATTACGCTCTACACCGCCTGGTTCAAGAGGGCGTCGATCATCATCGGCAACGCCGTGTCCTGCTTAGTTGGCTCCCACGGGAACCCATCCACTACAAAAGGAGCACCTTCATCGACACTCGCAGCATTTGTCAGTAGCGTCGAGCGAGTCGCAAGCGTCCTGATCTACTTCGGCCTTCGTTGCAGGGCACACCCACGCGGCCGCACTAGGCGCCAGCACTGATCCATCCCTAGCCTGCCGCTGTGAAATCACGGATTACGCTCTACACCGCCTGGTTCAAGAGGGCGTCGGTCATCATCGGCAACGCCGCGTCCTGCTCCGTTGGCTCCCACGGGAACAAATCCACTACAAAAGGAGCACCTTCATCGACACTCGCAACATTTGGCAGTAGCGTCGAGCGAGTCGCAAGCGTCCTGATCTACTTCGGCCTTCGTTGCAGGGCACACCCACGCGGCCGCACTAGGCGCCGGCACTGATCCATCCCTAGCCTGCCGCTGTGAAATCACGGATTACGCTCTACACCGCCTGGTTCAAGAGGGCGTCGATCATCATCGGCAACGCCGTGTCCTGCTTATTTGGCTCCCACGGGAACCCATCCACTACAAAAGGAGCACCTTCATCGACACTCGCAGCATTTGGCAGTAGCGTCGAGCGAGTCGCAAGCGTCCTGATCTACTTCGGCCTTCGTTGCAGTGCACACCCACGCGGCCGCACTAGGCGCCGGCACTGATCCATCCCTAGCCTGCCGCTGTGAAATCACGGATTACGCTCTACACCACCTGGTTCAAGAGGGCGTCGATCATCATCGGCAACGCCGTGTCCTGCTTAGTTGGCTCCCACGGGAACCCATCCACTACAAAAGGAGCACCTTCATCGACACTCGCAGCATTTGGCAGTAGCGTCGAGCGAGTCGCAAGCGTCCTGATCTACTTCGGCCTTCGTTGCAGGGCACACCCACGCGGCCGCACTAGGCGCCAGCACTGATCCATCCCTAGCCTGCCGCTGTGAAATCACGGATTACGCTCTACACCGCCTGGTTCAAGAGGGCGTCGGTCATCATCGGCAACGCCGTGTCCTGCTCCGTTGGCTCCCACGGGAACAAATCCACTACAAAAGGAGCAGCTTCATCGACACTCGCAGCATTTGGCAGTAGCGTCGAGCGAGTCGCAAGCGTCCTGATCTACTTCGGCCTTCATTGCAGGGCACACCCACTCGGCCGCACTAGGCGCCGGCACTGGTCCATCCCTAGCCGTCCGCTGTGAAATCACGGATTACGCTCTACACCGCCTGGTTCAAGAGGGCGTCGATCATCATCGGCAACGCCGTGTCCTGCTACGTTGGCTCCCACGGGAACCCCCCTACTACAAAAGGAGCACCTTCATCGACACTCGCAACATTTGGCAGTAGCGTCGAGCGATTCGCAAGCGTCCTGATCTACTTCGGCCTTCGTTGCAGGGCACACCCACGCGGCCGCACTAGGCGCCGGCACTGATCCATCCCTAGCCTGCCGCTGTGAAATCACGCATTACGCTCTACACCGCCTGGTTCAAGAGGGCGTCGCAACGCCGTGTCCTGCTTATTTTGCCTCCCACGGGAACCCATCCACTACAAAAGGAGCACCTTCATCGACACTCGCAGCATTTGGCAGTAGCGTCGAGCGAGTCGCAAGCGTCCTGATCTACTTCGGCCTTCGTTGCAGGGCACGCCCACGCGGCCGCAGTTGGCGCCGGCACTGATCCATCCCTAGCCTGCCGCTGTGAAATCACGGATTACGCTCTACACCGCCTGGTTCAACAGGGCGTCGATCATCATCGGCAACGCCGTGTCCTGCTTAGTTGGCTCCCACGGGAACCCATCCACTACAAAAGGAGCACCTTCATCGACACTCGCAGCATTTGGCAGTACCGTCGAGCGAGTCGCAAGCGTCCTGATCTACTTCGGCCTTCGTTCTAGGGCACACCCACGCGGCCGCACTAGGCGCCGGCACTGATCCATCCCTAGCCTGCCGCCGTGAAATCACGGAGTACGCTCTACACCGCCTGGTTCAAGAGGGCGTCGATCATCATCGGCAACACCGTGTCCTGCTACGTTGGCTCCCACGGGAACCCATCCACTACAAAAGGAGCACCTCCATCGACACTCGCAGCATTTGGCAGTAGCTTCGAGCGAGTCGCAAGCGTCCTGATCTACTTCGGCCTTCGTTGCAGGGCACACCCACGCGGCCGCACTAGGCGCCGGCACTGATCCATCCCTAGCCTGCCGCTGTGAAATCACGGATTACGCTCTACACCGCCTGGTTCAAGAGGGCGTCGATCATCATCGGCAACGCCGTGTCCTGCTTAGTTGGCTCCCACGGGAACCCATCCACTACAAAAGGAGCACCTTCATCGACACTCGCAGCATTTGGCAGTAGCGTCGAGCGAGTCGCAAGCGTCCTGATCTACTTCGGCCTTCGTTGCAGGGCACACCCACGCGGCCGCACTAGGCGCCAGCACTGATCCATCCATAGCCTGCCGCTGTGAAATCACGGATTACGCTCTACACCGCCTGGTTCAAGAGGGCGTCGATCATCATCGACAACGCCGTGTCCTGCTTAGTTTTCTCCCACGGGAACCCATCCACTACAAAAGGAGCACCTTCATCGACACTCGCAGCATTTGGCAGTAGCGTCGAGCGAGTCGCAAGCGTCCTGATCTACTTCGGCCTTCGTTGCAGGGCACACCCACGCGGCCGCACTAGGCGCCAGCACTGATCCATCCCTAGCCTGCCGCTGTGAAATCACGGATTACGCTCTACACCGCCTGGTTCAAGAGGGCGTCGGTCATCATCGGCAACGCCGTGTCCTGCTCCGTTGGCTCCCACGGGAACAAATCCACTACAAAAGGAGCACCTTCATCGACACTCGCAGCATTTGGCAGTAGCGTCGAGCGAGTCGCAAGCGTCCTGATCTACTTCGGCCTTCATTGCAGGGCACACCCACGCGGCCGCACTAGGCGCCGGCACTGATCCATCCCTAGCCTGCCGCTGTGAAATCACTGATTACGCTCTACACCGCCTGGTTCAAGAGGGCGTCGGTCATCATCGGCAACGCCGTGTCCTGCTCCGTTGGCTCCCACGGGAACAAATCCACTACAAAACGAGCACCTTCATCGACACTCGCAGCATTTGGCAGTAGCGTCGAGCGAGTCGCAAGCGTCCTGATCTACTTCGGCCTACGTTGCAGGGCACACCCACGCGGCCGCACTAGGCGCCAGCACTGATCCATCCCTAGCCTGCCGCTGTGAAATCACGGATTACGCTCTACACCGCCTGGTTCAAGAGGGCGTCGGTCATCATCGGCAACGCCGTGTCCTGCTCCGTTGGCTCCCACGGGAACAAATCCACTACAAAAGGAGCACCTTCATCGACACTCGCAGCATTTGGCAGTAGCGTCGAGCGAGTCGCAAGCGTCCTGATCTACTTAGGCCTTCATTGCAGGGCACACCCACGCGGCCGCACTAGGCGCCGGCACTGATCCATCCCTAGCCTGCCGCTGTGAAATCACTGATTACGCTCTACACCGCCTGGTTCAAGAGGGCGTCGGTCATCATCGGCAACGCCGTGTCCTGCTCCGTTGGCTCCCACGGGAACAAATCCACTACAAAACGAGCACCTTCATCGACACTCGCAGCATTTGGCAGTAGCGTCGAGCGAGTCGCAAGCGTCCTGATCTACTTCGGCCTACGTAGCAGGGCACACCCACTCGGACGCACTAGGCGCAGGCACTGGTCCATCCCTAGCCTGCCGCTGTGAAATCACGGATTACGCTCTACACCGCCTGGTTCAAGAGGGCGTCGGTCATCATCGGCAACGCCGTGTCCTGCTCCGTTGGCTCCCACGGGAACAAATCCACTACAAAAGGAGCACCTTCATCGACACTCGCAGCATTTGGCAGTAGCGTCGAGCGAGTCGCAAGCGTCCTGATCTACTTCGGCCTTCGTTGCAGGGCACACCCACGCGGCCGCACTAGGCGCCGGCACTGATTCATCCCTAGCCTGCCGCTGTGAAATCACGGATTACGCTCTACACCGCCTGGTTCAAGAGGGCGTCGATCATCATCGGCAACGCCGTGTCCTGCTTAGTTGGCTCCCACGGGAACCCATCCACTACAAAAGGAGCACCTTCATCGACACTCGCAGCATTTGGCAGTAGCGTCGAGCGAGTCGCAAGCGTCCTGATCTACTTCGGCCTTCGTTGCAGGGCACACCCACGCGGCCGCACTAGGCGCCGGCACTGATCCATCCCTAGCCTGCCGCTGTGAAATCACGGATTACGCTCTACACCACCTGGTTCAAGAGGGCGTCGATCATCATCGGCAACGCCGTGTCCTGCTTATTTGGCTCCCACGGGAACCCATCCACTACAAAAGGAGCACCTTCATCGACACTCGCAGCAATTGGCAGTAGCTTCGAGCGACTCGCAAGCGTCCTGATCTACTTCGGCCTTCGTTGCAGGGCACACCCACGCGGCCGCACTAGGCGCCTTTCACTGATCCATCCCTAGCCTGCCGCTGTGAAATCACGGATTACGCTCTACACCGCCTGGTTCAAGAGGGCGTCGATCATCATCGGCAACGCCGTGTCCTGCTTAGTTGGCTCCCACGAGAACCCATCCACTACAAAAGGAGCACCTTCATCGACACTCGCAGCATTTGGCAGTGGCGTCGAGCGAGTCGCAAGCGTTCTTATCTACTTCGGCCTTCGTTGCAGGGCACACCCACGCGGCCGCACTAGGCGCCGGCACTGATCCATCCCTAGCCTGCCGCTGTGAAATCACGGATTACGCTCTACACCGCCTGGTTCAAGAGGGCGTCGATCATCATCGGCAACGCCGTGTCCTGCTACGTTGACTCCCATGGGAACCCATCCACTACAAAAGGAGCACCTTCATCGACACTCGCAGCATTTGGCAGTAGCGTCGAGCGAGTCGCAAGCGTCCTGATTTACTTCGGCCTTCGTTGCAGGGCACACCCACGCGGCCGCACTAGGCGCCGGCACTGATCCATCCCTAGCCTGCCGCTGTGAAATCACGGATTACGCTCTACACCGCCTGGTTCAAGAGGGCGTCGGTCATCATCGGCAACGCCGTGTCCTGCTCCGTTGGCTCCCACGGGAACAAATCCACTACAAAAGGAGCACCTTCATCGACACTCGCAGCATTTGGCAGTAGCGTCGAGCGAGTCGCAAGCGTCCTGATCTACTTCGGCCTACGTTGCAGGGCACACCCACTCGGCCGCACTAGGCGCCGGCACTGGTCCATCCCTAGCCTGCCACTGTGAAATCACGGATTACGCTCTACACCGCCTGGTTCAAGAGGGCGTCGATCATCATCGGCAACGCCGTGTCCTGCTACGTTGGCTCCCACGGGAACCCCTCTACTACAAAAGGAGCACCTTCATCGACACTCGCAACATTTGGCAGTAGCGTCGAGCGAGTCGCAAGCGTCCTGATCTACTTCGGCCTTCGTTGCAGGGCACACCCACGCGGCCGCACTAGGCGCCGGCACTGATCCATCCCTAGCCTGCCGCTGTGAAATCACGGATTACGCTCTACACCGCCTGGTTCAAGAGGGCGTCGATCATCATCGGCAACGCCGTGTCCTGCTTATTTGGCTCCCACGGCAACCCATCCACTACAAAAGGAGCACCTTCATCGACACTCGCAGCATTTGGCAGTAGTGTCGAGCGAGTCGCAAGCGTCCTGATCTACTTCGGCCTTCGTTGCAGGGCACACCCACGCGGCCGCACTAGGCGCCGGCACTGATCCATCCCTAGCCTGCCGCCGTGAAATCACGGATTACGCTCTACACCGCCTGGTTCAAGAGGGCGTCGATCATCATCGGCAACGCCGTGTCCTGCTTAGTTGGCTCCCACGGGAACCCATCCACTACAAAAGGAGCACCTTCATCGACACTCGCAGCATTTGGCAGTAGCGTCGAGCGAGTCGCAAGCGTCCTGATCTACTTTGGCCTTCGTTGCAGGGCACACCCACGCAGCCGCACTAGGCGCCGGCACTGATCCATCCCTAGCCTGCCGCTGTGAAATCACGGATTACGCTCTACACCGCCTGGTTCAAGAGGGCGTCGATCATCATCGGCAACACCGTGTCCTGCTACGTTGGCTCCCAAGGGAACCCATCCACTACAAAAGGAGCACCTTCATCGACACTCGCAGCATGTGGCAGTAGCGTCGAGCGAGTCGCAAGCGTCCTGATATACTTCGGCCTTCGTTGCAGGGCACACCCACGCGGCCGCACTAGGCGCCGGCACTGATCCATCCCTAGCCTACCGCTGTGAAATCACGGATTACGCTCTTCACCGCCTGGTTCAAGAGGGCGTCGATCATCATCGGCAACGCCGTGTCCTGCTACGTTGGCTCCCACAGGAACCCATCCACTACAAAAGGAGCACCTTCATCGACACTCGCAACATTTGGCAGTAGCGTCGAGTGAGTCGCAAGCGTCCTGATCTACTTCGGCCTTCGTTGCAAGTTAGTGAAAAGAGCACGTTGATCAAACGCATTTTTATTAGTCTCTCGTCACTGCTGCCAAGTGTATAGGTAACTTCTGCTGATCTTGTTTCTGTTTGCTGAACCTTATCGAGTGTGCTGCTTGACTGCAAGGGTACACATGTTTAGGAATGACTGGAATGGAGGCGGCCAAAACGGACGAGGACTTTAAATCTGATATAGCAAAGTTACGGGAAGAAACTAAAGCTGAAATCAAGCCACTTCGCGAGTCATTGGAACGAGAATTGCGCAACAATATTCAAGAGCTGAAGAGCGAAAAGCAAGGCTTAGTTAAAAGCATCGAATTTGCACATGACTCTATGAAAGAGCTTGAGGAAAAGCTAAATGCCGAAATCGCTAACAACAAGAACATTGCTGAAGAAAATGATGGGCTTCGAACCTTGCACACAAATCTGGAATGGAAAGTGCTTGACTTAGACAAGCGACTCATTGTGTCTGAGCAATAAACAAGAAGGGCTATCTTAGAAATTCAAATTGTCACCACAAATGACAGCGAGTCTTTGATTGACAGTCTCCAAGATTGAAAATTCAATTAAAGAGCCAATTTAAGGAAGCGAAATTGAAACGTGTCATCGAGTACCGTCACGAAAGGCATATACGTCGAATATTGTGGTTCAGTTCCGGTCTCGAGCCAAACGTCATACAGTCCTCCAGAAACCCAAAAAATTAGGCTTACATACACTGACGTTGGGCTGGAAAATACTGATCCCGTGTACATCAATGAACACTTTTGCCCGGCACAAAAGAAACTGCTTGCGTTTGCTGTAAAAAAAAAGTATGAGCATCAGTAGAAGTCTCACCACAGAATGGAAAGATATTCATGAAGCAAAGTGACGGCTCGGCTATTGTGCCGTTGACCAGCGAGAAGGACCTTATCAAGCTCTTCTCGCAGGAAAACAGTCGTGCTGATTCAGCAGCAGCCGATAATCATTGCACACCTGGCAACTAAAATCTGTCGTTCCTTTGCTCTGTAATCAAAAAGAACTAAACAAGAATGACCTATCCCGAACTTGTCCTAACACAACAGGTGAAGCTAGGGCACCGTAACTGTGAAACTGCATCGCACCTCAATGCGCGCTCAGTGGGCAACAAACAAGGTGAAATCGTTCTGTTATTAAAACAGTTCTCTTCCAAATTTACGGTTTTGATGCACACTGAAACACGGTATCAACTTGGCTGCAGGATGCTAGAGCTGTCCGGTTAGGAATTATTTTTCCTTAACAGACCTAACAAACGCGGCGGCGGTGTTGCTATCTATACTCTCGCGTGCAAAACGTGCCACATCCTGCCTAATCTTAGCGAAGTTACAGAAGATTGTGAAGTGTTATCATTATAAAATTGAAAGCAGCTGACTTCTGTATATACCGCCCCTCAAATGGCAACATGAAAAACTTTAGATATTTTGACCAGATTCTAGAATAGGCATCATTGAACAAATGTTCGCTTTTGTGCAGTGGTGATTTTAATAATAATATTATCGACCAAAACTCTACTGTACGTGATTTCAAAATGAAACTGCTTTCCTGTGGGTTTGTCAACTTAATAGAAACAGCAACACATGTCACATGCACGACTGTGTCAGCACTTAATTTAATAGTTACGAATATTGAAACCAATGTACTCACTTGCGGTACATTTGCTTCTGATGTGAGTGATCACTGTCCGGCGTCGGTCGCCTTTAAAATAAGCATTCTAAGCGGAACAATGTGAACGAGACCATTAATGTACAGCGCACCACAGATGCCTCATTCGAATCATTTAAGCACGATATTACGAGCTTCGACCGGTCTTGCGTGCTGCAAAAAATGGACGTAAATGCAGCATACGAGTTATTTTTTCATCATTACCTTCGTCTTTATTTGAAGCACTTTCCGCTGGAAAAGTACACCTCTTCTAAAAAAATAAGGTAATCATAGATCACACGAGAACTGTTCCAAACGATAAAGGACAAAAAACGTTTGTATCAAATGTTCATTCGAGCACGTGTAGAAGATGCACTTCTTTCCTTTAAAAAGTTAGTAAACCGAGAAAACTCGCAGCTTCAAAAAGCAAAAAATTCATATTATCAGCAGGTCTTTTCTACCGTTAGTTCAAAGAGTCCTGATATTCCTTAGAAAGCTTTAAACGCAACCTAGGACATGTTGCAAAAACTATGCTATTAAGTGGCAAGGAAATAAAAGGAAGAGCACTGCAGAATATTTTAACGAACATTTTCTCAATAACATTCCTTCATCTCAAGATCCTACGGACACTAATAGCGCCGGTTACCCTAGTCAGGTTAGCGAGACTATATTTTTCGAGCCCACTGATGAAAATGAGATTTACAACGTGTACATGACAATGAATAACAGCAAAGCCTTAGATATCAATACCATGCAGATGAAACCACTGAAATACCTCTTACCCACAGTTTGTCCCTTATTTTCTCACATCTATAACCTTGCACTGGAATGCGGGGTTTTCCCCAACGGAATGAAAACGGCAAAAGTGTCTGCAATTTATAAAGGGGGCGACCTAAATGTACCAGCAAAAAACAGGCCCATTTCAGTACTCCCTGTGTTTTCGAAGGGACTGGAAAAGGTTATTTTATCAAGAATAACAAAGTTTTTTGACAAACATAGGGTAATAACTGAATCACAATTTGGTTTCAGAACTGGTAAATCCACAGAAACTGCCTTACGAAGAATGAAAGAAATTATTTTGAACAATATAATGAGAACTTCTATGCTATGTGCCTTTTTCGTGATTTCAGTAAGGCGTTTGATTGCTTAAACCATACGATTCTTGCTAACAAACTTCAATGTGCGGTATCTGTGGTAAACCACTCAGTTTGCTTAAAAGCTACCTCCAAAATAGAGTCAGTCGGTGTCTGTAGATAATGAACTTTCCTCCCTTTTGCCTATCAGTTATGGTGTTCCACAGGGGAGTATACGGGGACCCCTTTTGTTTAATGCATACGTAAATGATATTGTTAGCATAGGTTTATGGGGGTTTAACGTCCCGAAGCGATTCAGGCTATGAGGGACGCCGTAGTGAAGGGCTCCGGAAATTTCGACCACCAGGGGTTCTTTTACGTGCACTGACATCGCACAGCACACGGGCCTCTAGAACATCGCCTCCATCGAAATTCGACCGACGCGGCCGAGATCGAACCCGCGTCTTTCGGGCCGGCAGCCGAGCGCCATAACCACTCAGCCACCGCGGCGGCTATATTGTTAGCATAGATCCTTCCATTTATTTTGTAATATATGCCGATCATAGCACAATACTTATTTCAGGCCCTAACATTAACGATTTAATTCCGAAATGTAATGATATTTTCAATAAGTCGTCTAGGTGGTCAATGATGAATAAATTAAAGATACATCGTAAAAAGTGCAAGGCCATCATATGTCGCGCAAGAAACAAACCGACAACACCCAATAGCATGCTCAACTTTGAAAATCAACAAATAGATATTGTCGAAGAGCACAAGATCCTTGGAGTATATTTTTCGTGTCATTTAAACTGAGATGGCCACGTCGAACACCTGTGCGAAAAATTCTCTTCGGTCTGCGAAGCCCTTTCGCGATGCCGTGAAACTTTGCCTTTGAAATGTAAATTACAAATTTATTATGCATTATTTTTTTCTCACCTTAACTACTGTAGCTTAGTATGGGCCACAATGACAAAAATAACGTATATACGCTTCTAGTATTGCAAAAAGAAAATTGTTCGAATAATCGCCATTATTGATAACATGACTAACACCAAATACGCCTTCCAAGCACAATACATTGTCCGCGTTGATCTTTTGTATAGTTTTAAATTAATGCAAAAAATGAATTGTTCCACGCATCAGTTTTAAATTTTTACTCCACCCTAGCACCTTTGGACACGCGTCGTGCAAACATGCATACAAGAAATACTAACTCACGGAATATACCCCGTTTCCGCACCGCTTATAAATTACAAATGTTATCTTATAATCTGCCCTAAGTTTTAAACACATATCAACATACAACGGGATATACAAAAGCTGAGCTGAGGAAATATTTTGTTCAAATGCCATTCTATGTCTCCTCTTGTTGATTGTTAAACGTTTGCTTCAGTGTTAATGTAGTTTTCTTTCAACATATGTATGACCACTTCAGTGTTCTCATTTTTAAACATTATTCGAGTCAGTGTATATATGTGTCGACTGTTTTCTTTATTTATTCTACTACTGTATGTGTGACTGGTTTTGCAAAATGACCTGTACCGCACGTGTGCTACTGCTTGTAGGGGTTTGTCGGACACAGTCAAGCTGCCCAGGCCGCTTTTAGCCAGGAAACCCTCCAGTTGAATCTGAAAAATAATCTTATTGACAATTGACTGGGCCACGCCACCGGTATTAGTCCCAGAGCCTGAGCATAAGGTGAGACTATGGGAAGACTAAAGTCAATTTGAATCCGTCCGTAAAGACTGACCGTTACCCATTACGACTTATAAAGGTAATTTTCACAGTACTGGTTGGGGGGAAAGTCTACTTTCCTTGATTTGTCCACGCATACCAGCAGCTTGACGTTCATGTTCATCCACAGATTGCGCTTACTATTAACTTGTTCAAGTAACTGCATATGCCGTATGGTGCTTTACGTGCTCCAGCAATTTTTCAGTCTCTTATAGACGAGATGCTGAAGGGACTCGAAGGAGCCGTGTGCCACTTGGACGGCGTCCTCATAGCAGGAGCATCTGTCGAGCAATGCTAGGCTCGGGTGGAGGCTGTTCTTGCAAGATTTCACGTCCATTGAGTTGAAGTGAATCAGAGCTCATTTAAGTTTTTGCGACCCTCTATGAAGCATTTAGGCAATGTTAATGAGAAACTGGAAATGTTCCCTTGCTCAGATAAAGCTAACGCTGTCAAGAGCGCTTCAGCTCCCACGAACCAGACGGAACACCCGAAGCGTCGCCTTCGCCACCTCCAACCTCTGCCAACGAGGCCTGGACAACGCTGAATCACCTAGGCCAATCCCTGTCTGCAGAAGCACAAGAGATCATCGTCCGCCAGAACGCTGTGGTTACGAATAAAAGCAATAAAAAGGAGGAAAAGTTTAGTGTCATTGAGTCGACATCAACAGCCGCACTAGCGCTGCTAAACGCTAGTTAAGCGCCGCATGTATGGCAATAAACGGCATTCCTTCTTTGACGCTGGTGTGCGTCTGTTGCTACATATATGATAACCGGGTGCCTTGCCGGTGCTACCTTTTACAAAAGGTGCAATACTCATGGAAGTTTGCGAGTAGTCAATAACTGATGATTTTGCCGTGTTGCCTGGTTATGTTTATTTATATTTTTTTATTTACACAAGTACATGCGGCACCACAAGGGCATTATTGCAGGGGGGGGGGGGACAATTGGATTAAAATTAACATGGTTTCAAAACCTAAAACAGCTAAGCACAGGCGGTAAAAGCAAGAAAGTAACAAAATACGTAACATCGATTAGTCATCTCGACGGCAAACGGTCTTCAGTGTACCGCGGTGTAAAATTGCAACACAGAAATGAAAAAGGTACAGTGCGCAATGCAAGCCAAAAGATATGACGTAATAATCGGTTTTTAGGGGAAGAAAATGGCGCAGTATCTGTCTCATATATCATTGGACACCTGAACCGCGCCGTAAGGGAAGGGATAAAAGAGAGTGAAAGAAGAAAGGAAGAAACAGGTGCCGTGGTGGAGGGCTCCGGAATAATTTGGACCACCTGTGGATCTTTTAACGTGCACTGACATCGCACAGCACACGGGCGCCTTAGCGTTTTTCGTCTATAAAAACGCAGCCGCCGCAGTCGGGTTCGAACTCGGGAACTCCGGATCAGTAGTCGAGAGCCCTAACCACTGAGCCACCGCGGCGGGTAGATATGACGTAAACGAGGTGATATTAATCTACGGCAGACTGCGTGACAATAAAGACAAACTATGAACACGTATTACATTCACCAATGCTTTTGGGAAGCCTATTCCAGTGTGCGCAAGCATGCGGAATTAATGCATTACGGTAGACATCAGAACGACAGCGCATTTCAAGAACTTTGAGCTCGTGATCACATCGTTTAGAGATGAAGCGGGGAGCGAAAATATACAAGTTCTTATTTATTCCTGTGAGATCAAAGTAAATTCGAAAAAAAAGTTCTAATTTTGCAGTTAATCGGCGGTGTGCTAGTGTTTTCCAACCAAGGATCTCTTTAACTGACGTTAATACTGCTACGGAAGTTATAATTACCAGAAACAAATATTTCAGCGCGGTTTTGGACGCGTTCAAGCTTTTTTTATCAGATTAGACCTTTGAGGGTCCCATACCCAGCAAGCGTATTCGAGTACCCAACGAACATTCGGTATGTAAAGCAGTTCTTTCTGGCGGCGCACTTGAAGCGCGAGAGATACGAACAATGTAGGCCTCTGAGAAAAAGGGAGAGGAGAGACGCCTGCTCGCTGCTACTGGCTGCTGTGGTCGGCATGCCTGTTTAATTCGCTATTGATTCAGTTTGTGTCTTCCCGACCGATGTGTGAAGAGAAAAAAATGTCACTAAAGAAAAGGCAGTTTTGAATAATCATTTCCAGACCTTCCCAAATTATTTCTTTCGGATATATATTGCAGCGACTCAGGAAGATTGGCCTGCAGCTGATATGTACGTTTGTAGGAAATGGTTGTACAGTTTAGGCTATTGTACTGTATTCTCCAATATTAAGGTATCTGAAATTCTGGCCTTTAAAAGAAATTGCAAAAACCTGCACATGCTGGCTGCAAACAAAAATCGCTTATTAAAGGGCTTCTAATTGAGTGAACCCATATACAATCACTGTGATAATTTCTCTCCCTACTTGCAAAATAATGCACTAGCCGCACAAAATATTCTCCATTACGACGGGCGCAGACAGCGATTGTGTATAGGTAGCGCACCTGCCTAGCGTTCATGAGGGTTGAACGATGGGGCGCTGCCTCGACCATGCAGAGAGGGTCGACCACGCCCCACGTAACCAGAACAGGATGGAACCGCTTTGGGGTAGCACTTGGCTACCACGTCATATAAAAATGTACCATAGAGGTACAAAACGCGTTACAATTAATTACTTCTAGTCAATCACATTTTTGTACTCTTCTAATTGATTGCATTTTCCAAACAGTAATATCTGAGTAATTCAGCTACTTTGTCTGTGTGATCAGAATCATAATTATTTATACAATAAGGAAATACAGACTGGATAAATATATACAGAAGGAGGTCCCGTAGTCAGGGACTGTACTGGGACACCCGATTGTTATCAGTTACTTTCTCTTCAAAAAACAAGTTGCGACAAACGGTACAGCTTTGAGACCCTTAACCTCAAGGCAAACGCTGTACCCCAACCGGATCACCGCCGCTTTCTCTAACAGATCCCATCTCTGGTAACGTCACATGACCACTCATTGGGGTCCCCCGTCCTCTCAGATCGTTTCATAAGTTAGCACCCCTCTCTATTTAGCCTTAATAGGCATAAGCGGTGCATACGACAAAGTGAACAGGGAATTACGATGGAACACACTAAAAGATGAAGGTGTTGGTCATGAGATGACTGATTTCCTACACTAAATATACCGGGATAACAAAGTTGAAATTAGATGGCAAGGCATGAAAAATACAATTGTCGAGGTATGCTAAGCATAAGGCAAGGTCATCCTCTACAAGCGGTCCTTTTCATGATTTATATACGATAAATAGGGATTAAGGCTACAAGAAAGTAATCTAGGTCACAATCTGTCGGACAGACTAGGCGAAAAGGTCGTTGACCAATGGCTCCCCGGTTCTATGTAGGAGGATGGCATTATACTGTCAGCAGATAGTCAGATTTTCACGCTCTGATGAATTGTTGTAGAGACGAAGGAGAGCTCTACGTTTCAGTTTTAGCGCAATTAAGTAGGGTCTGACGATTTTCAACGATACCACTGATCAATGAAATACCTAGAGTGGCTAAATACAAATGTCTCTAGATAATAGTAAGTGAAGGACAGATATACACGGAAAACCGCGAAGAGTGCTAGGGCAAAAGGACGAACATATGTCCGAATAATGAAGCATAGGGTACAATGGGGATACAACAAATAACAAGCACTGATATGTACCTGGAAAAGAATCATGATGCCAGGACTTGCTTTCGAGAATGCTGTTCTGTGCATAAGGACAGAAGTTCAGTCGTTATTAGAAGTAAATCAGAATGCTGTCGGAGGACTAGCACCAGTCGAGGCAGTACAAGAGGATATTGGCTAAGCATTGTTCGAAGCACGAGAACGTCAGAGTAAAATTATATATGAAGAACGCCTAAGGAAATTGGACGATAACAGGTGGCCGGTAAGGTAATAAATAGTAACATAAAAACAACGTGACTCACAGTGGCGGGAAAGAACTAGGAAACTAACCGGTAAGTATGCAGACCACAAGGACGGAGGAGTCAAGAGCTTTAAACAGCAGGTAAAAAACGCAGAAGGCTAAAGCTTGATTAGTTAAAATGAAAAGAAGCAGAGTGTAGAACTATGTCAATACTGGAACAAACAAATCAGGAATTAATCGACCTATGACTACTCAAGAGGCAGCGCTCTAACCTTTGCAGCTATATTAGGGTGTCTTAAAACACACCGCTGCAAAAAAAAAGTATAACCATGTAGATGACACATGCGCAGAGTGTGGTAAATATATAGAAACTGTTGAACTGTTGAGTATGACAGTATACATCCTGATGTCGACGTAGAAACCGTCACTCTCCACGAAGTCCTATGCTTTAGACATAACAATTGTCATGTGAATGAATATGCAGGGAAAGTTAGCAAAAAGCGACGTGAAGGTTGATTGGTGGCTCAAAAGCATAGAGGTAGCATGCAGTTATAATCGCACAATTCAGAATATGTTTAAAGCTAATTGCGAATCCGGAGACCGATTTATAACGGCGTTAAAGAAATCATAAAAAAGCCGAGTATTGTTTCAACTGAAAGTGCCCCGTTTCAAAGAGAACGCTGCTATTTTTCATTAGTCTCCCCGCCCACAGGGCCGGTCTCACGACGCGGAACACGGCCGCTGCCACACAGAACACCGAGGCGAGAATATAGTTAGGAAGGCGCGTAAATGCAGCATTTTTTTTTAGACCAGCACCAGTTCAGGAGTTTTGTGTCGTCAGAAAGAACTGTATCTGCATCACCTGGGCTTCTATTGTAGAAACATTAACAGCACCGGAATGAAAAAAAGACAAAAAGACAGTAACGCGGCTGTGTATGTGACTTTTCTTGCTTCCGTGTTGCAAAAAATCTGGCATCGTTGACCGTGAGCGAAAAATTTCAAATCTCCACAGAAGCAACCCAGGAGGCAGGTGGGCCGCCTCGGCCACGTGACATGGCGGCGTAATCACAACCTGTCCACCGGATTGTGGCCAAACTAAACTGCTTACCGTGGCAGGTGGCAGTTAAAATAGTGATTGGTCGGTCGGAAAGAGCCACCTGTGTCACACAAGGGCCGCTGGTGGAAACACCTGCCATCCGAAGGCAGTGGCGCATCGCTTAACCGCAGCACCACTGAGTTAGAAGTGGTACAAGGAATCCCAGGGATTGATTAATGTAAAGTAGAGAATGACCAATTCTGCATATATGGGCTGAAGTACCAAAAGACCACTCCCAAACCCAAGCGCCGGATGCAGCGATTGCCTCGTTGTGCCACCATCAGCTGACGGAGAGGGACCCTGAGGAGCGGATGGCGACTAGAGTCCTGCTCTTTCCGACACTTATCTGCATGAAAGCTGCATGCTGACTTCCAGGGCCTCAAGTGGTTGGACACCTGGGATGCCCGATTGCCTGTACACATGGAGGACCTTGACACTGTTCGATGCCAGATTCGCCGCCTAGTGACCGCGGAACAAAACACCCCCCCCCCCCCCCCCCCCCAGTCCCCCCAAAGTCGCAGACATCGGCCGTCAGTGCCGACTCAGACCCTGTTCAGTCGCATTTGTGGCCTCCGGTGTGGCCTTCGGGCCCACTAGAGTGGCCCTCGTTGAACGGCACCATCTGCACCTGGACTACTCCAGGGGCTTTTATAGCGTTCCTGTGACGTCGATGTCCCTTCTTGTCACGCAAGCACAGTTGACTGCTGGACGATGAAGCGCCCAACGTTTATAGATACTTTTTTAGTTCCATAACTCCTCGCAGCGCCCGTAGGGAGCGGGCGGCCTGTCGCCGTCCCCCGCCACCGCGGGCGCTGCAAATCGCGGGTTGAGCGGGGAGAGAGCGAGAGTCGTCTGCTAGCGTGCAGCGTGCTAGCACGAGCACTCGCATTCGAATCATCGCTGCGCGACGGCTGTTTTTTGTTTCCGGCTCTTGCCCGGAGGTATTTCGTAAAAGATGTGTGCTTAGCGCGTATGCGAACTTAAGAGCGGTATTCTGAGCAGTGTCGCAAGCGGCCGTTTTGTACACGCAATGACGAAATGCATGCTTCGATTCTGCATCCCGTGAGATGAACCTAACCTTGCTACTTCAATAGATTCGGATTATCCGCCGAACCACATTTTCGCGACTGGCTGTTGTGTCATGCATTTCGAGCAAAATTACTTTTAAGTTTTATTACAGCAATACTGGTGGAACTAAAACCCGCTGCTAGCTGTCTCAGTGGCTACGGCCCGCGGCTGCTTTCCCGAAAGCCGCGAGTTCGATACCGGTGTGGGCGAAATGCAAGAGTAACTCAAGGCCATTGGCATTTAAATAAAAAATTTTATTCACAAATTCACTAAACATCGTTGCTGACAAATTTTCTGTCCATTAATTTGCCAGACAAGCTTCGCCTTCTTTCGCTCTCTTTGAGCTCTAACGGCGCTACTATTTCCCAAGCACTTTGCTCGCGCAAAGAAGTGCATGCGCGTCACTAAATAAAAGTAAATTAATTGAGCTGTGAACACCTCAGCATGCTGTGGACAACCAACACCATTCGTGCCTTTTTTTACAAGAGAATCCAGCACGTTCCAAAACAGGTCGCCAAACAACTCGCCCTTTCTAGCCTGTTTTATAGTGCCCTCTACCGTGCTTACACAGGCAAAACAGCTTTTTCGGAAGGGTACGCGAGACTGGCACTGACATATTCACGCTCAATAATGAGCATAGCCTCACGCGGCAGAGAATCCTGCGTGCCAAGTGCGTCCGCTTTGCAGAGTTCACATTGCGTTTTCTTTTTCATTTTGAAAGCCACATAGCCTGCCAAATAGTACAAGGCTGTTTCTTCTGGAGATGGAACACTGCATCTTTTGTCGTTGGAAGCATTGGAGAGGTCCCTGAAAGGTATCGTCATCAGCTCCTGCCAGACCTGCTCTTTCATAGCCTTTTTCTGGATAAGGGCGTCGCGGCGCTTTTCTCCGAGGCTCTTGAAGGCACTAAGTAATACACGATCAGTTCCCATCTCACAGTTCCCTTTCACATCTACTTCAACAGGTGTGTAAAGAGAAAGCAGCCTAAATAATTGGCTAAACTTGGTCACTGTAGGGTGGTCTCCGTCACCTCCAAATGACCTCACTAGGCCAAAGAATCTGGAATAAAAAAAACATTATATATGAGCATTTCTAGGCTTATTCAACGTGCCAGTCTAATTACCTCAAGCGGGTCTTGGTTTAACTTCGCTGTGAGAATATAGCTGACGCCCTTGTTGTGTAGGAAGTCTATAATGGATAGCACTGACATCAATGTCACCCGAAGGGACTCAACGGTTTGATTTGATGCAATGAGTTTGATATTTCCTCTTGCTTCCGTCCGGTTCATCATGTCGAGGAATTCCTCCAAAAACTGAAAAAAAATGTGTGTAGATGAAAAAAAGATAAATATATTAAACTACAACAGAAATGGCGCATTATACTATAAAAATTTTTTTCTTCTCACATTAAGAGATTTCTGATTGATTTTTCTAAACTGAGTACACAGAAACTGATTACCTTAATTTTAGGAGAGCCTTTTCTTATTCCAGCTTGAGGAATCTTGGCATTCAGGATGTCAAAAAGATCATTTAGCAGCAAAGTAACTTTTTCAGTCTCTGCGCTGTCGGCAAAGCCAGGTACTTTTAGCTGCCGGTAGACCTTTAACCCCGTCGCCACACTGCGGCTGAAAAGCTGAAAAACAGTTTCCTGATTTTACTACAGCTACAAGTCAGCAAGCTTCAGAATATAGAAGCTTAACATATTGTTTGCCAATCAATAAACGTTGCCCACACTGGAAATATGAACTGTCTGTGGTAGGAGCGTGCATACGCAGTATTTAATCTGGAAAGAGTAATAACATGTTGGCAGGGAAAGGCATCTGAAATATCGTGCTTGTGTTGCCAGGCGAACATTCATGGTCTGAAGCCTCTGCGGCTTGACGTGATACTCTGTCAGTTTTGGCACCACTTTAATCTCAGCCTTTTTTTCCTCCTCATAAAGCCGCTCGTAGTGATGGTAGTTCACTCGATGGTCCCCGATCTGCAATAAAATTGCCACGTTTGAAGGGAATAAAAGCAAGGCACACATGCTCATTCAAAAGAAACAATTCTCCACATAATAAGAAGGCGTGGTTATAATAACTTACCTCTCCATACTTGTGCTTCATCAAATGATTTCGGACACACTTGATTATGTGCGGCATGTCGCATATGAAAAGCAAACATGCACCGTCAGGGAGGCATGGGTGTTCCATCCTGCATTGGGCCTCGCCAAGCTTTCCGCTGACCCCAAGGTGCTTCCACATTGACTTATTGTTTCCAGCACCATCACTGATTACAGCCAAGACTTGGGCGCCATGCTGGTGAAGCTGCAGAACAGAGTTTACTACTATTTTTGCCAGCACCCAGCCCCTTTGTGGCATAGCTTGCAATGGGCTGAACCCACGAATCGAACATGGGATTGAACATTATAACTAAAGCATGGTCTGCTAGTTGTTCAGAATTTGCTTTGGCAACATCACCATAGTCGATAAATCCATCAAATTTGCAAGGTGTTCTGTTAAATGCCGTTGTTTCCCGCAACTTCACCTCATCAATTATTATACAGCCATAGGTTTGATGTTCTGGCTTTCCTGTCATTTGAAGCTGAATGCTTTCGAGGGCAAATTTGTTTAAACCGTACTCACACGGCAGACCCCTCAGCAGCTGCACGAGGCGACATGTACTTGGAAGGGGAAGAACTTTCATACTAGAAAGGGCCTTGTAGCCCTTCGGGCTTGTTAGCCGCAAAAGTAAGCAGACCATAAGCCAGTCGGCTGTGTATCTATGACCACGGGGCGATTTTACTGCCTGCTGCATTACAGCTGCTCGGAGGGCCATTTTTTGTACCTCAGGCAAATCTTGGGTGATTTCATCCAGAGTTCTTGTCAACGCATTCTTCAGCTTCTCACTGAGCCGCTTCACTTCTTGCTTTTTTCGTTCTCGCGCTGCAGTGGCACGGATTAGCCGCTTTCTCAGCACACTTGCTGCCACAGGCACCTTTTTCTTCGGTCGTGTCGATGTTGACCTCCGCTTCAAACATTTTGCCAAGCTGGTGCACATAGCACACACTTCTTTGTCTGCACTTGTCAAAACAGTGCAGTCTTTATGGTAGAGCGTACTTCTAGCATTTTGGGCTACGCTCCTGCAGCTGGCGACATCGAAGTCAGAGCAACCACGGCAAAATTGCTTTGTTTGCACGATCTGCAAAATTGCCTCTATATCTTTCAAAGAAAAAACCTGAATGTCCGCATCCCACTTGTACAACAACCTTCCATTTGCTTGGACAACGTAGGTCAGGTCCTCACGAAATACGACACTTTTCAGGATGGTATAAACGCCTTCCTTCATCCCGGCGCCATAAAAGACAACCTCTTTGTATTTTCCCGCCTCCTCCTCAAGGGCCGCCATTCTCCAGTTTCTCGGAAGCTGTATCGACGAGCTCTTTTCCGCAATCTGTGCGAAATCAATGCCTTGCACGGGATCAGACAATGCTTCAGGAATTTCTAGGTGGGACTCCGCAAATGTGGCATTAGCAGGGGCCGCATTGATAGGTACGCTGGGTCTTTTTTTTTGGCGACCGCCGTCTCTTGCGATTTCTCGATAAATAGCTCGGAACATTCGGGAATTGGCACGGAACTGCATCAGGCTTCAGTGCCCAACATCCACGGTCCATCTCGACAATCTGACCGTCAATGACATGCTTGTAAGTCTTCACAATGTCATCTGCCACAAAATGTACGTCACACACCTTGCAAGTCTTGCTGAGCACTTTGTCTGCACGCGGAATACCCACCTTCCGAGAAGCTCCGGATCGGATGGCGGGGCAAAAAAGTGCCGTTTCTCCGGGTTGCTCTTGTACCCGCTAGTACAGCCGGGCACGAAGCAAGTTGGCATCGTCGCGCTCGAAAGCTGCTTCACGGCCAGCAGCGTTTGTTGTTCTGAGTGCACGATGGGCCCCACGTGTTCGCAGAGCGCACAGGAACACAAATGAACAAAGGCAACGACAAACGCGTGCACGGCGGGAGAGGGGCCGCGCGCGCGCCGGCGACCGCGCAAACCTCGACTGTAGCGCCCTCTCACCGCCCGGGTACAAGCAGCGCCCGCTTTCAGCGGAGGAGTTTGGGAACTAAAAAAGTATCTATAAACGTTGGAAGCGCCGTTGTCAGCCCTCCAGTGGCCCAAGAGCAAAGCGCAGGCACCAGTGATATCTGGCTCCGCAATTACAGCGATCTGGACTGCTCCGGATCTGACGCAGGCGCTGTTCTTTAGGACTCATTTTCGTTCACTTAGTTTTTCGTGCCACTGGTGGTCTCATGTATCATATTTTGATGTGGTTAATTTTGAAGCGATAGCTTCGCTACACCATGTAAAGCCGATTTCGCCGCGACTGGCACAGCCCTCTACTGCGCATACGCCACGCAGCAGGTGCAAGAAGTATTCCGGGGGCTACGTAAAAACCAGAGAGCACGCACAGTTCATGATTGAAAATTGGCGCTGGTTTAGCCCTGGTTAAACCTGAAGTGACGCGATAGCTACAACTGGCCGAGTGGAACTCGCTCAGTCGAACTGCGCAGTCAGTCTTTCGCCGCTCCGTTTCACTGGGCGTTCCTCCTTCCTCTTCGTCCCACTTGACACGGCGCATGCGCACAGCTGTGGCAGCTCGCTTTCGGAGCGCGCCGCTCCGCCGGCAGCAGCAGCTGCTCCACACCACGTGGCTGGTCACGTGACCAACCAGCTGAAGGCTCAGAATGCTACCGTAATGTAGCGACCACTGCGAAAACCGGCGTCCAAGCCGAGAATCGAACCAGGACCTTTAGCGTTCAAGACGGGGACGCTTCCACTGCGCCAACACAGTTCTTTTTCTTTTCTTCCATGCACGGAAATAGTGCCGAAAAGAGAAATCTCAGCATGCTTAGCCCACCATACACCTGCACGACCACTCTTTCTAAAACATCAAAAGTTTGGGAGGCACACCCATGCATGCACATAGGGTAGCCAGCTAGGCGGCTCTTCCAGGGCAGCATACACTCCCCGCTCCAAAGCGCGCTGCTCACGAAACTGACTTCGACGACCGTGGTCATTCGGCGTGGTGGTCCATCATGGAGCTCTTCCAGAGACTGCATATTCCTGGCAACATAAATAGATCATATGTAACAAAACAGTTTTGCTTCACAGACAAAAAAACGGATACTGTAGGGTATGATGTCAATGTCCTTCTTAATTGTTCGTTGTAATATATGCCAGAACATAGTATCAATGCGCAGAATAAAACAATGGTCAATTGTCTCTGGTGTATTGCACGGGCGGCAAATCACCGTCCATGGCGCAAGCATCCCTTAGCATGAAGCCATGCCTTCACAGGCAGCGTGGATGTGTGCAGTTTAAAGAAGAATGTTTTTTGCAGCAGAGCAAATGCACATTCGCCTAACACGTTTTAAAATACTGGTGTCATGAAACTCTAGAAAAGGTGGCCGGTACAACGATACAAGAACCAAATACCCTGCAAGTGCCTGAGTAATCTGCCTTCTGCAGAGGCTATACAGGCAGTCAAGAAAAGCGCACAGTGGGGAAATTGTTGGTATCAGCAACTTCCTTAAAGGGACTGCGCAATAGATTAATTGCGGCTACATAAATCAGACGAGAGATCAGCATTCGATCACTCGTCAGCCCAGTGCAAGAATTTTTAGCTAGCTTCGAGAACGTTTTAATATTTAGACATAGCAGGCCGTTAAAATGGATGATTAAAAATCTAGACGCAAAGCAAACTTTAATGCACGTTTAAGCAACGCTTTTGATTTGTCTGCCAAAGTGCGGGGCTATTCACAACAAGATTAAAGTACAAAAAGCGAAACGGTTGAGCCCGCTTCATGTTTTCTTTTCATGTTCCCCAAAGCAATTTTTTTTTCTAGTCTTACCGCGATTTGATCGACTTTTCTGGCCGCTTCTTTACTTGTGTAGCAGGGGACTTGCACTCTGCGAAAAACTCACCTGTTGAGTAAAACTCTTGCTTGGGCTAGTTGGCTCATGCTTGAAGATGTAATGAAAATCGCGCGACGAACGTGAACAAAAGTAGAACACACACGACAGGACCAGCGTCATTAGAGACTGGCAGGTTGAGAAGGCGATCCGGATAACACTTAAAAGGGCAGAATCGGTGTGGAAACTTCAATGAATGAAAGAGCAAAATGTAGAAGAAACGTGCTGAAGTAAAACTCCTGCTTCAGCTCCTGATCGCCGTCGCCGTTCTGCCTTCGCTTGTGTGGGCTGACAGCTTCCTCGGTATTGGGGCTACGTGTACCCGCGCCCTGTATTCTGGTGATAGATTCGTTGCGGATTGGATAAGCTACAGGTCGGCAGGTTCGCCTACTTTACTTAACATGAGCATGCCTGTTTCTGTTCTGAGAAGGCGCTCTCTCAGATAGTAGGACCACTTCCTGTACTTCCAATGTGTTGAGGGCTTGCAGGCTGTCGTTGGCGGCGTAGGGTGGTAAACCCAGGGCTTTCTTGCATGCTGTTGTGATCACTGCGTTCAATTTGTTTAGTTCTTCCTCGAGGAAAGGGATGAACAGTAGACCGCATGATACTCTTCTGATGACCAGTGCTTGCACTCGTCTGATACTGGCTTCCTCTCTCAGCCCTTTCCGTGTTACATTCTGCGTATCATTCTTGAGGCTTGAGTGGTCGACGCGTTTAGTAGTTTGTGTGCGAGGCTTTCCCGTCGCTTTGCAACCCGAGAAGGATCCTGATGAGCGGTACTTCCTGTACTTGCACTCCTTGCAGGATAATGTTAATGGGGTCAGCAGGCCTGTAGTTGTAGCCCTTTATACGGATGATCTCTGATTTCTGTGGAGTGCACTTGAGCCCGCACCTCCTGGCTGCCTCCTCGACGCAGGTTGCGGCCATTTGCAGTTCATGTTCTTTCTCCGCCAGGTAACCTTTGCTTGCCGAGATCGTAATATCGTCGGCATGCAGTGCGAATACGATGTCCGGGATTTCCTGTAGTGCTCGAGCGACTCGTATCATGGCAATGTTTTAAAGGAGCGGAGAGAGTATAGATTCTTGTGGTGTACCTTTGCATGGCTTATATAGATGATCCGATCTCGTTTCGCCTATTCCAACGTTGCCACGCGATTGGAAAAGAAGTTAGTGTTGTACTGGAAATGTGTCTGGCTCATTTAATGGATATCTCTTCGAGGATTGCTTCGTGGGACGCGTTGTCAAGTCCAGTCCATTGCCATGATCACATGCTCTCCCCCTCTTGGAATGTTGGTGATGGCTTCTGGAATGATGAGAATCCATAGCGCACCATATTCAAGGGACACAACACGAGCGCTAAACGACCTTTATTTGGCGCTCACAGCCTTATAAAGATCACGTATGGTACAGGTATAGACGACTAGCAACGGTTAAGCCGAATCGACATTTGAGCTAGTTGGTATTGCATCTTGTTAAAATATATAATGCGCACTCAGGACAATGGACAAGGAACATCAAACAACACAAGCGCTTTATATATTTTTACAAGATAACAACGGTTATCTTGTCAAGGTCATGACCCATTTGTAATCAGAAGCTCAGAACAAGTTCTCGACTACCTGAGAAGGCTTCATGGTACAGATGTAGGCTTTCTTTCAATAGATATAAAAAACCTTTACTACTCTTCGCCTCATCAGCAGCTTTTATAATGACTGTATTCATAAATTTGGCGCCGTATAGTTTCAAACTAAAGCTCGCATTTCTGTTGATGGATTCTTTAATATAGTGTCCTTGTACCTCTCGTCAACCTTTGTTAAGTGGAATAGGGAAGTCTATCTGCAAATAAAGGGAGTGTGCATTGGTTCGTGCATTGCGCCTGTCATACCCTCCTCATACCCTCATTGCTGACTGTCAATCGCACGTTTTGTGCTTCTTTGCCGCTGTTAAATGCAACTCTGCAATGCTTCAAGAACATTGCATCCACTCTTGGTTTGCCTGCCAAGAGAAATGACAGTATTTATTAGATTAAAAAATGAAATAACAATTACGCTGGCGGTCATTGCAGCCTACTTCCTAATATGCTGACGACAAACAGTCATCATGACTCTTTTCGGCGGTCGTCCCGAGGCGTCGGTGATAATTGTTGATATTCTTGATGAGCTTAACACGGCTGAAGGCACCACCAGTGAGGTTGAACTTAGGACAAGCAGTGGACTCGGCGTCGTAGTCGACATCGTAGATGGCGATTCCATGCGTTGCGCTCTCAGTAACGAGCCAGTAGTCGCATAGCTGCAAGCACGCGCAAGAGAAAATAAACACGAATTACACAGTGCTCAGAGGTGGCGCCATTGTTGTATGCATTTTTGTTCACCCTGAATTCGTTGGCGGCCAAGACCGATGGGAATGTTGCCAAGACCGATGGGAATGTTATAATTTATCTAGTCTATAAGAAAAACTAAAAATTACATAAATTTCTTTTCAAATAGCGCAAAGCGAAGTAGCCATCGCAAAACAGCAAACCTGGAGCACATTACCTCACTTCCGAAGTATGTCGACACTAGGCCGCTTTTGAATCATATTACACGGCTGTGGAATCAGAACCATAGCTGGCTCCTCTGACTTCGGTAAAATCCCATATTTTATCCGCTTTCAACCTATGTCGTCACCATTGTAGAAGTTATCGACTTTTAAAATATACTAAATATCTTCACCATTTCAAAACTTTTCTGCTCTTAAGATATGGTAACGTAGTGGCAACGGCTGCGCGGCGGTCAGGAAGACAGTGAAAGGGCTTTCAAAATAAATACTTTGTTGGGCTGATCCCGCGCACAAAGAACTGAATGAACCGGCGGCGGCCATAGCAACAAGCGTGCTTGGCGGTCGTCGAACTGAATGCTCGCCGCTCTCGGTCATGCTCACAACTAACTTTTCAGATACGGTGCGCTAGGGAACCACAACGGACTCGAAGAAAATAGAACCTGATCTTCCTCCCTGCGTTCATTCCATATAAATCTGGTGGCATCTTGCGTCGCAGACAAAGAGAGAAAGCCGCGTGCCGGCGGCACTGATCATCAATAAATAAATATTACAAAACTTTGCGGCATTATTCTCCTCTTAAAGAAGCCTAGCCCCAATGCTCTACAATGAAAAGTAAAGTATGCACAGAAATAAACATTGAGAACGCGAAAAAAAATCAATGATAAACTGTCCTTTAGCTCGCATTTATGTCTAATAGGACTAATAACTAAGAATAAGGCTAATAACGCGCGCGCGTGGCGCCACTCTGAAGCTTCCACTCCGTCCTGGAACACTTCATAAAGTCAAGCTTTATAAGACGACCAAAGACCTTGTAAGGGCCGAAGTATGGGCGCAGAAGCTTTTCACTCAATCCGCGTCGGCCAATGGGCGTCCACACTCATAAACGGTCACCGGCTTGTATTCCGCGTGACGTCGGCGTAAGTTGCAGAGTCGGGCGTCGATGCCTCTGCTGGCCTTTGGTACGCAATCGGGCGAATCACCAGACTTCTGCGCACTGAAAGTTGGTGGCGACGTCGATGTTGTTTTTAACGGTAGCGTTCGTGACCATGGCGTCGAGTGTGGTGGTTCCCTCCCTGCCACGAACGAGCCTAGTAGGTGTCATCTGAGTGGTCCCTTTCATTGCGGTGTTATAGGCCAATACAACGTAAGGCAGGATGACGTCCCAAATGTGTTCGGAGTCGACATACATGGCAATCACGTCTTCTGTGGTCTTGTTCAAGCGCTCCGAAGACCATTGGCCTGCAGATGGTACGCAGTTGTCCTCCGGTGGCTTCTTTGAGTGCATTGCAGCACGGCTTGTGTCAGCTCCGCCGTGAACGCAGTTCCTTTCATCGTCATGAGCACTTCGGGCGCACCATGTCCCATAAGAATGCATGATATAAAAAATTTCTTCTGCTGTCCAGTTCCACAAGGCTTTTGCCTCGGCGTAGCGGCTCAGGAAGTCTGTCGCTAGAATTATCCACTCGTTTCCATATGTTCCATTCCGAAAGGGCCAAGCAGGTCAATGCCAATTTGGTGGGCAGGAGATAAACAGGGTTCAGAAATTCTCCTCGTCGGGAGGCCTTCAGTTGCTGACAATCTTGGCAGGTTTTCACAGAATGTGCGACATCAACATACAGTCGGGATGAGTAATACTTGTCTTTAATGCTGCGGAGGGTGCAAGAATATCCTAGACGGCCAGCTGCCGGCTTGTGGTGTGAAGTCTATAAACGCTTGTTGCGAAGACTAGCAGGTACAACATGGATGAAAACTCTTTGCTTTGGTGCGAGGTTCTTCTTCATGAAGACATCGTTCCGTACGCAGAACGAAGACAATACCCGCTTGCAAGAGGCTGGGGGGAAGAAGCCTTGACTTCTAAGTACTCGATGAGGCGTTGGAGTTCAGGCAGGTCCAATATTCTCGGGCAAAATTTTGAATATTGGAAAATTGTAAGATACTGTCATGGAATTATTGGAAGTAATGGTCTATTCATCTATATGTAGCAAAATCTTTTTTTAAATTCTTTCCAGCGATCGTATCGAACAGTTAAGACTGCCGTAGAAAACCAATGGCGAACACTTCTAATGACAGTCAAAACTCACGGAAAAAAAATTCGTGTGTCGTCGGGTTATCTGCGGATAGTTTGTTACAGAGAAATCTTACATTATATGAAAAAATTGCGTCCAAGTGTCCTCGTTCAAAAATGCTTTTGTCCAGAATTGTTCCGTATGGCTCGAGCGTTGCGGCTGTTCTAAAGTGATCGAGCTGATATTCCCCAAAAACAGTCATCGCCGTCTTGCGGCAGTGCATCTACAGGGGCCCGTGACAAGCAATCGGCGTCAGAGTGCTTGCGTCCGGACTTGTAAACGATGGTGATATGAACCTATTGGAGACGCAAGCTCCACCGAGCGAGGTGGCCGGACGGGTTCTTCTAGCTGGTGAGCCTGCACAGTGGGGGTTGGTAAGTTACAGCTTTGAAAATCCTGCCGTACAAATACGGGAGGACACGGCATACGCCAAGTCGCGTGAGCTCGCCAACCGCGCCGGTAACCATCGTCCATCTGACAGCGCCAAAGACTGTTTGACCACATACAACGAAATTACCAAGGCCCTCTGCCTGTCCCGCCGAACCCTCCCTCCGCCCAACGACAAGCTGGACAGGGCGCACGCGGTGGCCCTCAGACAACTGCAAACGCTCTCGTACCCTAACCCGGCACAATACCACAGACTCTACCCCGGAACATACCCGACAAATATATGCAAGGTCTACCACACTGCTATAGCAACTTTACCACACATGCTCTGGGACTGTAGCAAAAACCCTGACGGTGCTAACTCCGGAACCCTCCCGCGCGGTAAGCCGCTGCCTTGCTCAGCCCCAACCTCGGTGACCAACTCTGGGCCGTCCAGCAGGCCCACGAGGCGATGGTGAGGCAACACCTCAACGTCCCCACGTGGGAGACCTAAGGTCCCGTCGGCGAAAGCTCTGCAGGACTTTTTTTAATAAAGTTGTTACTAACCAAATTTGGACATCACCCACAGTATCACCAGGCAGTCCATAGTTGGCCTCTGCCTTTGACATAGAGCGGCTGGTGTACGCTGTTAACCTCTCGTGGCCTTGCTGCTTAAGGACGAGAACGGCGCCTATCCACACGCTGCTTGCGTTATATTAATTTCGGTTTCGGCGTTTTGATTGAAGTGGCCAAGTACGGGCGGCGATTTTAATCGATGCTTACGTTCCTGGAATGCCTCACGTTGCTCAGCTTCCGACTTGAATGGCACATCCAATTTTGTTTCGTTAGCTGGTTAGCGGGTCCGGCGATGCCACTTGCCCAGTCAATTTAGCGATGATCTTCAGTGGATTGCGGATGCGACAAGTGAGAAGTGTCTCCTTAGCACCTTGCATTAAAAATTCCGCTTCCTTCATGTCAGGATCGGCGAGTCGGAAAAGGCGCTTCATTTCTTCTGCGTGTGCAGTCACTATTTCATTCGCCTTCTTGATGCGGGATTGCCGAAGCAGCCGCGCTTTCTTTCCTGACGATCGTTGTGAGTGTTCAATTGCTGAACACGGCCGCACGTTCCAGTTGCTCGAGCTATTCACTGTTCAGGACCTTCGCCTGGCGAGCAGTCGAAAGTGGGTGGCAGTCCGGGCAGGGGCAGAATAATATGGACACCGATGTTGTAGCCATGGTTGACATTGACGATGAGGAGCCCATCTGCACTCGGGTGTGGTTCGGTAATAGTCCGTGTTCAGGTAGCAGATTCCGGAAACGTCGGCTGCTTCGAAGATCCTCTTCGGTTGGGACGGCTTCTGTGAATTTCCCGGTGTCTGCTTCGGGGCGGCTCGGGCTACTTTGGCGTATGGCAGGAGGTCAACAAGGACAGCTGGCATCCAGCATCTCCACCAGATGTCACGCAGTGGCAACGGCAGTCCGGTAGTCAGGAAGACAGCGAAGAGGCGCCCAAACTGAACTCTTTATTAACGCGATAGCTTTAAAGACGAGGATGGAAAGTTGGGCGAGTCGGTATCGATCCATGAGAAAAGAAGCACGAAAGCAAAACGACGGACGACCCGTGCTGCTGTGTGTTCTGTCATAGTCCGTCGTCTTGCTTTCGTGCTCCTTTTCTCATGCATAGTGTTAAAGACCCCGTTTCGTAGAAAAGCAGGCGTCGTCGTCGGTGTCGTTGACCGTGAACGAGAAATTTTCAGAGAAGCAACCTAGGTGTTACCTTGTGGCGTCATCACAAATATGCCACCGAATTGTCAGGAAACTGCCCATCGTGGCAGGTGGCCGGTAAATTATTCATTCGTCGCGACAGGCTGCTCTAGAAGAGCAACCTCGGTCGCACAAGCCCCACAAGTAGCAGCACCTGCCAGTGCAGGGCAGTGGTGCGACGGTTACCCGCTGCACCAGTGCACCATCGGTGGCATGAAGACTCCCACGGATTTCTGCATGTAAAGCAGAGAATGAGCAATTCCGTATATATGGGCATTAACCAATCAACGCCTTAAGATGGAGTTGAAATGTCTGCTTCAATTTTTTTAGCTGACCCGCCACCACGTAGAGCTAAATGACTCGGCGGTGGAGACAGCAACAAGTGTGCTCGGCGGGCGTCGAGCAGAATTCTCACCGCTCACCGCCGTAGCGGTGACTTTAAATCTGATAATGAACTTTCAAGTTACAGTGTGCAAAGTAACCACAAGTCTCGGTCAAAGTAGGATCTGTTCCACTTGACTGCGAACATATGCGACAAATTTTGTCGCATGTTGCGTCACAAAGTGATAAAGCCGTGTGCCGGCTGCATTCAGTGTGAAGAGATAAACATTACAAAGCTTTCAGGCAATATTTTTGCTGAAATACTCGTTGCGTCGCGCTATTCATTTGCTTTATGTACTGCCAACTATTTCCCGCAGAATGTTCCGGATGGTGGCATACGGTTCAGCGTTTTGTGCACCATAAACTTTCTAGTTAAGTTAGAACCTAGCGCACGGCACGGATTCGAACTGGCTACCTATAATAGGAGGCTGCATAAAAAAGATCGTATCGTAGTAATTTGTGGTTCTAGTGATTGATTATTGATTGGTGTGTGATCGGCGATGATGCATTAAATCATTCTAATTAATTTATGAATTCGTGCAGACCGCCCAAGCCTCCTCTGAGGCCGGGCGCAGTCGCTGCTAGCAAGTGTTGCCCAGATGATTCAGTCGCTGTCAGGGGCTGTTCAGGCGCTTTTGGACACGGCGAAGGTGTCTCACCTTGCGGTCAAGTTGCCCATGCCAACATACCGCGGCTATGATGAACTCCTCAGTGCCCGGGATTTACTTGAGCCCCTCACCCATTACCAGACAGCTATGGGTCTCACTAATCAGGTTGTGCTTGCCCACATCATCACCGCAGCACTGACTGACACGGCAGCTAGGTTGCATCGCCTTGCCGGCCACCGCGCAGCGACTCTCGAGGACTTCCGTGCAGCATTCCTGCGCGAATTCCTGCCCGCTGACTACGAGCGTAGGATGCGGCGAGAGCTGGAGCTCCGTGCACAGGCTCCGGATGAGTCACTCCTGGAGTACGTACGTGCGATGGAGGACCTTTTCTCAATCGCCGAGCCCAGAGCCTCGAACGAGGAACGTGCTGAAAGGACGATCAGCCAGGCACATCCGACTGTGCATGGAGAGGGGCCATGCCCCTACCCCACCGGCGACCACCCGCACAACCCGCCTTTGCAGCCGTTAGCGGGCAGAGCGAAGTATGGGAGTTGAGCGAACGAGCTCTAGATCCCTACTCGTACAGAAGACAGATAGCCTGAGCTACACCGTTTTCTGAACCGCGTGCCGAGGAACACTGTGCCCACTGAGAAGCCCACAAGTGTCCTCCAGTTTTATTCTGTTCATTCCTGCTGAACAACTATTTAAAAGCAAATTTCTTCACCGCCATCCAGTTGAGGCGCTGCGTCAGCATTGAGGACGTTGCCTCAACCTTAGCAACGTTTTGGTATAGAAACTTCATTCTTGTTTTTAATGTGCGCAATAAAGATGGGCTGAAATAAAATTATGTATACAGCCATCTAAAGTTACTCTTGTTCAGCGAACGCAGCGAACCGTTTCAAACGTCACGCCTTTGCTTTCTCCGGTATTCATCGCGAGGATCTAGAGTGTGCGGTGAGTATTGATGTGATACAGATATGTCCTATCCAAACATGTAAATCTCGGAAGATGCTCGAAAATTTCGCATTCTTTAGAGCATAATGCCCTTATTGCGTTCAAACACTCTTCAATTCCTATTTTTCTTATGCTTTCTGGTTTTTTTCTCGTATCGAAATGGGCATTGCATTATCATGACTGGTGACAGTTTTAAATCTGATTTTTTTCTTCAGAATTTTTGTTCTATTTTTAATTAAACACATCTGGTACCGGCATTAATGCTGTTGCTTTTGATGTCTCCTCCTCGATGTACTTCATAGGAAACCCTATACAGAGAGTGTCCTATAGGGCGTGTGAGATTAGTAACAGGAAAATATGACGGTGCATTTGCATAGTTCCACCAAAATATGAATTAGGGGCGCTAGCACCTCGATTTTCACTTCAGTTTCGGAGGTTGGATCCACTTTTGATTAATGGAAGTTCATGGAATAGAGACAACGGGTTAATGCCCACGTAAGCGGAGTTGGCTGTTGCGGACTTTACATCCGTGGATCCCTGGGAGTCTTCGTACCACTCTTGCCGCAATGGTGCAGCGGTAAAGCGATGCACCACTGCCCTGCGATGGCAGGTGTAGCCACCCGTGGGGCTTTTGAAACATACCTTGCTTTTCCCGAGCAACCTCTCGCGACCAATCATTAATTGAACTGCCACGTGTCATGGTGGTATCCACCTGTTAAGTTCTCTACAACACGGTGCATGGGCAGCCTGCCACAGGACAGGGGGCTGCACAACAAACTCAAAGGCGACGAACGGATTTTCAGCTAAGTGGGCGCCTTGGTACTAGCGGTCTAAAAACTAAATATTGTGACGCCCATGAAGAAGCGACGCCTATTCTATTTGGTCGGCATTGCTTACTACGCAGAAGGTGAAGAAAACGAGGGGGATGTGTCTCGTACTCGGCAAGTGGACCCAGCTGCTTCTCATCACCAATCGTGGTCTGGTTGTACCTCTGGTCGTAACATCTTGGTGGAAGATGCCCGGTATAAAGGTTCCTCCGAAGACGGATCCCCTGCTTCACATTCGCAGCAGTCGTCGCATTGTTGTTCTGCCGCATTCTGTGCCCATAATGTCTCTGGACTGCGATGCTCCGAGGTCTGTGCCCAGTGGTTCGTGGCAGCATTACCGGGAGCCACGGTCGTTCGCGGGCTCAAACAACGAAGACATCGATGAATGGCTCACACACTACCTACGCGTGAGTCGCACAAGTGGAACTCCTCGGCCCGGCTTGCTAACTTCGTGTTTTCCCTAACCAACAAGGCCCTAACGTGGTACGATAACCACGAGGATTCTTTAACGACATGGGACCGCTTTGTAGAGGAGCTGAAGAAATGCTTCAATGACTCAGTCACGAAGCATAAGCGGGCTGAACAAGCGCTTGCGCAAAGGGCTCAGCTTCCCGCTACAAAGTACATCGAGGAAATCGCGAAGTTATGCAAGGTCGTCTCTCCTCTCATAACAGAGGAGGACAAAGTTGGCCATTTACTGAAAGGAATCGCCGAAGACGTCTATAATTTTCTTATCGGTAAAGAAAGTTTCGAGTCCGTGTCTGACGTCATCCAGCACTACCGCACGTTTGAGACATTGAAAATGCGTCGCATCACACCGAAATTTGGACGCTTGGTCGGGGTGACGACGGTGGCAGCTGTAGATACACCATCGTCATGTGATCTGGCTTCCACAATCCGTCAGATCGTTCGCGAACAGTTGACCAGGCCGCTGGAACTCAGTCGAAATTTCTCCTATGTATCCCACGGGCCCTACTTCGCCAGCCGCCGTTAACGCAGCGGACTTTGGGAGCACCGGGTACCCCGAGAGCTGCAGCCGAGCAACATACCGCGGTCGCCCCCGGAGCATCAGTCCCGCTTTTACCAGCCAACGCCGGCCACATAGGACGAGAACTTTCGGCCCACTCCTTCGTATGATTACTAGTTGCCGGCGCAGTGCGCTCCCAGTCTTTCTCTTGTGTGTTACTGCTGCGGTCAACCCGGTCAGAACTCCCGATTTTGTCTCCACCGACCACCATCCCGTTACGGTTCCTCTACCTATCCTCCGCGGCCGGATTACCAACCCGTTTCTTCTCGCTACCCATCCTACACGCCTGATTCCGGCAACCCATGGCCTGCACAAATGCGAATTCGTTCACCGGCTGCAAATAGAAGTGTGACACCGCCTCCAGCTTTCCGCACACGTCGATCTCCATCACCCCGACGCCGCTCCTCCTCGTTTACGCCCGAAAACTGGTCGGTGCGACCGATGGAGCTGAGGTGCTGGAAGTCTGCCGCCGGATGAGATACCCCTGACCGTAGTGATGTTGCGGAACAAAGGGAATGTGCTATTGAATGGTATACCTGTGATGGCTTTCGTAGACACCGGTACTACTGTTTGAATTGTGAGTGCTGCGTTTAAGTGTCGCCTCGGATGTAAAGTTTTGTTACGATGGGACAAAAGTCTGCAGTTCAATGGTGTGAGTGGCGAACGATTGCCTGCAGTCGAAGTGTGTAGTGTTAAGGTTCACTCTAGTGGTCAAGTGTTCAGCACAGAAATGGCAGAGCTCGCCCGATCGATGCCCGACGTTATTCTTGGCCTCGACGTTTTGCAGAAGTGCATTGCTAACGTTGATGGTCACACCGGGAAGCTCAGCGTCGGCAAATGTTTCACCTCTGGCCTTGTGGAAGGCTGGTGCAGTGAAGAAAGCGTGTTCTGTGTTACCCGAGATACTGTCGTGCCTCCTTCTTCGGCTGTATGCGTACCGGTTTCCGGCCCCAATACCCCTCTCGACGTGTTTGATGTGACTGTGGAGCCGAACCACTTGAACTGCATGAAGAACATCTTCGTCCCTCATGTCATAGTTTCTTTCACCAACGGAAGCACTGAAGCGTGGGCAGTGAATTCATCTACATAATCTGTAGTTCTGCCTGAAGGCCTGAAGCTTGCGTTATGCAGTCACGACTCACCGGAATCTGATGCGTTGGTTACCGACATGTTGGGCGCAGCAGCTCCAGAGCTATACGACGAGTCGCAGTTTCTTCGCATGATCGACAACTCTGTTTCCACGTATGAGCGCCGTGCTTTGTTGGCCATCCTCCGGCGACACTCCACATTGTTTGACTTTTCACTTGACTTTGACATTTTTTTTCACTTGACTTTGACTTCCATCCCACCGTCTCGGACAATGCACGGGGCTGACAAGGTCGCCTCACATCCGATCCGACAAAAGCCTTACCGAGTCTCACCGTCTGAATGCAAGGTTTTGAATGAACAAGTGCGGGAAATGTTAAACAAGGGTGTTATACAAGAGGCCTTAAGCCCCTGGGCTGCTCCAGTAGTCCTTGTTAGAAAAAAAAGATGAATCATGGCGGTTTCTGCGTGGATTACCACCGTCTAAATGCCGTAACAAAAAAAGGCGTATCCCCCCTGCCCCCCCCCCCCGAATCGATGATGCCATCGACTGCCTTTTTTCAGCCTCCTACTTCTCTTCTATTGACCTCCGGTTGGAGTATTGGCAACTCCTTATGCATCCCGCGGAAAAGAAAACAGCATTTATTCCAACTGACGACCTTTAGAATTTAATGTAATGCCATTAGGCCTTTGTAATGCGCCCGCCACTATCGGGAGATTTATGGACACTATACTCCGTGGTTTGAAATGGGAAATATGCATGTGCTACCTTGACGATGTTATTTTCGGAAACACGTTCAGTGAGCACAACGGCCGTTTAGCTCTCGTCCTCGACTGTACGTGCAAAGCTGGCCTTGCACTTAATTCTAAAAAGTGCCACTTTGGAGCGCGTCAAGCGTTAGTGCTTGGACACCTCGTTGACAAATATGGCGTCAGACCTGATCCAGCCAAGAGTGCAGCTGTCGGGTCGTTTAAGCCACCGCAGTCTGTCAAAGAGCTGCGAAGTTTCCTGAGCTTGTGCTAATACTTTCGCAGTTTCATTCACCGCTTTGCTGACATCGCATACTCCCTGACAGGCCTGCTTCAGAACGATGTGGCTTTCAAGTGTACCCCTGAGTGCGACTCCGACTTCCGGCAACTAAAATTCCTTCCCACGTCTTACCCCTTACTTTGCCACTTCGATCCTTCCGCCCCCACAGGGATGCATACCGACGCCAGTGGTGTTGGTGTCGGCGCTGTGCTCGTCGAGCGCTGCGACACCAGAGAGCATGTTGTTGCGTATGCGAGTCGCTCTCTCAGTAAGCCGGAGCGCTATTATACGGTCACCGAGCAGGAATGCCTCGTCGTCGTCTTCGCCACGCAGCGTTTTCGTTCATATCTATATGGACGCCCGTTCACTATAGTCACCGAAAATTATGCCCTTTGCTGGCTCGTGAGCATTCGTGACCCTAGTGGGCGCCTCGCACTGTGGGCTCTCTGGCTACAAGAGTTTGACTGCACAGTCGCCTACAAGAGCGGTCGCCGGCACGCTCACGCGGACATTCTTTCGCAGATGCCCTTTCCTGAGCCGGAATCTAACATCGATAACTTCGATCACTGCGCCGCATCAGCATCATCGTTTTTTTCCTGATTTCACCATATTCATACTCTGTCTTGCAGGTCATGCATTATGATCTTGCATCTGGACATCTTGGGTTGGCACGCACGCTCCATCGTATCTAGGAATGCTTCTTTGGCCGGAAATGCGGGCTACGGGTGAGCGGTACGTCGCCAGCTGCACTCAGTGTAAACAGTATAAGCACCCCACTAGGGTTGCATCTAGTCAGCGTCGCCCTGTTACGCCACCTTACGCATGGTTCGAGCAAGTGGGCATAGACCTCCTGGGCCCATTTCCCAAATCCTATCATGGGAACCGCTGAACAGTGGTTTGCGTTGACTACCTTACTCGGTATTGCTAAACAGCAGCTCCACCGTCGTCTACAGCGTATCATGTGTCCTGTTTTATGCTGCGCTCCATAGTTCTCCGCCATTGACTCCCAAAAGTTATCATCAGTGACCGTCGTCGGCAATTCACCGCTGACGTCGTGGAGCAGCTTCTCCGTTCTTGCGCATTGCAATTTCGGCATTCCTCGCCTTACCATCCCCAGACGAATGGGCTAACTGGGCGCACGAACCGAACGATCAATAATTTGTTGTCAATGTGCGTTGATTAATGCCACAAAAACTTGGACTGCGTCCTGCCGTTCATCACCTATGCTTTTAATACCGCGCGCCATGAGACTACTGGCTTCAGCCCCTTCTTTTTACTATGTGCTCGCCCCCCGCGCTACACTCTGGACACCATACTGCCATTTTCTGCCGAGCCTCATGACGATCCCTCTATCTTCTAGACACTGTCTCACCGAAGAGGCCCGGCGCCTTGCCCGCCTTCGTATCCTCGCCTCCCAATGTCGGTCCAAAGCCCGCTACGATGCCCCCCGCTGTGACGTCACTTACAGCCCCGATGACTTGGTCTTGTTGTGGCGGCCTGTCACAAAGCGGGGATTGTCCCAGAAGCTGCAGTGCTGCTACGATGAACCCTATGCTATTATTGAGCAAATTACCGAGCTCAATTACCGCATAGCAGTCTCACGGCAAGCGGCTGCCTTTCCGCACGAACTGAAGTCACTCATGCTGCCCGGCCTGAGGCCTACCGTTCGCGCAGTAATTTTAACTCGCCCTGCGGACATCGGCTGCGTAGGGGGAAGTGTGATACCCATGAAGAGGCGATGCCTATTCTATTTGGTCGGCATCGTGACGGCGGTAGGCATCGTCGCGCGCTTTGGAGCGATCCCCCACCGTAGGTATGTGCCTTCGTATTTGAGGCAACAACAACAAGTAGACCCAGCTGGTTCTCAGTCGCCCGTCGTGCTCTGATTGCACCCCTGGTCGTAACAATATTTGTAGCGCCACAATTCACCCTGGTATCAAAGCGAGAAAGAGGCAGCCAGCCCGAGCTAAACGAACGCATCTGAAAACCGGTAAGAGTGGACGTGGTTGGTCTAGTGCCCCTGCCTCACTGCCTGCAACAAACGGGGACCCTTAAGCCAGCTCATTTGATTATTAATGTAAAAGCATTTTTGGTGTCACGAGTGGCGTGTACAGGACATGTCATCACAGTGTTTCCGCACGGAAATGACCATTAGAAAAAAGAAATTCGCAGGCACTGCGGTTCGAACTCAGGCCCTCTGTGCGCCAGGTGAGCACGCAACGCATACGCCATGAAAAGTCGACGATTCAAGCGCGTTTGACGGGCACGAATTAAACGCACTGGGATGTGTACGACGCTTAAGTTTGATGGGGATGTGTACGGACGTTATACAACGATGACTTGCAAAAAAAAATTGCCGATGCCATCCAGGGTTACGTGACAACGATGACTTGTAAAAAAAAAGAAAGTTGCTGACGTTTAAACGTAAGTTCTTTCGCATTTCTCCAAAGCAGCAGACTGCAGTGCTCTCCTATTTTTAACCTTGGACTTCCTTTACACACGCTGTCAGCCGCAGTGTCTTCACTCCGACGCCTCAGCCCTCAGACATTCAGCCGGCCAACTACTGTGCTGTAGCCCTAGCGCCAGATGAGTGGCGCCTGCCTACGCTCGACAATAGAGCTAAGCTACAGCCTCTGCCGGTCGGCCTCGAAACACTGGTACTATGGTTCGCCCAAGCTGAGCCTTTATTTCAAGTCAGCGGTGTCATTTCTCAAGTTTAGCTACACCTGCTGATGAAGTGTACGCTGCCACGTTAGCTTTTCAGTGAATTTCCTCGGACATCCTAGCGTGGCATCGCAGGGGGCGGCAGATGGAAGGCGATTCACCACGGCTTAAACGAATCAACCACGACGTCATGAAAAACGGTCACCGTCATTTCCTGAGAGGCATGCGCCGCATCCTTCTTGAGTTATATATGACTATAGATACACCTCAGTTTTTTTTTTACTTTGCTCATCAGCTGTAGAGATCAGCGAAAGGAGACTACAGACTACCGGTGGCATCAAATGAGAATAAACGTATTGCAGAAACCACTACACAAAAATAAATTATATCTTAGAACTTATAAAATAAATCACAATAAAAAAGAACCACAACAGGAATGTAATTATTACAGGAAAAAACCTAGATTCATAATAGTGTCACGTTCCCACCGGTCAAGGCTTAGCGACAGCGCAACCAAGTGAGTCGCACTCTATGGGCCCTTCTGAAGCAATGGGGAAGGAGGCAACGAACATAGTAGAGACACCTCTGTCTGATAGAGAAAGCTGATGACAAGCTCAGCACTGGCAGGTAGGAGATGTCTTTCGGGACTGGCATTTTCAGTCTTCCCTCCGGGCGTACTCACCCTGGTTTGGACATTTTTTACATATTTTACTGTCACTGCTAAGGAAGAGTGCAGAGGTCCGTACAAGAAGAAGTTCACATAGAGCCGCAACGCATTATCAACTGATATGAAAAGTCAATTCAATTGGAAACTTTTCAATGCTCTAACTATGCAAAAATCATCCACGCATTATATAGCTCCGTGGTGATGGAGAAAACGGAAATTGAAAGAGTCTAATAAGCCCGAAAAAGCTTAATGTTCAGGGACTCAATCCCTCTCGCATTGCGCGAGGAGTGATCAATGAATGTGGTATGGGCTGTAAAGGGCGTCGTTTGGTGGAACCACCTACAACATGACAATGCGGCCACACGTTCTACAATGCGGTATAAATCAGCATGGGACAAAGACGACAAGCTGCTGCCATACAGAAAATGAACAAATATAATTGCTTTATGCCGGATATATTGCAGCTTTTCAAGGTGAAAGCTTGATAAAGTTCAGGTAAAAGCCGCAAGCAAGAGACTTGCAAGCCCCACCCCTTCACTAACAATATCTTTGACGAGCGACGCGCAGTCATGCGAATACAAATAGAGCAGTAAATCTTTTCAAGTCGTAAATAAATTCATCTGCAGCGTCGGTCTCACTGATGTTTAATTAAGAGCAGCTTTCCTTTTTGTGGGATTTGAGAAGTAAGATTTGTTGAAAAGGGAATCTTTGTGGAGTTTTAGATGAGTAAACGCAGGAGCGAGCTTTGCAACATTTGCGAGCAATACATAGCTAGGGATTGAAACAAATGTCAGAATTACGGCCTGCTATTGTCGAGGGTGAAAATATTTTGCTCCAGAGTGGCAAAATTATTAAAAGAACCAAATCTCTTTATACACTGAGCCTGTATTTGCTTAAAAAGTGTGATTAATATATATTGCCACAGTACCAAGCAATCAAATGGCGCCATACCACGGCTGAACTGTTTCAGATAGGACTTGCCATGTCTTGCGCGCTCGAGGGGCTAGGGGGTTTCGCCTTCTTCCTCGCTCGAGCTCCCTGCTGCCTTGCACTCCCAGCACGTCTAATTAAATCTGGTTTCAGTGCTTCGCCCATTTGTCGGTGACATATTTGGTGGAGGTGCTGGGAAACGGTCCATGTACTCTGACCTCGAGGACACTCTTGACGTCAGTTCTCAACGCGTGGCGACAACACCAGTCCACAAGGCGAGCCGCCGCCTGCGAGGCCTACAGCCAGAGTTCGGCCAACTCGCAAGGCCAGCAAGGGCCATGACGTCCGCTACGGCTAGCCAGACAAGTCAGCATTCCGGGAATGCCCCACCGTTCGTCCTTCACACGCCTCGGTCGCCCCCATAATTCCACGGTGAGAGGTTTGAGGACGTCGAAGACTGGTTGGCCAGCTTTGACCTAGTGGCGGGTTTCAATGAGTGGGACAGCGAGCGCAAGATGCGCAACGTGTACTTTGCGCTGCAGGACTCGGCCAAAACGTGGTTTGAGAACCACAAAGCTTCCTTTACCACCTGGGAGGCTTTTCGTCGAGAGCTGCTAGAGACATTTACCAGCAGGGAAAGAAAAGAGAAGGCTGAAATCGCCCGGCGCTCAAGATCACAGCAGCCGAATGAGAGCGTCGCGATGTTCATAGAGGACATGACTCGACCGTTCAATCGGGCCGACCCTGCTATGCCCGAAGCCCAGAAGGTACGCCACTTAATGCGTGGCGTAAAAGAGCAGCTATTTGCTGGACTGGTCCGTGACCCGCCACGAACAGTGTCCGACTTCACCAAGGAGGCTATGGGTATCGAGCACTCTCTGCAGGAATGGGGTGCCCACTACGCACGTCAGGCTACTGTAGCAGCCGCTTCCCAGTACACACCTACGTCGCTGCCCGCCGAGGATCTTCGGGAGCTTGTAAGAAGCCTTGTGCGCGAGGAACTGGCGAAACTTCGCTTTGAAGCTTCACAGGTCAGCGTCGCTGTCGTAACGTACGTGGTCCGCGAAGAAATCCGACGAGTTGCGCAGCCACCCCCAGCTCCACACCCGGCGCCCTCCGTTATGACGTACAGCGAGGCGCTACGAAGACCCGGACCAGCGATGCGAGCCTTTTCCCCCGTCGCTCCTGTGCCATACCTGCAGGAGCCAGTCGCTACTGTACCCTCCGTGCCGCACGAGTTCAGACCACCCGTGAGCAAAGCGCATGTTTGGCGTACGCCAAACCATCGCCCGCTCTGTTACCACTGCGGGGAGCCCGGCCACATCCTCCGCCACTGCCCCTACCGCAGAATGGGTTTAAGGGGGGTTTTCACCTGACGCACCTAGACCATGCTACGGTGAAATATCGCGGGATATCGAACAGTACTTGGCTGATAACGTGCAATCTTTGACCTCGCAGCGACGCCAGTCCCGATCGCCATCCCCAAGGCGGTTCTCTTCGCCCGGCCGCCCATCATCCTCTGGCTAGTTCAGAGGCACGTCCCCATGTCGCGAAAACTGAAGACGGCGTCTTCCGGGGGTAGGGGTGCCGCTACAGGACCGAGTCAAGAGCCTCCACCCGACGACTCGCCGCGACGCTCCGACCAACGGCGACCTGAACCGACGACCTCAACGACGCGCTGCGACTGACTGGCCTCCACCGAAATTCCGGTGTCCGCCGACAACCACGACGTTACCGCACTCGTCGATACCGGCGCCGATTCTTCTGTAGTGAGCAGACGGTTAGCCACGGCCTTGAGGAAGGTTCTGATCCCTTGGTCTGGGCCGCAGATCCGGACAGCTGGTGGCCACGTGGTAACTCCGATCGATGTCTGCACTTCGCGAATCTAGATCCGCGGTGTTACTGTCCCTGGCTGATTTGCTGTGTTACCCGAGTGCTCCAAAGACCTCATACTCGGTTTGGATTTCATTCAAGAGTACGGTGACACTATCAACCTCCAGGAGCTAATAGTGTCGTTTTCCACCCAAGGCCCTGTCGACAACGCTACCGAGCCACGCAGGGCTAAGTTATGCGTCTGTCACGACCACATATTGATCCCGTCCAGAGCCAGCATGTTTATTACCGTCGAGTGTAATAACAGCCCCAGCACTCGTGGCATCGCTGAAACCAATATCTCACTGCTCCTGAGTCGGCAAGTCTGTGTAGCTCGCGGAATTATTGAATTGAACAGTGGGCGAACCGAACTTTTAGTGATCAATTTTGGTTCTGAACCCCAGTGTTTGCCTGGCAAAACAGCTATAGCGTATTTCGAAGAACTTAGAGAATTCGCGGGACAGAACTCGCTGTCCGAAATTACGGCATCAATGGTGGCACCGACCACTCCCATAAAAACCGACGTAAACCCGACCCTCCCGTCTAATCAGAAACACTGCCTCGAGAGCGTTATCGAATCTTTCCGCGACTGTTTTGCCTCGACCTCCAAGGTTGGGCTGACTCCGCTCAGAAAGCACCGCATTCTAGTTGACGCAAATCAGCGACCGTTGTTCCAGCCGACTTATCGGATCTCTTCGAAGGAACGGGATGCCATTCGCCGGCAAGTTCAAGAAATGCTCCAAGACGACGTGATACAACCGTCGAAGAGCCCGTGGGCATCGCCTGTTGTTCTAGTGGCGAAGAAAGATGAAACCCTACGATTCTGTGTTGATTACAGGCGTCTAAACAAAGTCACCAAAAAAGACGTTTATCCTCTTCCACATATTCATGAATCCCTGGACCATTTACGCCACACCACGCACTTCTCGCTCCTAGATTTAAGCAGTGGCTATTGGCAAATCGAGGTGGACGAACGCGACCAGGAAAAGAGCGCCTTTATTACTCCGGATGGTCTGTACGAATTCCGGGTGCTTCCTTTCGGCCTGTGCTCGGCTCCTGCTACCTTTCAGCGGATGATGGACACCGTGCTTGCCGATCTAAAATGGCAGGCCTGCGTAGTGTACCTAGATGACGTAGTCATCTTCTCCGCCCCGTTCGAAGAGCACCTGAGGCGCCTGCGCGCTGTGTTCGCAGCAATTCGTACAGCCGGTCTTTCCCTCAAGCCCGAAAAGTGTCACTTCGCCTTTCAGGAGTTGAAGTTTCTCGGCCACATCGTGAGCGCTAAGGGAGTCAGTCCTGACCCCGATAAGACAGCCGCCGTCGCTGCTTTTCCCGTGCCAACCGATAAGCGCAGTGTGGGCCGCTTTCTGGGTCTGAGCGCCTATTATCGGCGTTTTGTGCCGAACTTCTCCCAGATCGCTGAGCCCCTCACCCGCCTCACGAAAGATGCCGAACCGTTCCTCTGGGGCCAGGAGCAACAACAGGCCTTCGAAGACCTCCGCATTCGTCTCCAGAGTACGCCCATCCTTGGCTCTTCGATGAGTCAGCCGACCCTAAACTGCACACCGACGCCAGCAACATCGGCCTCGGTGCGGTCCTTGTGCAGTGGCGGGATGGTATCGAACGTGTCATCGCATACGCATGTCGCACCTTGTCACGCTCGGAGGCGATCTATTCCACTACTGAAAAAGAATGCCTGGCAATTCTGTGGGCAGTGACTAAATTTCGCCCATATTTATACGGCTCCCTTTTAGAGTCGTCAGTTATCACCATTCTCTTTGTTGGCTGGCGAACCTCAAAGATCCCTCGTGACGGCTTGCACGCTGGAGCCTTCGCCTTCAAGAATTCGATGTCACCATCGTTTATAAGTCCGGTAGGAAGCACAGTGATGCCGACTGTCTGTCTCGTGCTCCTATCGAGGATAACCGAGCTGATCCCAACGACGATTCTATTTTTCTCGGCGCCATCTCCACGTCCGTCCGCACTCAACATCAAAGGAACGACAGTGAACTACGGCCTCTCATTGAGTATCTTGAAGGAAGCGCTGCGTCGCCCCCGCGAATCTTCTCACGTGGACTGTCATCATTCTGTTTGCGCGATGGCGTTTTGTATAAGAAAAACTACAACCTGACGGAAGCTGCCTGTCTGCTCGGCGTACCTGCGGCCTTGCGCGACGAAGTCCTGCAGGCGTGCTATGATGACCCATCTTCTGGTCACCTGGGTTTTTCCCGCACTTTGGCGCGGATACGCCAAAAGTACTACTGGCCCAGGGTTGCTGCAATTGCCCAGCGTTACGTCAGAACTTGCCGCGAGTGCCAACGTCGCAGGACGCCGCCGACTAAGCCAGCCGGACTACTGCTGCCTATTGATCCGCCACAAGTCCCCTCCCACCATGTCGGCATGGACTTACTCGGCCCATTTCCGGAGTCCTCGCTGGGTAACCGCTACACGGTGGTCGCCACCAACTACCTCAGCCGGTACTGTGAAACTAAAGCTCTCCCTTGTGGTACCGCTGATGAAATTGCGAACTTTTTCGTTCAAAAATATTGTGCTTCGTCACGGTGCACCCATCATCGTTGTAACTGACAGGGGAACGGCGTTGACCTCGGCCCTTACGCAGGAAGTTATGCGCCTGGGCGGCACAAGTCACCGCAAAATAACAACTTACCACCCTCAAATGAACGGACTCACCGAACGGCTCAACAAGACGATCGCCGACATGATTTCCATGTATGTTGACACACACCACTGCAACTAGGACGCCATACTCCCTTACGTCACATTTGCCTACAACACTGCTCCACAAGAAACGATACGATTCACTCCATTTCGTTTAGTGCATTGTCGCGAAGCCACAACTATGCTGGACGCCATGTTGCTCCCGACTAGTAGTACCTTATCTGTTATGGGTGCTGCCCAATTCGTTCGTCACCTCGAGGCCGCCCGCCAACTCGTCCGACAGCGCATCCGGCACCAGCAAGCCCTCGACGCTCGCCGCTATAACCTCCGCCACCGAGGTGTTAGTTACCAGCCCGGCGAACAATTCTGGGTTTGGAGCCCAATCCGCATGCGTGGGCGCTCCGAAAAGCTTCTGCGCCGATATTATGGCCCCTACGAGGTACTCCGCCAAGTCAGTGAGGTGAACTAAGAAGTTCTCCCCCAAGAAACAGTTCGCTCCTCTAGACGGCCGACCCCCGAAGTCATTCATTTCGCACGGATGAAGCCTTACTACACCCGCTACCTCTTCAGGCGTGTCTACACCAGCCGCCGGAACATTCGCCGTCCCTTGCCTTCCTCCTTCTCATTGTTGCGGCACCGAGCCGTTGCCCTTCAGAGAGGGAGAGTAATGCCATAGTACCAAGCAATCCAGTGGCGCCATGCCGCGACCGAACTGTTTAAGATGGGACTTGCCATGCCTTGCGCACTCGAGGGGCTAGGGGATTCGTCTTCTTCCTCGCTCGAGCTCCCTGCAGTCTTGCACTCCCAGCACGTCAAATTAAATCTGGTTTGAGTCTAGCGGTGTCGCTTTTTCTTGTTTGAGTGCTTCGTCCCCCACTAAGCATGTATTTGCGTAAAAATTGTGATTAATATATATATATATAGCGACATGCAAGCTTGGGCAGCCCAGCCTCTGCATCATGTACTCGTTAACATGTAATTACGGAATATATTTGTTTGGATTTCCGTAATTACATGTTAACGAGTACATGATGCAGAGGCTGGGCTGCCCAAGCTTGCATGTCGCTGCGTTGGCGCTGAAGTCAGAAGGAACAGAAGAAAAGGGCGGCGGAGTAGATCTTGCTCGTTCGCTCAGGCTTCGCTTCTGGCCGAAGGCTTGTTCGGTTGCGGCCGAAGGACCGACTCCTAGCGATGTCCTCTTGGGACTTGCTCGTAACTGCCTAGCTTTTCCTCGTTTTCGACGACGACCTGCTTCAGATTGGCTCCGTGAATTTTGGCCTCTCGACCCGGAAGATCTTAATCCGCGTTCTTTATTTTGGTCTCGCAAGATTCCTGAATGCGCTCGGACCCGGCAGAGCCAACATTTATCTTCGTACAGGCTTTCCAAATCATTTAACACTACTTTTTGTGTCGAGCACATGCGTGCTACGCTACGTCTAACTCACGAAGCCGAGGAACGCGGCCGTCGTCGACGACTTTCCCGGCCCGCAGCGGGCCGCGGAACTCATCGATATGGAGCTAACGGGTTAAATCTATCGATATGGAGGTAACCCATTACCCCCGAAGAGCTCAACGACGGTTCCTGGATTACTCCGTTCAGGTACCAGGAGCTCTATCGTAAGCCTAACGCCGCAGTTCCGAATGGAGGTGGCATCCCCGACGGACGTGGTGTCTCGGCGCCTCGGAAATGTGCCAGCGAAAACGCAGGCCCCAACAACAGCACTGAGGCGGGAAAACGGCAGACAAAGACCAGGCCGCCACTGTGGAGGAAGGTGCAGCTTCCGCCGCTGCCGACCGACCAATTCAAAGTCGTTCTCAGGCCGCAAGTTCCAATCGACTCCGCTCTCAAGGGAGGGGCCGCCCTACTTCAGGCCATCAGCACTGCCGCTGGCATCAACGATGGCCGAGTGTTCGAAGATATCGCCCAGAGACACCCAATCATCTAAACTATTACAGCCAGCACCCCCAACAGGGCTCGTGCAGAAGCCTACAGACGCGTCGAGGCCTTCGCCATCAACGGCAAAACGCTTCCCGTCAAAACGTACGTACTGGCCCCGGATCTCTCTAGCAAAGGTCTTGTTCACAATGAATACAGCGGATAATCTGACGAGCAGTTAAAACTGAACTACAAACATATGAACCCGGATGTAGATATATCCTAAATCAGACAGGGCAAGTCCAACCACACTGTAGTCTCTGTGGCTGGTGCGACGCTCTCCAGCGTGCTCCGGTATCCGGAAGCCCTACATAAAGTGGTCCTGTTTCTCAACAGGGTGGAAGCATGCTTCAACTGCAGAACAGGGCATACACAGGACGTATATCTTGAATCCAAAAAAACGATATGCCACCGAAGCGTAGATTATCACCCGCTACCACCAGAAGGCCAGAAACTGACTTGCCACGCCCAATTCATCGTATGCAAAAGGCCTCACTACACAGACAGCAGCAACTCCAAATTCCGCTTTGTCAAAAGCCAGACGCCAGAGACAAGTGCCAAGAAGACCACCACCGACGACTCCCAGAAGCCAAGAGGAAGATCGAAGACCCGGAACGCAGCCGTCTACCAAAGAGACTCCTCATCTTCCTTCCCACCTTTTCAAAGGAAAAGGAGCAAGTCCAACCAAAGAAGAAGAAGCCAATCTGGAGAAAGTTCAAGGGACCCCAGCCAAAAATGGAACCCAAGTAACCCCTGGAACGCCGCGGAGAACGAGACCATCTCCTGGAAGAAAGAAGGCAAAGATGATACGGTGAGGGATCAGGCCAGAGTAATCGAGAGGCTTCTTTCACGCATAAATAAGCTAGAAAAATTGGTAGAATCCCAAACACAACTCATTCAAACACTCAGAGTTGAGGGCTCTCAAAAGTACCTCGTTACATGCACTCAATAAAACCCACCTATGGAAACGCATAATCTCTCTCCAGCAAAACGCCCGGCGCCCAGGAAGTAGACCGAGACCCTTACCCCTAAGAAGAAGAGTGAGGACCGCTTCTCGGGGGGTGCACCAAAAGGCCAACTCTCTAAAAGAATGAATGAGATAGAAGAGCGCTTAGGTGTCAAAGTGTCAAAACTTCAGACCTCCATTCATACCCTCGTGTGTTGGCAGCGGGAAACCACCCAGATCCTACGGGAACTTAAGATTGCGCATGAGAGCAGAGATCAGCAGATAAGGCAGATAGGATCGGTCCTAGACGGAATGATGAGGCAGCAGCATATTATCGCAATATCCCACGCTAAAGAGACAGACCACGGTAAAACATGGATTCCGCCAACCGGAAACTACTTACACTCAGGCAGTGGAACTACAGGGGGCACGCACGCAAGAGGGCCAACCTGCAGATCCACATCCAGAACACTGAAGTCAAACCAGACATTATCGCGCTGCAGGAACCCTCCAGAGTGGCCACTCTTCCAGAAAACATCACCATTACGCAACTGCGAACTAACCGCAGATACCGAGCAACAAATACTCTAGTCAAAAGGGACATCAGCTATGTGCAGCACGAAATAGACCTAGATTATACACTCATAGAAATCCCCGGGGAGAAGAGACAGAGGAGCACCTACAGCCTTAACGTCTACAGCTCTCCGGGGATCACAATCAGGAAACCACTAAACTCATAGACAAAACCATGAGGAAGGCGAGAAGGAACTAACTTATCATAGACGGGGACTTCAACGCCCATCACCCGGATGGGGGCTACCCGAAAACCAACGGTAAAGGCACGGCAATGCTGGGCACGAGAGCCGGCAATAGTTTATCGAGGGACACAAATTCGGATCTTTCACTAGCTCGAGACGCGATCAACCCCATATGGCTCAACATCGGCGAAGACTTTAACAGCGACCACTACATTATCGCCATTAAGGTAGAAGCCAACTCCCGTAATAAGAAGCCATGGAATTCGTGTAAGCATACGGACTGGGATAAAATCAGGAAACACGAGGAAAATAATGCTCCGTGCTTTATCTCGGACTTGAAGGGGATTAAGGAGATAAGCAAGGATGCCCTTAAGCACAACAGTAGCATTCAAACGGAAGGAGAGGAAGGTATCATAAACTCCAGGTTAGCCCACATGTGGGAAGCCAGACATGCTCTCTTGAAGAAATGGATGAAATAGAGAATCAACCAAAAGCTCAAGTTACGCATTGCACGGCTTGAGAAGGAAATTGAAGACCATGCCATTAACCTTACAATGCAGAACTGGTATCAAGTATGCGACAGTGTTAACGGGCAGCTGGAAAAAAAAACACGTGGAACCTTCTCCTCCACCTTTTTGACCCGGCTCATTGCAAGACCGTCACCAGAAACGCCATAGAACAGGTTATACATGCATACCAGGGAAGCGTGGAAGAACGGATCTGGTTACTACAAGACAAATACGTGGCTTCTCATATAGATGCCTTATTGTACCTGAAGTACACTGGATGCGAAAACCAAACTCTTGATGAGCCTTTCACGGAGGCAGCGACCTGGGCCAGATAAAAAAAAGCCGGGTCAGATAAAAAAAAATAAGATGCGGCTGAACCTAGATCTGAAATCGGTCACCGCACTCATGGACTATTATCAGTGCTCGAGGACAGGTAACATATCCCAACCCTGGAAGCATGCAAGGATGTTTTTTATGCCCAAACCCGACAGAAAAATAAGCCTTGAAAACCTTAGGTCAATCTCTCTTACCTGCTGTTTAGGCAAGGTAATGGAGCACGTTGTACTTAACAGACTACAAGCCTACAAGACACCTCTTAGCGACCGCACGCTATGGTGGGCTTCAGAAGGGAGCTTTGTACGCAGGACGTCATGCTGCAACTGTCTCTTGACATTATTTACAGATATAGAAAGGCAAACACAAAGGCCATCCTGGCTCTCGACCTAAAGAAAGCCTTTGATAGTTCTTCCCATTACACTATATTGGAGCACCTATACGAAATTAACCTTAGTAGATAGGGTTACAATTATATCAAGCTCTTTCTTAGTGAGCGCACGGTGGAACTCCACTTCAGCACTGTCAAATCCAACACAATAGATTTGGGAAGTACGGGCACTCCTGAGGGTACTGTCCTGTCTCCGTTCCTCTTTCATCTGCCCCACATAGACTAGACAATATCCGTGGAGTACAGCACAGCCTGTCCGCTCACGATATTAGAGTACGGGCAATGGAGGGCTCCCAGGGTAAAATAGAGGCCGCCCTATAAGCGGCCACAGACTTCATCGATGAACAAGCCAGGAAAGAATGCCTCGAATGCTCCTCTGAAAAATCGGAGCTTATGGTCTCCCACAAACACAAATTAAACGCGCGCTTGACGACAGTCATTATACAAGGCGTGTAATCCACAGAGGTCAAGAAGATTAGGATCCTGGGGTTAAGGATGCAAACGGACTCGGCCAACGCCTCCACGATCAATAAACTTAAATGGGCAGTCCACCAAACTGCCAGACCAATATACAGAATTAGTAATAGAAAAAGAGGCATGAAAGAACACGACCTCTTCGAGCTAATAGACACCTTTATCATAAGTTTGGTTACATACTCGCTCCCGTACCTAAGACTCAGAAGAGACGAGGTGGAAAGAGTCGACGTCATCATCAGAATAGCTTATATAACAGCCATGGGCCTGGCTAGCTCGACTCCCAATAAGGATCTACGCAAACTCGGGGTCCACACTACCTACGAGGAACTCAAGGAAGCACAACAAACTGACTGTCCAAATAAGGCACCTGTCTAGCACTCCCGCCGGCAGGAGAATACTCGACAGGCTAGGGATTAATGGTGAACCCTTAAAGATCTCCCCCAAGTTATCCCAAGCAACATCCGAAAGAGGATCGCCGTCAAACCTCTCCCCCGAAATATGAGCCCTCACGCGCACCAAGGCCGAAGAGAAGAAAGAGCGAAGAGCCTGCACAAGGTCGTGAGCCGGCTGCAGGATGTCCTCTACGTCGACGACGCAGAAGACGCGCAGAATAATAATAATAATTGTTTTTTGGGGAAAGGAAATGGCGCACTAGCTGTCTCGTATATCGTTGGACACCTAAACCGCGCCGTAAGGGAAGGTATAAAGGAGGGAGTGAAAGAAGAAAGTAAGAGAGAGGTGCCGTAGTGGAGGGCTCCGGAATAATTTCGACCACCTTGGAATCTTTAACGTGCACTGACATCGCACAGCACACGGGCGCCTTAGCGTTTTTCCTCCATAAAAACGCAGCCGCCGCGTCGAAAACGAAACTATGCCGAGAGATAGAGCGCAAGGGCAGGGCTATGCGTAAGGTGTGCGAGATGCAGTTGTGCAGGCTGTCTCCGTGGCCTTTGTTTCCAGTGTCCGTTTTTTCCTCATCCCCTATTCCAATAAATGAGAATAGTGCAGGACCATAGAATCAATTTTGAAGGAACCCGTATCCTCGGAACCGAAATAAATTACCACAAGAGGCTCCTTCTGGAATCCTGGAATATCCAAACCACCCCGAACAATATCAACCGCACAAAAGGAAACCTGCCCCCAGTATATGCCCAGGGACTTCGCTCTTCAACTCAACGGAAAAAAGTCGCCATTCACCACCTCCCTGCAGTCCGCCAGCGTGACTAACAGCCTAAACACCGCCTTCCCCTCCCCCGCGCCTTGCGCATCACAGCTGTTGTTCCTTTGACCCCCTCTCCCCTCCATACTTAAAAGACGCTAGCTACTGCCCTCAGTCACCCCTGATAAAGGAGCCGAGTCGGCTTCGAAACGATGCGTTAAAGTTAAAATTTTTGGTTGGAGATGTGCAGTTTATTATAAATCATAAAGTGTGGTCGTACCTCAAACACCGGCTAAGCTCGCGATATTCAAGCCCCTCGCGAATATACCGACAATTATAGCAGCGCTTTTGCTACAAGCTGAACAGGTTGGTATCACGCTTACGAGGTGGTCGGGTTGCATCTTCAGGAATAGTTGCATCACACAGCTAAGCCTAAGAGCGCTGACAGTGGCCCGCATTATGGTGCGGAACCTGGTGGTACCTGAATAGACCATTTAGTTGCTTCGTCTCGTACAGTTACACACTTGGCACCTGCGCGTGCACTGTTCATATCCCGTAATAAACAAACAGATTGCATCACGGTAAATAGCCTCACTCCTCCTTCGCGACGCACCACCAGAAAAACCCCAACGGGCCACGACCCCTTACGACCATTGAGGGCCATCATCAAGAGCAGATAAACTCCTTGGCTTCCGCGACGCTTGCATTTATTATTACAAAACAAAGCCATTTTAACTGACAGGCGAGTAGTTAAAAGCCATATATGTACTCGCCTAAGAGCGCCAAGCCGGCACGCGTGCAACACGCCTCTTGATTTGAGGTGTATAGTGTTCTTTCTTATGCTTTTTCTTCAAGTAGATTTGATAGATAAATGGTCACGTCCACTTGCACCGCGGACCTGTCAGTTTACTCTCACAATGTCGATCATATCTCAAGCACAGTCCTAAAAACAACCATGTCTCATTATTCACTGGCATATCATTTGATACCGCTAACACAAACCAAGATCCATTCAAAGTGAATTTTGGTCGCACAGCAAAATATCACCCCCAAAAAACAGGCTTTTTTTCGTCAGCAGTAACCTTTTTCTAAGAAGACAGAACTGTACTTTTAAATAGGCACTGAAAAAGACAGCAGAAATTAAGAACAATAATAATCGAAATGCGGTTCTTAGCTATCAGGCAAGCAAATGCGCAGACTCAGTCGTGCAAGGGAATAATTCTTCAACAGAGGTGTGAAGGCAAGGATTAATGAAGGAGTAAAAGGTCTATATATAGTCAACCCCTATATTTAGCATTTATTTATTATGAGAAAGCATTTGACTCAATGGAAACCACAGCAGTCACACCGGCATTGCGAAATCAGGGTGTAGGTGAGCTCTATATCAAAATACTGGAAGATATATATATAGGAACTGTAAGGCTACGATAGTCCTCCAGATAATCAGCAATACAATTCCAATAAGGAGAAGCGTCAGGCAAGGGGACACGATCTCGCCAGAGCCATTCACCGCCTGTTTACAGGAGGTATTCGGAGGCCTCAATTGGGAACAGGCGTGGATAAGAGTTAATGAAGAATAGCTAAATAGTCTGCGATTCGCTGATGACATTGCCTTGCTGATTCACTGAGGAGATGAACTGCAAATCATGAACGATGAGTTAGACAGAAAGAGCAGTACGGTGGGTCTAAAAATTAACATGCAGAAAACCAAAGTAATGTTAAACAGTCTAGCCAGGGAACAGCAGTTCACAATTGGCAGCGAGGGCCTGGAAGAGGTAAAGGAATTCGTCTACTTTAGGCAGGTAGTGACAGCTGATTCGGATCATGAGGGGGAAATAAGTAGAATGATAAGAATGGGGTGGAGCGCATATAGCAGGTCCTCTCAGATCATGAATAGCAGGTTACCAATATCCCTCAAGAGAAAATCTACAACAGCTGTATATTGCCGGTACTCACCTGCGGTGCAGAAACGTGGAGGCTAACGAAAAGGGTTCAGCTTAAGGACAACACAGCGGGCCATGGAAAGGAAAATGATAGATGTAACGTTATGACACCCGAAGCGGCCACACTGGGTGAGGGAACAAACCCGGCTTAATGACGTCCTAGTCGAAATCATGAGAAAGAAATGGGCTTGGGCAGGGCATGTACCGCGAAGGCACGATAACCTCCGGTCCTTAAGGGTAACGGAGTGGATTCCAATAGAAGGCAAGCGTAGCAGGAGGCGGCAGAAGGTTAGGTGGGCGGATGAGATTAGGAGGTTTGGAGGCGGCGCAGCTGACAAAGGACAGGGTTAATTGAAGAGACATGGGAGAGGCATTTGCCCTGCAGTGGGCGTAGTCAGGCTGATGATTATGATGACGACAAGGTCTAGAGATTATTAAAGAACTGACAATGTTTGTTCTTGCAATCACCGAATTTCGCATTATACACCAAAAGCTGGAAACGTTGTCAATATTTACCTTTATGTATCTATGTTTAATTCCAATTGCTCCAAAGGAAATTGGCATCTGTTCGATCTTTGATGCCGCCATTCTTCAATTCACAATAAGCAAACTTCTATTCAAGCACCAATTTGTTAAAATGAAGAAACACAAGAGGCGAAACTATGCGGCACCACAATCGCACATATATCTTTTTGCCGTAATATATGTAAAACATCAATCTAAACTGCACTAATTATCTAGGGAGCTTAACATATGCTTAGTGGGCCTCTTTTTAAGATTTGGTGGCCAACAAGTAGACATGCTCTCTGCATGGCTAGCTGCATGCCCATGGCAGAGAGAAGTTGGTCAGATGATTCTTGATAAGGCAAGGTTCACCCTCCACATCCTAACGCCATTCTTACTTCATACTCTCCTCCCCCTCACCGGGCCTTTCTCCTCGGAGGGATGACCCTATTCAAACCCCGCCAATGATGAACGCGTTGCCCTGACGAAAAGAAGTCCTCTTTGGCAAGCACCCTGAGGTTTTCCATCCCTTGTTCACTCTGTGATTGACTACCCGCATGGCATTTCTCTTTATATAGCGTTTATAGTTTACCGGTTGGGGCAGGCGTTAAGAGTTTGTAGTGCAGTTCTTGATACCAACCATTCAGCACGCGGTAACTGGCTGCACTGAATGCGTAATTAATCGGGCACAAAAAATTAACCTTTTCTGCTAAAGTGTTCACGGATTCGAAGGTCACTGTTAGGTTCACGGTAGGTTTGTAGGAGTAGACGGAAGCCACTTCTTCCTTATAGATGGCCGGAACAAACCCATCGTTGCAAAGCTGCAAAGAGAAGAGGAGTAAGAAAATCGGTTGCCATTCGGAAAAAATCCAGGGGCCTATTTTACACCCGCCGAAGCAAGGGTACTAAGGTCTCTCGCTTCTTCTCGCAAACAAGTTTTTATCTTTCTTCGAGTGTCGTACTACATACAAAAGCCGATAGAAAATCTCATCTGAAAAAGGGCGAATATATTTATTTCAGACTGCGAATGTTGACGAATTTGTCAAATCGAGAGGCTTTTTTCTCAACTCGATCCTCATTGATCACCTAAATGATACAAACTTCACACTAATGCCATTCTATTTAGCACAATGGCCGCTCTTGCTACAGACTAGAAGCGGCGATTTAGCCTCCGGATGAAACTTTATCTCCAATCGCAGGATCCTTACAAACGTTTTGGTTTCCTTATGGTGGTACTACGAAGGCGCTATCAGTATCCAAAATGCGCTGTGTCAACCGCTTGTCTTCCATGGCCAGTATGGTTTAGTGTTAGCAGTTCCGAGAGAACAGTCGAAACGGCGCATCTCCAAAACATCCACGCAACGCCCCACGGTATACACGACGCGCGCTTCGATGTTCCGTTCGATGTTTCTTATCTTTAGCTATGTCTAATATTGTCCGGAGTGATGTCCCTAGCCCTTAGCATTTCCGTTCACTGTAGCGCACTGTGTAGGCGGGAAAATTTTCTTTTGTCTTGGCAAAACATCAGAGTAGATATTGACGGGCTATGAGCTTACAAACGGTGGGTAAGAACGACCACTGTTCATTGTACCAAAGCGAGAACCTCGTAATGAAATGGGCTACTAAACTAATTCGCCATATTCGGAAGGAAATTGTAAATTTCCAGGATGGACGTCCTGAACGGACACATGAGCTTTGAGGGACACCGTAGTGGAGGGCTCCAGAATAATTTAGACCACCCGTGATTCTTCAACGTGCGTTGTGTGAGTGGTGGAGTGAATAAGCTTTATTGCCCTAATTGTAATTACTGAGCGCCAGCCGAACATCAAAGCTGCTTAGCCACCGCGGCACGTCACATTCACAAAACTATGTATTTGTGTTAAGTGGGCCTAAGTTCTGTCAAGTGCGACGCCGTTGTAACGCATACGCGACAGCGCTGTCTTTCCTCGCATGATATTGTGAAATCCAAGCTAAATTTCGGCTCTTCCAGGAAACGAAACCTTCTGTGGCACCACTTACGAGCAAGAGGCGCAAAGCGCCCGTGAAAAGCAAGAGAAATGCGCTCCACGCTTCAGATATATTTGCAAAAGAAAACAGGGTTTGTAATACTTTTTTTAGCGCCTAAGTAGAATATCGTGCTGCCAATCAGAGGTTCCGTCACCACGCGATGCCGAGAGCACTTTCGTTCCGATTTGCCGAAGCTGCAAAGAAGCTGCCGACAGTATCTTGAAGGAGTCGGCAAGTTCCGCAGATCATTCAGTATTTTCTGCCCTTCCTCTATACTAGTATTCCACCGGACACACACAGTCAAAAATGACAGCGTGTGCCATCCCTGCCAACCTGGCATTCAGGAAACGTTCGTGTGACACGTAAATTCATTGCAAGCATATTCCAACATTGTTCTCCTCAGCACACCTTCTTAGGCGTAATGGCGGGCCAGGAACGACTTTCGATGGAAGTAAATAAGTGCGTCATGTTTGCCTGTATTGCCGATAATCGCCTCATGACTTCTTGCCAGAATGCAGTACATACCCTTAGGTGTAGTTTATGTATGCCTTCAATGGCTGTTCCTAAGGAAACGAAACTGCACCCAAGCGGCGAAATACAACCTGCTGAACTTTCAGGCGACGTCCAGACACGCTACTTTATGACCCCTCTAGGGCGAATGTTTTTACTTTAAACATAACTATATACGAAATATTGAATAACGCGACAAATTAATGCATACATTTTGCGAGCATCCGAGATCAAACAGTCCAATTACGAAAAGAGCTTTCGCATAGGCTTCGAAATGCTAGATTGACGACGAAACTGACCGGATAATTCCTTCATGATGAAAAAAAAATCTTTACTTGATGCTGATTTCAAGCCATATGCTACGTTAAGTGTTCTGTCATCCTGAGTGGCTCCAAATGCACCAAGCGCAGTAATACAGTGCGTAAAAAGCGAGTGTAGCTCCACTGACATCCAACAACTTTAGTGTAGTGAAGCTAAAATATGCAATATATAAACTGATGCTTCAAAACCCAATAGCAAATCTGTTACTTTTTTTGGTAATTTGGTACCCAACAAGATGAATAGAGTGGCGAGATCTGCACCATAAATGAACAGGCATGTAATAAATTTAAAATGCCAGGCCAACGCTTGCGATAAAAAAAACTGCGCCTCATGCCTTCAGCATAACTCTTTCTGACGCCATGAAACACGCGAAATCTGCTGCTTTTAACACAATTCTTCGATACTAAAAATTTGGACTTCATGAAGAGAAGACAAAAGCCCTTGCAAAACACATTTTTTTACGGAACACTAAGAACTAGTCTCAAAATATTCATCAGCGCTTTATTCGACAATTATATGTTCTTTCCACGCCTTCTGGATCTTCAATTTCTAAACTTACATTTTCCACTTATCGGCTTGATCTTCCATGAAGGAGTACTTAACATACTGCTTATCTACAAAGCTAAATCTTTACTTGGACCTGAGTGCATAACAAGCGCATTCCTTCGGCCTTTCGCTGAACCATTGAGCAAGTTCATTGTCATCATTCCAGCTCCATTGAGAACCCTGAATAATGGTCACCCATTTTCTGTATTCAGCAGCAAGCCCGTGTCTTTATTATGTACGTCTTGTTCATGAAACATATTGTAGCCAACTTCATTAAAAATTTTCTTCACGGAAAAAACATTTTATTGAAAAACTTAGAAAATCCTTTTAGACACTTAGTCCTTATATCACTTTCTTGATTCCTTCGTGGAATATATGCCTGCCAGGTAGACTTCTTTCTCTTAGGTTTCAGCAAGGTGTTCGACATTATGCCTCAAGACAAATTGAGAAACACGAAAAGATTACACTGCCTGCATTTGTACTTCCTAGCAAGTGAGCTCGTTGAAACGGGTATAAGCAGTACGTAATTAGTAACAGCGAGGATTATTCAGGAGGATATAACTTTCAGCTTGTTTGCCATTCTTGTTAAAAGAAAGGAAACGCAGCGTCATACAGGACGTCAGAAAAAAGGTATAGGCGACTGGGCGGCTACCACCAGTTCTGATGTTTAATGATAAATAACACGCAACAGCGAAAAAGTGTACGCCTGCGCATAGCGGTGCAATTGCACAGAAATTCAACATTTTACGTGAAAAAATAAACACGAGCCATTGGCACATGCAACACAAGAAAATGATATGGCAGGCAATTTAAATTAAGTTTCACATTGCTCAGCTCAGCTAACAAAGGATAACAGCTGTCGTGAAAAACAGAACCGATGTGTCTGATAAAGCCAGCGTAGACTCAATAACACGAGTCTTGTCAGATTTTTCGAGTCGTTGCAGGCTCCAAAATGTCCTTGTCGTATACGCCTGCCCCTGCGGATGACTGACCCCGCTTAAACTCCGGTATCACCCCCGCTTCTTGCAGCTTCTGCGATCTTACACGGCACTGCAAGGCCTACAAGGAGCGTGGGTGCTACCCCGAGTTGGAGAGAGCCATAGCCATCGGCAGGGCAAGAGAAGACTGGATATGCAGCTCTTGGAGGCTGCAGCCAACCGAGAAATCGGATCACAATTTTGTATTGGCGACCCCGAGGTGGCGCTTAAAGTTTTAGAGGCCCTGTTTTTTTCGACAGCGTGTTAACCGTTGCTTTCTGACCTTCGTTGATTTTTTTCCCTTTATTTGTTTCTGAGAACAAGTCTAAGGGGGGGGGGGGCGAAGCTAAAGGCGTAACAACGCCTGACGGGACCCTCGCCCCCCCCCCCAATACAAATTCAGCACAAGAATTTAATTACTATAATTCGGCAAGCGGCATTGCACTTGTGAGCCAAACAAATATTTGCTCATCAGAAAAAGAAAGTAAAGGAACTAAATCACATGAAAAACCCATGCAAATGCACTTCAGTGATTAGAGTATGTTGTGCAAAATGGACATTTGCTTCTTGATAGGAAACTACACGCACACGAAATCACACAATGTCATCACAAAGCAAAGAAAATACTGCCAGAAACGAAAACATGCATTCTTGCACTCTTTTTTGAAAACAGCAAATCCTTTGTTGAAATCAACATTAATATCTGTTCTGTTCAACATCTTAATTGTTTGAAAGTTTAACGTTTGTCGCCCGTAGTTTGTTCTTATAGCTGGCAGTCTAAGTGTAAGATTTCGGATTGAATAGCGAAATGAATTATCTGGGGACGTAGGATAAAGTTTGTGTCTATGAATCCATAGTACTAATTTGAAATAGTGTACCTGGTCGGCCCGGAGCATAGCATGTTTTATGAAAAGCGGTTGTGTGGGTAAGTTTCTGATGTTTCCTTGGAAGTTTTCGCACATTGTTAACATTCTTTTTTCTAGGACCAATAACCTGTGGTAGTTAGAATATGTCGTTTTACCCCATGTGAAGATGCCATAACATAACTTGGAGTAGAATAAAGAGTGATACAATTTCATTTTTAGCCACGTCGGCAATAGATTCTGTATTCTACATATGCTACCCACTACTCTGGAGAGATCATTGGTGAGCTTAAGGGTATGGCATGTCCATGAAAGATCCTCAGAGAACCAGATTCCCGGAAATTTTTGTTCACTTACTTGGGTGAGCAGGGTGTTTTCAAACTTTATATTTATTGCTTATGAGTGCTTTTTATTGATTGGCTCAAAAATGACGTATTTAGTTTTTCTAGTATTTAGTCCTAGCCGATTCATTCGCAGCCATGTAGAGAGACAAGAAAGGTAAGTGTTGAGTGCTTTCTCCAGGGATTCATTTGTCTGGGCCTTGAAAAAAACATTTGTATCATCGACATACATTATTATTCGGGAGAACCGGGTATTCTTTTTATATCATTAATGTATACCAGGAATAGCAGTGGTCCTAAAATGGATCCCTGGGGAACGCCATGCAGAACTGTCATTCTGCTCGATAACATACGGTTTACAGACACGCGTTGAGATCGGCTAAAAAGATTTGTTCTAATTAATCCCAAAGGAACTCCTCTTACTCCATATGCTTGCAATTTATTGAGCAGTATATCATGCTGTACAGTGTCAAAAGCTTTTCTTAAATCTAGAAACAGATGAAGTGTCAGGAACTTGTATTCAATATTTTCAATTATTTTATCCTTGATATTGATGAGGGCCTGTTCTGCAGACTTATTTTTCTGAGACCCATACTGAGCACTACTAAATATATGACGCTTTTCAAAGAAGCTCGAGAGCGTGACGTATATGACACGATCGAATATTTTTGAAAACACTGGTACAACCGAAATAGGCCCATAGTTGTTAACGTCGGTTTTTCTGCCACCCTTATACACAGGAGTTACCTTGGCAATCTTTAGTTCCTCGGTAAAATCGCCAGTCTGGAGCATCTTACTTATAATATCTCACAATATCGGGCTAAGTGTATTTGCAACGTATTTTATGGGTGGGACTTTTATGTCATCTACTCCAGCAGCGAAACAATTCGATAGACTGAATTATTTCATATATTTCAGTAGGTGTCGTTGGTACAAGCATAAGAGATTCGAGTTGCTTCTCTGATATTAGACTGCCTTTTTCTTCTTGAGCCTCTTCACACGAGCCTATGGTAATGAAATTTCTGCTCATTTCTTCAGCAACATCCGTTACTGGAACACGAACGCCGTCTTTGTAAATGTCTATCATGTCTTGTTGGTGACGTCTTTTACCCATTAGTTCGTTGATGATGTCCCATACTTTCCTAGAATCACATTGAACATTCATGAACCTATTTTCATAATAGGTGTTCTTCGCCTTTCTTAAAACGGAATTCAATTTATTTCTAAGCTTTCTGAACTCCACGAGTACGCTTAGATTTTTGCACCTTATAAATTCGTGGTACTTTTTGTTCTTTCGCCTTATTCTCTTGTACAATTCACGAGTAATCGATGGTTTCTTTTTTTTTCTTGCTCCTTGCATCACATTCCTGCAATGGGAAGGCTGCATTATAACATTTAGAAAACTTCTTCAAGAAGGTGGTATAGGTCATGTTGGCGTTGGTTTCTTCATATACATCTTCCCAAAATTCTAGCTCAATAAGTGCTCTGAATCTTTGAAGGCTATCCTGGTTAATTTCACGGTACATAAACTTTCTAGGATATAAATCGCCTTCTATTGCTGAAGAACTGAGGCAAAAAATTGGCATGTGATCACGACATATCATTGATTATAACACCCGAAGTAACATGGCTACAATACATGTTCGTGATGCAAACATCTATGGAGGTAGCGGTGTCGCGAGTAATCCTGGTGGGCAGTCGTATGGCATTGGTACAGGCATGAAGATTCAGGACATCTTGAAATTCTTGTGCTTCTGCATTGCTTCATATTGTATCTATACCTACATCACCAAGGATTAGGATGGACGAAGTTGAGGACTGAAGCAGTAAGAGTGTATCATCTAGGAAATTTAAGAATTTTGATATATCAGCCGCTGGCAGTCTGTACAAAACGCCAATTTAAAAATTTGAGACCCTGACAAAAAGGCTTTCAACGTCGTCATCCAGCCTTGTCAATTCATCTATAGCTTGGAGGTGCAAACTGTTCATCAGATAGAGCGCAACACCTGCCCAACTCTTCCCCTGTCTACTTAAACTCATACCCTTGTAGCCATCTATGTAGGGCGGTACATCCATTTCAGACAGCCAGGTTTCAGTAAGTGCTAGACAATGAAATTTCATTTCGAGAGAACTAAGAAGTATTTCGAAGTCATCTATCTTGTTTTTGATACTTCTAGTGTTTAAATGTATTGTGAATTTTCCCCTGAAATTTACAAATCTTGATTTAAAATCTTCCCTGTCATAATAACAGCAATTTACATCCGTATCCTCAGCCATAGATAGTGCCATTGTTGATGTTTTTCTTTATGTCTTGATTCAGTTTCAATTTTTTTTACATCAGATAAGCTGGTGATGCGTACGACGTCAGCTTCTTCGTCCTTCCTTGCAAGTATTCTTCCGCCACGAGTCCACACAAACTTCCAGCCCCTTTTCTTCTTTTGAACGATTGCAGAGCGAAGCGGTTCCTTGTTGAAGGTGGTTAAATGCTCGTTTATGTATACTGGTTTGCGTATACTGGTTTAATTTATCGACTTTACTGCGATTTTATTTTCTAGTGTTGCACGTGCCATTGTCTCGTGCTCATTTTTTCTCTCTAATCATCATTCATTTTTCTGAAATTCTGATGTTCTGCGGAGGAGTGCACCTTCTAGCTTCAGTGTGTTATTTCCATTAAGCGCCAGAGTTGCGAGTAGCCCTCGCCACATCTACATCTGTTTCCGCACCTTCTATCTTACTCGCTAGGACTGATGCTTAGGCTAGTTGGGATGCCATTTTCAAGAACAAAGACACTGTTCTCTTCCTTCAATACGCGAACAGTCGTGCACTTTTTTCTCAATTCGCATGCAAGTTGATGACTGTATTCTCATTATTCTCGGGAAAGGCATTCCCTGAAACTCTATAAAGGCTCTATATAAACTTTATAAAGAGAAGAAAATTGATTTCATTTGCATGTTATATTACTTCGGTTTTCAACCAATTACTGACGCCAAGGAATTAAATACTGCGGGGAGGCAATACCGAGTAATTTATAAACACTTGTTTCTCTTCCTTACAAAATTCGGTTCATTGGACAGTGAACAAAACAATGTATCAGTTCAAGTTAAATGACAAGGGTATGACACTTTTACAAGGGCTAAGCTAAAACACGTGTGCATTGCGTTGTACCCGAATATTATCAATAAGAGAAACGTGCTTGTGAAAATGTAGCCCGACGCTCTCCGTTTCATTTTTTCCATATACAGTCGTACTGTTTGAATCCCAGTGCTACTACAATTGAATTGAAACCCACGATACAATCCGGCCGTGAAATTGTGTGAATGAAGTTTTTGTATTTCTTATTGAGCATGAAGATGGATTGCATTCAACACCGGTTCTATCATTACGGGGAATCCGACACATCCGACACTTGCACTCCCTGTTTTTAATAGTGGTCATGATTAGTAAGATGTTGCATTACTAGTTATTCACTCCCTTTAGCGCTATTGTATCACTTCTTTTCTGACTTTACGATATGTCCTTGTACTGTCCTTTTCACTGGGCCGTGAGGTGCAATGAATTACGGTTTCTAGTTTCATCGTCATCATCATCAGCCTGACCACGTCCACAGCAGGGCAGAGACCTCTCCCATGTCCCTCCAATTAACCCTGTCCTTTTCCAGCTGCGTCCAACGCATGCTCCAAAACTTCTTAATCTCATCCGCCCACCTGGCTTTCTGCCGCCCCCCGAAACGCTTGCCATCTCTTGGAACCCACTCCGTTACCCTTATGGATCAGAGGTTATCTTGCCTTCACATTACATGCCCTACTGAAACCAATTTCTTCCTCTTGATTTTGTCTAGAATGTCATTAACACGCGTTTGTTCCTTCACCCACTCCACCCGCTTCTGTTCTTTTAAGGTTACACAAGTCATTTTTCTGCTCATAGCTTCTGGGGTCGTCCTTAACTTGAACTGAACCCTTTCGTTGGCCTCCACGTTTCTTCCCCATCGGTAAGTAGCATATCCTTAACTGCAAACACAGTCGCTTAAAATATATATTACATTTCTCAATGTTTTCAAGGCATTTATCAGTGTCCAGGATACAGATATAACAGATAAACTTTTCGCACAGTGAATCTCGCAAATACTATCATGTTACCTTGAGCACTTCCTGGAAGGAGTCGCATAGTTTGCACAGCCATTTATTAAAGTTCGACGCAACTTGACTTAAAATCAGGTGTGTCTTTCAGGGCACAGGTTTATCAGCGCTCTTGTTCCTAATCTACATCTACGACCTTCAAAGAAAAAAAAAAGTCAGACAGGGTTTAACCGCTGTTATACCCAAAGATCAAGCGATAGCTCCGGCAGACAAATTTCGGGGGCGGCCTGCGCCAATGTTTGGAAAAGACCTGGGATAATTCGGGGTCGCCAAAGTGTCGGCCATGGTCACTTATGGTTGGACAGCGATTTTGCTCTAAATCAGCCAAGGTAAACCTGTCAAAGTCAATCTGTTGCTATACTGTGTTTCTAAAAGCTAAACCAATGTCAAAACTAGCACAGAATGGTGAAAGACTTTTGCGCTGAGTACAGCTAGCGCTCTAAAATAAAAGTACTTTTCTAGAGCGACTAGTGTTTTTCAACGTCATCCGTAGCCCTAAAGACATCACTACACTAAAAAATGACGTCGACAAATTTGTATTATGGTGTGCAAAATGCAATATTCCGCTTAAACTTTAGACAATGCAAGCCCGTGCCTTTCTTCAGGAAATGCGCCTTTAAAAAAACTCGGCAAAGACACTTGGGACTGCTTACGTGTGCGAATACGAAAGCATTAATCCCTAGGTGCATTGACACCCATCCACACACACACCACTCACATACTCATACGCGTATGACACCACACGGAATGCTGAACGACGAACGGTTGCGTCACAATTTTGAAATGAAAATTGGTTTCCGAGGAAAGGAAATGGCGTAGTTACTGTTTTACATCTCGGTGGATACCTCTACCGCGCCTTAAGCCAAGAGGTAAAGAGTCTGGGGAGGCATACAATTGAAGGTGCATTGTCGCCGGTTCAAATCGCTGTCGCCAGCTAGCTTCCAACTTGACTAGCACATGTAAGCCATATGCAGGGAGAAATCGTATGACACCACCCGGAACTCTGTACGACAAACGGTTGCGTCACAGTTTTGGTACGAACGTTGTCCGGAAAACTGGCGCCACATTGAGGTAGGCCAGAGGAGAATGTATATAGAAAAACGTCATATATATATATATATGATTGAGTGAAGTGGCGATACTGGGGTTGCTGTGTGCGTCATACGGCCGCTTGATCACATCACCCTATTTTAAAGCGATAGCGTTAAGGGCCCTGTGTCGCAGAAAAACCGGTGTCGTCTGCGTCGGCATTGGCGCGCAAGCAGCGCCATCATGCGGCAAACACAGAAGACAGCCACCTCGCAATGTACGGCGCTACCCCGATAGATGGCGAGCCGCTCGCCCACGTCTCCCCTTCGTCTCGTTTGAGCGCATTGTGGTTGTGCGGGGACCGTTGCGAGGATGCCCAATACCCTTGCGTTTGATAAGTTTTCTCGCTCCCTCCCCTTCCAGCGTGCGTCACTCAAACCCTCGTGTTTAGGCGACGCGCCTCCTCTTTGCGCTTTTCCCCGAGAGTGATGCCCAAAGGGCCAACATACGTCCGGACCAGTATCCCCCTCCCCACCTCATAGCAACAACCACCACCTTTCCGCTCACAGCGCGATCCCATCTGGGCGTCAGCCCCGTGACCGCGTCTGCCTTCATGGCGCGTCGCGGCCCGGCTGTCAGTGCCGACCACGACGTTTCGCTCGCGTAGATCGTATCTCCCTCTGAGGCACGGAGTTCTTTGGTTCGTTCCGCTTGCTCTATAGATGAAGTTGTGCTGTGCACTTGCAAGTGTTGTATTATGAAAACTGAATCATTGTGTAACTCAAAAGCATGCCGAGCGAATTAGTGGGCGTTGCTAACGGGGTGCGATAACGCTATCGCGTTCCACTCTTAAAGGTTCCCAACCTTTTTGCTTCCATCGCTGAGATTTTCTGTGCCATTTGCGAATTCACATACACACACACACACACGCCGGCGGCGTTTCTCGTAATGGGACCAGTAATGCTTTCGCATTGAAACAACGCATACGTAATAAACACGAATCTTCCAGTGTATCATTTTTAATAGGAGACGTGCAAATTTAACTCCAATGGTCAAAATATGCGTTTGCTTGCTTGGCAATATATTTAGAATGCGCTCGCATCAAAGTTGTTGCGGTATGTGAGCAGGTACAAAAACTACATTGCCTGATTTCATTTGGTTATGAAACCGCGGTATAAATTCCGCTTAACTTCCCACAAGAGTTTACTCAATGGGCCCTCATCAGGCTTTGCTGCTTGAAGTTGGTTCCACCTTATTTACGCGTAAGTTTGAAAGGATCAGAAGCGCACTTAACCAGCGACCAAGCCTTCCTCACCTGAGTGAAGACCCTATTCGAACCCCGCCAGTGATGAACGCCTTGCCCTTTGTCGAAACGCTAGTAAGCACCCTGAGGCTTTCCTCTCCCTTGTTCACATTGTGAGTGTCAACAACTGTTCTCGGCACGCTCATTCAAAGACCTTAGAGCGCTTATCACGGTCTTGACAGCCTGGCTCATGCAGTTCCCGCAGCCGTTCCATAACCGCGCCATTCCACCCTTATCAAAAAATCGCTCAAAAATCTCGCGAAACAACTGCTCGGAGTTGACTGCTGCCTTCGCTTCACTCGGAACGCATCTGTGATATCTGAAATCCCAGCTATTAAGCAGTCCGCTTCATTTCCTCAGTGCGAGCCACCTACTCAGTATCGTCCCGGTATCGCAGCGGTTAGTAAAGCCTGCCATATTTGGTTACATTTTTTTACTGACGGCTTGACTTCAGACTTGTCTTGACCTGGAAAGAGCGAGTGGTGTCTGGGACAATCAAATCATTCTTCTATTTTGTCGAACGTTTACTTTCGAATGCAAATAATTGTCTCACACGACAGCCACAAAATAAACGCGTTTTGCATGAGGGTAGATTTTTACACTATTTGGAGGCTGTTTGTAGCGGGTGATGGGAATAAGCACTGAATTACTGGCGGGCTTGGGGCAGTAGTAGAGGAAATAATAGAGAAATAAAATGAACTCGTTCTTTTCTTAGATTACATATATAGAGGAACGCCAGCATAGGGGATAGACCTGCCGCCGTTGTCAGCCCGACGACTGCGCGCGCGGTCACGTGATTGAGCGGTTAGATTTTGCACGCTGCTGCAGCAATTTGAGCACATGACAGGCCGCCATCTTGAAATCTCGGGCGAACAAGAAACATTCGAATGCGAGTAGTAAGAGCTAACGCTCTTTAAAAAGTTGCTGACGTTAAAACGCAAATGCTTTTGCATTTCTCAAGTACAGCAGACTCCTGTGCTATAAAAAATTTGTGTTCAATGCTTAAAGCTTATTGACCAAAGGGTGTATGAACCCCACGGATGCAGTCGCTAATTTAGGATTTCATTCGTTCAAGCAACTACGGTGGCCCTCTTTACGAGCGATATCTGGCCCTTAGGATTTCTTTTGAGCAGGGCAGTCTCCCACAGGTTAGAAACCGGGAATGTAATGGGGGATAGGACATAATTTTTCAGGCAGGCCTATAGCGTGTGGTAGAGATCGGCAATTTTCCCACAGTACCGATAATTTCGCCTTTAAACTTTGAGATAGCAGGCGCGTAGCATTTTGGGGGTGCGGAGATGCGTATGTTTGTATCCTTCTTTGATGTGTTATTTTCTTCGTCCGTGGTTAATTCTTTCTCGGGTTGGGGAAATTCCGTTTGTTCTGCACTTTAGCTACTCTACCTGCTGCCGCTGGGGTTAACCGAAATTCACTAGGGAGAGGCAACTGTCGTGCAATGAACGTAGCTATAGGCTTACGATGATGACAACGATTACTTTCGAACTTCGATTTTCGATGCCCAAGTTTTCACTTTTACAGCCTATTGAAGGTCGTCTTCAGTTGCCTGTCGTCCTTCTTCCGCACGAGTTGGCGCTCCGCCCTTCTTCTCGCTGCGCAAAGGTTCCTGAGTTTTAAATCCGGGGCCGGAAAATGATCAGGTAACTTGACCGCCGTAGTTGCTGCTAGCTTAATAGAAATCATTTTGTCAACAACATCACCAGAAACACGTTCTCGGTGCTTTCTGTACTTGTCCCAGTTGACCACGTTGCTAATTTTAGGACCATGCGTACGGAAGTCGGCAGCAAACACCGAAATCGGATTGTGGTCACTCCCCGTGCGGTCGGGCGCTGTTGACCAACTCACGCGGATGTCAGGTGAATGCAGTGTCGGGTCTATAGCTGTCGCTGAGGCTGGAGGCCGGAAAAAAGTGGGGCTTCCGTCATTGGCAACGCACAGGCCCAAACTGTCAATAACCTCTACAAGTTTGCGTCCACGGGAATCCGTGTTCCTGTCACCCCAAACGGCATGATGGGCATTGAAATCACCGCAGATGATTCTAGGTGCTGGGCAGCGGTCGCAGAGCTGCTATAGAAACAAATCTAATGCAACCTTCTTCCGCGGAGACACGTACACGGATGCAATAGAAAGGGTTCGAGAGCCGAGCTGTATTCTCACAGCCGCTACCTCTATGTCATCCGTGCAAAGATCGGTAACGCTTAGAGAAACATGTGGAATTTTCCTTCTTATGTAAAGCGCGGCACTTCCTTTAGGAAATGACTTTATGCTGCAGTTTTATGGGCGACATATCCAGTCAAACATCTCCCGCTTGGCAGGCCAGCTTCTGACAGGACCAATACTGGAACACAAGTCTGTTTCAAGAATAGTTTGAGTTCAGCTAACCGACTTAAAATCCCAGCGCAGTTCCACTGCAATATAAACGGCACTTTTCAGTGCATACGAGATCCACGAGGTTTAGCCCCATCCATTTTAGTTCGCAAGGAAGTTTGCTGCGAAGGTGGAAATTAGCGACTCAAAAGAAAGCACCAGCTGTAGGAAGTTCTGCAGGTTACCATGCGCCATCGCTGGAACATGTGAACGCAGGGCCCCAAACAAAACATGAAGAAGGTCAGACATACCTTGATTTTTAAGCTCCTTATTTTGCGCAACGCACTCACTTACAACATCGATAAAAGATGCCGACGGGGACACATTCTTGGCCGCAGTAGCTGGTTTTTTTGTCACTTGTGCATATGAGGGTCCCCCTTGTCGTGGAGTCTGGCTGTGATCCGGCCGCTCAGGAACACGGACACTTTTTGCTGGAGGTCGAACAGTCCACTCGCGCGCACTGGACCTTGGCGTCTTGCTGGAATCAGGTCTCTTAGGGACATTGTTGGGCAACGCAACAACATCAGACTCCAATACTGGGAACTCGTCTAATCCAGAGACAGGGCTGAATTCTGCTATTCGACGGCACACGAACAAGCTGTACAGGTCGCAATGGGCCTCATTCTGTGCTAGTTTGACTGCGTTCTCACCGATAACGAGAATATGGCGAGTTATTGGCAGCCTTACAGGAGAATCTCGCCCTTCGAAGCCTTTTGAAGCTCTTGCAATACGCAAGAAAAACCTATTGCGTGCTTGGCAGAGGAATTTGCTGACGCACTCGTACGCGCTGATTCTGGAATAGATATATATTCACCACCTGCTTCCTCCAGGTCTATCATGACGTCCCGTTCACGCTTCGTGAGCTTCAGACTGCGCTCAGTGGCCAGCGGCGCCGGTGTTCACCAGGTCCCGACGGCATCACCAATCAAATGCTGAATAATCTGCCCTTGAAACTCAGAAAGGAGCTCCTCAACTTCATCAATCGAGTTTGGGAGACTGGCGATATTCCTCCGTCATGGAAGGTGGCACATGTAGTTCCGGTACTGAAGCCTGGCAAAGACATCACAGACTTGCCTCGTATCGCCCAGTGTCATTGACCTCCTGTGTAGCTAAGTTGATGGAGAAGCTGGTGGCTTGAGGACAGCAAGGCACTGCCATCCTGTATGACAGGATTCCGCCGAGGTCTTAGTTCCCAAGATTGCGTCTTAGACTTGATCAGTCACATTGAACACCAGAGAGCTTTCGGCCTTTCCACCTTGGCCATTTTTCATGATGTTGCGAAAGCTTACGACAGCGTGCTTCAGAGCTCAATTCTAAACAGTTTGCAAGGCATGGGCATACAGGGATATATGTTAAGATTCATTTACAACTTTATAAGTGATCGCGCGGTTCGTGTACGGTTAGGGAGTACGTTAAGCACCGAAAGGGTTCTATTACGAGGTGTGCCTCAAGGAAGCGTTCTTTCCCCCACGCTCTTTAACGCCGTAATGGCTGGCCTACCCGATTAGATGAAAAAAAGTTGCAGGCAAGTGCGTATGTCACTTTATGCTGACGACATCTGTATTTGGATTACTGGCTACCAACACAAGCGATTAGCCCTGATAGCTCGACAGGCTATACTTTCAGCACAAGCTTACCTTCAAGGTGTGGGGTTGTCTCTGTCAGTGGAAAAATCCGGCTTTATTCGGTGTCCAGGTGTAGGAAGACGTCAAGCGCGGATGAAGATAGACCTCGGTCACTCTTGCATCCGTCAATTCAACTACGCGCGTTTCCTGGGCGTCATTATTGACTCCCGTCTACAGTGGAGAAAAGCTGTAGACGCGATTGTTTCATCTATATCTTTTCGTCTCAATGTGATCCGTAGAATTGCATGTGAGCAATGGAAAAACCATCCTTCTTCAATGGTCAAACTTCATGAAGCGCTGGTGGTCAGCCGGATAATGTATCAATTACCTTTAATTCCCCCCCCCCCCCCGGCATCATAACTTGAGCGTCTCGAAGTTGTCCACAGAAAGGGCCTAAGAAGAGCCATTGGAGTTCCCCAGGCGGCTTCGAATATGGCAGTACTTCATGAGTCTTTATCGAAACCTCCCAGCCTTATCGCTTCTCAGAGACTATTAATGCATCTTGACCGCTTAGGAGGGACGGTAGCTGGGCGATCCCTTCTCCAGCGGCTCTGCAAGAGATATGAGTCGAAGGCTTAATTGGCACTCAATACTCTTAGTTCTTTAGGCATTAATGTCCGAAGGCAAAGGAAACGGTTGAAAACCGCCTGGTCCTTTCCGACCCTCGACTGTAAGGTCACAATTCTCCATGTGAGCGCAAAGCACAGCTCTCCTTTGGCAGCAACGCATTCGCTTGTACTGGAATACTTGGAAACAGAGTATGCCTGCCATCTTCAAATTTTCACGGATGGTTCTGTGGACAAGGTCAAACAAGCTAGCGCAGCGGCTTTTTACATTCCTTCTTTGGACTGTAAGTGGTCCGTACGCTGTACTGCTGTCGTATCCTCCACAACGGCTGAAAGTGCTGCTATTGAGGCGGCTTTACGGAAGTTAGGGTCTTGTCCGGCTCAACCTGCTGTCATCCTAACTGATTCAAAATCTGCCCTTCAGAGGTTAGAGCGCGGATTCCCTACTGACGCCTTGTCTCTAAGCTCTCTGCGCTTGGTGCAGAATCTGCACAGTAGAGGCTTTACTCTACATTTCCAGTGGGTGCCCTCCCACATAGGAGTCAACGGTAATGAGGTGGCAGACAGTCTCGCCCATAAAGCTCTCTCAAGGATTCCATCAAAAAAAGTACCTCTAGATGGGAAAAGTCTCTGCAGGAAAACGGTGCTCGATCAATTTAGTACCCTGTGGAGTGCGTCCCACAAGCCATGTGTGACCAAGGGACTGAGAAGATCTCAGACGACCCTTCTACATCGAATTCGCACGGCCTCTGCTCGCACTCCTGCATGGATGCATAAGACCGGCATAGCATCGTCTCCGCTCTGCACTTTATGTGGTGTGTGCGGGGATATCGAACATTATATTATGTACTGCCCAGAGTACAACGCGCAAAGGCATGTGATGTTCGCTTCCTTCAAGAAGACAAGAACCCGTCACAGCACAGTGCAGGACATTGTCTACCCGAGTGGAAACCAGACATGCAGAAGGGAGGCTGCACGCCTTCTTTTAAAATTTCTGGAGAACACGGATCTTGTTTTTAAATGGTGACAGCAGGAACGGTCTATGGCCTACTGTGATTGAATGTGTGCGTAGATGGTGTCTTCCGGAGTTGACTACTTTATACTGTGAGTGAATGTGTGTATGGAGTGTGGCACTACAATGGCCTATGTTCTACTGTGACTGAATATGTGCATAGATGGTGACTTCTGGAGTGGACTGTGATGTGAACTGTGTGGATTGATTGTGTGCATAGATGGTGACTGCGGGAGAGAATGTGTGCCATTATAAGAGACTGTGCGCTTAGCGGGGTAGATGCAGCATTGTTAATATCGAAGGGACGCTGCGGTGGAGCAATTGCCGACAGACAAAGCAAGGCTAACCCCACCTGTAGCATTCAACACCTCAACCTCAACCTCGACCTTCACTTTTACAAACAGAGCGGCCCCACAATAAACGGATATGCTGGTGGCTGGGCGCACATGGTAAAATAAAAACCTACGAAAACACAGCGTTCGCAATGACCCGCGAAGAAGTGAAATAAAACAAAAATCGAACCATTTCCTTTCATCTCGCTTGGATTATATGTAAACCGTCTTTACTCACCAGTGCTGGCGGAACGTCGAAAGTGGCGTTATTTTGTTCACAAGGTTGGTAGAATGAATAGTCTTCGTCGTTGGTCCCAGTCACATGCTTCGGATTATAAAGACGGGACCTCATGGTAAGAGAGGCAGCGCCGCTTATGTTGTGGTCCCTTAATGCGTATGTAACTATAAACTCTGAATAATACTTGACAGGAAGAACGAAAACGGGAAATGTTACGTAAAGACAGGCTTTAGTATGCACTGCATTGTGACATCAAACTGAAAGGAGCAGCATTGTATATGCTATCCCTTTCTTAATTCAACTCAGCCGTCCTTCACCTACCCACCGCGGTGGCTCAGTGGTTAAGGGCACAGGGTAAGCCCTATACTTCCCATGCATTTTGGGCCATGTTGAGGTACATGTTTCTCACTAACTAATAACAGTAGCCTAATAATACATATATCATTGTTTGCCAAATTTTCTGCTCTTTTTACTGAACTAGAATATTTGAAATGTGTTGAAAATTCGGCTTTTAATAAAATTTTTTTCCGGTAGTACACAAATCTGGCCTTTCTTTGCGCGTTTCAAAATTCATAACAGAATAACTGCTCAGTGAAATTGCTTAATTCTAGTTCAGTAGTTGGCAACACTTATGTAAATGATTGCAAAAAAAATCAGCCGTCTGTCTTGAAAGGCATTGGAAATAATGGTACCTTTGTAAGAAAAAACACTGTTTTGAGATAATAGAGCGTAAAGAGAAAAAGATGTGAAAAACCATTTTTTTATTCGCAGAAACGCCTCCATAGTAATTGGTTTAATAGCCCCTGCTTCGTAGTCACTGTCGCCGTCATTTTTTCGCTTTTCGGCTTGTCGTTTTGACTGTCGGGCCTCTTTTGTAAGCTGTCGTGTTGCTCGGTCCGCAAAGTACATGCGCTTATGGTCAGCTTCCTTCAGCCACTTGATGGTGTTGCTCCCTGGGTTCAATTTACACGCCTTCAAAACGTTGGCCCGTGCGATGCTACCATCATTAAATGAAAGAACAGCATCCAGTGTTGCCATCCGTAGGGTCCGAAGCCTAACAAACACATTCTTTGGCGCGCGTTCCCAAACAACATGGTTGAACGACTCATTTGCATTTTGAGTTCGCCCATGCAGGCACTTCTCTAGGAGCGCAGCCTTCGATAGCTCCCTATAAATGGGTTTGATAGCCTCCAAGAGAGATGCAGGCAAACTCTCCTTGTGGAAAAATGGCTTGCCCTCTGACTGACTTCTCTTGAAGGCACACCACGTATCAAGTCCCTTTGGGCAAAGTCCATGGCATGGGTCATCGTCTGTGGCCGATAAGTGGAAGAAGGTTGCCCAAACGGCCTTTGGCATTTCATCCAGGTTTCCTACATTTCTTCTGATGGCCAAACCATAGTACGTCTGGAGCTTGTCTATTACTCCATCAGTCAGTCGGCCTCGGCCCGAGAGGCTCTTTCCATCAGAGAGTTTTCCTGCTTTGTTTCCTTTTTTTAGCCTTCGTAACCTTGTGCCCATCCTTTTTTGCACTTGCCCTATGCACTCAACCTTGGATATTTCAACGGAATCACCATATGGCATTTGTGCCTTCACAGCCATAAAAGCCTTGCTGTCACCATCCCCAAGGTATTTGACGTATCGAACGCCGTGAAGCTCCTCACTCCTGCCGAAATGTTTCAGTGCTCCTGCGACTTCCATTCCACCGCTGGTGCCTTGGTAGTTGCTTTGGCACACCTCTCTATGAAGGGGATCACTGTTTGTACCCTTGATGCTGCACTTTGTACAACGTTTAGAAAAAACCTCCACATCCAGCACTTTCCCAGAGTCTACACTGGTCGCAGAGACTATGCCGTTATTGGAAGTATGGCCTCGCTTCTGCCAGCTTCCACCAAGAGCAACTGCGATGTCTTTATCCCCCTCATTCAGCTGCACAGCTTCGTCAGCTGCCCTTTTCATCGACTCCTGAGCAGCAGCTTCGATGTGACCTAGAAGCTCTTGATTGTATTTCGCAAACTTTGTCGGCGGCTTAGGAAGGTTTAGCATAGCACAGAGTATATTTCCTGCAGCCATTCCCTTACCAATGGACCTCAAGGCATACACTAACCTGAGGTTGGCTTCATAGAGGCCAGAAGTAGTTTTCTTCGACGTCTCAAATCGTTGTGCGGCACTACACACTTCACAGTTCAAACTGTAAACGCTTGCAACACCTACCCGTTTTGTCACAATTTCGATGAGCTCAACACTTCCACCGCACTCTCTGCACACACAAATCTGTGTAATTGCGGCACAAATGCCGTCCATGTCCATTAAGGCATATTGGCTGCTGCTCTGTAGCACATCCTCTTCCTGGAAGCACAGAGAAAATCTTGAAAGCTTCGATGTCGAGGAGCTGGCGCGTTCGGCGTTCGGGATCTCATTCGGTCGTGGACATCCTTTTGCTTTTTCACGATGAGCGTAGCGGTTGCCGTGAAATTCACGCCTGACGAAGGCCTTCTTTGCCCTGGGCATCTCAACTTATCAGCAGCAACCAACACCAGCACAATTTACAATACTGATCGAAAGGGATAGCACTCGGACGCAGCTGCATGAAGGTTGCAGAAACGTGGAAAAAACGTGCAAAGCGTCTCAGTATTGTCTTGGCTAAAAAAGAGGAGCTGTACAATAGTTGCCAGACAATTTTTTATATGTAGCTGATTTTAGACAAGTTTTGAAATCAGGTGGTGGACTTTTTGGTTGAAAAAATTGACGTTAATCCTGAAAGGGGGCGTGGCCGCTCACTACTTGGTTTCGGAAAAAGCGTTTTTCAGCCGTAAATATGGCTTTCTGAGGAAAGTGCGATCATGGAACATGTGTAGAAAGAATTGAACTTCTAAAATTCTAAAAGAAAAAAAACTATTTTTTTCTAATTTTACCTACCCTGTGCCCTTAAGGCGCTTGTCTACTGAGCCGGAGTGCCACAGTACGGACCGGACCGCGGCGGCCGTGTTTCTATGGAGGCGAAATTCAAAAGGCGCCCGTGTGTGCTGTGCAATATCAGTACAAGTTAAAATGCCCACGAGATCGAAGTCATTCCGGCGACCTCCACTACGGCACCTCTTTCATTTTTTAAGCTTTGAATCCTTCCTTTCTCCCTTCCCTTATGGCGTGGTTAGGCTGTCCGCCGAGATATGTGAGACCGTTACTGCGTCACTTCCTTTCCACCAAAACCAATATTCATTTTTCATTTCTTTCACCTCTGTGTTAGCGCTTAGCACACAACGACTTGGAATGTGATAAATTGCAGCGGTAATAAAAAAAAGGCTGCCCGAGGAGCCCAAAAGCGACGCGTTAATGCCTAGCGTCCACCAAAAAAAATGTTTACCTTTCACCTCTGGTTAGAGCGCTCGGCTACTGATCCGGAGTTTACGGGTTCGAACCCGACCGCGGCGGCTGATTTTTTATGGAGGAAAAACGCTAAGGCGCCCGTGTGCTGTGCGATGTCACTGCACGTTAAGGATCCCCAGGTGTTTGAAACTATTCCGGAGCCCTCCACTACGGCACCTTTCTTCCTTTCTTCTTTCACTCCCTCCTTTATTCCTTCCCTTACGGCTCGGTTCGGGTGTCCAACGATATATGACATAGATACTGCGCCATTTCCTTTCCCGAAAAACCAATTATAATATTTATAATACATTTCACCTCTGACACCATCAGCCTTTTGCAGCCACTTCAGTGTGTAGGCGTCAGTATGAATATATGGATGCCGGCATACTACATGTAACCTCTCGATTTTCTCATTTCAAATCGATGCGAGGCCTTAAAAGCCGACATTTTCTTCTGTTACCCGTTAATGTGCATTGAACCTCTCCGAATCCATTTCGTCTTAAGACCTTTTACTCGCATCATGCTGGGCTTATTTGTGACAAATATACTGCACATCTCGCCGTATTACCCTTCTTTCAGGCCATAAAGCAATCTGCTTTTTCCATCGTCTTTGTGCTCCTACAAGAGCCGGCTTTTTTCAGGTGATTATTCCAGCCTCGCTTGGAAGTTGCTGCGCTGAAGTGCAGGTTTGCATCAGGAGACGCGTGAACACAGTGCGGTAGCTGAAGAACGCAACAAAGCTTCGTCAGTACTGGGAACCACCGAAAGAAAGAAGCAGACCAAAGTGGAGGAACATGTTGTAAAAGTAAAACTCTTGTTTGGCCTGGATGGTTCATGCTTGAAGATGCAATGAAAACGGCGCGACGAACGAGGACAAAAGTAGAACAAAGGCGCTGGTCCTGTCCTGTGTGTTATACTTTTGTCCACATCCGTCGTGCCGATTTCATTACATGTTATAAATATCAGGCGCGCTGCGTCCCGTCTAAATGCCGCAGCAAACCCAGTCTTGGCTTCATAGCTCTAAAGACAGCAAGGATCAATTTAGAAGTTGAGCCATATATGCAATTCGATGCTGATGGACGCCGCTTGGGAAATTCCTACAACCCCCAAGGTCAAGTTTGGTGCGCGTTTGACCTTGAGCCGACGGAGCGGAGGTGTAGCAAGTGAAGTCATACCACGTGACTAGCTGTGGAGAGGCGCCGCAGCTGCGCTCGCTCGGAGCCTCGCCGCTGCTGTACCACGGGACTAGCGGGGGTATAACAGCTGCTTCGCTGGCACTCGGTCTTCCTATGGATGAGGCGCGCACCGGACCGATTCCGGCGGAAAACCATGCCTAACCATGCTTAGCAGAGCTTTAGCTCGTATCACTAGATTTAACCAGCGCTATATCTCTGCTAGTTTTTTCCATCGAGTTTTATAAAAGGGTTTTTGCCAGGAATGGCAGTTTACCCTTCCTTGTGTCCAAATCACCGCTGCTCCTCTCGTGACTATCAGCACGAATGTAAACTAGGCGAGTGCCCACCTGTCTCAACGAGTGAAATGTCACGCTCCGAGTTAAGATGCTCCTTCATTTTTGCGTTTTCATTTATTCATTGACGCAGCCCCATTTAGTCGTAGCGCACGGGACTCCCCGTGCTTTCCCCGTGCCGACCTCTCGCTAGTCTCATCGGGACCGCTTTCGTATTAGCTTCTGTGCTACGTTCATGTCACAAGTAAGCGTTTAAAACATATGCGCATGGACCAGTTACGCGAAAGGGAACTTAGCCTTAAAGAACCAGGATTTTTGACAAACCTTAAATTTATCGTTCTCTGCTGAGTAAGGATGTTAATTTTCAGCCTTCATATCCCTCTTGATGAGGAACCGCGAACTAGGACAACCACAAAAGGAAACCGACTACAAAAGCAACTTTCACAAGAAAAATATTTATTTCAAACGCACCAAGAATTATCAAACATCGAATAAAACAAGAAGCGAAAGCCAAAAACTGTTAAAACCAAAAATCAAACTAGTCGTGCAGTTCTTGCTTTCTTCATTCTTCGTATGTTTAAAATTGCATGTTTTTCAGGAATGGCAGTTCAAAAACATCCCTCCAGAGAAAAGTATATAGTACAACAGCTGTGCCTTGCCAGTACTCACCTATAGGGCAGAAATGTGGAGGCTAACGAAAAGGGTTCAGCTTACGTTAAGGTTAACGCAGCGAGTAAGGAAAGAAAAATGATAGGTGCAACGTTAAGACACCGGAAGCGGGCATAGTGGGTGAGGGAACAAACGCGGGTTAATGACATCCGAGTCGAAATCACGAGGAAGAAATGGGCTTGGGTGAAGTCTAGAGTCTGACGGAAACCTGTCCGGTCGCGAGGGTGCATCACGAAAGTAGAGGGTAGATCACGAAAGTAGATGGGATGACGTGGAACATGACGTTGATTGCGAACAAGGCTCCCGTAGGGGAGCCGAAACGTCATCCCATCCTTTCTTTTGGTCGACGCCCTCTATTTTCGTAATGCACCCTCCCGTACCCTCCGTGATGTGCCCTCCGTCCTTTCATTAAATGGGCTTGGGCAGGGCATGCAATGCGAAGACAAGATAAGCGCTCGTGGATTCCAAGAGAAGGCAAGCGTAGCAGGGGGCGGCAGAAGGGTAGGTGGGCGGATAAGATTAAGAAGTTTGCGGGAATATGGTGGGCGCAGGTGGCAAAGTACAGGGATAATTGGAGAAAGATGGGAGAGAAATTTTCCCTGCAGTGGGCGTGGTCAGGCTGACTATGGTGATGATCTTTTCAATAAAATAGTTTAGTTATGAAAAAAGGCTTCTGTCGTCTCTTTTTTTTTTGCCAGCATGCTGATTTGCGTTTTCTCCTCAAAGTGAAAAATGTACAACTCGGTCAACTCTCAGTTTTTCTGCTTTATGTTCACATTAAAAAGACTTAACGAAGGGACGAGTTTTCTCACCGTCTTCAAAAAGGGTTCCGAGCTCTTTTCATGCCACCCCTTGTCCTTTATTTCAAAACATCCTTAGTGGATGGTTATCACGTTCATGCTTTTTTGTCCTAGTTTGTGCCTCAGGCGCACTCTTTTTGCGTAGCGAAAAAGTAATTGCCAGTGGCTTAAAGCTTTTTCGCATTTTAGCACCAGGTGGCGGTGCATTTCAGTTTAGCGCCAGGAAAGATGCGCTGCGTGAGGCATGGTGTTCCGAATGCCGCTCCCGTGCCAACTAGACAGACTGACGCAGAAGGCCGGGAGCACTAACTGCAGTGGGTCCAGACGAAAGATGCCGGATTGCCAGTAGGCTCCGGCCTCGCTTTATAGTAGCAGTAAAGCCCACTGATAATGAAACTAGCGACACTCTCCTACACTCCCGCGCTTTCCTCTTCGATTATTCTCTCCCGACGGCAGTGCGCGCTGCACACGGCACGCTTCAAAGCCATCGCGTACTCGCCTGCTTGATGTGTTCCGTAGCACACGTGAGCGTGCCTAAGTATGCGTTTTTTTTCCTTGCTCTATTTTTATACCCAAATATTAGAAAGGGAAGTGACATGCTTTACTCTACCACAAGCCACTTTCATCACTTTATCGTTTAAGCAATGAAAGCACTAAACGTGAGCGCTTGCAGCATGAACACTCAAAGCATGAACACATGCAGCATAAAAACTCCACGTCCTCCTGAATACGGCAAAGCTTTTACTAACATAAGATTTACATCAAGTTTGTGTGTTCGTCAATATTTTTCGGCACACTGACGCTCCACTAAATGCAGATTTCACCTAGCGCTTCGTTTTAATTAAGACGCTGTTGTTCATGGCGCTCTTCTTTGTAATCAAGTGACGCAAAAAATGCGGTAATTTAGTTAGAGATCTGAGTTTGGGCAACACGGTGACCGTTTATGTTGAATTCACAGCGAGAAACAGAATTAACAATTCATGTTCACTTCACAGGCTCGCGTCCCTGTCGTTTCATGTCTTTCGTCCTGGTCTCTTTCGCGCTGTGAAGTCAACATGACAATTAAAGACGACACTCCACGAGCGAAGTTTAAGATACACTATAGTGGATGACAAATGCGGGACATTTTCTTTAATGGGCGTTATGTATTTTTTAGCATTTTAAGATCGAAAATTTTAAGCTTATCCCTTCGGAGTGGTGCACATGCAGTGGCTTAATTGTCTGGTCAATACAAATTTCATGGATTCCTGAAAAAAAGAAAACCGTTTTATGTTTTAGTTTTTCGTTTCTTTTTTGCTGAATACTGCAGAAGTGAGTCTGGCCAAAGGTTTGGCTTAAAATTTCTGGATTATTGCTGGTGCCAACGAATGATTAGATTAAGTAGAAGAAAGATGATGTTCCCTCGACGGCTTATCTAGGCTGGTTCCACGAAGGCATTTGAACAGTGCTTCAGATGCCCGTGGTGAATCAGTGTTCAGCCCTGTAAAGTACGATCAGAAACGATATAGCCATTTTGTGACGGAGTCGGCTTCACGGAAAGAACCCGTACTATTTTATAAACTACCGACTCAAACAATATAATGTAATTTTGAAAACATCATTCAATGAATGTGGCATGTCATAAAGACTTCGCCTGTCATGAGTCAAAGCTCGCCCTAGAACGCATGATTTCTGTGACTCACTTCTCACGTTGCGTTAGTCCTTGGAATCGTGGTAGAGTTGCACGCATTTGCGACGGTCGAAGGAACGTTCTAATCGCTAAAAAAAATTAACATCCAGTATCAACACTAGTCAGGTAATGTTATAACGTCATTACAGCCACTACACTAGATCCCTGGGGCACACGGCGGAGAGACAGCTGTATACGCTACGCAAATCAACATGTTTTCTATTCAGCGCCAAATCAGACGTATTTGCAATCAAAAGAAAGAACGTCGATGCAAACGTACTTCTTAGAAACCCATACTGAGATCCAAAAATTAAAACGGCTATAATAGGCGCATTATGTACGCCAAACATGGCGAACAGAACACAGATCATCAAATGAAAAAGATACCGTGCGAAAACGCACACCACTATCAGTGAATTAAGCAAGTCTGAGCTTCCTGATTATCTCGCAGGAAGCTTTAAGTATGCGCCCTACTTTAGGTACCAAGAAATGCGTCATACCCTACAGAGGACGGTGGCCTTTGTCGGAACGATGTCCTTAAGGTCGGTATTTTGGATTCACTTTTTTCTTAAGCTGACGATGTTTTTTCCTCGAGGAATCGCGAACAGCACGAAGCCATTTTCACGCTGGCTTCTGCACTGCGATGCGCACAACCAAGCATAACGCAGCACAAAAAGTAAAGTCCGAATTGCCAGTGCGTAACTCAACGGAGTTCGACCCGAAGCAGAGTAATACCCCTGTCACACGGGCACTCCAAAGGCACTTTGAACTAATGCTACTTTACGCTCCCAAAGGAGCACTACTTCAAGGGAGTTCGTCCGTGCTACACGGTCGCGGAACGACCTTCGCAAGAAGTTGTTAGCGCCCTCATCGGCGAAAAGCGTTATCAAAATTGCAAACCTCACTGCACATGTAAATACAGAAATGTCACATTTTTTAGTAAATTAGTTTTATAACCGTATTATGTTAAAGCAACGTAATTTTGACTGCAATAATGACATGATTTTTCAAGTACAGAGCATAACATCTCAGTGCTGGCCACACTGAGCCCAACTCGCTCAATCTGGAACGAGAGTATGGCGTGGTGAGACTGCCACAAAACAAATGATCTTATATTTTAAAACACCACTAATCTTATGAAGTGAGTTTATAAAATGAAAATTGAACGTTTCTTTTCTCAATTTATTTATTCTGTTAACTCGCTGGGAGAGAGAGTACTCCATTGAAGCCTCACAGGACGAACTCGAGCTGCCTTGTTTCGAAGCTCCTTTGCGCTAGGTGTCCTTTGGCGCGTCCGTGTGGCAGCGCGCGTTCGTCCTTAGAGTAATGGAGCATTAGTTCAAAGTACCTTTACAGTGTCCGTGTGACAGGGGTATAAGACACCCTGATTAATAAACTTTCAACTTCAACTTCAACATGAAGCCGAAGAAAAACAAAACGCAAGCAAAACGACCATTCCGCGCTCTTTTCGATGGCGACATCTGAGAGGCCAATCATTAGCCTCGTTAACATGGGCCCGACGTTTCGGGTTGAGTCGGGGGTCGAGTTCAGCAAGGTCAACCCAACTCGATGACTGTCTGTTTGCATGAAATCGATACTAGCGAGCGACTCTCGCGGCGCGCACTGCGAGGCGCGAACCCACGAGTAGTAAACCGGCGCCCGCTTTTGTTCTCCCCTGCAGAAAATGCTTTCCCCAAGCGTGAAAAGAGCATTAAGTGTGATTTGCGGAGAGGGCTGTTAGTCAACCCACCCTATGCATTCGGGCTGGCCCAGCCCGACACGACGGTCGCTTAGCTCCACACCCTAGCGGATATATGAGCCCGACAGCCGATTTCCAGTCCGGCAGACTACTCGACCTGACTTTTGTCGTGTTCATGTAGACCCCAGATTATTCATAAAAACGCCGAGTAAAGACACGGGTGAGGAGGATGTGTGGCGATTTGCGGCGCGGCGTCAAAGTTCACAGCAAGGCACTACAATCAAGGCACTTAAAGTAGCAGTGGTGTTGAAAGGTCATTCGTATATGTAGATGTATGCTGGGACGGACACCGCGTCAGCAAGAACGCGAAGATCACCTGCGAAGCGGAAAGGGGCGCTGCATGAGCCATGGTGTTCCAAATGCTGCTCCCGGGCCAACTAAACGGTCTGTCGCTGGGACAGCCGCTTAAATTGCCAGTGCGATGTGACGTCAGAGTCGCTGATGGTACGCAGAAGGCCGGCCGCACTAACTGCAGTAGTGGGTCCAGATAAAGATATTCAACTAGTTCATCGTTTTGTTATCTGCTCGTGCAAATGATTTCGGCTACTTTCGTGGCTTCTAACCCATCCTCCTAAAGTATACTCTGCGCAGTTTCCTTCAGTATAAAAAAATTATGAGGGCACTTAAGTCTGCTTACGTGCAGGAATGCGAAAGCTTGCAACTTTCCAGAAGGTAGGGTTTTTTTCCACGGCGCTTGTAGGCATCGCATTTCTTTCTGTTGTTTATGGGTTACGGGTTATGGGGGCTTTACGTCCCAAAGCGACTTCGGTTATGAGGGACGCCGTAGTGAAGGGCACCGGAAATTTTCGACCACCTGGGTTCTTTAACGTGCACTGACATCGCACAGTACACAGGCCTCTAGCATTTCGCCTCCATCGAAATTCAGCCGCCAAGGCCGGGATCAAACCCACGTCTTTCGGGTCAGCAGCCGAGCGCCGCAACCACTCAGCCACCGCGGCGGATGTGTTGATCATGGGTTATAGCAATTATTCCATTAATTACATCATACTGCGACCGGTTTCGCTGACTGACGGAGATCGATGAGTCATTAAAGGTTTTCGCCTTAATAAAAAAAATAAAACTGCACATTTCATTCAAAGATGTAAACCGACTGTGCTTAGTTATATGTAAGGTAGGCGCGCAGTAGAAGTATGTCATGAATAATTTTATATATTTTAATTTATTTTCATAAATAGAAACCAAACATTCGGTATTGGTTTGCGGGAGTGTGAAGAAGTATCATTCGCACAACTGCTGTGGTTCTGCAAAATGCGGCCGGTAAAAACTGCAGAAAAAAAAACTTCGCAATGCGTAATTCCAAAGCTAACAGCGCTTAGGACCAAATTTCCTCAAACCCTCGCGTAATGTTTGGACTGGAAGTCCGAAAGCAGTCCCCGTGAGCAACAATGCAATAATTTTTGAAGCCCTTGTCATTTCTTGCAATATTGCGCTACATAATAAAAATTAAGCACACATGCCGCCTATAAATAGAATGCAGTACACATTATTCGGCTGTGGTGAGCAAATAGAGTGATTTATGCCTGCAAGTAAAGCGTCCTCTGCAAGTCTGTTTGCAAACCATTTCGAGAAAGTGCTGCTAAAGTCGCCGTACATTCTCAAAGAATAACTCGCGCACTTGAACCCACTCAGGAGGCACATGTGGTCTGCTGAGATCGCTTTTTCAGTAACCACGCTCTTCTTTCCTTCTATATTTCTTTTCGGAACGTTTAAGACATATAAGGGTGAGAAGAACTACAACAAGTAAGGCACACACCCGTATTCGCTCTTCAGTGCAGAGCTACCGCAATTTATGTAAAAAGTAGGACTGATTACACCAGGACTAAGCGTTACGTGGCGCTGAGAAAGCAGAGAAACTAGTGGCAGAAGCTTGGTTCCGGCTGTTTGGTTGGAAGTTCTTGTACGCATATCGCAAAACTGGCATAGACGACGCAGAACACACAGCACAGGTGCGCTCGTGTGTGTTCTGTGTAGTCTGCTTTTTTTGCGCTATGCATGCAAAAAATTACTGTTTATGGGGTTTAACGTCCCATAGCGACTCAGATTATGAGGGACGCCGTAGTGCAGGGCTCCGGAATATTTCAACCACCTGGGCTTCTTTAACGTGCACTCGCATTGTAGAGTACACGGGCCTCTAGAATTTCGCATCCATCGAAATTCGACCGCCACAGCCTGGGTGGAACCCACGTCATTGGGGACAGCAGCCAAGCGCAATAATAACTTGGCCATCGCGGTGCGGCACATACAAAAATAAAGTGAGAATATAAGCACGCTTGCAAGCCACGATTTTGCACAAAACATAGCAGCGTTAATTCCTGAAGGTTTGTTTGTCAGTAAAACGCACTGCCTTCGAGTACAACTTGAAAATTGCTTTCAGGGCTTAATTAGCGTTTAAAGTGCGCACTTTACAAAAACAAATAGAATCAAGCTTACCAAATTCGGCACACTGTCAATCCTGGCAAGAGTGTCGTTATCTGGTGTGTGACCCGTCGTTATGGGCCATATGCGGTTCTCTCTGCTTCTTTTGCCCTCGAGGGTCATGTGGGACATAAAGATGTAGAGCGATGGCGAGAAGGTTCTCCTGCGAGTGAAAAAATTATAAAATAAAGTAACTATTCGGAGACGCTTCTCACAACGCAATGCATAGCTTTGTGGTAAATGGCAAGTTCATCTCGAACTGCACAAGAAATCGGGCCTAAAATATGTTGTAAGGGAACAGTGCTTCCATGCATACTAATATGGGAGATCATAACAGTGACACTGCATGCATTTCTATGCATATAATCATTAATTAAGAGGCCGTTAAAATTATCTACTCTGTAGTTGAAAGACTCAAGTATTACATGTGTAAGATGGGAGTTTGTTTGTAGAAGCTTCGGAACGGAATAAGGGCCAACAGCAGTTGCGGCTCGGGCCGCCGGAGATGTCACTTCGAGATGCGATTGGGGCCTTGTTATTTTGAGAGAAGTTTCCGGGAGAGGACCAGTGTACAAACAGATATCCACAGCCAGACATGACAGCCGGGCGGGAAATGCTGGATAGGTTCAACTTCGTCGTGACGGGTTTTTGTTGCAGGGATTGGGTCGCTGCATTGAGCGATCGGGCGATCTAGCGGCAATCCGCGGCGTGCCTGGCGGCTTGAAAAAAAGTTGTGCACTCAGATGTGTCGGGGTGGTGGGGGGCCGTACGGAAGGAAGAAAGGAGAGGACCCTTTTGTAGAATGTGTAGCAGTATTGCACGTGAATGTAATATAGGAGAGAATCATGTCCTTGTTTGTGGGGTTCGAACCGATGTACATAGCCAGCATGTCATGGTTAAAGCGTCCATTGAGGCTGTTTGTGAGGGTGCTAAGCAGCGCAAGTCCGATGGACGACGTTGCACTCGCGGACCAGAGCCTTGATGACGTCAGATGATGCCAGAAACGGCCTCTGTCGTTGAGGAGCTTACGAGGGGCAGCGTGTCTAAGGATGAACTGCCGCAGAAGAAGAGATATGCCACATCCTAGGCTGTCGCAGCAGGGAGTGTGGTGGTTTAATTCAGTATACACCATGAGGTGATCAACGACAGCAACAAACCATCGTTTGCCAGAAGCAGCATACTGGAGGGAACCATATCAATCAAAGCCAACGCGATCAAATGAACTCCTTGCGTTGTTCAGACGGCTGTTCACTGGTGGCGGGAGACGGCGCAGTGGCCTCGATTTCGCAGAGGCCAATGCACGAGGCTTTATCACTGTTTCCGACGAGATATGTTACTTGATTTACCTTGAGTACTTCTAGCCACGTGCAGTTCATTCTACTTTGTTCGATATTGTCTTAGACGATTACAGCGCCTCATCTCAAAAGTTCTGTGTCCGCATAAAATGAGCTCGGCCCAGAACTCCTATTTTGCTGTTCTTCAGTTCTGGCTTCTAATTGGATGCTGGTGGAATATCTCTGGCAGAACGCCGATGCCTTGTCTCGCTCCCCGCTACCAGCCTATATTGAGTAGAACATGTTGTGGGGCCAGTCGGTGCGTATCAAAAGAAAAAACTGGCGCCAAATCGGACAACACACAGCAAGAAAGACAGGACAGGCGCCTCTCGTCGTGGAGAACCCGCCGCTCACCTCGCCAATTGCGCGCATGCGTAGTAGAGGGAAAGGGGCTGTCGCAGTGTGTATCTACATACGGTTCGGCGGCGTATTTCCGTTTGCTAGCCGCTGCAGACAAGCCCAATGTTGCCCACGCCAACGCGCGCGCGGAGCAGCTGTTGTCATGACAACTATGTACATGCCATGGTTGCCTACGCCAACGCGCACGCGGAGCAGCTGTTCCCATGGCAAAGTGTGGAAAATAGACGCGACGCTGGTAATTGCAAATGGCGGCGCCCTGCCGCCTCGGCGTGTTCGTGCTTTTCGATGAAAGCAACGATGACTGCCGCTTGCGGCGACTATCAGACTATGCGAGTGCCTTTTGGACAAGCTTAATTCAAGGTGGGTATTTTGTTCACTTTCATTCTTTGCATCGACGCCGGTGAGGCGGTGAAGCAACGATGTCTGCCGTAGGGGTGGTATGGGATAAGTTTAATGAAGGTGAATAATTTATCTGGGACAACTGTGCTGTCCCAGTTTTTTTTTTTAGTGCGTAAGAGACTGCATGAATACATGGCGTAAAAAAGTGCCGTTTGGGCAAGCTTAATTCAATGTATGTGCAAATGGCTGCGTTCCACGACCACAGAACAGTTTACCCTGTGGACTTCCTTCTTAGAGAGGAACAGAAAGAAGTTGTGAAGAACAAGGTACCGTGAATGGTACAGGTAAATTTTCTAGGTAATGCTTTTCTTTTGTTAGAAATTTGCGACAACTTGGGCTATTTTCATCTTGTTCAATCATGCGAATGTTTTAGAACCTCTTGGTATTTTCTGGCTTTTTTTTTGGATATGCCCAAAATTTGGTGCCTACGCACGCACGCAGTTTACTTGCAAAATCAGCTGGTGATGACAACACCTGTAGTTCACATTTGGTGTTGTCCGTCTTATTAAAGCTCAGTTTTCGGTGACAGCAGTTCTTTTGACATTATAATATCATAGTCTGTCGAGTAGCAGGTCAACTTTAAGTTATCCTCAATGTTCTTTTAAGTTTTGTTTGATTTGTGCCCAGTCATAGCTGAAGCTTATATTGTGTAGTTAAGCATCATTCATTTGGGGGCTGAAATTTTTCAGAGCACTTTAAGATTACTCTCAAAAGTGCACTTCATCCTTAAATAATTTAGTTAACATGGGGTTCACTATTGCTATGCACTGAGAGAGCAATAAAACCTGCTCAAAACTTTACGTTGTACAAAGATTGCTTTTAGATATCGGGTCTAAAGCTGTGTAAGTGAGGTTGTATAATGACTAACAATAAGCTGGTCCATCTAAAAACAGTTCTTTCATATGCGTAATTTCATATTCCAGAAAGCTGTGCCGTACAAAGTTTCTGAACGGTAAACACTGAAATATACACCTCATTAGTGTTGCACCCAGCTTCAGTGTATGTTGACTCGAGATAGATTGCTTGAAATGTAGGTGCATGAAGCTATATCTGAAGGAAATTTAGTGAGGAAATCACTTCCAGTTCTCAACATTTGAAAGGGTCATACACATAGTGTAACGCTGAACAAACTTTTAAAGGCTTAGTCCCGTTTATAGCTGTGATAATTTCCTTTGCAATTCTACATGTATGAAATTATATGCATTTAAAAAAAAAAGATGAGGCCAGGCATGGTGTCAGTGAGGTCATTAATAGTTTCATTCTTGCTGAGAAGGCCGCTTGTGCTGCTAGCTAAGCTTTCTCCAACCGTTACGAATTGCAAACATGCTCATGACAGAAGAAGAAAGTATCACATTTTGTAGGTGCCAGTCAGAGTTCTTTCATACATTGCACAAGTAGTGTACTTTATTACATAGATAAGCTTCGTGCAGTTACTATAATCTGAACTGCATGAAAAGGTTGATGTATTGTGAACATAGTTAAACAAGAATAAAGGGAGGCCACAGTAAATGTCATACTGTCACTCACTTTCGAAAATGACACCTAATTTTAGTTACATCTTGTCTTCTCTGTAGTGAAGCATAAGATATTAGAATACATGGATCACCACATGTTATTTAGCTAGGCCTGCTATGTGATTTAAAATTCAATTTATTTTCTCATGCTGTTTCGGTTTAGACAGCCGGACAATGGCTATGACATTAAAGGTCAGTATAGGTCACTGCTTCTTCATTTGTAGTCATTCTCACTCTTGAGACAGGCTGGTTTTAGCATTGCAGTTAATGAAAACAAAGAAGGAGCAGTTATATTGCAGTTTATTTTATGCCGCATGTGGCGTACACCGACCTTTGATATCACAACCATCTCCTAGCTGCTGGAATCAAAACAGCATCAAGAGGAAATTCGATTGTAAATTGTTTAGCGACTAATGTGCATGGGGTGATCCATATATACTAATGTCTAACGCATCGTTTCAAACAAGAAAACATGCAAGCAAAGATTTGGTGGGTATAGTCCTGTAAAGAAAACAGTGAAAAACCGAGAAAAGGAGAAATGAGTACTACACACACACACAGCATTTGAAGAGCAATAAAGAGGGGAAGCGAGTGCGTTCTATGCCTTACCTGCATTACATTTCTCACGTCAAGAAAGCTGCAGGCAGGTAACGAGTAAGCCTATGATTTTGGTGCCATTTATGCGAGGAGCTCCAAATTTTTGTGGACTTTGGCAATACATTTTTCTGCGTGAATGTTCTGTCTTGTCAAGCTTAGAGTGGCGTTCCTATGTCGTTTTAGAGGCATAACTGCTTCATGGTGCTTTTTCAAATACACATACCGACTATAAATATAAGAAAAATGTGGAGACGGGTGCAAAGACAACGGCGACATTCTTGAAAGAACAAAAATGAACAAGGATACTGCACCATTTTCACTATGAGCTCAGGCCCACCTATTGATTTCTTGAATTCCAACAGCATTTTGTGAGTGAAGATTCATCTAGGACCACTGTTTATTTCCAGAAATGAGACCACTGCCACTCGAAACAGTCAATTGCAAAAGCTACAAGGGAATAATTTCAAAGCATATTAGGATAAATAAATCGGTCACAACAAGAAACACACTGACATCAATGGCAAATATGCTGAGAGATGTTTGAATGAATAGACTCTTTTGGTACAATTTTCCAACTACTAACGGCCACAAATTTTAGACCTCCTCTCGTAAGCTTTCCAAGGTGTACCCAAGGTTGAGCAAAAGATTACGAGCTGAAAGAGCTAACAAAAAAGGACATAAGCAAACACAATGCGCCTCAGGGCCATCAACACGGCCCTTTATTCCAACTTGCGGCTCATTCAAAAACATCCCATTCGGTAATACTCTCTGGGGGGCTAAGTTGGTGCATGGTTTTGAAAACAGGCGCTCAAAGCAGACAACGCTGGTGGAAGACAGACGAAACAAGTGTAACTGTTTATTCACCTATTGAAGCATGTGAATATATAGACAAAAACCCAAGAGCAGAGAGGGACCTACACATGCGCATAAGTAGAAACAATAAGGTAACAAATAGCTATAGAAAAAAATGTGTCTCAGCACATATCTAAAAAGATACTTTCTTTTCTGTCAATTGTAAGTGAGGGTGTGCCTACATATTCTCTTCTGCCTTTGTTGATGTGGAACTCCTTTATAAGCGCACGGGCTGTAGTATCTTTGCCCCTGCTTAGGATTTTTGTTTCCTTCAGCTTCGCCAGGCATTTTTTCTTCATTTTCCCTTCAGGCTTTACAGTAATGTGGTAAGAAAGAACCCGCGCCGTTCTTTAATGCGTGATTATGATCAGCAAGGCTATCATTAATACATCAGCCCGTTTGGTCAATTAACGATTTCCCACACGTCAGCGGGATCTGATAAACTACGCCCACTGCACATTTCACAAACGGCGTCACATGCTTTTTCTGGCATTCTGCTTTTTTTCGGTTTGTTTGAATCCATTTTTGCACACAAGGAGAACAGCTTCTTGGGAGTGGAAAAACTACACGAACTTTAAACTTTGCCTCAACATGTTTCAGATTGTGTGCCATCTTATGAATATAAGGAATTATCACAGGTTTAGTTTTCTGTTCGGCAACATCGTTTTTTGCTCTGTTACTACACATTTATTTTTTTAACCTTTTTCAGTAACACATTGGCAACTGAGCAGAGTAGGATAGCCAGCTTGTTAAACCCTGGTCTTGCCTTTTTGCTGATCTATTCACTCGCTTTCCACGTGATTACACAGTTGCAGAGTTGCACTCGTTCCATCTGTCTTTATCCTGTGTTGTTTGTTTTGCGCAGTCTTTTTTCAAAATTCCATTCGGTGACACCTGACTGCCCCAAATGGCGGAAGTAGATGCACATCTGTTTCTGGCATTTTGGCCAATTTGGTGTCGCTGAAAGGGACGCTTTCAATAGGTACACAAATTGGAATACAGGCCGAGATTCGCCTATCGTGTGGGAGTATGCCCATTTGACAATGCACTGTAGTAAATGCAAGAAACATGGCTGCTACCCTGCCCTTGAAAACACAGTGTTCTTTGCAAAGGCAAGATGTAAAGCTGAAAGGAAGGTAATTGAGGCTTTCATATCGCTAAGATTGCCGACAAAAGTATATGAGCACGCCATCTATCTTCATCATTATCATCATCAGCATGACTGCGCCCACTGCAGGACAAAGGCCTTTCCCATGTCTCTCCCATTAACCCTGTCCTTTGCCAGCTGCAGCCACCGTATCCCCGTAGACTTCGTAATCTCATCCGCCCACTTAACTTTCTGCCGTCCCCTGCTACTGTTGCCTTCTCTTGGAATCCACTCCGTTACCCCTAAGGACCAATGGTTGTATTGCCTTCACATTACATGCCCTGCCCAAGCCCATTTCTTCCTCTTAATTTCGACTAGGATGTCATTAACCCGTGTTTTTCCCTCACCCACTCTGCCCGCTTCCGGTCTCATAACGTTACACCTAACATTTTTCTTTCCATGGCTCGCTGTGTTGTCCTTAACTTAAGCTGAACCCTTTTCGTTAGCCTCTGCGTTTCTGCCCTATAGGCGAGTGCCGGCAAGATACAGTTGTTGTACACTTCTCTGTTGAGGGATATTGGTAAACTGGTATTCATGAGCTGAGAGAACCTGCCATATACGCTCCACCCTTCTTATCCTTCTAGTTATATCCCTCTCATGATCCGGATCAACAGTCTCTGCCTGCCCTAAGTAGACATATTCCCTTACCACTTCCAGCATCTCGCTTCCAATTGTGAACTGCTGTTCCCTTGCTAGGCTATTGAACATTCCTTTGGCTTTCTTCATGTTAATTTTTAGACCCACTGTTCTGCTCTGCCTGTCTAAACCATTGATCATGCTTTGCAATTCATCTCGTGAGTGACTCAGCAAGGCAATGTCATCAGCAAATCACAGATTATTTAGGTATTCTCCATTAACTCTTATCCCCAGCTGTTCGTAATTCAGGCCACATGATGTTATAGCCCTTTTTTGCTGTAGTATGCAGTCTCCCTTCATATTTTGTTCATATACAAGGTGTCCGATTGAACTCAATACAAATGGTTTATTAAACATTGCATTTGCTGTACACCACAGCTTTGGAAGTTGAATAATCGGCGAGGCGGATGCATCATTCAAGTGCAATGTAAATAATAAATGCTTATACATCTAACACTTTCAGATTGGCTTTTTAAATCCTGTGTTTAGGTCACATCTATAGGGAATTACATAGCACACACTGTACACCATGGGTATTCCACCCAAATATATTCTTTAAGAATAAATGAAAACACTGAAATGGCTCCGTTGCGCCATCTTCTCACAATATGTGCAATGCTAATGGCAATTGCTATAGTTTAGCAAGGCCGCAAATAAAAGCAGCGTTTTACCGGACGGACCATAACAGGTGCTGGCACCACATCGCTAGAACTCCTCTATAAAAATTTATTTCTCGCCAACAAAAAATATTCTTCTAGTTTTTTTTAATATGCGGAACTAAATGGGTTGACCATTTGGCTAATTTTTTTTTTGTCTAGCACCCTTGCCCACATAGCGTTTTCTGGTTCTCAATGTGGCCGTTTCTGCAGAAATCTATGTACTTTTTATTAAATTACAGAGAAACGCAAGGTTCAAGTTTAATTCAAACAGGGCTAGATCAAGGTTTAAGGCAAAACTCCAAAAAAGTTTGCTTAAATTTAGACCCCAAGTTTAGTTTTAAAAATGTGGAAACATTAAATTTTTCTCATGTTAAGCACTTCCATTTTAAACCAAAATGCCATCATCCACAGTTTTTTTTTTTGAGGAATGACAGGGCATCTCAATACCTGACTACACGCGGAGATAAAATTTGCCGACAAGGACCGGTTCCAGAACAATAATTCTTGCAAAATGCCCAGATGAAGGTGATGTCTTACACTTTGGAGCATGATATATGGAGAAGAAATTTTTTCTTTGAAAGGAGGTCTCTACACTTCTGTTGGGACTGTCTTTCATGAATATTTCTCAGCAAAATCTAAAATACCAGGAATTTGGTACATTTCCTTTCGCGTGGAATGACTCTGCTGTCCCCAAATTTATTTCTTGAAATAGACTGGGAAGTACTGTAAAAAAATTGTTTCATGAACCTCGGTGGCTGTGAATAGTGACGAAAGATTCAAGAAACGGGAAATTTTCTCTGTTAAGGTTTTGTGCCTAGATACATGCCTTACGGAGCATACTTGTCCCCAACAGTTTTATGTCTTCCGGACCACTTGTTTCGTTGCACTCCTAGGACCGCAGCGCAGGTCTAGACAACTGTTTTTTTTTCAAATTTATTAATTTTAAATTTATTGCATGAAATTGTCTTCTCACTTTAATATGTCAACAAACACTGAATCTCAAAAATTCAAAACAAATATTTGAGCTTTGCAAAACAAAAAGAATTACAAGAATGACTTCACCCTGCAAGAACAATGAATGTTGAACTAGCCTTCTGCCATATTTTCTTAGCTTTGCAGGTTTCAAGAAAAATATATATCGGAAAATTATGTTCTGCACATAAAACAGTGACATTTGATGAGAGCAGTCATAAAATTATTTTTAAATTGCTCAAACAATTTCATGTATATACAGCTAGAAATAAACTAAATATTGGCGAAGGTTGCGTCTCTTCTGAAATGTAGGTGTGGAACAGACTGCCGGACATATCATGCTGACCTGAAATCCTCTTGCTTACATCAAGTGCCGTACTGCTTGCTGCATTGCCTTTCTGACTGGTTCTCGCATTTCCTTGTCAAGTGCGAGTGAACTTTGAAAATGAGCAAAGTGCCACCTCTTTTTGACACAGAGTGGCACATGACCAGAAATGTTGTTTGAAGTAATGGCCATTTGGCAATCACTAAGTGCCAGCTGACTGGTTGGAAATATGCAGAAATCACTCTTGCTTGAGACTTCAGCATCCGACCATGATGCAGGAATACTTTACTGTGAGGCTGTTTATTGCCATGGGCGCACTCCAGAAACTCCACATTGTAGCACTCTGTATGTAGCCACTGTCTGCAAGTTACCACGTCTGTTCTTCCATGGCCGAGATAAAGGTGACCCCCTGCCATCATTTGTATCCAAAGAGTCTCTCTATGCATCACCCCCACTATAGTGGCAGTGTTTTTCATGCTTTTCGTCCTTTGATACAGCCACATTAGAAGATGCATGCAAAGTTAGTGGGCTTCCTCATAACAGGAACATTGAAAGGCCTCTCAAAATGAACACTGAAGCTTGTCTGGCTGGCTGCTGTTTACTTCAGAAAGTTTTGCATAACAACTTTTCTGTGTGCTCAACTTACTGCCCTACCATTTCTGTATTTTTTTGTCATCGCAGGGATGAGGGACGCTCTTTAGGAAGGCCATGCATATTATGCGAAACCAGGTGGTGTTTTTCGAATACTGCATGGTTATAGAGGCATGTCTCGTTAATATGGTACTTTCGTCCCCCGTCAAAACTTTCCATAACAAATTGGGAAGCAAAATAAAAAGAAGACATTTATTCAGATATGTACACTGGGATTACAGTATGCTTTTCTGCATAACAACAAGCAGTGAATTGCAAATTATAATCTTAGAAACTTGAACATTTTCCCGGTCGCAAAAGTTCTACTGCGGTGCGAAGTGCCTCACAGGCCGTGAGAGACATGATGGCAAGATTCGCACTCGGTGTCCGATTCTGTGTTTGCTGTAGTATCCATAGTGGCCCTGTAGACGACTTCCTTGTTCTCCAGTTGTTCATCACTTCCTGGTCTACTGCATCAGCTGCAGGCATTCCTGAAGACTCACGAGGAGGATGTCATTGATGCGCACATTCATTTGCCTGTGACCTCCCTGTGAGGAATGCGGTTTCTTGGCTGCTCTGTAGCAACGATGGTGAGCCAATGTATATGTGGGCTTTGTTGGCTATGCAGAATCCTTCCAGGATTCTGTGTGCGTTTGCACATTTTGTACTGGAGTTATAGGTTCCCTGGTTCACCTATCTGTTTGCATATGTTTCTGTGTTCATGATAGCACCATTTGCATGTTCCCTAACGAAATTCCAATTCTTGTGCAAGATGTCTGCACAATGACAGACACTGCACTGCATAGTTGAGCCATTCCCAAATCTGGCAGTATCGATGCTAGAGTCTGTGCGTCAAAGCTGAGGTCAAGTGTTGGTCCTGTCTAACTCCCAAAGTTTAATTTCGGCTTCATTCCTCAAAGGTTGGACTAAATTAAATTGTTCTTGCTGCTTATACTTGTAACTTTAGAGCTTAGAACTGCTGTTAAGCTCAGTTCCTCCGCGCTTAACCGCAGTCATATCTCGAGACCAAATACCGCTTAATTTTCATCGCAACTGTTTTTCTTGAGTGCTTTTTTTCCCGAGTGGTCATCACAATGCAAGTGAACAGCTTTGTTATCATTATTTTTTGAGTGGCTTTGTTCTCTTTGCAGGCGCAGGTTGGCGCAACAAAGGTTGATGAAGCTTCCATTCTTTTCATTACATTGTTGAAATGCTTATGGAGGTGGTCATTTGAAAATTTATTTATTTTCACACCCTGCAGCCTCAGGTGAAACTGTGGCGTGAGGAGCGGAAAAAATATGTACCCCAGTGTGCTTTTCTGAACACCTGCCCGATGAAAGCAGGGTCTAATACACTGAATATTGTGCAGTGGAATTTTTTTCTTACATATTTCATTGTACACTTTTCTCCCAGAAGTGGTTGCCCTCATCCTACAAAGTAATGCAACTAGTGTTGTGCAGAAAAAAACACTGACATTAGTTTGATGCCTGATTGACAAGCTATGCAACAGCTGATATGCCCTGGAGACTATACCATGAAGCCCTCAGCAACACCCACCGCGGTGGTTTAGTGGTTATGGCGCTTGGCTGCTGGCCCGAAAGACGCGGGTACAATCCCGGCCGTGGCGGCTGAATTTCGATGGAGGCGAAATTCTAGAGGCCCGTGTACTGTGCGATGTCAGTGCACGTTAATGAACCCTAGGTGGTCGAAATATCCGGAGCCCTTCATTACGGCGTCCCTCATAGCCTGAGTCGCTTTGGGACGTTAAGCCCCCATAACCCTTCAGCAACATTTGCCAAAGCATAGTTGACATACTGTGCTTCTGCTAAGTGCGCATTCTTTGAGGACCTGATGCCAACATGGCGTGAACATGACATTGAAAAGATGTCTTCACGATAGCTGTCTTGACAAGTTTACGGTGGAATGAATTGTATGGAAGCAGTCCTTTAACAAAGGCACTGTCTCCTCATTGCTCTTCAGAACAACCAAACTGCCATATATATAGCCAAGAGAAAATCGGACAGCGATTCAATGTCAAAGTGGTTGTTTTCTGTGCCAAACGAGCTGCAATCGTTGTGCCAGATGACTAGGCCAACCATTTCTTGAATGAATAGAATGCGAAAAAAAACATAACATCGGATTTTTTCAGTGCACAGGATTTATTGTACATTGGATCCCGCTGTCTTAGGTACGGTTTCTTTAACGGCAGACTGGGGTCCATTTAAATGATTGTTTTCACGAGCATTGCAAAAATGTAAAAGTCTGAGAATGGTGGTTTCCTCAGCTTTCATTGCAGAGTATGCAGATGCCAACATATCTTTGACATATTGTAACGGGAAGAAGCATATCTGATAACATGAGATATTGTCTGAACAGAAATAATTCATAGTCTGAAAAGAGAAAACTGCACATCTACTACGGCCGACATTTTACTGCAGAAACCTGCTGTCATGATGATGATTCTTATTCATTCACAGTGCCAGCACTCTTTACTGCATAAGTATGTGCAAGAGTGCGAACAGTAAATGGCAAGCAGCAGCAGCAGTGCATCATTCTTTCCCCTGTATTCATTGTCTGTGTACTTAACCAAAAATAAAAATTACGATTACTGACGCTGCAAGACCAGGCCCCTTCTCATCAAACAAGCCATTTCCTACAATGTACTTCGGAGCAAGGCACTGCGAGTTTTCTGTTCGAAACATAAGTTAAAGAGCTGCACAACAGAGTCCACACAACTTTCTGCACAGTGCGTATGTCAGACGAGTGATGTATTCCTTCCAGTCCACATAAATTGGCAGTCAAACCACACCTTCGGTCACATGCAGCGTCACACTGATGTGGATGTTAGTTTTCTGTGCAGTATGGTACACTGTTAAAGGGAACATGCGGTCGCGTGAAGTTGACTTTCCGCGAGGCGCTGCTGCGGAAAGCCGGAAAGAATGCCGAGCTGATTATGGTCCGGAGTTTTTTTCGGCATTCTGTCCTCATGCATAGATCTCATTTTTCACACCCGCAACACATCGATTACCTCTTCTCGCTGCTGAATTGGCTTTTTCCATTCTGTGGTCGCGCTTCATGCGAAATAAGCAACATTTTCTGAGGTCTAGGTTATCCATGTGTGAGTGACTTTGTTCATATGCCACCTAACGCGTACAGTACACGTTGATAAACAGTAATAAACATGCTGTTCTTATTGACATATTCATGCACTAACACTGCGCCTTGGTTCAATTGTCACCTACATCGCCGAAACAATAACAAAAAACGCCTTTACAGACAGGCTGACTGCTGGGAACGGTACAAAGGCTGGAAATGCTACAAAGCATGCTATAAGGATTATCAGCTGATGTCTAAAAAATGGTGTCATTGCATGGCATCAATTTTTGGGGAAGGAGCATTCCAGTATTTTTTATTTATTTACACATACTGCTGTCTCTTCTCTTCGAGGCATAACAGGGCTGGGCTACACAGCATTTGATTACAACAATGTCAATAACATAGTTAGGCAGTTCTTTTTGAAATTGATTATTTAGCAATTCACGCAGATCGCCATCCAAGTTATTCCGTAATTTAACATTCTGTGGACCTTGATATGCCGGCCTGTTGACATTGCAGATCTGCAAGCTTGAGCCATTTTTGCAAGCCACCCAAGAGAGACACATTAGGTAAAAAAATTTCAAGCGTAGTAGTGGTGTCATTGTTAAAGAGTGCGGGAAGACGGGACACATGAAAGGAACACAAGCAACACAACCACTGAAGCAAATGGATCATTACCAGCTCACCCAAACAGAAGCTTTACTTTAGTGGTGATATGTTCACTTTTTCAAGAACTGGTGAGCGGTTTCAGCAGTTTTGCATCGTACCAGTCTTTTTAGTTACCCACTGCAGTATGTTGTTTCCCATTCACACTGCTCTGATATAATAACTACCAGGCCTTCTGACATGTATGATCCTGACAAAACTCAACGAAATTTGGGTGCGCAGAAAAACCCATATACATGCGGCATAACCCATGGCAACATTTCCAAAGCAATCATGAGGGAACATGCACGCTCCATTCAGTGGCATAATGGCAGGCAACTGGTACAGAAGGCACCAGCACACCAATGAAGCTTTTCCTACACAGCCACATTCTGCAAACCTTTTAGGTTGACAAAACAGAAGATAGCAGTGCAGCGCAAGGTCATGACTGTGACTCAAGATTTCTGGATGATAGGATTTAACAAAAGTGGCCATGGAAAGCTCTGTCCAACATGCACATAGCTAACATACAACAGAGGACAACCGTACATTGGTGAGTTGTTGGTATACCATAGCAACAGCAGCACCACAAGACAATGGAACAGGATCAGCACAGCCCCCTAGTTCTTCTGTCAATATCTTTTGGTGCTTCTTCTACCACAGATTGAATATTCTATATTCAGTACTTCTCATGATAGCTTGGTATCTTGCAAATACTTTAAAAAATCTATATTTAGAATAAACTTAAACACTTGTACCCATTCTTGAATTACTCTGAACATGCTTCAAGTTTGTTTTTTTTCTAGGAAGAGGGGGGGGGTGGAGGCGAGATGCTGGCAGGAAACTTCAAACATGTTTGCTATGTCCTTTTTCATACATTCCTCCCATATATTTTTGGGGACACAGTGTTATCTGTTCTTAAAAGTAAACACAGGTTTTTTTTTTTTCTAATGCTCCTTTTCTTATTCTCAATTTGCTGTTAACTGTTGTTACAACCCTGCTAGGGGCACTTTGACCCCTCGTTGACCTTACGAAAAAGAAAAAAAGATGTCTCGGGGAAACTACCCGTGGAATCTCCCACGCAAGCTCCCCTTGTGTCGGACCGTGAGACGCGACCGACGATGGACAAGATGACGAAAGGAAGCGGGCAGAAGCGCATTCCCGAGGACGAAGTAGCAGCGGACCTCCGTACCCTCCTCGCCCATTCCCACAGGGCTCAGCGTGCTATGTGCGGCGACTCTTCCGATCTGTGAATCGTGTGGGGAAAGCGGCGGAGCCTCAGTGTATCTAACGAGTGTCCTGAGTACGAACGATCGCTCTGGGCCCTGACGGCAAGTCTCATCCAGTTGCTCGACGCTATAAACGCACTACAGGATTCTAAGACAAAAAATTTCTGTAGTCTGTAGTCTTGTCGTATTTTGGGCATGTCTTGTGTAGTCTGTCTTGTCTTCAGTAGTCTGTCTTGTCTTTTGTAGTCCTGTCTTCTGTAGTCTGTCTTGTCTTCTATAGTCTGTCTTTTGTAGTTTGTCCTCTCTTTTGTAGTCTGTCTTGACTTCTGTAGTCTGTCTTGTCTTCTGGAGTCTGTCTTGTCTTCTGTAGTCTGTCTTGTCTTCTGTAGTTTGCCTTGTCTTCTGTAGTGTGTCTTGTGTAGTGCTCGTACACTGTGTAACAGTCGTTACTGTCACCTGTCAATTAACACAGGATTTGTGTTCTGGAGTACGCTATGCACAAAAATGCACAGCTTGTTAATGGTCGCCTGTCAACACAAGCTTTGTGCATTCCAGAGTAATTCGTGCACAAAACCACTAGAATTGAAATGAAAATGATCAATATTTATTTACTGTTTCGTGCTTTTTTTCGAGCTTGCTGATGCATGCTGTCCAGCGTTGTCCTTGCCGCAGGTTCCTAGATACATCGCCCATGAGCCAAGAAAAATGGTTTTTCTCTTGGCTGAAAAAAACAAAAAATAGAGATCACCGCTGCTACCTGCGCAAAAAAAAATGTGAAAGCGTTGACGCCTCCTCCACACTGGTCGCCTTTCAAATTTGGCGCCATGGTTGTTTTCTCGTTGACTTGATTGGTTATCAATTAACTCTTATTTTACCCTCACTTCATCCCAGCAACGATTTCGAGTTTTCAAATTTTCCTCCATGGATCGTTCCTGCCCACTCACTGAATACTTGCCCAGTCTAATCACGCATTCATTGCCTTTCGCTTCTCAATAATTACCTAATTTCCTCTAATTTATCATTCTTTTTTCTATCTCCTAGTTAAGTATAGGAAACTTATCACTGGTCACGTGATTGCTCATTTCGAGTTTTCAAACTTGGTGCCAAGCTTTGGCTTTGTCCATACTTCCAGTTTTTCAAACTTGGCACTACGCTGTAGCTCCTACTTTCAGTGTTTTCAAATTTTGCGGCACTTTTTCTCTGGCCCAGCCACTTTTTGGGCATTTTTGGCTGCAAATAATTATCCAATTATGAAATTTTCTTTTCGAGCAGCATCCTCACATCATCCTCTGCCAATTACACAACCAATCATATGACGCTATCTCTTCTGAGTTGCCCACAACTGCTGCGGACACGATCCCTGGCAACATAGCCTAGTAAACACACTTTATTCAAAATGTTGTAATACTGAACAAGGCTTATGACTGGCCGAGTTGGTACTGACTCACCTTAAAACCAGCCAGAACAAACAAGAAGACATGAGCTCAAGAGGCGGGACTAACAAAAATTTAATTGAAGATTTTGATTATTTGATTTGTGAGGGTTTAACGTCCCAAAGCGACTCGGGCTATGAGGGACGCCGTAGTGGATGGCTCCAGAAATTTTGACCACCTGGGGTTCTTTAGCGTGCACTGACAACGCACAGTACACGGGCCTCTAAAATTTCGCCTCCATTGAAATTTGACTGGTGCGGCCAGGATCGAACCTGCGTCTTTTGGGACAGCAGCCGAGCGCCACCACTGAGCCACTGCGGCGGCATCATTGAAGGAAAGCCGCAAAAGAAGACCCGCGAAGAGATACAAGCACACAATAACCCAAAGCAGTGAAAGGGCGAAGTGCAATCAAAGGTCACTGGCATACTAATGAATCATCTAAAAAAGCAAATTCCTTACAGTGAAGGTTTTCCGATGGCTTAGCCACACGTGTCCTTAGCCTTACCGATGTAGTAAGCCTCAACTATCTACCGACAGATTTATCCCTTCCATAAACCACTGATGTGTCGTGGAAATTAGGCATGCAAGGAGACAGGTCATCCTCAGATTTGCATTCACAAGATTTAGCGTGCAGTGCCAGATTAGAATTTGCCTTCCCCGTATAGAGTGAAAGTGCTGTCAGGTGCAAATTCAGATATCTGCCCGTCTGCCCATATTAGTTGCAGCCATAAGGCAGTGGAATGCAATATACTCCATTACTTTGCAAGTGGTGAACCTTTTTTTGTGACACTGTCCATTGTGGACAAGTACCCAGTTTTATCAAGCCTTTTTAATACCGGCGCAAAGGCCTCCTGTCTTGCACTTCGCTGTTAAGACAACAGAAGCATTACGCTTTCCCGCGACTTTCTTGAGACTGTGAAATACTGTGGAGGTAAGGTGTATCAGCATCATCGGAGTATCTGCTCCTTACCCTCGAGCGAGTGAAAACATACTATGACAGGTTGTTGAGATGGGCAAGTGAGAACCCAGCTGCTTGGAAACCTGCTACAAGAATGCGTCCTCAGCAGTGATGGCATGACTTATCTAAAGCTGATGTCATGCACACGATTGCACACCCATCAAGTGTTTCCATCTTTACTGACCTTAACCAGCGACAAATACACCTCTTCACCATCCTTCCCCAACGAGTGGTCAGACTCGTAGCTAAAAAGAGCCTTCCCCGATCTTTAGCTGTAGCCCCGACAAACATATTCGTCCACAAAGCGCAAATCTGCATCAAGAAACTGCAAACGGTTCTGCTTAGACAATTCTGATGTAAAAGACAGGCCTTGACCGCATGCCTTAAGGACTCCTAAAACATCTTGTGCCAACTTATCTGAGCCTTCTATGTCCAGAACAATTAGTCATGAACATAACGAAATGCTACTATGCCAAGGTCTTCCAAACAGGCCTCCAATGCCTTCTCGACTTTAGACAAAAAAATGTTGCTGAGCAAAGGTACGACCTGCGTGTAAATACCGCCCTGCCAACTGACAAATACGGATTTGCAGTAAAAGGACAACAGCCCCAAGAAGCCAGCAACCGAAATCACGCAATCATCTGTAAAAGCATGTTCATTGTTCACCCTGATGCAGTTTGCACATGCCTCAGAGGTCTATCATGTGACAATGAATAGTGCAGGCATTCCATGTCGATGCTCACTGCAGAGCACCTGCCCAGGTTGCTGTCCACAAGAAACTAGAACTCCACAGAACTCCACTTTTGTGAGTTGGCAAGGCGGTATTTACATCAGAAATCAGGCATATGCAGAGGGTCCGAGGTTGCACTGTTCCTCCGCGACATTCTTCTGTCCAGAGTCGATACCGCATCAAAGCCCTGTTTGGAAGGCATCGGCATAGTAGCATTTCATTATGTTGATAGCTACCTAATTTTTTTGCACAAGGAGGGCTCAGATAAGTTGGCACAAGACGTTTTAGAAATCTTTAGGCATGTGGTCAAAGCCTATCTTTTACGTCTGAATTTCACTAAGCATAACCGTTTGTAGCTTCTTGACTTTGACCTGCGCTTTGTGGACGACCACATATGTTGGCGCCAAAGCCCAAGATCAGGAAGCCTCTTAGCTACGAGTTGAACCACTCGAGGCTGGTGAAGGACAGGTTGGCAATCACATGCATCACGACCGCTGTATGAAATCATGCCATCACAGTGCTTACAATGCATTCTCGGAGCAGGTTTCCAAGCCAATGGCACCTGGGTTCCCACTTGCCCATCTTGCGCACCTGTCAGAGTGTGCTTTTACTCTCTCGAGGGAACGAAACACCGTTCACATGATGCTGACGTAGTTGAGCAGCACAAAAAGACGGGCTCTATACCTTACATCCACGCTATTTCGCACCATTTCAAGAAAGTTGCACCAAAGTATGATGTTGTTGTTGTCTTGACCGCTAAAAGTAAGGTAGGAGCCCTTTGCTTCTTCGTTCAAACTAGGCTTGATACAACTACGGGTAATCGTCCGCTATGCACAGTGGCAGATAAAAAATGTTCACCACTTGCAAAAGTAAAGGTTTTTTTTTGCATTCCACTGCCTCGTAGCTGAAACTACTATGGGCACACAAGCAGATATCTGAATGTGCGCCTGGCTGAGAACACTTTCACTGTATAGAGAGGAAGGCGAATTTTCACCTGACACTGCACGTTCAAACTCGTGAATGCAATCGGAGGACGACCTTTCTCTTTGCACGCCTGATTTCTGCGGCACATCAGTGGTCTTGGGAAGTGATAAATCTGTCCTGACATAGTTGAGGCTTACTACATCAGTAAGGCTAAAAACAAGTGCCTGGCTAAACCGTCGGTGAACCTTCACTGTAAGGAATTAGTTCTTTAGATGGTTTACTAGTACATCAGTGCCTTTCGGTTATTTTTTGCCCTCTCACTGCTTTGGGGTCTTGCATGCTTGAATCTCTTTGCAGGTCTTCTTTTGCCACTTTCCTTCAATAAAATTTCAGTTGTTAGACCAGCCTCATCTTGTGCTCATCTCTTCTCCTGTTTTGTGTCTTCCGGCTGGTTTTAAGATGTAATACTCAAGGCCGAAAGAAAGCCATTTTAGAGTCAAGTGCACTTATAATGGCCACAGCTATAATGAATGTTCATTTATTACAAAAAATAGTGCTTACTTCATTAATTTATGCATGAAGTATATGACACTGCATCAAAATAAAAAAGGACTAAGCCTCTAACCCTCATGGCCAAACTGCAGTTACAGCAAACGAAAGGACACCATAAACATGCCCCACATACAAAAGCTTGCACTACAGGCCAATGCAGAAATAAGGTCAGATTACTTCCCAAACTGCATGACACTGCCAAGCAAAGTAAAGATTGTGACAGGCAACAAAGGAGCAACAAAAAAGCAAACTGTAGGTAGCAGCCAATTTCATGCAGACAAGCTACAAGGTCAGGCCAACATAGATGTGGAAAAAATTTGAAAAAAAAAGCCAAAACAAGCACATAATAATTTTTAAGGTTCTCACAGCCCTTTAAATGGCAAATACATTTCTGGAAAAACATAACAGAAGCGGAAATTTTTTTCGGAAATCAATTTTTTTCATGAACTTCATTATTCTTGAAGCATGGGCGGGCATAGAGTAGTCAGATTAGTGCATGCGTTCCTAAGCAATGCCATGCCAAAAACTGTACTTACAGAAAAAGCTTGCCTTACTGAGTGAATACCACTGACCATCCACTAATTTCCCAGCCTGCTCCAGGTCCCTGGCAAAAATCACACGCAACTTGGTGGCTTGCACAACTTCAATGTGACTCTTGGTCTTTAGCTGGAAAAAAATTGAGGGATCAGTGAGATATAAAATTTTACATGCATTGCTTTGTTTCAATGACCAACTAAGAAAGAAACAGCGGTTTCTGTGAGCGCAACTATTTTTTCACACAAGCTTTCTACAGTAAACCACGTTTATCGCGACCTAATTCACACTGACTTGCTGCACGGTCCCAGCACTACTGTGTATAGCTCTATGGTTTCAAATGCTTTGTTAGCTCTGAGCCCTTGGGCTTGCACTCGTTAATGCAGAAAACCTCGGGAAGGCCAACCAGAGCTTCGAGCTTTAAGCCATAGGTATTCAGAAGCTCAGTGGTCTCTGGGAGAACTTTTGGCTTGGTGACACAGTAGAAAATGCTGCTCCAGCTACTTTGACTCCATTGCAAAAAACTCGCACAGCAGAGACCTGTCCTCCATTTTGCATTGCAGAAACAATCACTTAAATTCAAAGCACGCATACTAAATGCACACCTACCTTCCAACACAGCTTCATAATAATGGGTATAATTATTGGAATGAAATACCAGTCAGTACATGTAGTTTTCAGTTTATCCAAAAATTATAAGCAACCGACAAACAATAAACAATAAAAGAGAAATAAAATAACCAGAATTGTTTAAAAAATCTGTCAGAAGAATTATGTGACATCCACTACACTCCAGAAGAGCAAGGTTCCGGTCTAGTTGGTAATACATTTAAGGGAGGAAACAGCGCAATGAAACACGGGCACACAAAGAACGGACACACACGAGCGCTGACTCACAACTGAAATTTATTTTGAAGAAAAGATGCTTAAATAGGAGACATGCGAGGGTGCTTAACAGGGCTGCTGCAGCGATAACCGCCAATCAGTGTGGTCGCGTCACAATATTTCAAAAACAGCAACGAAAGAAGTAAGTGATAAAAAACGGTGTAAAGGGCCGCAAAAAGGTGGTCAGGTGACAGTAACAATAACAAGACCAATGGGGGGGGGGGGGGGGGAGCATTAAAACCATGAGGGACACAGATGTGAAAATACAGGTGAAACATAAAAATGAAAGACATACAAGCTTTAAAAGCGTGCCCAAAAAGGGGGGGGGGGGGGAGATAAAAGCGTTAAAATCATGAGACGCAGCGAAGGATAAAACAAGATAAAGGCACTACCAACAAGGGATCACAGAATCATTAGGCTATAGGTTGCACAAGAAAACTTAAGTGTTCATCAGGCCACCCAGAAAATTTAGCTCTTTTTCCGACAAGGAGAGGGACGCAGTGCTCACGCATTGTTCACCAGCTTGATGAATTTGGAGGGCTTCTAGGATTTCCCTCGTCAAGCTATCTCGTCCTCGGCCGATAGTGGTGCAGCGATTAAAGTCAGGGGTGCAGATTCTTTCAGTGTCGTCTTCTGTGATTTTGCACTTCTTACAGTGCTTAGCCAGGTGCCCAGAAATTGCTATACTATTTACGTTGTTTTGATGTTCTTGTAGGCGGATATTGATGCACCTTCCCGTTTGACCGATGTACCTCTTCCCGCATGACACTGGGATGGAGTAAATTATTTCTAAATCACAGGGGACATGTTGATCAGAGTGTGCCACCCTACACCCTCGGGTTTCCGGCGGGTTATTCACTTTGGAACAGAGGGCGGAAAGCTTGTTGGGAGCCGTGAAGACGACATCCACGCCGGCGCGCTGTGCGACTTTCTTTAGACGATGGCCGATGGTGTGGAGGTAGGGCATTGCCACAAAATTTCTGCGTTTATCGTTTGAAGCAGCAGGTCCGAGGTGTGGCCGGGGCTTCTTGATCATGGAGCCGGCTACTGATACAAGCCGATGCAAAGGGTAGCCTGCTGACAGCAGGCTACCCTTTGCATCTGCTTGTATCAGGAGACAGCAGGCTACCCTTGATCATGGAGCCGGTTACTGATACAAGCAGATGCAAAGGGTAGCCTGCTGACAGCAGGCTACCCTTTGCATCTGCTTGTATCAGGAGACAGCAGGCTACCCTTTGCATCTTCTTGTATCAGTTGCCGGCTCCATGATTAAGAAGCCCCGGCTACACCTCGGACCTGTTGCTTCAAACGATAAACGCAGAAATTTTGTGGCAATGCCCTACCTCCACACCATCGGCCATCGTCTAAAGAAAGTCGCACAGCGCGCCGGCGTGGATGTCGTCTTCACGGCTCCCAACAAGCTTTCCGCCCTCTGTTCCAAAGTGAATAACCCGCCGGAAACCCGAGGGTGTAGGGTGGCACACTCTGATCAACATGTCCCCTGTTATTTAGAAATAATTTACTCCATCCCAGTGTCATGCGGGAAGAGGTACATCGGTCAAACGGGAAGGTGCATCAATATCCGCCTACAAGAACATCAAAACAACGTAAATAGTATAGCAATTTCTGGGCACCTGGCTAAGCACTGTAAGAAGTGCAAAATCACAGAAGACGACACTGAAAGAATCTGCACCCGACTTTAATCGCTGCACCACTATCGGCCGAGGACGAGATAGGTTGACGAGGGAAATCCTAGAAGCCCTCCAAATTCATCAAGCTGGTGAACAATGCGTGAGCACTGCATCCCTCTCCTTGTCGGAAAAAGAGCTAAATTTTCTGGGTGGCCTGATGAACACTTAAGTTTTCTTGTGCAACCTATAGCCTAATGATTCTGTGATCCCTTGTTGGTAGTGCCTTTATCTTGTTTTATCCTTCGCTGCGTCTTAAGATTTTAACGCTTTTATCTCCCCCCCCCCTTTTTGGGCATGCTTTTAAAGCTTGTACGTCTCATTTTTATGTTTCACCTGTATTTTCACATCTGTGTCCCTCATGGTTTTAATGCTCCCCCCCCCATTGGTCTTGTTATTGTTACTGTCACCTGACCACCTTTTTGCGGCCCTTTACACCGTTTTTTATCACTTACTTCTTTCGTTGCTGTTTTTGAAATTTTGTGACGCGACCACACTGATTGGCGGTTATCGCTGCAGCAGCCCTGTTAAGCACCCTCGCATGTCTCCTATTTAGGCATCTTTTCTTCAAAATAAATTTCAGTTGTGAGTCAGCGCTCGTGTGTGTCCGTTCTTCGTGTGTCCGTGTTTCATTGCGCTGTTTCCTCCCTTAAACTACACTCCAGCAGTTCTTTGCCTTTGTGCACCTTCAAACCACACTTTCTTACAGGCACATTTGCACAGAAATTGGGTTGAACCTGATCTTTAGGAATCTTTTTTGATGCAACAGTAGGGAGAAACCAGGTTTCACCTAAAAACGAAGCGCCCTACACATTGCATCACAAGCCTAGATGGTGCACTTGAGTCACCTCTTATGCTTATGCAAGAAACAGGAACAGAGATCTCTTGACTAAATCAAAAAAAGAGGAAGTGCAATGCATGTGTAATGCAGAGAAGATATAAGCAATACCACACTAAAACACTGTGAGGATTCCAAGAGTAGGTGAATGCATGAATGGGTGGCAATCAGATGGCTAAATGAGATTAGGAAATTTGAGGAAAATGGGTGGTAGCATGTGGCACAGGACACAGTTACCTAAAATGAACTAGAGAACCATTGTTTTGCACTAATTTTAACAGCACATTCACATGACAGACAAAATCACTAACTCCAGGAACAGACTGAGCATCATGCAACTCAATGTCAATCACCATTGCAAATGGCACCAGCACCGCAGACTGCACATGAGGAAAATTAGACATATTTTTGCTCTCAACTTTGAGCAGCAGTCAGCTGCGCTTTTAGGAGCAAAGCTCTAAAGTACGGCAACATTGGCACTTTGTTTTACTGACATGAGGGTGCTTGTGAACGTGCAAGTCCCATGTTTGTTTTGCACCAAATGTGTTAATTGCGAGGTATGTTTAACTAAAGAGGGGCATCTAACATGGGCATCAGCTCTTCATTACTTCCCTTCTATATCCCTCCCTTATATCACGGTTCAAGTGTCCACCAAAATGTGAGACAGTTACTGTTACATTTCCTTGAATTTTCCTTCAACTAATTTTAAATTTTTAAAGTATGAAGCTTTAAGAAGGTAGAGGTACAAACTGTGCAGTATAACCATATGCTATGGCAATAAACCAGCAATAAATCTGTGCTGACAGCAGCTTGCCCAGTGCATTGCAAGGATGCTATATCATACAAGGATTGGTGTCATCGTGCAATGTTACATTACTGACTTACAATTTGGTCTCTGTATCAGAAATACTGGTAAACCATCATTGTAGAGCACAATGTTTTTAAAGGGATAAATGAACATATAGGTCCTTTTCGAGGACACATATGCATACCAGGCAACAGGTGTGCAATGTCAAAGCACGTTTATGTTAACAGCAGCTGCGTCAAGAGCTACATCAGCGACTATATTTTGTACAAGTCTACAGTTCCGGTAATTATAAGCTGAGGCACTGCTGTGAAGTGCATGTAGAGTTTCATGCATTTCTAAACCTAGCTGCAAGCCTATATTGAAAATATTTTTCTAAATAGGCAGCTAAGATATGCATCACTGAAAAAGAATAACTACCATGAATGGATCAGGAGGGATGACACAGCCGAAGGCAGGAAGCACGCATGGCCCAATAGATGCTGGCCGCTGGCAACTGCAAATAAATACATCAAGAGCAACAGCTGTCAGTGGCTGTAGCCATGTCATGAATGACAAGAGAGGAAATCATCTACTGCTTTAAAAACTAAACTTAGACGTAATGTAAGTAAATAAAAACCTATGAGCTAGCCCATTACAAAACAAATGAACAGATTTTATGTAATGCACCCATATACATTCTTTGAGAAGAGTCACAATGACTGTTATAACCACACTGAAAGATGAGCTGGCTGAAATACCGCACACCAATTTGAATATAGGATGTGCAGGTTTTCATTAATTCCTATCATGGTGCCTTGCACCAATGTCTAGGTATTAAATTGAAAGTTGCAACCAGTCTGCCTTGGTTAAATGAGAAGAGAGAATTGAAAAAAGCATGCCTTCACTAGCAGGAAGCTTGATACCTCACAGCACAGCTTGGCATCATAGAAAAATTGCTAGCGCATTTAGCAAATCTGCATACAATTAAAAGCTGCACAAATTTGTCGACTGGCAATGCAAGTAAAGGCAAGAGAAACAAAAAATACCAAAGAACACTCGTGAGTGCGGCGAAGGGAGGTCTGTGGGTAGGATCCCGTGCCTGGGAAGAGTTCCGAGCTCGGAGAATCGCCGGCAACACAGCTGATGGCACGCAACCAAGAATAAATAACAAAGCGAAAATAAGTAACAAAAAAACCATCGACAATGGCGAACGACTTGAATGCGGGCCGCAAAAGCGAGGGATATAGCAAAAAGGTAGAAATCCTAAATAATTGTGCAGTTGCATCTCCGACAGCTCGCAGTGCTCAGAAGGAGAGGAAGCATCAAAGTTTACAGCTCAGGAGAAGCAAGATTGATCTAACTTTGACATAACACTGCCTCAAATCCTGTTCCACTGGGGAAGCACAGACAAGTTTACAAATGACAAGGCGATGAATATGAACTAGCCTTTCGCATGCGATCACTGTCTCAAAATTTAGTATGACGCATATTAAGGCACAAGCACTAATCCGATGAGTACTAACCCTGAGCAAAATAGTGCGGTGTCTGATCGCAGCTGGCCAAGCGCGAGCGCTCCGCCGCGCGGCACTTCTCGCTCATCGTCTTCTACGCAGTGCAAATCCATGCTTTTGCACCGAGTGTCGAAGCGCTAGCAAGCGAAAGCGTAACTCTGTTGTGATATCTGGTGCCATTTTTATTTACCACGGCACGCGAGTAATAAATGCACATACAGACAATGAGAACAACACTTGTCATGCAGGATATAGGCCCTGCTTTTTTTGGCGCCGCATTGTAGCTGCGGCAACCGCAGGCGGACTGCCTCCACTCACATCCCTATATAGCCGCATACAAATAGCGCGTGTGAATACAGATCATTAGCAAAGAAACGCAGAGCGGGACTCACCGGCCATGCGATTCATCCAGGCTTAGTAAAACGGCGCAGGAGTCTTCGTTCCCCTAACAGATGAAAAGACGTCGCAGCACTCTTTCTTCATGGCTTACCCGTTGAAACTCGCCAATGTTGACAGGCTGAAATCCTGGTCGTTGGCTTCCAAAACACACTCATGCTCACCTTCCTATTGAATGAGTTCTTCACACGTGTCCACCGTACAAGTATTCAAGCAATGCCTCAAAGAGGCAAATAATACAAAACACAACGTATCGGTTGCGCTGCAATGGCGCCGACGGCTGCGCTTTCGTGTCGGTGAAAATTTGCAACCGACAAAAAAATTAGTTTTTAAACCATGAATACTTATATTATCTTCACAACAAAGACATTGCAATTATTTTAAATTATTTTTAAATTATTTAAGAATACTAAAGCGCTTTCAGTTACTTTTTCTGGTATGTGGTTTGTAGAAGCTGCGATCCTGTGATCCCCTGAAGTGACCCGGATGCCTAGAAGACGACGGAGCAGACGACGGTGTTGACAGAATGCAATTTCGTTTTATGCCAGATAAAATCACTAAGTTGCGACAAAAACAGCGAATAAAAGCGCCGTATCTCAAGCTGGCGAATATCGTGGATAAGTTGAACGCAATTGGCACGATGGAGAGTAGCTGCTATGCATTAATTTGCGCGAGCGACACTGGCACGCTCACCGGAGATCATGAAACTTAACAGCTTATCGGTGACCAGTACAAGCGGAGTGCTTTGATATCAACTGCGTTACGAAACTACGTCGATACTTGCGTCTCACTTTAGCTAATATGCAACAGCGGCTAGCACTCGCCGCATCCTGATCGCGTGTAGTTTAACAAGCAAGAGCCCACTAGCGCATCGAAGCAGGCGTGTTTTCGAGTTCGTATCGTTACGATAAATACGAGTTGTTTCGGCACGTACTGGAATTGAAGTTCTCAGCCTGTGCGTCACGGACGGTGACGATGGCGTCGCGGACGATCTTAACTAAGACTCGCCGCAACGCAGCCGATAACCCAAGCATATGTGCGTTAAAGGTTGTTCACCAGTAGTGCAAACGTGGGCATCAAGTATCGCTCAGTCGCAGCGCCAGTCGCTCGCTTCTCGATTTTCCATCCTTCCGAGTGAAGGTCGCAAGCTGTTGAGCCAATCAGTGAGCCAGCGGGAGTGAGCGAGGCGAGCTTTCGGGAACGACGCCGCCCGCGGGCGCGCCGGGCTGTGAACTACGCGCTACCCCCTGGCTGCCCTAGTCGTCGCTAAGCCTAGCCGGTTTCGCATCGATGCAGCAGCTGAGTGCACTTCGAAACTGTCTAGCGCTGAGGTGCTGCTCTCGTCATCGTTTTACTGTGAACCTCGTCTCATAGTAAAACAAAGATATGCTCGGTTTCCGCGACACCTTCAGGAGCGGAGCCAGCTGAGGCCAGGAAAGCCGCGATTGAGCAGCAGGAATTAAAGGCGCCGTGGGGAGACATTTGTTTGTATTCCTGTTATCGCTTCTACCAACGACTCGATATTGGCCAACGATACTCCATCCGACGGCTTAGTATGGACTTGAACAAACATTACTGTCGCATTTTTCTGACGCTGGCGGCCGGTATTCAGGCTGGCATGCCGCGCCCGTACGTTATCATGTCGCTCAACTGTATGGCAGTGGTGCACATCAAAACCTCCAGACATCCTCCTTTTCGCTCAGATTGTCATAGCACACAGTCACACTGGGACCAGAGTAGTTTAGAGGACCGAGCGCGGGTGCACAGGAGCTAGACTGTGTCAAAGCAGGTGAAACTCTTTAAAGCGCGCGGTTGATGTCAGTCCCAAGACTTTATTCTCATTTCGACCGAGAATCAAATCGGTTCAAACTCGCCGGCCGCCGCATTTCACCTTCGGCTGCATACGCTGCTGTCTATATTTAGCGACATTTTCGTGTCACCGTCATGAAATGTTCAGTGAAGGCAATGAACGCCATCGTAAAGTATTTTTTTTTGCTTTGCTATTTTATGATAAGCACCACGTCACTGCCGCTAAAAAAAATTCTCCGCCAACACTGCATCAGCGTTGGACTTAAGAGCGTTAGCTACGAGAGCTTCAAGTGTTTAGATCGGGGTCCTAGATCGGGGTGCTCAGCAAACGTGGAGAAGACAAAATACAAACATCTGAGGGCATTTCGTTTCGGAAACATTCGCTCTAAGATACAAGCAGCGTCATCTACATAAAAGATTTTGCACTACTATTGCGATTTACAGCCACCTTCGCTAAATCCGGTATGTTTCCTCCTTATATATCACTTAACGAATTTTATAAACGTGTGCATTACAACAAGATGAATTGTTTGACCGCATCCGGAACCCTCTGCGACAAACGATTAGGCCTTATGGCTGTCTGGAAGTCCCCGGAATACACAGTTTGGGGGCGAAAAGGTCGTCGGTGCGAATCCCACACATATTTTGGGCTTCATCTAAATATTTATTTTATCCTCAGGAACATGACAAGTCAAATGACACCACTTCGATCGTTATGCGTCAAACGGGCGGCCCCCAAATTTGATGCAAATGGGGGTCCCCGGGGTTCCACTTCGATAGCCGCTATACTGGCATATGTAAAACGGATCGAAGGTATCTGTGACAACTGAGGCTCTACGCGCCCGCTGTTGCTATGTGATATAGTGTGGTAACTGTCTTGGCTAATTTGACCTTCCCTGCAGACAGACGTGTCCTTGACAAACGTAAGTAGTAAGAGCTGATGCTCTTAAAACTGAAACACGCGGAAAAATGATATCGGGATTGCCTTGAACATTTATACAGAGAACTGCGTGCATGTACACACATGCTGCCTTTGTGTAGCCGGATGGTTATGGCGAGTAATTTTCCCTGATTGACGACTAACGACATTCTTTTCCGCGACGCATAGAAGTGTCCTTGGTTTTTTCTGCGCATGTAGTAGTAGCGGTACATTATGTTACATGGCTTGAACATGTCACAGAAGCCAAGAGGACACTGACTTTCAGTAGCGCCATTCGACTTGCGCACACCGATTGGTGTGCAGGCGCTGTCGTGGCTGCAGCTACATGCCGCCACCGCAAGCGCGTGCGGATACGCAGGCACCGCTGGCTTCGTCGATTGTGTATACAGCTTTTTGGGCTTTCAAAGCCGCATTATACTCTTGAGCATGCACTACTTTCATCACATTGTCTTGTGGGAACAGAAGGGAATTAGGTGAGTGCTCGAGCAGTGCCTCTCCTCTAAGCCAATTCTCGTTCGGTGAGAGAGCCAGGTCGCGGGAAGCGAGTTGAATACTCGATTCGCCAATGTGAATGAGCACTTCATTTCGCTCGGTGCCCGTCACAAACAGACCAGAGCACCTCGCATCCTCTTCGCGACTCGCCACAGTGAACGCGCTTTGAAGCGTCTTTTGTCAATTTGATCCTTTCGCTCTCACACGACCGCATGACAGTATTTCTAGAATTCTGCAGTAAAATAATTACCCTCACAAGGAATCTGTCGTATGACACATCCCACGATAGGTATCCATCGCGCGGCACAATCCACGACAGGTATCTGTCGCGCGACTCATCCACGACAGGTATCTGTCGCGCGGCATATCCCACGACAAGCTCTTGTCTCGCGCGACACGCCGCACGACAGGTACTTTTGTCGCGTGAAAAGAGGCGCGATAGAAGTCTGTCGCGCGACTGAACCCACGACAGGCAACTTTGCTGAGGCACGCAATCTCTGTCGCGCGGCACTAGTCCCTCTGTCGCGCGACAGTACCTGCGACAGAAACCTGTCGCGCGACAAATGCTGCGACAGGGACCTTCTTCGCACGACAAAATGCAGGAAAGATGTCTGTCGTGCGGCAGAACCCACTACAAACAACTTTGTCGCGCGAAAGAACCCACGACACGAAGCTTGTCGCACGACACATGGCACGACAAGACAGCTTGTCTTGCGACACAAAATTGTGTCGCGCGACAGATGCGCGACAAAAAATTCTGTCGTCCGTTTTGATCGGGTATGTAATCAAGTTTTATGAAAAGTGCCAGTAAACGCGTTTGTTTTTCGTTTTCCGAAGCTTGAAGTTCCATATTTCTTCAACCCGAAGCTGGGACACGTTACCCAACGGAGCCCGGGTTCGAGTGAACCCCTGCGCCACAACGCTATGAATGATTTACTTTTCACTGTTCAGACATTTTTTACAGTTGAACATAGCCTCAGCAGATACTTTCTTGTTTCACAGTACTGAGTAGCATAAGTAACTGTTTACATGAAAAGTATTTTCAACAAATCTGTTTTGCGCTCATGTGCCCAAAGTTTGACCTACAGCAGACAGATATGAGAAAAACGCAAGAAGACTTAAAGGCCACTCAATGCTATTTCACAATATCAGCAGACGGTGATGCCAAGTTCAGCAATGCATAGTACCGCAACTTCTTTGGCAGACTTTGCTACAAATGTATTTGGCTGTCTTGCCATGCTGTTGCCAAATTCAAGACATCTTAACCAGTTGTAGCATTTATCATTATGAGCAGGCAGTGGTGGTGAAAAACACTTACAGTAAAAAAAAATATAGAAGAGGCTATCAAATACAGATGCTTTGCAGAAGCATGTTGATGACCTCTGTTAACACTAGTTATGTCAAACAGAACTGGTAGCCGCGTTCGCACTCATTTGAGGTGCTGAATCAATCTGGACTGGTCAGAAACGTGCTTATGGAGTGTCTTTATACGGTTATGAAGGCATCAACTCTACAGCAATTGTAAACGTTGTCACTGTAATTTAGGCTCAGGAGGGCTAATCTTTTAGTGTGAAAGTACTACTTCACGAGGTCTAACTGGCTCACAGAGTTAGTGTGAAGCTTGACCTTGAGGACGACCTTGGGAAACATAATAAAATAAATATTGTCGCGACTGGGATTCGAACCCCCGGCGGCGCGAGCAGATCAATTTCGCTGGCTTGTGCACGAGAGCACTATGCTGCTGCCGCAGACGACCCCGGCTCGCGTTAAACTGCAACACACTCTCGCGCTGTGCTTTGCATGTCATCGTCTTCCATCAACTAAAACTACTCCAGAACTAATCACGTCGCCAGAAGTGCCGACGACCTAGCAAAGCAATACCATGAGACAACCAGGCTAAACACGTGCTTTCACACATACACACGGTTTAACTACGTTAAAACCCTACCATTCCCCCCCCCCTTGTGCGGTACCCGTTTACTATACAGGGTCACAGTGGCTGAGCTCGCGCACTGCGCATTTTCTAAGAAAATTAAGTGTGTGAACTCGCTTAATTGAAGAGGTCACGCCTGAAGTGATCAATTTCGAATCGCGTCACACGGAGGTACTATCGGCAGGCAAAATTTACGAAGTGGGAGTGTACGGGGAAGAAGAAGAAGATTGGTTTTTGGGGAAAATCAAGTTTTCGTACTGCTCATACCATCATAAGCTTTCGTATTTGGGTAACTACTTTTTACAATTCCTACTCTCGCTCTCTCAATCTTTTTTTTAATGATTCCCTTACCTAATTTTCAGTTTGTTAGGCCGCCCTAACCTCCTGCAACCCCCTCTGCTACGGAAACAGTTACACAATTTTTGTTAGGTCATCCCACGCTTGCCATATGCAATCTGCAATTTAAATAGTCACCGCCTGGTTATTGCCAATCCCCTTTGTGGGTATGTGCCATTTTGTGAGGGGAACAACCACAACAAAAGAAATGGCGCAGTATCTGTCTCGCACCTTGGCGGACAACTGAACCGTGCCGTAAGAGAAGGGGTAAAGGAGGGACTGGGAGAAGGAAGAAAGATGTGCCGTAGTGTATGGCTCCGGAATAATTTCGACCACCTAGGGATGTTCAACGTGCACTCACATCGCACAGCACACGGGCGTCTTTGCGTTTGGCCTCCATCGATAACGCGGCCGCCGCAGTCGGGTTCGAACCCTGGAACTCCGGCACAGTAGCCAATCGCCACGTAAGCCAATCGCTCGAAGTGTCTGAACGAGGGGACTTGCATCTGCCACACGCTGGTAGCATTTTTAAAGCACTAGGTCGCGAGGAAGCCCCACAATAACTTTTCTTCCCCGAGAACACGCACCCCAATAACTTTTGCTGCTGGTGGTACATACATTTACGCGGTATGAACTCGACTCTGTCCGATAGGATTACGCAGCAGTAAAAGCCTCCGAAGAGAAAAGTGACCATAAGGTACCTCAACTGCTGTTTCCCAAAAATTAGTACAGTACTAACGAAGGCCGTGTAGGTAGCCGCGCAGCACGGAAAGCTCACCTGAACTGGCTCCAACGTGTCATACTTGAACACTGCAGCATAACGTTTTTGCTTGCGCTTAAAGATGCACTCGGTGTTACAACAAACGCAAGAACAGCACCAATCCAGCCACAGATACAAACGACCCGCGGCCCACAGGATGATGCTGATGTCGATGGGCAGGTCGTCCCAGGCAGATGGCGCTACAACGCTACCTACGAAATGAACTTTTTCTGCAACTGATACGAAATTCGCTCCAAACATGGCTCACAATTATTAAGAAATGACATCACAACAGCACCATAAAAACAATGAAAGCTGACAGCAAAAATAACGAAAGTACATATTTTAGACAAAAATGCCTACCGTAAAATCAAAACCGAAACTCAGCAAGGAATGCACTCGGAAGGCAACTTCACCATTTTTTTTGTCATCGACGCGCGTTGACCTACAGCTGCACCAACTTGATTCTCAATTTTGAAGCGTGAAAATGTTATTCCTAAAACCGGCACCATTTTTTTCCTGTCAGAGTCGCGACAGCGGCTGCCTCACGGCAGCGGCAGATCTGCCAGGCATGAGAAGTATTTCAAGCATAAATTTACAAGCTACATATGTGCACCGTAAATCTAGATACTCTTTCTTGAATCAAATGCTCTCTCGTAACCGAAACAAGATTGGTTTCGGTTCCATAGCGTGCACTGCCATCAGACAGTACACGAGCCTCTAGCATTCAAGCCTCCATCGAAATGCGGCAGCCGCCGCGGGATCGAACCCACGTCTTTCGGGTCAGGAGCCGAGCACAATAACCACAGCAGCGGCTGAACGGAGGTGCTGGCATTCATGGAGGTACATGGAAGATATGGCGAAGCTATTATAATTATGCAGTCTCAACCCCTTTTCTCGATGCGTCATATCTTGTTTCACAATTGGACAGGTAAAGATTGCAGGCTGAGATAAGCCGCGTTTACAAGAATACAGCAGTGCCGCACCACATATTTCGCAGACGCGACACGCCAGTATTCACATATATTCTATCGGGCACAAAAGTTTGCGGGGCGAGAGTTCTTGGAAAAACGTTTATTGTATACTAAAGAGTGCTTGGCTAAGGTGGCCTAGCTTGGCCATTGTCTGGGCCCTTGGCAAGATTCGACTTTATCATAATGGCCGTCCTTTTGACGTGGTCTTCAACCACCATGCCCTATGCTGGCTTTTTTCGCTAAAAGATCTCTCCGGTCGCCTGCCGTGGCTCGATGGACCCTCCATCTACAAGACTATAACATACGTGTCGTATATCGGTCGGGCCGCAAGCACCATGATGCTGATGCCTTGTCCCGCTCGCCGCTACTGGCCGAGCTTGCCAGCCTCTCTGCCCTCGAATCCACTGCGCCTTTGCTCAACACCTGCGACATGACTTCTGAGCAGCGTAAAGATCACTGGATTGCCTCTCTTCTTGACTTTCTCTCTGCCCCATCAACGGCACCAGCGTACCGCACGTGGAAAATTTGTAAACTGTAGGGATTAACATTCAAAAACAACCCGCCGGCTACAAGGGTCGCCTTAGTGGTGGGCTCTGGATTAATTTCAAGCACGTAAAGAAGACTGAAGAGACATACACTTAATGCAATGTGACCATGCTGCATCGAGAACTTTTGCATAGGCTGTCAGAAGCAAAAGGCCAAGGGCTATCCTCAACTATTTCCTGCGTAGTGTCTCATGGTGTCAGAAGCTTCAAACCATTTAGCTAAAGAGAGCTAATTGATCAACAGCTCAGAGCGAGACTAACACCGTTCTTGCTTCAGGTTGTTGATAAATTTGACCTCACCATGACATCTGTTAGGCATCCTGGTTAGCATAAATGTAGAGTGACTGCCCAGACAAGCAGTGGTCCCTGGCTTTATCCCCAGACTAAGAAGAAATTTCCTTAAGCTGCAAAGCTTCTGAGAAAGCTGTCCAGGTTTGCTCTGGAGCCGTATAACTGCGATCAAGTAGAAACTCATGAGTAATTACAGCCTAATTGAAATGCATTTCACCTCTAGTGTTTCCCCTAAACACTTTGGACTACATTCTGAATGTGCATTCCAAGAGCATCTTCCATTCCCCAATATTATCCTTGCCCTAAAACAGTTAGCAATCTGAAACTCAAAACAAAACCAGAGGCTCCATGCTGACTCTGTCAACAGGAATTTTCTATTAAGTATTTAAGATTATATGCATTATATTGTAACAACATTTTTGATACAGCAGTGTGTACACAGACTTAGGACACAAATCAAACGCACTCTCATTTCACAGTTCCATTCAGTGCCTCTCACGATGAACCTTCATGTCTACTCTTTGGTTATAAGAGGGTTTTTGCTGCAGTGCTGCCTGCATTACCTACCCCTTTCCAATTTCCTATTCGTCTTTTCCCAAGGCTGTGGAGTCTGATTGCACCTGTTTCAGTTAATAGGTATATTTAGCAGGCTTGTAGCTGCAGTCCACAGAGTGTTTGAAGTTACTTTCCATGCAATGGAATAAAATGTAGCACGATGCTTTTAGACAACCGGATTCTTATGCCTGCAATCCTGTTGGACCTAACATGTGCTTTCTGGCAGTTTCTCAGGGTGATCTTTCTGCATTTTTGGAGTACACTGAAACTTAAAATTAGAGACAATGTTAAATAATGCTTTGTGCAACATGCATGGAAGCAACTTCACATTTTTTTGCCGTGGCTGCAATCCTAGCAGGATGACCTAGAGCATGAACTAACGCATGCTGACGTTTGAGTTTAGATTCCCTGTTGGGCTTTCTAGAAGTTATATGCTTGCCGCATGAAGTCGACGGTTAGACGGAAACCTGTCTGGTCGGGGCTGTATGTGGAGAAGGCAGAACACCGAGCAAAATAAAATGAACTCCTAAATGACGTTTCAGCTCTCACACTGGAGCCTTGTTCACAAACAGGTGCAGACGTGTAAGGCTGGCTATTTAAGCTTCAAAATGTGCCCTAGGTAGCGGGCGTATGCACTAGAAAGTGCCCCATCAGTGCGATTAAGAGTGTGTTTGGTTGTCTGAATCATTAAGGATTCTAGATATAGACAGCTCTGGAGATTCTTTTCTGTTTTCAAAATGCACGCGTTGCTCAATCTATATGATGCTGCTTGCTTTCAGAATTTTCGGCGAGTGCATTTCACGAAGCTTTCTTGTTTGCAACATCATACTGGTGTTGTTTCAACCTTTCAACGAATTTTATACTTTCACCCACATGCACATGGCTTTACAGTCTCTGCCCGGTATACTGTACACTACGCCCGGAATTTTTTTTTTTTTTGGCGCGGACAACAACTCTATACCTGGCTTGAAAAGTGATGATATTCTAGAGTTTTGTTTTTATTCATTATTCTCAGCAATCACTGTCTGCAACTCTCTACTAACAATCATCACATCATCTAGTGCAGAAGCATCATTCCATAAAAGGTTGAAAAAGTGTGTACTTTTTAATTACCTTCGTTTGCCATGGCTATGAACCCTGTATTTATTGTGTATGACTTTTATTGCTTGAGTGCTTTTGTATAGTATTGTGTTCTCTTTTTGCCATGTTTCTTAATGAGTTTGTAAAATTGAGCATGCTTAATCTAATTTTTTGTTGTAATTGCTAATTCCTGTTGCACCTGTTTTCCAATATGTAGTTGCTATCTGTCATATGTTTAATATGAGTCATATATACAATTAATAACAGGAGGTCCCCCTGACAGTTTCTACTCGGGGCCTCCTCCTCTACTAATTTATTTACCTCATGCCTGCACTAGTTTTTGAATAAACAATAATGTGTGTCAAACAAAACTTTGCAGTGGTTCTTCGTCATCTGCATGCCGCCTTGTTCACATACTGTTAGATTCACACCGCCTGCTAAGCTAGACCGCATGCTGATGGTGAGGTTTTGAGTTAACGGGATTGGTATATTATTCCAAGATGTTAATTAGGCCAAGGTATTTGGTCCTGATGATATTCCTCCAATGTAATTCACAAATTGTGTATGATTCAACTACTTTGCTAAAAGCTTTGCAAACTGTTCACATCACCTTTACAAGAAAGTGTTGTAATCACTTCGATAGGTAAAGAGTTAATCATATTGCTTTAAGAACAAGCAAGAAATTTATGTTTAGGTGTGCTTTTTATTTCAGGCCTTGAATTAAGCATGTGAATTACATTTGGAACGAGGCAGCCATCAGCTCCGGGTTTATTACAGTAGAGATTCGGTCATTTGCAAAGTGATTTCAGAATACAGCTGATAGTCAAGTCTGACCTATATTTGAGTATGGATGTATTTGTTGGGGCTTGCATACATGGTCACGTATAAGTAAATTGAAAAAATTCACAACAGTGCTGCTTTATTCCCACCGGGAAATTAAAGACAGTAATTTAGAATGACAGAGCAAATGAAAACTGAAATAGAAATAGCAGCAGAACGACCACAGGAAAATTCTTTGATTAAAATCTTTCTAGAATATTTACTTGCTAAAACTGTTGTAAACTCTGAGAAATATACTCAACCAACAACTTAATTACATATTGAAGCATTTCAAGGTAAAAGAGCTTTCCTTAAAGGGTGATGTTTTCCATTCTTCTGTTTTTTACCTATCCAAGAGTAGAACAGCTTAGTGTCAAGTACTGTTCATATATTATTCAATGGTGCTTTCTTCCATGATTTCAATGAGTAGACTGTTTTCTTTTTCAACATTTTTAACTCTTTGGATGCTATGGAGTGGTGCAAGTAACTATTAAAAAATATATTGATGTTCAGAGAAGTAGCCACCTTTTTTTTATTCTGAGGACATTAGATAAGCTCCAAGCCATCAAAGAGGGGCTCACTACACAACATCAAAAGAGTCATTATGCATTGGATAAAAGGAGAAAGCACATAAACCACGCATGGAAAGCAGAGAAGCTTGCACTTTCAGAAGCAATATCACTTATGTTTAGGACCTACCAGATCACAGATAGCAGAAGATATGTGGATGCCACATCGAGCTCAGATTAGACACAGAGCAGTGGATGCAATATTAATAATGACTACTGTTTGCACAGTTTATTTATGGGAGATTGTGCTTAGTGGGATTTTTTTCCTTCCTGTGTTAAATGTTAAGATAAGACAAGTATATGCCATCATGAAACTGTTTGCAACAGTCTCTAAATTAAGGAAAAGATCTTACAGCCCAATACACTGTTCTAGGTTACCTGACACAATTGTCACTTCAGCTCCTTTATTTCAGTTTCGCCTAATCAATCATGCGACAACGTCACCCGTAACCGTGCGCAGCTTTCATGAGAGGTGTGAGATAGATATGAAAGTTTGACGATTCATCAATTTGAAAAAAAAAGTGCCACAACACAAGACGAAGAATGGGCAAAATGAGTATGAACTGTCGTGACAATTTTTGCAGTAAACCACGAAAATATACGCTGAAAACCTACATCAAAAAACATTACTCCGGCAGGGACATTACAGCAGCCCCGCTAAGAGAAAAGACTCAACATAGCGACGGTTACGCAGAAAATCACCGACAATGAAACAAAAGAACAAACGTGCCAGAAGGAATGTTGGCTTTCTTATTGTGAAAGGCCAGGAACTTTACACACTGCCTGTGACACTCACCTATTCGCACAAATGCAGGTCAGGCTAGCGTTACTACAATACAACTTCAACTTGGGCTTGGCAGACACTTGCATTTGTCGGGAACGGACGTGGGCAACACTGCACTTGGCTGCAGGGTCTGTTCTGGCAACATTGCACTTGTCGGGAACGGGCGTGGGCAACACTGAACTTGGCTGCAGCGTCTGTTTTGGCAACATTGCACTTGTCAGGAACGGGCATGGGCAACATTGGGCTTCTCTGCAGCGGCTAGCAAACGGAAATACGCGGTTCGGCGTAGCGGGAGGCGAGCCGCAGCGTTCGTTCGGCGTCGCGTCAGCGTCTCGTCTACCGGCGTCGTTGCTCGCAGCCCGCAGCAGAGGGCGAACAAACACATTAGGGTGCCCGAACTGGCGTCCCCAGACGGAGGTGGGGAGACGTCGTGGGTAAAGCCCTTCAATTATCCCGTGCCCTTAACTAATCGTCCCATTCAGCGGCGACGGGAACCGTATGCGGGGGCGTTGCTGCCTTCGCAAACACGGGCCGCGGCTTTTGGCCCCGCCAATCTCCACAGGCCACCGACGAAACTGCTCTGAACGTTATGACTACCGGGATGCCTAGTCTAGTCGGGATGCCTAGCTGGTAGTCATGACTGGTGATTTCAACAAAGATCCCAAGAAAAACCGTGTGTTTCTTCAAGCTGCCGAAGAACGATTTCAACTGGAGATGAACAAGATGCAACCTAGCACCACCACTCAATGGGGGACCAACTTAGAATTGGTCCTTCAGCGAACCGTCGCCGAGTCAAACTACGCCATCAACGGTTTGGAAACAAAGTGTCTCTTCTTTACTGACCACCGAAGCATATTCATTGGGATAAATAAAGTTGTAGCCATTACTTACCCATGTCTGTGTCTTTATCCAAGCATGGACAGAGATTAGCCACGTAAATCATCAGTAGCAATACATCGCTTAACCACAGCGAAACCTAGGCGTAGTCATGGCCTCCTGCTTTCTTTACCTATCAGGTGTAACAAGAGCTAAACCACAGCCAATTTCTTTATTGGAACAGTGTGCCTGCTGGCATAAAGTATTATTTACAAATATAGGCACACAATGGACTCTTGAACAAAGTCCGGTAACATTCGGTGGTGTGGCCCAAAAATCCATTCTTCTCCATCTGGCGGACGTCCTAGGGGCTGTCCGCACCGAAGCAGATGCTTCAGCCGGATAGCGCGCAAAGAGGGGCAGATCAAAAGGAAGTGTTTAGTGTTCGCCTCGCAGACAGGAGCGAGACAGGAGTCACCGAAAGGGGATGATACTGTTCCGGCCACAACCAGGTTATTGCTGGAGTGAGGGTGACACGGAAGCATAACCTTCGAAGCAAGACCTCTTTCCAGCGTGCAAGGCCGCTAGGGAGGTGGAGGTCGGTGCCATATTGTAGGAGAAGTGCTCGCGTGGCGCGCCAGAGATTTTCTTTTCTTGAAGGAGAATTGTCTCCAGAGAGGTTAGGGCCGCTTGAAGGGGACGTGGAGCAACTGACCTCCGACTTGAAGAATTATGTTTGAATTAGCTGTGCCAATAAATCGGTGTTCAGAACACGCCACAGACTACGGACGGCGCCTGAGGAGTCTGCGAGGATATCAAGGGCCTTCTAGATGACAACAGTGGACAGATAATGCTTAACGCGTTCCGAATGACCAACAGCTCTGCTGCGTCGATGGCCAGGCAGGGTAGCAAGCGTATGAGCATGTCGCGATTAGTGGTAATAATTCTGGGGAAGCGATAGCCGTAGTCACGTGATCTTCACTCACACTAGCGTCGACATACGCCACGTGTTGCCATAGTGAGGTTCCAATCGTAGACGAGACGCCATCCGCTCCCACACTAGACTCACCCACTCAGGTGGGCAGCGGGTCGTGAGTGTATGCGAGTTATAGGCCGATTGTCTGTAACTTTCAGGTAAAGCCACGGTGGTTGTGCCGGCAGGGAACGACAGGCAACCGAGCCACCTTTCATACAACTTGCGAGAGCGGCGGCTGCAGCAACACGGCGGTATTCTGTGCACCATGCTTGGCGAAGCTGGTGAATCAATTCGACACGCGTGTTTATTTTCGCCTCTGCCTAGAATTGAAAATTGGTCGTTGGGGAAAGGAAATGGCGCAGTATCTGTCTCACATCACGGCGGATGCCTGAATCGCGCCGCAAGGGAAGGAGTAAAGGAGGGACTCTAAGAAGAAAAGAAGAGGTGCCGTAGTGGAGGGCTCCGGAATAATTTCGACCACCTGGGGATCTTCAATGTGCACTGACATCGCACAGCACACGGGAGCCTTTGCGTTTCGCCTCCAGCGAAACACGGCCGCCGCGACCGGGTTCGAACCCGGGTACTCTTTGCCTGGAGGGTGTGAGTTGGGGTAATTTGTGGGAGGACCGAAATACGCATCGCTGCCCGATTGATCGATTCCAATCGATGGCACTCTGCGCTTGTCATGTGCTGCAATTTAGCTTGGTAAATCAATCATGGCTGCAGCACAGAACGTATGAGGAGGCGGGCGATGGTGGACGTGGCACCACCTGTGAAATGCGCCGCATGAGACGCAGCATTTGGGACGCCTTATGTCATGCTGCGCGAAGCCAGGGGCTTGCAGAGCCGGAAGCATGCAGGTCAGGGCCGAGGATTCGTAGTGAGGTGACGAATGGAATTCCATTTCTGTTCAAATAAAGGCTGATAGGGGTGCAGCTAAACGCACGGCGGCCGCCTGCGTTCGCGATAGGAAGTATAGCCGTCTTCTGGGTGACAACGGGACTCCTACAAAAGAACACCCCTGATCTGCAACTGTCAGCGTGAGCTGTAAAGCTGTGGCCTGAGTTTGGAAAGATGAATGAACAGACCAGAAAGTATTTTCATCATCCGCAAACATGAGTGCGTGCAGGTCAGCAGAGACGCCCAAGCGCGATGCCAAGGGTAGCAGGCAAATGCTGAAAAATATTGAAGCTAGAACTGACCCTTGTGGTACACCACGATGTGCCCGAAAGGATCCCATATTTTCTTTGTTGATGTCGATGGCAAGTTCTCGATATGTAAGAAAGGTATGAAGAAAGGTGCAGATGTTAGCGGGTAAGTAGATCCAGTGCAGCACCTCAATGACAGCAGCATCACTGATATGGTGATATGCTTTGTGGACATCCATTCCCAGAACTATCCGGATAAGGGACGATCGGCAACTGATCAGAATCATAGAGGATAAGTGTTCTAGGCCATCCTCTGCACCAAGGTGAGGGGGAAAGCCCATCTGTGACGATTGGTACCAGTGATGTGCGTATAGCCACCACAGCAGGCAGTTCGCTAATATACGTTCCAACAATTTCCACATATATAGTAGACGTGACAGAAATTAAACGAAGACTGGATATGCTCTCATGTTTTCTGGGCTTTCGGATACGAAGATAGCTACTTGCAGCCATTGCTCGGGTACCTCTCCTGACTGGAGGCAGTGTTTAATAAACCCAGGATAGGTTCCAAAGGTAGGTTTTCAATTAAGCTTTCCTTGTGTCATGCTGTCAGGACCAGCGGCAGTCTTCAGTTTTGCTTCATCTACTGCAGTGATCAATGCAGCCACTGAAGGAAGACTGCATCCTGGAGATGACATTAAAGGTGGAAGTGCTCCTACGTTTGCCGAAAACATGAATGGGGCAGACACCACAGGTGATCGCGTATCACAGCTCGGAAAAAATTCTGGGGGCACATATCATAGAGGATAAGTGTTCTAGGCCATCCTCTCCACCAAGACTGCTTATGTGGAGAAGTTGGAAAGCATGGCTTCAGGAAAGGAAACGTTTTTAAGAAAAGGAAAGGGCGCAGTATCTCTCAGATCACGACATATCGGTGGATATTTCAACTCCGACTTAAGGAGTCTGAGAGAAGGAGCCAGAGGGAGCTGACGCAAGTGGACGGCGCTCGTTGGTTGACGAAGTACAGGTTGGTGGCCAGCGTGAATGAATGTTGTAAATTAATCGGGCTCTTGATCCCGGGTGGTGGCCAACAGTCCATGCCGTGGGAGAGCGGACGCCGGCGTCGAGGAGAGTGGACGCATCCTATGTGCGCTCCGCAAATTTTCGATGTCTTCGTCGGTTTTGTCGTTTGTGCTCGCAAACTACTGAGCTATTTCAACGCCGGAAGTCTTCGCGACCACCGGGATACCACTCTTTCGGCAAGTGCAGCCCTCTTTTGCAATTTCTACAGACTTTTGGACTCACGCCACCCGGCCAGGCTGCTACGCCTAACCTGGTGAGCGGCTCTTCGAGCCGCCCGCCGAGCGGACGCACAGGCTGGCTTGTCGCGGTGTAACTCAGCTGCGCCATGTCTCGCATGGAAGTAACTGTGGAAGGAGAGATTATCCAGCCTGAAGAGCTCCACTCTCAAGTAGGTTGGTTTAAGGTTAATTATTCCAAAGTCAAGGCCCTCTCGAAGACAGGGGAGGGAGAGCAAGCTGGCGACCCGACCCGAGATGGGAGGCAAGACAAAGCTTCAGCGCACATAATGGCGATAAAGAGAGAGGGAAGGAAGCCGGCGAGGCAATCTGTTGGCACGCAGCAGACGCGCCTCTCCCCCGAGCTTCATAAAATAGTGCTCAGACCGAAAGGGGGTCTCAAAGTGATCATGGAACGCACTGACGCAACAGTGGCGGACGCGGTGAAGATAGCGGCAGGTTTTAAATCGGCTGAAGTTAAGGAAGATATCGTGCTCGTCAACCACAAGCAAAACTCGATTCTCATAGGCACTGACAGCCAGGACAGGATGCAAAAGTACCTGAAAATCGGCTCTATTCCAACGCCAAAGGGACGCGTTGACGCGTTCGTCTACCTGGTTACTCCGGACGGCTGTAGGAAAGGAGTTATACATGGAATTCCGGTCTCGCACACCGTGGAATTCATTCAAGATATGTTGAAGTGCTCGCGTAACCCGGAGGCGATGGGAGTCAGGAGACTTGGGCGTGAGTCTCGCAGCGTGTTATTACTCTTTGAAGATGAGACAGTGCCGCACTGGATTTATTATGGAGGTATGCCGCTACGCTGCCATCTCTACAAGAAAATATATGAGGTCTGTGTGACATGTGGCCAACTCGGACATCGAGCCGACGTATGCCCGAACCCAGAAACATTAAGTGCCGAGGATGTGGTATGAGCAACCCCCCTCGGGAACATACTTGTGACCCAAAGTGTGCCCTATGTGGGAAAGGGCACATACTCGGAGACAGGAAGTGCCGGGAACTGTACAGAACCCCGCACATAATTAAGAAGCGACAGTGGAAGGAACGAACGCAAGACAATGAGAGCAAGGCAACAACAGACAGCGAGAACAACGCATCTGGACGACAGAGCAGACCAAGAACCAGGGCAGAAGGGGGATTTCACATGCGACAGGACTCCTTCCCGCGCCTGGTGTCGGGGACAGGCTCTGGTGGTCACAGCCAGTCCACGGGACGCTCCAACTCCCGAGGTCGCTCGGGTTCCCGGGACCGCCTCAGCTACAAGGGCCCTTCTAGCTCCCAGGGTCGTTCCAGTTCCCGGGGCCGTTCCGGCTCCCGGGGTCGTTCCAGCTCCAGGGGCCACTCCAGCTCTCGCAAGCGCTCCGCTTCCAGGGGGCGGGACAACACTGGCAACAAAATGGAACATCGGAGCCCGGCCCAAAATCGAGGGACGCTCTGAGTGTCATCAGCAAGGGTCAACGCTGCCCACGGACAAGACCAACGTGCCGGATGACCACAAGAGGGTGAGCTTTGTAGATAAGGTCTCCCATACTCATCCACCCGGTGGGTCTGAGGACATCTTACAACTTAAACGCATGGTGGAAAAATTAACCGGGGCGGTTACGGCCCTTCAAAATGAAAACGCGGAACTTAGGAAGCAGCTGCCGCTTAAGATCCAGATAGATAGGAAACGACAGGAAGCCGAAAAACCTCCAGGAGAGTACGATGGTGGTGGAGAAATCCCTACCATCACCCAGCAAAAGAAAATCGTTGGAAGGAGCACAACCCGAACTTACGCTGGAGGAAGTCTGCCATAAACTGGAGACCAACATTCAGACCCAGATTCAGGCCCTGGATACCAAAATACTAGCGCAATTTCAGGCATTGGAAACTAACATGCAAAACCAAATTCAGTCGATTCTCTCCGCAATACAGGGACTCACAGACGTAACACAAGGACACAGAAATGAGCTCTTAGCCATCAATGTATGGCAGCAAACTGTGGAACATACCATTCAGCAAATTCAACATGGCCATATACACAAAGAATAACAACTACTTGCTGTGGCAATGGAACTGCCGGGGGTATCGGCGGAAAAGGCCGATCCTCCAGCAGCTCCTTGCGTCTCTGAAGGTCCACCCAGAGGTTATCGCCCTCCAGGAGACTGGAGGCGCGTCAAAATTAATTGGTTATCAAGCTTTTAACGCCACAGGCGACAAACCTAATGTTACCACATTCGTTAGAAGGAACATTACGGCCATTGAACATGACACGGGCATCCGCCACATAGAGCACGTCCTCGTCGAACTTATTCCGGCCACAAAGACTCAACGCAGTCTTTTCATTCTGAATATTTATAGCACTCCAAGTCAAAAGAAAGTTAAATTCGACTCCCTCTTCAGGAAAGTGATGCGTATCGGCAACAAGCACGCACTGGTTATTCTAGGTGACTTCAATGCCCACCACCCTGCGTGCGGCTACCCGCGGCCCTGTACGAAGGGGAGAGAGCTATGGCTAGACATACAGCAAATGGGCTTCACCCTGCTCACGGATCCTCTTACCCCCACAAGAATGGGTAACAGCGTGTGCGCTGACACGTCCCCAGACCTCACCCTGGTGAAGAATGCGGGTACAGCTAATTGGTCCAACTCCTTGCTAAACCTAGGCAGTGACCATTACATACTTGTCACGGAAACTGACGTTGGCCCTGCCAAGCGCCAAACGCGCTCCCCTCATATTATCGAATGGGACGCTTTCCGCGACGCTCGTAACCAGGACGGGAGAAAGGCAGAAATCACAAACATAGAACAATGGGCGGAGGAACTCCGCAGGGACGCCAAGAATGCGACTAAAACGCTCGACGACAACGCGGAACTTGAAGTACTAGACAGCCGCCTTCTTCATATGTGGGAGGCCAAAGCTAGTATGGAAAAGCGATTAAAGAGACAAAAGTGGAATCGCAATCTCAGAAGACGCCTAGCGCGCCACAACAAAGAGATTGAGGCATATGCACTTAGACTCTGCGATCAGAACTGGGAAACAATGTGCGACCAGCTTGAGGGCAATATCGGCCTCGCCAAAACATGGAACCTCCTTCGGCACCTCCTCGATCCAGAAAGTAGCAAATTAACACAGCGACAAAATTTACAGAAATTAGGTTATAAATTTGAAGGTTCGGAGCAGGAACTCCTCGATGCAATAAGTTGTAGATATATAGGCTCCGCCACCAAAACTACCTTACCGCGCTATAAAGGTGAATCCAACAGCGACCTAGACGCCCCTATTCACGAATTCGAGGTTCGAGCAGAAATACTAAAACTGAAAACCAAATCAGCCCCCGGACCCGATGGTGTAACCAACAAAATGCTTAGAAACCTAGATGACAAATCTATAACGGCGCTGACCAATTTCATGCAAGAATGCTGGGAGAAGGGTGAGATTCCCCAACAATGGAAAACCGCTAAGGTAATTTTCATACCTAAGCCAGGGAAACCGCTCAATCTAGAAAATCTAAGGCCTATATCCTTCACCTCTTGCGTTGGAAAACTCATGGAACATGTCATACAAACGCGACTAACCAATTTCATGGAAGACAACGACTTATACCCCCATTCGATGATAGGTTTTAGATCGCATTTGTCCACGCAAGATGTCATGATACAGCTCACACATGACATATTAGACACTAAGTCGCTGGATGCGAAAGTAATAGTGGGACTTGATCTCACTAAAGCTTTCGATAATGTAAAACACGAGGCGATACTAGAAAACCTGGCTCTATTAAACGTCGGGGAGCGCACATACAACTACATTGCCAATTTCCTTTCGGACAGGATAGCGCGCATCCACTTTGGTGAAAGTCAGTCTCAAGACATACACTTGGGCAGCATAGGCACCCCTCAGGGTTCGGTACTTTCCGCTATTCTCTTCAACGTGGCCATGATACGGCTCCCGAAGAGACTGGAGGGGATAGATGGCTTGAATTTCTGCATGTATGCGGACGATATCACCATGTGGATGACCCGTGGCCACGACGCGCACATCGAAAGTACGCTACAGAAGGCCATAAATAAGGTCGAAAACTAGGTCAGCCGTAGGGGCTTGCAATGCTCGCCGCAGAAGTCTGAACTTCTTTTTTATAGACCTCTGCATCAAAGACAAACTAGAACCATCCCTAACATCAAATTACAAACTCAAGGGGCGGAGATTCCTCATGTTGAAAAAATCAGAATTTTAGGAATGATTATACAAAGCAACGGGTATAATGGTGATGCAATAACTAAGATGGAAAACTGCGCGCAACAAACTATGCGGCTCATACAGCGGATTGCCAACAGAAGACACGGCATGAAAGAGCAGAATCTCCTACGGCTGGTACAGGCGTTCGTAGTAAGCCGTATCTCGTATGCTGCCCCCTTCCTTGATCTTAAAGTTTCAGAAAAGGAAAAGATAAATGGAATTATCAGGCAATGCACGAAACAAGCTCTAGGATTGCCCATTCGTACATCCACTCACCGCCTCCTAGAGCTGGGAATGCATAATACCTTGGACGAAATTACGGAAGCAGTGAGAACGTCCGAAATCGAACGCTTAGCCGGGACCACAACCGGCAGGGCCATTCTAGAAGAACTCAATCTTAGCCGAGATAACAGAACAACCGCCAAAGTTGACATGCTCGGAAAATTTCGAGACAATATAGTTGTACCCGCATTACCCAGGAATATGCATCCTATTCATCACTCAGTGCGCCGGGCCAAGCGGGCAGAGGCGCTAGAGAAACGCTTCCGCTCCTACAAAGACGAGGACGTGGTCTACGTGGATCCCGCTGAGTATAGTAAGAACCCGATGACCGTCGCGGTCGTCAATAATAAACAACTCCTCAAAATAAGTGCCTCCATACTCTCGGGTAACCCAGAGACTGCAGAGGAAGCTGCCATAGCACTTGCTTGTGTAGGCACAAAAGCGAGATACATCATCAGTGACTCCAAAGTTGCCATACTAAATTTCAGCAGGGGCCGGGTCTCCCCTCTAACGAATACAATTCTAAGCCGTCATGTAATAGACCGGAAAATTAAGCTAGTCTGGACACCAGCACATGCATCCCTGCCTGGTAATGAGACGGCCCACGAGTTCGCCCGAGGCTTTTCCTTCCGGGCGGACCCGAGCGAGGTGGTCTTTACAGACAGGGATCGCATGGTGACCTACAGAGAAATTACACAACACTATCGTTTGCAACGAGCTAGACTTCCTCCAGCGGATAGATCCTTGTCCAGATACCAAGCCATCAACTGGCGCCGGTTACAAACTTACACCTTTCCAAACCCGGCCCTCTGGAGTCATATGTACCCAGGGCAATTTTCAGAAAAATGCGCGAACTGCGAACTTAGGGCCACCTTGGACCACATACTATGGGAATGTCCTCATGCTCCCCGGGAGGGACGAGGTATTAACACAAAAGATCAATGGGAGACCTTACTACTGAGCTCCGACCCGGCGACTCAGTTACAACTCGTCCGACTGGCCGAAGCCGCCACCGAGAGTCAAGACCTTTCGGCCGTCGTCAAGGCGGGTAGCCCTCTGGCTACCCTCTTTCTGTTGGATATTAAAAGTTTTCCTATCCTATCCTATCCGACTTAAGTTTTTGTGACCCATTGTGTGACCCATGACTCGATACATTTTGTGACCAATTTTTGACCCATAACTTTGCACTTTTTTAAACCATTTCGCGACCCATGACTAAGCACTTTTTTGTGACACATGAGTGAGCACATTTTTATGACCCATTTCGTGGCCCATGACTCAGGACATTTTGCGACCCATTCTGTCACCCATGACTCAGTAATTTTTGTGATCCATGACTCAGTATTTTTGTGACCAATCACTAAGCACTTGTGACCATGACTCAACACTTTGTGACCCATTTTGTGTCCATGACTTATAATGAATCATGACTTTTGCGACGACTCAATTTTTTCCTCAGAGAGTGACTTGTCATGACCACATTGCTTATGATCCCAGTCACTACTCCTGACTTTGGACTCATGACTCAATTGTAATTAATCACATGACCATGACAATGATCTGACATACTATTTAGGTACCAATTGTCATACACATTCAATGACTAGTATACGCTAGTTGATGACATCATATCATGCAATACATTTAGCTTCCACATTTTGCGGACACGTCAGCTGCCGACCAAGCCTAGTAAGGCTATTGCATTGACAAAACCTGTGCCACGTCAAACGCAAATACTTCTGGGGCTTTTCTTGACGCAAGGCAACTCACTGGAAGCCGGCTCAGTGGAGCATGCACTGCCTTCTATTGCTCGGAAATTTCCCCAGATGCAGTATGCACTCGTCTTTGAATCCAGCGCAGAGCGCCACGCCAACCACCGTTGGTGCGAAAGGCGGCGTCCGTGACGTCTCGCGCCCGTTGTCAGCTGACGGCAGTGGAGCTGAGCCTCCATGGATTTCCGGTGTCGGCTGGCGTGAACCTCTGCCTGGCGACGATGTGGTCCAAACTGAAGAGGCCGAAGATCGAGTGCTGGACGAGATTCCTCGACCCATAATGATAAAGCGGCTGTGTCGACCACGGCTTGCAGCATTGGGACCGGGTTGCGAACAGGGTCGAGCGCGTCCCACGCTAGCGAGGTGCGAAACGCGTCCCATTAAATCACCCTGGACTGGCGACGAAGGCGGTGTAGTACGTGAAGAGCGAGGCAGAGCCGAATAGGATCGTGATCACTCCCCCAGCAGTCTGGTTCACGATTCCGAGCTGTGACACGCGATCAGCTGTGGTGTCGGCCCCATTCATGTTTTCGCCAAATCCAGGAGACCTTCGACCTTTAATGTCATCTCCAGCCGCCAGGCCAGGTCCGGTGATTGCAGTGGCATGCGTGGGTTGATGCTTCGTCGTGAAGGCATTAAGCAAGAGAAATTGATTCTGCGTCAGCGTATCGCGGTGGAGACGCCCATGTTCATTGAACACAGAGTAACCCTACTGACGGTGAAGGGCATTGAAATCTCCGGCAAGGAGAATAAGGCAGCGAGGATGATGACAGCAAAAACAGGTGAGCCACGCCAGACGAAGACTGAGTGCCCGCCCCGAATAGGGACGCACAAAACTCGACACAAGCACAATGGCACACTGAGAGGGTGTCACCTTTAAAGCCACCACCCCTTGCCACGCGGTGCACCATGTATAGCCGTCTGAACAAGAGAGGTGCGAACATAAATAGAAGCCTTGCCTGGTTTCTGACTTGACAAACACGTGCGGCGATCTGGCATTTATGGTGTTGCGTAGCTAGTAAATCTCGAGATTCGTGGCGGAGAGTTTTGTTCGTGGAGGAGTAAGGCCCACGCTTGAAGTGAGAGAATGCGAATGCATGCTCGGAACTCGCCAACCCTGTTTGCCAGTCCCCGGAAATTCCTCTGAGTTACATATGGTTGTTGCTTGTAAGCCATTGTGGCTATCGTCATGATAATTGTTCTGTTAAAGTGGCATCCAGGGCCTGTAGTTGCTGCACGATATGGTGCAGAAGCGATGCCGGCTCAGTAGCCAGCTTACGGGTAGATATTTCTAGACGCAATAGCAAACGCCGATGCAAGTGAGGGCATTTCTGAGAAATTCGCCAATTTGTTGTCGACCAAGTGCGTGAACAGGCTAGGCGGATGCAGCGGGAAGTGAATTTGGATGGCTCCGCTTGCATATTTACAGCACGGCAATCAATATCATCCATTTCCTTTTGAAAACCCTCTTTGCCCGAAGCTTTAGACGCCCGATGGCGGCGGCGATTAAGACAAGTGGCATTGCTGTAGCTTTACTCAGGAAGTGCTCTACATTAGATAGTGGCGCGAAGTTAACATGATCATTGTCCTCGATGACTTCGTCAATTTCTGTGAGCGGGGCGAAACTGTTGGCGGCATCAATCCAGCTGCGAGTAGCTTGGACAGTTGAAAGGTGCGAACGGCGAGTTTTTTCTTCGCGTTCTTCTTGGTTAGAAAAGCGCGGTAAGTTATTGATTGGTCATTTGATCTGCATAGACCATAAAGGAATGCTTGAGATGTGTTTTGTTCATTTGCCTGCCCTGGGGCAGGGTTTAGGCATGATTCAGGCATGTGGCCCTGTTGCAGGCACTGGTAGCAATACAGTACACTAGGGCGGTAGGGACGAGGTCGAAGAAAGGACCCGTTGTAGATGAAGCTTTCGGGTGGCGTAGCGGGTCTAGACACCGTAACAAGACATGTGCGGCCGGGGCCTAGGTAGCGATCTAACAACGCGTGATTAGTGTCAGAAGTGAAAGTATCACGTAGGGTTTCTGGAGTTTCATTGTGATCTACCCCTGTTATCACGCAGCGGGAAATGTCCATGCCAGAAAGCGAGTACGCTTGGACGGGAAGAATGCGTCCACTGGGAAGGGTGATTGCTGCCAGCGTGCAGAGGGGCATATACTATCTGCAGTGACGGCACCGACACAGACACCGTGTTGAAGCTGCGATGACATGCGCAGTCAGTGAAGCCCGCTGCGGTGACAGAAGAGCCGAGCGTCTTCTGAAGGGTTGTGGTAGGAATAGCTTGTATACTGTAGCCTTCTTCTGGGCGAATGGCAACTTTAGAGGATCTTGAGGGGCTATTAGATGGGCGTTCCTGTAGAGTGTCCGGACCGAGTAGACAAGGTCGCTTCTGGGCAGGTACAGCAGAGGGTCGAAGCACGGGAGACGCACTGGGTGATGTAGCGCCACACGCAGAAACGGATGCCCTCCCGGGTCATCTACCTCTGCTCCATCGTCTCGTGTCGCCTCAACGGTAGGGACGGGTGTCGTAATCTCCACGACTAGCTGCTGCCGCAGCTGCTCGTTCTTGCGTGGAGCTATTGCGCCTTGGCGGTATCGCAGTTCACGCGAGGATGAGGCTAGGCCTAAAACGCCCTGACTCACTTTAGGCGACGCTGGCATCCCCCGGGAGCATCCCCGGGGCCGCCGATAGCCCCGTGTAGTGCCAGCGGCAAACATGCGTTAAGGTGCCGCCAAGGGTGGCAGGATTTCACAGTTACAACGCGAAAAATCACTTCAAACAACGGAGTTCCAGAAATACACGTCGGACGGAAAAATCCAGGGGGGGGGGGGGGGCACTTTGTTAACCTAAAGTGCGGTGAGGCGAAAACCTTTAGCGCGGTGTTGCTACTTGCGTCACTGATGTGTGGTTACGATGTTAAGTACTTGCGTTTGGCAGCATTCTGAGACTCGATTGAAGCGTGCGCTAGGAGTGTGGTTGCGCCGAACCCGGTTCGGTCGACAATAGAGTATCTTGCTATTACCTAGCGGGAAAGCTGGCGCCCGCCTATGGGAGTTTGCATAGAGCTTCCTAGAGACCACCTGAGCCACCATGGGCGCTCTAAGCATCATGGGGCGGAAAGCTACCGACTGCAGAACTACAACTTTTGACCAAAAATAATGAAAAAAAGAACGTTGTTCGATAACAAAAAATGCCCTTACATTCAATATCCTGTCTATAAATTGCAACAAAGGAGCAGAAAAGCATAAAAATGCAAAGTTTGTCTAAAATAAGCGATGGCTTTCTCTCCTATTGGCCAAGCATTGCAGACAATAAAAGCCAATATTTCGTGATTAACAGGCGATTTTTTAAAAATAAATCAGTTATTTAAAACAATTTTGTCACTTCAACATTTTGAGATGTTTTTTAATAGCACTTCGGAAACCAAAAACCATTTATTGGCGTTGTGTGCTGTTGCGTTTTCGCTACAATGCGCTTTGCGCACTACGTTTGCGCCAAAGTCGTCTGCATCGTGGGCGGAACGGAACATTTCAGTAACGCCACTTTCCGTTCGTGAAGAAAACCGACTGTCGTGAAACAAGTAGCTCATCGCCCCATGATGCTTTGAGCGCCCATGGTGTCTCAGGTGCAGCGCCGCCAGCTTTCTCTCTAGATAATAGTAAGGAGCTCTATGCGGTCGACAGCTGTGAGGCGTCTGGTGCGGGCGCGGCGAGCACCGGTGGTGGGCCTCTATAAAAGTTTGTTTCACTGTATTAGCAATGCAACCATAGAGTTTTTTATTATTAACTAGAGGGAAAGAGGCGGCGCTGCACCTCAGCTACTATGGGCACTCAAAGCATCATTGGGCGATGAGCTACTTGGTGCGGGACAGCCGTTTTTTTTTTTCAGGAACACAGAGTGGAGTTACTGAGACCCCGAGCGCAGACGACTTTGGCGCAAACGTAGTGTGCAAAAGCAATAGTAGCGAAAACGCAACAGCACACGACGCCAAAAAAAAAGGTTTTTGTTTTCCGAAATTCCATGAAAAAAACCTCCTAAAATGTTGAAGCGACCTTTTTTTGAAAACATATTTCTTTTTAAAAGTGCACTTGTTATGCACGATATATGGAATTTTGTGGTGTACAATATTTGGCCAATAGGAGAGCAAGTCATCGCTTATTTTGGGCAAACTTTACATTTACATGCTCTTCTTCTGCTCGTTTGTTGCAATTTATTTTTTGATTATCGAACGGCGTTAGCTTTCGCATTATTGTTTGGCCACAAGTTGTGGTTTTGCAGTCGGTAGCTCTCCGCCCAATGAAGTTTTGAGCTCCCATGGTGGCTGAGCTGGTTTCGAAGAAGCTCCATGCAAAATCCCATAGGCGCGGTGCCAGCTTTCCTTCTAGTTAATAGTAAGAAACTCTATGAGCGCAACGGAAGTACGGAGCATGAGCCATTAAAAGCTTTCGCCTGAAGCTCTTGGAGCGCTCGCTGCAAGCGAAAAAGAGGGTGAACGACGTATTTGTGGGGAAGGTGAGCGTCTGAACCCACAAGCATGCGAAACAATCCCGGAGCTGGGTCGCTCATAGCCAGGCGAGAAACAGCGGGGCAGTAGTCGTCCCAACGATCAACGTAGAAGGTGCAGGGGAGGATCGACGTTTGCGGAAGTGGCGCGAGAGAGGCGCGAGAGACACGCAAACAGATGAAACACATGGGCTGACTGCGACGGGTACGCCACTCCGCAAGAATGCAGTACCGGTAACGTGTCGTGAAGGTCTTGGTGGGCGTTGTGGTAGCCAGCACAGGTAGGACTGGTTGCGAACTGAGCGTTTTCAGTGTGCGGCTAGAGAGCATTCCCGTGCTTGAAACCTCCTCGAGAACAAGGGCCCGGTCTGAGTAAGAGATATAGTTGTCAGCGTCTGCCTGGGAAAAGCGGGGTGGAGGCAATAGGAGTCAGGGCCTCTAGTTCAAGGCGCACGATCAGAGAAGGCTCCCGCAGGGCCGGCAGCCTTCGAACCCTGCCATTCTTCTCCGTTATGGAATAGTTGGCTTCTGCATTTGATAAAGAGCTGCTAGCGTACGGTCATTACTCAAGAGCGGCCTTGCTTCTCGATGAGAACGGCGCCTAGCCCTACGCTGCTTGTGTCCTTGTGATTTTAGGTTACGGAATTTCCTCGAAGGGTTCAAGCAAGGCTCCGGGTGCGTCAAGGGTCTGCCGATGCGTGAAAAGTCTTCACAAATCCTCGGTAATATGCGCAGAACACCAGGAATCTCCGTACAGCTTTCTCGCTGGTCGGCTGTGGAAACTGTGCAGTAGCTGCGGTGTTCTACGGGTCCGGTTTGATTCCATCGTTGCTTACCATGTGGCCCAGAAACAGCAGCTCCTCGTAAACCTAATGGCACTTCTCTGGCTTCCGGCTGAGCCCTAATGAGTTGATTAGCTCTAGCATGGCCGGAAGACTTTTTAGATGATAGCCAAGGGTTGACGAAACCCATACGACTTAATCTAAGTATACGAGACAAATTTTCCACTAGCTCCACTTCAATACAGTGTCCATTAGACGCTGGTACGTTCCTGGTACGGAATAAACTTCACATGGCATTGCCTTGAACTCGTAGACTCAGTCACGCATGGCGAATGTGGTCTTCTCGCGTTTTTTTTCATCAACCCTGATTTTATTACTACCCGGTCTCTAATTCCATGGACGGGAAGTATTTGGCGTCACAGAGGTGGTCTAGGGTATCGTCTGTGCGGCTTAGGGGTAAACATCTTTCTTCGTTACGTTGTTCAATCGGTGGTAGTGGACGCAGAAGCGGAGATTACCGCCCTTCTTCAGGAGAACGACAGCGGTTTCCTGGACGCTATTCGATGGCTGGATGATGTAGTAGTGAAGAATTTCTTCCATTTCATCCCGGATGGCCTGGCATTATCGAAGCGACACACAACAGGGCTTTTGGCGGAGAGATCGGGCGTGCTGGTCGGTTACAATGCGATATTTCGGAATAGAATTTTGTATGTCCTTCGGCGATGCCGAGAACTAGGTGTAGGTTAGAAGCAGACTGCGGATCCAGTCTTCTCTGTTCCAGGGCACGACTGGACTTATGTCAGAGACGAGTTTGTATGCTCCTTAGATGAATTTTCTGGGATTCGGTCGGAGAGGGTGAAGGCGTCGCGAACGTCGATAGTTCGTCTGAGAAAGTAATTGTCGTTGCTTTGTTGACGTGGCGGTATTTGTCGCTGAAGCTCGTCAAAATGTGCGATTCCTCATGCGATGCCAATTCCTCGGTCTATAACCAACTCCGTGTTCCTTCGGTTATGGATTTTATGTTCTTGGCATCCGCAGCACCTTGATCAGGGAGGGGGGGGAGGATGCTTACTTGTGTATCCAGGGCACTTAGGGGCAACCTGATGCTGCTCGGTTGTCATCGCAGAGATGACTTTGTCCGTCGAAAGCGCGATGAGCTTGAACTTCAGTGATCGCCTGACGTTCATTGAGAAACTGCATGCCCATTTATCTCGCCGTAGGAACATTGCTGTAGCACAGTGAAGACTGGAGGATACATGTGTCCGCTCGCGGTCACTCGCGCTTGCACCGGGCTTCTGGCGCAGACTAGCAGGATGCCTTTGGCTGCTCCCCACGGCGGCGTAAATCATGGCTTGGGGTTTTGTGGCCGTCAGAGTCGGGGTGCCAAATGCCTGTTGCACTTCTTCCCGTAATGAATCGAATAGGAGCGCTGATTGAAGCTGTGGGGAAGGTGGCAGTAGTCGTCGCAGTTACTCGCTGACGATTCGTGGATGGCTACCCGCAAGTTCTCGCTGGCGATGGTGGTCGTGTCCGGGAGTCTGTCGGAGAAGACGCGTAGCTGCCGGTAGTACTGGCGAGATCCAGCATCTAAGGTCATCTCTCTGGCAGCCGCTTCCTTTGTGTATTCGACGCCGGTCTTCGGTGGACGGTGAACCAGACCAAATGAGACCGGAGGAGTCACGGCCACATTTGGATGAATATGTGGCTGCAGTAGAACCTTCACTCTTTCTTTCCGGACGACACTACAAGGTCTCTCAGGTCGTCATGTAAAGCTCTTGATTTTCAAACCAGTTCTGGCAGGAACGTCTAAATAAGTTATTAAATTAAATTGGTTTTGGGTGAAACGAAATGGGGCAGTATTGGTCGAATATTGACGGACACCTGAACAGCGCCGTATGTAAAGAGATAAAGGAGGGAGTAAGAGAAGAAAGGAAGAAAGTGGTGGAGTAGAGGAGGGCTCCGGAATAATTTAGACCCCTAGGGGATCTTCAACGTGCACTGACATCACACAGCAAACGGGCGCGTTAGCGTTTCGCCTAGAACGAAACGCGGCCGCCGTGGTCGGTTTGAACCCGGGAACTGTCTAAGGCAAGTTAAAAGTTCTGAAGTCCAGCTTTGTTGTTCCTGGCGTTCAGCGCGGCAACACGGTCGCACACGCCCAGCCAGTTTTTGGCATCGTCGTGTTGTTGTCCATGGAAAGTCGGTGGCTCACGAGGCTGGTGAAGCACGACAGATTGTGCACCAGGGTTCATCCTAGGGGGCACATCAGTGCTGCAGATCAGCACCTCCACGAGCTGACAAGTAGTGGCGAGGAGAGTCCGGCGAGCAGGAAGACAGCAAAAATGCTTCGAAACGAAACTCTATTGGGCTGTCTCGCGCCTGCAAAGAACTGAATGACTTAATGGCGGCGTAGCAACAGGCATGCTAGGCAGTAGTCGAACAGAGTGCACGCCGCTCTCGGCTATGGCCAATTTAAAGCTGACAACGAACTTTCCAGATGCGAAGTGCAAGATACCCATAACAATCTGCAACAACGTAGAATCAGCTTCGCATGGGTGCAATGAAACGAGATAAGTCTGGTGGCGTCTTGCATTCCAAACAAAGTAATAAAGCAATGTGCTGGCGCATTCAGCATGAAGAAATAAACATCACATAGCTTTTGTGGCAGTATACCGCATCTCACCTCTCTTTCTACAAGATTTTCCATAGACTGCATTCAGTAGTACCAAGCTTTCTTTTATGAGTGCACTCGTATCACTCTGCACCAGAGGCTTACCTTCAACAATGAGCACACGTCGGCGGCTCAAAAATTTATGTCAAATATAGTTCCGGCGAGCACGCATCTTCACTCATCTTCGTCTACACTAGGCGCTGTCCTGGAAATTAGACCCCGTTAACAAGAATATAACACTGAATTTTGTATTCGTGAAGGTGTGAGTGGGGCTCTAGGTGACCATCTGTGTTTCCGTATTTCTGCACTCACTTGCGCATTGGGATTTAATTGACAGGAACAATTTTAAAAGGACTTTAATTAATTCAAATCAAATCAGTATTATTGGCACAAATACTTAAAAGATAGATGCGAATCATCTGGGCCCTCATCTTTGTCGACTATAGGCTTCGGCCCGTGTAGAAGTGCAAAAAATTCTAGCGAGACAACGCGGTATTACGCATCAATTTCATGCACTACAAAGTTATGTCATAGATATATAGAAATAAAAGCGAAATACACAACAGATTATACAATAGTTACAAAAACAAGGAGACAAAGACTACACAAGCTTGTTAAAGAATGTGGGTCACGAAATAATGGAGCGGATTTTTCTTTGAATTTACAGTTCGTTATACGAAGAGCTCTTTTTGTAATATTAGTATTTAATTTAAATACGTGTTACACGCAAGTCCCCAGAACTCTATAAAGTAAGTCATAAGCTTTGAAAAAGGAAACGAAACAAAGTTTTAGTACACAAAATGAAAAACCTTTCTCGATTTCTTTACAATTGTCTCAATTTACTGCTCATAGACAATACGTGAAAATTAAAATTGAAAGCTTACTCAAAAGTGACACCAAAATATACTGATTCTAGGAAGTTTATAGCTATTCGTAACTTTGTTAAACTTTCCAAAATTTTACACGGACCGGAGAAAACAATGTACTGAATCTTTCGGCGTTTATTGTTACTTTATTCTTTAAGAACCGTGGGTATAACACAAAAAGATCACCATTAGAGCGTCTTTCGACCCTACTAAGATTCTTACCAGATAGAGAAGATGTGTATCATCCGAATACATAATACTTTGGAAGTATTAAGAGCATCTTGGAGATCATTTGTGTATAAAGAGAAGAGTAACGGTCCCAATACTCACCCCTCAAGCACGCCACACATAATAAATTGAACACCGCATGGAGACTTATCAATGTTGACACATTGGTTTCGGCTAGAAAGATACCCTTTTGGAGAACTGCTTTGCTGCGCCTCCGAATCATGGTTCACAGTGTCGAGCCCTTTCCTTTAATGTTAATAATAATGCCAGCTGCATAACCTTTCGCTTTTTAATAATAGAAAAACTCGCTCAAACAGTCTGCAGCAGTGGAAGTAGGTCTGTTTTTCTTAGACCCATGGGGGTTGCCTACTGAGACGTTGAACGAATAAAAGCTTTAACCAATAACTTTTGGAATGAAATGTAAAGGGCATTAAATACTGACATCGGCCGGTAGTCTTGAATGTCATCCTTGCTATCGGCTTTTATATTGAAGGGGCATGCGCCATTTTGAAATTGCCTTATATGTTTTTATATCCGATGATTTGTTTAGAAATTTTGCTCTAGTCTCACTCAGTTCCTCAGTCTGCTGTTTAATGGCGAACAGAGAGATATTATTTGTAGCCGGTGACTTCCTCCAACCGATGTTTTAACTGTAGAAATGGCTCCATTATGAGTAATGTCATCACAAACGAATGAAAGAAGTATAGGAGCTAGGAAATAAGAGGCTTCACACATAGTAAGTTCTTTTGCAGAAGCCGGCTGTATATTACAGAAGTAGAGAGTAGAGTCTTCCGCAAGGCTTTTTGATGTTCTAACTGAAGGGATAGTTTCTTGTAATTACGATCTTTCTCGCGAATTGTAACCACTTAGGTACTTGCCACAATCTCAGGGCACATGTTCCGGTCTGTGCGCGCACCTGACTAGCGAACTTTACATTTCGCAGCATCATTCGTCTGTCTGCTATATGAGACTTTCATTCCAGCATGGCTCGCAGTCCACAGGAACATCGAGCGTCTCCAGTACCTTACGCCTGAAGAACACACAGAGCCCGGACATGAGGCTGTAACTTCCAGCGACCACAGCCAGAAAGCAGGTGGCGCTTTGGACGACGCCACACATCTTCCAGGCGGCCGCTGCACAGGGAACCACTGGTAGGCATAGGTTCAACGACCTACACGTGGCCTGCGTAGCCTCTCTACCCCATTAAAACAGAGCCGCTAGCACTAGGGCACAATCTCGTTAATTCGCTTAACTCGAGTTCTAGTTGATTCGAACTGCAGGTTTGGTTTTGTCAGTATCCCCGTTTTTTGAGCTCTTCGTTATTTCAAGACCTTTACCTTAGACTTCGAATGATGTATATTATAGTATGCTCCGAAAGAGAAAAAAATACAGAAACTTTACCACTATGTAACGCGAGATTCAGCGACATCTGCTTATGCGAGTACTACTACTATACGCCGCTAAGCCAAGTGAACGGGGATGTAATAGCGATCCCTGTGAAACAGCATTCCCATTCTGATATCGTCGGTTTGATCCGTTGTTGCACGCAGCTGCTGTGAGCAAAAGCATTTCAATGCAGAACCATGGTATGTGAGTGTAGCGAAAAACGTATGCTGGTTGCTTTCAACAACAGTAATAAGATAGCGCTTTTTGAATTTTAAGAGTATAGAGCCAGAGCTTATGCAGGACTCGATAGTAGCCATTTTCTTCGAAGTACTTCTGCTTTCTGACCATTTTTCTTTTGTTTGTTTAGTGGACAACACCACAGTTGTAACCAAGGACATACTGGGTCACAATATAATTTGCATCAAAGTCTCTTGAAAGAAGATCAGATAACATTAATTAGGATTTCAAACGCTATTAATATTCTTGTTATTAGTTTTAATGTTGTGAGTTTGCCTGCTGTCTTTTTGTGCTCCACCTGAGAAATAATTTACTTCTCTGGCCTCGTCCGAAAACTTCACGCAGGACTGCCGATCATTCTCGCACTGTGCAGCAATGACAGTGTAGCATGGACGCTTCGCAGTCATTTTGTGGGAAACTCGGTGGTAGAGTTTCTGAAAAAAACATAATACGCAAATAATCTGAACGCGTGGCGTGTTAATGCCTGGACGTCTATATGCTTTTTCAGCATGTATTTTTAGCCTTATAGTAATTTATTGTCGCTATCTATGAAGACATTCAACTTTCAGAAAGAAAAAACGAAGCTAGATCAGAAGCTGGGATAATAAACAGGTCCAGATCCACCGGCCAGGTTGCACTGACGATGACCCCTGATCTCTAAATGCAAACGATTACCAGGAAGGTTTCTTGATAAAAGTATTGCTACCTAATTTGCTGCTTCGCTACGAGAATTTCCGCACTCCTGCAAAGCCATTACAAGTACACAGCCTCTGCAGGAGTAGACACATTGCTCCAAGAAATCGCTTCATAGCAAGTGAGCAACCGAAAAAGCAAGGAAACCCTACCCATCCAATACCGCTAAATTTTTGCCTTTTCTGTCCTTCACACTGCCGCTATAGCGATATGTTCGGTTTTTGAATAGCATATATGCTGCACACTGAGTCTTGTGGATATGCACTTCTGTACAGGTTTGAGATTCTAGCGATTCAGATGGCCACTTATCGCGAATCGGTAACGCGTCCCCGACTTTCTCGAGGGGAATGCAATCGCGTGCAGATTTGAACAAGAGGACGTGAGAACAAAGAGATCAGAGAAAACAAAATTAAGCCGTATTTATAATTTAAAGGAAAAGGGGACAATAACAAACGGAAACGAAAACAGAAAAAACACACACTCAACACGCGTACAGCACTACAGAATAAAAGGAAAGAGTTCACCAGGTACTGAGCATCCCAGGTGAAGCGGAGATGCCTTGCAGACAGTGCGGACGCGGGTGGTTGTAGTGCAATGTATCGCTGGCGCTGCGTCGAAGGAACGACAAAAGGGAGCCAAGTGGTACTAGGAGCGGAGAGGAACACAGGGAGACGCCGGTGGTCTCCCGTCAAGAGCCCGAAGAACTTGGCAGCAGCAGAAAAAACGTAGTCAGGTTCTGTCGACGGCGTCACGAAACGCCAGAGGAGTAAAGCAGGATATCCAAGGGTGCCTTTAGGCAGCACTTGCCCTCAGTCCATCTGCTGCCACCTACACACTTGCAAAGAACGCATGAGGTTTACGTCGGTTATCCAAAGGAAGGCACGGCAGCACGGACCCAACGTCCGACGGCTGCCACCCCCACGCTTGAATGACACGATCTCCGCTGCGCTGTCTCGCTTCACACCTCGGTTTTCTGACACGTCAGCTCTCCGCTCCTCGTGCTCGCGACGCTCCCTGTCGCCGTCGCCTCGTACACGCCATTCGCACGTGCACACGCGCAACGCTGGGCTGGCACGCGCAGAGCTCCGCTGCCCGACGCACCACTGCCCACGCACCGCGTTCAAAAATCCTCTGCAGATGTGTTGTGCACCTCACACCATTCTTCCATACACGACTGCCTGGTCAGAGCTGGCGCAACTGTTGGCCATTTTCGCAACCATTTTCTCAGAATTTACTTTTTCTTTTCAGGGGTTATTATTATTATTCAAATAAATGTCATGCGCTGAAAGAGACAGACCCCGCGCGCTTAGTACAGGATTTTGCACTGAGCCGCATTTTGTACGGCGCCACATACCTAGCGCTGAAAAAAAAAGTCAACACCTTCATCAAGAATGTACACAAGCAGGAATTGCCAGCCGCATTACAAACCACTGCAGATAACCTTCACGAACTAGGCATTCACAATACACTAGAAAACAGTTTCACTTAATGGCTCAATACGAATGGCTGTCAAACACGACAGCCGGCAGGGGAGCTCCAGACAAGCTAGGTCCACTGCTGAGCGGGTTGAGAAGCAGGATGTGTCGCAAACTCCCAGAGAACAGATAATCGTCAACCCAGTACCAAGAAACTTGCATGCGGTCTTTAATCAAAAAAGATGAACAGAAATGTCTGACGCGAAAAAATTCTGAACAGGCACTTTCTTAGAGCGCAGCTCATGAGAACTTGGTGGGTTCAGCCGCGTCGCCGCCCTCAGTGTAACCGACCCCACGCTGTGAATTGCATTTCGTCTTCTTATCACGACTTCAATTTTTAACTGTGCAAACTTACCTCAGGATCTATGAATCCCATTTCCACCGTTCCCAAAGCATTTTCTGTTCTCAGCAGACCTCCTTTTTTGGTGTCCCCTGGTCTCGTTTCAATTCCCCTCAGGTAGTGTTTGTGTAAAGATTACTTCAGCCTTTAGATGTGAACATTTATGATATCCTTCCTGCGCTTCGCAATGGGCCCGCTATCCACATTTTTTTCGACGACATATTCCCAAAAAATGCAAAACTTTTGCCACCGAGTATTCTAAATGGTCTACTAGAAGATCATCTGAGGACCCTACCTACAGATATAGCAATAGCCACTGATGCATCGCAATGCAATGAAAAAGCAGGTGTGGGAATATTTTGCTCGCATTTAGACTGGTCCTTTTCACTGCGCCTTCCAGATTTCACCCCTATTTTTCAAGCAGAGTTTCTAGCAGTTGTACTTGCTCTACGCAAGCTAGACCCCTCTATTATAGCAGTTTCAGTAATTACTGATTCTTTATCTTTGTGTTCGTCCCTCGCTGCACATGTTGACGGTCCCATTTTAACAACTTTCTCATCCCTACTTCCTCCACATTTGAGCCTTGTTCATTTAGTATGGGTTCCCGGTCACAGCAGTGCGACAGTAAATGAGATAGCTGATAATCTCGCAAAGGCTTCCCTCAGCGGCCCCGTGTTGCCAATCATCCCGGCTACAGCCTATATTACAGCATCTAGATTTCGGCGACGTGCGTTTTTAAGCACGCAAGACACATCACTTTTAACATCGGCGGATTATGAGCACCTTAAATATTATTGGAACAGGAAAATTTGTTGCTCTCTGCAGCTTGAAGTATCACTGACGAGGCTGCGCTGCCGCATCCCCCCTCTAAATTTCTATTTACACAAGTCGGGTTTGGCGCTCTCTCCCCTTTGTGCATTTTGCCGTGAGCCTGAATCTATTGACCATTTTTGGCTGTATTGTCGCCGATTCAACTCTCTGAGAAAAGGTTGCTGGAGGAGCCCTTGCAGCATCTTGGCCTTAGGTTGAGCAGCCCGCTCTTGCTATCATTTGGCGCCATCACATTTGGGTTCAGCCACAGATCTGTTTGTACCGCTGTTCTAAATTTTTTATCAGTATGTACCGCTTTTCTAAATTTCCTGATAGAATCTCACCGACTGCCTTGCTAAGTATTCCGACCTTTTCTTTTATATCAATTATTACATTTTGACTAAATCATTAATATTTAATCCCTCTCTTTATTACTATTCTTAAAATTTTAAAATCAAAACACTGATCCCTTTTCTGTTGATGACGAAAAATTCACCGGTGTTGCGCTCCCACGTGCTTTTCCTTTTTGTTAACTGCGTTCAGGTGAATAGCCACCCGATTCTTGGCCGATCCCCCAGTGTGGGTATGTGCCATCTTTTGATAGGATAACAACAACAACATGTACCCGTTCTCGCGCGCTGTGGATTACGCATCGTCGTCTTCTTCAACTAACTGTACTATGAAACTAATATGTTTGCCAGACGTGCCAACGACCCAGCAAAGCAGAACAGTGAGCTTACGAGACTGAGAGCACTAGGCTACCGCAGCAGCCGGTCCTGCCTCGTGTAAAACTGCAGCAGACTTTCCTGCTGGAGATTGCACGTTATCATCTTCATCAACTAATAGTACTATCGAACTAATAATTGTTTTCCAGGCGTGCCAACGACCCAGCAAAGCAAAACAGTAAGCCTACACACACAGAGAGCACTAGGCTACCACCACAGTCGGTCCTGCCTCGTGCAAAACTGCAGGACACACTCGCGCTGCGGACTGCACGTCGTCGTCTTCCTCAACTAACACTAATTCAGCGCCACCTTGTAGCAACCGTAGCGACACGCGTGAAGAGGAGGAAGAACGTGAAGCGCGAGCCGTAGACTTTAGGTAGGCTAACAACAACAACAACTACGCTCGGGCGCCGCCGCTCCGCTGCTGTCTCCTCTTCGGCAGCCCTCAGTAAATGTGGCCACGGTAGCCTTTCTGGACGACCTCCACATTGTGGTGACCTCGGACAGCCCGAGCGTCCTGACAACCTGAACACTGCAGCTGTACCTTCGAGTTCCTTCCTCGCCATGGACCTACCGCAAGATGAGTGGCGCCCGATCCCGCCCCAGGACCCATCCCGAGTACACCTGTGGCCGTTCCGCCCGCACAGTCCTATTGCATGGTTCGCGCAAGTGTAGGCCAAGCTCTACGTCAACGGCGTGTCGCCTTTTATTTTGCGGTTCCTCCTTGTCAAGTGGAAGCTGCCCGCCTGCGTTTTTGACCAGCTTGACCTTCTGCCGCCGGACGACCACATGTTCGATGGACTGAATTCAGGCAGCTTTTTTCCGTTTTTACGGCGCTCCGCTCCACCATCCTGCGGCCAACACTGCTCCACAGAGTTTGGCAACACTACTGTCGAACTAATATCTTTGCCAGGCATACCAACGTCCAGCAAAGCAAAACAGTGAGCCTGCAGAGACAGAGCACTAGGCTCCGCAGCTGGTCATGCTTCGTGTAAAACTGCAGCGCACTCACACGCTGTGGACTGCAGGTCGTCGTCTTCATCAACTAATGCTGTCACGGGTCGGTCCGACGCGGGTCGAAGGGACACTGGGGAACCAGGACCACAGGAGCAGAGGCCAGAGGCAATGCAAGCGGTCGCGGCGGGCTCACGAGCCTCTTCCTCTTTTCCGTCGATCGGCAACCCGCTGGTTGAGGATGACGTTGAGTAAGCGGATAACACACATGACACTGCTCCCTCCCGAAAGGCGCATCATCCCGATGCGCAGCGAGGCAAAATTGAGGCTGAAAAACAAGTGTAGAGCGCCAAGAGCTAGGCCGCGCGCTCCGAGCGGTCACAGTACGCTTTGAGGCGTGCTACGCGAACAAATTCGGAGGCAGGCGGGCGGGTGGTGGGTCACCGGCGTTACGATCGGCACCACTTCGTAGTTTAACTTGCCTATACGGCGAATCACTTCATACGGGCCAAAGTATCATTTCAAAAGCTTTTCGCGAAGACCACGGCGTAAAATTGGAGTCCACACCCATACTCGGTCCCCAGGATTGAACTGAACAGCACGGTGGGCTTGGTTGTATCGGCGAGCGTCGACTTGCTGCCGAGCTTGGATGCGAAAGCATGCCAACTGTCGGGCTTCTTCCGCGAGTTGGGCGACGAGTTGAGCATCACCGTGAGTGGAGACGTCTGGCTGGTGGTACAGCATAGCATCGAGCATGGTAACGATTTCCCGGCCGTGCATCAGACGGAATGGTGAAAATCTGGTAGTTTCTTGAACTGCGGTGCTGTACGCAAAAGTTACGTACGCTCACACTTCGTCCCAGGTTCGGTGCTCGATGCCGACATACACTGAGAGCATGTCAGCGAAGGTCTTGGTAAGGCGATCGGTGAGCCTCTTTGTTTGCGGGTGGTATGCGGTAGCTGTGCGGTGGGCGGTGTGGTTTAAGCTCAGTATCTGTGACAGAAGTTGGGTCATAAGCGGACCACGATCACTCTTAAGAACCTTTGGGGCGCTATGTCGAAGAACCGCTGACTCGACGAAAATCTTTGCACATCCCAAGACACTGATGAGAGCAGAGCGCGTGATTCGGCATACCGTATGAGGTAGTCCGTCGCAAAAGCGATCCATCGGTTTCCCGATTGCGGCTTAGGAAAAATTGCGAGTAGGTCCATATCGATCTGCCTGAACGGACTGAGCGGTGGCATGATGGGGTGAAGGAGCCCTGCAGGCTACATGGGTGGAGTCTTGCGTCGTTGACACTCGCGGCAGGCTCTGGTGTAATGGCGAACGGGCTTGTCGAGTTGTGGCGCATAGTACTTCGAACGTATTCGCGCGAGCGTTCGACTGAACCCCAAATGTCCCGAGGAGGGGTCATCGCTTTGTCTGGGTACCTGAGCATTCGGGCGTCTATTTTAACGAGGTGGCTGATTTATTGGCAAGGTCAGCTCTCAGCGGTCCTGTAATCTATCCCGTCCCTCACCTTATTCTGTGAGAAAGTTTACGTTTCCAGCGCTTCCAACATATTTCAGCCAACCTGAGTTATCCATTGCTCAATACCGTGGATTTTAGCCACTTAAAGCTCCCATGTTATGTCCGGTGGGGTAAATCAAGGCTTTGTGGGGTGTCAATAACGCTTATGCGATGCAGATTCCCTAACTTAAATTTGTACTGATGCAGATGTGGGTTCGCTGCGACAAACCTTTGTGTATCATGTGGGCAAGTTGAAACAATAGATCATTTTCTCCTCTCTTGCCAACGGTTCGCAGTTCAGAGAAAACAGTATTTGGAGGTCCCTCTTTCGAGGTTAGGACTCCCTCTGTCTCATGCAGTTATTCTTTCGCTCGGTGCGAGAGCAAAGGGATTCCCGTTAAGCAGGGTCTGCGGCTACCTTCTCCACATAAGGGCAACTGATCGATTACCTTGTTAGCTGTATACAAAATTTTGTCGCATGTCCAAAAATGCTCGATTCTATTCCTGGTAATTCATATTTCAATAATTCATTTCACTGTTTTAATTTTTAGATTGATTTAGTTTTCTCACGCCCATTTTTGCCTGCGCAAATACCTCATTGGGATTATCTACTGAACCTTGGCCAATTCCCCTGCGTGGGTATGTGCCATGCTTACTAGGGAGAAGAAGAAGTTGCCTTTTAGAAGCACCAACGATATAGCGTTCTATTGCGTTGTTTTTAAAGCTAAATTCAGTCATATGTAAAGCTTAGGAGAGACATTTTACAAGCTTCAGAGTGTCACATTCGGCCACACAATGATTCGTTGAAAAATAGATAAATTTATTTTGGCTCGCTTTAGCTCTCACAACCACATAGCATAACTTGTTGTTTAGGCAGCTGCTGCAAAATTGTCTAGTCTTGAAGTGCCGCTCTGTTTTATATTGGACACAGACAACGATAATTTCGAGTTTCAGGAAGGTCAAAAAAAACAGCAGAAGGGTGCTTTGGCACACGTGGACGGAATGCTTTCTTTTGCGCACCGTCAGAAACGTTTAGTAAAGAGCTATTCAAAAAGACTTAGCATTGTGAACTGCTAATAGGCCTCACAATAACCATGCCGTATTCTCTCCAATGCCTATAGCAATAAGCGGGATGCAGAAAAGTCGTTGTTCTAAGGAAATATATCAAAGGTTGATCAGCTATTTATAAAAGCGCAAAAGAGGACATTTAGCTAGTGTGGTTTTTAACCAGTTTTTATAAATGAAAGGTCTGTTAAAAACTGAGAACAGCTAAGCCAGTTTTGGTGGAATAATAGTAGAATCTGCAAGTGATCGAGTCTAAGTAGCCGTTCCCGGTCGCTAAGCACTGTGTCGGACCTGGGAATAGTTTCAGCATCATGTAGTGACATTCAAACCATATATCTTTTCCAAGTTGCATGCATATTTCATAGCATAGGTCAACATTTGGGCTGTTTTACTGTTCAAATTTCGGCGGACGCAAAATTCGCAGGTCCTGGGTTCGGACCACGGCGGTGGCATGTTACTGTTTTTCTTCTGCTTTCTTGTCAATTAGCTTTCTTCCATCGCTAAAGCCCTTAGACTATTAATTTGTCGTTGATTAAAGCCACAAATTATAAAAAAAGAAATATTCTCCCATACTCCTTGATTTCTGCGACTGGTCACGTCTTTCATAGCTTATAAAAGCTGGAAGACTTGTTCACGTGATGTGACATTTCAGCGTGAGCTGCTACGGTAAAAAAAAAAGTGTAGTTTGAGGTGTCTCATTATGACATGTATGTGTACCCGGCATTGTATTGTGTATGGAGCCTAAATTGGTTATACAGTTCATTGAGGCCCATTGTGAATTAATTGTTCACTTTGCCTTTTAATAATAGGTAGGGTGACCTTAGTATGTGAGAAGTAATTTGGTTCAAACGACATGTGCGACGTCTAGAATGTTGTAAATTGTGTCACGACCCGCTGGTGAAAAAAAGGAGTGTACCAAGAACATGGTATATGCTGGTATTTTGTGGAAGTTAGATTTGAGGGATCTGATCGAGTTCTGAAATCGTGGCTGATGTTTGGTCCCTCAGCTAAAACCCTATGTATGCGTACAGCCAATATCCAGACTATTTTTCTTTTGTTTATCGACAAGGCCCTTGGTTTTGCGGTGCAGTCTGACTTTACCAGATTCTAGCAACCAGAACATATCTCTTGAAAATAGAGCTACACGCAATTTTTCTCAGAAAATGAGCCTTCTAAACGATATTGGTTTTGCAGTTCGCAAAGCTGAAGACACTGCAAGAGCATCTGTGAATATTTAATTATTTTTCATTATTTATTACTACTGTGAGCGTGCACAGGCTCATGCAGGAGTGGTATACAAAATCCCAATTGCGTAGACAATTTACAATACATACTGGATGAAACAAAAGCAGAATAACGAACATTGAGCATTATACCGCTCTTTGGGGAAATACCTACGAGCACAAGCGCAGGAAACGCACTCCATCAATATGCGTGTTGCAGCCTCTAGTCATAAATGCAGCTGCTCACAATGTTGAGGTTTGCTGGCCAAGGATTGTTTCCACCTGGGCAGCAAATTCATCGGCAGATATCAAGGCTAAAATATCACGTGACAGCTTATTTCATAATTCTGTGAAGGACAGAAAGAAAAAATTCTTGAAAGTGTTACAGCGGGTGACAAATGGACTGATTGTCTTGTCATAGTTTGTTCTGGCTGAGTGCTTTTTTGGTGTTCGTGTTTGTTGATATTAAGGTGGTTACGATAGAGAAGGCAAACCAACTTTAAAGAAGGAATGTGTCACCGGCTCTTCAAAGCTTGAATATCTGCTCTATTGATTAGTTTGCTTATCATTAGAGATTATTATTATTAAAAGAGTGGAGACTAAAGGTTTATACAGAACTGCATACCTAGTCTGGTTTGATAACATAGAATACTGCGGCACATATTTTTTTGTTGTGAGATGTGCCGCAGTTTATTATCAGTTATTCCAGAAGCATTCCTTCGGTCACCTACGAATCTTAAACTCATTTAACGCTCCTTTTTATGACTGATGTTTGAGATGTGTCAAAGATTGTACAACGGCCAACTCTACAACTTTGTACAGATACCTAATTTTTTTCTCTCGGTCTCTTTCTCTCTCTTTTGCCTGCAAAGTACGAAGCTACAAGTATACTCACGTGCGCAAAATACATCACATCTCTTCCAGTGATCTTTGTACTCAGTTGTGTCTTCACCTATGCGCCAGAATCCTCTTTCTGAACACGTACCAACTAGTTCAATGCGTTTTTCTACTGTGCGCCCAGACATCTACATAACAGTTGGCGTCCATTGGGGAGACCTACTTTCCAATTGAAATAATGCTAAGGCCTTCATATTATGAGTTTTCGCCCATGACAAAGAGGCATTCGGCGCAATAAAGGCACCTCGTTATATGCGACGCAGTCGAAAGAATTCATGAGACGAAGAAGTAGATCTATTTCCCTTTTTTTTCTTCCTTTCTAGGTGTCCTGCAATTCCGTGCCGAGAAAGCCCGCCATGCAGCCCTTTTTTCTTTGGGGAAGGGTTTTTCCTGACTGTTGTCCCAAAGCAATGTCTTGTTCAAAAGGACTTGGGAAGAGAAGATGAGGATCCATACTGAAGAATCGAAAGTGTGCATACCGTGAACATATTGCATGCTTTTTTACTGCAGAAATGTAAACTGCAATACCCACACTGAGTAAATATATTAGCATGAAATAGACACTAACAGTACATTAATAAACCGAACCTCATTACTCATGTCTTCATTTATTTCTTCAAGACATACACCACAAGCACAAAGAAGGAACATACGAAAGGAAACCGGTCCGCTCCAAACTCAAAAGGGCCCACTGTCTATTCGGTTAGTCCTCAAGAAAAACAGGGCAGCTTCAATTAGCGCCTGCTCTAGTTTTCTGCCATCTCGCATCCCACAGGTTATAAAAATATCATCCAAGACGAGGGAGGTGGTCAGCCATCCTCCAATAAGTACTCCTCTACAAGAGAATGACGCCAGACTCATGTTTTCTATGAAAAAAAACTACAACAAATGCACGACGCAAGTGGGACCTCCCCCCTCCTCAACAGCGTCCACAATAGCAGCCCGTAAATCCACCCTTGTGTCATCTGCGAAGGCATTTTGCTAATCGATTTTGCTGTTCAAAGTTCTATTTCTCAAGAAACGGAGCCATCGAAGACAGCCTGGCCATCGCCACAGATCCCAATGGATGGGAGAGAGCGAGCATAAATATTATTGGGAAATCAGCGTTCGCGTGCCGAGAAAACTGGGATTGGTGAAGACGGTCGTGGCGTTACAACCGCATCACCTCACAATGGTAAGTAAAACACGCATAATGATAATGATGATGTCACTACAGAATTTCTAGGTGGTGTACAGGGTTGTTACGTCAATTAGCCACCATTAAGTGTAATGCGCCTGAAGAAAGAAAAGCAACTGTGCTGCAAAGAAAATCGGTCCAGCCGAGACTCAAACCGCTGCCCATTAAGTCGTGAGCCGGAACGCTATGTCTCGGCCACTGAACTTTTTTGTGTCTGTGGATGCATGGGCAGCCTTTCAGTAGCAAGCGTAGCTTTTTCACTGGGTCAGTGGAAACATCCTTCGCGCTGTGAGTAGGCGGTTTGGTTCACAATGACCGCAGCGGTGGCATAGTCGTTTGAGCATCCGCCTCGCGTGCAGGAGGTGCGGGGCTCGATCCCCAGTGCCACTGGGTACCCACCGGTGATACAATGGGTACAAGTTTTCCCCTGCTTGTTGCCCGACTTAAACAGGGTGAAAGCTTGGGAAATGGGTCTTTGACCCCACCTTGAGTAGAAGAATCAACCTTGCGCCATGGCGCTCTTTGGCCACAGATGCCCTTGCGCTATAAAAATTCACTATCATCATCGGCTTGGTTCACCTACAAACTGAGGCAGTCATGCGCCTTTCTTTTTCTCAGAACCAGTCGATGGTTTAGACTCCGTTGATTCTGAGCAAAGGTAAAGGCGCATAGCTTCCTCCCTGGGTCAGTGGACACCTCAATCGCGCTTTCGGCACCTAGCGGGGGTGCCTTCCTGGAGAAAACTGTTATTTCGCACAATATTTCGTACTGAGCAATGCAATACTGCCAGCCGTTTCTTCTTGTTGCCTTCAGAGTCCTGTGCATTTAATGCGATACAAGTCAGGCGGTTATTTACAAAACTCCAGCACTCTTAGCTCGCGGTGAACAATCTTTTTCAGTTGTGTTAGATGTCGAAACAACGCTATTTCATCATCGTAGTCTCTGCCCTTCATCACGTCATTGATTTTTAAACGTTTCTTCGCCTTGCATAAATAGGAGCCTATGAAAAATTAAAATAAAAATTTAAAAGAGGAAAACAAACTAATGATAAATAAATAATTAAGCAAAGCCGGAGGAGGAGGAGGAAAGGCAGGGAGGTTAACCACACGAATAGCCGGTTTGAAAGGGGTGAGGGGAGAAAAAGATGAAGGAGAAAAGACAGTTGCATGAAATTAAAGTCACTATGTAAAGTCACGGCGTTCAATAAACTCACGCCAATTGCCCGGGCCACAACTCTTCAAAAAGCGGAACAGTGCCTTAGACGCCTTCACCGCCGATGACCACCGCGGCCAGCAGCCGAGAATCTTCGTTTCCGTCAGTAGGCGCAGGTCGATATGCTCCAGTGCACGGCAGAGAGACTGTGTTTCGGTGTGGTAGGCAGAGTATTAACAAAGAATGTGGGCTATAGTCTCATCACACCCGCAGATAACACATGCAGGGCTGTCAGTCATACCTATTAAAGAGTAGTAGTGCTTGGTGAAAGCTACACCAAGCCACAGGCGACACAACAAAGTTTCTTCGATCAGATCGTGGAAGGCCGGATGGAAGCCGAAGCTTCAAATCTGGGTCTAAGGTTTTTAAACACGAATGCGAGAATTGGCCTGAATTCCACGCAGCAAGCGTGATGTCCCGCGACAGTGGTCTAAGCCTACCCGCTGCGTCGGCTCTCGAGATGGGGGTGGACACGCAATGGCCGTAATGGTGGGCAGTTTGCGCGGCCTCGTCCGCGTGGTGGTTGCCTGCGATGCCGATGCGTCCTGGCAGCCGTTGGTAAGCAATATCATGCCCTTTGTTGCTGGCTGTGTGGTTGAGCTCTCGGATTTCGGCGACAAGTTGTTCATGGGACCCATGACGAAGAGCAGATTGTAACGCTTGGAGGGCTGCCTTTGAATCAGTGAAAACAGACCATTGCTGGAGTGTTTCTTCATTGATGTGTTCAATGGCGACACGAATAGCAGTAAGTTCTGCGTCAGTCGAAGTCCGGTGTGATGTTTTCACTTTCTTAACTATGGTCCTTACGGGGATGACTACGGAGCCCGAGCAACTGGAAGGGGTCACTGAGTCATCGGTGTATACGTGCAGTCGGTGTCCGTGTTTCTCATGCAAATATTCTAGAGTTGTCTGTTTTAGTGCAGCCGTCGATAAATCAGCCTTCTTTTTGATGCCCGGTATGGAAAGAAGCACACGAGGTTGGTGCAGACTTCATAATGGAGAAGACGGTCTGGAGGCTGGTGTAAATTGGGTTGGTAGGAAGTCGCAATGGGCATCAATAATTTTCGCAAACGATGTACTTGGCCGGTTAGCTGGAAGACTGGCAAGATGGTGCGTGGGAATCCGAGAGAGGTGACGAATATGCGCTCTCAAGGCTTCGTTTGTGACATAGGCAGTCACTGGATTCTCCTGAGCGATGAGTACTGTTGCGGCTGTAGAGGCGCATTTTGGCAGTCCTAGGCACGTCCGAAGAGCTTGAGACTGAACATTTTGTAGGCACCGTATGTTCGTTTTCCTCAAGTTTCCTAGTGCAGGGATACTGTACCGAATGAATCCTATGAATAATGCGGTGTACAGCTGGAGCATCGAGTGCACTGATGCTCCCCACGACTTCCCTCCGAGAAAGGATAGAACGTGAACGATCGATGTCAGTCGCCTTTTCATGTACGAGACATGTGGGCTCCATGTTAGATTACGATCGATGATTTCTCCTAGGAAACTATGGCTTCTTGCATAGGGTATTGTTGGCCCAGTTATGCCTACGGGGTAATGGGACATGTCCTTGCGCGTAAAGGCAACAACGGAACATTTTTCAGTAGAAATCTCCAGGCCTTGCAGGCGGAGGTAGGCCTCAAGAATGCTTGCCGCCTTTTGAAGCCTTGCTCGAACTTGTGGTCGCGTAACTCCTGATGCCCAGATACAAATATCGTCTGCATAGACTGAGACTCTCACCGACTGTGGTAGTACATCGACAACACCGACAAGCGCAAGACTGAAAAGCATTGGGCTGAGTACTCCACCCTGTGGGACCCCATGGGAAGTGTAATGTGAAGATGTTGGTCCGTCCTCAGTCTGCATAAATAGTGATCGGCTGGACAGATAACTGCGTATCCAGCAGAACATGCGACCACCAAGTTCTGCAGCTTCCAGAGAGCCCAAAATAGCTTGATGAGTGACGTTATCATACGTCACGTTATCATACGCCCCTTTAACATCCAGAAACAACGCCGCAGTCAAGCGCTTCAGATGCTTCTGATCTTGAACTGATGAAACCAGGTCAATCACGCTATCAGTAGAAGAACGTCCCCGCCGAAACCCGGACATTACATCTGGGTATATTTGATAGCGCTCCAGATACCACTCAATTCGTGTAAGCACCATCCTTTCCATGAGTTTGCCCACGCAACTAGCCAATGCGATTGGGCGGTACGATGCTAGGTCAAGCGGCGATTTTCCAGGTTTTAGGACTGGAACCAGACGACTTGATTTCCACACGTCCGAAACTGTACCCGCACACCATGATGAGTTGAAGTGGTCTAAAAGAGCACGTCGAGACTCCTGACCAAGGTTTCTAAGTTCAGAGTACGTTACTACATCGGGCCCCGGCGATGAAGACCGTCTGCAACCGGCCATGGCGGCGTCTAGTTCGTCTATGGAAAAAAGAAGGTTCATTCGTGAATCCCTAGATCTAGGCACTTCGCAGCAATTCAGATCTGTGGATTGCTTCCTGGGGCCTGCTATTCTTGCGCAAAAATCTTCACCAACCTACGCTTCGCTACGTCCTTGGTGAAGTGCGAGAGACTTGAATGGTTGAAGCTGCTGAGGAGATGTGCGCAAACTACGCCCCACACTCTAGATGCGTGAGAGAGGCTTTCGAGGATCCAGTGATTCACAGAATTCTTTCCAACGGTAAGCCTGCAAGATTTGAATTCTCCGCTGAATTTTCTTTTGTGTGCGCCTTGCATCCCTTAAGTCGTGCAGCGACTTTGTGCGCCTGTTTCTTCTCTCTGCTCTTCGTCGAAGTGATCGGAGGCGCTGCGGCTCCCATCGAAGTCTGTGAACTTTGGCATTGGAGTGAAGAAGCATCTCGCATGTTTCATAGATTCCTTGATGCGCTCTTCAATGCATGATGTAATGTCTCCTATGCAGGGTTCTTCCATAAAGGTTTTAAAAATAGACCAGTCTATTCGTTGCAAACGTTTGGCAGATCTGCATCCAGCGAGACCAGGAACAATATTATATGTGGAGATGTGGTCACTTCCATTCGTTTCCACGTCGACAAACCCCCGGACGCGTCTCGCAAGGCGCTGAGACACACACGCCAAGTTCAGACAACTGTTGTAAGACAGCCCGCGAATGCACGTTGGAGAACCGTCGTTAAGGCATTGTAGGTCGTGGTCAGATGCGAAACAGACAAGACTTCTTCCCTTCGAATTCATCCGGATGCCTCCCCACATGACGTGATGCGCATTAAAGTCACCAATGACGATCCAAGGTCCAGGTATTGTAGCCAACAAGTCCCTCAGTCTGTCGGCGCCAAACCCTGTCGCTGGAGATAAGTATGCGCCCACAAGCGTAAACGTCAGGGTGCGCCTTTTCACCGTTACACAGACGTACTGGTTATTGTCGTGAGGGGGAACCGTATGGTGCACGTAAGTAAGCTCCCTTCGAATGTAGATGATGGCCTTGCTATTTCTCCTGTGCGTGGAGGATGCAAACGCTTCATAGCCAGATATTCGGATGGGAGTTTGTAAATTGGGCTCACAAATCACAAGGAGTGGAAATATATGTCTATAGACGTATTCTCGAATGTCCAAAATGCGGGAATTGAGTCCACAGGAATTCTACTGGAAAATTGACGCTCCTCTGACTTGGCTTGCAAATGATAACGCTGGGAGAGCCATTGTGTCTGCTACTGGAAACCTGAAAGAACTGGATTTAGCGCGTCCAGTACCTGCAATGCATTCCGTGCTGCTGGCGAGTGAAAGCTAGACAGCATCACACGCATGGCGTTCATAAGAGACCTCAAGATGGCGAACACCTGCACTTCCTCACCTAGGTCTGGATCTCTGCCTTGGGCTCGTTCAGCTGTAGGCGTGGGACAGTGGGGGCGTGGTGCCTGCTCGGACACCAAGGTCGAGCGTGGCTTCGGCAATGGTGGCCATTTCACCTCTGAAGCACTCGTTCCGGCTTCACCAGTCACCGGGCTTACATACTCGGTGGAGGTAGAGGACAAGTGGTAGGAGCGATGGGGGCTTCCCTGCCGCTGTCGGCCTTTCGTCTAGTAGATCGTCGACGACGCGAACGACGCCGACACGCCGTAGCTGCGGCCTCTCTGTGCGTTGAATGGTCTCGCACCATGTGATTCAACACCGCCCGTTCTTTCTTCAGGCGAGGACAGGCTTGCGAAGAAGCGTCATGGGGGCCACGGCAGTTGGCGCACTTCAAGACAGTATCGCGGCAGCTGTCACCGCTATGTTCTTCAGAGCAGCGCGGGAACGCTATGGTGTTATTACAAACACCACTTAGATGCCCAATTTTCATGCACTTCCGACACTGAAGCGGCTTCGGGGCGAATGGGCGAACTGCATGTCGAAAGTGGCCAACCTTCACGTGCGATGGAATACAATCGTCCTTAAAAGCGAGCTTGACGCACCTTGACTTGCCGAGGCGCTGAACCTTGGTTATTTTGATGCTGTTCGTAGCTGGTTTAATGAGTATCGGCAGGTCGGAGTCAAGGATGTTCGCATCGATGTCGTAAATGGTAAGGAGGAAGTTGCCGAATGCGACTAGAGAAATTAAATTGATTGCGTACAAGACGTTCGTGCGGCCAATCATAGAGTACGCAAGTGCAGTGTGGAGTCCTCATCAAAAGGGTTTAAAACGGCAACTGGAAAGATTGCAAAGGATGTCAGCACGTTTTATATGCTCTAAATACCGCCGCACTGATTCAGTCACAGCAATGCTAAAAGAGTGTCAGTTAGAATCACTAGAAGTAAGAAGAACAAAGCAGAAATTGAAACTTTTTTTTCTGATAATGAATGATAAAGTCAAAGTTAATAAACATCACTATGTTACACCTCCCCTGAAGCGTTGCCCTCGGAAAAATCACAGTAAGGTATTACAACCTTCTATTACAAGTACTGATGTCTATCGCTACTCCTTTTTTCCCGATGCTGTAGAAATTTGGAATCAACTACCAAGTGACGTTGTGGACCAAACAGATGTAGAAAAATTTGTGATAGGTGTGAACGCGTTCCTGGAAGATTGCTGTGCAAATCTGTAATTCTGTGCATTTGAGTGTTTCTTTTTTTTTTTAGCGAAGAGAATTGCACTTGTGTCTATATATGTTTCCCTCCCTGTAATGACCCTCATGCTGAGGGTTAACAGTATGAATAAATAAATAAATAAAAAAAATGACGCCAGCGGTTGTGCCATTGTCTTGAAGAACAAGAGAGCGGACGAGGACGTCTCCGATCTTCTTGATGGTGGCTAGACTTTCCAAGGCGCTCCGCTCCGTTACATTGATGGCAAGGAGGTTCCTTAGGATGTTGATCCTGACGTCCTTGATCACCCCCTTGACTCGAGCATCGAGGAACACCGACGTAGCCTGTCTGTTCAGCGGGTTGACGTTGTCGGTGGGCAATTCAGGCGTAAACAGAACTGTATGCGCCGATGCACCACGCGTCGTGATGACGGTAGATGTGCTTGATGAGGATGAGTCCTCACTCTTACGAAGTCTTCTCTTGGCTTTCTTGCTCATCACTGGGACTAACCCGTCGTCCGCCGAAGAGTCCTCGCTTGTGGCTGAGTGCAGCACGGTGGCCTGGCTGCTTGCCTCGCTCGATTGGTAGAAGCGCTTCCTCTGGGCGGCTGCCGCCGACCCACCGGGTTCCAGAGGAGGCCTGACGTCCTCCATTTCCGTCGCCGTCACGAAGAGGGAGCGGTTCCTCCCTGTTTGTGGGAAAAAACGATAAATCTTCCGAGGCAAAGAGATAGCGTTCTGGTCTCTAAATAAGCAAAGAAGCAGAAGAAGCCTACAAAATCGGTAATAGTTCACCGCCAAAGAAGTTGCATCTGCTCACACTTCGACCCGCCTCGGTGGCTCAGCGGTTAAGGCGCTCGTCTACTGAGCCGGACTACCCGGGTTCAAAACCCGACAATAGCAGCCGCGTCTCGGTTGAGGCGAAATGCAAAAGGCGCTCGTGTGCTGTGCGATGTCAGTGTACGTTAAATATCCCCAGGCAGTCGAAATTATGTCGGCGAGTTCTACTGCGTCGCCTCCTTCGTCCTTTCTTCTTTCACTCTCTCCTTTATCCCTTCCATAAGGGCGCGGTTCGGGTGTCCACCGAGATATGTAAGACAGTTAATACGTTATTACCTTTCTTCAAAACCAGTGGCAAACTTCGACCTGCCAGAAGAAAGAACAGGAACCTGCAATGAGAACCTTGAGGAAGATCATTCAAGCGGATGGGATACGCCAAATCACACTACACAACCAGAAATATTCCTGAGCAGAAGAATGTCACTACTAAGCAATATCGAATCGAAAAACGGAAATGAAAGAGCATAGCACTAGAAGACTCATAGAAGCCTTCGTGTTAAGCAGAACCATCTACACGACATCCTACTTACCACTCAAAACCAAAGAAGTAGAGAACACAAAAACGTTAACCAATAAAGCCTATAAACTCTCATTAAGCCTAACACCGCAATAGAACAGGAAACCTTCTGAAGCTAGGAATTGACAACAGCATTAAAGAGCTAACAGACGCGATTTTGACCTCCCAGTAACAAAGAAAGATTTGTATTACAAAAGTCGACGTATGCTAGGACACATCAGCTCTATCGAAACTTTCCAAATCACGTGCAGAAACAGCTAAAACTCACACCTGTACCTAAGAATATGCATTTGGAGCGCGAAGAGGGCAGGAGGAGGGCTAGAGCTATAGCGACCCATGAATACTTCTCCATACGCACCGCAGTAAGCTTTGATGCTACAGAATACTCCTACCAAAATACTTTCTCCATACCGCTAGACGATCACACAGGAATCTGGTCCACAGCTCCTCAGTTAGAAATAGGATCCGCCCACAAGAAGCAGGAGCTGCCATACCTAGGGCTAGTGCTGCAAGAAATGCCAAAATCATAATGAGGAGGGGCAGGAGGAAGAGGAATGGCAGGAAGGTTAACCATTGTGTAAGGTAACAACAACTACAACATTAAACTGAAGAATAACCGGTTAGCTACCCTGCACGGAGAAAGGGATAAGGGGATAAAAAGATGAAGATGAAAAGAGAGTAGCAGGACAATGAATTCAGTATGCAAAGTCAGCAAGCGTTAGCTAAAGTCACAGCATATACTGCATTCCAGAAGTTCTAACGAATCGAAGCAGTGCCTTGGAGGCCTTCACCGCCGACGGCCACCGCGGCCAGTGGCCGAGAATCTTAATTTCTGTCAGTGGGCGTGGATCTAGATGCCGCAGCGCACGGCAGAGAGACTGCCTTTCGACGCTGTAGGCAGGGCAGTCACAAAAAATGTGGGCTATTGACTCGTCACACCCGCAGATGGAACATGCAGGGCTGTCAGCCATACCTCTTAACAAGGAGTAGTGCTTGGTGAAAGCTACTCCAAGCCACAGGCGACACAGCAAAGTTGCTTCACGTCGTGGTAGACCGGATGGAAGCCGGAGCTTCAGGTCTGGGTCCAGAGCTTTTAAACGGGAATTGAAAAATTGGCCCGAATTATACGCGGCAAGCCTGATGTCCCGCGCCAGTGGTCGAAGCCTACCCGCCGCGTCTGATCTCTAACTGCGGATCGACGCACAGTAGCCGTCATGGTGAGCAGTTAGCGCGGCCTCGTCAGCGTGGTGATTGCATGCTATGCCGCTGTGTCCTGGTAGCCATTGGTGCATAATGTCCTGCCCTTTATTGATGGCAGAATTATTGGAGTTTATTGGTGGCAGAGGCGGGTTATAGTTGTCGGATTTCCGCAACAAGTTGTTCATAGCCTCCACGGCGAAGAGCAGCTTGTAAGCCATAGAGGGCAGCTTTGGAATCGGTGAAAATAGACCACTGCTGAAGGCGCTGCTGACTGGTATGTTAAATGGCGGCACGAAGAGCGGTGAGTTCTGCACCCCTCGAAGAAGTCTGGTGAGCTATCCTAACTGCGATTTCTGTAGTCCTTGCGGGGGCGATCACGGAGTCCGAATAACTGATAGGGTTCAGTGAGCCGTAGGTGTATACGAGCACCTGGTTTGCATGGGGCTCATGAAAATATTCAATGGTGATTTTTTTTAGTTCTATCGGCTATAAATCGATCTTCTCCCCGATGCCACGTATTGAAAGAAGCACACACAGATTGTGTAGGGGCCAAAGTGGCGAGGACTGTCTAGAGGCGGGTGTAAATTGTGACGGCAAAATGGCGCGATGTGCATCGATGGTGTTTGTGAACGATGTGCGCGTCCTGGTAATAGGAAGACTGGCAAGATGATGAGAGGTAACCCGGGATATGTGTAGAAAATGCACGCTCATTGCGTCAACTGGTAGGTAAATACCAATTGGATGCTCCTGGGCAATGAGTACAGATGCGGCCGTAGAGGCACATTTCGGCAATCCTAGGCAGGCCCCGAGAGCTTGAGCTTGAACGCTTTGTAAACTTCAGCCGCCGCGGTGGCTCAGTGGTTATGGCGCTCGGCTACTGACCCGAAAGACGCGGGTTCGATCCCGGCCGCGGCGGTCGAATTTCTATGGAAGCGAAATTCTAGAGGCCCGTGTGCTGTACGATGTCAGTGCACGTTAAAGAACGCTAGGTGGTCAAATTTTCCGGAGCCCTCCACTACGGCGTCTCTCATAGCCTGAGTCGCTTTGGGACGTTGAACCCCCATAAACCATAAGCTTTGTAGACTTCACATGTTGGTTGTTCGAACGTTTTCATTTGCAGAGAGGCTGTACCGATGGAATCCTATGAATTATGCATTGTACAGCTGCATCGTCGACCGCACTGATGCTCCCCATCAGTGTCTTTTTCATGTATGAAATATGGGGGTCCATGATAGATTTAGGTCGATGGTTACTCCCAGAAACCGATGGCTCTTTTCCTAGAGGATTGGTTTATGATTTGTACATACGGTATAAAGACTCATGTTCTTGCGTGTAAACGCAACAAGCGAACACTGTTCGGTTGAAATCTGAAGGCCTTCAATAAGTGACTCTAAAACAACAGTATGGAGCTTTGTAGAAAGCTCTGTATATATTAAAACATTGAAATTTCTGTCCAACTTAAAGCGTTAAAATTTGAACAATACCCTTAGTACGGGTTCCAGCACACTCCAGCAGTGAGGAAACCGAAAAAAACCAACCGATATGCCCGAGAATTCCTCGGCCGGGTGGTGGGCGACTCTGATCTACTGTAAGCGACAGAGAGATTCTCCTGTCAGCATGAACTTACTTTCTACTATAGAAACAGTAGACTGAAATCCCCACCCCTCGGTCAGCAAAAGGCGTGTAGTAGTAGCAGTTTCACGTTCCTTCTCTAATTCCTTTTTAATCCCCTCAATCCCTTTGGCAGTGCAGGGTAGCGAACCGGAAGCCTTTTCTATTAACATCCCTGCCTTTCCCCTCTATCTATCTATCAATCTAGTAGTCTGAAGGCAATTGCAAACAGGAACTTTTATTATTCCGAACATATATATCAAATTCGCCAAACAGGAACTTTTATTATTCCGAACATATATATCAAATTCGCCGCGGACAAATTCAGACCGGACTGCGTTAAGCGCGGGGCACCTGAAGGCGCTCTTAATCACATGCATTTCGAGTGCTCCGCGATTAGGCCCGAGGAGCATTTGCGACTCTCCAACCTGGTCCAGTGGGAGACTGCTTTGTCCAGCTTAGGCCCAGACGTGCAGGGCCGAAGAGGTCGCTGCAAGGCTGTGCTATGTAGTCACCTGACGTTCAGTCTGAACGAGCCCATAATGAACTTTTAACCAAACGATCCCGAGATTTCCTTCCTCACACTTTCAAATGAGTAAAGATGTACTACTACTACTACATCGAGTGTTGGGTGCTTAACCATGAGCTGCAGTGCGTTAATTTTATTCCCCAGGTTACTAAGCTGTTCTCTATTAACTTTAATTTCCAAACCTTAATAGTCCGACCGTTTTCGTTCCCACTCTAAGCACATGGTGTGCGGGCCGGGCAACATTTTTTCTTTCTTTTTCTCCGCCCACACTAATATATGTAAGCACACTGGGAAGAGCAGGGGGCAGATTGTGTCCCCTTACCTGACATCCATCCTGCTTGGCATTTTATCACTTTGCAACGAACATGACCTGTTGATGCCAGCTAGGAATATTTTTCTCCACGTGCTCAATCTCCACTTCTTGGCTTTCAACACGACAGCCATCCTGAAATTGCGAGAACAAAGCAGAGGCTTTGGAGCAGACAAACTGGCGCAGAGGCCTACGACCTTTGTCTGCACCGCACGAGTTCGCTGGTTTGGTTTGTTTTTTATTATTACAAAACTGCAATGGCTTCAACCCAATACGCAGCGGAAATTCTTCGATCATGGTGAAATGCAGAGACCGCCATTTGCTGGGATTACAGTTTATCTTAACCAAGTCCAAATTGTTTAAACATCTTTTTATTCAGGGCTCTTCACAACAGCTGCGTCAGAGATCACTGCGTTGCATGCGCACGCGAACCTCATGCTAAAGCATACGCCAAGAGAGCAGTTCTGATAGCTTCGCGCAAAGTTTTCACAGATCGCTAATTGTAACGTGCTCTTAACATACAAGTTGTTTAACCAGAATTTCTTTCATGAGCATCGAGCTTCAGGGCCTTATTCTGTGTTCCCTTATCTCTCTCTTTTTTACCTTTCGCAAAGAAATGTGCGTTATTACTTTAAACATCACCGCAAGTGTTTGCACTCTGCTGAGTAACACGCTAAACTCAGCGAAAGCTACCGCTTCGCTGCAGCCTCATTTTGCTAATGGCTAAGACCTGCAGTATAGGCTGTAAACTGCCATAAATAATGCAACGGGCGCACGGTTCTGTGCGTGATCGCCACACGTGATAACCAGTGACGTCATCACGGTTACATGGCCATCGACATCCGACCTCGTGACCGCCGACTGTCTACGCTGGAGCTCAGCTCAGAAAAAGCTCCCATAACCCAGCCCACTAAAACGTGCGCGCGGGAAAAATAAAATAGCTTGGCCAAGCTCACTCGTTTTTGTGCGTTTAAAAAATAAAACTTTTAAGCTACTTCGAGAACACACCCAAAAAAGGACCTCTTATAGTGAAGAAGGACGTTCTGGCGGGCTAGTTGGTTCATGATGAACAGAAAGGGTATAAACTGCGCGAACAAAACGGGACGAGAGGCACACAAATCGACAGTTGGAAGTCTGCACTTTGTCTGTCGATTTGTGTGCCTCTCGTCCCGTTTTGTTCGCGCAGTTTATACCTCTTATAGCTTCATCAAGAAGAGCATACTTGAAGATTTCTCGAATCGCGTTCAGGGACCTCTGCACTCTGCGAGAATTGTGGCACATACTTGTTTTTGACTACAAGAATCAAACAGTCTTCTGTGTTATACAGAAGCTTAGGTTTCCTGCAAACTAGTGCACCCGTGACCTTTGCTGGGTTGGCAGTTTGATCAATAAAAGACCAATCACGTATTTTCGAAGGTTTATTCTCCTAACCCCGGGTTTAGTTTTGCCGTAAAGTAAGCCATGATGTTGGAGCTAGTCGGTCCTTAAGTCCATAGGTGTTCTCCTGTCGTCCTGTCTTCGCGTAGTTTTATGATTAACAGTTTTGTTATGTTTTGATTCTGGACAACAGATGAAACGATATTAAACAGCAATAATTAAACAAAGAAATTATAATTTCCGGTAACTTTCTTATAGCTCATAAAGGGATAGGGGCTCTTGCTCTAATGCTGCCACTGTAGTTACACATTATGAGGTGTGTAATAGCGAGTGATTCGTACGAAAATTTATCTATGAACAAAATATGACTTAACTAATGATACATGCATTATTCTTATGTGATTTATATTAGGAAACTATATGTTTCACGTTAGCATATAAAGAAGCCTGCTGCATGGCACTTTCACAGTTTCACTCTTCCGGTTGCACTCCCAAAACAGGTTTTCTCGCTCATAGATTCATAACACAGCCAGTGCCAGTTATGAATACTGTTTCAAAGTAACATCAAACGAAAGATATTTCAGGGCTGATGGAAGCAGTTCAGGAAAGCAGCACACAACATGCACCCTTTATCGCGCCGGCGAGCCGCTATGCCGACAGCTCTCAGCAGGCGCTCTGCTGTAAATCCACTATAGTAAGATGCTCGTCAAGAAGGCAGTGGCGAATGCCCCTCAAACGAAGCCCTCCAGCCAACGGCATCGACCAGTTGTCATGACGTCGTGGTGGTCACATCTTACGGACGCACTTGCCAACAATATACCTGCGACTTCAAGCTGTACTCGCGGACAACTTGTAATGGCAATGATACAGAGGCTATGCAGGAAAGGAAAGGTGATCGTTCCTTGTCCCCGTGCCGTGGAGAATGTGCTCCTCAAAAATCAGCTACCCTGCACACTCTCTCCAACCACCCCTTTCACACCTCTGCACCCCTTTCCCGAACAACAAAAAACGGACCCCTCACGGTACCGGGACAAATATCCTTATCTCCCTCTCCCTCCTTCCTAGCCGCTGTTGCATTGGCAAAAAAATAATTGGTGGTGGTTTAGCTCTGGTTAACCTGGAGTGACACGATAGCTACATCTGGCCGAGTGCCAGCTGCCGGCCGCAGCAGCTTCTCCGCAACACGTGACCAACCACGTGACAGCGTGCCAGTGCAGCCATGGCGTACCGGCACAGCCACAGGGTGGCGGCGACGCCACGCTGAAAGCTCGAAATGTTACCGTAATGTAGCTATAGTCACAAAACTTGTTCCCTAATTATGGTGTCGGAGTTCCTCAGGCGAAAGCATGGGGGCTACATGCCGGCGAGTGAAAAAAGGATGCCACTGCGCCTAGCGTCATCTCAAAACCAGGTACCTCACGGTCAGGTATCGCAGCCCTACCAGCACGCAAAAAAAAGGCAGTCGGTGGTGTGGCCTATTTACTTTTTCTACCGATGGCGCATATACATTTGCTCTTCAGTGCGCTACCCGCAAGAAATGGTGCATTCAAAACATTCGGCAGAGTTCCCAAGGACTGCATACTGATGACCAGGTTAGAAAAGGGCACTTTGCAGATTTTTATGGTTTATTAAATCGACACCTAGAAATCAACGAAGCACGCCATGAATGGCGTGTGAGCAGCACGGCTCCCGTGCAGTCGGCAACCTAATACAAAAGTCATTACAACTTCAATGTTGTAATGTTGCAATGCAATGATGAAACCGCTTTCCTCGCATTCTGTATATTTTTGCGATAGAGCCAAGGCGTCTGCACCATAACCCATGCTGTGTATTAAAAGCATCAATATATCGAACAATACAGAAATGTTTGTGCGGCGAACGCGCTCCCGGGAAGGCAGCGACACGATGGGGTTCAGTCCTGGTTGTAGTACATCCTTACATCGGAATCTTTAAGTGGATATGTTGGAAAGCGCGGACGCGTCACAACTATACCGGGAGCAGTAGTCGCAAATATCATACTTTGAGAAGGCTCGAAGATGGTAGTAAGTAAATGTTTTTTGCACTGGCGCCAACTGCACCGTTCTCTCTCTTCTATTTCTGAACTTGCAACCAAGGCCCGCTTCCATGTAGCAAAATTAGGCAGTCTGAATGGCAGCCTAGACTGTCCGTAAAACTATCTTTGACACTGGGAAAGAGACCACGGCATATAAATCCGCTTGCATGAACCATGCTTATAGGACTGCAGCGCAGTTTTATCTTAGACATGGGACCCCTAGCACCAAGGCAGCAATTGTTGGCGGGTGATTGCACAATACCGGCGAAGTATTGTCAGCACTGTTGAAAGAGCCGAAATTGTCACGCCTTGTCTTCATAGTCGTACTTAATAGCTTCTGGATCGGGCGCTCGGGATACACAATAACCAATACGGGATGTAATTGAAAAATTCTGAAGAACCCAACATTGAATGAGTGATTTTATAATTAAAAACAGCGCTACCGGACACAGGACAAAGAAGAAAAGACACACTGAGCAGTGTGTGTATTTCATGGCTTTTCTCATCCGCCGCAAAGACCGGACAGAGCAGGAAAGGTCCCCCTCCTACACCTCGGCCGCTTTCCTCCTCGCCTGTGAAAGTGGTTTATACACAGAAAAGTCAAGAGATGGTATTTCATAAAAGACGGAATTCACAAGGCATAAACATCGGCATAAACGTCGGTCGGTCGGTCGGTCGGTCATTAGTCCTGACATAATAACTGAAACGAAACCTGTTAACGGTCACTAATGAGGAGGTAGATGAGGTCGGTATCGATGCACCGCGTTGCTAAAGAGGGACAACCACCTTGCACCGGTAACGTGGACATGGAAAGAAGTGGTGTCTGGTTTGTGCGACGTCACCACTAGACTGGCGCGTTTGGCTTACAGCCCTCGTTGAGGTGACACAGGTCAGTAAACAACAGGTCGCTGCATTGGTGTCACGATGATGTCTACTCGGGGCCATCGCTCCACTGAAGGGAGTCCTAACTGGAAAACGGGGCCAAAGTGGAAGTCGGTGGTGCGCACGCACGCTCGCAAGGTGCGGAAGATGAAAAATATTCCTTGCTGCCTGCACCTCTGAAGTTCAGAGCACTCTTCCCTGCTGCTGGCATGACAGCTGTTTTTTTCTGTAGACCTTGCATCATCTTCCTCAAGTATTAGTTTCCATGATTATTTATCGTTGATTTCTGTGAAGTGCAGTACTTGGCGCATAGTTAATAAGGTGAGAAAATCATTGTATCTGAGTTTTACATTGAAAAATAGCTCACAAAACTTTCCATACTGCATTAGCACAACAACCGGTAACTGTTTTTGAGCGCCAATACATTCGTGTTTATCTTCCTCCTCACTTATTCTCTCGTCGCCATACAGGTTATAATATTACAAACGAGGCTTCCCGTGTCCAAAGCTTTTTTTGGTTAAAAGTTCATAATTTGCTGCTTACTGCATAGGAACTCTTGCTTGAAATTTACACAAGACATTAAGATGAATACCTTCGCTTTGTGTGGTGCCGCAAATAAATGTGTAGACTTTGCTGGAAAGGATACAGAATTTGGCTCCACGGTCCGCGCATACTAAGTGATCCAGGAAATCTGTTTCCAGCGCAAAGAAAACGCCTTCTTGGCACGACATTTTTTCTTAACACCATATTTCGTATTAAAACAGGCATCATTTTAGATAAATGTCTGCGCAATTCTCAATTTCTCAAGATATCTTTATGCCGCTTTTAAAATAGAACAATAAGGTGGAAACTATCTTTTTAAGAATATTATATCCATCCAAGAATCTTATACATCCAAGAATATTATACCATTATATCCAATGGTGTATTTTCCTTGTCTTTGTGAAATATGTTATTCCCTTAAGGCCTCGTTTCGTTTTCAACGCTTTAAGCATTGTTTTTTGTTCTCATCCACAAAAAACATAAAAGCTTACTGCAGAAAGTATTTTAACAACCTTTGCATGTAATGAGAACACTTTTGGAAGCTTTAACAACCACACCATGGATAATTTGCATAGGTCATTTCGGATCCTACAGCGGGAGACGTTAATTTCGATACGAAAATAAAGAAAATCATTTTTGCCACCTGTGTCCCACTTGCCCTAGGGGTGCTTTATAAGACAAGCGGGTCATGGGTGGGAGTAAACCCCTGTCTTATTAATGAAATTTTCAATAAAAACTCCGCACTGGTTTCATCGGCCGACGAAGTTTAAGATGTGCACTCCAATAATGGGGCCGCCGCACCCTCCTCCTACCACCTTTCACGAATGTCCATCACTTTTTCCCTAAACGCACTCTCATAATCTTATTTAGTGGCCGGACCATTCGGGCCTTGTCCTTCCCAGAATTCGGTGTGTCACCTGAGTAAGTAAAAGGCCTATGATGTGTACTTCTGGCGCTCAATTTGCACCCCGCGGAGCCTTCTGTTGATAACTGGCTCTGCGACGTTCGCCGTGCTGCTGCCTCCGGAATACGGGCGCCAGGAACAGCAGGCCACCTCCCCATCCCTTACATACCCCATTCGCTCCACTTCAGCATCTATAGATAAAAAACGTGCAATAAATGTGGTTGAATCAATCAATATTATCGAGTGACCACTGCTAAGCGGCGCCATTTCCGCAGTAAATAGTCACGCTTTATTGCGCAATTTCAGTTCAGTGTTTTACTAGAAGCCAGCGGCAGGCATATGAACTATGAGAATATACATTGCATATACATGTTTCGCAAAGCTAATGAATGTAATTAGCAAATTTATACCCAGTAGGCGAGTTTCGATGTGGTAACAAACAAATCTTACCAAATGCGAAGCACTAGAACTGCAAGTTTTTTTTTTTGTCAGAAAGTAGTCTAACGCGTCTGTGTCACAACAAAAGCTGCGATGACCACAGACAAGAACGACCCCATTCGCATGAAGTGAAGAGCTCTGGTAAAAACTTAAAAAACAAATCACCACACTTACAAAAAGGATAGCAAGAATTTGTCACTCATGCTACTACCTTTTCAGTAAGTCGATGTGGTAAAGTGTATATTATAGTTATAGTAATAAGAACCTACTTCATCAGGAAAACTTAATAGGAAGCATTAGGTTTCGCTTCATATCTTATACTAGTTTGCCTGCGTAAAATTGTTCACCGTATACCCCAACCAAGTCTGCATTTCTGCTCCTCCTCCACCTTGCACGCTTGCAGTAGACAAGATATAAAATGCATACAAGGCATGCAGGTAATTGGATGGCGGCTATTTCTGCATCGTAGTTTTTTAAAAAGTCGTGCTACTTGTTAAGAACTCGGTATTTGCCTGCTGCATAAAATAAGTATGTAGCATACTACTACACTTCCTGTTGTGTGTAGATGCTGTGTGTTATATATGGGATATTCAAAGTATAAAAAGCTATAATTTCAATGTGACTAGACCCCGACAGACAACACTAAGAGCTACCTGCTGTTCATTCTGAGTACGCATGCTCAGATCGAGACTTGGTGCCAATTAAGCGTACAAAGCATATAACGCAATGACATCAAGACATGAGCTCTCAAATAGGCACGAAACAAGAAAACTACAAACAAGGAAGTGTCACCCAAATTTGACGCGCTCACTGCCAGTACAACCTGCAGTCACTCTCTCCCAAACAGAGCGAACCTGCTGATATCCTCGCTTTATCAGCTGTTTCCTCTGCATAAAATGCCTAAGAATTTAATTGCTTCGTTCAGCAGGGTACTGCTAAACGTTATACTGCCTGTGCACTCCCTCTACTTACCAAAAGTAGTTGGATAACGGTTCTATTTTCTTCGCTTGCATAATGCAACAGGGTATTATGATCACATGTGACCAGAATACCCCGGAAAGCACTTCTGGAAATACTTCTGTCGCTGACTCCACTGCATGCCAAGAGGGATCTCCTCCTTAACGACTGGAAGAAACGGATATAACTTGACAAAAGCTCTCAGAGCCTACCATTCAGTGAATGCTGGCATTTACGTACGTAAATATGCGAAGATATTTTCTCCGAATGTCAGCAGCTTACGCGCAACTGTTGCAGCTGCAATGCTTAAAGAACGGATTCCACGACATTTGGGAGTACCATTCAGATTTTTACACATATGTTTCAAAACATCGCCCTGCCTAAGAAAAGCGCTTGGCAGAAACGACCGATACCCCCGCTCAACAAAAATGGTTCCTCTGAATTCCCGTAAATCTCCACAATTCGCCGCGAAATATCCCCCTAAATGCATCATAATCTTACGTTGCGGCCAACCGAAAAAGGAGGAGCGATGAACGATGGACAAGACATGATTTTGATGGGCGCTGGACTGGCGCCAGCGCTCCGTCGTTGTTGTTGTTCTTTCCTCAGAAACGGTGGCACATAAGCGCTCCGTCCTGTGCCACCCCGTGCCGCGGCACTGCCAGCTGGCTTCGTCATCTCCGTCAGAGTACCCGGGGCCACCGAGCAGTCGTCCTGATTCTAAATAGAAGACACCGACGAAGGGACGCGCGAAATGGTGATGGGCAGCAGTAACAGCACAACAGAAACGGCAAGGGGGTGAAATGCTGGTCATAACTATGAGAGATTTGAGCGACTGAGTCCCGCTCTACGAACCTTCCGGGCTTCAAGTCGCCAGGAGCCGACGTGCGAGGCCCCATGACGCGCTGAACGGCATGGGCAGAGGAACAATGTCGCCACATGTAAGCGGCATCCCGGGTCAGTGGGGTCAGCATCTCGGGTCCTTGCGTCAAGTGCAGTGCATCGTGTCAGGTTGTCTGGACGAGGGACGGAGCGGGAGAAGAACGGCGAGGTCGATTCGGGTCTGTAAGGCTGGGGCAGGGCCGGGCGACGCAGGCCAAGAACTCACGGCCGACGACCACGGCTGACGCAGGAAGCCGAAGCTCCGGGATGCCGATGAATCCCCAGCACCTCCACCAAGCGTTATGTGACGGCAAGCCGAAGAATGAGAAGAGATGACTGATGGCAATGAGATGGAATGGCCGCCGGCCAAGCGCGAGCGCTCCGTGCCGCGCCACTGCCGAATTTTTCGTCCCCTAGTCCGTGACACTGCCCGAGGCCACCGAACGTCGTGTGAACTTAAAGAATGGCAGCGACGATGAAACGTAATACGTCAAGATGGGCTTGAAAGGAGGGATGAACACAGAAGAGAAGAAGATGTAGGGCTTGCCATCTCGATTAAAGGCCACATTGCTAATATTTCGTCCCTTGCAAGAATCTCTGCACCGCCACTCCAACCTTACGTGCGCCGTACACAGATCGGAAGTGGCGCCAGGTGCCGCTTCGATATCTGGCAAGCATTTGCCTAAGCCCGTGATGGGTGAAGCAGAGAGCGTGTCTTTCGCGGTGCAGCGACTATTGCTAAAGGAGAGGAAGCGTTCAATTATGTCCTCTCGGTTAATTCTCATACTGCTTCGCAGACGTAACCAGCAATTTTCAGTGCGCAAAGCGTTGAACGAACGGGACGCAAATCTCCGAATGCCTGGATAACCAAACGCTCCTGATCGCGAAGAAAGTTAATAGACAAAGACCTTCGCGAAAAATGTGGTTACACTGAACATAGACGAAAGGGAATTTTGCGATTTATTCTGCGCCTGAAAGAATAAGAAAAATCATAATAATACTCAATTCTCTGAGGTATGTTCCATGTGTCCAGCACTCTCTGAAGGTAGTGCCCCGTGAACTTGGCGTCGACGGCGCTTACTGGTCAGTTTGTGTGCCGAGGCGGCAGAAGCTGCCCATGTCGCCGTTTTGGTGAAATATTGCTCATATTTTAACGCAATAAAACACAAAATACGACATTTCGGGCCCACTCTCCTTACGCTAATTCGATGCTCCGTGAAATGCGACAACAATCTACCTCACCCATCATAGCGGCTGGGGCGGACGCTGGCCGGATATTGAAACTGCACCTGGTGCCAGAAAATATCTATTTTCGCCGCGCGTAACCCAGGAGAGTGTGTACATAGATCCCTGCGAAAGAAGAACAAACGGGCATGCACCGTTAGGTGGCACAGAATGCAGTTTTGCCATCACAAACAAAAATGAAGAAAAAAAGCTGAGCCTGGTGGCGACTGCCATCACACCTACGTTCCATCTTTCCGTCCATCCATCCATCCGTCCGTCCGTCCGTCCATCCGCCCACCCACCCACCCACACCCAAGTTTTCTCACGTCCCGAAATATTGTGATCGCGACAGTGCATTTCCATGATGTCATCATTAATACAGTATTGTGGTTTTCAAACTAGCACCATTCTCTACTACTTGGGCTATTGGAAAATACAACGCCTAGCAACAGCCAAACACCTCTCCCAGGGTCCTAAACTGCTTATCTATATTATCTACAAACAATCGCGATGAGATCATCAAAAAAACTGAAAGGTTTCGCTTCATGCCCTGAAAAGCTTATTCAGATGCACTCAGCTGCACCGCCGGATTTTCGATCCATCAAATCGCAGCTTAAGCAATCCGTTTCCCAGCACGACTTTCGTAAGAAATTGTTAAATATAAAGTGACAAGAAAAACGAACACAACTAGCATTTTTGTCATTTCTTCTAGCCCTACTGTACGAGTATGTTAAGCCAGCTGTGCTATACCAACAATGCAGGCAAGTTGACTGATATACAGCTGTCGCCAGCTAGAAAATTGCTTTCCATGTATCTTGCAGACTGGAAAACGCATATAAGAGTACGGCAAGTACGGCTGTATACTAACTCTGACGTCGTGTTGCTACAGTGTAATTACTCAGACTGCTTGTTTCTAAACCTTTACTATTATCTGAAAAGTAGATCTACTAAAAACCTGCTGTTACTTTCATCTTACTAATCATGAGTGATCATTAGTAAAGGTGAAAAATACGAATAGAATACAAAATACAGACAGGACGACGCAGACAAGCGCGACATCTAGCGCTTGTCTAGGTCTTCCTGCCATTCTTTTTTCATTGCGCTCTTTTTCGTCACTTGCTTGAACCATTGTGTAAACTTTCGGGATAGTTTGCAACTTGTTAGCAACCGGTCATTTAAGCATGAAAAAGATATGAAAACATAAAAAAACTAACAAGTTGTCGGTCTATTGACTGTACGTAAATTGGGACCTTGTTTGTGTCGGTCTATTGGTGTCGGCCTTACATTTGTCGGACATACTTGTGCTAGCCTACTGAAATTGGCCAGGCTTACGTGCTTGTTAACCTGTCGGTATGTTTGCATGGAAGAGCAGCCAATCTGAGGCACATGACCTGCGCCTTCACAGCCTTTCAACACATGATCTCGTGTATGTTCTGTTCTAAGCAGCAGACAGACGCTTCAGTGGCAGCAACGCAGAAAGCTCTTTATTAGAGCCAGCAGCGTGGTTTTATAGATAACGCTGCATGCCGGTCAGGCACACGTCATTGCTGGTACCATCCTATCAGACCGCTTGACCGATACAGAATATTCCTTCCTCCTTAATTAAAGGTCGACGCGTATCTTTCCGCGCTCATAATTGGAGCCTTGATAGCGATCAGGAGGAAGCCTTGTGCGATTACTTCTTCGCAAATGGGCCTCTCCGGTTGATTCCATGGTTGAAGCTGTGCTGCTGAGTACTTGAAGGCTGCGCTGCTGAGTGTCTTGCCTCAGGCTGCGATGCCGGTTCCTCAGCTGAAGTGGCGTCATCTAAGCGAACATACTCAATCTTGTCCGCAGTAGGATCACTAATCATGGAGTCAGCAGGAGAATCTTTTCCCGAGGTTGTTGATGGAAAGTCTCGCTGAATACGGGCACTTGGGCTGGTCTCAGTATGCGCTTCTTTTGCAGCGTCCGGATAAAATTATGTCTTTGGGGCCGAAATCTAGCTGGGTCTCAAGTGGTCGATATGCACAAAACGAAAATGACCACCGACTTTCACTACAAACGTAGAGTCGCTTACGCGTTGCACTACGAAAGCTTCCGCACATGACAGGGCTTACCCTCTCGTAGTCTTCACGAGATCAGTATTACCGGCTTCCATCTACGGGTCCCTTCCTCGGCCCTCGTTGCGATAGGTGGCGTCTCTGTCTTGACGGCTGCGCATATCCTGCACAAAACTTGGATTCAGTAGTGAATCTTCACTCGAGGTTGTCGTTTCAGGAACAGCTCAGCCGACGTTCTTCCTGTTAAAGAATTCGGGGTGTTCCTGTAAGCAAGCAAGAAGTCGTTAAGTCGTTGATACACAGTTCTGTTTTGGCCTGTTAGATTATCGTGAAGCACTTGTTTGAGTAGAGTGGCTTTTTTGCTTTAACTAGCCTTTCTGCTGCCCCGTTCGATGAAGCATGGTACGGGGGCGTCAGCTGTATCAAATCCCGTGAGAAGAGGTGAAATTGGAGAACTCCTGCACAGTAAACTGAGGTCTGTTATCGCTGATCAGTTCCTCCGAGTAGCCATACGTTGCAAATATATCCTAGAAACAGTCGATTGTCTTTGACGTCGTTGTATTGGGGAGGCATTTTGCTTCTATCCACTTTGAGTAAGAGTCTACTAGAAGGAACAAGCTGGAGCCATCCTTCTTGGCGAAATCGACATGGACACTCTGCCAAACACGAGTTGGATAAGTGCATGGATTCAATGATCCTGGTGCCTTCGCAGGCACGGTTGTTTGGCACACTATACATTGGCGGGCAGTGTCTTCAGTGTTCTTATCAATCAACGGCCAACAAACAAATGACCTAGCAAGCATTTTCATTCTTTGCATTCCAGGGTGCTCTTCATGCTGCAATGTTAATACCGCTTCTCTAACTTCGTCCGGAATGATCACTCGCTGCTCCACGTGACGCAGCCTTATCAACGCCTCTCACTGCGAACCAGGTTGCTGCTGCGACTAAAAGGGACCGCTTTTTTTTCAAAGTCATGCAGTTCACCTTATCTGGCTGGCCGGCGAGACACGATGATAAATTTCAGCCATTTTACGTTCGTCGAAACGAACTATGGTACGAGCAATCGACTCAAACACTGCAAGACAATCTTCAGTGTCATCTTTATGCTTGACCAGAAGTGGTAGCCTTGAAAGTGCGTCGGCAACTTCCATGCTTTTGCTGTTTCTGTAGCGCAGTGTGTACTGATAAGCTGCTAAGGAGATAGCCCAACGCTGAATACTGGCTGCAGCCAAAGAAGGAATTGGTTTATCCGATGCCAAGATCACCAACAGCTGTTGGTGATCTGTATACAGCGTGAATTTGTGCCCGTACGGGTATCTATATCAGCTTAGACCAAAAATTAGGGCCAGGGCTTCCTTCTCGTCTTGCGCGCAGTTGCGCTCCGCTGCATTTAATGTTCTTGGGGCAAATGCGATGGGTCTTTCTGAACCATCGGGCATGACATGAAAAATTATGGTCCCAAGACCGTAAGCTGACGCGTCGCAGCTTAAACCGATTGGCTTTTTCCCGTCGTAAAAAGCCAGAACTTGACTGTCGATGAGGTGCTGCTTGGCATCTACGAATGATCTTGAACATGCGTCCGTCCACACCTAACGTCTTTTTTGAGCAGGTCGTACATTGGTGGAGCTACTGTGCCTAAATCTGATGAATTTTACGTAGAAATTCAGCAGGCCCAAAAAGGCTCGAAGTTCAGTTACGTTGCTGGGCTGAGGTGCTTCCATGATTGCTTTTATCTTTGTTGCGGCTCGAAAAATGCCATCTGTTGTCAGTTTGTGTCCAAAACAAACGACGGACTGCTTGAAAAATTCACACTTCTGTTGTTTTACGGTGATATGGTGCTTTGACAGTGGTTGCAGCACCTTTTTCATGGTTTCTTGACAGTAGTCCATGTTATCGCCTACGACGATGACGTCGTCGATATAGCAACCCACTTTTGGAATTCCTTTTAGACTTCGTCCATTAACTACTGAAAGATAGCGGTTGCGCTAGAGATGCCAAGGCTTTCATTTGGGCTAGTTGGTTGTAGCAGTGAAACATATTAACTAGCGCAAACACAGACAGGGACTAAAGTAAGAGTAAGAGACAGGTCACACGCTAGACCACAATTCAATACAGTTTCTACTTCATGAGGTAGCTCTACACCGTCCAGACATTTAACTTTCTTGCAACTTACATCACACTTCTCTTTCGCCTTCTTCCAGGAGCACAGTGCCGGCAACCATTGATCCCACAGAAGTTCAGATGCCCGCTGAGCTTCCCCAACCACGACCTGTAGACTTGTACACTGTCCTGGGGATTATACAGTACCGTTGCCGCTTGAAACCGTAGACACATATGAAGGAAGCGCACCTGCCTCCCCAGTTCAGATCGAAGAACCCCGGTCACCCTGATGGCATGACCCACCGAAGGTCGAAAGTGCGCGAAGAGTCGAAGAACCTCAGGTGGCACCAGCTTGTACACTGTCAGGACAGTATACAAGTCTTCAGGTCGTGGTTGCGGGAAGCTCAGCGGGCATCAGAACTTCTGTGGGATCAATGATTGCCGGCACTGTGCTCCTGGAAGAGGGCGAAAGAGAAGTGTGGTGTAAGTTGCAAGAAAGTTAAGTGTCTGTACAAGGTCGAGCTACCTCATGAAGTAGAAACTGTATTGAGTTGTGGTCTAGCGTGTGACCTGTCTCTTACTCTTACTGTGGTCCCTGTCTGTGTTTGCGCTAGTCAATATGTTTCACTGCTACAACCAACTAGCCCAAATGAAAGCCTTAGCATTTACTATTTTTCGTACAATGGGCCGTGTCCTTCTCTCTGTTGTGCGTCAAAATCTTTCTTTTTCCTACGTCAACCTGACTGCTGTTAGCACTTTCCGTTCTAGGGTGACGACTTTTGCGCTCAAGAACAAGCTGGTGCCGCCTGAGGTTCTTCGACTCTTCGCACCATTTCGACCTTCGGTGGGTCATGCCATCAGGATGACCAAGATTCTTCGATCTGAACTGTGGAGGCAGGTGCGCTTCCTTCACACGTGCCTACGCATTCAAGCGGCAGCAGTACTGTCTAATCCCCAGAACAGTGTACAAGTCTACAGGTCGTGGTTGGGGAAGCTCAGCGGGCATCTGAACTTCTGTGCGATCAATGGTTGCCTGCGCTGTGCTCCTGGAAGAGGGCGAAAGAGAAGTGTGATGTAAGTTGCAAGAAAGTTAAATGTGTGGACGATGTCGAACTACCTCATGAAGTAGAAACTGTATTGAGTTCTGGTCTAGCGTGTGACCTGTCTCTTACACTTACTTTGGTCCCTGTCTATGTTTGCGCTAGTCAACATGATTCACTGCGCTAGAGATGCCGAACGGAAGGCGCTGAAACTGAAATAATCTGATGTGGGTGTTCACCGTTAACAACGCTTTGCTTTCCTCAGCAAGCGGCACTTGTTGATAAGTTTGTGATAGATCCAGGACGCAAAAGACTTTACCTCGCGCGAGCATGGAATACAAATCTTCCGGCAATGGCAAAGGGTAATAGTTCGTTTTTAGAACATGATTAACCGTGTCCTTGTAATGACCGCATAACCTTAATCCTGCACCGCCTTTCTTCACGACCACCACCAGAGTCGTTGCCCAGTAGCTTTTCGTGATCTTCTTTAGTATTCCGGCTTGCTTGAGCTTTTCCAACTCCTCTGCTACTTCCTCTTTTATGACAAACGGTATTGGCCATGCTTTTGAGAACACTGGTTGTGTCCCTCCCTTTAGAAAGATGCAAGCTTCGAAGTTTTTGACGACACCGTAAAGCTTCTACCCTCTGCTCCAGAGGCCTATCCGTGGACAGACTGTCTACTGCTTTCCAGTTTATCTGCAGTTTTTCCAGCCAGTCTCTTCCCACGAAAGCGGGCATCGGCTTTCCGTTTCCCTGCAATACCACTACGGGCAAAGATCTTGCTTCCTTCTTGTTTGACTAAGACGTTTGCTGTTCCATGTGCCTTCAGCTTTTCTCCCGGGTAATTGCGCAACGACACCTTTGATGTCACACATCTGACATGCGGGAAATACTGCTTATACAACTGCTTTGGTACGATCTTGACCGCTGCACCGGTGTCAATGTTCAGCGAAACAGTCTTCCCTTCAATGTTTAGGTCGACTTTATAGCCCCTTGAACTTTTGCCCGAGTAGAACACAATTTGACAACTCAAGTCTTCGTATTCGTCGTCCGTGGTGTCGACATATCTAACAGCTTTTTCTTTGGCTCCTCTTTTGCAGATGGCTTGAAAACGCCCTTTCTCCTTACAGTTTCTTCAGGTGTGGTTCCGATACCAACGTTTTTCTCCCGCATGACGCTTTCCGCAATGCTTGCAACCGCTTCGCTGCTCTTCCTCTCGCTTATCTTTTTACCATGCAACCCTCCTCGATTTCGTTTCCTTATCACGATAACGTTTGCCCTGAATGACATTGACGCTGCACGGTTTTGTGTCAAACTCATGCATTTGCTTCGTCTGCTGTGTAGCTAGCTCTTTTTCTAGCGCTGTTTTTCCCGCCAGTTGGAACTTCAACTCAGCCTGTGCAAAAAGAGCCTGTTGTGTTTCCTCGCCACGCCAACCAGCCACCAGTCTGTCCCTTAAGGCATCATTTAAAAACGTGCTGAAATTGCAATCTCTTGCAAGATGCTTCAGTTCAGTGATGAATTTTTTGACACTTTCATTTTCTTGCTGCATTCCGCTACTAAATTTACAACGCTCTGCGATAATTGAGTGAGCTGGGCTGAAATGAGCTTCCAGAAGCTCTTTATTTTCTTCGAATGTCTTCTGAGAAGGCAAATGAGGCACAGGTATCTTCTTTGGCTCTTTATACGCTTGGGCACCGAGTACGTTCTGAAACAAATTCAGTTTCTTGTGTGCAGAGACATCATTTATGTCTACGTAGTTTATGAGGCGTTCAAAATACGACCATATGCTGTCGATTATCGGGTTGTATTCCGTCACTCTGCCGAGCTTCGGACCATGTCCTGGTTCTGCCATAATGAGCAAATTTCACTTATCTGCCTAGTCGATTTCCTTGACGTGCCTTGCCCGTACTGCCGGTTCTTGTTCGCTTGCTCCAGCCAGCCGCTGAATTTCATGCAAGGAGTCACGAATTGTTTCCCTCGCTCCTGTGTTGTGCGATGTTGTTGCATCCAGATGTTGACGTGGAGTGGTAGAGGGCGGGTCTCGTGAGTGACCCGGGGGACGTACTTCGCGACTGGTGAGTTTGAGACAGGCGTGCAGGTCTTCTGACGTTGGCACTTGGAAAGGCTTTCCTCAAAAAGTTATTTATTAGAATATTTACAGAACTGATTTACATATGCCGAAAGGTTTCGGCCTCTCCGCTTTAACAAAAAAAAACAAAACTCCAAACTCTCGCGACTCCGGACCACCGTCGGCCACAACACGGCCAACCCGCCCGGCCGCCGTTCAAGGAACTCGCTTCTCCAACTCCACGACCCCATGACCACCACCGGCCGCACACGACCGATCTGTCCGGCTCCCACCAACCAACCTCCCCGCGCTCTCCTTAGCGCGAACCCATCTCCTTGTCCTCCCGCCAAAACTACACCCTCAGCCAATAGGTGACTTTCCCGCCACATTTCGGACGCAACATATCACAACACAAAGGAAAAGCACACAATATAGAACACACGCCTTGCAACACAAAAGAAAAGCACAAAATATCGAACACGTGGCTCGCTGCAGGCTGCCGTGGCTAACTAGAAAAATGCCACAACGAGGGGAGAGAAACCATTTACGACACATGCGTCCTGTTAGCCGCTCTGGCCTAGGGTGCCCGGATGCCCGCTTGCCTCCGGCGCTGGCCCATTGAGCAAGCTGCCATGGCTAACTAGAAACATGCCACAACGAGCGGAGAGAAACACTTTACGACACATGCGTCTGATCGGGCCATTCCCCCTCGCTTAGGCCGAGGTTCCAGAAACTCGCGCGCGACGCCGCCCTGAGAGCCTCTCCCTTTTGTCGGCGCGTTCCCCTGCTCCCCTTCAGCGGCCCTCCTCAAGCATTACCACGATGTACGCCAGCTGCGTCGTGACACCTCCCCTCTTCTTCTCCATTCTTTTTCCCCTATTTTTTTTTTGTCACTTCGAAAAAAACAAGCTTTCCCGCTAGGCTGGCTCAGGACGCCACAGCTCTCTCCAGCGCGATAATGCACTAAATCTTCCCCTCGAGATTCACTCCGGAAAAGATGACAGGCATGCAAGTACATGAAAGCAAGATACACTGCTACACACTACACTGTACGCCACAGGATCGCATATTTAAAGTGAAGGCAGAGTATACAAGAAGCATGCATGAAAATAAACAGAAAATCAACAACAGTCCACCGAGGCGAGCCTCGAACATCGCTGCTCTCATGCTCAGTGCTCAGGGGTTCCCCTTTTTTTCATGTTAGGTTTGAATGCGAGAAAACGCGTCCGCAAGCACGTTGTGGCCCCCTTTTATATGCTGGACCGTGATGTACTTTTGCAGCGACAACGCCCACCTCGTAAGCCGTGCACTGCTCGATGCGGCCGTGGCCACATACTGCAGGGGGTTATGATCCGTCCTGACATGCACCTCCGCTCCAAGTACCCATGGGCTCACCTGATCCAATGCCCATACCACAGCGAACGCTTCTTTTTCAATCGTCGACCACTTCACTTGGGATTCGCTCAACTTTTTGCTCAAGAAGGCAATTGGCTATTCTCTTCCGTCTTCATTCTGCGCTAGGCATGCTCCGATTGCCTCCTGGGACGCGTCGTGTGATAGAATGAAAGGCTTGGGCAGATCTAGCGGGCATAAAACCGCCAGAGTTGCTAGTGCACTCTTGACCCCTTGGAATGCTTGCTCTTGTTCACTCTGTCAGCTTATTGGGCCGTACCGGCGGCCTTTCGTTGAGTTTGTGAGGGGCAGTACGACACGCGAGTAATCTTTTACATAGTTTCGGTAATAGTTGATTACCCTTAGTACGCTTCTGAGTTCCGCCTTTGTTCGTGGTAATTGCATTGCCTCTATTGCCCGGACCCTCTCAGCATCGGGACAGTGCATTCCGGAGCCGACTATGTGCCCCAGATATTTTACGCTTCCCTGCGCAAATTTACATTTTTCAGCATTTACCTTGAGCCCCACAGACTTGAGTGTCTCCAACACTGCATCGAGGTGTTGGACATGTTCGCTTATGTTATCAGAGAAAACTGCGATGTCGTCTATGTAGGCGCACGCATACGCTCTGCGTTCAAAAAGGATTTCATTCATGATTCTCTGGAATGTGGCTGCGGAATTTCTTAGTCCATACGCCATCACCGTCCAGGTGCACTGTCCGCTGCCGGTCGCGCATACGGTTAGTCTTTGGCTCTGCTCCTCTAGAGGAAACTGCCAATACCCGCGTGTCAAATCCAGAATTGTTACGCAGCATGATTTTGCCACAGTCGCCAGGAGGTCGTCTACCTTTTTCATCGGGAAGGCATCTACCTCTGTTATGGAGTTGAGGAATCTGTAATCAACGCAGAGCCTCACACTCCCGTCGCTTTTCGCCGCACACACCACAGGGTGGGCATACGGGGATTCGGTTGGATAGATCATTCCGTCAGCCGCTAGCTCCTGTACTTGTTTCTTTACTTGGACCCTCATCTTTAGGGGACCCTGTACTGGTGACGAGGAGCAGGGCGTGCGTAGGGCATTATGCGGATCGTGGGCTTACCTGCCCTACTTTTCCCCGGCTTTCCCGAAAACACCTGATTGTGCCGACGCACAACTTTCTGGATACGAGAGTCTTTTACCTCTGCTTCACTCATGCGGACTGATACTACCGGTACTTCTACCTTTCCAAACTCTTCGTCCTCAAATACAACTCCGACAGTCCTTACTCCCACCGTAAACGGTTTCAAATTATTTGGTGTATCCACTTTCGGGACCCATCCTGCATCTGCACAACGTAGCTATCCTTTCGCTTCCTCTCCACTACTTTTACCGGCCCCCTCCAGGCGTATTGCACTTTAGACATGTCCTCATTTCTGAATAGGACGAGATCGTCACAATTAAAACTCTTCGGCCTTGCTCTCAGATTTTACCGTGTCGCGTACGCTCTTTGGTTGTCGGCAGCATTTTTCCCCACCACATCTGACATGGCAGCCAGCTGCTGACGTAGCTCCAGTAGATATTTTTCTGCCGACTCTTTAAGCGTGATCGGAAGGGTCCAGTTTCCAGTCCAAGATTTCTCCAATATTGCTAATGGCCCTGTAGGAGTGCGCCCATAGAGGAGTTCAAATGGTGACACTCCGGTTGTTTCATAAGCAACTTTGCGATATGCCCACAAAAGGCACGGAACTAATCGGTCCCAGCCCCACCCATGTTCTCCAATCACATGCCGCAGCATTCTTTTGTATGTCGCATTCCATCTTTCAACTAGGCCGTTGCTCTGCGGATGGCCCGGGGTTGAAAATCTAGGTGACGCCCCTAGACGGGCCAGCAGTTCCTGGGTCACCCTTGCGGTGAAGTTTGTTCCCTGATCTGAGCAAACCATTTCCCGCACTCCAACTCTAGAGAATATTTCCACCAGGGCGTCGCACACTACTCCGGCCGCCAAAGATTTCAAACAGACTACCTCTGGCCAACGAGGGCACACGTCCATCAAACAAAGAGCATACTTATGGCCTTTAGACGACGGGGATCTATCGGTCCTGCACAGTCTATAACCACAACCTGAAATGGTCTTGGTGGTCTAGTCAGGGGCGTTATAGGTACCCTGTCAGACTTCCTCTTGATGGAATTCTTTTGACACTGTGGACAAGCCTGGCAATACCTCAGAATCTCGGTGTTCATGTTCGGCCAGAAGAATGAATTCTTTATGCGCTGCCTGGTTTTCTTTGCCGCGAGGTGCCCACCAACTTCTCTGTCATGTACTACTTGCAGCACCGCTTGCCGCTTGCATTTCGGCAGAATGAGCTGTCTCACCATCCTCCCGTTTATCTTATTTGAATGATATAGCAGACCATCGGTAACCTGCATACCATGGGTGCCCGCCTTCGCCTGTTGCCATGAGGTTTTCAAGCTTTCATCCTCCAGCTGTAGTGCCCTAAAGCTCAAAGACGTTGCTACCCCCAGCTGTTCGTTTTCATTTGGTTGTGAAACAATTGCCGCCAATGTAGCACGTGGATTCCCCAAATTGCAATGGTCCTCTCTCTTTTCGTTTTCCTTTTGCTTGACCAGTTCATTGTAGTCACTAACTGTTAACAAGCAGTCAATTTCGATCGCCAACTCGTCTGTCACTGCGCACAAGATGGCAACATGTGCGCCCCTCCGATCCACTCTTAGTGGTACATACGCCAGCCCCACTTCAATCTGATGCCCGAAGGCTCTCTTCAATTTTACCTTGTCTCGTGGGTCTACCAATTCCTGCGGCAGCAGTGACTTCCTGACCATTCTGATGTCCGTGCCCGAATCCAATCGCGCCAAGATGACTGATTCGCCCGAACACAGAGGAACATCGGCCACGTGTGTCCCTGCCAACTGAGTGCTCCCTTTTGGCTCCTGATCCTGGCACCGAATTTCATCGCTTTGAGGGGTTACTTCTATCACACTGGCGGTAATCTTCCTAGCCTCTGTCTCTAGGCATTCTCGGGAAATATGCCCTAAACGGCCACAGCGGTAGCAAAGAAGGATGACGCAGCCTTCTTTCCTCTTTCGTTCTCTCATTGCCTGCCGGCAGAATGCCCCTCCGTGGCATCATTATGAACCCTTAAACCTCTGTTTCCTATTTTTTTCAGATTCTAGACACTCCCTAGCCATGTGACCTAATCGGCCACAACGGTAACACTGGCGCATCGTCGTATGTGCTTTGAATGGCGGATTCTTCACCTCTATCTGTTCTTGCCCATGGAGTGGCGATGCCCCACCCATCTCTCTTCTACGTCCTTCACCACTGGCTATACCCATGCGCAGAGCGCTAGCTCCCGATGGTTTCCCCCGACTGCTCTCCACAGCCTCGACTACTTCTGTAAGTCCGTCTATTTTCAGCCAGCTTTTGTTCTCCTGAAGTGCTATCTGTCGCAGCGCGTCATTGGGCAGAGCCTCTTTCAGTTTATCCACCACTACCAGCTCCATCAGCTCCTCCGTTTCGGTCACTTTCCTACTGCTGGTGTAATATGAGTAGGAACTGCGGAGCCGGTAGCCGAACTGGCGCCACGATTCCTGCGGTCCTTTCTTAGCCGTGTCAAACTTTCTTTTATATTCTGCCGGGCTTAGTCTCAGTTCCCTCAAAATTACATCCTTTAGCTATTTGTATGCAAGCATTTCTTTTGACCCATTTTGCATCGCCATTGATCGCATGCTGTCAGTGAGGTAAGGAATCAGGGTGATGGATTGCACGCTTTCCGGTACACTGAAGGAGTGGAACAGCATCTCCACGGAATCAAACTACCCCGGAATAAGTCACTCCTTTTTCGGCATTCGGGGCAGTATACTGCTCAGCATTGTGAAGTATTTTACTGCTTCTTTCCCTTCTGATATATCTGCTGTGCCTTGTCTGCGTAATTTCTCTGTCTCGAATTCAATTTTGGCCCTCTCTAGCCTCATCTTCTCTATTTCCATTTCGATTTGCATATTGGGTCCAGGTTCGCCCTCTTGCGTGCTTGCCTCGATCACTACCCCAGTCGTGCTATCATCCATCTCTGGCGAGAGTAGCTTACTCTTTCCCCTCGTGAGCATAAAGCAACAGAAGCTGAGAGCAGCGCTGTTCGCTCACCGTTTTCTTTCGTCGTCTTTGCTTCAAAGATCGTCGATCAGGCCAAGTTCCAGAGTTCTCTCACAATCACTTTCGTTTTAACATGCCACCAGTCCTGGTACGAATCGCCGCCACACTGTCAAGTCCCGCTGAAATTGGGTCCGTCCTCCCTTGCTCTGTTCGGGTCCACGATTTCTCTCCACACCTACATCGGTGTCGATGCTGCGGTGATCGGTGAAGATCCGTCTGCTGTCTCCTGTACTTGTGCTGGCGTTCTTTCTTGATGTCCGTTTTTCCACTCTTCTTCGCTACCCAAGGGCAAACGTTGCTGGTGAGCTGACTAGCTCGACGTCTTCTTAACTTGCGTCGCTTCTGTCTTCCTCGTTCCCATCGCAAAGCAGCGGTACCTTAATCCTGTCGACTGCGCCAGTCACGAATTGTTTCCCTCTCTCCTGTGTTGTGCGATGTTGTTGCATCCAGATGTTGACGTGAGTGGTAGAGGGCAGGTCTCGTGAGTGACCCGGGGGACGTACTTCGCGACTGGAGAGTTTGAAACAGGCGTGCAGGTCTTCTGACGTTGGCACTTGGAAAGGCTTTCCTCAAAAAGGTATTTATTAAAATATTTACAGAACTGATTTACATACGCCGAAAGTTTTCGGCCTCTCCGCTTTAAGAACCAAAAAAAAAACTCCAAACTCTCGCGACTCCGGACCACCGTCGGCCACCACACGGCCAACCCGCCCGGCCGCCGCTCAAGGAACTCGCTTCTCCAACTCCGCGACCCCGGGACCACCACTGGCCGCACACGACCGATCTGTCCGGCTCCCACCAACCAACCTCCCCGCGCTCTCCTTAGCGCGAACCCATCTCCTTGTCCTCCCGCCAAAACTACACCCTCAGCTAATAGGTGACTTTCCCGCCACATTTCGGACGCAACATATCACAACACAAAAGAAAAGCACACAATATAAAACACATGCCTTGAAACACAAAAGAAAAGCACAAAATATCGAACACGCGGCTCGCTGCAGGCTGCCGTGGCTAACTGGGAAAATGCCACAACGAGGGGAGAGAAACCATTTACGACACATGCGTCCTGTTAGCCGCTCTGGCCTAGGGTGCCCGGATGCCCGCTCGCCTCCGGCGCTGGCCCATCGAGCAAGCGGCCGTGGCTAACTAGAAACATGCCACAACGAGCGGAGAGAAACACTTTACGACACATGCGTCTGATCGGGCCATTCCCCCTCGCTTAGGCCGAGGTTCCAGAAAGTCGCGCGCGACGCCGCCCTGAGAGCCTCTCCCTTTTGTCGGCGCGTTCCCCTGCTCCCCTTCAGCGGCACTCCTCAAGACTTACCACGACGTACGCCAGCTGCGTCGTGACACAAGTGCTCCGTGACACCTTGCTTCCTCGCGGCGTTCTTGCGCTTCTCCCGGCCGTCGATGAAATCGTAGCTGCAAGGGCTCCGTGTCATCTTGCCCCGTGGGCGGTTCCGCCTCGTGACTGCTGCAGTCCGGCAGTGGTTCACTGCGCGCCGGATCCCATCCTCGTCGTCAGATGTTCTGTTCTAAGGCAGCACACAGACGCTTCAGTGGCAGCTACGCAAAAAAGCTCTTTATTCGAGGCAGCAGCGTGTTTTTATAGATAACGCTGCATGCCGGTCAGGGGCACGTCTTTGCTGGTACATTCTTATCAGACCGCCTGACCGATACAGAACAGTGTACTTTTGTGGACATGTTTGATACAGATATTTTTATTAGTCTTACATGAACAGCTTTATTGTGGTCCTACACCTACATGCGTGGCAGGTCCCCGTGTTGTTGCACACTGCTTCAATCCGGTTCTTCGACTGGTTCGTACTAGTGTTACCCTGGTAAAAGAGAAACCGAGCACTGGAAAAAAATAAGATATTATACCAAGAACGTGTGTTCAATAGCATTACGGCAGCCTTTTGAATGAACATCAAAAACTCGTGTGGCGCCAAACGCGACCGCATTGCGATAGGTCATCCGTCGTATGACGTTTGCAAACGGCAGCTAATCAGAGCGCCCAGGAATTTGTTTATTTTTGGCCTTGTTCTTCATTGTATTGTTGGCATACTTTCGTATTTCATCAACAAAGTCCAAATAATGTAATTATTGGCGTTTGCTTACTGGCTTGTTTGACAGAGTGCCAATTACGATTTCTATTTGCCGTTCAAGAGCCAACGAGGAGAGACGATTGAAGTTTTCGATTATGTAGATACGTGATGTAGACAGTACTGAGTAAATATTGTTTCCTGATTAAATATTTTTAAGTAGTTTGCTTTCTTCATTTGTGCAATGCGAGGTTCACATTTAACGGCCGTAGGTTAGATCTACGTGTAACAACCTGTGACATTAATGGAGGGCCAGACGTCGTATATTCTTGGCAGTAACGGAGTTCTACGAACGTCTTTCGATTGAATGAACGCTTGTTCCATATCTGACTGCTTTTTAAAGACAGCCGCAATCCTGACAGCCAGAATTCAGCACACACAATGTGCAGGAGTATATCTACACCTTCTGTTTTAAACCTTTCGGGAAAAGGAAAGCTACAGCCTAGCAGAGAATCTAATTGTTTACTTTTCAATTGACAGCCGGAAGCGCTATCTCTTGACTACCACCGCAACAAGAGGCAGTGCTTTTGAATACATCTACACACTTAGAGTCTCAAGGCCTCCTTCTGTGCACATTCTGTAAAGTAATTCACATCTCTTTACCGCGTTACAGTTTTACCAGCTTAAAATATGACGAAACGACTCACACATTTTATCTAAATCGTAGAAAATTTTCATACCGAAGTAATTAAAATTAGAGGTCGCATAAGCTTCGCCTTTAAGAGTAGAACCCGAAAGTACTGCGAGGGAGTCCACGGAACGTCATCGCCCGTTCGGCGCGACGCCTTGCCCGTTAGACAAATCACTCTTCTACGTATGGTGAAACGGGCGCGCGGAGTGGCAAACCGCGTAGAACCGCTGCCAGGCGCCTTGCCGAAACGCGCGGGACTCAATTTGCAGTTGTGGTTCGTAGGGCATATTGTTCTGGGCAAACCCGATACCACGAACGCCAGCATAGCTTCCGGTCGAACGAACGGCAGCAAGACGCGAGCTTCGTGGTGAACGCGCTTTGGATGTGCTCTGCGTTGTTCGCCGCTCACCACATCATTCCTGCGTGCCCGCACGATACCACTGCGCTCGAACGAGACGAGCGGGAGGCGCTGCCATTCCGCGAGTTATGATTCTTGTTTGGAGTGGAAAGGGAACACAGCGCGTGCATTTATCTCTCTTTTCTGTGGGGATGGTCGCTGGCTGTGGGGGGAGGGGTTGGCATAATAACGTTTTTCTAGACCAGGAGCATTTGCTTATCTCGGCATTCTTAGCCCTGTGGCACGTTCCTTCCGCGCTTGCGCATTGAAAATTGATGGTGACGCCCGTAGGGAGCACGAGAATGATAGAGAAAACGTAATTGCACGCCCCTGTCCTTTATCACTAGGCGCTGCGCCGCGAAAGACACGCGATCTGCTTCACCCATCAGAGGCTTAGGCAAATGCTTGCCAGACATTGAAGCGTCACCTGGCGCCAGTTCCGATCTATGTACGGCGCACATAAGGTAACAGTGACGGTACAGAGATCCCTGTAAGTGGCGAAAGAGCAGCGGTGCGCCATTAGGTGGCGGAGAACGCAGCTCTGACACGCTTCCCTACGTCCCACAATATTGTAGTCGCGACTGTAAGTAAATCTCAAATGTAACGAATAAAGCTTTCTCGACTGCGCAGCTTATGAAATAGCAGCTAGAACGAATCTGCCAGTTCTTTTTATCGCATAAGTATCACTGCAATACGTGGATAATTGAAGTAAATTAAGTCCATATCACAGAAACGATAGTTGCCACATGTCTGCATAACTAGAACATCGTAACTAATTTTTTACGCTGAAGTGTTCTGAGGAGTCACTAACAAATAGACCTTGTTACCTTGAGAGTGTCGTTTCGAGGACATTCGCACTGATTAATTTATCAATCATTCTTCTTAATAATATTGTATAATACTCATCGCTGTGCCTAGGAATTACAAGTGCCACACTGCGTGATGCAGTATCAGTTGGCTGATGCTATATATGTAAAGACCAAGCAAACATCGTTTATTTCGTACCAGCAAACGACTGTTTGCTTGTGTGACATAAATGATTGCTTGCGTGAAGTAAATATTGCCACGGACCTGGCTCGAGCTACCTGCGCGCTAAGCCGTGACGAGGACGAAGTGGTCGCGTTCGCGTGAGGCGCGCTCGAGCTGGCTCTGTTCTGGGCGATTAAAAACCTCGGCCGTTCTGCGGTCCCCCTCTACGTCTACGACTGTTCTCCGTCTGGCCTGTGACATCTGGTGGAGGTCGCTTGGGTATTCTCGGCTGATGCTCCATCCTTCCTCGGAGAGCCGAAGCACAAGCCCGGTGCCTCTTGTGCGAACCCCCGTCCATCGTGTCAGCCGCAGGCTCCGCGGCGTCTCCAGAATTCGGACTCCAGCCTCAAGAGAGCGCACCCATGGCTACGACCACGGCAGCAAGGTCAGACAGCGCCCCGTTCATACCTGCTGCTTTTGTGAGCCTGCAAAATCCCCGGATCCCGAAGCCCTTTCACGGCGGATACTCGGAGCACGCCCAAGACTGGCTTGATCAGTTCGAGCGCGTTGCGCGTTTCAACGGCTGGGACGACAGTGCTAAGATCCGGAACGTTTACTTCAGCTTAGAAGACGCCGCTCGGATCTGGTACGAAAACCGCGAGACGAGTCTAACGACGTGGCAGGACTTTCGTCGCCAGCTGTTGGAGACTTACACCAGCAGCGATCGCCGTGAACAGGCCGAGCGTGAATTGACCGCTCGCATTCAGCTACCAAACGAGAACGTAGCGATGTACGTGGAGGAAGTGACGCGCCTCTGCAACCGAGCGGACCCGACCATGACGGAAGAGAAAAAGCTCAGACACCTGATGAGAGGCGTGAAAGAGCAATTGTTCTGCGGTCTTGTGCGAAGCCCGCCCAGAACAGTCGCCGAGTTCCTCTCCGAGGCTGTGCTCATGGAGAGGGCGCTCCAGCAACGGTACAATTTCTACGACCGGCAGCTAAACCCTATCTCGGCTCTACACCCCCTGGATGCTGCTTCGGGGGCCAATACAAGCTCCCTTCGGGACATCGTGCGTTCTGTGGTCCGTGAGGAGCTGCAGAAGCTTCAGGGGATTTTTCCTGTGGACTCTCTGACTAGCGCCATTCGGGAGCAAGTTCAGCAGGCGCTCAGATCGCCCGTCGCTCCAGTAGAGCCGCCACCACAGCCAGCTGCTTGGCCGCCAGCGACGTATGCGGACGTGCTGCGCCGTCCTGCGCCGGTTCCCTTAGCGCCACCGTATGCCCCTTCGGTAGTCGCAGTACACGCCGAGCAGCCGGTTCCCTACTGGCAAGCTCGAGGACAGGCGCCGAGGAAGACCGATATTTGGCGTGCGCCAGACCGACGTCCCCTGTGTTACCATTGTGGCGAGGCTGGTCACATCTTCCGGCGGTGTCCATATCGGCCTCTGGGATTGCGAGGCTTGTCTGCAGGTAGTCCCCGTCCGCGGCATGCCGAACAGCCTCAGGAGTTTGACGAATACGTCACCCGCCGGCGTGGTTGACCACCTCCTCCGCGCCGAACGTCCCGATCGCCCTCACCTCGCCATCCGTCGCCTCATCAGTCCGATTATGGACCTGGTGCACAGCGTGGGTCCTCGAGCCCGCACCAGGAAAACTAGAACAGGCGACCTTTGGAGGCGAGGCCGCCGAACGCCGTATTGCCGAAAAGCTTCCACCGACGCGCCGACTGACCCTTCCCGAATCGACGACCACGATACCGATGACGACGACGACGACGACGAAGACGGCGCCGACGACTGGGTCTGGTAAGACCAAGGTCTCCCTTGACATACCCGTGCTGATTGACTCTAAGGAGGTTAGCGCACTAGTGGATACGGGTGCGGACTACTCGATAATGAGCGGTAGGATGGCTAAGGTGCTGAAGAAAGTTATGATGCCGTGGGCAGGGTCACAGATACGTACGGCTGGTGGCCACGTGGTTACGCCGCTCGGAATGTGTACGGCAAGAATTACGGTGCGCGGATGCACGTTCGTGGCAACGTTCCTCATTTTGCCTGAATGCTCACGAGACGTCATTCTCGGTCTCGACTTTCTTCGAGAAAATGGTGCGACTATAGACCTTCGAAATCGATTGGTTATATTTTCAACTGAACTCGCTGCTACCAAACCCGCCCCCGAGAATTGCAGAGCCGCACTGCGTATATCCGACGATGCCGTAACGGTGCCTCCACGGGCGAGTATTCTGGCTAGGGTCACTTGCGACGCGCCACATTGCGGACAACGTGTTGTTGAGCCAAATGTCTCTTTTTTGCTCACCATGGGTGTTTGCGTAGCAAGAGAGCTCGCCTTTCTATCTGACGGTCGCACTGAAGTCCTCGTGACCAATTTCAGTAATGAACACCGCCATTTATTTGGTGGCACAGCCATCGCCCACGTCGACCCCGTCCAAGAGGTGGCTGAGTGTTTCGCATGCCTAGAAGACACGCCTGGTGAAGTTGACGAAGAGGCAGTACGCGCCGTTCACATAAACGAGGGCCTCCCGCCCGCAGAAAGGCAGCAATTGCAAGAATTGTTGCTGCAGTTTAAGGACGGCTTTACCTCGTCGTCTAAGGTACGTCAGACGCCCATCACTAAGCATCGGATAGTCACGCACGATGGCGCGCGCCCAATACATCAACAGCCTTATCGCGTATCTCCCCGAGAGCGGGAGGCCATCCAAACGCAAGTGAAGGAGATGCTCAATGACGGCATAATCCTGCCATCGAATAGTCCCTGGTCGTCTCCTGTCGTTCTCGTAAAAAAGAAGGATGGCACGCTGCGCTTCTGTGTGGATTACAGAAAACTTAACAGCGTAACAAAAAAAGATGTCTATCCGCTACCTCGTATAGATGATTCCCTCGACAGACTGCGCCAAGCAAAATACTTTTCTTCGGTAGATCTGCGCAGCGGATATTGGCAAATAGAAGTTGATGAGAGGGACCGGGAGAAAACCGCCTTTGTCACCCCGGACGGCCTCTATGAATTTCGTGTGCTCCCCTTCGGACTCTGCTGTGCTCCAGCAACGTTCCAGCGAATGATGGATACCGTGCTCACCGGCCTTAAATGGCAAACATGCCTAGTATACCTGGATGATGTAATCATTTTTTCAACAACGTTTTCGGAACATTTGCAGCGGCTCAGAGTGGTGTTAGAAGCCGTCCGATCAGCTCATCTTACTCTAAAGCCGCAAAAATGCCATTTTGGATTTACTGAATTGAAGTTTCTCGGGCATGTCGTCAGCTCCGAGGGCATCCGGCCAGACCCTGACAAAATTTCTGCCGTCGCGGACTTCCCGGTTCCCACTGATAAAAAAGCCGTCCGACGATTTCTAGGCCTTTGTTCGTACTACCGACGTTTCATAAAAAACTTTGCTAAGCTGGCCAGTCCTCTGACGCGCTTGACACGAGATGAGGAGCCATTTTTGTAGGGTGCCGAGCAGCAAACTGTATTTGACGATCTACGACGTCGGCTACAATCACCACCAGTACTAACTAGCCCATTTTGACGATGATGCCGCCACTGAAATTCACACGGACGCCAGCAACGTCGGTCCTGGAGCGGTTCTCGTCCAGCGTCCGAACGGTGTCGAAAAAGTAATCGCTTATGCTAGCCGTGCACTTTCCCGTGCAGAGTGTAACTACTCTACAACTGAGAAGGAATGTTTGGCCGTAGTATGGGCCATCACAAAGTTCCGCCCCTATCTGTATGGCAGGCAGTTCAAGGTTATTACTGACCACCACTCATTGTGCTGGTTGACAAACTTGAAGGACCCATGTGGCCGCCTAGCACGTTGGGCATTACGCTTACAGGAATTTGACTTCACGATCATCTACAAGTCTGGTCGCAAGCACACCGACGCTGACAGCTTGTCGCGTTCACCCGTGCAACCTTACGAAGGTAACGCAGAAGACGAAGCATTCCTTGGTGCAGTCACGTCGTCCGACATCATCGCACAACAACGTGCGGACGACGAGTTGAAGCTGCTCATGGAGCATCTATAAGGTCACCATCCCTCGATACCCTCCCACCTGGCTCGTAGGCTGCCATCCCTATGTCTTCGAGGCGGAGTGTTGTATAAGAAAAACTCCGCCTCCAGTGGTAAGAGTTACCTTCTGGTTATACCAGCCGCCCTCCGCCACGAGATCCTCCTCGCCTGCCACGACGAGCCGACCTCTGGGCACCTTGGATTCACGCGCACACTTGCCAGAGTGCGGCAGAACTACTATTGGCCCAACCTTGCCTCATGTGTGAAGCGATATATTCGGACCTGCCGTGAGTGCCAGCGTAGGAAGACGCCGCCTCTGAAACCGCCTGGCATGTTGCAACCTATCATGTCTCCTAACATACCCTTTGAACAAGTCGGCATGGACCTCCTCGGACCATTTCCCTTGTCGTCGGGAGGAAACAGATGGATAGCTGTTGCAACCGATTACCTGACGCGTTACGCCGAAACGCAGGCTCTCCCTCAAGGCACAGCGTTCGAAGTTGCGCACTTCTTTATGCGTGCAATAGTGCTTCGACACGGCGCTCCGTCCGTCGTCATCACAGACCGAGGGAAGGCATTTACAGCTCAGCTTGTCCATGACATCTTTGAGCTGAGTCACACCAGCCATCGAACAACGACAGCATACCATCCCCAAACAAATGGGCTCACAGAACGCATGAATAAAACACTGGCCGACATGATTTCCATGTACGTGGATGTGGAGCACAGAACCTGGGACCAAATACTCCCCTACATCACATTCGCGTACAACACTGCGACTCAAGAAACAACCCGCTTTACACCATTCCGTCTAGTCTACGGCAGAGAAGTGCGGATGATGCTGGACGCCATGCTCCCGTGCGTGGATGATGACTTGACACCAGATGCGGGCTCCTTTGTCGAACAAGCCGAGCAAGCTCGCCAGCTTGCTCGTTTGCACATCACAGCTCAACAAGGCACGGACTCCAGACGTTACAACCGGCGCCACAGGGAGGTTACCTACAACATCGGTGACCGTGTGTGGGTGTGGACCCCTGTCCGCCAAAAGGGATTGTCCGAAAAACTGCTGCACCGATATTTCGGACCTTATGAGGTGCTCCGTCGTGTTGGAAACGTGGATTATGAGGTTGTTCCACGTGGAACTGTGGCTACCGGTCGTCGGCAACCACGGACTGACATTGTGCATGTAATGCGACTTAAGTCATACTTCTCGCGTGAGAGCGATGACGCTCCACTTTAAACTGTGTTCGGGTTCTGCGTTTTAATTTGTTTCTTTTTGTTCGTTTTCTGCTTTGTACATACCATCGCATCGGGACGATGCTCTTCTTTTTCGGGGGACTAATGCCACGGACCTGGCTCGAGCTACCTGCGCGCTAAGCCGTGACGAGGACGAAGTGGTCGCGTTCGCGTGAGGCGCGCTCGAGCTGGCTCTGTCCTGGGCGATTACAAACCTCGGCCGTTCTGCGGTCCCCCTCTACGTCTACGACTGTTCTTCGTCTGGCCTGTGACAATATGTTTCTTCATTTTCTTGTGTGCACTGTCTATTGTCTAGCGTGTATACATTGAGACACAGCATTCTACAACAAAGGTCGTTCTAATATTAGCTTTTGCCGCACGTTGAGTATTATGGATGTCTTGTGAAGGGCCTTTGTTTGGCTTGACGGCTGGAACTAATAAAAGCGTAGTTCCTGCTTACAGCTTACCAGATGCACACCGGTGTAGAGAAACTACCGTTGCGAGTCACTGTCTCTGCTTTCCCGTTGGTAAGAAATATTGTTTCTGGTGTGCTGTCTTCTTTCGGGTGCGGCAGTATTTAAAAGCAAGGTTAATACTGAAGTTAATGCCCAGTTTGATATCGCACAAGTCAGCCACAAAAAGCAATCGTATTATCTTCATACGACTTCCGCAACTTTTAAGTTACTTGTCGAATGAAATAGTGTTCGCCGCTATTTCTTGGGAGCTGCGAAGAAAGCGTTAGACAAGTTGGCAGAAAAAAAAAGAGGACCTTGAGGAATATCGTTAAGTGCGGCACATTCGTCATCAATTCATGTAGAGTTCGGATGCTTATAGCAGACCTCCAGGACGAATATTCTATGGGAGAGTTTTTTCTTCAAAAAAAAAAAACAGCAATCAGTATAGAAGACAGAAACCTTTGACACTTTTGGCACCAACGGCTGTATAGATGTCATTCTGCGAGATCAATCAATCAATCAAATCTTTATTTACATCATCCAGATGTTAGGGACGCAGACAAAAAGCTCTCACTGGAGCTTGATTGCGCGCCTGCGCCCCCGTACAAGGTTTCAGGGTTTGTTTCATTACATATATTGGCAGCAACTAACAAAACAATTGCGTTTGAGGAAAAATAAGCGAGACACAACTGACTCGGAATAAATAAAAAAGAGATAAAAACAGACAAAAACAGGAAAAGAAATAAGATGCAAAAATACTGGTTTGTAAGACTAACACAAAGCATTTAGCAATATTGGTAAGAGGTAGCTGAGCATTTGACGTCCATAGTTAGTTCGTATTTGGGGAATGAACCATTTATCGCGGTTTCTTATGGCATAAGTGTGTTCTCTAGGTGTTAGTTGAGACAAAGTTTCAAGAAAATTACGATAGGTATTACTTCTCCTATATCGTTTCATTAAGTTGACATTATATAGCTCGTGTATTGGAGTTATGTGGAAGGCATTAAAAAGGGGTTTTGGCGTAACGTCGCGGGGGATGCTTGCAATGCTTCTTATGGCTCGTTTTTGGATGACATGTAACCTGTTTAAGTTTGAGAGTGTGGTAGTTCCCCATACCGTGAAACAGTAGTTTAAAACGGAAGTAAACATGGAATTATAAAGAATTAGTTTCACTTTTTGTGGCAGAAAATGCGTAGTTTACTTAACACACCAGTTATTTTTGACAGCTTGTCCGCTGTTTTATCGACATGTGTTGACCACGATAAATGCTTCTCAAAATATACTCCAAGGCTTTTTACGGCGCAGACAACTTCTAAAGGCACAGACCCAATCCGAAGTGAAATGTCGCTATCGCACACTATTTTATTTCTTGGCCTAAAAAGCACGACTTTTGTTTTATTTATGTTTATAGATAGTGAGTTGACGATCGACCAATGATTTAAAAGATGTAAACACGTGTTTGCTTGTTCAGTCAGATTTTGTATATTGCTAGAGTTGAAAAATAAACTGGTATCATCAGCATATATTATAAATGTTGGGCGTGGGTCAATGAGAACGATGTCATTAATGTATATGATAAAAAGTAGAGGCCCCAACATGCTTCCTTGCGGGACGCCTGCTAAAACTGATTTCGGGTCGGATAATTTATTGTTAATTACTACTTGTACTCGCGCAGATAAATAAGAGTTCAATACGTTGTGAAAAACGCCACGGAAGCCATAGAACTCAAGTTTAGCAAGCGTTGTCTGATGAATAATGGAATCAAATGCATTTGAGTAATCTACAAATACACCCAGAGTTAATTGGTGCGGTTCGAAAGATTGCAGGATCATTTCCTTTTGAGTTAAAAGCGCTGTATCTGTGGAGTGGCCACTTCTAAACCCATGTTGATGAGGTGTCAATAGGTTATGTTTGATACAAAAGCCAATCATCCTTTTGTACAGTAGTTTCTCTAGGCATTTTGAAAAAATGGAGAGGATTGATATGGGACGATAGTTCGACAAGTTATTTTTCTCGCCACCATTAAAAACCACTGTCACCCTAGCAACTTGCATGGCTTGTGGGAAAACTTCCTGCAGAAAGCATAGATTAAATATGTGCTCTAAAACAGGACTAATTAGATCAATGGTATGTTTAATAGGTTTAATTTTTAGATCATTTACGTCCCTTGTACTACTCGTTCGGAGAGCAAGAAAACAGCTTTCAATTTCACTGCGATCCGTTGGTGATAAAAATGCACTAGTGTGATTTCTAGATTTGAGATAGCTCAGGGAATCAGGATTATGTACACTGTTAACTAAAGACACGAAGTAATTAATAAAAGTATCTGCTAGTTCTTTTCCCGAAAGTTCCTGATTTCGGACTAGATTTCTAGCTCGACGGGTTCCTGTTCTGTACGGTTTAGAACTTTATTTCTTTCCACATGAGGTCGCTTCGATTTTGTACATTACCAGAAAATAATTTTTCCATGTATTCCTTCTTGGTTTCTCGAAGAAATGAAGTTACATTGTTGCGATATGATTTAAATTTGGCTAAGTCGTCGGAAGACCTAGTTCGAAGAAACCGTTTAAAAAGATTATTTTTCTTTTTAATCATATTTAAGCAACGACGATTTATCCAGGGCTTGCGCGCTTTACTAGGCCTCTTAGTTGTTTTATAAGGGAAGCATTTATTGTTCAAAAATTTTAGTGTGTTTATAAATGCGTCATATGCTTTGCTAGGGTCAGTTATTTTGTAGACGTGATTCCAGTCGAGTTTTCGTATTTCATTACTGAAATTTTTGATAGTTTGATTTGTTATGCACTGGTATGTCATATAGGAAGGCTTACTCTTTCGAAATGCCGTTGGCAACTCGACAAAAAGAAAAATTGCAGGTGATCACTAACTTGCGCTAGTACCACTCCAGACTTGATAAATTCCTTTGACACATTGCTACAGAAAACATCAATGGATGTCTGTGTTAACGGTCGCGTTTCTTCATTTATGAAGTTGGTAAGGGCGTAACATTCGAACAACCTGTTTGCTTGTTGTGACTCAGGAGATGAGGACGAAAAGTCAATATTAAGGTCACCACTTAGTATTAGCCTTAAGTCATTTTCGGTTACTCAAGATAACATTAAATCTAAAAAGGAAAAAAGGACTGAGATGTTCCCAGCTGGGGGACGGTATACAGCAGAAAATACATTACTGCCAGATTTCAAAGAAATTGTCTCATAATTTTCGTTCGTTTTTGAGAATTCTGGAATAAGGCAGCATTGGAAACATTTCTTAGCAGCTATCAACACGCCTCCGCCCTTTTTATTCAGGCGAGATTGGAGATAAATATCGTACTGCGGCAGTTTCAGTGGCACCGTATCTTTTTTATACCACGTTTCGGTTATCATAATAACATCAAAATCAAAGGTAAAAACATCCAAAAGGGCAACAACTTCATCTTCTTTGTTACAGAGTGACTGTGCGTTCAGATGAAAAAAAGTTGAGGCTTTTTTTGTTTTTTGCGTACAAAGATGAAGCATCATCATGTGTAAAGAAGCCGGATACCACATTAGTAACAAAAATAATGCATGGGAGGGGACGCCTAGTTTATCTTGTCTAAGACTTTTAGGCAAGCGATCCTGACCACATCCGAACTTTCGTTCCTTCTAGCTAGAATGTGGCCATGACGTGTCCAGACGAATTTCCAGCTTTTCTCCTTTTTACGCGAAATTGCCAATCCTAGCTGCTTTTTCAGGGCAGGACACAAGTGCTCGTTTATGTAAATGGAAGTTTGTCCGGGGTGGCCAAGGTCGCTTGTAGTCATATTGGTTTTTTTCGCCTTTGTTAGAACGGTGTCCCGCTTCAAGCGGTTGCGAAACTGCACAATGATGTTCGGGATTGTGGTATTCTTGGTAGGAACACGGTGACAAGCATCAATGTCATCGAGCGCTATGGACTCATTGATCACTTCACCAACCCTCTGTAATGTGTCTTGAAGGTTCTCCTGCTCAGTTTCAGGAACACCCTTAATTTCAAAGTTTTTATTTCTGGAAAACTGCTCTAGAACAGTGCATCGCTGTTGAAAGTCTTCTAAAAGCTTCTTGAGTCCATCACGCTCGGATGACAGTGTAGCATTTTCAGCTCTGAGTACCTTGTTTTCTTCCTTAAGCGCTGTAAACTCAGCAGCTATGTCATCAAATTTTTTGGAGCAAAATTCAACACTGTTGGATAATTCGCGGCACTCTTTCCGAACATCCCTCTCGATTGAGCTACGCAACGAAGCAATTTCCTTTCGAAATTCTATTCGGAGTTCTTCACGTAGCTTCTCGACATCAATAGGCATATTTCACAGGCAACGTCAGCTTGGCAGCGACAGCAGCAAAAGGTACTATAATACTATAAACGTAAAAAGGAGCAATAACCACAGACCTGTGGGTGACAATAAAAAGCGTGCGGTCGGTCAGACTTTGTCCCGCTGCCCCTGTCGCTGTCAATTGAGGTAGACGCTGGTCCGATGGCGCTTATGTAGTTGATGGCCCCTGGTGGTGGTTCCCTGTCGTTGCAGCCCTCGGCGATGAGCAGAAATGACTTGCGAGACGTAGGCACCGCAGGCGTTGCCGTGACGTCACAAAAAGTTCTTTTCCGAAGGATAAAAATCCTGGCACGTGGATTACGGCACAGCACAGCAGATCAGGGGTATCTGTGGGTGACAAGAAAAAGCGTGCGGTCGGTCAGGCTTTGTCCCGCTGCCCCTGTCGCTGCCAAGTGTCGTCGGCGTCATCCGCGAATTCTAAAAGCTTTTACATCCTCCCTCCCTACCGCACGCAACCGCTTACACCGTGCTCCCTGCCGCTGCGCCGGGTGACCGCGCATGACCGTCCACTGCGCACGATCGTTCGTGACGCAAGCCTACCCAAAGCTGTGAAACATCCCGACCGGCATAAGCTTTGCGCGCCGCTCCAGCGTACCCGGCACCTTTCCCTTGGATCCCATGACTAGTAATTCAGCCAGCTCCTTCAAAAGTATGAACAGAAGATTACCATTGAAGCTAGCCCGCGGCGCTAATGCAATGTACCGACAGATATTCTCATAATAAGAGTTTCAGAGTAATACTTGGTGCTGGGCTAGTTGGGTAAAATTTGCTAAAAGGTTAGCGCTAAAAAACATGAACACAAAGCGAGAGATCGACACGACACAGATCTGTGTCGTGTCGTCGTTCTCTTGCCTTGTGTTCGTCTTTTTAGCGCTAACCTGTTTCAGAGAGTTTCTAAACACTCCTACACCCCTTACCCACGATGCCGAGAGAGCAGGAAGATATGATTCTTGATAACGCATAACACTTTGATAACGCATCACAAAGGTTCAGAGAGATCCTCAGTCGGCAAACCAGCGTTTCAACAAGAAGAGAAGAGGATAGACGAAGACAAGTCCTCTTCTGAAAACGCTGACTTCTGTCAGCGTTTTCAGACTCATGATGTCCCGCAGCCTTTGTCCTTTTTGTTTTGTGCTGCGTCCCAACCAGAGTTACTCAAGCCCAAAATATTTAGACAAATGTTTCTAGTTTGCAGGCTGCCACCATGTGCCGCGTGGCGCTGAATGCTCAAAATAAATACGGGAATTCCGAACGTTCGATAAGTCACATTGACTTTGTACGACAGTCGGAAATTGTTGATGTGATCGCAGGAAGCATTTTACAGGCCACATTGTGCACCAAAGACGAAGAGCCGGCTCCGATAATCACCAAATTCGCTCAGCAACTTCCGGCACTCCTGGGTTTCTTAAAGTTACAACCTTAAAGCATTCCCATTGAGTTACGCGGTGTTCGCTACTTGTGACTAATAGATGGTGCTAATTGATAAGTGCTCAAAGGAAAGCTGGGCATGGAACATTCCAACTAGGATCAGCAGTTCGTACCACCCCCGTTATCACTGGAAGTCGCTTTCACATGAAGAGTACACGTGGAGTCAATTTTATGAATTTGCGACGATCAAGGGGCACAAGAGGAAGATAAATCCGGCGGTGGTTGAAAAGAAATCTTCAAACTTTTTCCAACGTGTGATGAAGAGGTTGGGCGCTCTAACCCTGAGCTATGAAAGTAGGGCGCATACAGCAAGGAAGCATACTTTTTGAAATATTTAAAACTAGTTTTCAGAAGCTCAGTAACGACTGAAACATAATTTTGTCAAAGTGCAAAATGCAGCTTGTTTACTGACAAGCAATACACCAAAGTCAACAGATTGAAACTTAATAAAACGACGCATGCAAGCACGCACTGTCATTAAAACTTCTGTATTAAGAGGAAGAAAAACGAAAGATTACTACGGATTTTCCTCTGTGCATGTACCTTCTCTTCCTTCCAAATACGCGATCGTGAGTGTGTGCTTGTTCCATTCCGTTCGCTTGTTCAGCCACCATGAAGTTTGTATCAAAGCTAGGAACTGTTTCCCTTCAATTATTTGGCAAACAAGTGAAAATAGGAAGAGAAAAAATCAGTATAAAAAACCTTCGGGGTGTAGGTTAAACCATTACTCCTCCATCGACAAGGAAATCTCAACAGAAAAAAAAAGGATTGTGCGTGAAACAAACCGTAACCTTTGTTACAGGTCATTTACCAGTGTGGGCGGTGCGTTTAAAAAAAAAGTCTCGATAGACACGAAGAAGGGCGTTCAACGAGCTCCCAGTAGGGTTAAGAAATTCCAATGGCGCTAGGGTTCATGTCAGGAGCACAATCTGCCGTGTGATCTCCCAAGACTGGCTGATTTATCGAGATAGACGGCGTGACCTTTTGACGTCATCACAACCTGCCCACCATGACAGGTGTCAACCTGGGCTCGAGATTGTGAGCAGGCTACTCACTATTGCAGGTTGCAATCAAATTAAAATTAATGATTGGTCAAAAGAGATCACGTCACCTTAAGACGTCATCACAACCTGCTCACCGGGTTGTGAGCAACCTAGATAGAATTAGGGTTCACGTCAGGAGCAACCCAGGCTCTCCGGTTTTCCGAAAGTTTCAGATAGGTATTACGCTGCAACGTCACATGACCGCAAAAGATTCAGTCAGATGCCACTACCCACAGAAACCGAATAAAAAATGGAGAAAAATCGATTATCTATATTATATACACAGGGTAATGATATTGATTAGTAAAGAGATTAGGACAGATTAGTAGATAGAAAGAAATTTATTAGAAAATTCAAAACGTTATCTGTGAAAATGCCTGCCCAGTCACGGCATAGCAGATACTTGCTACTGCAGATAGGAGTCCGAATATGGTAGTGGTGAACCGAAAATTGCAAAGAAAAAAAGCCGCAAGCACATAAATTGCCGCAGAGGCTGCGACAAATGCTAAAGCTTATGCTATCGCATTCCATTATTAAGGTAACTCAAGAGTCTTCATAGTTTTTCACTCTGAAATGATACTATAACTCTGTTAAGAAGTACCATTTGGGGATGAACATAGCAAATATGATTCTTTTTAAGCGCGCATGAGTGTCCGCAGTCGTATGATTTTCAGTGTTTCATACGCGGAATATGACTCGTAATTGTGGTTTCATGTCAGTTGCCTTTCTTACGGTTCAGTAAGGATTTCGTGACCTCACAGTGCCCTAAGTTTTATGCCTATACGTGATATATGCAGAACATTCGAAAAAAAGCTTGATAGAAATTTAGGCTAAACGCAATAAACAAGAGACTAAGAGGAAATAAAGACACGAAAATGAGCGATAACATAAATGACAGCGCGAATTTATGGAATAGATTTTGTCTTTGCTTCTATATTCTTTAAAAAGGTTCACTGAGGATACAGAAACAGAGATAGGATGAAAGTTTCTTCTTACAAACACACCAATGTTACCGCCCGTAAGTTTCATATACCAAATAAAGCATTCTATAGTGAATTCATTGCATTTGTCTTTTTTGCTCTTCTGCGATAATTTTGTGACCTCAAAATGCCCGTGCCTTTCTATTACTGCGTCAGATTCTTGATGTTTGTTAACAATCCGGCAAAGCCCATCAGTAGTGTCCCTTTTGCCTCCTTCTTCAGGGATACTCTGTCAAGACATTGCTCTCGAAACAAAGTACGCTTCCCAGCAAATTACCATGAAAGGTGCTAGGTTGCGAGTACGTACGCACGAAGCGTTTTGGGTCCTTTCAGCAGTCGCTGCAGCAGCACTCATTGTTTCGGAGTTTATACGGCTTCCGAGACTCTTAGCCGTTTGTCCTGTGGTATAAACAGTTGCTACATTGTAAAGTAGCCAGAGCTCAAAAGCGGACGAAGACGGCTCACTTGCGCCGCGGACCGGCTCGTTCCCTCTTCTTGCATGGAAGCCAAGGTAGCCCAGAAAAGAGCGAGTAGAGAAGCCGTACAATCAACCACGCTGGGTAGAAAATAAAAAAGAGAAAATAGCACGTGGGGCCTCTAGATGTCTAAAGAGGAAAATCAAGCTCGACATTGGGTTAACGTTGTGGGCCTCTTTCTCAAACGATGGAGGAGAAAACCAAGAAAGAGAGGAGGTCAACTTCATGTTGCCGTGGTGATGGCTTCGAGAAGTAGAGGCGCGTGAGCCTGAGTCTCGCCGTACACCTCCACCCGCCTCGACTATTCAGAAGAGAGAATAGTAGAGAAAGGAGATGCAAAGAGCGAAAAAAGTGTAGAGTACGCGCTGCTGTGGAGAAAGAAATAGACAGAAGAGAAGAAATTGGAGGGCACACTTATACCCCTGTCACACGGGCACTTTCGATCCTCATTGAGTCAATGCTCATCGAACTCAATGCAGATCGACGGTTGTCACACGGCCACTTTCAAGCGCAATCGAGCTCGATCCTGCTTGACTCGATGCCGATTCCTCAAGAGTGCTTGAGGTTCCAAGCACAATCGAGAACTCTCGCTCTCATGAAGCTATAAAAATAAACACAAGTTAACAAAACCAAACCACAATTGTTGTTGTTGTGATCGATTAAAATGTAATACAGAACATTTTTCAGGTACTACGCCTGCTTATATGCAAACATTTGAAAGTAATCTCGACATCACGCTCCACGCTTCGCCGTCAGTGTAAACAAAGATGGCGTCCTCCTGCTCGTCGGAGCGGAAACTGTGGAGCGAGCGCGAGACAGCCGCTCTCATCGACTGCTGACAGTACCGCCTAAATGATTTGCGGCGCCAGAAGAGAAACGCCGCAGTCTATGCAGAAATCGCGGAGGCGTTGCGGATCCTTGGGTTGCATCGCACAGCAGCAGAGGTGCGCCACAAAAACCTGGCGCAGATACGCAATGTACAGATTTGGCTACGGATTTGGCTGCCGCTGCCCCCGACTGCACAGTGTTGCCGGACATCGCCATGTTATGGCTGTCGGCGGAACATTTGGCGCCACCTAACACACATGAGGGAAACTTCTCAATGAGCATTGAAAATGCCCGTGTAGCAACGGATGTTTCGAGCGTGCTCGAAAATCTCGATGCAGATCGAGCTCAATGAGGATCGAAAGTGCTCGTGTGACAGGGGTATTAGCTCCACCTTAAGCGTATGACGGGATAGCTGTCTCATATACGCAGAATTGGTCATTCTCTACTTTACAATAATAAATTCCTGGGTGTCCTCAAACCACTCCTGGCGCAGTAATGCAGTACTTAAGCGAAGCGCCAGTGCCTTGGCATGGCAGATGCTACAACCTGTGGTCTTAGTGCGACCTAGGCTGCTCGTCCTGAGCGACCTATCATCAATTTAAGTGGCGCCTGCCACGATGGGCAGTTTGAGCCCTATCCGGTTGCCAGATTGTGATGACACCGCAATGTCACGTGACCTAGGTGGCCCACCTGCTTCCGACGTTGCTTCGGTGGGGATTTTTTCTGGATTTTTTGCCCACGGTCCACGACGCCAAAGGCGGCGCCAGATTTTTTGCTACACAAGCTACTTCACTCTGTCGCGCTAAAATTTACAGAACGCTTATAATGTACAACACAACGTGATTACATCCACAGCTGTGCAGGTATTAACGCGATAGCGTTGAAGGCCTCGTTGACCTAAATATCCGGTGTTGGTGTTATCGACGTCGGCCTTGGCGGGGGCGTTGTGAGCTAAAAATAACGGGCATGGCTGTAGCAGGTGGTCCCCAGAGAGCAACCTAAGAGGCAGGTGGGCCACCCAGGTCACGTGACCTTGTGGCGTCTTCACATCCTGCCCTCCGGATGGTTTGAAAACTGCCCTCAGTGGCAGGTGGTAGTTCGAATAATTATTCGCTCAGCAAAAGCAAACTGGGTCGCACAAGCCCTACCGCTGGGAGCACCTGCCATCGCAGGACAGTGGGGCATGGATTAACCGACGCACCACTGCGCCAGGAATTATTATCTATTAATACAAAGTAGAGAATGACGTTCAGCATATATAATAGAATATGACCATTACGCTACCATTACTCTTAAGGCGGAGCTCAAGTGTCCATTCAATTTTGTTTAATTTCAGGACATAACCAGGTTAAGAAATTCAGAGCGACACACATATATTTAAAGTTATAGAGAACATATTTTCGTTTTGAGTGCATACTCTCGCTTCGACTGGTGCTCCTGTCCAGATCGCCGCTCCAAGAGCGCCGCGCCACCACCGAGCTGCAGCCTTTGTAAAAAGTTTAGAGCTCGTGGGGTTTGCTTCTGGGACGCTTCGTGTGGTTCGTTGTGCATTCCCAGCGTTCATAATCTCTTTATGGTGAGATGAATCTTCATCGTCAGCTTTGCGAAGCTTACGGCTGCTACGGATGCAACAAGAGCCCCACTAAAGAGCCTAGAAGTAAAACCCATGAGCTCTAAACTTTTTAAGAAGGCTGCACATGTATAGTGGTAGCATAGTTTCCATAGAAGCCCATACGTTGAACACATGACGGCTTCTGGTGCGGAACAAACGCCATCTTCGAAGTCAGTGGACAACTAAGCACTGAGGTCACAATTTAAAAAAAGAAATATCAGCACGGTTACGACAATGTAACGCGATATTCAGCGATAGCTGTTTAGGCACTTAGTTTCGGAGATATTTTGAGGTAGGAAAAATAAACCGACCTCATATCGCATTGGTGAAGTGGTCACGTGATGCTCCCCTGCACTGGCCGGCGGCTGTGGCAAACAGAGCCACCCGTAGGCTTACGCGACCCAGGTTGACCGACTAGCGCCCCCACCCGGTTACGCCGACAGCGAACGACTACGACGCGGAAGTCAAGGACGAGCGCCTAACATCTATCGCTTTAAAAAACAAGCGTGACATCATATCGTAAGTGTCGTCTCGACGTTCAGTTCTCGACATTCAGACAAGACTGATGACTACCAACGCAGTTTTGGATAATCAGCGCTCGTTGTGCCTTCTTCCTTCGTCTTCTCGTGTGTCGCACTGAACTTCAAGATGTGAACGCACTAAGAAGGTCAGCTACTTGTCTTGATGCCCATATAGTACAGCCGTAATTGGAGACTTACTCCCTCTTTCTGAGTGCCGTTTTCGAGCAAAAGGGATAGCGAGCAATGGGCCTTGACAAAATTCCGATGCTTGATTTGCTCCGTCATAAAAAGAAGCAAGAGTACAAAATTTGATTAGGAGTCATATTTTATTCGAAAACGTCAAAACCCAACTTTCATTCAAAATGGCAGCGCAACAGGGGTTGCTGAACTAGCGCAGGCGACAAACTTGAAATCTACGAGCGCAGAGTTGATAGCCTAGTCTCCTGCTGTGCACAAAAGGCATGAGCGCGGTAAATAGCGGTGCATATTTCTAGTGAAATTGTGGCAGCCTTTTAGAACATATAAACAACAGACATTTTCACTAATATGACCAAAAGCTACTCAGACCTGATGCGACATGTAATCAAATGCTCAAACAATAAAGAAGCAAGAGAAGGTACGGGAGAATGAGCAAATCCGAATAATGAGCGTATAGTCATAGGAAACATTCAAGCAAGCACTTGCCTGAAGAGATTGCAAAGAAAAATTTTAACGATAGAACAGGCCTCATTAAAACCTGCTCTCTGTGAGCACACAAATAGAAAAAACATCTTAGCATCGAGATTCTGCAAATATAGCAGAGCACGACACTTGACATACAACGCACTCCTCCCTGATCTGCGGTAATAAGTGGTATGAAAGCACAGTATAACAACAACAACAATATAATAAAAAAGCTCACTCTGTACAAAATATTTGGAGTGGCAGTTTTAAGAGCTGGGTACCATGCAACAAGTGCAAAAGTTCAAGACAGGTTTCATTTCATATTTCAGACAGATAAGGCTACAATTTGTCTGAAGAGATTTCTGATATCTAGAGAGATATGAAACATATACACTAAAAATACCGAAATTACATGGCACGAATGACCTGTGCAATATGTTTTAGAATTTACAGCACTGCCGAGTGCACGTTGATCATTGCGTTCCTTCAATTTAAAACATGAAAAGAAATAAAAATTTTCTTTGCAATATAGGTTTGGGAAAATATTGTGAAAGAGTTTCGGTACGTCACCCTTAAAACTTGAAAAAATGTCGGGTCGAAAGAACGAGCGCCAATAATAAAAAATAGCATCGTCTGATTCCGTACGCTAAGCGACTGTTCTTGTCTTCCAGGTGGCTTAGAATAAAAATTAAAAGGATGGGCAGCATTCCTTGGATTCTTCTTATGACTACTGCTTTTTTGAGCTTGGCGCTTTCACTTCCGCAAGGTAAGTCAAAGGCCATTACAAAGCAAAATTACAGACGTCGGCCCCTGACGTTCTTCGCATCCGCGCGCCGAAAGCAGGATGGGGATAAAAAATTAGACTCGAGTACCAGACTGTGCTCAGATGTGTGCCTCGTCCTTCCGTTCGTCCATTTAGCCCTTGGTTCTCCTTTGAAAAGATTCACAGATTTTTAATTCAGGAGTGCATTTAACGAGTGCGTACTGGCACCACCCTGACCGCATTTTAGAGCGCAGTTTTTAAGCGCGCGTTTGTAGGTTGAGCCGCGTCGCCGCCATCGGTGTAACCGAGCCAAACAATAAGTAAATAAATAAACATTCGCTGATCTGTTCGCAGCGCCATGAACATATCAGCGAATGATATTTACTACACTGAAAATATGGATGCGGCGAAAGCTTACCGCTTTTTCGATGGTAGGCTGTAGCCGCAACCTTCACGCCTCACTTTAAGCCGCCGCACACTCTCGCGCTGTTCATTGCACATCATTGTCTTCATTTACTAATACTACTATCGAAATAATATCCTCGCCACAAGGGCCGACGACCCGGCAAAGCAAAACAATCGAGCCTACAGAGCCTGAGACACCTACACAGCTGTGCGCAAATTTCGCATCAGGAAGAATCTTAATCATCCTTGGAATTATTTTCCACGCTCCGTCCGTTCATCCGTCCATCCACAGCACTAGAAAACTCAAGAAGAGTTACCCCTTTACTTATTCGTCAAAGGAAGCGAGAAAATTTAGAAGCGTCAAAACAACGGCCGTATAAGATTTCATTGAAAGTAAACGGCACTCATGTAGCTGTGCTATACCCTTGCAGTAACCGAAAAACTCTTGTGGGCGAATGGAGCAGAAAAAAGCCTGCTGAGCCAGAGGCTTGTGCTCCAGATATTCTATCTCGTATGTTCCAAGTGATGGAGCACGCCGCTAGGAGTTCATTGGATGGAGCTTCGCTGTATATTCTCTGCAAATTCCAAGTTTACCAAGCCTGATTGTACGAGAAACCAACATACTTCAAAGGTGACGTTCCTAAAGCACGCACGCACCCAACCAGCCAGCCACTTATAAATCCGTCCGTCCATCCATCCATCCATCCATCCATCCATCCATCCATCCATCCATACATACATACATACATACATACATACATACATACATACATACATACATACATACATGCATGCATGCATGCATGCATGCATGCATGCATACATGCATACATACATACATACATACATACATACATACATACATACATACATACATACATACATACATACATACATACATACATACATACATACATACATACATACATACATACATACATACATACATGCATGCATGCATGCATGCATGCATGCATGCATACATACATACATACATACATACATACATACATACATACATACATACATACATACATACATACATACATACATACATACATACATACATACATCCTTTTCTTTTTTCTTTATGTTATTCTGCATTAGCTGTAACGCCTCTTTCGGCAAAAAACATGGATAAGATAGGCATGAAACGTGATGCGAGAAAGCTGCTAAAGCCGTTCCATTTAACCGCTGTGACGACATTGTTGCTTTTAACTGTAGGAACTTAGTTCGGGGTGGGGAGCTTTAGAGGGGGCGGGGGGGGGGGGGCGAATGTGCGAAGGTAAGATGGGTAGAAGCTGCCAGTGACTGTGCAGGCAGCCCCATATTTGGGGGCTGTGTTGGGGAGTTGGCTGGTAGGTTGGAATTCAAGAGAGCGACTGTCTTTCCCATTGTGGCTTTGAATTCAATTTTGCCGTCGCTTTCTCGTATGCTGCTGTGTGGACTTCTAGTGGGTGTATGGGTTCTGGAGAGGGGATTTAGGTTCGCTGGTGGCGCTTCTGGAGGGTGGAAGCTTTACACAGATGCTTCACTCATCACGGCTTCACACAGGTAACAAAGCATACGGGCATCTACCGGTAAAAATGCATCACCCACCTGCCAGCCTCAACCCACCACCCAGCCACTCACATCTACCCTTCACCGAACTCCATTCTTTAGAAGGGGAGGAATGCGCTGCTAGAAGGCGACGACCACGGGAAGAACCTAGAGGGTGGACCGCCGTAGAAAGAAGAGGTTACGACCAGGGTAAAGGAATGCGCAACCAGAGGTTCATTCTACGACAGAATGCAGGCCTATATGGCTAAACCAAAATATAACATCTCTAGCTGATTCGAGCACGAAGTCGGTATGCCTAGCTTTACAAATCTGCCCAAGGTACTCTTTGTTGGAGATTGTATCAACAACTCGTTTCTAACAATGACGACAAAGGAACTCGAAGACAACACAGCCCATCCGTAATGAACAAACCGAAACAAAAACAAGGATCTTAAGGTGCTTCCTCGAGGTGCTGCAATAGTCCACTTGCAACAAAACGCTCTGATGTAAACTGTACAAAAGCTCCAGTTGACATAGCTTACGCCTCTAAGATCAGCACTGAGCACTTTGCTTGGCATATAAAAGATGTCGACAGCCACGTATACTTAATCTTCTGAAGGCCGCTTTCCTGCTCATAGCCTACTTTCTCAAGCCCTTTACGCTGGGCTGGGCATTAGTTACAATGCCCTCAAGCTTTCTATGTCACCCCTCTGCTAGCTACTTTTTGGGGCAGTGTCGGCGAAATTCGTGTAGAACACTGCCTCCATTGCGTTGTCGAAGACAGTTCTCCTTGTCGAAGAATCAAACACAAGTGTTTCTTATGTGAGTGACTCCGGTGATACATTTCCAAAGTACTTGCAGGATTCCTTTTGACATGCAACAATCCGCAGAGGGGCGGTCAATACTGCAGCCTTATGGGCCTACTCTGTCATGTCGTCACGGAGGCGTATTTCATTTTTATCGTCCGAGAAGGCACTGGTCTTTGCACAGCTACGACCAAAACTTCGGCTAAAGATACTTGGAGCAACAACAAGCACTTTGCATAACCATCTGAAGAGAGGTACTGAGCCCTTGAAGCCCATAACTAATCCGGTTCTCTGAAATAGCACTCTTTCAGCAAACGAAATGCTTTACTGACAGTACGAACCTCGCAGTGATGTGAAAATTAATATTAATGAGGCTTTAAGATACCTATCGGTGGTTCTTCTATTTGGCTTTGCAGGAGGATGCCAATTACCAAATGGGTCCACACTTTCAAATGGACAAAGGAAGCCTTCACAGAAACCTTGCGTTATGTATAGGTGCAATAATGGGAAACTTCGCCCAAGAAAGTAAGTCATATATTTCCTGTGTAATAATAGACACAAAATACTTCTAGCCTCAAGGAAGACATTTAATAGCACGGTTATTTGTTAGAACAGATAAAAATTAAAAAACAACCTCCAAATTGTACTATATTTCTGTTGCCGCCGTGACGGTCACTGTTATTCTCAAAACCAGACAGGATATTATGGTGTTCCTGCGGCTACTACAAATCATCTGGTCTTCAACTTCCAATGTTTTTTATATTTTCAGTTGTCAGAATTTTTAGAGAAGAAAAAGAGGCGGAAGAGTACTTCTGAAAGTAAAAAGAATGACTACTTTAAGAAATGAATCAAAATGCTAGACGCAACGGTTTACCGTATTGCAGGCGCAATCGTATCCGCCACCCCAGAGACTTGCCGAAGCATGAAAGCCACGCCGCTCCCTGAGAGAGCAGAACCTAGATTTATTTTCAAGCTAGGCTCGATTTATAGTCATGCTTGACGTGACAAAGAAAGAGGAGGAGAGAGGAAGAGGAGAGAGAGAGAGCGGCGAAAGCGGCTGCCGCCACGATACGAAAAGGTGCGCACTGATGACGCGCGCGCAACGCAACGGTTACTGAACAGACTATCCCACACTTCTTTCTTCTTAAAATTAAAAAATTGGAGAGCACTGCAGTCAGCTGCATTGGATAAATGCGAAAGCAGTTCCGTTTGAACGTCAGCAACTTTTTTTTCAAGTCATCGTTGTCATGTCACACTTGTCACATCACCCTTAGATTAGGACGGCAAATTTTTCCAAGTCATTCTTGTCACGTGTCACTAATCACGTGATCCTCAGTTGACGTCAGAAAGTTTTTTGCCAGTCATCGTTGCCTAACATCAGTACACACCCCGAACACACTTTACCGTCGTGCACACCACAACTCGTTCACTTCGTGCGCCTCTAACACGTTTGAACCTACGACACTTCGTTGCGTAAAAAGCAACTAATTAGCGGCACTTTCACTTATCAGGAGGTTAAACTAGCAATTGATCAGTTACCTCTGTCAAAAACGCCTGGTGCTGGCTGGATTTCGAGTGCATTTTACAAATAATTTAAATCCCTTCTAACTCTTCCCTGCTGCAGGTCTTCACGATTAGTTTTGATGTAGAGGCTTTCCCACTCTCTTACACGAAGCCCTGCAGTATCAATACCGAAAAGTGCTCATGAAGAAAAACTGCGCTCAGTGGAGCGCTATAGACCCTTCACGTTGGCAAATGTGAATTACAAAATTTTTGCTCAAGTTTTATCAAATCGCCTACAACTCGCAATGTCGGCTCTCTTTGGCCCTCACCAGACGTGCTCTTTGGGAGGCCGCTCAATTCAATGCAATCTACAATTGCGCGTACAATTCTTGAAACTTGCTTCTGCTTTCATGTTCAGTTGCTTTGCTTCAGATCGATCTTGCGAAGGCGTTTGACAATGTTCGCCACTCATACTTGTTTTCTCTTCTCGGTGCTAACGTGCTAAACGGGTGCAGCTTTGCTATTGCAATTATTCGACTCTCTAAAATATTTGTGGTCGTTTGTCGAACCCAGTGCCAATCCGCTGTTTTGTGAAGCGAGGCTGTGCTATGTCCACGCTGCTTATTGCCATTTATTTGGAGGCGCTTTGTTTGGCTGTTGTGTGTTACAGTAATATCCGTAAAATTTGATTTTGAGGAAAGGAAATAGCTCAGTAAATGTCTCACGCTTCTCGCCACCGCCAGAACCGCGCCGCAAGGGAAGGGATAAAGTAGGGAGCGAAAGGAGAGAGGAATAAACAGGTGCCGTAGTGGAGGTTTCCGGAAGTGAGTGGAGGACTTTATTGTCCAAGAGAAGAAGGCGACCTCCATCCTACCCTTCGGCTCTCCTTCTCAGTCGGGAGGGAAGAAATTCTTCAGGCAGCAATGGATATTTTTCGACCACCTGGGGTTCTTTAGCGTGCACTGACATTGCACAGCACATGGGCGCCTCTTGCGTCTCGTCTTCATCGAAACGCGGCCGCCACAGTCGGGTTCGAACCCGGGTCTTCTTTGTTTTGGGTAATAATGTCAAACTGCTTGCATATGCTGACGACCTCGCTTTTTGTGCCTTGACAGGCGCAGCCTCGACGCAACTGTATTTACAATAGATCAATTGGGCATCGATTTTGGCGCTCTAATGAATCGCTCTAAATGTTCCGGCCGGTGGTTTTGTTCTTGGGGCTCAACGCCGTTCCGTTATGAAGGAATAGAATGATCATGTGTGCTCCCCAAATACCCAAATATCTTGGCGTGCCACTGCATGCATTTAAGTGAAGTGCACATCACTGGAAGGAGCGAGTTCTTCCATTCAGCGTTACGCTCAGAGCTTCGTCCCACATAACCTTTTGATATTTGGTCCAGCTGAGGCCTGCAACACCTTTCTGGCAACAATAATTTATTATGTACTCCAGGTCTTGCACTACGCTTGACATTATATCTAGCGTTTTATCGAATATTTGAGACTTTCTTAGGGCATATATTCCGAGCCGACACAACGGAATAATCTTTTGAGGCCTGTTCGCGCAAGAAAATTGGGCTTACTTGACTTGTACGAGAGACAGTTGCGCGTTTCTTCTTTTTACGGGATTGTTCCCATCTGATTATTAAAGCATTCTTGTGGTTTATGTTTTTGACCTTGTTTTCAAGCTTAGTGGTTTCTTCAACTTAAGGGAGCGTTTTTGCTGGCTAGTTGGTGCATTTTTTCAGCGCAGAAAGACACTATAATAAAGCAGCTGCTGCAGAAAAGCGAAGGGCCTGTAATAAATACCGAGTTGTTTGTTAGCGCTGTGTCCTGTCAAGTTCTTTTCTTCGTGTTGTGTCTTTCTGCGCTAAAAAAAGAATTCCAGTGATTTCTTGAAATTTTTCTGAGCACTCCTGTTTACTAGAATTCCAGTGATTTCTTGAAATTTTTCTGAGCACTCCTGTTTACTAGGCTTTATGCAGGAAGCACTAGTATTCTGTTTCGCGTAATAGAATATATATAGGTTTTATAGCGATGCTCTTTCCGCCACCATAATATCATTCTGTGTACTTTGGCCTCAAGTGTCATGATGTGTTAAAGCACGTGGCCAAGATGCCGCTTCCTCCTTGCACCAGACCGTTTTTCTATAAATTATACACTGAAGCTCTCTCTCCTAAAAACGTGGCTCCATAGGAAGAACTTTTTCGTGCCTTCTGGTAACTGTCGTCTGTGCAATGTACCTGGAAACCATTGAACATTGTTTTATCAACTGCAAGGATCCAATTTTGTTTTGGGATGTGCTGCAAAGGACGCTAAAGAAGGACTTCATTTTAAATTCCTTCAGTGTACGTTACCTTTCGGCCACTCAACCTGATTACGAACCACATGACTGTCACGGATCACTCCGGGAGAACACTCGGACCGAAAGAATGGACTAAACGACAGGTGTACCCACACAAACGCACATTTAATACACCCTACGTGACACACCCAATAGAACACAAAACTAACAAACTAACAAGCACAACACACAAAGACTATAAATACACACGACCCGGGAACACTGCTACAAGCGTCTACTACTAGCGTTCTACTATTAGCGGTCGCCGTTCGTGCTCACGGTTGGTTCGGTGCGGCTGCGGCGTTTTATGGATCACGTAGCCGGCGTCGAGGCGGCGTTCGGCGTGCTTGGGCTGGCGTTGCTGGCGGCGTCCGACGTGCTTGGGCTGGCGTTGCTGGCGGCGTCCGACGTGCTTGGGCTGGCGTCGCGGACTGCGTCGTACAAGCTCCCGGTCCAAGCACCCGTGGAAGGTATGCCGGTGTTGGCGTTCGGGGCACCACCCGGATGGGTGGCAACAGCGCTGGAGACACCCCTGGCCGTAGCAGGTGATAGCATCCTCGGTTGACTCCCCGGAACGGGCTCAGGCACGGCAGGAAGTCCACGATGCGATGCCGTAGAATGCGAGCTTACGGGAGCAGTAGCCGGCGTCGCTCTCTTCTAGCCGATGTGTCCCTGGCCCGCCGGAGCCTCCGCTTCTCTTCTGTTCCCCCCGTGCTTCGGTCTCACTCGCCCTTTTATAGCCTCGGTGTTAGACCACGTAAGCCTTGTCGTCTTCTTCTCTTCTCCAGCAATCATCTCTCTCTACTTCACCGAATGCTTCTCCACCAATCATCTCTCCACCTCACCGAATGCTTCTTCTTCCTCTTCTTTATTCTTCGGTTAATTCGCGTCGTCTTCTTCACACTTCTTTCCTTTAAAATTTAATTTAGGCTCCTTAATATATGTGACAAGGGCCCCCTCTCTCAAGAGTTTTTCCATGAAAAACTGCCACGTCATCCTCATCTTCAAGCCATCCAGCCAGCCGACTATCTTCTGTGGCGATTCTGGACTCAGCACACACCACAACGAAGATGTCCAGCACACACCAAACGCACACCACTAACACAGCACACCAAATTGCGTTTTCAGAACACTAACACACCACTGCCGCTGTCCGTAGAGTCCTTAATAAACATGTTCGTGTCCACAACACATTCCCTTGTATAATCACATAACACCAACAACAAGATAAATCCCATAGGTACCTAGAGCTGTTCAGTTAGCTCTATCTCCATACAAGTCTAATTTGTAACATATGGCCTCCGCTTTGTCTGGCCCATCCGAAAACATCTCCCCCTTGATTTGGAGTAGAGCTGTAATCCTCTGTCTTCATTCCAAATGGGCTTCTTCATTAATTCATCCCTCCTGCATTTTTCCTTCCCACTGCACGTGGACACTACGGCAGCATCGCCTGTCTCCACGGCCACTACCGAACAAGCTGCCCTGGGGCAGTACCGCCGTACGGGGCCTCTTTCTTCATATTTCTTCAAGATATTTCCATCGAAAACCGTCTTAATACCATCTATCAACACCTCATAATCGATATCCATTTTCTTCCGCGTCACAAGATACGGGCCCTTCCATTGCATCATTAACTTATTATGATCCGTGGGTAGCAGGATGAGAACCTTGTCCCCGGGTTCAAATTCCTGTGAGTGGCTCTCTTGTCGTAGTAGCCTTTATAGCGTTCGCGCGCCCTTTCCAAGCCTTGATGTGCAAGCCTGCATGTTTCTTCCAACTTGTCCTGCAACTCAAGAACGTATGTGTACGTTGGCTTGAGATCTGATGCAATCTCCTTATTAGCCCACAGCTCCTCGAGTATCGTAAGTGTACCTCAAACGGTTCTTCCATACAACATCTCGAAGGGCGAGAAACCAAGACTCGTTTGCGGTACTTCGCGGTATGCGAGCGAAAGAGCTGGGAGATATCTATCCCAATCAGTAGGTCTCTCCTGGAACATTTTCTTGATTATATTTTTGAGGGTGCCGTTGAACCGCTCTACAAGCCCATTACACATGGGATGGTAAGGCGTTGTCAGTAACTGCCTTACTGGCAAAAGGCGGTTAACCTCCTTCATTAGTTCAGATGTGAAGTTCGAGACCCGGTCACTCAAAATTTCCCTCGGGAACCCGTAACGCGAAAACATTTCGACCAGACCCTTCGTCACATGGATACTGTCAATAGTTCTCAGTGGAATGGCGTCAGGATAACGAGTGGCCACGCCAACCAGAGTAAGCACATATCTATTGCCTTTGGCGGATACTGGAGAGATTGGCCCCAGAATGTCAACTGCCACTCGCTGAAATGGTAGGTCGATGGCTGGCATCTTGCCCAGAGATACAGGACCAACTCTTCCCTTCGGCACTGTGCGCTGGCACACATCACATGAGCGAACAAAGCGCTTAACGTCACTCTGAACACCCGGCCAAAAGAACTTCTCGGTGATCCTAGACACCGTTTTTTTGAAAATCCTGGTGTCCAGCCATAATGCGTCATGTCCTAAGCGTAGCGCGGTCTGTCGCATATCTCTCGGTAACACCAGCTGTTGGACCCGCCTTCCTGAACTAAATATGCATTCCCTGTGCAGAAGACCATTTACCAATTGATATTCGAAGGACGTACGACTCTTCGTTCTTTTCACTTTTTCACCGACTCTTTGGAAGCAGGTCTTCAAGCTCGGGTCTTCTTGCCTAATTGCAATTTCGCCCGGTGTTACGCTCAGGCACATCGTAACAGGAGTAGAGAGCAGACGCTGCGTTGCTCGGGCTGTCGCTTGAGCTCTTGTCTCCACTGCCCACGAAAAACTGACTGCACCCGTCTGAACTGTCGCAGGCCTCTCCTCCTTTGGATGCTCTTCAACGTCGATCATCCTCCACTCGGGATCGGGGTCTTTGACACTTCTTGCACCCGTAATGTTCCCCAAGATAAGATAGTAGATGGGTTGGTCTACGCATTTTGCCACTACCTTCCAAGTATAATATGGCGTGGACACTAGAATCCTGGGTTCAGGATGGTACCTTACTGTGCTGTCTACCAGATTGACGACCGATGCTTCCCCTATGAGATCGTCGTCCTTCACCAGTCTTTTCCGAATCAAGACTGTGTTGGCTCCGCTGTCCCTAAGCACCAATATAGGACGGTCCCCTATCTGCACAACCACCACTGGCACTGCTGCTTTCGACTTCGGTGTTCCACTCACTGCCTCATTTTCCAGCGACGTTTGCTCTCCTTTCAGCTGTGGAACTTCGGGTGGCGTGACTTCTACCCTAGAGTTGACAACGCATGCAGCTCGGTCCTGCGTTCTGTATCGGCACTCATCCAGAGTATGACCCCTCCTCTTGCAATCTTGACGCACAACCTGTGTTTTTGGGCAGTGCTACTAGTCCGACAGTCAGCTGCACGGTGTCCCACCTTGCCGCATAGAAAACACCTTAGTGGCGCCTTAGACGCACCGCCATATGCTCTTGATTTTGCCGCATCTGTCTCTAGGGTCTTTTGGGTTTCCTCCTTTGCCTTACTAAATTTCTTAACCCTTGAGCCTCGAGGAATTGGTCTGTACTGTCGGCGAACTCTTCCAACGAACACAACTTTCAGGAATAGCGCCAGCTTTGAGCTGCAACACGCTAAAAATTGCTCTGTGACCATCTTGTCACGCACACCTTCAAAACTATTTTCTGTGTTTGACATATCAAGCCACCTATCAAAATTGTTGGTTATTCTGCAGGAAAACTGCTTACCGGTTTCCGAATACTCAGGTTTCGCGGTGCGAAATCTCTCACGAAAACCCTCTGCCGTGAGCCTGAATCTTTGAAGGAGTGCCTTTTTGACTTTCTCGTAGTCCATGGAATTAGCAGCAGGCATCCTTCCAAACACATTCAGCGCCTCTCCGACTAAACACATGCTCAATGCCGTGGCCCATTCACTGCGCTCCCAGCCTTGCCCCAAAGCTATCCGCTCGAAACGTTGCAGATATGCATCCAAATTATCTCTTTTGTCATCGAAAGGAGCCATCAACTTTCTTGGGCAAACTCTGGCCGGTCTAGGAGATTCTGTACCCGCTAAGGAACGCTGATAATTGTCCGTGATCTCCTCATATCCTCCCACGACATGCGCCTGTTTCCACAAAATAAACTTCTTCTCCCGTTCTATCCTTCTTTTCTCCTGTTCTTCTGCCTCGCGAGCTCTTCTCTCTGCCTCGCGAGCTCTTTTCTCTTCTCGCTCTTCTGCCTCACGAACGTCTGCGCGTGCTTGCGCCCTTTCCTCTCTCTGCCTTCTTGCCTCCTCGTCATATAGATGCATCGCCTCTTCCTTGCTTAACCATAGCTTGAGCGCCAGTTCTAACGTTCTTGCCAAACCCATACTTTCTGTCGTCGAGATATCGGAAAAATCTGAGGCAAAGCAAAAAAGAAAAAGGAAATGTATCCTGGCACAGGCTCGCCACTTATATTTGTCCCGGATCTCTCCGGAGAACACTCGGACCGAAAGAATGGATTAGGCGACATGTGTACCCACACAAACGCACATTTAATACACCCTACGCGACACACCCACTAGAACACAAAACTGACAAACTAACGAACACAAAACACGAAGACTATAAATACACACGACCCGGGCACACTGCTACCGGCGTCTACTACTAGCGTTCTACTATTAGCGGTCGGCGTTCGTGCTCACGGTTGGTTCGGTGCGGCTGCGGCGTTGTATGGATCCCGTAGCCGGCGTCGAGGCGGCGTTCGGCGTGCTTGGGCTGGCGTTGCTGGCGGCGTCCGACGTGATTGGGCTGGCGTCGCTGGCTGCGTCGTACAAGCTCCAGGTTCAAGCGCCCGTGGAGATGATGCCGGTGTTGGCTTTGGTGGCGGCGTCGCTGGCTGCGTCGTATAAGCTCCAGGTCCAAGCGCCCGTGGAGATGATGCCGGTGTTGTTGGCCTTGGGGGCACCACCCGGATGGGTTGCAACAGCGCTGGAGACACCCCTGGACGTAGCAGGTGGTAGCGTCCTCTGTTGACTCCCCGGAACTGGCTCAGGCAGGGCAGGAAGTCTACGATGCGATGCCGTAGAATGCGAGCTTACCGGAGCAGAAGCCGGCGTCGCTGTCTTCCAGCCGATGTGACCCTGGCCCGCCGGAGCCTCCGCTTCTCTGCTGTTCCCCCCGTGCCTCGCTCTCACTCGCCCTTTTATAGCCTCGGTGTTAGTCCACGTAAGCCTTGTCGCCGTCTTCTTCTCTTCTCCAACAATCATCTCTCTCCACCTCACCGAATGCTTCTTCTTCCTCTTCTTTATTCTTCGGTTAATTCGCGTCGTCTTCTTCACACCTCTTTCCTTTAAAATTTAATTTAGGGTCCTTAATATATGTAACAATGACATGTTTTATTTTTCTCATTGGGCCTCAGAAAAACGTGCATGCTAGACCCCAGCGCTGAACCTCTTGTTTCACCCACACGTCATTATAGCCGAATGATGCTCCAGCTAAGGGACATTTATTATCAAAGAGACTTTCTACCCGACTGGTTTCCGCCGATGATACGGTGTCTACCTCTGTCACTCTTTTAGCTGTGTTGTCTTCTATCAAACTGATGGAGCGCAGCCAATAGCTGAGACCTCTATAAGCAATCTGTAAATGACCCTTCTGTACTTACATAACCTCGTATACTACATACCATGTTCGGAAAGAAAATGTCCCTTCGTTGCGTGTGCGTTGCGTGCCGCCTGGCACACAGAGGTCCTGGGTTTGAGCCGCACTGCATAATTATAATAATATTAATTGGTTTTGGGGAAAAGGAAATCGCGCAGTATCGCTCTGCAGGCCAATATCTTTTTTCGAATAGTCATTTTCTCTGACTTTGCTCTCTGTTGCTTAATAAGAACGAAGTGTTTCATTATAAGAAAACACTAAGGATCACCTTAAATTCTGCTTTTACTGTTCCGTTATGTGATAACTATTTATTTTCAGTTATCACATGATATGACGTTTTCGACACCGTTTATATCTTGTGGAAGTACCGCACCTACACGATAGCAACGTGGCTACAAAAATAAACGAGTTTTATTCCATGTGAAACCCAAAGCGTTCTATGATCACGGCGACTTTTTCTGCGTCTTCAGCGTCATTTAGCAGGCATTAGTTCAGAAACGCGCGCTACAAAGCGAAACGCGGACAAACCGCCTGCGCAGTTCCGCCACGCCTATCCGTGCCTCGCGCTGCCGTGCTACGAACACACGCCCCTTTCTTCAATTTTATAATCCTCACTGCACTTTTACTGGCTTTTCTTTTTGAGCGACCCACGTCGCGTTCTTTTTACGTTCATAGCCAGCGTTTTCCGTGCGCGCTCCTTGCCCCACGGACTGAAGGATTTGTAAAAGTTGGCTTCTCCTCAAGACTGCAAAATTTAATGGAGAAGCCATCTCTATGAGCGCATTCGGTGTTCGTCTTGAGATACTAGAATTCGCGCGTGCCGCTATGTCTTCATTCCGCGGGAAGTACATCGCCTCAGCAAGACGCTCTTCCTATAACCGTTTGCTCAAAAAAATTGTTACTATAGCAGAAAAACTGTACAGTCGTCTATGGAAGGCGAAATGGGACCACAGCTACCCTTTACTATATCCGGGTTGTTGCAGTAACCGAGCTTACTATAGCGGGGTTCTACTCTATACGTATATGGGCATTGACTCATTAATGTTATTGCGTCATATCCTTAAGGTGGAGTTTAAGTTCCCCTTCAATTTTTTATTGCATCGATTTCTGCGACCTCGGCTGGCATTGCTATTTCTGCCACTTTTCTGACAAGAGCTCTTTCTACAATGCACTCGAATGTACACTGTAAACAATATGGTCCCGTAGCATCCAGTGCCGATCTCTTTAAATGTTGTAATTATCCTCTATCCCTCGGATATTCATTGAATATGTATTGGTTTCCTTTATGCTTGGCACCGGCTGAAAAATGTTTAGCATTCGACAATTTCATTCCTTTTTGGATCATAATACTCGATCAGGGTTGCCACAGATTTTTATATGTCAATGTATTCAGCTATCGCGGGGCTACTTTTCCTGCCGTTGTCTGTACAGTGTGCGTGCTTAATGCGCCCAAAAGCAGTGCTTTTTTTCTGAGTCGTAAACAGCGTGTGCTTTAAAGTACGCGTCAACCTTGAAAAGCTGTCTTTTCCACTTATCTTTACTTTCATCAAATCTGGTAGCTTGAGATGGGCCGACATGTTCCACGGCGGGCTGCTTTCCTTGGGTTGTTTCACGACTCGTGCGTCGTCAATACTCGCCACCACTTCTGGATTGCAACGGCCGCCCCAGAGGTGCGCCGAATAACATTTGGCCCGTATTACTCCATGTGATTGTCCCTTTTGCGCAACCAATCTTTACGTTACAATGAATCACCTTGCCCAACAACTCATCTCGCCATGGTGGCTCAGTGGTTATGGCACTCTGCTGCTTACCCGAAAGACGCGGGTTCCATCCCGGCCGCTGCGGTCCAATTTCGATGGAGGCGGAATTCTAGAGGCCCGTGTACTGTGCGGTGTCAAAGCGAGTTAAAGAATCCCAGGTGGTCGAAATTTCCGGAGCCCTTCACTGCGCCATCCCTCATAGCCCAAGTTGCCCTGGCACGTTAAACCCCAATAAACCTAAACTTTACTAACAGAAGTCACGCCGGTCAGAAAGGAAGCAGAACCTGAATCCGTCTTTCAAGCTGGGCTGGCTTTATGGGGAACCTGCGCTGCCAAGGTGGCACTGCAATTGTTTCATTCGGTGACTCAAGACTGCTTTTGTCAGTCGCTTGGGCCGCTGCGAACGCGAGAATACATTCTGCGCGATTAGATACCCGCGTTTGGCTGACAGCATTCATTGCCTAGCTTCTCTCGGCGTAGCCCAGAAAGCTGACGCACGGCACGTGCGCCTTCGACAGAGCGCTGAGGCTAACGTCAATAAGCGCCTGAAGGTGGCGCGGAAAAGTACTAAGAGTACTACCCAAAACTGCTTGCTTTTCTCGCTAGGCAGTGTGTTATGGCGCTGCAATCGGCACCGCAAACTTTAGCGCAAGTTCTTCATAGCCATGGCTCAGTAAGAAAGTCAGGGGGAAATAGGGAGAAAGAGGGGCGTAAGCGGCTGACCGAACGAAACGAAATGATGCACGCTGATGACGAGCGCGCAATGCAGTGGTTACTGAACAGAATATGCCAAAGTATCGATTATTGCTTTGCCCGCAGTAGTAAGCGGATGCACATATGCGGCAGTTCTGAGCAAATATTTCAGAAGTGTTTCGACTGAACATTTGTAAGGGTAAAATAAAAAAATTTGCATATAGTGACTTCTAACCAAATTCTATTAGTAAACCGCCTTTAAATGCCGCAAGCAATAAAATGAGTTTTGCTTAAGTAATGGTAGAACCTCCGTAGCCGTTATCACAAAGGCCTGTACTGGACTTAGAACATGGGCAGCACTAGAACCTGGCATGCATGCCGCATACTTCCTTTAACTCACAACTGGATTTCAAAGCATAGGTGAATATGTGTGCCTTTTTGTGGCGAAAATTTCATGTTCTAAACAACATATAAACATTGGAAGTGTCCTTCACGTATAATGTGACGTTTCAGCGTCATGTATAGAGTTGTTTGGTTTATGGGGGTTAAACGTCCCAAAGCGACTCAGGCTATGAGGGACGCCGTAGTGAAAGTCTCCGGAAATTTCGACCACCTGTTGTTCTATAACGCGCACAGACATCGCACAGTACACGGGCATCTAGAATTTCGCCTCCATCGAAATTCGACCGCCGCGGCCGGGAACAAAGCCGCGTCTTTCGGGCCAGCAGCCGAGCGCCGTAACTACTGAGCCACCGCGGCGGCTAATATAGAGTTGTGTTGTGTGCGGCGCATCATGGTGATATATACCAGGCGTTTCAAGGAAGACATTTAAAAATTTTCAAAATTAGGCTTTTTGGTGTATAAATATGACTTTTGGGGAATGACATTACGAATGTGGGTGGACGCTTGAAAGCGGTGAATTGTCTTAACTATCACCGATAAGCAACTGGTTGTAATTAGTGATTTGTGGCCGGTCGTTAGTAATAGCCATATCAGTTTTTATAATTTCTAAAACGAGATTACCCTCGCCGCTGTTGCTCGAAGAAATATGGCTGCATCATTCGAAAATACATGCGCTTTCGAAAGCATGCAGGCAAAGCAACCATTCCAGTGAAAGTGACTATTCGAAAAAGCCCAATTTTGTCGAGCCACAGCGCCAAGGGCAATCACGTTTTCTAAATTCACAAAGGTGATGATTATGGATTTTTTTTGGCGCAAAGGCATCTATGGCCAAAGAGCGCCATGGCACAAGGCAGTTTGACTTCTCAAGGTGGGGTCGAAGACCCATTTCCCAAGAATTTCACCCTAATTAAGCGGAGCACATGACCCGGGTAAAGCTTGTACCCATTGTATGACCTATGGGTACCCGGCGGCACTGGGGATCGAACCCCGCATCTCCCGCCTGTGAGGCGGATGCTCAACCACTTGGCCACCACTGCTTTCTTTTCTTTATTGCACTTGGCCACCACTGCGGTCGAGAATTGAAAAAGGATATGGCTATTTCTAATGACCGGCTACAAATTGTAATTGAAACTAGGTACCTAACTTTACTAGTTAAAAAGTTAGTTATTAAAAATTAATTAACCAGCTTACTGCTTAAGACGATTCATTGGTTTCCTGGCGCCCACAAACACTGGTGATACTATATTGAAGAAAGCCATATTTTTACCCCAAAGAGCCAATTTTTGAAAATTTTTGAAAGTGTTCGCTGAAACACCAGGTATATTGCTACGTGGCGGCCAGGCGAACAATTAGCCATGATTAACGATGGCAATGAGATATCTTAACGGCCGCTGACCTAGCGCGAGCGCCCCGTTGTTGTTGTTCTTGTTGCTTTTACCTATCAAAAGATGGCACATACCCACACTGGGGGATCGGCCAAGAAAGCCTGTGTTTCTTTCCGGCAGCCGCTATCGCCGCTATTTCTCCCCCTTTCCCCCTGACCTTCTTACTGAGACATGGCTATAAAGATAAAGATATAAAGATAAAGATAGCCAAGCTTCAACGATGAATCCAGGTTCTGCTTCCTTGCGGACCAGCGTGGCTTCTGTTATTAACGTTAAGGTTTAGGTTTAGCGCTCCGTCCGGCGCCATTGCCAGCCTCTTCCTCTTGGTCACATTATCCGTACCCACCAAGCGATAGTCCGGATCGTGAATGAAAGACATTGACGAAGATGCGCGTGAAGTGGTGATGGGCTTGAGATGAGGTTACAACAGAGATGGCAGGATGGTGTAGTGCTGGCCGCCACGATAAAAGAGATGAGCGAATTAGTCCTAATCCAGGTAGCTTCCAAGCCGCAGGTCGCCAGGAGGCGACGGCCTAAAGCCCTTGGACGCGCCGAATGTCATGTGCAGGACGACGGTGTCGTCACATGTGAGCGGCGTCTCGAGTCGTTTGGTCGGCAAGTCGGGTCGGTCATGGCGTCGGTTCCAGTTCGTCGTGTCGTATGGTCTGGAAAAGGGGTCAACTGCGAGGTCGGTTCGGGTCTGGCAGGCTGGGGCACAGCCGGATGATCGGACCAGGAACCTGTAGTTGAAGGAAGGATGCCGACACAGGGCTCCGAAGAACGATGACCAGGAGATTAGGAGCTGGATGGGACGTCGCACCCCCACTAAATGTTACGTGGCGGCGAGCCGAAGAATGAGGGGCGATGAGCGATGGTGAAGAGATAATTTAATGGCAGCCTGCGAAGCGCGAGTGCTCCGCCTTGCGCCACTGCCAGCTCCGTCGTCTTCGTCACGATATATACCGGGCATGGTCATGTGCATGAAGCATGCGGCCTGCTCAATGAATCACATGACCCATTTCGAATTAGTTCGCTTCATGGCCTTTTAACAATCGCTATTGTCGCTTCGCTATGTGAGAAGTAATTTCATGCGAACAACGAAACGACGTATGGAAGGTGGAAAATGGTGGAAAAAGCAGGTAGAGCCGGCGAAAAAAAATTTACCACGAACGTAGCCTATGTTGGTATTGCGTGACGATGAGCTGTGATTGATTTAATTGAGTTCTAAAAGTGAAGCTTGTCTTTTTGCAGCTTACCTAAAAGACGTCTATGCCTATAACGGAACAACCAGGGTGTTTTTCTCCAGACTGGTTTATAGAGAATGCCAGCATTCGATCTGCAGATTCACAAACACAGCAGGATCCGCGTTCTGCCCCGTACTTCCGGGAATTTTTGTCCTAATAGCTGGCCTGCTTGGCTAAGAGACCATGTGTGGGAGGCTAATTGTTGCACAAAGTTTGTCTTTCTTTATTTCTATCTCCAGCGCAAAGAGGAGTTGCCAGGGCAGAAAGCATAGGATGACTGCTTCTAGTTTTTTTTTTGTACTGAATTCTGTCTTCACCTGTCCGCCAGCAACCTTTTTCTGAACACGTACCAATCCCCGCCGGGTTGGCTCAGTGGTCAGGGGACGCGGCTACTGAGCCGAAGTACCTGGGTGCGAACCCGACCTCAGCGGCCGCGTTTCTGTGGAGGCGAAACGCAAATGGCGCGCGTCTGCTGTGCGATGGCAGTGCACGTTAAACATCCCCAGGTTGTCGAAATTTAACCGCCGCCCTCCAGTGCAGCTCCTCTTTCTCTCTTTATTATTTCGCTCCCGCCTTTCTCGCTTCCTTTGCGTTGCGGTTCGGGTATCACCAAAATATCAGACAATTACTGCTCCATTGCCTGAAAACAATTTTACTACTTCAGTACTTTTTATAATGTGCGCTGATACGTCAGCAAAACAGCTGGCGTCAATAACTAAGACCTATTTTTTCATTGAACTAACCCTAAAGCCTTCATGTTATGAGTTTTCTACCATGAAAAAAAGGGGAATTTGGCGCAATAAAGGCTCCTTGCCATATGCGACAGAGTCGGTAGAATTCATGAGACGAGGAAGTGAATATATTTTACAATTTTATTTTTTTTTCTTCTTTTTTAGGTGCCCTAAACTTCGAGGTTACGGCGACCCATGGTGCTATCCTGCTTTCGTTGAGCACGCGCCTTATCCTAGATGTTGTCCAAAAGCATTCATGTGTACATAAAGAATGGAGTAGGGAGATATGGGTTCAAAATAAAGAATCCAAAGCGTGCATACTGCGAACATATTGCATGTTGTCTTGTCACTGCGGAAATCTAATGAATATTATCTGCAAAAAGTAAAATATATGAGCATCTAATTCGCATGGACGGAATTTATGAACTTGAATCACATTGCTTCAAGCATTGAATTGTTGGCGCAGAATGCGCAGTACAAGCACAAAGGAGGGAAACGCGACAAGAAGCCGGCTCAATACAACCGCAAAATGGCCCCCTGGCTCCTTGCTCTTCATGAGAAACAACGCAGCTCCAATTACCGCCGCGCTCTACTTCACCGCCACCTCACAGTCGACAGGATTTAAGAATGCCATATACGAAAGGGAAGTACGGGTCACCCTCCTGAAGAAGAAACAGTCTACGATAAAATCATGCCCACCCCATTCCTTTTTCTCTATAAAAAAAATCCAACAAATACATCGTGCAAGTGGTACCTCACCCTCTCCCCAACAGCAACCTCTAGAGGATAGCGGTCCTTAAACGCACCAATATGTCATCTCCAAAACCTTTTTTTGTAATGTTTTTCACTGTTCTAAGTATTTCTTGCCAAATAACCTGAGCCAGCGTAGACCGCAGGCCATAACAATTGTTCTTAATCACCGGCACGATGCCAGGAATTCGGCCACACATAACTTGCCACGCGGGAAATGTAGCAGACCGCCGCGGTGGCTGCTCTCGGGGTCTGCTCCCGGAGTTCCCGGGGTCCAACACGGCCGCGGCGGCCACGTTTCGATGGAGGCGAAACGCAAAGGCACCCGTCTGCTGTGCATGTCAGTGCTCGTTAAAGATCCCCGGGTGGCCGAAACTTTTACCAGACACCACCACTACGGCACCTCTTTCTCCCTTTCTTCCTTCACTCCTTCCATTTTCTTTCCTAAAAAAAATAGACTTTTTTCAATGTAGAAGCTTTGTCGCCATTTATGGATGGATGGAGATCTTTATTAGCAACAGACTTTCGAACCTTTAAGGTCTCAGGGCCACGGCACAGCTCTCACATTATCCGCATGTGTCCAGGGCACGTGCGGTCATGGCACTGGCACCCCGGTTCACTCAGCGAAGTTGGGTGTCCGTGTCCTGCGACAACAGGAGGTCCTCCCATTCCCCCCATGTTCCGATGGCGGGCTGTTCCTGCGGAGGAGGATCGGCAGGGCAGCCGGCGAAGATGTGTTCCAGGGTGGCGTGCGATTCTCGGCAGAGGGCACTCTCGGGAAACGGGGCGGGTGTAGGATAGGAGCCAAGGGGTGGCAAGAATTCGGGTATGGATTCACCTCCATAAGATTTGTTCGGAGTAGGATAGGCGGTAGTAGAGAGAGGGGTAGAGTAGACGGGCGGGGCGTGCTCGTTGTGTGAGTTCTGAGAACGTATGTGCCCGCTCCCTCGAGAAATTCCGGCTTGGGTCGTCATTTGCCCGGCAAATAAGTCCTCGGGCTATGTTATCAGCGGCCTCATTTCCGGGATTGCCAGAATGAGCTGGAACCCAAATGATCTCAATACGCTTATAGGAATTCAGTGTGCGCATTCTCAATATCTGCCACATGGAGGGATGAACCCGTCCGCGGGCGAAAATAAAAATGGCTGTTTTGGCATATATAACCCACATTGGTTTGGGTGATGTCTAATGCTATAGCAGCTTCCTCTCCCTTTTTCTGGGCACAGGAGGTGTCTATGAAGTGGGTGAGGGCGTGGGGGGGGGGGGGGGGGCTACTGGATGGTAAGCCATAGCCACTGAAGGGTCTGGAATACACGCGGCGTCCACCCAGCGCACATCTTCTGAAGTGCCGTATTCTTTATGGAGAGCTTTGGCTCGCGCGACTCGCCGGGATTGATGGTATTCTGGGTGGACATTCCTTGGAAGGAGTTTGATGATAAGGGCGGCATGTGTGGCGTGAGAGAGAGAGAGATTAAATGTGTAGAATGTGCGGGTATGTGAATTCCCAGAAAGTCCAATATATGCCGCCCTGTTTACGTGCCAGCAAGACGAAGGTGCTGTGTGTGTCGATGTTCCTCTACGAGGCACATTGTATTCTTGCATACAATGTCCTTGCATGGTGTTGTGCATTCCTAATTTTAAGATCCTCTCCGTGCTAGTGCTATTTGGTAGGTTGAGTGTTGCTTTAGTAGCCATGCGGATGAGAGCATTGACTTTATCTTTATCCGCACAGGAGAGGCTCATGTGAAGAGAGGCGTAGGGAATGCGACTAGGCACAAAGGCATGCAGCACCTTGAGATTGTCTGCTTCGTCTAGGCCGGCTGACGTGTGTGAAACCCTTCTAAGAAGATGGATGACGGAGAAAGTGGACTGTTTTTGTGCTTTTAAGGAAAGGTAGTTTTTGCCTGTGTCCTGCAAATGCAGGACAAGAATACGGAGAGTAGGTGTTTGCTGCATGGGAGTGTCATGTAGATAAATTGCGAGGGGGGCGCTAGGGACTCGCTGCGGCCGAACTATGAGGAGTGCTGACTTTGTGGGGGAGTATTCAAGGCCAATGCTTGCCGCGTGGGTAGCGATAGCTTTAGTGACTTCCTGAAGGGTGGATTCTAAGTCGCCATCCGAGCCGTATGTCATCCAGACCGTTATACCATCCGCATAAAGTGTGTGTTCTAAGTTCGGGATGCGGTTGAGAACTTTCGCCTGGGAATGAGGGTGAGGTTGGAGAGGAAGGATGATAACACTGCCGTTTCAGGAGTGTCAATGTTACCATGTGTGAAGGAGTGTGTCTGTACATTACTTCTAAGCAGTGAAGCGGTGTGGCCGTCAGGAAGGCCCCGATATAGCTAAAGATCTTAGGCCCTAACTGTAGCTCTTGTATGCCTTGCAGGATGGCGCTGTGCGTAACTTTGTCAAATGCTTTGGTGACGTCTTGTGCCAGGATTGCTCTGGTGTGATGTAACATCTCATTGAGGATAGCATGTGAAATCTGCAGCAGAGCGTCCTATGCTGATAACTGAGCTCGCAATCCTACCATGCTATAGGGATAAAGTCTATGTGATTCCATATGTCGCTTGAGACGGGTGAGGATGACATGCTCCGTTTGTCCAGGCACGAAGTCACTGATATGGAACGGAGATTTTGGACATTAATGGGCTTATTAGGCTTAGGGATGAATATTATATTCCCGTGCTTCCATTCAGCAGGTAGCTCCCCTGTTTCCGAACACTCATTGAAGTACTCGGTGGGAAGAAAAATAGAACAGTCATCTAGATTTCTGAGCTTGACATTAGTGATTTGGTCCTCACTAGTGGTTGAGTTCCGGACCTTAATGAGGGCTGCTCTGACTTAACCTCCAGGGTTTATCGGGGCCTGTATAGCTGGGATATGACACTGCTTGGCCCACAGTGGTATGAGTTGAAGCTGGCATACTAGTGCTTGGTGACTATATCTATTTTAATGAGTAAGTCGTTTGAGTGTAAGGCGAGTTTGCTTTTTAGGTTGAGTGGGGTCTATCATATATCGCAGAAGATCCCAGGTCCTGGAGGAGGAGAGATTACCTCGTAATAAGTCACATAATTGCTGCCAGTTCTATTTACTGAGCGCGGCACTGCGCTTTTCTATTTATTTTTGAAGTTGCGCCAGATTTCGTTTGTTTCCCATTCTGTCTCTGGCTTTTCCAGCAAGTGAGAATAATCATCTGTGCTTGTAGCTGGTGCGCTAAGCGACTATTTGCAACGGGGGTCTCGGGGGTGGAATCTAACGTTCGCGCGAATGCCTGGACATCCTGTTTAAGCTCTGTCATTCATGTGTGGAAGATAAAAGGGAATTAGAATGTGTGGCCTCTCTGTGCTTTCGAAGATTATCCCAGCTAGTTATCCGGACACGGCAGTTTTTAGTTTTTTTTTGCGAAATCAAGGTCTGTAGTTGGAATATAACGATCACTGCCCAGGGCATCATTTGAGTTAATCCAGACCGGTGATGGAAGATTGCTGCCAAAAGTACGATCTATGCTAGCGTCGGCGGTGACACTATTGCCGATTCTTGTGGGTGTGCTCAGATTATTATATATAGACAGGCCGTGCATATGAAGGGTGCTGTACAATTCTGCTCCTCTCTTGTTGGTGCGCGTGTACCTACAGTCTATATGTCCGCAGTTAAAGTCCCCCAAGATAATGAGGGGGTCCTTGTTTGCAGCGGTGGGGGCGGCATTAATGAGCGCAATTAAATCTTAGACCGGTTGCATCGGAAGGAGGTAACAGCTGGGGATGAAGAGAGGATGACATCCGTGAGTAAAGGGGATTAATTCTAGCAATGTGTGGGCAATCGGAGAGGTTAGTACATTACAAGTGTCTGGTACAAAATGTTTAACATACGCGATAACCCTGGAGTTTGGAGTGATGTCAGCGGGCACCATGCCGTATCCTGGAAGTGATAAATTTGTATGGTACAAAACGTTTAACATACGCGATAACCCTGGGGTTTGGAGTGATGTCAGCGGGCACCATGCCGTATCCTGGAAGTGATAAATTTGTGCCATTCTCCTGTAGAGCTACTTTATCTGGGGGTGTGGAGGAAGCAGAGGGGGGCTCCTGCCGGGGATGCCGTTTTCGGCGAAACCCCCTGTAGTTCCACTGTAGGATGCCTAATTAGAGATTATTACCCGTCAACAGGGCCGTGCTGTACGATAGGGGGTGAAGGATGGGAGTTGAAATGGGGTTACTGGCTGGGATATGTGAAGACATTCCAACAATTATTTGAGGAATTTGTTCTAGAGTGGCTGTGGTTACCTGACTGATAATCGTTTCTGTAAGCTTAGTGAAGGCGGTTTCAATGTAATTTTGAGTCTGAGCCAGAATATTGGCATTCATCTGTTGGGCAAAGTTTTTGAATTTGGAATCCACATCTGGAATGTCGTCTGGCCTGCGTTTCTTTTGTGGACGGCGTGTGGACGGTTCGGTTGTTGGTAAAGATGTTTGCTGTTCTGGTGAAGGAGAGGGCAGAGGGACGGTAGAAGGGTAGAATTAATGGATGCCCTGAGAAGCCCTACCTCTTCCCGCAAGAGCAGAGGCGTAGCCAAGGGGGGAAGGGGGTAATGCGGCTTCAACCCCCCCCCCCCCGCCCAAATTATTTCAAAACTGTCACGCATCGCTGACCAAAACAACAACCGGCACCGGAAATCATTCTGGATTTTGTCACATACAGTTTCTTTTTCAGACTAGAAAATACATTTTGGCGCGGACATTGCTACGGCGGGTTGGATTTCGTGACAACGCCCATGCACCTGAAGTCATGTAACGCAACGGGCCCCATGCTAGCACAAACTTTCAAGGGCCTATCGATGGCTCGCTGTTGCGACTAAAATTTCGTTGCAGTTACTCGCAATACATGACCGGTGACAGCTGCTGCTGTGCAGTACACTGGAACGAAGGACAACGTCATTGAGATTTTTTTCCTGGCCGTTACATATGTACAAAAATGTAAAGGTTTTTGAATGGCAAACATTCATTAAATTATTTTTCCTCTACCTGCTAATTTCATGGCCTTTGCGTTTTTCATATCAGCGGCATGCAGTGCTTTGCTAGTTCTGGACCGAAATAGTTCTAAACTTCTTGTGATATTTTCTTTGCCCACTAAATACGCAAAACATGGAAACATATTGGCATCAGTTAAGTTTGCCACGAGTGAACGATAAGGGCGTAGTTTGTATGACATGATTAGGAGACATAAAAGAGCAGGGGACAAGACACAGAAGAGAAGCAAACAGGACGAGCTCGCCCTGTTTGAATCTCTCCTGTGTCTTGTCCCCTCCTCACTTTTATGTCTTATAATAATGTCTGCCACGTTTTTAAGACATGCGAAAACACTCTTTTATTTAGAAAATACATATTTCACTTGTTTAGACAGTGCGTAGCGTTATCTAATACACAATGGCATTGTCAGTGGCAATGACACTGCAGTTATTCCTGTTGCGTTTGATCCTTCCACAAATTCTATGAGGAGGCCGCGGTGCAACTTGAGCCCCTCCCCCCCCCCCCTCCCGCACAAAATTTCTGGGTACGCCATTACGCAGGAGACCTATCTCTTCCTCCCGCTACGAGGTTTGGGGGGTACTGGTGGCTTTGGTTCAGGCTCGCTGGCGGTCTGGATGAGGCACTAGCGGTGGAAAGTCATGTGGCTGGGGCACTGGTTGCTTGAATTCCGGCATGGTCTTTAGCCGAGTCTGAGGAGTAGTGGTTTTGCATGAGCCTGTACCGTTAAGGCGGTTCCCACTACAGAGAATGCATCTCGGCGTGCAAGGGGCCTCTTGAGTGCCGTGCTTTTCACCACACCGCGGGTAGACTCCAGCTTTTGCGAGAGGACATGCATCGTACCTGGGACAAGGTGCCCTGCAGTTCCTGCAAGCATCAGGGCAGCCTTTATACTTAGCGCAGCGGTATACCACACACATGTATTTAGTGGTGTGGGGCACGGTACCTGAGGCAAAGGTTATTAGAATAGATGATGTTTTTCCCATGCCTCGGGCCGCTATGATGTTACACTCTGGGCTCCGATATTGTAAGTCATTCAGGATTTGCTCTGGTGTTTCATTCCACTATGCGCCGCAAATCACACTCTTGACGGCCGCTGGAAGGGCCGCGATGTACGCGGCTACAGGGTATTGCTTCTCATCTAAAGTGATTTCCTGTGTTTTCACCAAAGCGAGAGCTGTTCAAGTTGAAAGTTGAAGTTGAAAGGTTACTAATGAATCCAAACAAAGTTACAAGCGTATACAGCGAGAGGTCCCATGGTATAAGACCGCGAGTGTCAACTTCCATGACAGTAAGTTTCAATAAGCAATAAAATAAAAAAATGCATGGCAAATTAATTAGCGACGCAGAAAATGAATACATAATGATATATGAGTTACCGAAATATTTAAATACAAACAATATAATGCAGGAGAATGTACAGTAAAACACTCATAGATGCCGCGATACATAGGATCAATAACAAAAAGAAGAAAAAAATCACACATTAAAAAAAGAAAGTTTTAATTTGAACTTGAACAAAGAAACCTTATTAGTTCGGTCAAAGAATTCCAAAATGATATGGATGAAACATGAAGGCATTTTTTCTCGTAGTTCTGACCTTAGGTAGTAAAAAGTTATTACGCAGTGCAAAACGTGAGACGATGTTCCATATGATCGTGCCGGGAGAAAATAAAATATGCTTACCGGAAAGTGGTGATGACGAATCGTAAAGAATAGGATACCAATGTTGTAAAAGTAAAGGGTCGAGATAGGAGGAACGTTTAAATTTATGAACAAAATGCGTGAGGGTGCCATTCGAGGGATATAGGTTATGAGGCGCATGGGTGCGCATGGATGCCAAAACTTTTGCAGTTTTATTAAAGGCCAGAGATGATAATGATAGGCGTTACACCAAGACGAGATACCGCAGTTTAAGTGGCTGTGGATGAATGCGTAGCGAAGGGATAATAACGTTTGGATTAGGAAATAGCTTCGGGCTTTAATTAGTGCGCGTAACCCATACGAAATTTTCTTGCGCGTTTCAGCTACAGATGATGGAATTTTAAGTGAGGGTAAATGATAACACCCAGCAATGAATCTCGATCTGGCGACGAAATAGCAGCAGAATTGAGGTATGGTAGTGGTGTAATGGGGAATGGCTTCTGGGGGCCGATGGAAAATCTGAAAACAAGCCGTAGTGACGTTCACGGACACGCGGTTAATGTGGCACCAGCACTCAAGAGAATTAAGGTAATATTGTAGGTTATGTATGAGCTTATTAATATCCTGGTGCGGTGATATCATGATAAAGTCATCTGCGTATAGTATACTATTGCAATGCTTTAAACAGGACGGGAAATCATTAATGTAGAGTAAAAACAATACAGGGCTTAGAATAAAACCTTGTGGCCACCCTTGTTAATAAAAGCTATCTTAGATGTGTGGTCACTAATAGACACTATATGCTCTCGGTCGAAGAGAAAGCTCTTCAAGACCATTAGGGGAGGTCCAGCGATACCGCGTGATTCTAATTTGCGAAACAAGATGGAGTGATCGATAGAATCAAATGCTTTACTAAAATCTATGTATACTGCTCCTGAGAACATTCCTTTATCAACATCCAGCGTAACGTAATCTATGAGAGACGCTATCGCAATATCTGTAGATAGTCCGCGCCGAAAGCCATGTTGACAATCTGTCAATATCTAAATTTTTCAATACCAACTTGGCAACCTTATTTCAAATAGATTTTCCAAAACTTTTTCCAAAAGGGAAAGAATTGCTATTGCTCGATAATTATTTTGCAGAGCAGGATCACCTTTTTTGAAGACCGGTATTACTTTCGCTATCTTGAGCTGCCTGGGATAACTGCCACATTTAAAAACGAGATGGCAGATGAGGCTGAGGACTGGTGCAAGGAATGATCGGATACTTTTCGCACGCTTTCCATGGATATTGTCAACGCCGGAGCCGGTCGTCTTTAAATTAGCAACTACGGATAGAACTTCGTTTGGACACGTGGGAATAAGAAAGAAGGAATGACGGCAGCGCTCAACAGAAGGTGCGCACAACGAATAAAAAGGCTAATTAGATGAGCTGAAAAAAGAGTTGCTAAATGTATTCGCCATTTCCTCAGGGTCAGATAAAATCACACCACAGTTAAAAATAGATTTAACAACATTAGGTGACTTACGAATGTTCAAAAATTCGTCAAGCAGCTGCCATTTTTGTTTAGAATTGTCAGAATGTCTGGATAATTGGTTTTCATAATAACATCGTTTACCCTTCTTTACAAGCGATGTTAGTATACTGGAATACCTTTTATATCTCAATTTAAGAAAAATATTGAAGGGCTGGCGTTTAGTTTTTTTATACATGTTTTCTTTTTTCCTCAGAGAGATTAACAGAGCAGTAGTTATCCACTGGGAAACGGGGGTATTATATTTTCTCGTGGAAGATTCGAGCGAAGTGCATTTATTGATTGCTGATATAATCATTTTCGACAGCTCATGTACCGCCATTTCTGGGTCCAAGAGACCCAAGATCTATGAAAGATCAGTATTAGACATGATTTCAATATATTTTTCGTTATCAAAAACTAACTTCTTAGTAGGCATGTAGTTACTGCAACGAGATGATAGTGCATAAAGATATACCGGAAAAGGATCTGTGACATCACACTCTCTCACACCAACCGGAGGACCAGTGGGAAAATTGGAGACAATATGATCAAGTAATGAATGCGAACCATGGTCAGTACAACGCGTAGGGGTGCTAATTAAGTTTACGTGACCATAGCTGTAGAAACGGGTCGTGTATTCGATGCAGATGGGATTCGTCATTTCAAGCATATTGATATTAAAATCGCCCATATTGAAGACATTTTTATTTTAGAGCGGTAGTTTATGGAGTGCTAGTTCAAAAGCCTGGCAGAATTCATACGCATCATACCGCATATGAGATGCATCACCCGACATATATAATTTTCTGTGTGTCAAAAGTAAATCGGCAGTAAATTTCTATCGAAACCGATTCGCATTTATTCACATTCAAACACAAATCAAGGCGTCTTTTGTAGGCAATGTGCTTTGAAATGTAGATAGCCGAACCGCCATGGGGTTATCAACACAGTGGGCGTATTCGCATGAATAGCCGGGAAAAGCGTACAAATCTTTATCAAGGGATGAGAGTCAGTTTTCAGAAAATGAGATGATGGAATATCGATGCTAAAGGGAAGTAAGCAAAGCGGTTATGCTATCGTAATTCTTCCGTATGCTACGGGCATTAATGTGGATGGCAGACAGACCTTTAGATTGGGATAAGATTGAACGGGCATCTTCCGGGGAAAATTACGCCATGATGGTGGTTAGAAAGATGTAGGACGTCAGCACCAGTATGTCTTTTCGCAGAAAATGTGAAGGTCGTATACATAATTTATGGGAAAGACTGTGCTGTTTTGCTCCTTCCTAGCCAGAATAACACAGTTCGATGTCCACAAGAAGCCCCATTTGTTTTCCTTCTTGAGCTTGTGTGCCACAGAAAAAAGGTAATTGTTATCAGGTGAAAGATGCTCATTAACATAAAAAGGAGCCCCCTGAGTTTGAGGGAAACCCAAGCATGTCGTTGTAGGATAAGTTTTCCTAGCTTTTGCAAGGAATTCCGCCTTCTTGTATTCTGAGAGGAAACGAACAAACATTCTTTTTTTCATTCTTGTTGGGAGTTGAAACCCTGTGCGCGGTATCTAGATCTGAATTTACGGGCCAGTCAATGTTGCTGCCGAGATCCCCAACAATATTGGTGCAATCTTCGCTCTGGCTCACAGGGACACCTCTGATTTCAAGATTGTTCAGACTCGAATATTGTTCCAGGTGGGCAACCCTGCGCACGAAGGCCTCATTGCTCTCCTGTAGTTTCTTGTTCTCGGCAGCAAGACGGCCATCTGATTCTTTAAGGTTTCAAACTCATTCTCATGAACTCAAGAAATTTTATTCAACTCATCAACCTCATTTTGAAGTTCCTTGACAGTGTCATCACTGCGCAAGGCAACGGAACTTTTCACAGTGTCAAGTACATGAGTGAGATTTCGCAGTTTTTCTTCGAAGGATAATTTGTTCCTGGAGTACCTTAGCAACAACAGCAAAAGTGGGAGCCATAATCCAAGGAGCGATCTTAGACTAGCTGCCCAAAGTCAGTATTTGCAGAAAAGTGGGTACGATGATGTGCCCTTTACTTGGACAAAAGATGGGTTGCTGGTTAGCTCGTGAAGGTAGCCGGATCGTAGTAAAAGGTCACTCCCCAGTGAATGACCTGTGGCGTCGATGGCAGCCAGATTATATAGCAGCCAGACAGTGCTGGAGCTGCCGCTCCATGGCAGCAGTGTACTTGCGTGTGCTGACGCTAGCAGTCCGACTGCACGTGCTTTCGTTGCGCGCGTGCCAGCAGTCACGAACTCAGTTGACGATGCGCAAGATACGTAGCGTACAGCAGGACAATCTGGACAAAATATGGGTTGCTGGTTAGATAGGAAAGGTAGCCGGACCGTAGTCACAGATCGCTTCCCTGTGAATGGCCTGTGGCGTCGATGGCAGCCAGATTATGTAACCGCCAGACAGTGCTAGAGGTGCAACTCCATGGCAGCGGTGGACTTGCGTGTGCCGGCCCTAGCAGTCCGACTGCACGTGCTTTCGTCGCGCGTGCACGAGCAGTCACGCACTCACTTGACGATGCGCAAGATGCGTAGCGTACAGCAGGACAATCTGGACAAAAGATGGGTTGCTGGCGAGTTTGGGAAGGTAGCCGGACCGTAGTCACAGATCGCTCCCCTGTGAATGGCCTATGGCGTCGATGGCAGCCGGATTATATAGCAGCCAGACAGTGCTAGACGTGCCACTCCATGGCAGCGGTAGACTTGCGTGTGCTGACGCTAGCAGTCCGACTGCACGTGCTTTCGTTGCGCGCGTGCCAGCAGTCACGAACTCACTTGACGATGCGCAAGATGCTTAGCGTACAGCAGGACAATCCGGCCAAAAGATGGGTTGCTGGTTAGTTCGGGAAGGTAGCCGGACTGTAGTCACAGATCGCTCCCCTCCGCTACTGTCGCCACTGTGAAGCTGTTGTTGGTGGGATGAACTGTGATGTGCAATTCGCCCATCACCGAGCAGCTGAGTGTGGAGTGAAGTGCCTGCAGGATGCTTGGAGCAGGGAGCTTCCCCAGGGAAAGGCCGCCTAGAGGGCGAATGACAACTTGGATTGTTCCCGCCGGCAGTGCAGGAAGTTGTTTACTTTTTTGTACAACTGCGCGTGTCACGCGTAGCAGCTGCGGCGTCTCCTTAAACGCGAGTCAAGAGGTTCCAGATGCAGCGTCTGGTGACGCGCCGGTGTTGCTGGCGTTTGGCACAGTTTGAACCGAGGCCATTGAGGGCTGTTTTAGAGGCGAATTTGAACCCCAGGTTCAATTTCTATAAGCACGGAGCAGTTTTCCACTCAACAGGGTGATTTCGAAGGATCAACGGTCTCAACAATGATGCTGCGTGGCCGCAAGCTGCTGGCCCTCGGTGGTAAGAACAAACGGCCAGCCATCGACATTTCCTTCACACCTTGCCTTGAGAATGCAAAATACCTTATGATATGCATCGAGGAACGTTAATGTTGGGGCCCAAGCTCTGGCATGAACGAATGCTCCAGGATTCTTCTTTCCTAGACAGAAAACAAAGATCTTAATAGATGCATCATGTACAAGAGGTAGAAAAAAGAGCGAATCTAACGACGCTTCTTTGCATGAGTGCTTTAAAAGCACTACATCTCGAAACCCCAGGGGTCCACAAACCAGGAGTCGAACAGGGCTGCTCGTATAGTGGCGATGCTCCTTACATCCCTGAGAGGCCCTATGTGTCAGTCGAGCATATAAAAAGTACATGTAAAGAAATTTCCTTCACATCTATTTTTTTTCGAAGGAACGAGATAGTAGAGGAAACGCAAAAAGAATGGCCAAATATCAGTGCTTGGAGGCTTTTGACGAGGTGCCTAAGGGCATGAAAAGCGCATCTTCTTAAAACTCCAACATCATTACTCAAACCAAACTTCCTCTATCGCATTCCCTTGCTTGGTTCGTCAATAAAGTTTCGTCAGTAAAGTTTCGGTTCGTGCATACCTACCCACCTGCCTACCCACCCACCCACCCACTTACCTTCCCACGTACCTGCCTACGTACCTATCTACGTGCCTACCTACGTACCTACCTGCCTGCCCACCTGCCCGCCTGCCTCAAGGAGGATATGTTCCAGATTCGATCAAGCCGCAGTTGTCACAAAGCGGACTTTCCGTTTGACTGAAACGGCATCGCAAGCCGTTTGTAAACGCAGCGTTCTGGTGAGGTCGGTGATAAAGTGTTGCCAGGCGGCGAAGAATTCTGAGTGGGAGTCCTGATCTCAGATGTGGATCGACTGAGTAAAGAAATTGGTAGTGATGTGCCGGCAAGCTCCAAATCCGATACATTTCTTCTGAAGCAAATATTTTAGCCATTTGGAACTCATCAGATTTTGCGAAGAAGGTCCGAATATAACTCCGATGTTGGTGGCTTTTACGGGCCGCTTGATCTCCTTTTTCATTGGCAAAAATGCCACAGTGTGCTGGTATTCATTGAAATGTTATGCGGTGGCCTGCGGCAATAGCCAAATGGTGTAGATAACCGACGTCATGAAAAACGAACTGATGATTGCTTTTCAAAAGCAGGTTGGACAGTAAAGCAGAGATGCTTTGAAGTCGGTGAAGATAACCCACCGGTCTGGGTTGTGGCGCAGAATATAGGAAACACCTTCTTTAATGCCATGAAGCTCAGCTGTCTTAGCTGATGTCCTACGCTGCAGCCGGCAAGAAAGGATATGGCTTGTTGAGAACGCACATATGACACAAGAAGTTTCTATAGTAATTGAACCGTCGGTAAAGGGCGGTTCACATGCAAGCGAATTGGCGAACAGAGCGAACAGCGGCGCGGCGCTGCGAAGCGGTTCGCGAGCTTTCGTTTCACATGCATCGCCGCTACGCGTTTCCCACCGCTGCGAAAACCAATGTTGCGGGCAAAAGATACGCGCCTGCAACCGGTTTCGGTGGCCTGCAAACACAAAAAAAGCGTAGTATAGAAGCATCGTTTTGTCATTTCTTTTCATAGTTTATTTAAATAAATATAATTATTGCGTTTTAAGCATTAAACAGCGCTTTATACAATTTCTTTCCTAAACAAAAGTTCGTACGTGCGGCGTACAAACTCGCGTGGCAACGCCGGGCCAGTCTAGCCACCCTTGCCGGGCGGTCATTGGCTGAGATGCGGTGCTGCCGCGTCGCCGCCGCGAAAATTTCCAACTTGCCCGAACCTCGCCGCTCCAGCCGCTGGGGCTTCCTCCGCCGCTTGAGAGAGGGTGTATGCGCCGCGGCGGCGGAGTTCGCGAGCGGTTCGCTTGCATGTGAAACGGGCTTAAAGATGTGGGTGTGCTGCGTATACTCCTCGGTTATGAAGGCGAGAGTAGCTTGTAAAAGCGCTGCCTGGGGCATGCGACTCTTTGCATGCATACCTGGAATAAATTTCTTCACCTTTAGAGGCGAGAGTATCCAGGGCGGAAATGTCAAAGGTAGAAGCGCCTGCATCTGATTAATAGTGGTCAGGGACAAGAGCTGCACAGCTTGGCCAAAGCCAGAGTATCAGTGAGCAAGGTGAGCACGGTGCAGGAAGTGTTTCTTCCCTTTGGGGACATAGCGGAGATTGGTATACATATTTTCTTGGGACGCAATCATATCTAGCGGGAGACAGCCTACTTTCGCTTCTGTTCCTGATGCAGAGAAACACTATGGGTGGTAAACGCGTATTCGCAAGCAGTTCTATATCGCGCAGCCACGAGGATCTTCTTGCTTGTTGGAGATATTCTTTTGAAGCACTGGTAGACAGAAGCGCAAGGTTCCTTCAACAGAGGCTTTTTCCAGCAGAACAAATGACCGGCAGTTGCTGCGTCACCGTGTTCCTCCATGAATCTGAAAACTTGAATGCTGCAGCGATCCTCTCGCGTAGTTTATCTGAGGTGAATACGAGAGATTACTGTTATGCCAACACCTAGGAATCACTGGTATTTTACATAAGGCAGTGACCGTCTACCTAGGAGGAGTGGATATCGAGCCGTCGTTTTTCTGGTAAACACCATAGCAACACTCTTTTCTGGCGAGAGACGAAAACCTGGGGGGAAAACGGTACATCGAGATATGCAGTAACGCTCTCTGAATACGTTTCTGGGTAATATAGCGCGAACGTGACGCGCTCCAGATGCATAGGAGTCCATGACACACTTCTCCCCTTTCTTCCTTTCTTCTTTGACTCCCTCCTTTATTCCTTCCTTTACGGCGCGGTTCAGGTGTCCAACAATATACGATACAGATACTGTGCCACTTCCTTTCCCCAAAAACCCATTATTATTATTATTATTATTATTATTATTATTATTATTATTATTATTATTATTATTATTATTATTATTATTATTATTATTATTATTATTATTATTAGATGCAGATATCATCTGCATAGATCGTTACGTGTACTCCTCGCTTAAGGTTTCTTGTTAGGTGTATAAGGGTAATATTGAACAGGAGACGGCTGAGCACCACTCCTTGCGCTACGCCCCTCTCCAGTGCGTGAGAGTGATGGACCATTTGGAGTGCTCATAAAAATTTGCCGTTCTTTCGGATAGTGTGCAATCCACTTGTACATCTTTCCTCCGAGGCCAGGACTGGCCAAGGCAACGAGAATTGCGTGGTGAACAGCAGTCAAAAACGACCTTGATGACAGGGAAAACGGCTCTCGGTATGCACCTAGCTTGAAGGTACTCTTCAACTGATGAGACGAGGGTAATAAAATTATCAGTCGCAGACCTGTTTTGACGGAACCCGCTCATATCTTGCGGGTGCTCGTTGTGGCTTTTGAGGAACCAAGTGATGCGTTTGAACATGATTCCCTCCATTAGCTTACCTACGCAGCCCAGTAGACCGTTGAGCCGGAAGGTGTTGGGTGCTTACAAGGTTTCAAAACAGGCACAATTTTCGCCAACTTCCATTCTGTGGGGATTTCACCAGTCATCCAGGAGGAATTGTACTATTGCAGTAGTCGAAAACGGGAGTTGTGAGGTAGCTTTGCGACAGCGTCATAGGTCACTTCATCATGACCCGGAGAGCTGCGTCGATTTGATTCCGCAAAAGCTGTGAATTACTCTTCAGTTGTGAAACGCAGGTCCGACGCTGTCACCACCGCCTCTGGGATGCCTGACTGACCATCAGCGGTGAGTGTTGAAGACCCTGACCCCGCTGACAGTAGTCTGCAGTATTGTTCTGAGGCTTGTTTCAGGGATTTAGGTTCATGCAGAGAAAGGGCAGCGAAGGGGTGATGCTGTTGGAGTAGAGTGCGCACACCTCTGAAGATCCGCCAAATTTTGGTTACTGGTTGGCGCACAAGGATCGTAGAACAAAAATCAAGCCATCTTTGCCGACTGATTTTGTGCCCTTCGTGCCCCTCGACAGGCACGAAGGTCTTCTAGGTTTTTGTACGCAGAGCTTTTCTTTCAGCTCTCCTACGAATGGCGCTGAGCCTTTGAAATGCCTCATGTGCCCTTTATTTCAAGCCGTAATTCGAGTATTCCTCTCAGACCATGCGCTATTGTCGATACTAATTCCTCGTTACTGGTTCTTGCAGTAATTCCTCGGCTTGCAGCGTCCTTGTGCACATCCCAGTCTGTACAGTTTCGAAGGAATTTCTTCTTAGCCACCCGTACGCGGATTGCTGATATGAGGATTGGGTAATGGTCACCTCCACGTGTTTCCCAATCGATGCCCCGGCCAAAGTAGTGGGCAACTGAACTTGTGACAAAGGTCAAGTCAGTTCTACTTGGAGTCATCAGCCCTCGGAGGTAGGTAATGCTGCCATCATTTAGCGCCTGAATCTAAAGCGTTGAGAGCTCTGCAAGTTTAGCATCTCGGGCACAGGTATGTGAGCTGCCCCATATTTTATTATGAGCATTGAAGCCTCAGCAAGTGTTATGCTGAGAGGGCGTCCTTCTATAAAATTTTTAAGCCTCGTAGTATCGAATGGCCAGTCTGGCTCAAGGTACACTCCCATGAGTGTGTGCCCTTGTCTGCCAATTACTGTTACGGCACGCACGTGTTTGTTGTTGTGAGGCGGGACATACACCAAGGCGGCCCGGATATCCTTATGAAAGCTTTTTAGCAAACTGATGACATCGTCTGGTCGTTTTGACTTGTGAAAACAGTATCCGTGCAGCCTAAAATTTTCCTCGACGCGCCACTCAGAGATGACTATGAAAGGGAAGTGGTACGCTCGCACGGGCTGCCGGAAATCGGAGAGCTTCGAGCGTAAACCACGAGCGGTTCACTGAAAAATGGTGCATGTGCGAAAGATACTGCGAGGCGTAATACCGACACCAACGGTTCCAATTCAAGTACAGCTTCTACTTCTGGAAGACCTTGTGACGAGGGGCTGGCGCGGATAAGAGCCTTGATGGCTGCAAACAGCATCGGAATCACTAGGCATGTGATGTCTTGTTCAGTGCTTCCGTTCTGCTGCCATCCGCTGATGGCCCTTTCGCGTTGCGGCACCTTAGACAAAGAGTGAGACATGCTGTTTTTCGGGTATTGTGCAACTTACTGCGGCTGCTTTGATGGAGGAGAACAAACGGACTTCCCACGCTTCTTTTTGAGCGCAGCTACATATGTGCTATCAGCGTGGTTTTTTCACATTGCGACGATTGATTTTGGGAGAGATCTGACCTGTTCGTGCAAACCAGGTCCCGGGGTAGGTGGTGGATCATGGCGCTTGGGTTGTTTTGTGCTTGCTCCACCACGCAAGCAAGTGTAACAGCTTTCTTCTTAATACACCCTCCGTACAAAGCAGGGTTGGGGCCACTGAAGTTTCACCATTTACGTTGCGCACTCGAGTTGCATTCTTTGTGACAATGGGGACCAGAACACACTTTGCAGCACAGGAGGTCGGCACAGTGTCTCGATATGTGGCCATGCCTCTGGCATTTGTAACCTTGTGTTTCTGCTCCGAAGTGTTCAGTTACAGGGTAACTACAAAGGCCAAGCGTAACTCTTTTGGGCAGTGGTGCATCTTTAGCAAATTCCAAAATTACAGAGCGATGACGTGCCTCTTTGACATTGTCACCGTGTTCAGGAGTGTAAGTGGTTAGCCTCCTGGCTGGGAGGACGCCTTGGTCAGGTAGATATTCCTGCAGACCTTCATTTGAATGGGTGACTGGACCATCATGAATTTTGCCACAACGGGCCATGCAATATTATGGGGAGTTGGCCCATTATAGCCACTCAAACCTGCTTAGTTAATGTTTAGGCAATGGTTGAATGCTTTCTCTTTAGCCGACGCTACAACTCTCGAAGCCACGATATTACGGTTGGCTTTCCATAGGCTTCCTCCTACATCAGTGGGCTTGAAGATGACCGGATCACCAGCAGCTCTCTTTTTCTTGCAGGACACAACCGTGAAGGATGCCCGGCTCATGTCCTCTGCATGGTCAGCCCCTTCGTCGCTGGCATGTTCGTCGCGTAGTCTATTCTTCGCAGGACCCTGGTCTGTAGCCGCGGCTAAAGGGGCCGCTGGACTAGCTGTTACCGTTGCTGCCATCAGTGGAGCATGGAGTTCAGGTGGCGGTGATGCTCCGTCTCGGCGTGGATACGGCGCAGTGCGCCTAGGAGGTCGCTGCTTCTGCCGGTGGTCATGTACCCCCAAATCGTCGCATGTCGGGGACACAAACCGAAAGAGGACTGAATGCCGAATAAAAAAACGCCAAAAGTTAAGGACCGGACTCAGATAGCCGGCCTGTTAATCATCGTCTTCTTCTTCCTCCAAGAGATCAGAGAATGTCGATTAAAGACCTTTCCGTAGCAGAATTACTCATTCATAGAAATGAAAATTGTAGCAGAGCAAAATGAAAAGAACAGATTGTTTGCAATGCAAATGAGAACTTGTGTGACAATTCACCGCTATGCGAGCAGCAGTTAAAGAAACTCCACAGAGACTAAGGAGAGGAACAACAAACAAAGGTTCCGGACAGGCAATACATTTCCCCGGTGCCGCATTACTATTATATTGTTTGATGAAGACGGCCACTGGGGAAGAGGAAAATTAATAAACAATATTATTTTTAAGCCCGCATGAGTATTTGTGGTTATATGAGTGGAAAGTGGGCGTTTTTTTTCCCAGTCCGCCAAAACGGTTAAATATATACTGCCCTGTTTCAATCGCATTTTCGCTACTGCCATCGGGCATTGAAGGCGCTGTATAAGCTAAGTTGAATTCAAAAAAATGCTTTCCGACCGATTTTAAAGCAGCCTTATGATGCCCACACACTTCCATTGTTCACTAAACTCCAAATCGTGATATTATACAAGCTGTATGAGTTTTAACTACTGCCAAGACTTAAATCCGAAATACGTAAGGACAACGCTGGCAACAACGCTGACAAACTTGCAAACGAATGCTTCCTTACGCTCAATGTGGCAAACGGAACTTACGCAGGTCCCAAGATCACGCACAAACTATGAATTTCAGATGGCTCAGTTTAGGGTTTCACACGTTTTGAATGAATACCACCTCTCAATACAGAAGTTTCGCACACTTCCTGAAAATGACTTACATGCGCTTTTTGTATATTGCTTGTCAACATTTCGCCTTCTTGTTCCACTTTGCTGAATAGTACTGTAGATTGTGTGTTATACCAATCGTTTACAAATTGATATCGCAGTTCTGAAATTCTTTGTGCGAATAGCGCTGCTATAATAACTCAGCGAATAACGCTGCCGTTACTGGGAGGTGCGGTCAGTCAAGTTACTTGTGCGTAGCGTTTCCCCGCCTTCCCAGTGACATCTCATGTCCAGATTGCTTAGTGCTTTGTGGTAACCTTCAACCTCAGTGTTTGAGAGAAAAATTATGATTTGCTATGGTAACTTCACTTCAGTTGTCTTTCTTAAAGTTTCTGTCTTCAGTTTACTCGTGTGTTTTTATTGCTATATGACGAGTACGCGAAACGACAACAAATGGTTGATAGAAATTTAGAAGAAAAATATTGAACAAAAGGTCAGGTGAAAAGGCAGAGGGGAAAATATTATAGAACCAATAGAAGCTGAGTCTTCCGGGGAATGAAAACTGATAGCACAAACTAATGGTAGATATGTATGCCCTGTCAAAACAGTTACACTCCGAACAAACTACGCTTTGCTGCTGACTGCTTTGAAAGCCTCTTGGTCACAAGTTTGTTCCCTGTATGCTATTTTTAGTCTTCTCAGCAGTCGCTGTTGCAACTCTCTCTCGTTTTTTCGGAGTTAATCATGGCTGTTAGGACGTATAGCGAATTGTACGAACTACGGAGAGCTGCAGTATTTTTAAACTAGCGTAGAAAAATGTACGAATCTGGTGCGTAGGCGCCGTAGCTCGGCTTGTTCGTTCTTCATTGCCTGCAAGCCACGGGTAGGACAGAAGGGACCCACTAGGCGATCCGTACAGTCGGCGTGCATTAAATACTCTGGGTAAGAAAAAAAAAGCTTTTTCTTTGAAGACCACCGCCGCATTTTTTCTTAAAGCCGCCGCGGGGGTTGAATGGTTATGGCGCTGAACTGCTGGCCCAAAACACGCGGGTTTGATCCCGGCAGCGGTGGTCGAATTTCAATGGAGGCGAAATTCTAGAGGCATAAACTATAAACCGTTTTTTCTTATTCGCATACGGCTTTTCTGGCTCCGATTTCCTCCTTCAGTCGGTAGTCGTCATCAATTATCAATCCGCTATTTTTTGTGGTTTCCTTCGCCTTGGCGCAACTTAGACCCTATCGTTGCAGCGTGATGCCAGTGAAGCAATTTTCACTTTGATACTTCTCCATGGAGCACTATATCTCTTCGCGTCGTGTGTGCTCTTTGTCCCGGTGAGCACCTTCTTACCCAGAGCAGTTGAGCCGAGAACTGCTAGTGGAACTGTGGCTGGTGTAGCAAAAAAAGGATCGCACACACGTAGCCGAAGAGAACGTTGCACGACGCCAAAAATTAGAGGTGACAATTTAGCGGCGCCTTAAACACTAGTAGTAGTTGAAGAAATAATTATTGACAATTCAAAAAATAACGCCCAAGTCTTCTGCTGCGGGTGGTGTCCGTAGTCATGGATGTTCCTCTTGCCTCGAACATCAGATTACGCTAGATCTTTCGGTCAGAGATGAAGAGCGCGGCCTCCCTGATACCACTGTTTGCGCTGTAGTGCAGCGGTTAAGGGGTGCAGCACAGCCCTGCAAAGGCATATGCTGATACCGATGGGGCCTGTGAGATCCAAACCGCCTTACCGAGCAATCTCGCACGATCCATCATGCATTTAACAGCCGCCTGCTACGACGGTCAGTTTGCTCTCAGTTCCGGTGGGCAGGTTGTGATAACGCCACAAGGTCACATGACCCTGTTGGCCCATCCAGGTTGCTTCTGTGGCCATTTTTTGACCATGGTGGGCTTCACGACACCAAGCAGAACCTTTTACCGGAGGTTGGCCACAGGGTGGCCACCTCGAAAGGACAGGGTGGCCAATTGAGCCATCCTACCTCACCCTATTTTTCGCTCGCAATGCCGACGACGCCGGAATTTCAGCACAACGGGAGCCTTAACGCTGTCGCATTAGAAATAACCCAGCGCTTTAAACAGGCGCAAGCAACGAAATCACGAGATGAGATCTACACACGCCGGCTAAGGCCGGCAGCTAGAGGCCAATCTTCAATACCTTGGTCCAGGTGGAAGGCCCTTTCCCGCTGCTGTGACAGAACATGGACATCGATTACTTTTTCTAAAAAAAACTTTGTGCCTTCTGACACACAAAAAGCAGAGGTGAAAGAAGAAAAAACGAAAAGCTGCAAGATTTACGGCGGTCAGAGAGGAAGAAAATGACGAGAAGGAGGGCGTGGAAGAATGACGGGGCAAACGGTATACTCGTCAAAGAGGGAGATAACATGAAAGATTTAAAAGCGCATGAGGAAGAAGATTGGTTATTAGAAAACGTAAGGCCCGGTAACCATTTCACTTTTCGGTGCACACCTCAACCGCTTGTTTAGGAAAGGAAGGAACGTTGGAGTGAAAGAGAAAAGAGGGAAAGGGGTGCCCTACTGGTGGGCTCCCCAATAAGTTCGTCCACCTGCAGGAGGAAAAACTTTAATAACTAAAACGAGTTTGAAACCCATAGACCTCCTGGCCCGTGGACGGCCCCGCTGCACTCAGACGTCCATGAGTCCACGACCCTCCATGACGCCGGCGACCCGGTCGGTTGCGATCTTCTGCGTGTCAGGGTCTGCGGAGCGTAACACGGTCTCCCTTCCTCCCAGGAGGTTAGGTGATCCAGGCCCCGCAGGGGAGGGTCCGCTCCGGGATCTTCAACGTGCACTGAGCACACGGCGCCGCATGATCACTATGGCAGTTCTTTCGCACTCTTTTTTCACTCCCACCTCCCTCCCTCTCTTCACATCACGATGAGGTGTCCACTAAACTGTGAGACAGTTAGTGTGCCCTTTATTTTCTCATAAACCAACCAACATTGGCAGAGGGGAACAGAGCAGCCGAGAAGAAATTGGAAATACCAGAAAAGAAGCCTCAGTGTTCTAGCTAAGGTTTCGAAACATTGGGCGTTCCCAGCCGGTCAGGAACGCCTGGTTGGAAATGAAGGCGCATCGCCGGCTACTTCTCCGGTATTAGTGATCCCGTTTGTCCTTTGGTGCCGCTTCGTAGGCCCCAGCTGAGCTGCGCCTATTCCTGTGTATCCAATAGCGGCTTCTACAGCCACTGGCAACGTGAAATTTCCGGAGTGGCCCAATGAAATTTTTCGAAATGACCCGGTCAAATTTGCAGGTGGCCATCGTGTCCAGCACGCTCGTTTATGTTTGGAAATCGCTTTTAGTTTGAATCGGCCAAGATGAAATTTCGAAAGTGGCCTGACAAAATTTTTCAACTGTCCCGCAAATTTTCCAGGTCGTCATCACGTCGGGCACTCTTATTTATGATTTTACACAGCTCTTAGACAAAATCGGCCAAATTCAAACTTCGGGAGTGACCCGGCAAACTTTTTGAATATGGCCCGGCCAAATTTGCGGGTCGCCATCGTGTCTGGCACGCAATTTATGCTGGGACCTACCTCTTATTTCAAAGCGGCCAAGGCCAAATGTCAGCAAATGTTTTGGAAATGACTCGACCAAATTTGCAGGTCGCCAACATTTCTGGCACGCTCAATTATGGTTGTATATAGCTGTTATTCCAAATCGGCCATGGTTTAATTTCGGGAGTGGCCGGGCAACATTTTTCGAAATCGCCCAGCCATATCTGCAAATGGTCCGGCCAAATTTGCTGGTCGCCATATATAGGACACGCTCATTTATGGTTGCACATAGCTCTTAGTCCGAATCGGCAGTCGTCAAATTTCGGGAGTGGCCCGGCATTTTTTTTAACTGGCCCGGCCAAATTTGAAGGTTGCCATTGTGTCGGGCACGCTCATTTATGACAGGGCATAGCTCTAAGTCCGAATCAGCCGTGCTAAAATTACGTTAGTGGCCCGGCAAATTTTTTTTGACTGGCCCGGCCAGATTTGTAGGTGTCCATCGCGTCGGGTACGCTCAATTACGGTTGGACATAACTCTTTGTCCGAATCGGCCGCGGTCAAATTTCGGGAGTGGCCGGGAATTCTTTTTTTAACTGTCCGGGTCAAATTTGCAGGTCGCCATCTTGTCGGGCACGCTCACGAACAACTTTCAACAAATGAAATGAAATCGACGAGTACCTGCGTCGAGGGGAGTACACGCCTAACCGCCTTTCTCGCTCACCATCGCCGTCAACCTCGCGCTTTGCGTCGCCACACCGCAGCTAAGTAGCCGCGCTACAAAGAAGGTCTCCCAGCCCACGTAGGGAAAACTAAAGAAAGCAACCTCCGGAGGTGAGGTTGCTCAAGAGCGAAACGCCGAAGATCGTTCACCGACCACGCCCCATGAAGACGCTGCACCCGCGACGCCGCATGAAGAACCTAAACTCACTGCACCGACACCGCACAAAATGACAACCCCGACCACGACGCAAACTGCCTTCAAAACAACGCCGCCACCCAGAAAAGCTTCGGCCACAAGCCCCACCCGCGACTCGCATACGCGACGAAGCGGTGACCCGACGACGGGAGCGACATGCAATGCAAGAGCCGGGACATCCGACATAGAAGTGATTATCAACGGCCGGAAAGTTGCCGCTCTTTGTCGACACCGGGGACAATTACTCAGTGATGAAAGAACATTCGCCGCACAGCTGAGGAAAGTCATGACCGCATGGGATGGCCCACACATTCGCACCGCCGGAAACCACCTCATACGCCATCGGGGCGATGCACAGCGCGAGTGACCGTCAAGGGACATACCTATCGTGCTACCTTCGTAGTACTACAGCAATGTTCCCGTGAAGTGATACCCGTAATCGATTTCCTTAATGAGCATAAGGCGATCATCGACCTACGTTCTAAGCTCATCACGCTTTCGACGGACGAACGCATCCACTCAATGACGACCATGGAACCGCATGTTGCCCTGAGTGTCCTGGAAGAACAAGTGAGCGTCCCACCCCGTTCAAGCGTTATCTTGACCGTAGGCGCCACGAAAGCCGTTAACGCGGAAGCCATTATCGAGGGGAACAGGCAGTTGCTTCTAGACGGAGGAATCAGCATCGCAAGAGGCATCGCACATTTCCGCAATGGCCAGGCCGAAGCACTGCTCCCTAATTTCAGGGAAGACCGGCACATTAACAACGGAACGACGATTGCTTTCTTCGGCGAAATATCCCATGTACGAGACTCCTTCACCCTCTCCGACCCCTCCGCAGAAGATTCGCCTGACCAAGAGAACTCACCCACTTTCGACATCAACCCAGCCCTGCACCGGAACAGACAAGACCAGATCCGCAATCTCCTTCAAAGCTCCAGTGAGTGTTTTTCGACATCGCCGAAGGTGCGACAGACACCAATTGCCAAGCATCGCATTATAACGGATCAACACGTCCGGCCTCTCCGTCAAAGCCCCTACCGTGTGTCACCGCGAGAACGACAAGCCATCCGGGACCAAGTCGAAGAAATGCTTCGTGAGGACGTCATCCAGCCTTCAAACAGCCCATGGGCAGCACCGGTTGTTCTAGTGAGAAAGAAAGACGGCGCACTTCGATTCTGCGTTGATTACCGCCGCTTGAACAACATAACAAAGAAGGATGTCTACCCGCCCCCGCATCGACGACACACTGGACCGGCTCTGCAACGCCGAGTATTTCTCATCGATGCACCTCAAGAGCGGCTACTGGCAAATTGAGGTCGACGAAAGAGATCGCGAGAAGACAGCATTCATCACTCCTGGTGGGCTCTTCGAGTTCAAGGTGATGCCATTTGGTCTCTGTTCCGCGCCAGCGACGTTTCAGCGAGTAATGGATAGTGCTGGCAGGCCTGAAGTGGCGAATTTGTCTGGTATGTTTAGATGACGTCGTTGTCTTCGCCTCGAACTTTCAAGAGCAACTCAAAAGACTTGGAACAGTACTAGACGCCATCAAGTCGTCTGGCCTAACCTTGAAAGCAGAGAAATGCCACTTTGCCTATGAAGAGCTGCTGTTTCTAGGCCACATCGCTAGCAAGAAGGGAGTATACTGCATACCCGCAGAAAACAGCTGCTATTGAGCAGTTTCCAACGCCGGCCGGTTTGAAAGCAGAGCAGATTCTTCGGACTCTGCGCATATTACCGACAATTTGTGAAAAACTTCGCGCATCGCCCAGCCCCTGACCCAACTGACGAAGGCAGACGTTCCATTTAAATGTTTAAATGGGAAGCGTCGCAAGCAGAAGCCTTCAAGAAACTTCAGCGTCGTTTACAATCCCCACCGATCCTCGCGCATTTTGATGAAAACGCGGATACTGAAGTTCATACCTACACAAGCAGCTTGGGCCTAGGCGCCGTCCTCGTTCAAAATAGCGATGGGCTGGAGGAAGTCATCGCATACGCTAGCCGTTCCCTTCCCAAGGCCGAGACAAACTATTCAACAACTGAGAGTGAGTCCCTTGCAATCATCTGGGCTACGTCAAAATTTCGCCCCTACCTGTACGGACGACCGTTCAAGGTGGTCGGCGATCACCACGCGCTGTGCTGGCTTGCCAATTTGAAGAACCCCTCTGGCCGACTCGCTCGATGAACTCTGCGTCTCCAGGAGTTTGACGTCACCGTCGTTTACAAGTTCGGACGCAAGCGCTGGGAGCCCGATTGCCTCTCACGAGCTCCTGTAGATGGACCGCCTCCTGACGACGATGATGACGCCTTCCTAGGACCCATCAGCTCCAGCTCTTTTGCACAGCATCAACGCTCGGACCCCGGCCTAAAAGGTTTCATCGAGAACTTGGAGGCAAAGGTTTCTTCAACCCCGCCTCGTTCAAGCGCGGACTGTCTTTCTTCTGTGTACAGAATGATGTCCTCGTGAAGAACTTCGTAGCGAACACAACAGCCTACCTCCTTGTTGTACCTTCTTGTCTCGGCGAAGATGTTCTACAGGCTTTACATGACGAGCCGACAGCTGGACATCTCGGGTATACTCGCACCCTCCGCCGCATTCAAGACAAATATTACAGGCCCCGACTGTCTGCCGATGTCGCACATAATGTGAACACTTGTCGAGATTTTCAGCGACGAAGGAAACCTCCCACACGACCAGCACGACTTCTGAACCCCATTGAACCCCCACCAAGGCCCTTTCATCAGATTGGCATGGACTTGCTTGGTCCTTTTCCAAAGTCAACGTCTGGAAATAAGTGGATCATCATAGCGACCGACTACCTTACCCGCTACACCGAGGCGAAAGCCCTCCCGAACGGAACAGCAGCAGAAGTCGCGAAATTTTTCGTCGAGTGCATTCTTCTGCGACACGGCGCCCCGATGTGCTCATCACGGACAGAGGAACAGCATTCACGGAACAGCATTCAACTCAAGCTATCCTGCGTTACAGCCAAACCAGCCACCGGAGGACAACTGCATATTATCCGCAGACCAACGGACTGACCGAGCGCCTGCAGAAAACTACCGCCGATATGCTCGTCAAGTATATCGATGCCGAACACAAAACCTGGGACGCCATCCTGCCTTACGTCGTCTTCGCCTACAATACCGCAGTGCAGGAGACCACTCAGATGACGCCTTTTAGGCTCGTCCATGGTAGGGAGGCTACGACCACGCTAAACGCCATGCTGCCCAACGTTACAGAAGAAGGAAACGTCGACGTTGCCGCCTACCTTCAATGCGCAGAAGAAGCTCGAAGGCTTGCCCGATTACGGATCAAAGATCAGCAGCGGTCCGACGCCAGACGCTACAACCAACGAAGACGCAACTCGGATTACAAGCCAGGATACCAAGTCTGGGTGTGGACGCCCATTCGCCGCCGTGGATTGAGTGAAAAGCTTTTGCGCCACTATTTCGGCCCGTACAAGGTTCTTCGTCGGCTAGGTGAACTGGATTATGAAGTCATCCCTGACACAGTGACTGCATCCCAGCGGCGCCGCGTACGACCAGAAGTTGTCCATGTCGTCCGTCTGAAGCACTGTTATGCGCTCTAAAGCACACTGCATTTCCACGCTATTTTCGCAAGATCCGTTTTGTTTGTTGCTAGTCACATTATTTGTTTTAATGCATCGGGTCGATGCTTCTTTGAGAGGGGAATAATGCCACGAATCTTTTCAGTGTTTGTTCATTCCTCAAATCTGCTGCCACACCGCTTTATCGCTTTGTTTGCGACGCAAGACGCGACTATATTTATCTCGATTGATCGCAGCCAGGCACAGCTGATTCTACGTTGTTCCAGAATGTTCTAGTAACTTTGCACGCTTTATCTTGAATGTTCGCTATCAGCTTTAAATTGAGCATGGCCGACAGCGGTGGGCATTCTGTTCGACGACCGCCGAGCACGCTTGTCGCTTCGCCGCCGCCGGGTGATTCAGTCCATTATTGGCGCAAGTCAGCCAAATAAACACATTTCTTTTAGAAGATCTTTCTGTCCGTCTTCATCGCTCCTTCGACTGCTGTCACCACTACGTGACATTATTCATGAAGACACTGTGGTGATGGGAATACACTTGGACGCTGATAGCCACATCGCTCGCGCTGTGATGATGATCGCCCTGTACGGAGGCCTCAAAGGGGTTTGACTCTATCTGCATCAATTATCAAAAACAGCGCACAACCTCTCCCTGTTCCAGCTGCCATGACCTCTACACAAAATCCCAAACCACTTTCCCTACAATCGGTGGCAACCTATTTCTTCCACGGAACAGCAGGGAAGTCTCCCAAGTCTGGCGGACTGTTGTGCGAGTTTATGCACGTCCTCGATTTAGAGCGCCAAGAATCCGACACAGAAAAGATGACACACAGGCGCACAGCGAGCAAGACACGTATTTCTAGACATAAGAGGTCACGCCAAATGGGGACTCTTTGCCCTGACTTGAACAACGCAGTCAGCCTTTTGATAACGTGCAAACCTATGTGAAAACAGCATGAGCAAAACCTAGGCGTTTCTCAGCTAAGCGTGAAACCTCCGCGTCACCTAGAAGTGGCGAACAAAAGAAAAACCATAATAACAAAAGTGATGTCAGAGATACTTAGCAAAAGAAACGCGAGAGCAGGCTGGTGGCCGTTCTGCGACTGCTAACCCATCGCTCTTGCGCATCGCAGGCCTTCCTGACAAGACATAGCTACCGACAACAGCCAAAAACAGTGGCGGAGTAAAAGGCTCACCGACTGCACGAACGCGCACTACCGCTTGCTTCCCAGCACGTGGAATCATCGAAAACGACATATCTACCACGGGATTGATCATGGGATATCTACGCAACGGGGGGCGTTTCCGACGCCTAAAAGGCTGCACCGACATCGAGGGAATCCACTTTATAGCAGGCTGGTGGTCGTTCTGCAACGACTTCTAACCCATCGCTCTTACGCATAGCTGGTGGGATTTCCAGACACCTTATTGTGTTATATATATATTGGCCGTAGCTGCCGGTCTGCTCTGAACGTGGTTTGAAATTTATGCCATTTGTTCTCTGTTTGCATCCTTTTATCGCTTTTCTAGCCGGATTCCGCGATTCTGTCGACAATAAATGTGTTGAAGGATTTTGCCAGATCTATGTCTCAAAAGGCACCAAATTTATTAAGGAACTAGCAAAGCTGTTCATTGAACTGACAGCGAAGTTTATCGAAGCCGTAGCCGAACTTAGGATTTACGTAATGACTATGAAGCAATTCGTTGAGTTCAACAGTGAGAGCTTCGATGAGTTCAAGAGCGAAATCCGGAATTTACGCCAGGAGCTCACTGAGATGAAGAAGTAGATTGAATACAGTGACGGAGACTGCCAGAGACAAAGGAAAAGCCTGGGGGACCAAAAACAAGGAGCTTGTTGAATTGAAGCAATACAGTAGGTGGAACACCATTGAACTAAAAGGAGTGCCAGAGACAGAGAACGAGAATTTAGACGACACAGTCCAGAAGGTGGCCAAGTGCCTGAAATTGGATCTCTCTGCTTGTGATAAAGATGTCGCGCATAGCGTTCCGGTTAAAGGATCAGGGCTGCCAAATATAATCGTGAAGTTCAACTCAAGGTGCGCACGGGACAAATTCTTTCAAGTAGCCAAGAAAAACCGATTGAACACAAAGATGCTTGGCTTTGAGGATAACGATCCAATCTTTGTGAAGGACCACCTCTGCCCTGAAAACAAAATCTTGCTTGGCAAGACCATCCAACGGAAAAAAGAAAAAGGTTGGAAATATGCCTCGGTTTCAAATGGCAAAATCCTGGCGAGGAAAGCAGACAATTCTAAAGTTGTCCATGTGACATGTGAAGATGATCTTTCAAAAATTGTCTAGTAACTTATTCGTAGCCGTAGCTACCTCATGGCAGCGACATGGCGTTCAAGAAGAATGAATGCAGTAGCTTGCGCATATTCAATAGCAATATTCGCAGTATAAGTTGGAACTTGAACTTGCTCTTGCTTATCTTTCTCAGTACCAAAAACATTATGATATCATTGCAATATTTGAAACTTGGCTCAAGAAAGGTGAAGATGTTAGTCCTGATTATCTCACAATTTTTCATCCACGTGATTCACTTTTGCGCGGTGGCGGCGTAGCCCTTTTTGCTCATAACAGTCCCACTTACTGAGCATTGCCCAATGTCTCCTGCAGCACATCGGATATCGAAGCCTTATTTATCAGACTGGAAAACTCAGTTATCATGGGTGTCGTGTATCGGCCACCTATTCAGCTGTAACTTTATTTCTTCAGAAACTTGAATCTATATTTCTCACTCTAGTCTCACGACACAAAGGTCCGGTTATAATTAGTGGTGACGTTAACAAAGACACAAGTCATACAAGCCATAGTGACTACACGTATCTGCTAGAATCCTTTAGTTTTCAAAATCTGATCACTGTCCCCACTAGAAAAACAAGTACATCCGCAACTGTCAATGATCACGTTTTAACTAATATAACCTCGAATAATATTGCTGGGGTATGCAACCAACCCATCTCAGATTATCTCCCCACCTATGTAACGGTCAAAAATGTCATAAAATTGAAATTAAAGCACGCCAAAGTAAGTGCGTAGATTGACTACGCTTTGCTGAGATCAAATATTCAGTTAATCGACACTGGTATCATATACCACGATGACGTCGAAGTTGAATTCTCCAATCTAATTGACACTCTGACTTGCGTTAGAACTAGCAGCAGTACTAAGACGTCGGTTTGCTCATACAAGGTGCCCGTCCCACCCTGGATAACGGAGCATATTTTAGCAGTATTGCAGCAGAAAGACTTTTGGTATCATAAATGGAAACCGCATAAGGATAACAGCTATTACTTGGGTCAGTACAAAAAGATACGCAATAAATCCGTTGCAGTTATCCTTACGCGAAAAAAGAATACTATACACGTTCAATCGAACACAGCTCCGGTAGCTCTAAAGAACTCTGGGAAATCGTGAATTGTGTTATAGGCAAGCAACAGAAAGGGACGTTTCCTGAAGTGGTTGATCAGAATGTTGTAAACAGCTTTAATTCATATTTTACTACCATAGGAATATCTTCAGGTACCAACGTAAATAACACAGATATAAACTCTTTGTTACCAAGCCAACTCTCAAACTCCTTTCGTATGGATGACATTGAACTTAACGAAATACAATCAACATTAGCAGCTATGAATAGTAATAAAGCTGCAGGTATAGATGAAATTACAGTACGTATGTTAAAACAAAATATTGATGATCTGGGCTCAATATTATGGCACGTCTTCAATCACTAACTTCAAACCGCCACGTACCCAACGTCGCTACAAACAGCCCGAGTTGTCCCAATATACAAAGACGGTGATCACTCAAGCCCTTCTAGTTATCGACCGATATCCGTGCTCAGTGCCATTAATATACTTTTTGAGGAAATTCTTGAGAATCGATTCAATAGCTTTACTCAGAAATAGAACATAATTTGCCAACACCAACATGGTTTTCGGCCTAACCATTTGACATCTTCAGCGGTGCAGTCTTTAGCGCGCGTTATAAACTGTGGTTTAAATGCCAACGAACTTGTAGCTGTAGTCGTTCACGATTTAAAAAAAAAGGCTTTCGATACGGTCGACCGATACGGTTTATTGTGTTTTCATCGATAAATAAAGAACTTGATTTCGAATTTGAATATGATAGCCTAAAAGTAAAGTGGAAGACAGCTACAACAGGAACAAAAATTTTAGGTCAACATAATGCAAGTTTAGTAGAAAGAACACAAGCCTTCGAAAAAAACTTTGTTGTGAAAAAAAAGTTGAGTCAGAAAAAGGTGTCATAAAAAACATTTCACTCCTGCAGAGAGCAACGAAAGCATCACTAGCGCAAGTACCACCTTTCTTTCTAATTTGCGACGCCTCGATCATCTCGCGCTTAACCACATCGCGACTCAGTATCCTAAAGTCACTCAGCACTTGCTCATGCGAACAGGCTTTACACTGCGGTGGCAAATTATACTCACTTCCCTTTAATAGGGATAGCTCGGCTTCCCGTGTTCTATTGTCGTTGCAATTACCTGTCAGGGCCGACAAAGAATCCTTCACGTGCTGAATTTCTTAGTCGACATAGACCATGTGGGCAACATATGGCTTGTTATGACCCTTGTCGCACTGCGGATTCCTCTTTAGAGCGATGCACGAGCACAAGCCCCTCAGCTTTCTCAACGCACGGAAAACACCACGGGCACATAGTGGGCTCGGTGGCTGTGCAAGCGTGCACACCACTAATCCGTTTGTCTACATCATGCAGGTGTTCGCCTTCGTCGCTAATGCCCTGCTTCCGGCGTTGTTGGCCCTTCCCCCAGCAAGCACGTCATCCACTGCAGTTTACTGCAGTGACGATCGCATCTTCGCATGGCCCCAACCCGACGTCATCACTTCATCATGCCCGGCAGCGCCTCCCCCTGGATACCATTTCCCCGGCCCATCCTGGAAAGCCTCATCACCAGCAACATCAGCCACGGGATATATAAGCAGCGATCGACCGCCTTCGCCGCTTTGTGGGCTCGGTGGCTGTGCAAGCGTGCACACCACTAATCCGTTTGTCTACATCATGCAGGTTAGTTATCCGCATTCCTTGTATGCTAAAAGAAGTAGCAATTATTTCCTAGTGCAGCTGCCGAGCCCGCAATGCTGCATTTTTCTTGTGCTTGAATGCGCTCATGTTGTTCGCTGCTTGCTGATCTTGGCAGGCGATATTGAAACTAACCCAGGACCTAACAATCTCGAGGCTGTATTCGCAGAACTAAAAAAGTTATCCGCCGGTCAAACTCAACTAATCTCCGAAGTGCAAGGTCTCAAAAACCAGCTTATATCCACTGACGGTGCTATAGCTGGTTTAAGTAAGCGCATGACCGATCTTGAGACACATTTGGAAGCCATGACAGCCATAAAATCTGAGTTAGAAATTATAAAATCTGAAAATACTCGGCTATCTCGTCAGATTGAAACCCTTGAGACCCGCATTGACGATAGTGAAAATAGATCTCGCCGTAACAACCTCATATTTTATGGAATTCCGGATTCTAACCCCTCCGAAACGTTTGCGGACTCTGAGGGAGAGGTCATTCGTCACTGCGCTCAACACTTGAGCTTAACCATTCATCCTGAGGAAGTAGAACGTGCCCACCGACTCGGCCGCCATGAACCCAACCGCTCTCGACCAATAATAGTCAAATTTAATTCGTACAAAATAAAAGACAATACTCTCTAACGGCCGCAAATTTAAAGGAACGAAATTCAGTGTCGGCGAAGACTTCTCCCACAGAGTTCGTAGCGCCCGCAAGCAGCTAGTCACCTTTGCTAAAGCTAATTCCGACAAATTTGCCCTACGCTACAAAACCTTGCATATCGGTCCCAGGCGCTACATTTTTGTTGAGATCTCGCAAACTGTGAAAGAAATAACAATTGCTACACCACAATCCGATTAGCAATCATCTCTTCGCAAACAACTAAAAACCCGCCCCAAAAATATTCCCCTGTCCGCTGTGTTCACCAACATACGTAGTTTCCTTTCCAAGCGCGAACTTATTTCCAATATTGTCTTGTCATCTAGCAGCAATCTACTGATACTAACCGAAACCTGGTTGAACAGTGCCATCGCAGATAGCGAAGTACTAACTGACTTGCCAGACTTCCAAGTCTTTCGGAAAGACCGCCAGGACTCACGAGGAGGGGGAGTACTGATAGCGGTGAGCCAGCAGTTATCAATGTCGATAATTGACGACTCGTCCGACCTGGAAATCTTATGGCTCCACTGCCACCCTGTACCACACACGATTTTACTCGGTGTCTGTTATAGGGCTCCACATAACTCTCGTGAGTTTTCCTGTCAGCTTAATAATTCCGTAAGTAAACTTATCACGAAGCACCCTAATGCACACATCTTCCTCTTTGGCGACTTTAATTTTCCTAATATTGATTGGCAGCACCAGCCCGCACCGACAACTAATAATGGCGAAGCAAGGGAATTTCTAGATTTCTGCTACAATTTTAACCTTACTCAAGTAATATCCAAACCTACGCGCGTAACACAAAACTGTGCGAACATTTTAGACCTATTACTGACTAATTGCCCAGATAGCGTTCAGCCCATTACGTACCTCCTTGAGATTAGTGATCACAAAACTATGCATGTCAACATCGACCTTAAAGCAATTAGGCGCCCAAAATACAATAAAACAATCCGCCTTTACAACAAAGGTAATTATTTCATTTCATTTCATTTATTGATCCCTTAAAGGCCCGAAGGCATTACATAAGGGGGGGGGGGGCATATTGGTTTCCAACGGCGATGATGGGAACATGCATAACAATAAAAAGAACAAACATACAAACAAACATAAAAAAGGTTGTAGTCATATCAGGGTTTTCCAGCAAGTGATACATCATTTAACAAAGATATGTCAAGCAATACTCGCTACAAAAGAGCGCAGAAGTGATCAAGATTTATGTGAGGTGAATTTTTATTTTCTCGCGGAATGTTTTGTGATCAGTGCATGCAGCGATGTCGTTAGGCAGTGAATTCCATAGTGCTATTGCGTTGGGGAAAAATGAGTTGTTGTAAGCTGACGTGTGGCCACTGATGCGTGCTATCGGGTTACCGTGACTAAGCCGGGAGGACGTTCGTAGTGGGGCGGTTAATAGAGCGTGCCGTGATATAATGAATGCCGAACTGACAACGTTTTTCGTAAGTTTTTCCTCAAGTTTTCATTCACGAAGTATTCATGAGAACTGGCTAGCATTTAAGAATAAACTTGATGGCCTAGTCAATGAATTCATTCCCCAAATAACTTTCCACGCTAATCCACACAAACCATGGTTTACTAAAAGTCTCAAAAGGTTGGAAAATAAAAAGAAACGCCTGTTCCGCTCAGCAAGAGCCCATGGAGCGCAAAGCGCATGGGCGAAGTACCGCGCTGCGGAAAAATCGTATCAATCTGCTATCCATAACGCCAAGCACAACTTTTTTCATCAAGACCTTCCTAATATGCTCAGCGATAACCCCAGGAAGTTCTGGCAAGCCGTTAACCCTCATCATGAACACACGATTACCCTCAAAGACGAATCAGGCATGGCTATGACCGACTCTGAGTGCGCTACTTTATTCAACGCAGCGTTCTCATCCGTCTTTACTAATGAAACCGATACGCAACTTCATACATCTAATTTACTCTTTGAGCATGCTATGCCGGTAGTCGCATTTTCCTCACTGGGTATTGCGTCCTTAATTAGAAACATGGAAATCTCATCTTCATCTGGTGTAGACAATATTAACTCGAAACTTCTAAAGAACACTAATGATATTTGTGCCGAGTTCTTATGCTTACTTTTTACCCAGTCACTCTCAACAGGACAACTACCGGACGATTGGAAAACTGGAAAGGTCGTTCCAGTCTACAAATCAGGTAACAAAGATTCGCCGTTAAATTACCGACCCATTTTCCTTACTAGTGTGCCCTGCAAACTAATGGAACACGTCATCTATACTCATATTATAAACTTCCTCGACTCGAACAATTTTTTCCATTCGTCTCAACACGGTTTTCGGAAAGGTTTTTCTTGTGAAACGCAGCTAGCCCTATTCATTCATGATTTACATGCTAATCTCGATTCTAACCTACAGACCGACGCCATTTTCCTGGATTTTGCAAAAGCATTTGACAAGGTACCTCATAAACGCTTAATCCTAAAACTTTCCCGTTTGAACTTGCCCCCCGACATAGTAAAATGGATAGAAGAATTCCTGACTAATCGCTCACAGTTTGTCGTTGTTAACAATCAAAATTCCAATCCGCTACCAGTAACATCAGGCGTCCCTCAAGGTTCTGTACTAGGCCCGCTTCTATTCCTAATTTATATTAATGACTTACCGACCAATGTGTGCTCTAATATTCGCATGTTTGCGGACGACTGCGTCGTTTATCGCACAGTTACTAACGCCTCCGACCCAACATACCTTCAAGATGACCTAAACCGCATACAGGAATGGTGCGACAGTTGGCTAATGGAACTGAACCCTCATAAATGTAAACGTTTGTCCTTCCACCGCCACCGTAACCCGCTTGATTTCCCATATGTAGTCGCTAACGTTCACCTGCAGTCCGTTTCATCATACAAATACCTAGGCGTCACACTGTGTAACAACTTATCATGGGCTACACACGTTACTAACGTCATTTCCTCGGCTAATAAAACTCTCGGTTTCTTACGACGTCATCTTCGCCACGCCCCACAACAGGTAAAATTACTAGCATATAAAACTCTTGTCAGGTCAAAGTTAGATTACGCATCGCCAGTTTGGAACCCTCATCAAGTTTACCTTATCAATGCGCTCGAGTCACTTCAAAACAGAGCAGCCAGATTCATTCATTCCTCCTATTCGTACGATATCAGTGTAACATCTTTAAAAGCGGAATCCAGTTTAGCGCCCCTTTCACTTCGTCGTCGTATTTCTAGCCTCTGCCTATACCATAAATTTTTCCATAGTTCGCTGCGCTGCGCTCCCTACATTGCCCCGCCAGCTGGCATATCCCACCACATTCGTCATCCTTTCCAAGTGTTTCGCCCCCGTGCCCGTACTGTTACCTGTGCCGCTTCTTTTTTTCACCGTGTTTCTGTAGACTGGAACGACCTCTCCAATGACATCGCTACCATCTCATGCCCATCCACATTCGCCGAAGCTGTTACCAACCATTTTTCAACATAACACTTGTTCATTTGACTGTATGTACCCACCCCTTATGTAATACCCCCAGTGGGTCTTTAAGGTATTAAAATGAAATGAAATGAAATGAAATAATCTCCACCTAGATCATCAGGCTATGCGACACTCGATGCGCAATCGGTGCACACGACTGAGGGTCGTGTAATTTCCGGCTTCGGCTCGTCTCCTCTTTTGCCCTTGATCTTTTGAAGAGGTGTTCCGGCTACATTAACAACAGAGGAGGGAAACCCGGCATACCAAGGCCTTATAATCTCATTATTAAAGCCGTTCTGAGCCATGTGAATGCAGGGCATGGGTAGCACAGTTTGCAGGCAAAGAGAAGCGATCGCGCCTTTCAGTCTTGGATTGCGCTGAACCAAGAGCAAGCATGTTCTTTTCTGCCCGGCGTCAAAAATTCTGAAAGGACATAAGTCTGCTTACATGGAGGAATGCGAAAACATGTGTTTTCGAAAAGGAAGGGTTCTTGAGGAAAGATAAGGACACAGTAGCTCTCAAACTTCGACATCTCGATGCACACCTCAACCTTGCCTTAAATATTTTTACCCATTGTGTGACCCATGACTCAGCACTTCTTGTGACCCATTTTGCGACCCATGACTCAACACTTTTTGCGACCCATTTTGTGTTCATGACTTATGATCATGACTCTTGACTTTGATGACCACAACTCAATTCCCTCTTCAGACAGTGACTCCAGTCATGACCATATTGATTATGATTCCGGACATGACTCTGACTTCGGACTCATGACTCAATTTCAATGACTCACATGACCATGACAACGATCTGACACTAGTTATATACAAGTTGTCGCATACATTCAGTCATGGCTACCATAGACTAGCTGATGACGTTATACCATACGACACATTTTTCGGTTACAATTTGGGTCACTTTTTGCGGACAAGTCAGCTGCCGACATGGCCTAGTAATGCTTGCGCAATAATAAAAGAAGCAGCACACTTGTGCTACCAAAAGCTTAAGATTAACATATAAAAATTGCAGGCTGCTATTGTCAGGCAACTCATGGGTGAATTTGAGCCCTTTCCCATGATGCCTGCAAAAAAATAAAAACATCTCTAATACACTGCTGTACGTAAAAGAGATTGTTTTTTACGATCACAAGCTGTATTCTGGGTATAGAAAAATTCGCAAACTTTTCTTGGTTTTAAACGGACTTCTTAAATGGTTAATATACGATAAACAATATTACGGAGAGCTGTGGCGACACAAGATCCAATAGAATGCCTTGTCTATGAGACCACAAGAAAGCTTAAAAACGAATCAGAGTAGAGCTCAGATAAAACTCAAGCAAAGTGAAATAGTCACACACACTTAGCCCGGCTGAGTTCTAAATAGACAAAACACCGCTGGTGTGAATGCACAAAAAACAGATATAAACAAATATCAATACGGCAAAGAACAGAATAAGGCATCAACATCTACAGAGAAGAAAAAGCCGAGGGATCGCCTGCATCAAGCACTTTGAAATGCCTAAGTAGAAAACGGCTCATCTGCTAGTACCAAGACTCGCGATCGCTTACAATGCACCTGAACAGCCTGTCCGAGTTGCAGGCTTTCACGGCGAGAAAAAATTCATGATCTTCCTTTCTGCAATCGCTGGCCTTTTGGCTAGTCTTGTTAGCTGAAGTTCTTTGCACAAGAAAACCACTCTAGCTTTTGCTGCACTCGCTTTCCCACCCTCATTCGGAAGAAAACTAAATGTGCAAGCAGAGGCGCAGGAAAAAGATGAGACAACTCAAGGCGTAAACCTCACATGATGTTTACTGCACAGATGCCTAATATGTATTGTTTGCCGTTAACCTCTCTAGACCGCTCTAAAGGCGAACCAGAGAGTACACTTCTGTCACTATCACTGGCCTAGCATCGAGACCTGATGTTATCGAGCATGAATATTCCCATGAATGGTGTTTAACTCTTCGTGTCCTTAACAGCTGAATAGGGCCCTGCAGGCAGCGGCAATTGTTATAAATGAACAATGAGGCATTCGAGCGACCTACACAAGTGTATGGGCGACCGCGCACAAAAACAGTAAAGCCCGTGCGAACGCTTAAAATCCGCAAGTGACTGCCATGCTTGCGTGTGCCACGCTTTCTTTCATCAAGATATCTGAACTCCTTTTTCGTGAGCTGGAGTGGTGCTTTGCTAACACAATTATCTTTTTGTTTTCTATTCAGAAGCCTTCGTAGGTTTCTCTAGTTAGCTGGGAAGCGAACGTTTCCTGGACGTATGTGCGTGTTAAAGCTGAGGCGTGAAGCCACGTTACTTGCGAGAATGTCTGGCCCGATGTCCACCCTCCGCCAAGTTATCGACTGATGCACGGTGGTCGTTCGTTCTGTCATTTTGGCGTCGTCCTGTCTTTCCATTATATAATCTGGGACAGGGTAACGGCACTCATTACACAGCAGCACTTTTGTCAATGCAAGCAATTGTTTTCGGTGCGTGAACACGTGGTATCACATTTTTGAGACAATCTTTTGGGCCGCGGTGACGTTTGGAGCGTTTGGGTTTGGTACGGGATGACCATGGGTCTTACCCGCTGAAGTTATTTTTTTATTTGGGCGATGCTTAGGGCAGTCCTAAACTTTTGGCGACGGTTCAAATGACCGAAACGGTTGTCTCGCAGCAAAGCTCTGCATAGTTCAGCCTTGGCAGCTAAAATAGTCCGCAGTGTTTCGATGGAGGCGAAATTCTAGAGGTCCGTGTACTGTATGATGTCAGTGCACGTTAAAGAACCCAAGGTGGTCGAAATTATTCCGGAGCCCTTCACTGCGGCCTCCCTCATAGCCTGAGTCGCTTTGAGACGCTAAACTCCCATAAACCATAAACCAAGCAGCGTTTCATTTCGAGATTCCAGTACGTTTGGGCGGCAGCTTGCTGGCAGTTTTTGACAATTCTCTGTTTAAAAAACCATAGAATGTGTCGGTTAGTAGTCTAAAAGGCTGTTTTTTTAGCCCCGCTAATACATCCTGCACGCCTGGGTTTCTCAAATAACGATGCGGATGTTCAAGAACTGCACATTTTCCTGCGTCGGCATCTTAAGCAAAGCTGAGCCGGAAGGCGCACTCCGCAATTATCGTGAACCCGGTTAACGCCCGTTGGCCTCCGTTCAGATGGAATTATTTTATATGCCTTATTTCTCGGACTATAGTCCGAGGACTATACATGTTTAAAAGCTGAAATTTCTCGTGGTGCGGTCTATCTATGGGTGCGTACTATACATGACTTAACTATTTAAGATCGTTTGTCATCGTCAAAGAAGGTAAGCGCTGCTTTTGAAGTAAAAACAAAAAGGGCCCGACTGCGGCTGCGACATTCTGTCGTGCTGAATCACATAGCAAAATCCGCCCCGATATGCAATCAGCTTCAATATGCAAGCAAATGCTGCTGGCGGTAGCCAAAGCGGCTGCTTTTCAGTGCCTGGTTTTGTGAGGATTACGCCAGAGTGGTCGTAATCCTCCTCGAAGAACGGTTGCGATGGCTGCGGAAAGAGGAAGAGCTTTCCCAGCAGCCTTCGAGCTCAGTGAAGTGAAGCGTGCGGAAGCAGTCAAGTCGAATAAAGCAGGAGGGAAAGAATTTGGCGTCGGTGAAACAAATGCACGGATGCCTGCTGCTTCCTTTGTGTGCTCCCTTGAAGCTTCAGCGGACAATCTAAGAAACTTATTTCAGGCGGGAATTCGTCCCCGCGGAATATACGCAGGGTGCGGACTACCTAAGCTAAATCTTTTTTTAGGGCCAAACTTTTTCCCTGCGGAAGTCTGCATATTACGGCAACTAAATATCTTAGCCTTATTAGCAGCGTCAAGGCGCGAAACAATTCATTTTCGACCGACCGTACGATAAAAAATTATCACAGGGGCATGCCATAAGCCTACGCCCACAAAACGTTTCTGAACAATCAGTTTCCCTTCTAAACTCAGGATGGTCGAAGCAAGATAAAAAAAATTCGAGGAGACTCAAACTCCGTCGTAAGGTTATGGCGTTATAGTGTTAATGGGTTAATACCCTTACTGCACATATCCGGAATTGGTAATTCTCAAATTTACATGATCCCTGGGTGTCCTCAAACTATTCCTGGCACAATGATGCAGTGTTAAAGCGATACGCTACTGCCCTTCGATGGCAGGTGCCGACACCGGTGATGCTTGTGAGACCCAGGTTACTCCACATGAGCAGCCTCTCGCAGCCGATCAATAAATGAACTGGCACCTGCCATGGTGGCCAGTTTGCTCACAACTAGATGGGCAGGTGCCACCTGCCACGGTGGCCTGGCTGTGATGACGCCGCCAGGTCGCGTGACCTCTCGACAAATTAATTCAATTGCCTCCTGCCGCGGTGGACAGCTTGCTCCCAATCCGATGGGCAGGTTGCCACTTGCCACTATGTGCAGCCTGTGACTTTGTCACAAGGTTACCTGACTTCACACGGTAACGCAGCCGGTGACAGGCTTTCCGTTGAACGAGATGTTTAATTTTGTCGCGTTGAAACCCAAAAAATATCACCTTCCTGGCGTTTTGTTGTGCTGTGTTGTGTTGGGTTTCATGGCACATAGGCGGCTAAGGCCATCATGCACCAAACGCAAGGTATAGAAAATTGTCTTGTGACGGATTTTACATGACAGAAATGTAGCGGTGGTGTAAAGGACCTAAATGTTATTTCGCACCAATCTAGTGAAGGTAAAAGGCAGAATTTTTCGAAATGGCCAATGGTGAAAACTTTTAAAAAAGGTCAGGTAACCTCAGCGGCCATCTTTTGCAGAGGAAGGATGTCGAGGCCCCCAACCAATGAAATACATATTTCAGCATTCTTCTCAGGAATGAGAAAGTGGCTGAGGTGTATCACCTAAAAGTGAGGCATTCAAAGTTCAATAAGACAACCAACCTCTCGTAAAAAGTTAAAAACATAAGAAATGTCAACAATTATATTATCACTCAAGAGTAGTGTTGAGTGAAATGCAATGTATTGATTATAAAATTGACTAAAATACTTCTTTCTCAGCTTTCTTAGCTTCGAACATGTAAATAAGATATGGTTAAGTGTGAGCCCATCGCCGCATCTTTCACAAACGGGTTTGGCTTCCTTGGTAAGTAATTAGTTGTGTGTCAAGTGTGTGTGTCCTATGCGAAGGCGACATAAGATTACTTCAGTGAAACGTTCCTGGTGTCTGCATGACTTCCATTCTCCCAAGGTCGGCTTTATATGGACTATATTTATTATTTATATGGACTGTGAATGTTCTCTGCAGGACTTCCTTCGTCCACTCTTTTTATTGCTATAACTTCTTCCAAAAATGCGCCCTTATCATCCTGTTATTTCTGAGGAGCTCTACGCTTGACAGAACACCTCGATATGCAGCTAATACAAGTCGCTTTCTCAAAGGGTCCCCCTTAACGGACCACGCAGGCGGTGGTGTCCTTCTCGACGTCACCTTAATATAAATAAAACTGTAACTGAGTCTTCCATTGCAAGGCCTTGCTTGTTTGGTGGCGCCTTTGACTGATCATTTTAAAGCGTTCTGAGTAGCCGCAGTGCGCATTCACTCGTTGAAGTACCGAGCACTAACATGAAAACTAACATTAACCTGGCGCCAGCAATACTTTTCGTGCAGTTTGTTTGGAACAATATTTGGTCCTTTGGAATCTTTGTTCCTTTGTGCAAAAGCAAAAGTGCGTAAAAGCAAGAAGTGCATGTGCATCATGATCGATTGTTCCATGTATGTCACACCATAAGCTTTGCGCAGCGTCGTTGCTGCGGCGTCGTGGTGAAATTCGGCTTTGGGATAGAGTCTGTGTGCCTAGCGGGAATAGCAGACGTCTTTGTTTCCTTTCCTGAAAGCAGATTACAAAATGTCTGTGCGCGCATTGAAAGCGCATTATGTTTTCACGAATGCAAAATTCGTCACTGTGGATGACTTACAATGGCCAGCGCTGGCCAACGTTCAGCATGAAAGTGGACTTTGGAAAGTTAAGGATCATACTGGCCAAATGCAGTGCGGCAGATTTTATTTTAGAGCTGGGCCTCCCACTAAGCGGCAACTGCAGCTGCGGTTTCTCTAAAAATGGCGCCTTTATCATTCAGAAAGTCCATAAATTTTCGTCATTTCTCTAAGGAACATTCTTTAGGGTTGGAATAGTTTGGGAACAAACGTTAGGTCAAAGCACATTGTTCCAGGTTTGAATAGGCTTGGAACAAACGTTAGGCTAAAGCACATTGTTTCAGGTTTGAATAGTTTTCGAACAAACCTTAGGCTGTTGTTAAGAACTAGTTGTGAGAACAAAGTACGAACAAGGAAAAAGTGGAATGATTTGCGTCTTTCCGTCTTCATCGTCTTTCCTGTGTTCGTCGTTAATGTTAGCGCAACTCGTTCTTAACAAAAGCCATGCACCAACTCGCCCAGTAAAGCTCTTCTAAACGCTAGGCGAGGCAACGATACACAGCTGCCATTGACAAGTGATAGAGGTTGACTAGAACCTAAACATGTTTGACGAAGTGACTCAAATATCTCTGCGATTACTTTTACCAAAATGTTGAACTCTCTTACTGCTCTGGCAATCGGACAACGCTTAACGACGCTAGCTAGCAGCTGTCCCAGATCGCTTATAACGGTGGAATGAATGAAATTCGAGGAGCATCGTTACGGATCAGTACTGCCGGACGTACCCAGTCGAAAAATTAAAAAAAAACTCCTCAAAAATGAAATAAAAAATTTTGCCGTCCTGTCGCTACGACACTTTTTTCTCTAGTATTATGAAATGTTCAATTGTTACAGGGGACTGCACAGAGCTACAGTAAATTGAGTTGCTACTACAAGAATTTTTGTTCTCAGGTCTCAAGATACTAGAAGAATATCTGTTCTGAAAACAAGAAATTTTCTGTTCCGCTTTTCGATAGGGGACTTTCGGGCTGTTACATTTGTGTGACATGACCGCACTGAAAATCGCTTACATTATTCATTTAGCCCACATCCTCCGGATCATGTAAGGAGTTCCTATCGATTGTGTGGGCCTCTACGCCCGAAGTCTCAGGTTCTGCGTTGAGACAGATCCGGGATTCTCGACTGCTGTAAATAAGGACAGCCGGAAGGACGAATAATGGGATACGCGAGCTTTACACACATTGAATGACAGCTCCAAAACAACCATAAGCAGAGTTAATTATTGTCACTATTATTTCGCATACTGCAGCCTCACATGTTGGTATAGAAGTGGCATCAAATAAAAAACTAGCTGCAAATCCTCCTGTCGCAATTGGTGGCATAGAAAATATACCCTCAAAAAACAAGAAACCGATCATTATGAAAAATGACTTAAAATCACTAGCAGCTAAAAACAACATTCTAAAACCGAATTCTTAGTCACATTGCAAAAAAAGAAAACATAAAAGCATTTAGGTTCCCTCCTGTGGTTTATAAAATGAGAGAGCAATGCTCTACTAACGAGTTTTCCGCCAAACATCGAGTTGGAACCGGCTGCAACGGCCTTATTAGGTATGCATGAGTAATCACCTATGCAATGCTCTAGTACCTTCCACTGAATTATCCTGTGAGATTGTACTAATCCGGCCCACTATTCGACGTTAACACATTTTTTGCGGGCTCGCCTACTTCTAAACGTTTGGGGGCCCTTAGGAACAAAATTGTCAAATCTCGCGTAGTTCTATGACTCTTGAATATGCGATTCGCTGATGTCATTGTCTTTCTAAGCAACTAAGCGTTATCAATGACTTAGTAATGCGAGTCAAAGCGGTGGGTCTAAAAATCAACATGCAGGAAACCAAGGTAATGTTCAAAAGTCTAGCAAGGAAACAGCAGTTAGCAATTGCCAGCGATGTGCTGGAAGTGGCAAGCGAATACGTCTACTTGGGGCAGGTAGTGACCACAGATCCGGATCACGGGAGTGAAATATCTGTAAGAAGAAGGGAATGGAGCGCATGGGGTGGAAGGTACTGTGCATGTACCTTAATTCTCTTGCATACAAAAATAGAGTCGTGACTGTCTGTTTCTGCCCTTCTGTTCGCTTGTTCATCTATCTGGAAATTCGCATCAAAGGTAGGAATTTTTTCTCCCTTCAAACACTACGCAAACGAGTGAGAGTTACTAGAAGAGATCAGAGCAAGTTAATTAAAAAAAAGCTTTGGGAAGTAAAATTGCTCCTTCATCGAAACGAAAATTGTAGTACAGTAAAATAAGAACAGACTGTTTGCAATGCAAATGAGAAGTTCTCATTTGCCGACGAGGGGAAGGGAGCATACAATGTTTTGTCAATTTTTTTTGTTTTGATCAGCAAGGATTGAGTGCGAGGTTCTGTCCAAACCTCAAGGTTTGTGACCACGTATTATAAGAAATTTATTGCTGATTCGAAACTTAGGTCGAGTCTCCGGAAATTACCAACCGAACTGTTTTATTTGCGAAGCCGCTAGAAACACAAAACAAAGATGGGATAAGGCACTCCCGACCAGGTCTGTCCTGACTAGGGAGAGCTTCCGCGCTTGGCACGTAATCCTTTTTCAATGACCCTCTGCGTATGGGCACCTCTCATTCTCTAGCTGCGTTGGTTAACAATAACGTCCAGCTTCTACTGCGCATGCGCATCTAATGTTTGTGGCAGCCGCAAGTGACAAATGACGAAAGCGGTCAAGAATCGCAGTTACAGCTCGTTTCACAAGCATTCAGACGTCTAGACACCGCCTCGTTTAACCTGATTGCGCCAGCGTCGCCCAGGTTCGTTTGTTTTCAAATAGTTTTCTGGGTAGCTGTCGAATTTTCGCGCACTCGCCAGAGGGCGCCCTACCTTGTGGAAGAGGTGGATTCCGCAGTACCTACTCTTTAACTATTAGTCGACAAGTACGGTACCGCTGAGCTTTTTCACTAAGCGCGGATTGTCTTTCAGTTGCAGTTTGTGTATTTCAATGCGTGGCGGCGCTCCTAGAACTTACTGTTTGATTCTTGTAAATTTGTAAATAAATATCTTCGTAATGGGTAGCACAGCATTCCGCTTCAACGCCAAATCACGCTCGTGTAGAGAGGTCTGAGCTCTCCAGAATAGCAGCAACGAACCATCTAAAAATTACTCTTACCAGACTTCTGAGCGGAGCTCTAACTAGCTTTGGCTATCAGCAAAAGGTGCCACATCACAAGGGTGCACTAAACCGGGAAGTCATTCAGCTAATGTTACTGCTTGTCGAGAGCGAATGGAATGCATGTTAGGAGCGTCCAGTTTGTTATGCATTGCATAGAAGGCTTCGTCCCTACAGTTAGAGAAGTTGTCAAAAACCAGAATCCCTGGATCAGGCGTGAAATCATTCATATTAAACGAAGGATCAAAAGACTCAGACAACGGAACAAACTTCGCACCATCCCTGACTACCACTTTCGCCTTAATTCATTAAATAGGCAACTTAAACATGCAACTTGAAATGCAAAAGAACATTTCTGCAACACTATATTACAAAACTTTAATGAAACTGGACCAAGCAAATTTTGGCGTTACTTGAGCACAAAGCAAAAGATAAGTCTTCTGATGTCATCTCTGGAAGGCAAACATAAACGCGATTCGTTCAACAAATATTTTCAATCGGTCTTCACTGTTGATAAAAACCACGTTAGCCAGATATCTCTACAACAACCTCGCCACGCGCATCTCGTCGGTACGCCTACAATTTCTGAGGCTGGTGTGCTATCCTTGCTTCTAAATGTTGATGAAAAGAAAAGTAGCGGCCTAGATGACATTCCTAATGGTTTTCTAAAACTTTATGCCGAGCCTTGTAGCAAATATCTTTGTCTTCTCTTCCAGAAATCAATTCCTCAATCTACTATTCCCTCTGAATAGAAAATCGCCAAATTAATCCCTGTCCACAAATCAGGTGATATGCACTCCCCGAAAAATTATCGGCCCATATCTCTGACATGTACATTTGGGAAAATTCTAGAACACATTATCTTAAAATTTCTGACTCAATACGTAGAACCTAAAAAGCTAATCCACCCTTGCCGGCACGGGTTTAGAAATGGACTATCCGCGATAAAACAACTTGTTGAATTCGTGCACGATCTTGCGCAAGGTATCAACAATCAGTCGCAATTTGATATAATTTTCCTTGACTTTTCTAAACCGTTCGACCGTCTGTCGCTCCAAAAATTGAAGTACTAACTCAAGCATTTAATTGGTGATGGTCCCGTCACGCAATGGATCAGCAGATTTTTATCTGAACGTTACCAATTTGTCCAATTCGACGGACATACCTCCGACAATATTTCCATAGCATCTGGTGTCCCCCAAGAATATGTACTAACGCCTCTTTTATTTTTGCTCTTTATTCATGATATAACTAAACAAAATGAAGTACAAATTAGATGTTTGCAGACGATTGCGTTCTTTATTATGACATTAAGCATCAGTCTGACCAGATCAAACTAAATAGCGCTTTTAATAAAGTTTTTCAGTGGTGTCATGATTGGAGCATGGCCATTAACAAAGACAACTCAGTTTCTATGTCCGCTTAAGTTCACTTATGGTTCTGATAACACTGCACTACGAACTGTTACAGAATACCGATAACTGGGCATCCTTATCTCTCCGACCTGAACAGGACAACGCACGTTCAGTATGTAGCAAATAAGACAATGAACAAACTGTTTTTCCTCAAACGTGCCTTGAATAACTCGCCACCCGAAATAAAGCTTCTGGCCTACACTACGCTCATACGCCCGGTATTAGAATATGCTAACATTACATGGTTCCCTTAAACAGGCACTAGCGTAGCCGCACTGAAAAGTGTGCAGCGAAAAGCTGCGCGATTTATCTATAATCACTACAGACGCACAGATTCAGCTACTGAACTTTTGCATCGCGCAGTGCTTCAGCCTTTATCTATCCGATCGAAACTGCACCGCTTAAAATTTCTATACTTACCTCTGCACAATTCATTTAAGCTTAACTCTGATGACTTCGTCAATATAAGCCACTCTAGAATCACTTGCCACAAACATCCTCTCACACTTAAGAACATTTTTGTTGCTATAACGCATTCTATTTTCTCTTTTTCCGCGAGCAGTGCGCGAATGGAATGCCCTTGACGCTTCGATTGTAATGCAGTCGATAGTCCACAAATTTTGGAGTTTGCCGAGATGAGCATATTGCCACAAAACTGACTAAATATTGTTAAAATGTTGGTGCTTTATACTTTGTACTCTATAACTAATTACCTCAAATTTGTTTGTTCTTGTCTTGGTTTAACTAGACCCATCCTTTTCATTGTACAACTGCTTACTGTTGTATGACTGTTTTATCTGGAAGTTGTGTGTTCTTTTGAATCCGCCCACCCCTGTAAAAACCACGGTTGGGGTTGACAGTATATCCTAATAAAAAAAATGAAGAGTACACGCGGCGGCGCCGAAGGATCGCGCAGCACCTGCATTACGGACGCCGCTGATCAGCGACTAGACAAGCTGCCTCCGTGTGGCACCATCTGTCCGCGGTAGAGAGAAGCGCAATGAGCAGCGAACAAGATCTGGTCGCGCCGCCGAGTGCAGTGTAAGCACCTAAATATATTCTTACACCGTGAGTCAAGGTCAGATACCCAATAATCGTAGTCATACAATCACGCGGTTGTACTACCATAGCTTGGGCCATACCATCACGCAGTTACGTTCGGCTTGACCTTGTGAGGCACTGAAAGTCATTGTAGATGTGGTGCCCACTGTCTCAAAGCAATTGTCAAGGTCAGTGTAAGGTCAAAGTCAGGTACCCAATGGTCACAGTCGTATGATAACGTGGTCATACCACCATAGCTTAGGTAGTTAGCTACTCAGTCAAGTTCGGTTTGACCTTGTGAGGCATTGCAGGTCATTGTCTCATCCGCATAGAAATTGCAAGTTTTACCCCGAGGAGTAGAGAGAGAGAGAAAGAATAAACATTTAATTGTGAAAAAAGACTGGAGCGGATTGTGGGTGGGGTCATCAATCCAAGGCTCCAGTGGATTCCGCCGACGCTTTGGCGATGGCGGCTAGCGCCTCCTGGCCTTCCCGGGTGCCGCTGTCTAGCGTCACCTCCCACTGCTCCAGTGCCGCGTTGTGCGGCTTTAAGTGGTTCGATTTGTCTAAGCATGTCCATGTAATCTGCGTGAATGCGGGAATATAGGCACACCAAGGACATGTACCTGCTTTTTATGTTGGGTGAATGCATTGTATGCGGTGGAGATTTGGGAAATTAGGTGTTTGGTTGGGCGTTGTAGGTGGTACGAGTACGACCGGATATCGCTATACATATCAACAAAGAACGCGCCCGAAACAGCCGTTATTGACTTATGATTTGCTGCTTTGACACGCTTCACTTCATTTATTCTTCTTTTCGTATGAATGCATAGAAAGGTGGTGCTGCAGTCATTGGCCGTAGTGAGCTCTCTTGTGGATTGTGTCTGCCTTCGTTTCAAGTGTGTGCTCTGCGGTGTGTTCGTTTTAGTGGAAAAGAGCGGTGGAAAAGCAACAAAGTTTTGTGTACGTTGACGTTCGTTGGCCTGCGTGGTGTGCCGCTCAGTAGGTGCAAGAACACCGAATGTGACTATCCACAGTTCACGCGCTACATGGCTCCGCTAACAATGATTTCCGGGAACTCATCAGCAATTCACGGCCGCCTGGAATATCTAGGCAAGCAAATTATTTGTTAATGTCTTCCTTCAATATTTTGTCGCAGACTAGGGAAGAAGAAGGGGGCAGTGGAGTGAGCAGAAACGCTCGCGCTAGGCCTGCTGCCTTCAAATCATGCCATCACCATCCGCCATGTCCTATTTTCATCGCTTTGGTGTAACGTAGCATTTGGTGTGAGGTGCGCGGGTAATCAGCGCAGTCCTGACCCTTGAGCTTCGGCGTCCTGTGTCTGCCGTGGTATTCGGCCGTGTGTTTCTGGTCCGGACCACCCGGCTGTGCCCTACCTCTCGTGACCAGAACCGACCTCACTGTTCGCCCCAATCCCTGCCCCCGCCCCGACAAGAAGACACGATGACCTGATGATGTCCCCCTCACGGCACCCTAAGACCCCACCTATCCTAGAAACATTAGCGCAAGACCCCCTGCGCAAGCCGTTTGGTGCGCGCACGGGCTTCGGAAGTCGCCTCCAGGAGACCTGTGACCCGGAAGATTCGTCGGGTAGCAGTCATTCGATCATCTTGTCATCCACCGTGGCGGCCGACCCTTAACCTTCTTCCTTTCTCTAATCAATCATTCTTTCACGCCAATCATTATGTCGTGCTTCACATCGTGAGCATCCTTTTTCAAGTTCGAGATCGAGATGACCGCTCGGTGGCCTCGGGTTATGTCACGGACAAGAATACGAAGCGGGTACGAGCGCAAGGGCTTCTGCCCCCTCCATTATGCCATCACCATCTGTCAGGTATTCCAAATCCAAATCCACTTTACTTTCCAACCTACAAGTTGCGGGTCCCCCAAAGAGAAAGCTGTCACAGACAGCTTGACTGGGCTCTGGGGACCTACAGGCAGCATCACGCAGCGGACTTCACAGCACAATCAAAATGGATATGAACAGAAAGCTTATGCGTAGAGAAAATGCAGTCCTTACACTTCCTAAAGAATTATGCACACGATATCGAAATGAATATGAACATGAATCCTATACAAATAGCAAATGCAGTGTTCACTTTTCCTGTATGCATGACATTTCAATATAGTATATTTCATTGCAATACATTTAAAAATCCAATACATGCTAGCACATTATTATGCCAACAAAAGTTAATCGCTACCACATTATTATGCAAACAAAAGTTAATCGATTAAAAACCAATCAGTTGTGTGTCGGTGGAGCCGCGGTTTCAGTTCTTTTCATCGCCTTGCTTCCAAGTCACAATATGTTTTAGAACTAATTCCCGAAGAGTGACGTTTTCAGGACAATGTGTAGGGCCTAGTAGAAGAAGCAATGAAGAGGAAATTGGGTGGGTTTCCCCTTTCGGCCCTGTTTAGCGTCGCCTCTGCAGCATCACGCTGGCTTTGCGTGCCTGGCGTGTTGAACCAGCTAGAACGTGTCGGTCATGACGTTACGAACGTAGCAATATATATATATATATATATATATATATATATATATATATATATATATATATATATATATATATATATATATATATATATATATATATATATATATATATGGTGGTTAGGCTGGTGGCCCGGGCCACAACCTGCACCTCTTCTAACTCTTCCTTCCATTGCTTTTTTAGATCCCGATGCGTAGGTGAAGCTCGTCTCCAGCCACACACCGTTAAAATTTCCCGGTGCTCAGGCTAAAGTCGTGCTCGAGCAATTCAAGGTAACCGAGGACGGCAAGGCTGCAGGCGAGCCACATGTGCGACTTCCGTCTTTAAGGAACGATAGTTCTGCGCCGTAACTTCGGGGATCACATACGTGACGTTGCTCAGCATTGTCAGTACTGCGAAAGGGCCTGAGTACTTGCTGTACAAACCACTCTGGCGCAATGGCGTCCACAGCCGAACGAAGTAACCTGGGGCATAGGTGACCGCGACGTGTCGCTTTTCATATCGATCTTTACAGCGAACCTGGAGGCTAAATGTGCGCACATTGGCGAGCCGATGAGCCTCTTCAGAATGACACAACGTATGATCAATTGAAGTTTCTTCGTTTGGCGAGAAAGGAGAACCATGCCAAGGAAATAGCGGGGCGTCCTGGCGTCTAATAAGTAAACAGGAGAATACCCGGTAATCTCATGCTTCGCGATATTATACGCGTTGGTCCCGAAGGGTAGCACGGCGTACTAGTTTCTGTGGTCCGACGCAAGATACGTCGACAGCATGTTAGTGCGGGAGCAGTTGGTGCGCTCAGTGAGTCATGGCTTGCGGGTGGCATGGCGTGAAGTGATGATAGTCTAAAAAGAACGAGTGAAGTAATCTTTCCACAACGTCGGTCGTGAACTGCCAAGGTCAGTGATTGCAACTCATGCAGCACCATGTCTAAGAATAGTGGAGTGGAGCATAAATTAGGAGACGTCATCTACTTTAACGCAAACGAGGGCGACAGTTTCAACGTATATTGAAGGGTAATCCAGCAGTGGCCATTGGAGGATTTAGGAAAGCGGCCCAGCAGATCGACCTCAAATCTTTTCGGAAAAACACGATAGAAGGTGAATAGGTTGTAAAAGACCTGCAGGAGGAGCGGTGCGGGGTTTGAGGCACTGGCATAGGTCACAGCTTGCGACGTACTGCTTGGTCGTTTCACACATCTTTGGCCAATAGAAGTGCTGTTGGTCTCTGTTCAGAGTATGGAGAAGCCGAGGTGACCCAATGGTGTGCATGGCGAGTAAAACGTTATTGCTGAGGCTCGTCAGGACAGCCATAAACAGGCGAACGCCATCAATGAAGTAGTTTTTTTTTGATAGCGTGAGCTACACTGGCCGAGGTTGAGCAGTTTCGCGTAATTTCTGGAGAGCCGTGCTGCGCATGCGCGAGGATTTTGGGGAAAGGAAATGGCGGAGTAACTGCATGCCTCACATATCTCAGTGGACACCTGAACCGCGACGCAAGGAAGGGATAAAGGAGTAATAATAATAATAAATGGTTTTTTGGGGAAAGGAAATGGCGCAGTATCTGTCTCATATATCTTTGGACACCTGAACCGGGGAGGGCGTGAAAGAAAAAGCGAGAATGATGGGCCGTAGTGGAGGGCTCCGGAATACTTTCGACCACCTGGGGATCTTCAACATGCACTGACATCCCACAGCACGCGGGCGCCTTTGCGTTTCAATGGAGGTGAAACGCAGCCGCCGCGGTCGGGTTCGAACCCTGGAAATCCGGATCAATAGCCGAGCGCCCTAGGTAGGTAGGTAAAAACTTTATTGCTGAAACAAGTAAGGGAAGTCGTTAGGGAGGTTTGGTTGGCTTGGTTCTTAATCTCGGTTGGCGGCCATCAGTCCATGGTTTCTGGCGACCTTCTCCGCCCATTCCACCAGCCTCTTCTGTAAGGCCGGCTCTGAGCTGGAGACCGCGACCTCCCAACCTGCTAGGTCTGTGAGGTTACAGCGATATCGTGGTTGCAGTTCTCGGCATATGAAGAATATGCGTTCGAAGTCAATAGTCAATAGTCAATAAGTTTATTTTCTAGGTTCAACTGGAGGGTTTCCTGGCTAAAAGCTGCCTGGGCAGCTTGACTGGGACCAGGAAACCCCTACAAGCAGAAGGACACGAGCGGTACTGGACATTTTGCAAAACCAGTCGCACATACAGTTGTGGATAAAAATAAAGAAAACACTTGACACATATATACACTGACTCGAATAATGTCTAAAAATGAGAACACTGAAACGGCCATACACATGTTGAAAAAAAAATACGTTAACACTCAAGCAAACCTTCAACAATCAACAAGTGGAGACGTACAATGGCATTTGAAGAAAATATTTCCGCAGCTCAGCTTTTGTATATCCCGTTGTATATCGATATGCGTTTAAAACATGGGGTAGATTATAAGACATTTGTAATTTATAATCAGTGCGAAAACGGGGTATATTCCATGAGTTAGTACTCCTTGTATGTATGTTAGCACGACGCGCGTCCAAAGATGCTAGGGTAGAGTAAAAATTGACCACTGATGCCGTAGAAAAATATATTTTTTGCAATAATTTAAATTTATACAAAAGATAAACGTGGACAATGTTATGTGCTTGGAAGGCTTATTTGGTGGTAGTCATGTTATCAATATTCGCGATTATTCGAACAATTTTCTTTTGCAGTACTAGAAAGTTATGTTATTTTTAGTCATTGTGGCCCATACAAAGCTACAGTAGTAAAGGTGAGAAAAAATAATGCGTAATCAATTTGTAATTTAGACTTCAATGGTAAAGTTTCACGTCATCGCAAAAGGACTCCGCACACCGAAGAGAGTTTTTTGCAGAGGTGTTCGACGTGTGCATCCCAGTTTAAATGACACAAAAAATATACTCCAAAGATATTGTGCTCTTCAACAATTTCTATTTGTTGATTTTCAATGTTGAGCATGCATTTGGGCGTTTTCGGCTTGTTTCTTGCGCGACGTATTATAGCCTTGGACTTTGTAGGATTTTTTATTCATTTATTCTTCATTGACCACGTAGATAACTTAATCAGTATATCATTAGATTTCACAATTAAATCGTTAAGGTTAGGGCCTGAAATAAGTATTGTGCAATCATCGGCGTATATTACAAAATCAATGGAAGAATCTATGCTATCAATATCATTTATGTATGCATTAAAAAAAGGGGTCCTCATTTGTTGGGCACCATAACTTATAGTAAAAAGGGAAGAAAGTCTACAGACACCGACTGACTTCTGCTTTGGAGGTAGCTTTTAAATAAACTGAGTGGTTTAACATGGACACCGTACATTTGAAGTTTGTTAGCCAGAATCGTATGGCTTAAGCAATCAAACGCCTTACTGAAATCAAGAAAAAGGCCCATCGCATACAACTTCTCATTAATATTGTCCAAAATAATTTCTTTCATTCTTAGTAAGGCTTTTTATGTGGATTTACTAGTTCTGAAACCAAATTGTGATTCAGTTATTACCCTATATTCGTCAAAACACCTTGTTATTCTTGACCAAATAACCTTATCTAGTCCCTTCGAAAACACAGGGAGTAGTGAAATGGGCCTGTAATTTGCTGGTACATTTCGGTCGCCCCCTTTAAAAATTACAGACACTTTTGCCGTTTTCATTCCGTTGGGGAAAACCCCGCATTCGAGTGTAAGATTATAGATGTGAGAAAGCAAAGGACAAATTCTAGGTAAGACCTATTTCAGTGGTTTAATCTGCATGGTATTGATATCTAAGGCTTTAACGTTACTCATTCCCATGTACACATTATAAACCTCATTTTCATCAGTTGGTTCGAAAAATATACTCTCGCTAACCTGACTAGGGTAACCGGCGGTGTTAGTGCCCGTAGGATCTTGGGATGAAGAAATTTTATTGAGAAAATGTTTGTTACATTATTCTGCGAGTGCTCTTCCTTTTATTTCCTTTCCACTTAATAGCATAGTTTTTGGAACATAGTTCTTCGCACGGCGACCTAGGACATCGTTAAATCTCTCCAAGCAATATCTGGTCCCTTTGAACTGACGGTAGAAAAGATCTGCTGATAATACGAACTTTTTGCTTTCCGTAACTCCGAGTTTAATCGGTTTCTTCACTTTTTAAATGAAAGAAGGGCATCTTCAACACGTGTTCGAAGGAACATTTGATACAGACGATTTTTGTCCTTTATCATTTGGAACAGTTCTCGTGTGATCCTTGGGTTTCTTATCTTTTTAAAAAGGGTGTACTTTTCGAGCGGAAAATGCTTCAAATAAAGATATAGGAAATGGTGGAAAAATAAGTCGTACGCATTATTGATGTCCGTTTTTTGCAGCACACAAGACCAGTCAAGGTTAGTAATATCGTGCTTAAATGCTTCCAATGAGGCATCTGTGATGCGCTGTGCACTAATAGCCTCGTTCACATTGTTTCGCTTAGCATGCTTATTTTTCCCCATGCCCACAGCCCTATGCTGGGGCTCTCGGCACCTCACAAAGAGAGCATTTGGGCTTGTATTGACCCGGGTGTATTAGTGCCAGATAGGTGAAGGAAACGTTCCGGACTGGAGTTGCCTCCATATAGTCTGTTGTTCCTTCGTGAGGGTGTGGTGTGGTGGCGGATAGGTGAGCCTTTCCTCTCTGTAGTGTAGCGTGATTTCATTGTGGGTGGTTAATCTGTCCCGCGCAATCGCTCTCGACTTTCCAGCTTCACGACCTTCGCGCGGCTCCTCGCAAAACACGCAGGGGAACGGCGCCCGGGAGGGAGAAGGTCACAGTCAAACTGTTGGCAAACCTCCCTGACCTGGCATACGAAACCCTACTTGAATATATCAACCCAATTTGGACCGGGGACACTTCGTTGCCACCCGATTGGAAGACATCACTGGTAAACTTTACCCCGAAAGCGGGGAAACCAGCAAACACAGACAACCTCCAGGCCATCTCCCTGACTTCATGCGTAGGGAAAATGATGGAAACGATGGTCGTGACCTCCTCTCGGAATATCTCAAGAGCAAGAATACCTTCGCCGACACCATGTTCGGCTTCCGACCTCATAAGTACGCACAAGACATACATTTACAGATTCATCGCGAGGTTCTCGAACCCTTAGAACACCCACACAATGACAAGATAGTCCTAGCACTCGATCTGAAGGGTGCGTTCGACAATGTTCAACACGCCGTCTTATTAAAACATCTTAGCGAGACCAACTGTGGTCCACGTACATTCGACTACATCAAATATTTCTTAACACACCGCTTGGCCTATACACCCATACAAGAGACCGAGTATGGCCCGTTTGAGATGGGAACGCGGGGCACACCACAAGGCGCTGTGTTCCCGCTTCTTTTTAATGTTGCCATGATGCACCTCCCTTCATAGCTGGCAGGTGTCGACGGTGTTCAGCATGCACTGTACGCCGATGATATCACCATCTGAGCGACTACGGGAAACATAGGAGAGATGGAGGAATGCCTGCAAGCAGCGGCGAGCACAGTAGAACACTATGCTACGTACTGCGGCCTCCAGTGCTCCCCGTCCAAGTCTGAATTCGTGCATATTCGACATTCTCCGAAATGCAAAATCTCCGTTCAGCTCTCTCTCTTGCCAGCGGCCCCATCCGTCAAGCGCAGGAGCTGCGAGTACTCGGTCTCTTCATTAATCAGCATCGAAATGCGGACACATGCGGAAGAAGTTGCCATCGCGTTAGCCGCCGCAGACCAGGAGTCGCGAGTGATCGTCACCGACTCGAGAGGGGCCTGCAGAAATATTAAACAGGGGTACATTCCTCTCTTTGCGCATCGCATCCTTCAAAACAGTAACTACCTCGGGGCCCCCGCGTCTCGAACGATTGTATGGGCTCCAGCTCATATGGGCCTCGAAGGCAATGAAACGGCAGACGCCGCCGCCCGCGCGCTCACTCTCCGGGCAACGCCTTCAGACCCTTTGGATACGGATCCCGAACCCAATCCGGCCCTCACTTTTCGAGAAATTACTGACTTATTCCAATTCGGCCATGCAATTTATCACAAGCCTTGTAAGGGACTCACAAAGGTGGAGGAACGCACACTCCTCCGCCTTTACACCAAAGCGCTGCTGTGCCCGGCAGTTTTAAAACACTTTGATCCTGCCTGTACAGGAGAATGCCCACACTGTGCGGAGAAGTCTTCGGACATCTTTCACATAGTGTGGGCATGCCAGTCAACCCCGAACCTCGCCCCCAAACCCAACCCCACCCTTGGAGGACTGGGAGGCAGCCCTGCTCGGCTGCTCGGACCTAGCAAGCCAGAAGGCCCTGGTCCACCGAGCCCGAGTCGCGGCGGTCGCCAATGGGCTCCTGTAATGAGGAGCCCACCTAGAGATTGCGAGAGGTTGCTCCGGCTACCTCAAGCTTCCTCCCTGAAATAAAGTTTTGCACACACACACAGACACGACCCTTGTCAAACTCCGCAAAGTCGGTGACCAGGTGGGCCGAATGGTTCGCCGCGTTTCCAACAAGCGAGGAGGGTTGCGGATTAAGGATGCGTTGCGGCTCGCCCATGCCTTCGTGACTAGTCGAGTACTGTAGTCGACTCCTTCCCTCCGCTTACGGAAACATTGCGAAGATTGCTTAGAGTTTGTACTCCGCAAAGTTTTTGATAGCCCTCGACCTCCCGATTTCCACTTCTAACACGCGACTGCTCGCGTTGGGGACCGTGAACACCTATCGGGAACTTCGCGAGGCGCATCTCGCTAACTAATACACGCGTCTCGCTCAGACCGTGTCCGGTCGCCGCCTCTTGGACCGGTTACATATCAGACATGACCACCATACGATGGAACGGATTCGAGTGCCCGAACTCTGGAGATGCGCCCTCTACATTCGACCCGTTCCGACTAAGATGAACAAGGAGTATCATAATGGCCGGCGCCAGGTGAGGACAGATGCCCTGCACCGCCACTATGGCTCAAAGAAACGTCTTGTACGTCGGCATTGCAGGCCCCTACCACTCCAGGGGGGAATGGTACACGGCTGCAGTCATACACGAGGGAAAACAAGTGGACGGCCTCTCGTTCAGAGCACCCAGCTCAACTCATGCGGTGGAAGTAGCGATCGCCCTCGCAGCCTCCCATCCCGACTCTAAATTCATTCTCACAGACTCTCGCGGAGCCTGTCGTAACTTTGAGTTTGGTTGTATCACTCCAATTGCTCACCAATTTTTCACCAGAGTACTCGCGACGGCGATCCAACTCATAGCTCCATCATATGGGTCCCCGGCCACCAAGGCATCCCAGGTAACGAAGCCGCCCATGAGGCAGCCCCCGCACTCACTTACCGGGCACCAGGCGTTTCTTAACCGGACCTTAGCCCAGATCGCAGTCTCTTCTTTCTTTTAAAGACATTACTGAGCATTATCGTGCCGAACACCGGGGCTACCCGGTTCCTATAAAGGGACTGTGTAAAGCTGGCGAATGAACTCTCATTAGGCTCTTAACAAACACTCTGCTGTGCCCGGTGGTTCTCAAGCACTGTGACTCTTCTTTTGACCATCACTGCTCATTCTGCGGAAAGGTAGCCGACACCTTTCACATGGTTTGGGCATGCAGGCAAAATCCTTCTCGCCCCCTCATCACCCCTTCTACTACCCGAGAGGACTGGGAGGCGGCTCTGCTCGGCTGCCAGGAACTACCAGCCCAACATGATCTGGTTCGGCGGACCTGCGCAGTGGTCAGGGCCAACGGGGTCCCGGAATGAGGAACTCTGCCTTCTAATGTAAGGGGCGAGACCCACTAGGGGCCTCTCCCTGAGCACCTCTATGTACATATAGATTAATAAATGTTTTTCACCATTACATCTCGACTGTTTGGCCTGCTCGGTTGACGTACGCTTGAGAAGTAGAGTGCGCCTCGTCGTTTCTGGGGTTGCCTTCGTGGACTGGCACCCAAACTAGTTTGAATTGGTCTGGGGTCGTGGTGGCTTGATTGGAGAATTTTGCAGGTGGCAGAATGGATCTGTCCCTTTGCAAAATTCCTGATTGCGGTTTTGGAGTCGCTCATTATGAGTGTGGCAGTGGAAGATGCTATGGCCAGTGCTAAGGCCGCCTCTTCCGCTTCGAGGAAGTTGGTTGGCCTAATCGATCCCCAAGCCTTGTGCTTGAGGTCGTGTGACAACACGCTTAGGGGGTAAGCTGGGCTGCACGGATATTGTGCCGCGTCTACGTAGACTTTGTCTTTGTTGTCCGCGTGTTTTTTGTACAGGGCTTTTGCGCGTGCTAAGCGTCTTTCCCGGTTGTGGGTTGGGTGTACGTTCTTGGGTATTGGGTGGACGATTAGCTTTTCCTTGATTTGTTTAAGAATGCTGTGGGTGTTGTCCGGAGGGGGCTCATTGGTTGAATCTGTAATGCGGCTAGAATGAGTCTGCCAGTGTTTTTGCAGGATAGTCTGTCCGACTGTACTGTGCGGTGGGTTTCAGTAAGTTCTTGTAGAGTGTTGTGGACCCCCATGCAGAGAAGGTGGTTGTTTGATGTCTCTTGTGGGAGATTTAGGGCCGATATGTAGGCCTGTCTAAGTAGCGAGTTTACTTTGTCGGTTTCTGCCTTTGTGAGGTGAAGATAGGGGAGTGAGTATACCATCCTGCTAATCACGAATGCTGGCACTGACCGCCTGAGGTCGTGTTCTGGCATGCATCGGTGCTGGTTTGCTATTCTTTTGATTAGCCTGATGGTTTGATATGTCATGACCGCGAGTTTAGAGATGGTCTTTTTCTTGAGGCCGTTGCTTCGAATAAACATTCCCAGAATGCGGAGTTTAGGTACCTCCGATACTGGGAGGCCGTCGACCTTCGCTTTTATAGAGCGGTTCCCCTTTTTTGTGACGGTCCGCTGTCAGGTGGAGCAGCATGATTTCGGATTTGGTCGGCGAGCATGCGAGGCCTATACAGGCCGCGTACTCGGCTACCGCGTCCGCTCGCGCTTGGAGGGTTTCCTCCATTTCGCCGACATTCCCCGTGGTCGTCCACAGAGTGATGTCATCTGCGTAGAAGGAATGGGATAGATGTGGGATGCGCTCTAATTTTCGGGCCATCGGTATGAGGGTAATGTTGAAGAGTAGTGGAGATAAAACTGTGCCTTGGGGTGCGCCCCTGCTTCCTAGGGGGAAGGGGGAGGATTCCGCGGACCCAAACCTTATCTCCGCCGTCCTGCTATAGGCTCCGTGCGCTGCAGTTTGGTGCGCGCGAGTGGCGCCACCTGGTTAACAGCGGTGGCGAAAGGCGGACGCAGCCGACGCAGCTCTCTGGTTCAGTTTGCAGTGAGCGAGGCGAGCGTTGAGGTGTTTCGTTCGAAGGCGAAAACAAACTTGGATAATTATGGGTGCTCGACCTACTGCTCTGTTTAGCAATGTCACAACAGCTATAAAAACACTGCAGCAAAAGGTACCGAATATATTGTTACGATGAAGTGGCAGCGGAAGACGAAGTGGCCTCTCGCGTGAAAGGACGAACGCAGAAGAGGTGGTTAATGCAGCTCCCTGTTCGTGTTGGTGCTTCCTTCTAGGAACTCTTTATTCTAACCCCCAACACTTGTAAATAAATATAAATAGTATTTCCCCGTAACAATATTTTAACATTTTCTTTGAACATCGTGCATGCTCGCTCACGCACAGAGGGTCTGCTGGAAATGAGTATACTGTGGAATTAAATTGATGAGTGTGAACTGGGAAAGGGTTGACACTGACTAGGGTGTTTTGAACGTGCCATCATTGGTAGGAGTTGCTTTAGGTCTTTATGTAGAGGGAAGGAATTCGCTCAGTCAGTCACAGGACATGGCCTACGGTGAAGTTCTTGGAGCTACCATCGGAAGTTTGAGTCTTCGTTTGTTATGCTAATCTGTGGTTCAGCGAGTCAATTTTGTTACTAGTTTTTTTTTTGTGCTTGTGTGTATTCTGTGGGAGCGACGTCGTACTTCTGAGTATACTTATGTTGTTTTCACATTGTTTTACCTAAGGTTTTGTGTATTTATTTGAATCATTTTATTTCGTACAGTGGTTTAAAATTTTGTATCCTTATTTGTTGCATTTCTGAGATCTCAAATCCTGTTCTGGACGAGGGAAAAGAAAAATAGACGGTGGTTCAAATTTGCCTATATATTTCTTGGATTTCACAACATCGCTAAACCCTTAATTTCTGGTATTTATATTTTGATTTTAATGAAGTTTATCGTCCCAATGCAACTCAGACTATAAGAGGCGCAACAGTAGGAGGTTCAAAATAATTTGAACCACTTGGGTTTTTTTAACGTGCACTGACATCGCGCAGTACGAGGGCCTCTAGAGTTATGCCTTCACCGAAATGCGACCGCCGCAACCAGGATCGAACCCGAGTCATTTAGGTCAGCAGCTGAGCACCAAAACCATTGAGGCACCGCCGCGGCCTTTCTAGAGTTAAGTATTTACCAAAAGAAAAATACGACCGAAATAATTCTTGCAATTGGTGCCTTCACGAAATCCCTGAAATGAAAGTCCTCTAGCTGTGGAAGATACTTAGCAAGAAACCCATCGCATTTTTGCATGCTTAGAGCTATGCTTCTCTGAGAGGAATACACAAAGTAAAGAAGTGTCGATCCTGCAGGATGTACAGCACTATCATCTGATATATATGTGTAGTAAGTTTCCGTTTTTCTCATTTCTAGCCGACCATTCACATAGTCGATGTCACAGTGGGCGTAAATTACATAGCTGATTTCATTATTTGGGTCAGAGCCTTGTTTCTCAAACTGTAAAGGTACTTAATTAATCTCAATAAGGTCAGCTGCGCTGCCAAATATTGCAGTGCCGTCGGGACTGCAACACAATCATGGCTGCTCGGCATCGGTGATCAGCACAACCTAAAAGCAATTGAAACTAAATGTAGCAGCGGTAGCGTCAAGGCTTTCAATGCATGGTAATCCGCAGAGAAGCAGGTTTTGACTTAGAATGGCATCGCGGTTAGTGCTCGTCTGCTATGCGGCCGGATTGACGCGAACGCACCGGCATGGAGGAAGGCGCAGGGCCACCACGGCCAGTCTCGAGGAGAGCGCGGGCTCTCCCATCGAGAGACCGGCCGTGACTGAGCGTCCGGTTAACGCCGCGAGTGCCGCGAGGCGGCGCTGGCGATGTGGTCGCTGCTGGCGCCACCATAACAGCGCACGGAGCCCATTCAGAAAAGCGGTTATATGAGCGTGTGCTCTACTTCCTACGCCTAAGTCAGATAGGGCGTTTAGTATGGCTTCGTGCTGGACGTTGTCAAACGCTTTCGTGAGGTCTAGGGCTAGCAGTGCTCTCATGCGTTTGCCGTGTCTGGTGTGTAGAATTTCTTCCGATATTTGAAGCATCACGTCCAGCGTGCACAGGTTGCTTCTAAATCCCAGCATCGTATGGGGAAAGAGGCCCTGTTCTTGCATTTGGGTTTGGAGACGGCCGAGAATAGCGTGTTCGAAGAGTTTTCCTAGGCATGAGGTGAGCGGGATGGGACGGAAGTTCGCCAGTTGAAGTGGCTTTCCTGGCTTTGGAATAAAGTTCACCTTAGCCTGGGTTCATTCCGGGGAGAGGGTGCCCTCCCTCCAGTGTTTGTTGAACAGTTTCGTTACGGCTTGAATCGAATTTTCGTCCACGTACCGTATTGTATTGTTGATTTTTCCCGCGCCCGGAGCCGACGTGGTGCGCAGTTTGTGCATGGCTGCTTCCCACGTCGATATGTCTTCGTTGAGCTCGGGGTTCGGAGGGCCTGAGTTTTGGGGGAGTGCGGCCCTAGGTATGGTTGCGAGATACCTGTGTTTAAGTTTTGTATCAGGGTGCTGTCGTCTACATCAAATTTGCGGACTATGCTGGTGACGTTACGTTGTTGGAAGTCTTTAATGTTTTCTGGTTCCAAAAGGGAACGTAGAAGTTTCCATGGGTCTTTTAGTCCCAGATTTCCTTCCATGCGGTTGCAAATCTGTCCCCACTGTTGACGCGTTAGGTGTGCTACATGTGCTTTGATCTTTTTTACTAAGGCCGCTAATCTTAGTTTCAGAGGTCTGTTGTGTTTGTTTTTGAACCATCTTTTTTGCACACTGGAGTGTGCTTCCCACATGTGGAGAAGTCTGCTGTGCACGATTTCCGTTTCCCGATTTCTCGGGACATTAAAAAGGAGTTCCTTAAAAAAGGAGCTCTTTAAAATGCTCCTTAGAGCACAGTCTTATGCCCCTAAACAAAACATCTTAAATATTTGCATGCTTTATGACCGCAAACCAGAAATCACGAATTTTGTCAAATGCCTTCGCAACATCAAAATGAATAGAGTTATTTTTCCACTTTCATCTGATAGTGTCTCTAATACTCAACGTGCAATATGAATACGGGCTTGGCTGTTGCGGCCTCTGATACTGCAGACCTGATGCGTACCTATTAATCCAGCGACAACTATCTGCAGACGATTGCCTCGGTATGTCTCCGCTGCCGTGACAGAGACTGATACAACTTACATTTCAAAAAGTAGCAATCCGGCTTTAAAGAAATAGATTCAGATTCTCTACTAAAAAAAATAGTGTTCTGCTGGGTGCTCAGCCAAATCGGGATGGAGGAAAATGAGATAGCAGATGCATACGCTTCACGAGCTTACGCGGTGAAATCAAGTCAACATGTCCCGTAGAAACTGCATGAAGCTAATACACACTAAGTTGAACGATAAAAGGCAAGTTGCTTGGAAAACTAAGTAAACAACAAACTATACTCCGTGCAGCCCATCTTGGAAGAGTGGAAATCATGCAGGCATAATTTCATTTCATTTATTTTAATTTATTTTCTCCTCAAGGGCCCGAGGGCATTACATTAGGGAAGGCGAAGTAACATGAAATATATTTCTTGAACGTGAAAAAAGTGAAGAGAAAAATACAAAATAGAACGAAAGCAAGCAAGAACAAGAAAAACAAAAATGCAATAAAATATGCAGACATACATCTAAGTGAAATAACAGCAAACAAGCAAGTGAAACAAAAATTACGTTAAGGCGTAGAAATGCAACAAAGCGAAATAACGAAAGAATAGACGGGTGCAGTCTATTCAGCGTGGCAGAAGTTTTAGCTTATTACGAAATTGAGTTCTATCTTTGCATTCGACTATATTTTCGGGTAAGGAATTCCATAAGACCATTGCATGAGGAGAAAATGAGCTATTCGTTGCAAGGGTGCGGGTAGAAATTTGTGCTCGAGACTGGCTGTGGCTTAAACGGGAAGATCTTCTTAGTGGTGCTGTTTGTAGCTCATGTATGGACCATGGGTGATAATAAAATGTGTGAAGGAGGCACAAACGAGATATGATGCGGCGTGATGCGGGGGACAGCAGGCCAATGTTTCTTATCATTGAGGTGATGCTGGAATGTCTTGAATAGTTCGAAGTAATAAATCATGCTTCGCGGTTTTGAATGGCTACAAGGTTTGCGGTGAGGTACGACTGTTTCACAGAACATTTCACAAAAGTAATTACTTCGACTTCGCATTGGACGCACTCACCTAACATAATTTTCCGTTAACAACTCCTTATGTGCAAAAAGTGGAGATGAACTCACAGTCAAGCATATTTTATTCTCATGCTCAAAAGTCGTAAACTAAAAGAAAGCTACTTTAGTCAATTTTGTTAAGAATGATTGCTTTTCACCCAGCACGTCTCGAGCTGCGAAACACCCCTTGAACGGATGCCGGTTACGCTTCAGATGGATTCCTTGTCACACAGATGCTGACTAAAAAAAAATTACGAGAATCATGCATAGGAACGGGAGTTATTCAATGAAGAAATTTCAAAATGCAAGCAAACAAAATGCTGCCCTCATCTCGATTTCCCTCATCTCGATTTCCCATTTCACTCTCCCAATGACGACACCGAGGGCGACCAATCAAAACAGCCTATCCTAGCACGTGGCGGAAGTTTGCACTCCATGGTTGCCTGCTCTCTGTAACTCGTTCATGCCAAGGCTGGCAGCGCCGTTTGCATGGTTATAACAACCATGTAAACGCCCAGCTGAACCAGCGATCCTTCACCGTCACGTCGACAGCGCAGAAGGGAACACTGATCAGTGACGTTCCCTTACTTATGGATCCGAACTCGAGCGCGAGATACTGCGACGGTGTGACAGCCTGCGCAAGGTATCAGACACATTTAGCATAGGGCGTACCACTACTGCTTACCGCCAACCATTGCCCGTCGCTCTATAGTCGCTCCTAGCGCGCAGGTTGGCCACGGCGAGCAAGGAGCGCGCGCTGTTGACGGGAACGTGGCGCCATCTGGCGCCACCGCCCGGTGATTTTCCACAAACTGACGTTGCGCACTGCCTGCTAAATGTGAAACGAACGCATCCTTCCCTGGGACCGAAACGAACGCTTATAGAGTGCAATAGCTCGATCGGATCGATTTCGCAAAGCCGCTCTCAGGTACATAAAGAGTAGCCATAAGTGTTTAGTTCTAGGTCGTAGGATGTTTACATAGAGGCGCAAAGTCCTTCGATGCAAAAAGTAGCCAGTGCCTCTGGTGACGTGCTTTTGTTTTACTTGATTTACAGTGCTTTTATCTAGGGCAAAGAAGCTGGTTTTCTTAATGTAACATAAAACACATAAACTTGACGAAACGTATCTCTAGTTATTAACCCAATTCGCAGTATATTTACTCTTTGCCCAATCATCAAGCTGGCGCAAAATGATGTCATATCCGCTGCTAAAAGCCGCCACTGTATGATGACACGTCAGCGCCACGAATTAATTTTTGCAAGCTAATTAAAATATTAAAAACCACAGTATACGCGACACGACCGATGCTAATAGCATCACTATAACTCATTCTATGCAACAAACAAGCAAAACAATGCACTGAAAATGTGCTTCTGGGCCCCTTTAAAGGAGTATAGACACCTAACTTCTGCGTGCGTGTTTTGTTCTTTTGTAATGAAGCGTAAGGCAGTATTATACACAGATTACCACGTTGTATTCTACGGCCAATAAATAATTAATAATAATAATAATAATTGGTTTTTTGGGGAAAGGAAATGGCGCAGTATCTGTCTCATATATCGTTGGACACCCTGAACCGCGCCGTAAGGGAAGGGATAAAGGAGGGAGTGAAAGAAGGAAGAAAGAGGTGCCGTAGTGGAGGGCTCCGGAATAATTTCGACCACCTAGGAATCTTTAACGTGCACAGACATCGCACAGTACACGGGCGCCTTATCGTTTTTCCTCCATAAAAACGCATCCGCCGCGGTCGGGTTCGAACCGGGAACTCCGGATCAGTAGTCGAGTGCCCTAACTACTGAGCCACCGCGGCGGGGTCAATAAATAATTGACAATCTAATTTCTTCCCCGTGCTGTTTCGGTTTCGGCTTCAACAGCCGAACAGTGGTGACCGTGACTTCAAAAGAGGTTATATGCCACGCGAGGCATGAAAAACTGCAATATAATCGCTGCTTATACATTTATTGTCATTCCGGCTCTTGAGGAAGGCTGGCTTCAGCACTGTAGTGAAATAAAACGATGAAGCAGCGATTACATCGCAGTTTTTACATGCTTCACGTGATGTGTAACCACACTTTGATGTCACAGATTGCGTTCGGGTGTTGAAACCGAAACAGTATGAAAGAAAATTTCAATTATAAATTATTTAACGGCCATAGCAGAATACCACATAGTGGTTCATACATAGTAGTACCTTCCGCATTATTTTACAGAAGAAAACGTGCCACCAAAATTGTCTATACTCCTTTAGGTGATAATGCAATTGTTGATATGTCATGTTTCTAGGCTTTCAAAGGAAGTAAGTTTGCTTCAATACTGTGAATCCTGACCAGATTTCCCGCTTGATTTTTTGATGCACCTCGGCCACTTTCTCAATCCTGAGCAGAAGGCTGAGGTCTTTATTTGTTTCGTCTGGAAACTCATAATCCTTACCCAGCCAAGGATGGTCACTTTGGTTACCCGACCCTCTTTAAATCTTTTACTAGCGGCCATTTTTAAAAAAACTCTTTCCTCATCACTGTGTAGGAAATAATTTTAGGCCGTCTACACCACCAATGTGAATTTTCACACTTTTATAAATATATGCATAAAATTTTTTCTATACCTTGTGCTGGGCGCCTTATGGCCTTAGCTGCCTATGTGCTATAAGCCAACACAACATAAAAAAACGGTTGCTAATCTTTTCATCCTCAAAAGGACCTTGCAGATGGATTCCAACTAGTGTATAAATGAAACTGTGCTTCCAGCTAAAAAAGAACATAAATTTTCAGGCGTAACTTTTTTTTTCAGAAAACAATTTCTTCCTTACATAAGCATCCTCAAAAATAGAGCTTCCAAATCGATTAATATAGTCGAAGTTCTCTCACGAAAGCACTGAGAATCGGACAGGATATAGCTTATTCACATCTACTGAGGTTTAGGTTGTTGCAAGCTACAGGTGGGGTTAGCCTTGCGGGTTCTGCTGGCAATTGCTCCACCGTAGCGACACTTAAACGTTAAATGAGTATAGTGAACATTAGCAAAGCTTCCAAATTGAATTCACGTCGAGCACCCTGACTTCGTAAGCTAGGATGATTTACCAGTATCGGATAGCGATCACTTTCGCGTGTGTCAATGTTTGTGGCCCACCAAACGTCAGACACCAGATCGTGAGTGCAGACAGTCATATCTATACAGCTCGAATAGTGAAAACCGCGTGGAAAGGTCGGAGAACTGTCGTTCAGAATATATAACTGACATTTCACTGCGGCCCTTCCACGGGCATCACCGTGGCCACTACCCCAAGCCGTATTGTGAGCGCTAAAATCACCGCAAATCATTAAATGAGAGCAAGCTGTATTAAAGACATTCAACAGATCATCAATCTAGACTATACAAGATGCTTGCAGGTAAATACTTATAACAGTAACGCAGACCTTACCAAAGGATTTTGCGCACCATGAACACCGGAACGTCAGGATCATTGGACTGGATCAGGTAGGAGGCTAGGTGCTTGCTCACGCACCATATCGCCCTACTCATACCAGATGGACGTGACGATTTTTATGAGACAGTTCGAGAGACAGAAATCGCCACCCAAATCGGCTTCCTGTATGCACAACAGAGGAAAATTGTTTTGCTCAAGAAGTCCGCGAAAGCCTGCACTTTTTTTTGTTAAGCTGTTTGCAATCCACTGAAAAATGGCGACATTTTGATAACGGTTATTCATAAAAACTTCGTTCAATGGCAGGCCTAGGAAGCTGAGCCAGTAGAGGCTCAACCGACAGCAAAGCTTTCACTTTTGGGAGGCTTTTTTTGCTTGCGGAATTGCTGTCAGAATAGACCTAAATGCAGTAAACAGCATAGAACCTTGCACTTGGCTGTCAGAACGCTCCCTAGTAGGTCTATTCAACGAGGAGCGGGCGGCAGAGCTGAAGAATTGGAGGCATAATTCTGCACTTGATTGCTTGAGATTTGTCGAGCAGACTTCTTCAGCGCGGACACGTACGATGCAGATTTCGAAGCTTGGCGTTTGTCATGCTGCACTGGATTTAAGGCGCACTGGATTCAGTGCCTCCAGATTTGGAGGAGGTGCATTTTTGCGAGGCGACCTGTCATGAAGTGTTTCACGATGCAAGAGGTTTGAAGTCGCTATATTAGGGGACAACCCAAAAAAAGAAGCGGCATGATTACCACCACAGTTAACGCACTACGTTCGCAAGAGCAATTTGCACTTGGTGTGCTCATGGCTCTGCGAGCATATCTTGTATCGGCGTGAAGCGCGGTACTCCTTTGCCATGCGGCCGAATCGCTGACTGTTGAAGCACCGGAGTGCAGTTATATGGTACTCTTGCACAGGGTGACTAGTGAAGCCCAAGAACACCCTCTCTGGCATTCGGTTGTCTTCCTTGAATGTGGAATCACTGAGTATATGTGACGGGATTACCCCGCTCCATCCTCTTGACGCCGGTTCATAGTCTTCACGCCGGCGCATAATACATATATAGTACATAGCTAATCATTTGTAGATTGCGCAAAAAACGAGGTGTACTCGATACCTTTGCTCTGTGGCCGAGCGTACATTGGCCAAATGGGCAGATGTCTCAGCGAAAGGCTCATGAAGCATAACAACAGCGTCATCGGGGAATCTCGTCATCTTGGCGTACACTGCCATGATTGCCAGCAGTGCAAGGAACGTGTTCACTTTTTGGGAAATAGCACAATCTTCCATAAGTATGTCAGCAAAACAGCCAGGGAGATAGCTGAAGCTGCTGAGATTGCGGAAAAAGGAGGTGACTGTGTCAGCAGACCACCGGTGTTGTTAAGTGATGAGGATAAATTTGAAACTAGAGTGTCTTATTTTTGTTGTTGTTTCCATCTTGCTTTTTAGATTTAGGCTTTATGTTTTCTTTCTTGCACCGACGGTGTGCCCTCGTGCGGTTCGGCGCTGCTACCAGTCTTAGCGTGACTTTCTTTTTCGTTGCTACGCATGCGCGCTGTATTGTATATGCATGCGCTGCGCGCAACAATCATCGTTACTGAAGTCGGCGCTTTGTGGTGTCTTCCGTCTTGTCCGTGTTCGTCTTCGCGCTGTGTGAATGAAAGCATAGTCTGTCGGCGTGCCGAGATGACTTCGGCATCCCTCATGAATTCTAGAAGCTGCTCATCGGTTTACTGGTGAGGAACGTGGCGGGTTTTACCAACGTTCCTTTTGTAGGACTCGGGAATGGAAGGTATCAGGCCTAATTCAGCCACTTCAGATAGCAATAACAGACACATAGCTGATGCTAAAAAGTAACAGATACAGAGAAGCTACCCTGTCCATTTACCCTTGAATTCCTTTAATTTCTCCTTTCTGGCAGAAACAATGTCTGACGAAACTCTGGGTTCAGTTTCTAAAAGCTTGGCCCCTCTTGAGATTGTCGAAACATTTTCTTTCTTTTTCTAGGGGACAAGCGTAAGCGGAGCTTCATCACACTCGGCTCGTTCGGCACAGATTGTGAGGTGCTCGCACTATAATTGGCACTTTCGTGGAGGCGAGGTTTTGTAGCGATAGCTACATTACGGAAGCATTTCGAGCCTTCAGCGGGGCGGCGCCGCCACCTTGTGGCTGCACCGCCAACCCGTGGCAGCGCCGCTACGCTGTCACTTGCTCGGTCACGTGGTGCGGAGCAGCTGCCGGCGGCACTTTGCATTTCAACTGTGCAAGTTTTATTCGGCCAGCTGTAGCTATCACGTCATACCCGGTCTAACCAGAGCTAAACCACCGCCAATTTTTTTTTGTTCTCCACTTCTTCTTCATCCTCTGTTGCAGGATTCGTTGTCATGGCTCCCGCTCCGTCAAGCACCACAAATGGTGGCTTGAGGATCTTGTTCACCCCATGATGGCCAGCCGGCACTTGACTGCACCCAGGAATGGCATTCATCATGACCAGCATACCTCTCGAAACATGAGGCTGGGGAGACTAAGGGGTTGGGGGCTGGTTCCCAACCACCGCGGTGGCTGCAGACACGCCAAATAAAAAAAAAGCGCGTTCCGTACCTAGCACTCTACGTACCAGAATCCCGCTGGAACACTTGCTTGCAGCGCGAGAACCAGTGGGCTCGCGAAACGATGGTCAGATGCAAAATGCAAAAAACCTGACGGAACGCAGCAGAACAGCTACAGAACAGCACTTAGTCTTTGCTTGGATTCAGGCCTTTTTGTTACGGGTAAACCCTACAACGATTTTTCTTTAGAAGCCTTTTACCCGTCTTCCTTTTTGACTTACTGCCCTCACCACTTTCTGCAATCCTGCTATCCGATTGGATAGAGCCCAATGCTCAAGCAACGGCCCTCGTACTCTGCCAGCCTCGTGAGCCACCGATATTATATCGCCAACCCCCTGAGGACGTATAAAACTGGCTGGATGTCTTCGACAGTGTGGCTGCGGTGAACACTTAAGACAACGACGCTATGCTCAGGAGCGTTGTCTTTGCACTGAGTGAGAATATGTCTTAAAAACCATGACCTTTCCCGGACGACCTGGGAGACCTTCAATAAACAGCTCTTTGCATTCACACCTGGAACAGACTTCTTCACCTTTAGAGGAGAGAGTGTCCATGGAGGAAAGGCCAGAGGGAGTAGTTTCTGTGGCTGATTAATAGTAGGAAGGGGCAGGAGCTGCACTGCCTGGCCAAAGCTAGAGTTGCTGTGAGTTAGGTGGACACGGTGTAGGAAGTGCTTCTTCCCTTGCAGGACATGGCGGAGATGGGTACGCATAGTTTCCTGGGCGGCAATTACCTCTAGTGAAAGACATCCTGCCTCCGCTACTGTTCCTGATGCAGAGGAACCCTTTGGGAGGCCAAGACATATTCGCAGGCAGTTGTTCCGTGCGGCATTGAGAGTCTTATTGCTTGATGTAGATAATCTTTGAAGCACTGGTAGACAGTAGCGCATGCCACAGGCAGCACTTCTGCAAGCTACTCTCGCCTACTTAATCGAAGAATATACGCAGCACACCCATATCTTCACCGATGGTTCAACTACTAAAGAAACTTCTTCTTGTGGCCTTTATGTGCCCTCAACAGGCCATGCCCTTTCTTACCGGCTGCAGCGGAGGACCTCCTCTACAACAGCTGAGCTTCACGGCATTAAGGAAGCTGTTTCTTACATCCTGCGCCGAACCGCCGCCCGTTGGGTTATCTTCACCGATTCAAAAGCATCTCTGCAGATCCTGGCCAACCTGCTGAAGAAAACGAATCACCAGCCAGTTTCCCTGGACATTGGGTATATCCATCATTTACCTATTGCCGCAGGCCACTGCATAACATTTCAGTGGGTACCTGCTCACTGTGGCATTATGGCTAATGAAAAAGCAGATGAAGCGGCCCGTAAGGGCCATCAACATCCGAGATACATTCGAAGTTTTCTCACGAAATCTGATGCGTCCCAAATGGCTAAAAGTTTTGCGTACGAAGAAACGTATCGGTTTTGGAGTTTGCCGACGCATCAGTACCAATTTCTTCACTCAATCGACCCACATCTTAGATCAAGACTCTCACCCAGAATTCCTCGACAACTCGAAACACTTTATCACCGACTTCGTCTGAATGCTGCATATACAAACGGCCTGCGATACCGTTTTGGACAAATGAACAGTCCGCATTGTGACAACTGTGCGTCGATAGAAACTGTGGAACATATCCTGCTTGAGTGCCCTGCGTATGCTAACGAGCGTGCGTACTATGAACATTGCATGCAGAAGCTCTGCCCAGTGCCCCTAACAATGGACAAAGTTTTAGGCCGTTTAGCCTGCTTCAGGCAACAAAGACTTGCAATGAACTTTCCTTTTACATATTTAAAAGACATTGGACATCTCGATAAGCTCTAAATTCACTTGCAGGTTACCTTCATGCATTCTTCTTGCAGTGAACTTCGTCAGCCCATTTGTCGGACTATGCACTCCATCATTCCATAGGTTACATCAATACTCGCCACTGCATCCTTAGTACCCATTTCATGGCTGCATTTTATCTTCGTTTTTTTTCCCTTCCACCTCTTCACGCTGCTCTCCTTCAGTCTTTATCTCCCAAATTCCCCTCCCTACGCAGAGTAGCATGCCAGCGATATTGAAACGCCGGCTAAATTCTCTGTTTTTTTATTAAAGAGTCTCTCTCTCTCTCTTCAATAAACAGCTACTGGGGACTTTCATTAGCGTCTTCCGGAATCAAAGAGTGGAGGTTCTGCAGCAAACAAAAATTCAACACACAAATGAGACCAAGACTGCGTGTGTGGAAGGAATTAAATGCCTTTTCAGGCGTGCCAGCTCAGACTTGACTGAAGAAAACAGACTCACCTTTTCTGTGCGCGGCCTAAACGAAGAACTGGTCGTCGGCCTGATCTGGAATTATCGAAAAACCATTGTCGAAATCATGCAAAAAACTTCCACTGCCGAGAATACTTTTTACGGCCGGACCGATCAGTGCAACCTACCACTTCAAGCGCTGTAGGCAAGCCCGTCCGATGGTACGCCTGCAAGCGGGGATCACCTGCGGGACCTAATGCGTGAAACTACTCGCGAAAAACTGCGCCGACTGCGGCGATCGCCAATGCAGCAGCCTCTGCTGGCGTCACTCACGGACGTCATCTCTGAAGAAGTGCAACATGCGCTTGACTCCCCATCATCGCCGACAACAACCGAAGCTGAAGCTATAACCTACGCAGTCGCAGTTACACAGTCCTGCGCCTCGGTGAGACCGCCTCCCCATTTTCGACGTGAAGCCCCTGCTACACGATAATACGGCACACATAAGCAACGAGTGCTAGAAAAAATATGAGGGTTTTGTAATGATTAAACCGATTGTAGTGCCAGAGCACGGGCGCATGTTCAAATTTATAATGAGCTGTCAATTTTCCGAAGTACTCAGGCTTCATGTGCTCCCATGCCGCGTTTTTGCAGTAATGTCAACGTCAACGCGTATTCTTCTAGTGCCGTGTTTTTGCCACAGCGTTGTCCACGCCAACGCTGGCAGCGCACATCTCTTTGTCACTACCGCCACTACCGCTATAGCGCGAATACTTTAAGTGCAGTTTTAGTGCGCAAAGAAGACAGTGTGAAATGCACAGCGCGAGTGTGGGTTGCAGTTTAACACGAAGCGTGTTCGGATAAAGTGATAGGTTAGGAAGAAGAGGTTGTTCTGAACGACCACGTTTTAATAAGATATTAGCTGGAAACAGCGCATCTGCCGCTGGCCGCGCTCTTGCCACTGCTGGATCTACCAAAGACGTCTACAGCATTGTGCGGCCTTGTCTCCAAACCGCTAACGTTGTCTTGAACACCGTCGTTTTGCATACAGACCTTTCGGGCCGTCCGTACAGAGCTTCTCACTTCCAGGATGTTCTTGCTGCCGTTATGGACCTTCGGGATATCGTGTGTATATAACAATATCAGATCAGCCACGTGTGGATGGTGACATGTGAAACGAGTTTTTCAAAGCAGAAGCTAGTTGCCTTGGCTGATCTTCGCGTCAAGAGCCTCAAGGGCGTCAAGGGTGATTTGTGTGTATGCGCTTATAAAGAACGAGAAAGAGAGGGGGGAGGTGTTTATGTCGTTGGATTACGTTCTGCGCACGATCGCAAAATTATATTGCTTGTTTATTTCAGTTGTGTTTCCAGGGATGAGGACCGATCGGTGCTACGTGTGCGTAAGGACCCTAGTTCTGCTATTTTAACTAATTTGGTCTGTGAACACAATTTTGTTGGCATTGGGCGGCAAAAATGCGACAGTGTCCATCTCACGCATTTCCAATCTTCCTGAAACGCTCGGTTATACAGGACCTATGTTAGTGCAGGCTTCTTATCTAATGTGCATGGCCACTGGGTGCGGCTGATTTTCTTTAGCGATCATTGCATGATGTCTGCTCAGATAGGAACGTGCAGCTGTCGTATTCTCCAGCCTCGGTGGGTGTTCTGGAAGCTCAATAATTCTCTGCTGACAGATGAAATTTATCAGCCTGCTGCCAATTCTTGTTTAAAGATATATGGGCACGTGGAGATCTTTCGCGCTGTAAGAAGAGGCATCTATTCAAGCATAAGGCTAAAAATACGGCAGCTGAAGCGGCAGCATGAGTCGCATTTCTGAATCGTCATTACCTACGTGAGCTTGGGCGTACCTACGTGAGCTTGGGCGTGATTAAATGACCTGCATGAGCTACGAAGAATTAATCCGCAGGCTTCTGTTGATGGCATAAACAATATTAAAGTACAGTTGCCACAGTTTCCCACAGAAAAATATCAAGGGTCATTAATTAAATCTGGAACGCGTAAGTTCTTTGAAGAGCAACCATCTGAACTGGCATTCAGCGATGGAAGGCAGACTACTCTTGCAAAGGAGGTATTTGAGATTCAGTACAAAGGAAATGTTTAGCGTTACAGCCGAGGGATTCTCACGGCTTTTTTTTTACTATTATGCACGTCTGTTTGAATGTGGTTGTAGCCAGACTCGTCGGTCAGACTTCAGTTGCTTCTATGATGCGTTTCCTTGACTTGGCGAGGAGCAGTGAGGTAGTATCGTCTTTGCTTGGACGGAGCCACATTGGGTATTTCTGCTCTGCGGGGGCCGAAGTCTCCTGGCCCGGATGGCTTGAAAAGCGAATTCTACGAAACATTTTCGTCTTGCTTAACAACTGCCTTGTTTGAAGTCTGCAGGGTTGCTTGCGATGTTGGCTTTTTGCCTCCCACTTTTTATGCCGGTCATACCATACTCATCCCCAAAAGCACAGATAAGGGCCGATTGAGGGCTATCGGAGGGTACCGTCCAATTTCATTCTGTAATGTAGACCATAAAATATTTGCTAAATTCCTTTCTTCCAGCTTGCGTCTTGTGGCGCTGAATTTAAGTGGCTCACATCAAGCCTGACGAGATTGGCGCATATAGCCTTAGTTGCGTATGCGCCATTAAACCCAACACAGAACAAGCATATGACATTCGAGGCCGCAGCATCCAAACTTATATACAGATCGCACATTCAGTATTTGAGTCAGTAACAGAAGAGGCCGATCAGACTGCTCTAATTCAGATTGATCTGTCGAAGGCATTTTATAACATGCGTCAAGAGTCTTTGTTTGCTGACTCAGAACGCGCAAATATATGGCATGTATCGCTTAAGGGCATTAGACTATGCTACAAACAATCCCATAAAAGGTTGACCTTAAATCATAAACTTACCAGAATGTGTGCATCGCAGAATAGTGTGCGTGTGCGCAGAGTATTTCGTAGCTTAGCAGGTTTAATTGTCATGCAATAAAGAAGAAAAAACTGCGGCGATAGCCTAATACCTGCGAATGGGATCTACTCGTGCCGCCGCGGGTTCCAATCCCGGTCGCGAATATTGATTAGATTTCTTTTTAATTTAACGTGGCGTCGCTGTTGCTAGGTAACGACACAGGATCCAAATATGACAAGATTCTGGCCGACAAGATTTTTGGTCAGTGACCCGCCGCGGTGGCTCTGTAGTTAGCACGCTCGGCTACTAAGCTGAAGTTCCTGGGTTCGAACCCGGTCGTGGCACTGACGCTGTGCTACTACCTCCACGTTGTTACCTAGAACAGAGCACGGCATACATTTGGCAGTGATCATTACATTATTTATCTATGTATTATTTATTTATTTTTTTTGCCTTATTTAGGTTCCTACCAACCGCCTTACTGCCTGAGGTATGGTGCACCATTATACATTCAAGACGAAATAGGTAGTCTTATAAGCACAAGGACACTAGATCATTCATTTTAAAACTGTTCAAAGTAAAAATTTCCACAAATACATTAAACCTGTATTGAATGCGTAATGATGGAGCGCGACTGCGGTTTTCAGCATGAAACGTCTGATGGCTTTTTCATTTTGCCTGAGCACTGTTAGTTTAGGTGCAGAGGGTAGATCGGGGCAATTTGTTAATCTTTGCTAACATTTCTGTACGAATGAATCGTCACGGAGTTCCCGCCTTTTGGCAGTGGAAGAAGATTCAGTTTAGATAGTAATCAATCATAATCTAAGTGGTGAAATGCCGATGTGAAATGCCCTTCTAAAGCAGATTCTTCGAGGGTGTTAACGAGGAAAAGCTATCTACCGCCTTTTCCAAGCTTTGTATTGACTAGATTTTCTTGAGTCCTTTTGTGAACAGTTTGCTCTTGTGACCACTATTCCAATTCGAAACGCCGCGGTGTGCCAGACCTTGCCATTCAACTCCCAGACATGGAGGCAGCATTTAAATGGAGGAGGAAAATACGTGCTTTCCACGTGCACGCTGAAGAACCCCAGCTGGCCAAAATTATTCCGAAGTCCTCCACGACGGCATTCCTCAGCTTATGTGTTTCTGAGAGATAATAAACCACACAGTTTAGAATTGATTTTTTTCTCCAATTTTTAAGAAGCTCATCTTAGTTAAGTGGGAAGAAGTTAACAATAATTCACCCTACAGAAGAGTATGAAAACATTCCCACACTTTCATGTCTAATTGTTTTGTATGGTGGGTGACTAGTACCACCGCTACAACAAAAAATGCATGGAAACATTTAATTTTGCCGAAAGGATAGGGCATGCAAAAGAAAATGCTTGAAACATCTGAGCGATAAGGCCATTCTGGAGTACCCCAGAGCCCGGAAATACAGTTGCTGATCTGACTAATTTTGCAGTTTTTATAGTCACTTAAGTATACTTGCGGTGCCAAATTTAAAGCAAGAATGATTTGGCTGCACAATGGGTCTTTTTTATCGGGCTCAGTCCAGATCTCCGGAAACTCGACACCTGCGGTGAAGCAAGTTTATAGCTACATCCACATCCCGCCATTTTCCGACCACGGAGAAGGTTTGTATGCTGAAAAAGCGTTGATTTCTATAAAAAGAAAATGCTACAAGTTCAGAATGCCATGTAGAGAAACCAGCAGAACAGGACGCGTACACAAGAGAAGGAATTCACACGGAACACGCTGGAAAATGCGCTTCTACAATTCTGAATACTAATAAGTAATCATTGTGTAATAATCACTGATATGGTGTAACGAAATAATATGCTCGAGGCTCAAGCAGCTGGCCATTCATGGTACCGGCTGTCTCTCAGTGTACGCGATCCGCCGTAGAGCGATCTGAACTGTGAAGAAAAAGTAGAGCAGCATCTGTTCGGTGCCACCAAGCTTTGATTTGTCTTTTCTATTTTTCGTGCGATAGTGGGCATTCTCAGCATTTAGCCGTTGCGTTTGTCTTTGTCTGTCTGTGTTTGCTTGTCTGAATCCTGTTTTGTGACAGGCCGCTCACGCACCCACCAAGTTACGGGCAACCTGCCAAGTGTGTGTATACTATATATACTGCCCACCATGCAAACTGAAGATTCATGGCAGGTTGTAGATCAATTATTCACTGGTCGCTAGAGGTTCCTCGGGAAGAGCAATGTGGCTCTGACAGGCACCACTGATGGCAGCACCTGCCATCGCAGAGGAATGGCACATCGCTTAACCGCTGTTCCACTCCGCCAGGAGTCGTACTGAGACTCCCAGGGATCTCAGCGGTCGGATCTGTCTGTCTTTCTTGTGTGCTGTGTTTTTTGCGCTGTTTTCCTACAGAATGTCTCACCAACTTGCCCAACAATACACCTTGATCTCAGATATCTATGAATCTAGAGTAGAGTATGACCAATTGCGCATATAAGGACATTAACCCAACAGCCCCACCGAATATTTTCTATCCATGAACAATGAATCCGAACATCGGAACCGGAGTGCCAGCGCACCTAATTCACTTTTGGTTTAACTGCTCAAATCGACAGTCAGTTTTTCTGACACATGTCTTGAACCTGCATTTCTTTTTCACTGAATGAATTCAGTTCTTACCCCCAGAATTTTTTTACCTGTGAATAAAAGCTCTTTGTTTCTCCATCTTGGTTTCCTGCATACTTACTGTTTAGTTTTCTAGTTCTTTCCCGTCACTGCGATTGAATGGACTTTCTGTACAGGCATTTAAATACCTTAAGTGCCAACCTATTATCGTACAGTTTCTTCAGGTGTTCTTCAGGGAATAATTTGACGTGATAGAGACAAGCCTCCCATTATCCCACTCCAGCTTCGCCTCTGTGCTCTCACGTGGCATACGAAGTACAGTTGAAAGGATTCACAGTCTGTTTCCAGTGGCTACCATCTCACGTTGGAGTCGCTCTTTAATGGCGGCAGACCTTATTGCTCAAGAAGCCGTCTTCTCCATCTTCAGTGGCTGTCTTAAAGGACGAGAACTTCGCTAGGCAGCTAGTGGTGTAACACGTTTTTGCACTTCAGCCACCTTTGCACCTCTTTTGCATTATGCGAGACTTGTCGCGCGACAGAGCCACCATCTTGTATCGACTGCGCACGAACTCTGCCTATATGCCGGTATGGTGTCACGAGATTAACCGCGCCACCTCACCTATGTGCGTACGCTTGTGTGCTGTGGGTGATGTGAAACATTTCGTTTTAGCGTGCCTGCGTTTATTGCCGAGCATGAGACACTCCTGGAAAACCTGGGAGTTTGAACGTTCCCATGGACGACGCCTTACGCATCGCACACCCTGAGGCTCCCGAATTGAGCGCTGATTAGTTGCCTGATCACTATTGACGTTTTTAGAGGACACTGGCCTTGTGGAACAGTGGTAGAGACGTCATCACGTAAATCAGCTACTCAGGTGGAGCAATTGCCGATAGGACGCTGTTAACCTAATCCCGCCTCTGCACATGCACCACCACCACGACCATTCGTTCTATAGAAAATCCGATGTCGTCGGTGGAGGCGTTGTGAGCAAAAAAGCAAGTGGCCCAACTGCCACCACAGTGACGTGGCGTTATGACTTCATCAAAGCATGTCCACCGTGGCAGGTGTAAACCTGCCAACCGGATTGTGCGCGAACTACCCACCGCGGTAGGTGGCAGCTTAATAACGGGCCGCGAGGGCTAGAGCAACCTAGGTCTCACAAGCCCCACCGGTTGCTGCGTTTGAAACAGTCACCTGCAGTACGGTGGCGTGTCGCTTGACCGCTGCTCCGCACGCGCGAGTAGTGGTGTGAGAGCTCTGATGGATCTATGAATGTAGTGTAGAGGATGACTAACTCTGCATATATGGGCATTAACCCATTAACGCAGTCGCGTCATACCCTGAAGGCCCCTCCAGTTTCGACTAGGCGCTTCTCATGCTACCTGTGCAAGCTTAAATCACCATGGCATTATGTAAAAAAAAACGCCAAGACGCGGGTCATCAAAGCCAGCAGGACGCCCCTACAACCTAAGGAGGGCATCACGATTGTCGTCAAACCGAAGGGCGGGCTCAACATACCCAAGGTTGGCAGCCCCATGGTCACGGCGGCCATTTTCCAAGTCACGTGTATCAACCAAGAAGAGGGAAGAGAAGATACCGCATGCCCGAATACGCAGCAGAACATCGTGGTAATCAGCCCGCCAAGGCTAGCTTACACGGACAGATACGTCTGCATGGAGCAAATTCCAATCCATGGCACAACTACGACATGACAACTACGAAGCGGCTCCTAACAACACAACCAAGGGGGTGATCAGGGGGATCCGCCTCGCGGGCGGACCCACGGAAATAGACGAGAACATAGCCAAGCCAAGAAAGCCATTGGTACTGGCGGCCAAACGAATCGACAAAACAACCACAGTTATCGTCGTTTTCGACAATCGTAGGGTACCCAGCGTGGTGAGGTACAGTGCGACCCTTGTCAGATGCACGTTATACAAAAAACAGATAGACGTCTGTTACCAGGGCGGACGCCTCAGACGCTGAATGGATGTATGCCCAAACTCGGGCAACATAATATGCAGGGGCTGCGATAGTCGCAACCCCGATGAAGGACACCGTGTTCACCAAAGTTTAGCCTGTCCGGCGGTCCCCACCTCGCCGCCAACAGAGCGTGAAGACCTAATTACAAGACCCCTACGTCGTTAGCAGGAGGAGATGGGAACGAAGTGCGGCGGCAGAACCAGCAGTCCACGACTCTAACAACTTTCCAGCTTTTTTGCGGCTGTCCCGCTCCAGATCGAAGTCCAGGACGAGCAACAGACCCCCGCAGCAGCATTCCAGGCAGGTCCAGCAGGTCCGAATCCAGGTCTGGTTCCAGACGGCGGCCGTCCAACACCTCCGACAAGGTGAGCTGAGGAGATGTAGCTAAGGGCGCCTCGCAAGAGGTATCGAGAAAACTCCCACAGTAACAAATCCGCCGAGACCACGGCATTAGAAACGATGGAAAGAGAAAACGCAGTTATCCGAAAATTAATCCAACGATTAAGGCGGGAGGTACAGCAACTCAAAAGCGAACACACGCGCTGTAACGACAAACCGGCCGCGGCCCCCACCGGCAGCACTGTATGCGAGTCGGAAACTCTGGGACCAAAAAAGAGGGCGTCGCAACCAGAGGAAGGAAGTATGACTTGCAAGGCCAAATCGGACATCAAGGACATGCTAATTACCATGCAGAGCGCCATCTAGAATTTAAAGGCGACGGTGCTTGGTTTAGCCAGCAGGGTCAAGAACCTCGAAGGTACAATGAGCAGCATTGTGGTGCCGGTACAGTACAACAACAGTACCCACAGCCTTTCCCAGAAACAGAAATGAGAAACGTCTCTCAAGATGACCATGCACAGATAGGAATCACTATATGTTAATAGATTTTTAGAGGACTAGTCGATAAAAAGCAGGTCCTTCAACAGTACGTCCGACACGCGACACGTAAACCGGACATCGTTTTGCTGCAAGGAACGTTACATACGCTGGCATCCATCCCTGGTTACCAGGAATTTTTCGCCAAGGTAGAAGGAAGGGGTTTGTCTTGTCTGGTTGGCAAAAAGATGACTACCATCGTATACGAACTGAAGGGAGTCAAGATATAACACCTTTTCGTCGAGCTAATACGAAAGAAATCTGGGAAAGAAAGTATATTGTCCTCGATCTCAATAATAATCCCACTCGCAAGAAGCAGCCCTGCCTTTCTGTCTTCAAGAAAGTGAATTGGTTCGGCAACAACACTCTCGTGATTAGAGGTCATTTTAATGCCCCAAAGAGCACGTGGGGTTACAGCTACAGCACGGTGAAGGGCAGACAACTATGGCAAGACTCCCTAGACCTAGACCTCACACTCATCACCGATCCCACTGACCCGATGAGGAAGGGGAATTCGGTTACTCTAGACACCACGCCCAATCTCACTTTCATCAAGAACGCCAAGGTACCTGGAGAAGCACGGCGGCCAACTTGGGCAGTGATCATAAGATTCTGGAAATTGCCCACCCGAACTCCGATAAACCCACACCAGACAAGCAAGAATTCAAGTGTATCAACTGGGAAGAATTCCGGTCCGTCAGAAAGGCGCAGATTCAACGCCGGATTCAACGCACGAATTCAACGCCGACGCCAGAAATGCCACGAAAGACCATCGAGACCGAAGTACAGACGGACAGAATGGACAGCAGCCTTGCTCACCTAATCGAAGCCGAGGCGTCCATCCTCGTCAGAGGGAAAGGCCAGAGACTCAACAGAAAACTACAAAAGAAGGTTGCTGAACTCAATTGAAACATCGATGATCCCTGTCGAATTCTCTGCTAACAGCAGTGGGATGAGCTCTGGAACTCGGTCGACGGACAGTTACACAATGAACAAAAATGGAAATTACTATGCCGGGATTAGCGAAAATCTTTTGCCTTCCTTTTGCTGTTATTTTTCAGTTCAACACTTCACAAAGACACAGTCGCACCAAAGGGGCTCCTACACATCGAGGTGAAGAAACCCGGCGAAGAAATGGTGGCGAAAATACTGTGCCGGAGGTATCTTCCACTGGGGCCCCCTATTACACAAGGTTCGTACCGAGGGAAGTGCAACGCTTCGCTAGATGAAGTTTTCAGCAGCGAGGAGATTCGTGTTACACCGCACGACCTTAACGGTCGGTCGGCGCCCGGACTGGGCGGGGTCACCATCAAGACGTTGAGAAATTTGGACGACGACTTCTTGGACAAACTCACAGACTATATCAATGAACGATAGAGGGAGGGCTCCGTATCGAAGCAGTTGAAGACGGCCAAGACGGCACTCATCTCCAAACCCGGCAAGACTCCTAGCTTGGAGAATTTGAGGCCAATCTCGCTCACCTCATGCGTGGGCAAAGTAATGAAACATGCGTTTCTCAATCGAGTAGACCCTCACCTAGAACTGGCGGCTGCTTACCCACACACCGTTATCGGGTTTCGGCCTCACCTCTCGACGCAGGACGCTATGCTCCAGCTGAAACATCAGTCCTCGACGACAAGTCCCGCTCTACCAAAGCCATCCTGGGACTCAACCTTGAGCGCGCGTTCCACAGAGTCACCGATTCGGCGATCCTAGCCCAAATCTCGCAGATGGACCTCGGCGAAAAAGCGCATAACTACGTCAAAGACGTCTTCTCAGACAGACGGGCGCTCCTCGTAGAGGGAGATGTCAGGTTCGAGGAGCAAACGCTGGGAAGCACCGCCACCCCGGAGGAATCGGTCATTTCGTCAATGTTGTTCAACCTGGTAATGATTACCCTCGCCCGCAAACTCCAAAAAGTCGAAAATGTCCAACACATGACCTACGCCGATGACATCATGATCTGGGTCAACAGCGGCGGTGACGGCCAGATCGAATCGCTGCAGGAAGCCATAGATGTCGTGGAAGAAAACCTGTGAAATACGGGGCTCCGATGTTCGCCCAAGAAATCGGAGCTCCTGCTGTACCGCCCCACCCAGAAGGGACGACCACCCAACGCACCCAAGCAGAAGAAGAATGTGAAGAAATCAGCCTACACACGAGTGACAGCCGAACCATCTCCATCGTGAAAACAGTCAGTCCTAGGAATGATCATGAAATCCAACGGCGTAAGCGGCGAGACGGTCAACAATCTCATACACAAGACTGCCAATGCAATGAGGTTGCTAAAGAGAGTCACCACAAGGAGAAGTGGCATGAGGGAGGAGAGCCTGATAAGACTCGCGCAATCCTTCGTCATATATCACATAACTTACGTGGCCGCCTTTCACAACCGGTCCAAGGCGAAGAACACAATAGACGTGATTATACGCAGAGCATACAAGACGGCGCTCGTGCTGCCAGATTCTACCAGCACAGAGCTGCTGCTACAACTGAGAATCCGTAACACGCTGCAAGAAATTTCAGAGGCACAGCACTTATCACAACTAGAAAGACTGACGACCACCGAAGCTGGACGACACATTCTTGAGCGGCTTGGCATCGGCTACCACCGCCAAAATGTCTACAAGGAAGTAATTCCGCGGAACGTCAGGGACAGCATCCAAGTCGCTCCAGTCCCGCTAAACGTACACCCGACGTATAATCAAGGCAGAAGACAGGCCAGAGCCGCGGCCCTGCTCTGAGTCTACGGTAAAGCGAGGGAAACGCGCTTCGCGGACGCAGCCGAATACCAAGATGATCGATAATACGCCATTGCGATCGTCGACACTGCCAGAACGCTTATCCACTCCGCCAGCGTAAAGTCACGACACTCCGAAGTGGCCGAGGAATTAGCCATCACACTCCCCATATTTGGTCACGATTGCGGTGTCGATGTTAGCGACTCGCGCGCAGCCAGAAAGAATTAGGCCAAGGGCAGGATATCCGTGGATGCCTGCCGAATAATCAGGAATCTTAAACGCTCACCGGACAAAAAGGTCGAGCTAGTTTGGTTCCCCGCACACATGAGTCACACCTCACCGCACCGCACCTCACTAACCTAAATGAGGTCGGTCACTCTGTCGCACGAGGTCTCGCAAACCGTGCCGGAAAGAGCCATGGTGAAGACGTGGGGGGGGGGGGGGAGAGATAGGCTGACGAGCTTCAATGAATTAACCAAAGCATTCTATCTGGCCCGCCGCACCTTTCCTCCGCTTAGCAACCAACTGTGCAGAGCTCAGACAGCCGCCTGAAGGCAACTACAATCAAACACGTACCCTAACCCGCTGCAATAATACAACATCTACCCCGAAATGTATAACACGAACACGTGCAAGGTCTGCAAGACAGACGTAGCCAAAGTTGAACACATACTCTGGGAGTGTAAGGCACACCTGACCGGTGTTAGTCCCGAAACCTTCTATTCGAGGTGGTCCGCCATTCTGCGTAGCTCCAGCCTCACCGACCAACGTCCAGCAGGCCCTCGAGGCGGTGAAGAGACAAGATATCGACATCTCCACGAGGGAGACCTAGGCCCGGTCGCACTAAACCCTGCCGGACACTCGTAAAGTTATTACTCACTCACTTGCATGTAAAGCTGTGCTTCGTTTACCCATGCCCCAAAACACTTGTATCCTGTCAGTATGAGTATCTCATTGCCTTATATTATAGTCACCTGATCAATTAAATCGCTGAATATGACCAAACCTTTCTTAACTGTGTTAACTGTGAAACCCGGTAGAAGGACTTCATCTTTCGAAGTATTAACCGGAGTCCGTAAATCTTCCTGGCTATGACCTATTGCTCTGCGACCATTATCATCTATATTACGATGATTAAATTGGGTCGATTATCACACAAATTACTTTCTTGAAACCTGCTTTCCATGTTCACCATATAATTCATGAACAGCAGCAGTGATAACGGACAACCCTGCCTTAATCTTTTGTGTTCCTCGACTGTCATCGCACTTTTCATCCCTTTGCATGCAATTTCAACTTTATTGTCTCGGTATCTTTCCTTTCACATTTATATCATGTCATGACCGATACCTTCAACTTTGAGTTTCCTTCACACGTTCTCCTTATTCACGTTGTTATACGCAGCACTTATTTAGAGGAAGGCTAAATACAGAGCCCCGTTTCCCGGCCTTGCTATTTCTCTACATTGGACAAACGCGAACAGGTTATTGTTACGTCCAGGGGTTTATTAAGACCACGACGGGCGACCGAAACCAGATGAGTGCCCTTGCCGAAAGCGAGACGCAACCACCTCGTTCTCCGCCTCTTCCGCGTAGCCAGCAATGCCGAACAAGATGCCGATGAAATAGAATAGGCATTGCCTCTTCATGGGTGTCACAATTCCCCCTACTCAGCCGAAGTCTGCAGGGCGAGTTAAAAAGCACCGCGCGAATGGTAGGGCTTCAGCCGGGCAACATGAGTCACATCAGTTCGTGCGAAACGACGGCCACTTGCCGTGAGACGCGCTATGTGGTAATTGCGCTCGGTAATTTCCTCAATTATAACATAGGTTCCATTGTAGTAGCACTGCAGCTCTGGGTCAATCTCCGCTATCTGACGGCCGCCACAAGACCAAGTCGCCAGTCCTGTAAGTGACGTGACGGTGATGGGCATCGTAGCGGACTTTGGACCGATCTTGAGAGGCGAGGATACGAATGCGGGCAAGCCGCCGGGCCTCTTCGACGAGACAAAGTGTGTTGGCGATAGAGGGACCTTCGTGAGAAGAAAAGGCATGGTTTATCTCGCTGCTCTTGCTAATTTCACCTTCTTGCAGTGTTAGGGTCTTCTAGCACATCCTGTTACTCGGAGAGGCCCGGTAAGACCTCAGGGACCCTCCGAGTGACCCCCTTCCTTGAAGTCTGTGCCTCATTTTTCGAAGATTTTGCCAGCATTTGGTCTCTCGCGGCTGGCTGGTTAAGCCTACTAGCTGCCAGTTTAACTATTGCCGACCGGGCTCCTTCAGATGGCCAGTAAAAGCCGAGTGGCTCCTCCTCGTGCGGGGTAAATCCAGCCGTCGTCTCGGAACAGTCCTCGGACAACCTTCTACCTTCTGGCACGCCTTTGGACCCCGAACTTGCCTATCACTCCGGGGTTACCCTCTCGCTGAAGCCGCGTATGGTTCTGGAGTCGCCGAAAGCCACCCGCTTAGAGTTGAGCACGGACGCCGACGTCATGAATGTTCATGAGAAGATTGTCACTGCGATTTTGGACAAGGAGAACAAGATACGTCCTGCAGCCCGGGTTGTTCTTCTGCCTCTCGTCTGTGACTTAACCGCCAAACAGCACATTTCTTTGCTTGTTCGCTTGCCGAGACAAACTATTCATGGACTCTCAGGACCTCTTTGAACGCGCGAGAGCGCGAAGTGCAAATCCTCAAAACACAGCTCAGAGAGATGTCTGCCAATGTCACTGAGTCTGAGGCGGAACTTCGTCATGTGAGGCAGGAGGCGCTGGTTCCTCGGACTTTTGCTGACGCTCTGTGTGGCGCTCCGGCTGTTCTTCTACAGGCCGATGCCGCAAATGCAGCCCTGGATGTGTCCTCTGGTCTTCCAGGTCTTCTCCTGGGGGAGGCTTCCGACCGGACCAACTGCCGCATAAGTTGTTGCTAACGTGTGTCGTGGCCTCGGCGGAAATCGGCCGTGAGGTGGCGGCTCTGATTAAGGCAGACATCAACCCCGAGGTCGAGGGAATCGGAGCTGTTACCCTCCAACCTTCTGGTCGTGTCCTCATGGTTGCCTGCAAGGACCCTGCGGACCTGGACCGCCTCAAGGCCGCTATAACCAGGATCGAGGCCACTCGTACTTCGATGAATGTCCGTGTCCTCCAGCAGAGAAACCCGCACAATCGCCTTGCCGGGGTCGACCCCGTCGTGCGACCGCAGGACCTCGTCATGACACTTAACCGCCGGTACCCCAATCTCTATCTGTACCTATCCTCCCGCAAGATTAAGTTATCTTTTGCCCAAAAATCTGGACAATTTGTGCATATACTCTAGGTAGACCCGCCTGCCTTCGCCTCTCTATGGGGGAGGAAGAGGAAGACGAAGACGTTGTTCGATCGCCTGTCGCCTCAGCTCTGTTTATTTAGCTAATTTTTCCTAATTTAGCTAGTTTTATTTGAATATTCGAGGACGGCAGGCTCTTCAAAGCGGTACTGTCCCTACGGGAAGAGTACGGCTGCTCCGGCGCCGGCAAGCCTAAAGGGACCACGCCATTCAAAAGAGGCTGGATCGGAAGAGGCGGCCATGGCTTCCCAGGCTGTGGAGCGACCAGAACATGGACTCGACCACCCGTCCTGCGAGACCTCATCGCTTAGTGGGGCTGAGTAAACGATCGTGGACGGTGACAAGTCAGTGGCCGATATGGCTGACGTGGACAACGATGGCTTCAAGTTGGTGAGTCATCGCAAGCAACGAACGGTAGGGATCCCGGTAGTGGTTGAGCCCACAGAAAAGGGGTTTATTTAAGAGAGAAGAATCCCATCTTACTTTTCGCGGCCATTCAATCACTGCTGGGATCAGCTCCGATCCGTTGTCGGTTCACCATTCACGGGGCTCTTCAGCTGGATGTCTCGACGGAAGAGCAGGTTGACAAGCTCCTGCAGAGCTCTCAGATTTTTGGTATCAAATTTAACGTGCGGTTGCCCCATTCCTACATGAAGAACACCTGTATTATTAAGGGTGTACCAAAGTGGTATTCAGAACGCGGCCTACTTGATTATCTGAAACCACAAGGTGTACTGCACGTGAAACGACTTGTGCGTCGTGTGGAGTCTCCAGGAAAAGGATGGGCTGCGAAACCTACCAACTCTATCGTGTTAACATTAGCTCGCAACTCAGAGCACCCCGAAAAAATTGATCTGGGATTCACAAAACACACAGTTGCAGATTTCACTGAAGCTCCTCCACGGTGTTTTAGATGCCAACGCTTTGGGCACGTGGCCAAAGTTTGCACAAAGGATCGACGCTGTAAGCGGTGCGGAGGCGACAACGACTTTAAAACCTGCAGGGCAGATTTTGCTTGCGCCAATTGCGGTGGCGATCATCCAGCGAGTTTCGGAAGCTGCCCCTTCCGTGTAAGCGGTCTGCACCGTCGGATGTCCTTTATTGCTGGTCCAAAAACCCCACCGACTGAGACGCCTGTCCCAGGATTAGACGAGTTCCCAGTATTGGAGACTGATGTTGTTGCGTTGCCCAACCATGTCCCTAAGAGACCTGAGTCCAGCGAGAGGCCAAGGCCCAGTGCGCGCGAGTCGACTGTTCGACCTCCAGCAAAAAGTGTCCATGCTCCTGAGCGGCCGGATCACAGCCAGACTCCACGGCAAGGGGGACCCTCATATGCACAAGTGACAAAAAAACCAGCTACTGCGGCCAAGAGTGTGCCCCCGTCGGCATCTTTTGTCGATGTTGTGAGTGCATTGCGCAAAATAAGGAGCTCAAAAATCAAGGTATGTCTGACCTTCTTCGTGTTTTGTTTGGGGCCCTGCGTTCACATGTTCCAGCGATGGCGCCTGGTAACCTGAAGACCTTCCTACAGCTAGTGCTTTCTTTTGAGTCCCTAATTTCCACCTTCGCAGCAAACTTCCTTGCGAACTGAAATTGATGGGGCCAAACCTCGTGGATCTCATATGCACCGAAAAGTGCTGTTTATATTGCAGTGGAACTGCGCTGGGATTTTAAATCGGTTAACTGAACTCAAACTATACTTGAAAGAGACTAGTGTTCCAGTATTGGCACTGTCAGGAGCTGGCCTGCCAAGCGGGAGATGTTTGACTGGATATGTCGCCCATAAAAACTGCAGCATAAAGTCATTTCCTGCAGGAAGTGCTGCGCTTTACATAAGAGAAATTCCACATGTTTCTCTAAGCGTTGCCGGTCTTTGCACGGATGACATTGAGGTAGCGGCTGTGAGAATACAGCTCGGCTCTCGAACCCTTTCTATTGCATCCGTGTACGTGTCTCCGCGGAAAACGGTAGCATTAGATTTGTTTCTACAGCAGCTCTGCGACCGCTGCCGAGCACCTAGAATCATCTGCGGTGATTTCAATGCCCATCATGCCGTTTGGGGTGACAGGAACACGGATTCCCGTGGACGCAAACTTGTACAGGTTATTGACAGTTTGAACCTGTGTGTTGCCAATGACGGAACCCCACTTTTTTCCGGCCTCCAGCCTCAGCGACAGCTATAGACCTGACACAGCATTCACCTGACGTCCGCGTGAGTTGGTCAACAGCGCCTGACCGCATGGGAAGTGATCACTATGCGATTTTTGTGTTTGCTGCCAACTTTCGTATGCATGGTCCTAAAATTAGCAACGTGGTCAACTGGGACAAGTACAGAAAGCACCTAGAACGTGTTTCTGGTGATGTTGTTGACAAAATGATTTCTAGTAAGCTAGCAGCAACTACGGCGGTCAAGTTACCTGATCATTTTCCGGCCCCGGATTTAAAACTCAGGAACCTTTGCGCAGCGAGAAGGGCGGAGCGCCAACTCGTGCGGAAGAAGGACGACAGGCACTGAAGACGACCTTCAATAGGCTGAATTCTGCTATTAGACGGCACACGAACAAGCTGTACAGGTGGCAATGGGCCTCATTCTGTGCTAGTTTGACTGTGTTCTCACCGATAACGAGAATATGGCGAGTTATTGCAGCCTTGCTGGAGAATCTCGCCCTTCGAAGCCTTTTGAAGCTCTTGCAGTACGCAAGGAAAAACGTATTGCGTGCTTGGCAGAGTAATTTGCAGACGCACTCGTACGCGCTGATTCTGGAATAGATATATATTCACCACTTTCTTCCTCCAGGTCTATCATGGACGTCCCGTTCACGCTTCGTGAGCTTCAGACTGCGCTCAGTGGCCTGCGGCGCCGGTGTTCACCAGGTCCCGACGGCATCACCAATCAAATGCTGAATAATCTGCCCTTGCAACTCAGAAAGGAGCTCCTCAACTTCATCAATCGAGTTTGGGAGACTGGCGATGTTCCTCCGTCATGGAAGGTGACACATGTAGTTCCGGTACTGAAGCCTGGCAAAGACATGATAGACCTTGCCTCGTATCGCCCTGTGTCATTGACCTCCTCTGTGGCTAAGTTGATGGAGAAGCTTGTAAATGAACGCTTATCATGGTGGCTTGAGAACAGCAAGGCACTGCCATTATTTATGACAGGATTCCGTTGCGCGACTTCCCCGATGGCTGAATTTATTCAGGACAACAATATTAGAATAACGGCTGTGAGCGACCCATACATCTCCAACAATAATGAATTTGTAGGACTTCCCTATACTTTTTACAAAATCTGTGCTCATCAAGACCCTAGGTGTGTCATATTGCTCCATAATCCTACTTTTGATATCTTTACAACTTTTATCTCTCGTGAAGTTGTTGCTGTCTTATGCTGCATACCGACAGATCATTTTCTTTTTATTGCAGCAGACAGACTGCCTCGTGCAGATATTGAAGCGCCTCTTGCTTTGCTTACCACTTGTATACAAACTTCGCCCACTGATAAAATAATCATTTGCGGAGATTTTAATGCAAAAAACGTTTCATAGGGCGGAAAGATCACTGACACTAGAGGAACTCATGTTCAAGCTTTAGCGGCCTATAATGCCCTGGTAGTTCATAATAATCCGGACTCTTTACTAAAATACGAAACTCCTTCTGCTTCAAGTTGTATTGACTTTAACTTCGCGTCACCAAATTTCTTAACACAGGGCTATTCTTGGCAAGTCAGTGCTGATGCATCACTTTCCGAGCACAGATTTATTACATATTTTTTCTCCTCCCAATTTGTGTCCCCGTTCAAGCGGCTCACTAGAGCCAGGTCGAGTCGTTCAACTTACCGGTTAACTCCTTTGCCTTAATATTTGTATAATCATCAGTTCCATTCAGCGTCCGCCCTTGATCAGGTTCTAGCTAAAATTAACGACACATTTATGACAGTATATAAGAGAAACTTGCGTTTAGTAAAATCCAAATTTCCCGAGGGTTTCACTTGGTGGACGGCTGATTTGAGCATAGAGCGGTGCCGTGTGCGCGGTCTTCGCCGCCGTTTCCAGCGCATTTCAGACCCTGAGTTAAGAATTTTCCACCGTCCAGTTTATTATAGGCCTCTTGCAACGTATCGATCTGATATTTGAAACAACCATGATAATTATATAAAGGAGGTCTGCTCCACATCTGCGCGCAAATTCCTGTTTGGAAAGCCATACAAACATGATTTTTGCAAGATCAGGTGCCCTTCTGTAATTCCTCCTCTTCAGTACTCTAATGACACGTATACTGAAACGCTTCCTGACACTGTAAAGTTGCTGCTTCGTACTCACATCGCTACATATATTTTTTCCCGCGATCTTCCTTTCCATACTCACGTTTGTGACATTATAGCACAGCCTTACGATACCTTAGTTCGAGATTTACCCTTCACTGCTGCTGAGATTGAAACTGTAATCAATTCGATCGCTGTGACGTCTTCTCCTGGCCCTGTTCTAATCTCTCCTTGTGTTGTTCGCGCCTTCTTTAATTCTCATTCCTTGTTTTTTCTGTCTATTTTTAATTCTGCTTTGCATTTGGGTTACTTTCCTCAGGCTTGGAGAGTTGGAAGGATTATTTTTATTCCCAAACCGAATAGACCAGTGCACCTTCCCAATTCTAACAGGCCTATCTGCATTAATTCGTCTTACGGAAAACTGCTCGAACGTTTGCTGTATGGTAGGCTGTACTATTTCCTCTTCCAGAATAATCTACTGCACAAAAATCATTATGGTTTCACGCATGGCCGTAGTTCTGTTCAGGCTCTCTATCGTTTGCGGGAGTTAATTACACATCAACAACAAGAGCTTCCTGTGGTTCTCATTTCTCTGGAATTCAGAGGTGCATTTGATATTGTTTGGCACCCTTTGGTTTTAAATTTTTTAAGACAACATCGTTGTCCAGGAAATTTATATTCCCTCTTGGCTTCTTTCCTAGATAACCGATATTTGACCTCTCAAATTCCTTCTTGTACACTTTCTGTGCCTTCTGTCGGCAGTCCGCAATGTTCGCCTCTTTCACCTTTATTTTGGAACATTTTAATTTATGACCTCTTAAATCTCCCTGTCCCCTTACCTATTCACATTCAGGCATATGCTGACGACACTATTATCCTTGTTCCTGGAAAGACTAGCCGCGAGTTGTCAACATTGGGTTCAAGTGTTCTAACATTAATCCAAAACTGGTGTGGCAAATATCGTGTTAACTTGAACCCTCAAAATTATTCTTAAGTTTTATTTTTTAATGGAATCCCAGCGTTGCGCAAACGTAAGCGAACTATACGCCTAGACAATTACAGTCTCAAGTATGAACCCGTTTTAAATTTTTAGGATTTTTTTTGACTCCCAGCTAAGCCTTATTCCTCATTTGCAAGCGAAAATTATTGCATCTACGACCAAGCTCCTTAATTAGTTCCGTTTCCATTTTCGTGTTTCTCCATCGCATTTGTGCCTAATCTATCATCAGGTTATTCTTCCTACAATCGCCTATGCCGCCCCAGCTTGGTGGTTCATTGTCCGCTTTCCAGACTCAGAGATCGTGTCTTCTCGTTGCAACGCATTCCGCTTCTTGCTCTTACTGGTGCCTACAGTACTACGAGAACTGTTGCTCTTCATGTCCTTAATTGCCAATGTTCTTCTATTGCCTATTTATCTGGACCAATTATGTGCAAAGTTTATACTTTTTACATTTGGGCAACCTGTTTTCGATGGCAAGACATTTTATAGCCCGTCTGAAATGCAGCCTGTGCTTAATATCTGGTCTGACCATCCCTCATTGAAATTTAAATTTTCTTTTGCTCAACTTATTTATTAGGAAGCCTTGGCCTTTTCGTGTCAACGCGCATTGCATATTTACACTGACGAGTCATTCACTCATCACAGTGCTGGTGCTGCTTTTGTTCTTCTTAGCTCCGCACAAAATATTTTATACGTTCATCACATATCATTTGAACCACCTTCAAGTGCATATGCCGCTGAGCTTGTAGCATTCCATTCTGCTGCTGCGTTTGCTATTAATAACCCTTTTTCAACGCCCGTTCATTTCTACACTGATTCTCTATCTCTGCTTTCTGCCCTGTCTTCAGTTACTTCGTTTAACCCGACAATTATTTCCATTGAGAAAGATCTCTATCGTTTGTCTTCTCTTGCCTCATTGCTTTTATTTCATATCCGGGGTCACTCCGGAATTTTTGGAAATGAGCTAGCCGACCAGGCTGCTGGTACTGCTGGGCAATATGGCCATTTACACACTTCTACCCTTTCACGTCGTTGCGTGCGTTCCCGTTTACACCATTCTTCACTTCTTTTTTTGGCGAACTTATTGGAAAGAAAATAATGACGGCACAGAATTATTTAACTGCATCCCTGATACGCTCAATATTCCTTCCATCCGTCTACCTAGGAGTCCTCTTATTACTTTACTCACTGGGCATGGTCGATTCCCTTTCTACTTTAAAAAAATTCGCTTATCTCCTTCTTCAATTTGCTCATGTGGTATTTTGTGCGAAGATGTCAGTCATTACTTCCGGAATTCCTTCCTTACTGCTCCTTCAGTTTCCCGTTTAAAGTCTCTCTGCTCATCTGACATTACACTGTCTACTTACCCGTCTCTTCTGAATAACCCTGCTGCTTGTGCTGTTCTGATTCAAATGGTTCATCTCATCAGCAGCACAATTCCTACACATTCCCGATGAGTTCCTTCGTCACTCTCATTTCTCCTGCATAAACTCTGTACAAAAAAGTGCTCTGTGTTCCTTTGCTGGACAAGGATGCATCTCTCTGTGGACTGACACTGTGTTTGGACCAACTGTGCCTATGACTTTATCTGTACTGACATTATCTGTGACATTATCTGTGCTTCTGACTGTCTGTGGCGTCTGTACCAACTGTGCCGATGACTTTATCTGTGGTGACATTCTCTGTGACAATATCTATGCTTCTGTCTGTTCTGTCTTTGGGATTTCATGTTTGTTTTTTGTTTCTATTTTCCTGCTTTTCTCATTAAATTAAGTTTTTTTAGCGTTTAGCTCCTTTTCTATTTTTTATTCGATTTAAGCCCGGTAAAGTGTTGCTGGTCCGGGCTCCATCTCTCTTTCATTTATGTTTTTTTTTTTGTATTTTATCTGAGAGGAGAAATAAAAGGTGTCCAGAGTGTAGCGCGGGGGGCGAGCATATAGTAAAAAGAAGGGGCTCGAGCCAGTAGTCTCATAGCGCGCAGTATTGAAAGCGTAGGTGATTAACGGCAGGACGCTGTTCCAGTTTTCGTGTTTTGAATCAACGTGCAGGTGACGTCAAAAGTAAATTGAAAGCGCGAGTGCGTGGAAAACTGCGCCGCAGCGCCTTCTCACGCCAGCTCTGGTAACAGGCTAGCTCGATCGCCAGCAAGCAGCGCGTGCTATCAGCCTACCCTTATCTGGAGCGTACGGCCATCACTTTTGGCGGCTCGAACGGATGCTTGTTGCTTTTCAAATGCGACACCGAGGATTTGTTTGGCGCTACCTGCGATGTGTTTGATGAGCGGTTCGCAGTGTTTGAAAATACTCAGCAGCTGCCACATGCGGCCACAGGCATTCCTGGCAGTGAGCACTGCCACGACTGTTGAGTTATGTTTTTGCCGTGAGCGGCATGCTGTGGGGCACTTGTTTTTGTGTAGGAATTTTGGCGGGCTCTTACGTTGCGTAGTGCCGAAGGTTTTTTCTCTAGGAATTTTGGCGGGCTTTTACGTTGCGTAGTCGGCCCCACGATGGGTCGGCAAGCTGAGAAAGTCAAGGCGGACGGGGACGGGGAGATAGTGCAGTGCCAGGAGTGCGACCGTTGGTGCTATTTAGACGAGACCAAGTTCAGAAGCTCAGCCGAGGCAGGTGGGGCTAGCTTCGCGTTAAAGATATGTAAGCGTTTTGAGGAGGCCGTTCAGACGTTGAAAGGGGAATGGGCAGATAGGATGAAGGAACTAAAAGGAGATCTGAAGGTGGAACGAGGGAAAAGGATTAAGTTAGAAACTCAGGTCACCGATTCGCTTAAGAGGGAGGAAGCTAATGCCAAAGAAGCTCAGCCGAGGCAGATGGGGCTAGCTTCGCGTTAAAGATATGTAAGCGTTTTGAGGGGGCCGTTCAGACGTTGAAAGGGGAATTGAAGTTAGAAACTCAGGTCACCGAGTCGCTTAAGAGGGAGGAAGCTAATACAAACCTGTTGGAGCGAATTGTGGGCGAACTGAAGGAGGAGCGGGAAAAGCGGGCCCAGCTAGAAGGGCAGGTAGGAGCGCTCAGGCCGCCGCCGGCAGGGCACCCGGTTCGGAGCAGTGTCAGCTGGGGGACGAGGTTCGTCGATCCTACAGTGCTGTAGCGCAGCAGGCCTTGAGTGGGGAAAAGAGAGAGGTAAAAACTCGCGACAGTAGCGTACGGCGGCAGGGGAGACAGGTAGTGTGATCCGGAGGGCAACAGTCGCAGTCAGGATGCGAACGGTTAGAGCGGAGGAGGGTTCTGGTAGTCGGGGACTCGAACGTAGCGAGGGTTGAGGGAGGCGTTTTGACGACAGTGAAGGCAGACAGGCGGGTGCAGGTGGAGGCCCAGTCAGAGAAGTGCATGGTAGATGCAATGGCCAAAGCACAGGAGGTGGGGGTGGGGCACCATGGATGGCGAACATCTTGTCGTTTTCCATGCTGGTCTCAACGATTTGCTGAAGGGGAGGAGTTAGAATCTCTAGAATCAGAAGTGGGGATGCGTAGGCTTAGAGAGGCCTTTGAGAGTGTGCATGTGACCATATGCACATTCCCAGAGGTCCTGAGGCAGGCTAGCGAAACGTAAAGGAGGATCGTTGAGGCTAACCGTGTAATAAGGTTCATGAGCCGACGACTAAGATACGGGGTAATGGAAGTCAACAGGGAAGTGTACGAGGTCAGGCCCCATCATTTTGCACAGGATGGCATTCACTACGGTGGTGCCACTAGCAAGAGGGTGGGTAGTAGGATAGGTCGCCAGGCAACAGCTTTTTTGGGGGACCCAGAGCTCTGAGGGAACCAGTGTAGAGAAGGAAGAACCAAGATCAAAGGGACGATAGAACCATAGAAGAAGAAATAGGCACAAGCGCCAAGGCGAAGTTAATTCAGATGTATGTTTCAGTAACATACAAGGTGGCAGGAATAGACTGAAATGGGAAGAAATAGAAGAACAGTTAAGGCAGGAGGAATTAATGGCATATGGTTTAGTGGAAACGCATCTTAGAGACAAGGAGAAATCGCCCAGTAAAACAGACTACGCATGGGAATATTGCTATAGAACAGAGGGCAGCAGAAAGGGGGTGGAATTGGGGCATTCATTCATAAAAGTAAGAATTTTCAAATGGTTAAACTGGGATGAAAGGAACATTTATGGCTAAAAGGAAAAGTGGCAGGGGAGCAAACACTCCTTGGCTTTGTATACCGGTGGACCTGAGCAATTGCCAAAGAGGAAAACAAAAAAATGTTAGAATGTATTGCAAGCGACATTGATAAGCTAGGAGGACAGAGCGAGATAATTAGGCGACATGAACGCACATATAGAAGACCTGGAAGGGTACACAGATTCGACCGGAAGCATGCTGCAGGACATGTGTGACAGGCATGATTTAGTTTTATGAAACAGTACCGAGAAGTGTGAAGGGCTCATAACATGGGAGGAAGGGAGTCTGCACTCGACGATAGATTATGTACTAATGTCACAGAGGATGTATAATAGGTTAAGGGTAATGAATATAGATGAACATGGTTGCAGAAATTTAGGTAGTGACCAGAAGCGTATCAAGTTGAGTTTCAGAAAAGAAACCAATGTAGGACTGAAGCGAGATGAACATAGGGTAATTTTACTCAGAAAAGTAATTGCAAGCAGCAGCCAAACAAATTGAGAAAGTAAATTTTGAGGATAGTGAAACAGAATGAACTCATACCAAATTAACTCGATTACTTGAGCTAGAGCTAGCTAAGGTGCGAGCAAAGCTAAAAGAGAAAAGACGCAAACCCAAGAGTTGGTGGGATGAGGAGGTCAAGAGGGCGATAGAGAAACGTCACGAAGCGTCCAGGGAACACAGATATCTCAAGAAGAGGGGGAACCAGAAGTTGAAGTAGACAGAGAATGGCATACCTTCATAAAGTGTAAAAGAGAAGCATCCTATTTGACTAATGAGACAATTAGAAGAAAGGGTGCACAATGGATGATAAAAGTGAATAAAAAGGATAGAAAAGCAGCTCAAAAATTCTGGAAGCATCTAAATGCAATTAGTAATAAGACTAGGCTAGAACAAAGGTTTAATGATACAGATCAGGGTATTCGACTAAAAGGGTATGAAGCGATAAAACACATAGGACCAAGGATGAAATAAAAATTTAAACAAAGAAATGTTGCACATAATTTATCGAAGGAGGATAGACCGGTTACTGCGATAGCTTCGCTTGAGCAAAGAGAGTTGGAAAGGGCAGAGAGGAAGGTTCTTAGTGGCACAGCAACAGGACTAGATGGTATTACGAATATGTTAATAAAGAAGCTAGGACCAAAATCCAAGCAAACATTAATACAGGTAGTGAATAAAATAATATTGGATGGGAAAGCCCCCGATGAATGGCGATTAAGTAGAATGACCTTCATATATAAGGGACAGGGGGACAAAGCTGACGTAAGTAACTACCGACCCATAACAGTCACATCTGTGGTTTACAGGGTGGTGATAAAGATTATAAAGGATAGATTGCAGGCTTGGGCGGAGAACGAGGGGGTGCTGGGGGGCTACATAATGGGTTCCCGAAACAAAGGAGGTTGGAGGACAATCTGTTTTCATTGAAGCAGTGTGTATAGATTGCTTAAAAGGAACACAGGCCCCTATGGCCAGCATTTCTGGATATTAATGTAGCCTACGACAACGTTATTCAAGAATATCTGTGGGACATACTGGGCACATTGGATGTGATAGATGGCAGTAATTAATCTTTTAAAAGATATATATATATATAAAGGTAACAGTGTGCTTATAAAATGGGAAAAATGTATCGGAGCCTGTAGAGATACAGCGGGGGCTTAGGTAAGGATGTCCTCTGTCTCCTTTGTTGTTCATGGTGTACCTGCAAGGGTTGGAGACCAAGCTAGAGTGGAGCGGACTAGGCTTCAACCTTTCTTTTTTCAAGCAAGGAGAGTGGATTGAACAGTCATTACCGGGACTAATATATGCCGATGATATAGTGCTAATGGCTGACAACAAGCAAGATTTACAGACGTTGATAGTCATATGTGGTACAGAGAGAGATAGATTAGGTTTCAAGTTTACTAAGAAAAAATCTGCAGTCATGATAATAAATGATGAGGTCGGCTAGCATAGAATAAAGGCGTTCACGCTAGAAGTAGTGGATGAGTACAAGTACCTTACAGCTGTCATGAAAACTAGGGCACTGCGGAATTACAATAGGTATGAAGTGGTAAGAGGGATCTGGAAGGGGGTGATGGTCCCTAGCCTGACTTTCGGTAATGCGATCCTGTGCATGAGACCAGATGTTCAAGCAAGGTTAGAAATTTTAAAAAAAACGTGGCGTAGGGAGGCTATTTTTGGGAGCACATGGTAATACACCAAATCGGGGGTACAGAGTGATATGGGATAGACGTCGTACGAGAGCAGAGAAGCTAGCAGTAAGATAGCATTTGAGGAGCAATTGAGAAAAATGGGGGAAAAGCGGTGGGCTAGGAAAGTTTTCACGTACCTGTATATAAGGAATGATGGTACGAAATGTAGAAAGCGAACTAGAAAATTGACAAGCAAATATCTGGACAGCAGTAGGGGGCAAATCAGCAATTATCGGTTAAGAAAAAGGTTGAAGAAACAGAGAGAGCTCTGTGGAAAACAGGAATGCTGACGAAATCAGCACTGGGAACATACAGGATTTTTAAGCAGGAAATTGCCAAGGAAAATATCTATGATAATTGGAGGGGAAGCTCTTTGTTGTTTGAAGCCGGGACTGGAGTTTTGCGGACTATGACATATAGAGTAAGGTACCATGAGATAGACACGTTGTGCGTTGCATGCGGAGAGGAGGAGGAAACGGCTGAACACTTGATACTTTTCTGAAAAGGGCTTCACCCTACAGTGGAAAGCAGCGAGGCTGATTTATCCAAGGCATCGGGGTTTAAGGACAGTGAAGGGAAAGTAGATTTTAAGCTGGTAGAAGTAACCAAGCGAAGGTTATCTGATTGGTGGCTAAAATCAAGGCAAGAGTAAAATTTCGTAAGTCATGATAGGTGGCTTCAGACACCGCCCGATTTAAAGGGTTCAGCCGTATCGATCCATCCATCCATCCATCCAACCGTCCGTCCGTCCATCCATCCATCCGTTTTACTTCTTGTGCTCAGGTCGGAGGGATTTGATTGCGCCATTTCTTCGAAGCCCGATGCCGTCCAGAATACCTGAAGATGAACGGCGCAGCATAATTCGCCTCTACATTGTAGGTGTTCCTCAGCACACTATAAGTCGCCGAGTGGACAATCGATCGGCGCTGTGAATAGGACTTTCCACGCATATGAAGATGAGGATGGCCGCATTGAAGACGCCCCTCTTTCAGGGAGACCACGATCCGCATCGACAGAAGTGGACGAACTCATCGTAGCAGCGGTGGTGGCTGATCCATTTCAGAGTATGCGAGAAATTCGAGAGGCCCTATCTCTGAAGATCAGTGAGGCTAGAATACGCTGACGCTTGCATGAAGCAGGACTGAGCGGATGCGTGGCCGCCCAGAAACCCTGCTTAACAGATCAGCAGAAGCGTGCTCGACTGGACTTTGTACGAGCCAATGAAGAATGGTCGATAGGCGATTGGGGTGAGGTCATCTTTACTGATGAGTAGACTGCAACCTAAGATGGGATCAGCGCTGCGCGTAAAACTGCAGGTAAGATTTAACTACATTCTCTTAATGATATCACGCCTTGCAATTGCCAGTGCTATATTTTCAGCAAGGGGGAATACTTCTGTGTGCGATGCTGGAGTGGCCGTTTTGGAATTTGTTCCAGAGGCCTTTACCTTTGTCTCGAAGCTAGGGATCACGTCTGCACGTCAGTAAAGCGAGTTTTACAATTGCGTTTGCCCACATGTCTTAACGTTTTGTTTGTTTTTTTTTGCATGTAGGTATCAGCCCGTGTACTTGCACAATGTGCTCAGCAGTAGTCGCAAGGCTGGGAACGTATGGGGAGCCGTTTGCAGAGATCAACTGTACCCACTTGTGCAGCTTCCAGCGAAGTTTCAGCGGCGGCCTAGTGCGATGTCCTTGACAGCTACCTCGTCCCGTTCGCCCTGGACGGGCCCTTTAAAGATGGCTTTTACTTGCTTCAGCAGGACCAGAGCCCCGTCCACAAAGTTAAAGTCGTCCAAGATATACTAGAAGAGCGAGGAGTTCGACAGCTGCATTGGGTGCCAAAGGGCGCAGACTGCAACATTATAGAAATTGTGTGTGGAGTTCCTAAATTCAACTTGGCACAATTGAACTTGGATGCAACAAGCAAAGCAGAATTGTGGCGTGCTGTTGCAGCGGAATGGGACCGAATTAAGCAAGACCGCGAGTTTCTGCAATCTCTGTACGATTCTCTTCCCCGGCGCATGGGAGGAGCCATTTGCGTTAACGGCAGTTTCACACGCTTCTGAACGGCGTTTACTTTTGCACCTTCCATTTTTTGTTGTTTTGAAACTAACTTGATGAAATTCTTTCTACTAAGAAAAATAAAGGATCCTCTTGTTGCATTCGACGCACTCAGCATGCGTTACTATCTGGCCATTCGCAATGCGTGCATTTCGCGTATTTTTCCTCGTCATCTATTACATAGAACACGCAGACTAAACCAGCATTGTGTCATTTTGATTATTTTGCGCGTATTCGTTCTTACATATGCGAGGGTATATGCGAAACTTACAAAAAAAATGAAGGCAGCAAAAAAGCGAGGGCTGTTCATTGCTGGACCTCATCTCATGAGCGGACACTGCAGAAGCCACGATATACCATATAAACCTAAGAACAAGAAAAAACACACCGCAACTCGCTGCTCACAGCCAAAACATAACCAGTCGTGACAGTGCTCGCTGGCAGATATGCCCGACGCCGCACGTGCCAGCTGCCGAGTATTATCAAATGGCGCAAATCGCTCTTCAAAACATCGCAGATAACGACAAAGAAATACATGGTGTCTTATTTGAAAAGCAACAAGCATCCGTTCGAGACGCCAAAAGTGATGGCCGTACGCTCCAGACAAGGGTCGGTTCATAAAGCGTGCTGCTTGCTGGCGACCGAGCTAATCAGTTACCAGAGTCGGCATTAGAAAGCGCTGCGACACGGTTTGCCATGCTCTCGCGCCTCTCATTTACTTTTGACTGCCCCTGTACATTAACAGCATATTACTGATTGTTCTGTTCGTGCACTCAGACCATTCGTCTGGGGATGGTAATTCGAGGAATAGCAGAATTGCGATGCGCAAGAACGAAGAAGCTGCTCCACGATGTCAGCGGAGAACTGTCGACCACGGTCACTGATAACTTTTGGAGGTCCATGACGAAGAACTATGGAGTGCAGCATAAATGAGGACACATGGTACGCCGTATACGAAGGTAGGACTGCCGTTTCGCAATATCAATCAATCAATCAGGTTTATTTCACATCAAGGATGTGGGGAGCGGGGACAAAAAGCCTATAGAGGCTTGACGGAGGTCCCCGCCCCCTACAGCAACTACATTGTGCACAAAAACCCACAATCACACAACGGTACATTATATGTTATGCCTGTGACATATTTAAAACAAAAGCACATTGCATCGAAAATAAAACACGTTCAGGGCATCAAAAAACACATAACCATCAAACTTATCACGTAAAGAGGGAAGGCATAAAAGCAGGCTGAGTTAGTACACTAAAGAAAGAAACTATATGCTGTTACTCTTCACTAATTACAGTTTTTCACAAATTGTTTAAAATGGACGGGATATTATAGGACAGCATTTGTCTGCCGTAGTTAGTTCGCGTTCGCGGTAAATACCAGTTGTCTCCGATGCGCGTATTGTAGGGGCGTTCTCTGCATGTTAGTCGAGACAAATCAGCGAGAAATGCAGTTCCTTGATTAATATTTGATGTGTACTTTTTGCGGAGCATGACAGAGTACAATTGCACAATAGGTACAATGTGTAATGCCTCAAAGACAGGTTTGGTGTGTACATCATTTGGGATGTTGTTAATTGCACGAACTGCTTTTTTCTGTAGTGCATGGAGTTTTGTAATATTGGAGACAGTGGTTGTACCCCAGACTAAGAAACAATAAGTTATAACACTGGTGAACAAAGAGTCGTACAAAAGTTTTTTATGCATTGTGGAAAGTAGTACCGAAACTTGGACAGGATACCTACTACTCTTGAAATTTTGGCAACTGTATTATCAACATGAACATCCCAAGATAAGTTCTCGTGGAATACCGAGTAAGGGGCAGCTGGCGACGTACTACTCAGTCGTGGCCCGCATTTTCGGCCAATAGAAGCGTCCCTAGGTACGGTGGAGCGTGCGTGCCAACCCAAGATGTCCAGATGCAGGCTCATCATGCATGGCCTGCACGACAGGGGTGCATAGGCTCCTCGGAATTATCAGGAGGAAGCGCTGGCCTGTAGAAGAATAATTTTCCTTCCAGAAGATACCATCTCGCACGCAGAAGTGGTTTGTACAGGAAGCTCTTCAGCCTCCGCAAGGAAAGCCCGCAAGGTTGAATCTCTCTGCAGTTCCGCTTTGAATGCGGTGAAATCAGGAAAAAGCGGTGATCCTGATGCGGCGCAGTGGTCGAAGTTATCGATGTTGGATTCCTGCTCAGGAAAGGGAAAGCGCGAAAGAATGTCCGCGTGAGCGTGCCGGCGACCGCTCTTGTAGTCGACTGTGTAGTCAAGCCCTTGTAGCCAGAGATCCCACAGTGCGAGGCGCCCACAGGGGTCACGAAGGCTAACGAGCCAGCAAAGAACATTATGGCCGGTGACGATAGTGAACGGGCGTCCGTATAGACATTAACGAAAACGCTGCGTGGCGAAGACGACGGCGAGGCATTCCTCCTCGGTGACCGTATAATAGCGCTCCGGCTTACTGAGCGAGCGACTCGCATGCGCAACAACGTGCTCTCTGGTGTCGCAGCGCTGGACGAGCACAGCGCCGAGTCCAACACTGCTGGAGTCGGTATGCATCTCTGTGGGGGCGGAAGGATCGAAGTGGCAAAGTAGGGGTAAAACGTGGGAAGAAATTTTAGTTGCCGGAAGTCAGAGTCGCACTCAGGGGTCCACTTGAAAGCCACATCGTTCTGAAGCAGGCCTGTCAGCTGGTATGCGATGTCCGCAAAGCGATGGATGAAGCGGTGAAACTATGAGCATAAGCCCAAGAAACTTCGCAGCTCTTTGACAGAGTGTGGTGGCTTGAACGACTCGAGAGCTGCACTCTTGGCTGGATCAGGCCTGACGCCGTCTTTGTCAACGAGGCGTCCAAGCACTACCGCTTGACGCGCACCAAAGCGGCACTTATTAGAATTAAGCACAAGGCCAACTTTGCTCACAAAGTCCAGGACGAGAGCTAAATGGTCGTTTTGCTCACTGAACGTCTTTCTGAAAATAACAACATCACATAGCACATGCATATTCCCCCTTCAAACCAGGGAGTATAGTGTCCGTAAATCTCTCGAAGGTGGCGCGCGCATTATAAAGGCCGAATTCCTTTACATTACATTCATATAGGCGATGAGGCATAATAAACGCTGTTTTCGCTTTCTCCGCGGCACGCATTGGGATTTGCTAATACCACGACCGGAGGTCAATAAAAGAGAAGTAGGAGGCTGAGAACAGGCAGTCGATGGCATCGTCGATTCGAGGGAAAGGGTATACGTCTTTTCTTGTAACGGCATTTAGACGACGGCAATCTACGCAGGGGCACCATGATCCATCCTTCTTTCGGACAATAATTACACGAGCAGCCCAAGTATTCGACGACTCTTTGATTACACCTTTGGTTAACATCTCTTGCACTTGTTTATTGATAACTGTGCGTTCAGACGGTCACAATCGGTAAGGTTTTTTTCCGGATCGGATGTGAGGTGCCAGTGTCAGCCCTGTGCAGGGTCCGAGACGAGGGGATGCTAGATGCGCCCCCGGCTCTGAAAAGTCGAACACATTGGAGTGTCGCCGGAGGATGGCCAACAGAGCACGGCGCTCACGCGTGGAAAGCGAGTTGTCGATCATGCAAAGAAACTGCGACTCGTCGTAAAGCTCTGTTGCTGCTACCCCCAAGATGTCGGTAACCATGGCATCGGATTCCGGCGAGTCATGGCTGCATGACGCAAGCTTCATGCCTTCAGGCAGAACTGCAGATTCTGTCGAACAATTCACTTTCCACAGTCTAGTGCGTCTGTTGGTGAGGGAACCATGGCATGAGGAACCAAGATATTCTTCATGCAGGGCAAATGATTCGGCTCCACAGCCGCATCAAACTCCTCAATAGTGGTATCGGTGCAGGAAACCGGTACGCATGCAGCCGAGGAATGAGGCATGACAGTATCTCGCGTTACAAAGAACACACTCTCTCCACTGCACGATCCTTCCTCAAGGCTTGTGGTGAAACATTTGCCGACGCGGAGCTCCCTGGTGTGACAATCAATTTTAGCAATACACTTCTGCAAAAAGTCGAGGCCAAGAATAACGTCGAGCATCGATCGGGCGAGCACTGCCATTTCTGTGCTGAACACTTGACCGCTCAAGTGAACCTTAACACTACACACTTCAACTGCAGGCAATGGTTCGCCACTCACACCTCTAAACTGCAGATGTTTGTCCCATCGCAACAAATCTTTACGTCCGTGGCGACACGCAGCATTCATAACCTAAACAGTACCACCATTATTCACTAAAGCCATCACAGCTACACCATCCACTAGCACATTCACTTTGTTCCGCAACGTCTTTAAAGTCAGGGGTATCTCCTCCGGCGGCAGACTTCCAGCACCTCACCTCCATTGGTCGCGCCGACTAGTTTTCAGGCGGAAGCGAGGAGGAGCGGCGTCGGGGTGATGGAGATAGACGAGTGCGGAAAGATGGAGACGGTGTCGCACTTCTATTTGCAGTCGGTGAACGATTCCGCATTTTTGCAGGCCATGGGTTACCGGAATCAGGCGTGTAGGATGGGTGCCGAGAAGAAACAGGTTGGTAATCCGGCCGCGGACGGTAGGTAGAAAAACCGTAACGGGATTGTGGTCGGCGGGGAACATCGGGAGATCTGACCGGGTTGACCGCCGCGGTGACACACAAGAGGAAGACTGGGAGCAGGCTGCGCCGGCAAGTAGTAATCATACGAAGGAATGGGCCGAAAGTTCTCGTCCTATGTGGCCGGCATGGGCTGATAAAAGCGGGACTGGTGGTCCGCGGGCGAATGCAGTATGTTGCTCGGCCGGAGCCCTCGGGGTACGCGGTGCTCCTCAACGTCCGCCCGGTTAACGGCGGCTGGCCGAATAGGGCACGTGGAATGCACAGGAGGGAGAGCTGAGGAATTCTGAGTGAGTTCCAGTGGCCTGGTCAACTCTTCGCGAACTATCTGGCGGATTGTAGAAGCGAGATCACATGACGATGATGTGTTTACAGCTGCCACCGTCGTCACATTGACCAAACCTCCGAATATCGGTGTGATGCGACGCATTTTCAACGTCTCAAACGTGCGGCGGTGCTGAATGATGTAAGAAACGGACTCGAGACTTTCTTTTCCGAAAAAAAAGGCAAATGTCTTCTGCAGATACTTTAAGAAAGTGGCCAACTTTGTCCTCTTCTGTCATGACAGGAGAGACGACCTTGCATAACTTGACGACTTCTTCAATGTATTTCGTACATGTCTCACCGGGAAGCTGGGCCCTTTGCGCAAGCGCTTGTTCAGCCCGCTTTTTCTTCGCGACTGAGTCACCGAAGCACTTCTTGAGCTCCTCTACAAAGCGGTCCCATGTAGTGAACGAATCCTCGTGGTTGTCGTACCACGTTAGGGCCGTGTCAGTTAGGGAAAACACGACGTTTTCAAGTCCGGCAGAGCAGCTCCACTTATTGTAGCGACTCTCCCATTGGTAGTGGGTGAGCCATTCATTGACGGCGTCGCTAGATGAGCCGGCGAATCACCGTGGCTCCCGGTAATGCTGCCACGAACTGCTGGGCACAGACTTCGGAGCGTCGCCGTCCAGGAACATCATGGGCACAGAAGGCGGTAGACCAGCAATGCGACGACTCCAGCGAAGGTGAAGCTGGAGGTCAGTCTTCGGGGAACCTGTATACCCAGCACCTGCACCAAGATGTTAGGTTCAGGGGTTTATTCAGACCCCGACGGGCGACACCAACTAGCTGAGTACCCTTGCCGCCCGCGAGACGCAGCCATCTCCATCTCCTCCTCTTGCGCGTTGTCAGCGATGCGGACAAACCCAGGTAGCACATGACAGCGGGCCAATATTAGAAAGCCACTGGCAAAGCGTGGCCCTAAGTACGACCAGAGTTGTCAATGGGCATCTAATATAGGCTGTGACATCATCAAGTCATGGCTATCGTGGGCAATGTTAGCCAGTGTTCTCCCACTCTTTGCCGGAATTGGCTAAGCCATTTTCAAAATGTGGCTATCGTGGACCCTGTTATGCAGAGTTCTCCCAGTCATTGCCAGAATTGGCTAAGCCATTTTCTACACCTGGCTATTTTGGCCTTGGCTTGCCACCCCTTATCCAGTGTTAAAAGTATATGGCAGATGTTGGTGAACATTGTACCGTCCATTATACTGGGAAGAAGATTGATTTTATTGTTGAGTACCATATCGGCAGTTTATAATTTTCGAACGCGCTAAAACTCGTTTGAGCTCCTGGGCTGGGCTTGTGCGAGTTCAAACATTTAAAGTTTAGTCATCTTTTTCTTACCGAATACTTTCGCAGTATATGCGTGAAGTTGAATAAACAACCAATATATTCCGACCGCGCATTCGGAGATAGGGGATAGTTATGAAAAAAAATCAATGAAAGCGAAGCTGTCAGCAGACCGCGCCTGCCAGATGGAGCTCTCATACAGGAGAAACTAAAGGAGTATATGTCGACGCCGTAGGGGCACGGCGCGGCGACGTTTGCCGCGGGCTCCGTCGCTGATAAATTGGGTTCTAAGGTGCTTCGCAACTATTTACAAACGCATTCGGAAGCATTTCAAACGTATCTGCTCGCTGTATAGCAATGCTGCTGCTGCCATCGACTTGTGTTCTGTCCGTTCGCTGCAACTAACCACTAAAATTCCTTTTAGAATGCCTCGTAAATTTAGTAATTAACGAATGCGCGTTAGCATGACCGAGTTGTAATGATTCGTATAAACATATATGTCTTAGCCAAGTCACTAATAAAAACAAATAATTTTTTTTGTGGGAAGTACACAGACAGAGCTCACTCTGTCGCCTTTGTCCTGTTTCTGGGCATAATAACGAGCCTATTTTTGTGGAATTTATGCATTTCAAACCGCTTTTGCACGCTCTGCTTGTGCGCATATCTGAAAACCAGCAAAAGAGGGCTTCGTTCTAAAAAAAATCCAGACTTTCATTTCATAATTTTTTTTAATTAAAAAAGTGCTTTTTTGCTTCACTCTAGAGAATTCATTGCACACTGCGCAGTGGGTGTCTGCTTAATGGAGATCCTAAATCAAACGTAATAGCTTAGTGTAAGTGCATTCCCTAAGCCGACTTTGTGCGCAATTATGGTAACGACCCGAAACGAAGCAGAGGCCTCGTAATTTACAAGTTGCGCGCGCGCGAAATCTTAGGCCGCCGCTTCATAAACGCGCACGATCCCGCGGTAAGAGATTCCTACGCTTTCGTACGTCGTTCCCTGTGATCGCGCCTTCCCCTGTGCGTTTCGATGTGCTTTTTCCTTTCTTTTCTGCAGATCGTAATGTTTAAAAATGTTTTTTGCGCATTTTATTGTTCGGTGGCGTAATTTGAATTGAAGGCTATTGCTCTTGCTGACGTCTTTACTTATTTGCTCGAAAAATATTTTTTTTGCTTTCGAACATTGCCTTTATTGATGAAAAGCATCGAAAATAGTTTCGAGCCACATCTCAACACGGTTTTCTTTGTTTTAGCTTCTTGCGTGAAATTTCCACACCAACGAAAATTTTAAGGACTCTTCGACGACCAGCGAATATATCTGCTGACAAATGGTGTTCGATGCATGGTAACCTATCTTATTTGCTTGCCACATGTCCCGTATACGAATTTGTTTGCATATCTTATTTATTGTTTTATGCTGATTCTCCTGCGGCTTTGCAATAATAATTTGACGCTTCCGCGTTTTCCACACCTTTGCCTTGAAAACTGCTTATGGCTCATTATCCGAGAATTCCAAGCCTCTCTTTGAAGTCTCGTATCTCCCAGTTCATCTCCCGGACGTGCCCTTTACAAGGCAGCGTGCTAACCTCTACTCCGCGAAGCGCTTTTTTTTTACTCACTTTCTTCAGTGCGCAGCTACACGTGGCGCCGTTAGTGCCCCCCCTCCCCGCAAGATCTTCTTTCCTCTACCTTTCAGCGGGAAACTTTTTTTGTGACCACAAAAGCTGTGTAAAAAAAATTGCTCTCCCCCTTCCAGCCACCACCCCTCCTTCCCCATCACCGTCGTCTCCCCTGTCATTCGTCACAGCGCTATGCATCACCACGACACATTCCTGACTGGACGAGCCTTGCCTTGTCTGGCACGGCGGCGCCGAACCGTACAACCAGCGCGACGAAAGAGCATGCGAACTCGAGCTGGCTCCGTTCGTAGGCTGCGCAAGCGAAAACCCACATCTGATACTATATGAGAACTCCGACGCGGTTCGGTACTGTTGCCTGCAATTTCTTATTTGTAAGTACTACAAATATTGTATCTTGAGATACGTTCGAAAATGAATGCGATTTTGGGAGTAGGTGTTGCTTTGACTACATGCGGCTTTACTTTTTCCGGCAGGAATAGAGAACGAGACAAAGCACGGGGACGACTTCTATGTACCTACTCCCATTGCCAAATGTCTGGCTCGACGTCGTGCGTAGTGCAGATCTGCCCGAATGGTAAGAACTTTAATTTTCGTCTTTGGTGCAATGAATTCACCAAACATTTACTACTTTGTCGAGCAGCAGGTTTGAATTCATGTGACCTGACATCCGATGCATTCAGGAATACGTTTGTCACGTACAGCTTATGCAGGATAGGAATCGGAACTGCTTTGTGTTCCACTACAGACCAGTAGGTAAGGATATGAGTACTACTTCCGCGCTGTTTCTCTTTGGCTAACACATTGCAGGTGCAATAGAATATCCGCAATTTCTGGTTAAAGCTTTTGCCAAGTTATCTCTCAATGAAAGAAGGCATGACTCTGGACTGTCAGACGGGTGTTCTGTGTATTTTTCAAGTCAGTTTCGAATCTGTATAACATGCAATGCAAGCGATAAAGACAAACTGCTGGATTTAAAAAAACAAAGGTGTTCTGAGTTTTTTCCATCCCGCGCATTTATTTTGAACCCCATCCAAAAAAACGAGCTTTGTTCCAAACTGTTGTTCCGACTCTATATGGAGGAGATGCTACAACCTGTGCATCTTTACCCGAGTATAAATTGCGCTCTCAAGATAGAGATACGTAGTTATGATATTAAAATAATGCATTAATTTCTTTTCAAGATCGCATAACTTTGTATGTTTTTTTTCACATAGAATATCTTACCGGAGGTCCGAAACGGCGCATTAATCTAAAATCAAATTGGTACAAAGCAAATTAAATTTTACTTTGTGCAAAAGATGGGGTGCTCACAAAATTCAGTCTTACTTCATCATTTTCGTTTTTGTCCTGTGACGTTCATATTTTGGTTCATCATGAAATCATGACTCTTTGCAGGCTCGACGCATTGTGAGGTCATCGTGCAAGAGCTGGACGAGGAATACGAGTGCAGTGGAAGGGTCCTCTTGCAAGAGGAGTGCAACGATTACCTCAGATATGACTGGTCAATTCACAGGAGGACAGCTCCTTTATGCACTTTATGGATCTCTTAGCCGTGCTACAGCAGATTGCCGAGCTGTGTTGTCCAACCTGAATCATTGGCACGCAGCAAACTTGAAAATAAATGATTTTTCCACAGCCTCTGGCACCATGCTGTTGGGTCCTCCTTTCCTTTAATTCCCAGGATGACTGGTAACAGCGCAAGCCATTCTGCGTGCGCTAGAAGCGTGCTCCTTGTAACTCGATGCAATAAACCGGTCTTTTCCCGTAATTCTTAGGTTCAGGTGTCCAACGATATATAAGACAGATACTGCGCCATTTCCTTTCCCTCCAAAACCAATTATTATTATTATTATTAATTCTTAGGCACCCTCATTTATGAATATTTGCTAGGTTGAATGGTACATCCACAGTTCCAGTCATTGGGCAGTGGGTTGTGTTGCATGTGCCAATTTTAGAAAGCAGGATATCAAGGTTTGAAAGCTGGCTATTAATGTTTGAAAGCTGGATACCAATGTTCGATAGCTAGATGCTAGTGTCTGAAAGATGGAAAGCCAATCCGAGGCGTTTACTGGCCCATGTCACGGAATGAACGCCAGGCCTGCGTTGGCCCCTCGATCGGCCGAACGTTGGCCCAAAACTGGCCTGAAAGTGGGGCAATGTGTCAAAGTGGTAGCGCTTTACCTGAATGCCAATGTAGAACCGCCGTTCATGCCAGTTTCTTGCCAATGATCGCCCAGTGTTCGCCCAGTGCTGTTGTACTGCCTGGGAAGGTGCCGATCAGATACAGGCATCGCCTTTTCATGGGCGTCACAATATCATCTAAGCCCCTACCGCTTCTGAATCCTTTCTGAAATTCTCCCAGTGTCTCACTGCTTTCTATCAACGTCTGCATTTTTATTTCACTGCCTGAATTGTCAGCCTCTATGCAACCCAAGTTATCTCAATCGTTCTGAAGAATTTCATGTCGGTACTATCGCCTTTTCCTTTAGAGATCAAATCCATTTTCCTCTGTCGCCAGCTGTCGAGAATTGACTTATTTTATTTTACTGTTTCCAAAGCATTAATCGAAGCTTCCTTGCTAATTGGACCATGTTCATTCAGTGGCTTGATTGGAATTTATTATATCCTTGCAATTATGCAATTAGTTTCCTTCTTTTTTCAGTTAAGATTGTTTAAATCTAAACTCCTTTCTCTTAAGCTGCCCTGACTCAGCTGAAACTGAAATGATGTATTCGATTCCTTCAAAATAGTTTTCCTTAGCTTCTTGAATGAGTTTCTGCTTCGACAGCTTTTACCCAGACTGCTAAAATGGTTCCTGAATGTTCTTGGGCACTTTTAAGTGCGTCGCAAACTTCAGTCGTCCAGTGATAAGGGGACTTCATGAACAAGCTGAAAGGCCTAGCTGCCGATTCTAATAGCCTGGCATCTAGAACAACAGCTAAGAGGGGACTGAAACTTCCTTGGGTGTCCTGTGGACATTTGGGACGTCCTGCACACGTCCAGTAGAAGTTCAGTGCCCATTGGGCTATAGTGAATTATGCTCCGAAGCGTGCACCTATCTGTACGTAACTAATAATAAAGAAAGAACTCATCAGTCTCACGCTGTGATGTCGCTCTCGCAGTAGTCCGAACCTCAAAGCCAGAGTTGTGAATAATGGCTGTTTCTTTTGCGACAGCTTTGTAGACCTGATGGCTTGTGAGGCTACAAAGACGGGTGTGTCGGCGCGAGCGTGGCTAATGGTATTCATGGTCCATTCAGTGTACGTGGTGTCCTGCTTCTTCCGTCATGATGTGGGAGTAATAAAACCAGTGACCTGATCATCGGATTGCGCAGAGTTGTCTGAAGTAAAAACTACAGAGAATGTTTACTACATTCGATTCGCAGCGAAAGCACGGATTTGTGCTACGCAGTAGCCGACGTTGAGCAGGCAGTGCCGCGTGACGAAACTTATGGAAGTTGATGAAGACCATACTCTCCAATGCACAGTGCGAGAGTGTGGTGCAGCTTAACACGAGGCGTATTGGCTGCGGCCTAGTGGTCTCGCTTAGGGGCTCTTAAATGAGATCTGTTCGCGCAGCTGCCGGCTCGACTCCCGGTAATAGATACTGATTCAATTTCTTTCTCTCCTTTTCATGGTTTGATCTCTAACTCAGCTGAAGGTGAAAACTAAACACACGGCGATCGGAGAACGAGGTCCTGTAGTGAAGCTTTCTCTTCGAAATTCAATCTTATGTGCGAAAAATTGATAATTAACGTGGCAGTGGTTGCCCGGCCACTGCCTACAGCGGTGTCGGCTGATGTGTAGTGCCGACGACCGCGTTTGTCCTCTAGTATTTGTTACCGTTCGAAAAGGCGGTGGCAGCTGCTTTGAAGAACCTTGTGGCTCTTACTTTCACGTGGTCGATAATTAGTCTCAGTTTCCATGACATCATCGCGGAGATCATCGAGCGGGTTGTTGCAGCGAAGATGGGCAGTTAAGACTTTCGCGATGCTATGCCATGAAGCTCGTCGTGGTCGTTTCGGTTAGAGCACTGTATGAGCTCTGGTCAGCTCAAAAGCTCAGGCGCGGCCTGGCCCGCGGGTCGGACAGGAATTATACTGTTTCGCCAGGCCTGGGCCGGGCTCGGACCAGTATACACAAAGCTGCGTACGGCTTTTCATTCATTACTGCTTGGTGAAGTTCGGGTGTTATAGAAGCGACACGGATGAAATAGAGCCATGGTGTTTGTTGAGAAAAAGTACTCAGCGCTTATTTACCTATTTTTGGCAGCTGCTATATTGCATGTTCCTCTCTCGAGAACAATTCTAAGCAATGCTATTTTTTTCATCCGACTGTCGCCTAAAATGTCTCGAAAATCCCGGAACTAAAATCGTACGAATTAATAAACCACTGCCATTACTTTTTCGCTGATGCGGAATGAGAGACGGTTCATTTGTGGACCAGCATTAATCAGCATCACTCATCGTGCTATGTCCAAGTAATTTTGGACGCGCACGCCTCTTCACCTCATTCATGGCTCATTTGCACGAGTGCGTTAAGCTACTAAAGTACACGGCACCGCTGAATCGGCTGTTTCAGCTATCAGCAGCACACGCTGTCGGATCTTCCAGAAGGCGCACCGCATCTGCTCAGTTGTGTGTTGGCACTAACGATTGGACATTTGAAGTCCCGTAAGAACCGCTGGAGATTTCTGGACGGGCGGCAGCTTGTTCCAAGATAGTCTTCGACTGTCTGCCTTAGCCGTCCAAAAACACTTGTCTGTGCTACGAAGCACGCTATTGGAGAAGGCCATTAGGGCACTTCGGGTATCCTACGCACTAAACAGGCACTTTCACTACTTTTCGTCTGCATAAAAATGCGGACAGTGCCGCCATGATTCAACCTGCGAAATTGTGCTAGTGAAAAAAATAAAAGATATGTCACCGCTACGGCTTCAAGGACGCTTTAATATTTAGACATCGAAGGCCGTAAAGAATGGATGATTAAAAATCAAGACGTAACGCGAACTTTAATGCGCGTTTAAGCAACCCTTTTCATTTCGGTATCAAAGTGCGGGTCTATTCACAAGAAGATTAATGTTTAAAAAGCGAAACGGTTGAGCCCGCCTCATGTTTTCTTTTTGTGTTCCCCAAAGCAATTTTTTCTGGTCTTATCGCGATTTGATTGACATTGCTGGTAGCTTCTTTACTTGTGTAGCAGGTGACTTACACTCTGCGAAGAACTTACCTGTTGAGTAAAACTCTTGCTTGGGCTGGTTGGCTCATGCTTGAAGATGTAATGAAAACGGCGCGACGAACGTGAGCAAAAGTAGAACACATACGACAGGACCAGCGTCATTAGAGACTGGCAGGTTGAGAAGGTGATCCGAATAACACTTAAAAAGGTAGAATTGGTGTGGAAACTTCAATGAATGAAAGAGCAAAGTGTAGAAGAAACGTGCTGAAGTAAAACTCCTGCTTCAGCTCCTGATCGCCGTCGCCGTTCTGCCTTCGCTTGTGTGGGCTGACAGCTTCCTCGGCATTGGGGCTACGTGTACCCGCGCCCTGTATTCTGGTGATAGATTCGTTGCGGATTGGATAAGCTGCAGGTCGGCAGGTTCGCCTACTTTACTTAACATGAGCATGTCTGTTTCTCTTCTGAGAAGGCGCTCTCTCTGAGATAGTAGGATGCCTTCCTGTAATTCATCCAATGTGTTGAGAATGCCTAGGGCTTGCAGGCTGTCGCTGGCGGCGTAGGGTGGTAAACCCAGGGCTCTCTTGCATGCTGTTGTGATCACTGCGTTCAATTTGTTTAGTTCTTCCTCGAGGAAAGGGATGAACAGTAGGCCGCATGATACTCTTCTGATGACCAGTGCTTGCATTAGTCTGATACTCGCTTCCTCTCAGAGCCCTTTCCGTGTTCCATTCTGCGTATCATTCTTGAAGCTTGAGTGGTCGACGCGTTTAGTAGTTTGCGTGCGAGGCTTTCCTGTCGCTTTACAACCCGAGAAGGATCCTGATGAGTGGTACTTCCTGTACTTGCACTCCTTGCAGGATAATGTTAATGGGGTCAGCAAGCCTGTAGTTGTAGCCCTTTATACGGATGATCTCCGATTTCTGTGGAGCGCACTTGAGCCCGCACCTCCTGGCTGCCTCCTCGACGCAGGTTGCGGCCATTTGCCATTTGCAGTTCATGTTCTTTCTCCGCCAGGGAACCTTTGCTTGTCGAGATCGTAATATCGTCGGCATGCAGTGCGAATACGATGTCCGGGATTTCCTGTAGTGCTCGAGCGACTCGTATCATGGCAATGTTTAAAAGGAGCGGAGAGAGTATAGATTCTTGTGGTGTACCTTTGCATGGCTTATATAGATGATCCGATCTCGTTTCGCCTATTCCAACGTTGCCACGCGATTAGAAAAGAAGTTAGTGTTGTACTGTAAATGTGTCTGCCTCATTTGATGGATATCTCTTCGAGGATTGCTTCGTGGGACGCGTTGTCAAAGGCTCTCTTCAAGTCCAGTCCATTGCCATGATCACATGCTCTCCGCCTCTTGGAATTTTGGTGATGGCTTCTGGAATGGTGAGAATCCATAGCGCACAATATTCAAGGGACACAACACGAGCGCTAAACGATCTTTATTTGGCGCTGACAGCCTTATAAAGATCACGTATGGTACAGGTATAGACGACTAACAACGGTTAAGCCGAATCGACATTTGAGCTAGTTGGTATTGCATCTTACTAAAATATATATTGCGCACTCAGGACAATGGACAAGGAGCACCAAACAACACAAGCGCTTTATATATTTTTACAAGATAACAACGGTTATCTTGTCAAGGTCATGGCCCATTTGTAATCAGAAGCTCAGAACAAGTTGTTGGCTACCCGAGAAGGCTTCATGGTACAGATGTAGGCTTTCTTTAAATAGATATAAAGAAGCTTTACTACTCTTTGCCTCATCAGCAGCTTTTATAATGCATTTTATAATGCATTGAAAACTGTATTCATAAATTTGGCGCCGTATAGTTTCAAACTAAAGCTTGTATTTCTGTTGATGGATTCTTGAACTTAGTGTCCTTGTACCTCTCGTCAACCTTTGTTAAGTGGAATAGGGAAGCATATGTGCAAATAAAGGGAGTGTGCATTGGTTTGTGCATTGCGCCTGTCATACCCTCCTCATACCCTCATTGCTGACTGTCAATCGCACGTTTTGTGCTTCTTTGCCGCTGTTAAATGCAACTCTGCAATGCTTCAACAACATTGCATCCACTCATGGTTTGCCTGCCAAGAGAAATGAGAGTATTTATTAGATTAAAAATGAAATAACAATTACGCCTGCGGTCATTGCAGCCTACTTCCTAATATGCTGACGACCAACAGACATCATGACTCTTTTCGGCGGTCGTCCCGAGGCGTCGGTGATAATCGTTGATATTCTTGATGAGCTTAACACGGCTGAAGGCACCACCACTGAGGTTGAACTTACGACAAGCAGCGGACTCGGCGTCATAGTCGACATCGTAGATGGCAATTCCGTGCGTTGCGCTCTCAGTAACGAGCCAGTAGTCGCATAGCTGCAAGCACGCGCAAGAGAAAATAAACACGAATTACACAGTGCTCAGAGGTGGCGCCATTGTTGTATGCATTTTTGTTCACCCTGAATTCGTTGGAGGCAGCTAAAGCTTATACATATTGCCACGACCGGAGGGAATGTTATACTTTATCTAGTCTATAAGAAAAACTAAAAATTACATAAATTGCTTTTCAAATAGCGCAAAGCAAAGTAGCCATCGCAAAACGGCAAACCTGGAGCACATTACCTCACTTCCGAAGTATGTCGACACTAGGCCGCTTTTGAATCATATTACACGGCTGTGGAATCAGAACCATAGCTGGCTCCTCTGACTTCGGTAAAATCCCATATTTTCAATCCGCTTTCAGCCTATGTCGTCACCATTGTAGAAGTTATCGACTTTTAAAATATATTAAATATCTTCACCATTTCAAAACTTTTCTGCTCTTGAGATATGGTAACGTAGTGGCAACGGCTGCGCTGCGGTCAGGAAGACTGTGAAAGGGCTTCCAAAATAAATACTTTGTCGGGCTGATCAGGCCCACAAACAACTGAATGAACTGGCGGCGGCCATAGCAACAAGCGTGCTTGGCGGTCGTCGAACAGAATGCTCGCCGATCTCGGTCATGCTCACAACTAACTTTTCAGATACGGTGCGCTAGGGAACCACAATGGACTCGAAGAAAATAGAACCGGGTCTGCCTCACTGCCGCCATTCCATATAAATCTGGTGGCATCTTGCGTCGCAGACAAAGAGATAAAGCCGCGTGCCGGCGGCATTGATCATCAATAAATAAATATTACAAAACTTTGCGGCATTATTCCCCTTTTAAAGAAGCATAGCCCCAATGCTCTACAATGAAAAGTAAAGTATGCACAGAAATAAACATTGAGAACGCGAAAAAAATCAATGAGAAACTGTCCTTTAGCTCGCTTTTAAGGCTAATAGGGCTAATAACTAAGAATAAGGCTAATAACGCGCGCGTGGCGCCGCTCTAAAGCTGCCACTCCGCCCTGGAACACTTCATAAAGTCAAGCTTTATAAGACGACCAAAGACCTTGTAAGGGCCGAAGTATGGGCGCAGAAGCTTTTCACTCAATCCGCGGCGGCCAATGGGCGTCCACACTCATAAACGGTCACCGGCTTGTATTCTGCGTGACGTCGGCGTAAGTTGCAGAGTCGGGCGTCGATGCCTCTGCTGGCCTTTGGTACGCAATCGGGCGCATCACCAGACTTCTGCGCGCTGAAAGTTGGTGGCGACGTCAATGTTGTTTTTAACGGTAGCGTTCGTGACCATGGAGTCGAGCGTGGTGGTTCCCTCCCTGCCACGAACGAGCCTAGTAGGTGTCATCTGAGTGGTCCCTTTCATTGCGATGTTGTAGGCGAATACAACGTACGGCAGGATGACGTCCCAAATGTGTTCGGCGTCGACGTAGATAGCAATCATGTCTTCTGTTGTCTTGTTCAAGCGCTCCGAAGACCATTGGTCTGCAGATGGTACGCAGTTGTCCTCCGGTGGCTTCATTGAGTGCAATGCAGCACGGCTTGTGTCAGCTCCGCCGTGAACGCAGTTCCTTTGATCGTCATGAGCACTTCGGGCGCACCATGTCACATAAGAATGCATGATATGAAAAATTTCTTCTGCTGTCCAGTTCCACAAGGCTTTTACCTCGGCGTAGCGGCTCAGGAAGTCTGTCGCTAGAATTATCCACTCGTTTCCATATGTTCCATTCGGAAAGGGCCAAGCAGGTCAATACCAATTTGGTGGAGAGGAGATAAACAGGGTTCAGAAATTCTGCTCGTCGGGAGGCCTTCAGTTGCTGACAATCTTGGCAGGCTTTCACAGAATGTGCGACATCAACATACCGTCGGGATGAGTAATACTTGTCTTTAATGCTGCGGAGGGTGCAAGAAAACCCTAGACGGCCAGCTGTCGGCTTGTGGTGTGAAGTCTATAAACGCTTTTTGCGAAGACTTGCAGGTACAACATGGATGAAAACTCTTTTCTTTGGTGCGAGGTTCTTCTTCATGAAGACATCGTTACGTACGCAGAACGAAGACAATACCCGCTTGAAAGAGGCTGGGGGGAAGAAGCCTTGACTTCTAAGTACTCGATGAGGCGTTGGAGTTCAGGCAGGTCCAATATTCTCGGGCAAAATGTTGAATATTGGAAAATTGTAAGATACTGTCATGGAATTATTGGAAGTAATGGTCCATTCATCTATATGTAGCAAAAGCTTTCTTTAAATTCTTTCCAGCGATCGTATCGAACAGTTAAGACTGCCGTATGAAACCAATGGGGAACGCTTCTAACGACAGCCAATACTCACGGGAAAAAAAATTCGAGTGTCGTCGGGTGATCTGCGGATAGTTTGTTACAGAGAAATCTTACATTATATGAAAAAATTGTGTCCAATTGTCCTCGTTCAAAAATGCTTTTTTCCAGAATTGTTCCGTATGGTTCGAGCGTTGCGGCTGTTCTAAAGTGATCGAGCTGATACGCCCCAAACGCTGTCATCACCGTCTTGCGGCAGTGCATCTACAGGGGCCCGTGACAAGCAATCGGCGTCAGAGTGCTTGCGCCCGGACTTGTAAACGATGGTGATATGAATCTATTGGAGACGCAAGCTCCACCGAGCGAGGCGGCCGGACGGGTTCTTCTAGCTGGTGAGCCTCCACAGTGGGGGTTGGTAAGTTACAGCTTTGAAAATCCTGCCGCACAAATACGGGAGGACATGGCATACGCCAAGGCTCGTGAGCTCGCGAACCGCGCCGGCGACCATCGTCCATCGGACAGCACCAAAGACTGTTTGACCACATACAACGAAATTACCAAGGCCCTCTGCCTGTCCCGCCGAACCTTCCCTCCGCCCAACGACAAGCTGGACAGGGCGCACGCGGTGGCCCTCAGACAACTGCAGACGCTCTCGTACGCTAACCCGGCACAATACCACAGACTCTAACCCGGAACATACCCGACAGATATATGCAAGGTCTACCACACTGCTATAGCAACTTTACCCCACATGCTCTGGGACTGTAGCAAAAACCCTGACGGTGCTAACTCCGGAACCCTCCCGCGCGGTGGGCCGCTGCCTTGCGCAGCCACAACCTCGGTGACCAACTCTGGGCCGTCCAGCAGGCCCGCGAGGCGATGGTGAGGCAACACCTCAATCTCCCCACGTGGGAGACCTAAGGCCCCGTCGGCGAAAGCTCTGCAGGAGCTTTTTTTAATAAAGTTGTTACCAACCAAATTTGGACATCGCCCACAATTTTACGAGGCAGTCCATAGTTGGCCTCTGCCTTTGACATAGAGCGGCTGGTGTACGCTGTTAATCTCTCGTGGCCTTGCTGCTTAAGGACGAGAACGGCGACTATCCACACGCTGCTTGCGTTATATTAATTTCGGTTTCGGCGTTTTGATTGAAGTGGCCAAGTACGGGAGGCGATTTTAATCGATGCTTACGTTCCTGGAATGCTTCACGTTGCTCAGCTTCCGACTTGAATGGCACATCCTACTTTGTTTCGTTAGCTGGTTAAGGGGTCCGGCGATGCCACTTGCCCAGTCAATTTAGCGATGATCTTCGGTGGATTGCGGATGCGACGAGTGAGAAGTGTCTCCTTAGCACCTTGCATTAAAAATTCCGCTTCCTTCATGTCAGGATCGGCGAGTCGGAAAAGGCGCTTCATTTCTACTGCGTGTGCAGTCACTATTTCATTCGCCTTCTTGATGCGGGATTGCCGAAGCAGCCGCGCTTTCTTCCCTGACGATCGTTGTGAGTGTTCAATTGCTGAACACGGCCGCACGTTCCAGTTGCTCGAGCCATTCATTCTTCAGGACCTTCGCCTGGCGAGCAGTCGAAAGTGGGCGGCAGTCCGGGCAGGGGCAGAATACTATGGACACCGATGTTGTAGCCATGGTTGACATTGACGATGAGGAGCCCATCTGCACTCGCGTGTGGTTCGGTAATAGTCCGTGTTCAGGTAGCAGATTCTGGAAACGTCGGCTGCTTCGAAGTTCCTCTTCGGTTGGGACGGCTTCTGTGAATTTCCCGGTGTCTGCTTCGGGGCGGCTCGGGCTACTTTGGCGTATGGCAGGAGGTCAACAAGGACAGCTGGCATCCAGCATCTCCACCAGATGTCACGCAGTGGCAACGGCAGTCCGGTAGTCAGGAAGACAGCGAAGAGGCGCCCAAACTGAACTCTTTATTAACGCGATAGCTTTAAAGACGAGGATGGAAAGTTGGGCGAGTCGGTATCGATCCATGAGAAAAAAAGCACGAAAGAAAGACGACGAACGACTAGTACTGTGTGTTCTGTCCTAGTCCGTCGTCTTGCTTTCGTGCTCCTTTTCTCATGCATAACGTTAAAGACCCCGTTTCGTAGAAAAGCAGGCGTCGTCGTCGGTGTCGTTGACCGTGAACGAGAAATTTTCAGAGAAGCAACCTAGGTGTTACCTTGTGGCGTCATCACAAATATCCCCCCGAATTGTCAGGAAACTGCCCATCGTGGCAGGTGGCCGGTAAAGTATTCATTCGTCGCGACAGGCTGCTCTAGAAGAGCAACCTAGGTCGCACAAGCCCCACCAGTAGCAGCACCTGCCAGTGCAGGGCAGTGATGCAACGGTTACCCGCTGCACCAGTGCGCCATCGGTGGCATGAAGACTCCCACGGATTTCTGCATGTAAAGCAGAGAATGAGCAATTCCGTATATATGGGCATTAACCAATCAACGCCTTAAGATGGAGTTGAAATGTCTGCTTCAATTTTTTTAGCTGACCCGCCACCACGTAGAGCTAAATGACTCGGCGGTGGAGACAGCAACAAGTGTGCTCGGCGGGCGTCGAGCAGAATTCTCACCGCTCACCGCCGTAGCGCTGATTTTAAATCTGATAATGAACTTTCAAGTTGCAATGTGCAAAGTAACCACAAGTCTCGGTCAAAGTAGGATCTGCTCCACTTGACTACGAACATATGCGACAAATTTTGTCGCATGTTGCGTCGCAAAGTGATAAAGCCGTGTGCCGGCGGCATTCAGTGTGAAGAGATAAACATTACAAAGCTTTCAGGCAATATTTTTGCTGGAAATATTCGTTGCGTCGCGCTATTCATTTGCTTTATGTACTGCCAACTATTTCCCGCAGAATGTTCCGGATGGTGGCATAAGGTTCAGCGTTTTGTGCACCATAAACTTAGTTAGGTTAGAACCTAGCTCACGGCACGGATTCGAACTGGCTACCTATAATCGGAGGCTGCGTAAAAAATATCGTATCGTGGTAATTTGTGGTTCTAGTGATTGATGATTGATTGGTGTGTGATCGGCGATGATGCGTTAAATCGTTCTAATTAATTTATGAATTAAATTTGACAAAAACAGAAATTGCAAAAAGGGGGTGGTTCAAAGATGTCAGAATACTCACAATGAAAAGCCAATGCTAGATGCTAATTAAGCAAATTTAGAGTGTGTAATATATATTTTATTTTTGAGTGAAACTATTGACGAAATGAAAAATGCGTTCAAAGGTGTCAAACTGCTGAGAATGGAAAGCCTAACTCAGTGCGTTATCGCGTCCTACCCTTAAGGCAGAGCTTAACTGGGGAATCCTGGCTTCCCGCCATTGCCTTTGCGCGGCTGTTGCCGGCGTCCCGCGTTGTTCTCCTCTTTCCCTTTTTCCCGCCTCAGGCGACAGAGGCGGCTGAGTGACTAATCACTGTCGTTCGGCCGCAGCTCCGCCCCGGCTTCCCAATGGCCTTTGCCACTGGTGCCTTTTGGCGGGAATTCGGGACCCGCTTTGGCGGCCGCGCGCCGCGCGACAGTCCGAGCGGAGCCCAGAGAGAGACTCCTCCGAGATAGCTTAAGGTGCGTACGCTACTGTTCTTCCGGGCCGGCCTCTGCCATTCGGACCAGTGCATACTCGAGCTCGCTAGCACGAGTCCTCGGCCTGCAGCGGCTCGAGCGTGTCCAGTGGGGTCCAGCGACCTTCAACAGGCGTACCTTGCGTTGACTGCCCACTCTATCTCGCAAACGGCCCTACGGCCGACGCGAGAGAGATCACAGCATTTCCGCGGGGACAATCTCCTGCCGCGGCGTGCTAGCGGCGCGCATCACTCTTGTCACTCCGAGCGCACCATGTCTGCTCCCCCCAGCGGGGCACTCAGCAGCTGCGTGTAGGCTCCCTACGGAGTTCAAACGTCCTTTCATCCGTTGGATGCTGTTCCTTCGAATAGCCAAACACCGTGGTTGGCCGCGGCCGCCATTGGGGTATACGGCGATACAACCCCCAACGTCGATCACGCGGCTCCCGTTGGAGCTGTATCGGGAGCACCCTGCTGTGAACTCGTTAATTACATGCCTTCGCTGTACAAGCATTCCGCCCAGCACGAAAGCAGAGCGTGCGACGTTGCTGCAACCGGCAGTCCCGCACAACCGCTGTCGTGCCCCGCTAGCAGTCAATTCTGCTCTGGGAACGGTGAGGCGCTGGCCCGGCTCCCTGTGGAATCCGTACCACTCATCGAACCTTCCCTCCCGCGTTCGTGCAGACCGCCCAAGCCTCCTCTGAGGCCGGGCGCAGCCGCTGCTAAAAAGGTTTGCCCAGATGATTCAGTCGCTGTCAGGGGCTGTTCAGGCGCTTTTGGACACGGCGAAGGTGTCTCACCTCGCGGTCAAGTTGCCCATGCCAACATGCCGCGGCTATGATGACCTCCTCAGTGCCCGGGATTTACTTGAGCCCCTCACCCATTACCAAAGAGCTATGGGTCTCACTAATCAGGTTGTGCTTGCTCACATCACCACCGCAGCACTGACTGACACGGCAGCTAGGTGGCATCGCCTTGCCGGCCACCGGGAAGTGACTCTCGAGGACTTCCGTGCAGCATTCCTGCGCGAATTCCTGCCCGCTGACTACGAGCGTAGGATGCAGTGAGAGCTGGAGCTCCGTGCACACGTTCCGGATGAGTCACTCCTGGAGTACGTACGTGCGATGGAGGACCTTTTCTCAATCGCCGAGCCCAGAGCCTTGAACGAGGAACGTGCTGAAAGGACGAACAGCCAGGCACATCGGACTGTGCATGGAGAGGGACCATGCCCCTACCCCACCGGCGACCACCCGCACAACCCGCCTTTGCAGCCGTTAGCGGGCAGAGCGAAGTATGGGAGTTGAGCGAACGAGCTCTAGATCCCTACTCGTACAGAAGGCAGATAGCCTGAGCTGCACCGTTTTCTGAACCGCGTGCCCAGGAACACTGTGCCCACTGAGAAACCCACAAGTGTCCTCCAGTTTTATTCTGTTCATTCCTGCTGAACAACTATTTAAAAGTAAATTTCTTCACCGCCATCTAGTTCAGGCGCTGCGTCAGCATTGAGGACGTTGCCTCAACGTTAGCAACGTTTTGGTATAGAAACTTCATTCTTGTTATTAATGTGCGCAATAAAGATGGGCTGAAATAAAATTATGTATACAGCCATCTGAAGTTACTCTTGTTCAGCGAACGCAGCGAACCGTTTCAAAAGTCACGCCTTTGCTTTCTCCGGTATTCATCGCGAGGATCTAGAGTGTGCGGTGAGTATTGATGTAATACAGATATGTCCTATCCAAACATGTAAAACTAGGAAGGGGCTCGAAAATTTCGCATTCTTTAGAGCATAATGCCCTTATTGCGTTCAAACACTCTGCAATTCTTATTTTTCCTATGCTTTCTGGTTTTTTTCTCGTTTCAAAATGGGCATTGCATTATCATGACTGGTGACAGTTTTAAATCTGAATTTGCTTCTTCAGAATTTTTGTTCTATTTTTAATTAAACACATCTGGTACCGGCATTAATGCTGTCGCTTTTGATGTCTGCTCCTCGATGTACTTCATAGGAAACCCTATACAGAGAGTGTCCTATAGGGCGTGTGAGATTAGTAACAGGAAAATTAGTAACAGGAAAATATGACGGTGCATTTGCATAGTTACACCAAAATATGAATTAGGGGCGCTAGCACTTCGGTTTTCACTTCAGTTTCGGAGGTTGGATCCACTTTTGAAGAATGGAAGTTCATGGAATAGAGACAACGGGTTAATGCCCACGTAAGCGGAGTTGGCTCTTGCCGACTTTACATCCGTGGATCCCTGGGAGTCTTAGTACCACTCTTGCCGCAATGGTGCAGCGGTAAAGCGATGCGCCACTGCTCTGCGATGGCAAGTGCAGCCACCCGTGGGGCTTTTGAAACATACCTTGCTTTTTCCGAGCAACCTCTCGCGACCAATCATTAATTGAACTGCCACGTGCCATGGTGGTATCCACCGGTTAAGTTGTCCACAACACGGTGCATGGGCAGCCTGCCACCGGACAGGGGGCTTCACAACGACCTGAAAGGCGGCGAACGGATTCTCAGCTAAGTGGGCGCCTTGGTACTAGCGGTCTAAAAACTAAATATTGTGACGCCCATGAAGAGGCGACGCCTATTCTATTTAGTCGGCATTGCTGACTACGCAGAAGGTGAAGAAAACGAGGTGGATGTGTCTCGTGCTCGGCAAGTGAACCCAGCTGCTTCTCAATCACCAATCGTAGTCTGATTGTACCTCTGGTCGTAACATCTTGGTGGAAGATGCCCGGTATACAGGTTCCTCCGAAGACGGATCCCCTGCTTCACATTCGCAGCAGTCATCGCATTGTTGGTCTGCCGCGTTCTGTGCCCATGATGTCTCTGGACTGCGATGCTCCGAGGTCTGTGCCTAGTGGTTCGTGGCAGCATTACCGGGAGCCACGATCGTTCGCGGGCTCAAACAGCGAAGACATCGATGAATGGCTTACATACTACCTACGCGTGAGTCGCACCAAGTGGATCTCCTTCGCCCGGCTTGCTAACTTCGTGTTTTTCCTAACCACCAAGGCCCTGACGTGGTACGACAACCACGAGGATTCTTTAACGACATGGGACCGCTTTGTAGAGGAGCTGAAGAAATGCTTCGATGACTCAGTCACGAAGCATAACCGGGCTGAACAAGCGCTTGCGCAAAGGGCTAAGCTTCCCGCTACAAAGTACATCGAGGAAATCGCGAAGTTATGCAAGGCCGTCTCCTCTCATAACAGAGGAGGACAAAGTTGGCCATTTACTGAAAGGAACCGCCGAAGACGTCTATAATATTCTTATCGGTAAAGAAAGTCTCTAGTCCGTGTCTGACGTCATCCAGCACTACCGCACGTTTGAGACATTGAAAATGCGTCGCATCACACCGAAATTTGGACGCTTGGTCGGGGTGACGATGGTGGCAGCTGTAGGCACACCATCTTCATGTGATCTGGCTTCCACAATCCGCCAGGTCGTTCGCGAAGAGTTGACAAGGCCGCTGGAACTCACTCGAAATTTCTCCTATGTATCCCACGGGCCCTACTCCGCCAGCCGCCGTTAACGCAGCGGACTTTGGGAGCACCGGGTACCCCGAGAGCTGCAGCCGAGCAACATACCGCGGTCGCCCCCGGAGCATCAGTCCCGCTTTTACCAGCCAACGCCGGCCACATAGGACGAGAACTTTCGGCCCACTCCTTCGTATGATTACTAGTTGCCGGCGCAGTGCGCTCCCGGTCTTCCTCTTGTGTGTTACTGCTGCGGTCAACCCGGTCAGAACTCCCGATTTTGTCTCCACCGACCACCATCCCGTTACGGTTCCTCTACCTATCCTCCGCGGCAGGATTACCAACCCGTTTCTTTTCGATACCCATCCTACACGCCTGATTCCGGCAGCCCATAGCCTGCACAAATGCGGATTCGTTCACCGACTGCAAATAGAAGTGTGACACCGCCTCCAGCTTTCCGCACACGTCGATCTCCATCACCCCGACGCCGCCCCTCCTCGTTTACGCCCGAAAACTGGTCGGTGCGACCGATGGAGCTGAGGTGCTGGAAGTCTGCCGCCGGATGAGATACCCCTTACTTTAGTGATGTTACGGAACAAAGGGAATGTGCTATTGAATGGTATATCTGTGATGGCTTTCGTGGACACCGGTGCTACTGTTTGAATTGTGAGTGCTACGTTAGCTGGTGTCTTAATTGTGAGTGCTGCGTTTAAGTGTCGCCTCGGATGTAAAGTTTTGTTACGATGGGACAAAAGTGTGCAGTTCAATGGTGTGAGTGGCGAACGATTGCCTGCAGTCGGAGTGTGTAGTGTTAAGGTTCACTCTAGTGGTCAAGTGTTCAGCACAGAAATGGCAGTGCTCGCCCGATCGATTCCCGACGTTATTCTTGGCCTCGACTTTTTGCAGAAGTGCATTGCTAACGTTGATGGTCACACCGGAAAGCTCAGCGTCGGCAAATGTTTCACCTCTGGCCTTGTGGAAGGCTCGTGCAGTGAAGAAAGCGTGTTGTGTGTTACCCGAGATACTGTCGTGCCTCTTTCTTCGGCTGTATGCGTACCGGTTTCCTGCCCCGATACCCCTCTCGACGTGTTTGATGTGACTGTGGAGCCGAACAACTTAAACTGTATGAAGAACATCTTCGTCCCTCACGTCATAGTTTCTTTCACCAACGGAAGCACTGAACCGTGGACAGTGAATTGATCTACCGAATCTGTAGTTCTGCCTGAAGGCCTGAAGCTTGCGTTATGCAGTCACAACTCGCCGGAATCTGATGCGTTGGTTACCGACATGTTGGGCGCATCAGCATCAGAGCTATACGACGAGTCGCAGTTTCTTCGCATGATCGACAACTCTGTTTCCACGTATGAGCGCCGTGCTTTGTTGGCCATCCTCCGGCGACACTCCACCTTGTTTGACTTTTCACTTGACTTTGACTTCCATCCCACCGTCTCGGACAATGCACGGGGTTGACACGGTCGCCTCATATCCGATCCGACAAAAACCTTACAGAGTCTCACCGTCTGAACGCAAGGTTATGAATGAACAAGTGCGGGAAATGTTAAACAAAGGTGTTTTACAAGAGGCCTCGAGGCCCTTGGCTGCTCCAGTAATCCTTGTTCGAAAAAAAAGATGAATCATGGCGTTTTCGCGTGGATTACCACCGTCTGAATGCCGTAGCAAAACAAGGCGTATCCCCCCCCCCCGAATCGATGATGCCATCGACTGCCTTTTTTCAGCCTCCTACTTCTCTTCTATTGACCTCCGGATGAAGTACTGGCAACTCCCTATGTATCCCGAGGACAAGAAAACAGCGTTTATTCCAACTGACAACCTTTAGAATTTAATGTAATGCCATTAGGCCTTTGTAATGCGCCCGCCACTATCGAGAGATTTATGGGCACTATACTCCGTGGTTTTAAATGGGAAATATGCATGTGCTACCTTGACGGTGTTATTTTCGGAAACACGTTCAGTGAGCACAACGGGCGTTTAGCTCTCGTCCTCGACTGTATGTGCAAAGCTGGCCTTGCACTTGATTCTAAAAAGTGCCACTTTGGAGCGCGTCAAGCGTTAGTGCTTGGACACCTCGTTGACAAATATGGTGCCAGACCTGATCCAGCCATGAGTGCAGCTGTCGAGTCGTTTAAGCCACCACAGTCTGTTAAAGAGCTGCGAAGTTTTCTGGGCTTATGCTAATACTTTCGCAGTTTCATTCACCGCTTTGCGGACATCGCATACTCCCTGACAGGCCTGCTTCAGAACGATGTGGCTTTCAAGTGGACCCCTGAGTACGACTCCGACTTCCGGCAACTAAAATTTCTTCCCACGTCTTACCCCTTACTTTGCCACTTCGATCCTTCCGCCCCCACAGAGATGCATACCGACGCCAGCGGTGTTGGTGTCGGCACTGTGCTCGTCGAGCGCTGCGACACCAGAGAGCATGTTGTTGCGTATGCGAGTCGCTCTCACTAAGCCGGAGCGCTATTATACGGTCACCGAGCAGGAATGCCTCGCCGTCGTCTTCGCCACGCAGCGTTTTCGTTAATGTCTATACGGACGCCCGTTCACTATCGTCCCCGGCCATCATGTTCTTTACTGGCTCGTTAGCCTTCGTGACCCCTGTGGGCGCCTCGCACTGTGGGCTCTCTGGCTACAAGGGCTTGACTACACAGTCGACTACAAGAGCGGTCGCCGGCACGAAGCAGCCGACGCCGCCGCCCGCGCGCTCTCTCTCCGGGCGTTTCCCTCGGGACCCGACGATGACCAGGACTCCGATTTCAATCCGGTTTACACTTTTAAGGAAATATGCGATTACTACAAATCCACCCACCAAACTCTTCCCACTCCTTGCAAAGGGCTGGGGAAGGCCAACGAGCGGGTACTCCTGCGCCTGCTCACTAACACGATGCTGTGCCCGGCAAGTCTAAAGCATTTAAATCCTCAATTCGACGGGCGGTGCTCACACTGTGGGGAGGTGTCGGACACCTACCACATGGTGTGGGCCTGCCAGCAGAACCCATCCCTACCCCATATCCCAAACCCCACCCGAGAGGACTGGGAGGCGACCCTGTCCGGCTGCTGCACCCTCCAGGCCCAAAGGGCCTTAACGCAGCGTGCCCGGGCTGCGGCAACCGCCAATGGGGTGCCTGACTAGGCATCCCCACCTAGTGGTTGTAAGGGCGTGACCCTTCAGGTCACGGACCCCAACACCTCTCTCTATAATTAATAAATGTTTTTACCACCACCACTCACGCTCACGCGGCAATTCTTTCGCGGTTGCCCTTTCCTGAGCCGGAATCTAACATCGATAACTTCGATCACTGCGCTGCATCAGTATTATCGTTTTTTTCCTGATTTCACCATATTCAAAGCGGAACAGCACAGAGATTCAACCCTGGGGGCTTTCCTTGCGGAGGCTGAAGACCCTCCTGTAGAAACCACTTCTGCGTGCGAGATGGTTTCCTATGGAAGGAAAATTATTCCTCTATAAGCCAGCGCTTCCTCCTGGTAGTTCCGAAGAGCCTATACACCTCTGTCTTGCAGGCCATGCATTATGATCTTGCATCTGGACATCTTGGGTTGGCACGCACGCTCCATCGTATCCAGGAATGCTTCTTTGGCCGGAAATGCGGGCTACGGGTGAGCGGTACGTCGCCAGCTGCACTCAGTGTAAACAGTATAAGCACCCCACTAGGGTTGCATCTGGTCAGCTTCACCCTGTTACGCCACCTTACGCATCGTTCGAGCAAGTGGGCATAGACCTCCTGGGCCCATTTCCCAACTCCTATCATGGGAACCGCTGGACAGTTGTTTGAGTTGACCACCTTACTCGGTATTGCTAAACAGCAGCTCCACCGTCGTCTACAGCGTATCATGTGTCCTGTTTTATGCTGCACTCCATAGTTCTCCGTCATTGACTCCCAAAAGTTATCATCAGTGACCGTCGTCGGCAATTCACCGCTGACGTCGTGGAGCAGCTTCTCCGTTCTTGCGCATTGCAATTTCGGCATTCCTCGCCTTACCATCCCCAGACGAATGGGCTCACTGGGCGCACGAACCGAACAATCAATAATATGTTGTCAATGTGCGTTGATTAATGCCACAAAAACTTGGACAGCGTCCTGCCGTTCATCACCTATGCTTTTAATACCGCGCGCCATGAGACTACTGGCTTCAGCCCCTTCTTTTTACTATGTGCTCGCCCCCCGCGCTACACTCTGGGCACAATACCGCCATTTTCTGCCGAGCCTCATGAAGATCCCTCTATCTTCTAGACACTGTCTCACCGAAGAGGCCCGGCGCCTTGCCCGCCTTCGTATCCTCGCCTCCCAATGTCGGTCCAAAGCCCGCTACGATGCCCCCGCTGTGACGTCACTTACAGCCCCGATGACTTGGTCTTGTTGTGGCGACCTGTCAGAAAGCGGTGTTACGTCTCGCCTTCGACGCGCGGTATAGCCGGCGCGGATGCAACGGACGCCGCGGCTTCGTTCATCGCGGCCGCAACGCCTCCCGCCAAGCGCGTCCAGGCATGTTTCAGTGCCACGTGTCGTCGTGCGTGCGTGTGTGTGTGTGTGCATGTTTTGCCCACGCTTGTCAAAGCGCGGCAGCCGGGGAGAGGAGCTCCTCAACTGGGAGGCGAGGAGGTCTGACCGGCGCCGGCCTGGCGGACGCGCCCGTCACGCCTGAACATGTTCATGCGTCGCCGTCTTGTGCGACTCATCCCAAGCCGCTCCTTCTTGCCCTCGACTCCGAGGGTATATAAAGAGAGCTGCCCCGGACGCCAGAGAGAGACTTCGATTTCTTCCTGCGAGTAACGTGGTCGCCCTGACCGGCTGCTCTTTTGCGATGCCAGAATAAACAAGTTGTTCTGTTGCCAGTCGACTCATCCTTTGCCGGGACCTTCGGATGTTTCCAGCTTTGCCCCAGGCCGCCAGGCCAACGCTACCCTTGGGGCTTGCAACCCAAATGCAACAACTGGTTGCCAGCGGTGAGATCCCGACAACGGAGGCCAGCAGCGAAGATATGCGGTCAACTGTATGCTGAGCAGCTCAACGACCATCCGGGAGCAGTGCAACGAGCCCTGTGTGATGACTGGTTGCCTGCAGCGGAACGACTGCGCTGAATTCTTGGCTGCGAGGTTTGGTGAGTGCGGGACTTTCTTCTTCTGAGTTTTGCCAGGCTTTTGTTAGTGTCAGAAACAGAGCTGGTAATTGTGGTTGTCGTTGCTGCCGGGTTAGTTTGCGGCAAGACAATAGTAGGCAGTAGAGAAAGCAGCATTCGGAGCAGCCATGGATTTGAAGTCGTTGCGCAAACCGAAATTGCTGGAGCTTGCAAGAGAGTTGGGTCTGGATGTCTCAGACAAACTCAGAAAACCAGAACTGCTAAGGGCTATTCTTGAGTTGGAGGCTGAGGATGACGAGCTGTCGGAATGCCTTGAGACCATTGAGGAGAGGGAACAAAAAGAAAAAGAGAAAAACGAGCGCGAACGTAAAGAGCAAAAAGAGAAAGACGAGCGCGAACGGAAAGAACAAAAAGAGAAAGAGGAGCGCGAACGTAAAGAGCAAAAAGAGAAAGAAGAGCGCGACCACGCTTTAGAAATGAAGCGTCTCGAGGTAGAGATGGAACGCGCTCGTAATGGAAGTCAGGCACACGGTGCAGGAGAACGGGTATCGTTCAAAATGACTGACCTGATGCGGCCGTTTAAGCTTGGAGAGGACATTGGTTTGTTCCTGGTTAACTTTGAGCGAACGTGCGAGAAGCAGGGGTTCTCTCGGGAAACGTGGCCACAGCGCTTGCTCACTTTGTTACCCGGCGAGGCGGCCGACGTAGTCGCTCGCTTGAAGAGAGAGGAGGCAGAGGATTTCGACCAAGTGAAATCGAGTCTGCTAAAAAAGTACAGGCTGTCAGCGGAGGCGTTCCGTCGGAAGTTTCGGGAAAATGAAAAAGGCAGAAATGAGTCATATACAGAGTTTGCCTACAGGCTTATGTCAAACATGCAGGAGTGGCTCAAAGAAGAGAAAGCGTTTGGTGACCACGAGAAAATTCTGCAGTGTTTCGGGCTGGAACAGTTTTATAGTCGGTTACCTGAGAACGTGCGGTACTGGGTCTTGGATAGGCCAGACGTTAGTACAGTGGCTAAAGCCGCCGAGCTAGCCGAGGAGTTTGTGACGCGTCGGGCTCGCGGAGCTAAGGACGGTCAAAAGGGTGAATTTGGCTCCAAGTCTGAGAGGCCGAAGTTCACACCCATGAGAGCATGGGGGGACACGCGTAGTGCGGATGCGAGTGAAAGCAGTCCGACCGAACGCAAGGAGACGGCGGCAGCCGAAGCCGAACGCAGAAAGCGGTTCGAGAGGAGGCAAGCGCGCGTGTGTTATACGTGCCAGAAGCCGGGTCACTTTTCGGCGCAGTGTCCAGAAACAAAAAGAGAAGTCGTGTGTTTGTTATTATGTAGCACTGACGAGAACATGAAGCTTCTCGAGCCTTACATGCGAGACTTCCTCGTGAACGGGAAAGAGTGCCGAGTGCTTCGTGATTCCGCAGCTACAATGGATGTAGTTCACCCCTCTTACGTAGAACCCGATATGTTCACGGGCGAGTGCGCATGGATCAAGCAAGCAGTGGAAGCTCATAGCGTGTGTCTGCCCGTAGCAAAAGTGCTTATTGAAGGACCTTTCGGAGCACTTGAGACGGAGGCCGTAGTGTCATCTAGGCTGCCCCCCCAGTACCCGTACCTATTTTCGAACAGGTCCGATCACCTCCTGCGCGAGAAGGGGCTTTTGTTTGGTGAGGCTAGCGTTCAGGCCTTAACCAGACCGAGAGTTCGGGAGCTCGCTGCAAAGGCGGTAGTTGCGGGGCCGACGTTGTCGAACAATGAGAAAGGGTCGGAGGCGCAGCAAGCTGATATTCCGAGCACGTCAGAAATGGATAAAATTGAGCCTGTAGCGTTGAAGGCACCAGGTACTGGAGATGAAATGCACGACACGGGAAAGTTAGAAGAGCTTCCGGTCGAGCTTCCGGGACTAGGCTCAGTGACGAACAGGGAAGACACTGATCAGGTCATTAGTGACTTAATCATTAAAGCACCGCTGTCGGCTGAGCAGAAAACCGAACTACACCAACTCTTACGAGAGTTTCAAGGTCAGTTCTCTGAGAGGCCTGGTAGGACTTCTGTCCTTACTCATGATATAGAACTTACCTCGCCAGAGCCAGTACGATCCAAGGCGTACCGGGTGTCACCCCGCCAGCGCGATATTATGGAGGCTGAGGTAAAGAAAATGCTACAGCTCGGTGTTATTGAGGCGGGTGAGAGTGATTATACCTCCCCTTTGATTTTAGTTGAGGTACCGGGCAAGGAACCTCGTCCTTGCGTCGACTACCGCAGGCTTAATTCCATCACTAAGGATCAAATTTATCCGATCCCTAACATCGAGGAGCGCCTTGAGAAAGTTAGTAGCGCTCAGTTTATTTCCACCCTAGATCTTGTCAGGGGTTATTGGCAGGTTCCACTTACAGAAGAGGCTAGTAGGTATGCGGCGTTCATTTCACCAATGGGAACATTCCGTCCTAAAGTTTTGAGTTTTGGTTTGAAGAACGCGCCATACTGCTTTTCAAGCCTCATGGACAAAGTGTTGCGAGGACAGGAAGAATTCGCTTTACCGTATTTAGACGACGTAGCGATATTCTCCGCATCCTGGTCTGAGCATATGGCACACTTGCGGGCAGTGCTAACCCGCCTGCGCGAAGCGGGCTTGACAGTCAAAGCTCCCAAGTGCCAATTAGCACAGGCCGAGGTTGTATACCTCGGTCACGTGATTGGACAGGGTCGTCGCCGCCCCTCTGAAATAAAGGTGGCCGCTGTGCGAGACTTCCCGCAACCGCGCACGAAGACCGATATTCGGTCGTTCTTGGGTGTCGCCGGCTACTATCAGAGGTACATCCTCAGGTACTCCGATATCGCGGCTCCCCTGACGGATGCTCTAAGAAAAACAGAGCCCCAAACAGTCGTCTGGAGCGAGACAAAGGAGAGAGCTTTTAGCGCCCTAAAGAGCGCCCTAACAAGCCAGCCTGTGCTACGATCGCCAGACTATACCAAAGGGTTCGTTGTTCAGTGCGATGCTAGTGAGCGAGGCATGGGCGTTGTACTGTGCCAAAGGGACAATGGAGAAGTGGAACACCCCGTCCTGTATGCTAGTCGTAAGCTGACCTGTCGTGAGCAGGCGTACAGCGCCACCGAGAAAGAGTGTGCGTGTCTCGTGTGGGCCGTTCAGAAATTGTCATGCTACCTAGCCGGCTCGAGGTTTATCATTGAGACGGATCACTGCCCTCTCCAATGGCTGCAGACCATATCTCCCAAAAATGGCCGCCTCCTGCGCTGGAGCCTCGCTTTGCAACAATATTCCTTTGAGGTGCGTTACAAAAAGGGGAGTCTCAACGGTAACGCCGATGGCTTAAGTCGAAGCCCCTAACGTAGGAATCCGCCTCAAAGTTGTTTGTTACTGATGTTTTCTTCCTGAGGCAGGATTTTTAACATATTGCTTTTGTTTAGTGTTTCAAAGTGATTATGTGCTTTCTAGTGCAATTTTCCAATTTGTGGACGCGTTCTGAGTGCTGCTTGACTACTGTAAGGAACTAGGCAGTAGTATAAAAGGGGAAAGAGCCTGGCAGAGCTTAGTGAGGGTTGTCTCGTGCTTGCTGACTGAGCGGTTGCGTTTCGGCGTAGTTCTAACGCTTGCTGGGAACGAGCACAAAAATGGCAACTCTCCCGAAGTGACTTTGCAGTGTCCTATGTGATCCTGAACCCGAGAACGAGGCCTTCTCTGTGCGCTGCGCTCAAGCAACGTCGAGGGACGATCGGTTTCGATTACGAGCATCATCGAGCGACATCCCTCTGGACAGCGGATGCAGTCCCCTGACCATCGGGATCTCCTTCTCCCGGCGGGGCGGTCTGTTACGTCTCGCCTTCGACGCGCGGTATAGCCGGCGCGGATGCAACGGACGCCGCGGCTTCGTTCATCGCGGCCGCAACGCCTCCCGCCAAGCGCGTCCAGGCATGTTTCAGTGCCACGTGTCGTCGTGCGTGCGTGTGTGTGTGTGTGCATGTTTTGCCCACGCTTGTCAAAGCGCGGCAGCCGGGGAGAGGAGCTCCTCAACTGGGAGGCGAGGAGGTCTGACCGGCGCCGGCCTGGCGGACGCGCCCGTCACGCCTGAACATGTTCATGCGTCGCCGTCTTGTGCGACTCATCCCAAGCCGCTCCTTCTTGCCCTCGACTCCGAGGGTATATAAAGAGAGCTGCCCCGGACGCCAGAGAGAGACTTCGATTTCTTCCTGCGAGTAACGTGGTCGCCCTGACCGGCTGCTCTTTTGTGATGCCAGAATAAACAAGTTGTTCTGTTGCCAGTCGACTCATCCTTTGCCGGGACCTTCGGATGTTTCCAGCTTTGCCCCAGGCCGCCAGGCCAACGCTACCCTTGGGGCTTGCAACCCATTTGCAACAGCGGGGATTGTCCCAGAAGTTGCAGTGCTGCTACGATGGACCCTATATTATTATTGAGCAAATTACCGAGCTCAATTACCGCATAGCACGTCTCACGGCAAGCGGCCGCCATTCCGCACGAACTGAAGTCACTCATGTTGCCCGGCCTAAGGCCTACCGTTCGCGCAGTAATTTTAACTCGCCCTGAGGACATCGGCTGCGTAGGGGGAAGTGTGATACCTATGAAGAGGCGATGCCTATTCTATTTGGTCGGCATCGTGACGGCGGTAGGCATCGTCGCGCGCTTTGGAGCGAACCCCCACCGTAGGTATGTGCCTTCGTATTTGAGGCAACAACAACAAGTAGACCCAGCTGGTTCTCAGTCGCCCGTCGGGCACTGATTGCACCCCTGGTCGTAACAATATTTATAGCGCCACCATTCACCCTGGTATCAAAGCGAGAAAGAGGCAACCAGCCCGAGCTGAAAGAACGCATCTGAAAAGCGGTAAGAGCGGACGTGGTTGGTCTAGTGCCCCTGCCTCACTGCCTGCAACAAACGGGGCAACTTAAGCCAGCTCATTTGATTATTAATGTAAAAGCACTTTTGGTGTCACGAGTGGCGTGTACAGGACCTGTCATCACAGCGTTTCCGCATGAAAATGACCTTTAAAAAAATAAATTCGCAGGCATTGCTGTTCGAACTCAGGCCCTCTGTGCGCCAGGTGAGCACGCAACGCATACGCCACGAAAAGTCGACGATTCAAGCGCGTTTGACGGGCACGAATTAAACGCACTGGGATGTGTACGACGCTTAAGTTTGATGGGGATGTGTACGGACGTTATACAACGATGACTTGCAAAAAAAAATTGCCGATGCCATCCAGGGTTACGTGACAACGATGACTTGTAAAAAGAAAGAAAGTTGCTGACGTTTAAACGTAAGTTCTTCCGCATTTCTCCAAAGCAGCAGACTGCAGTGCTCTCCTATTTTTAACCTTGGACTTCCTTTACACACGCTGTCAGCCGCAGTGTCTTCACTCCGACGCCTCAGCCCTCAGACATTCAGCCGGCCAGCTACTGTGCTGTAGCCCTAGCGCCAGATGAGTGGCGCCTGCCTACGCTCGACAATAGAGCTAAGCTACAGCCTATGCCGGTCGGCCTCGAATCACTGGTACTATGGTTCGCCCAAGCCGAGCCTTTATTTCACGTCAGCGGTGTCATTTCCCAAGTTTAGCTACACCTGCTGATGAAGTGTACGCTGCCACGTTAGCTTTTCAGTGAATTTCCTCGGACATCCTAGCGTGGCATCGCAGGGGGCGGCAGATGGAAGGCGATTCACCACGGCTTAAACGAATCAACCACGACGTCATGAAAAACAGTCACCGTCATTTCCTGAGGGGCATGCGCCGCATCCTTCTTGAGTGACTATAGATACACCTCAGTTTTTTTTTTCCTTTGCTCATCAGCTGTAGAGATGAGCGAAAGGAGACTACAGACTACCGGTGGCGTCAAACGAGAATAAACGTATTGCACAAACCGCTACACAACAATAAATTATATCTTAGAACTTATAAAATATATCACAATAGAAAAGAACCACAACAGGTATGTAATTATTACAGGAAAAAACCTAGATTCATAATAGTGTCACGTTCCCACCGGTCAAGGCTTAGCGACAACGCAACCAAGTGAGTCGCACTCTATGGGCCCTTCTGAAGCGATGGGGAAGGAGGCAACGAACATAGTAGAGAAACCTCTGCCTGATAGAGAAAGCTGATGACAAGCTCAGCAATGGCAGGTAGGAGATGTCTTACGGGACGGGCATTTTCGGTCTTCCCTCCGGGCGTACTCATCCTGGTTTGGATGTGTTTTTTTTTACATATTTTACTGTCACTGCTAAGGAAGAGTGCAGAGGTCGGATCAAGAAGTAGTTCACATAGAGCCGCAACGCATTATGAACTGAGATGAAAAGCCAATTCAATAGGAAATTTTTCAATGCTCGAACTATGCAAAAATCATCCACGCATTCTATAGCTCCGTGGTGATGGAGAAAACGGAAATTGAAGGAGTCTAATAAGCCCGAAAAAGCTTAATGTTCAGGGACTCAATCCCTCTCGCATTGCGCGAGGAATTATCAATGAATGTGGTATGGGCTGTAAAGGGCGTCGTTTGGTGGAACCACCTACAACATGACAATGCGGCCACACGTTCTACAATGCGGAATAAATAAGCATGGGACAAAGACGAGAAGCTGCTGCCATACAGAAAATGAACAAATATAATTGGTTTATTTCGGATATATTGCAGCTTTTCAAGGTGAAAGCTTGATAAAGTTCAGGTAAAAGCCGCAAGCATGAGGCTTGCAAGCCCCACCTCTTCACTAACAACAGCTTTGACGAGCGACGCGCAGTCATGTGAATATAAATAGAGCAGTAAATCTTGTCAAGTCGTAAATAAATTCATCTGTAGTGTCGGTCTCACTGATTTAATTCAGGGCAGCTTTCCTTTTTGTGGGATTTGAGCAGTAAGATTAGTTGAAAAGGGAATCTTTGTGTAGTTTTAGCTGAGTAACCGCAGGAGCGAGCTTTGCAACATTTGTGAGCAATACATAGCTAGGGATTGAAACAAATGTCAGAATTACGGCCTGCTATTGTCGAGGGTGAAAATATTTTGCCCAAAGAGTGGCAAAATTATGAAAAGAACCAAATTGCCCTGTACACTAAGCCTCTATTTGCGTAAAAAGTGTGATTAATATATATTGCCACAGTACCAACCAATCCAGTGGCGCCATACCGCGGCCTAACTGTTTTAGATAGGACTTGCCATGCCTTGCGCGCTCGAGGGGCTAGGGGGTTTCGCCTTCTTCCTCGCTCGAGCTCCCTGCTGTCTTGCACTCCCAGCACGTCTAATTAAATCTGGTTTCAGTGCATCGCCCGTTTTTCGGTGACATATTTGGCGGAGGTGGTGGGTAACGGTCTATGTACGCTGACCTCGAGGACACTCTTGACGTCAGTTCTCAACGCGTGGCTACAACACCAGTCCGCAAGGTGAGCCGCCGCCTGCGAGGCCTACAGCCAGAGTTCGGCCAACTCGCAAGGCCAGCAAGGGCCATGACGTCCGCTACGGCTAGACAGACAAGTCAGCATTCCGGGAATGCCCCGCCGTTCGTCCATCACACGCCTCGGTCGCCCCCATCATTCCACGGTGAGAGGTTTGAGGACGTCGAAGACTGGTTGGCCAGCTTTGACCGAGTGGCGGGTTTCAATGAGTGGGACGGCGAGCGCAAGCTGCGCAACGTCTATTTGCGCTGCAGGACTCGGCCAAAACGTGGTTTGAGAACCACGAGGCTTCCTTTACCACCTGGGAGGCTTTTCGTCGAGAGCTACTAGAGACATTTACCAGCAGGGAAAGAAAAGAGAAGGCTGAAATCGCCCGGCGCTCAAGATCACAGCAGCCGAATGAGAGCGTCGCGATGTTCATAGAGGACATGACGCGACTGTTCAATCGGGCCGACCCTGCCATGCCCGAAGCCCAGCAGGTACGCCACATAATGCGTGGCGTAAAAGAGCAGCTATTTGCTGGACTGGTTCGTGACCCGCCACGAACAGTGCCCGACTTCAGCAAGGAGGCAATGGGTATCGAGCGCTCTCTGCAGGAACGGGGCGCCCACTACGGACGTCAGGCTACTGTAGCAGCCGCTTCCCAGTACACGCCTACGTCGCTACCCGCCGAGGATCTTCGGGAACTTGTAAGAAGCCTTGTGCGCGAGGAACTGGCTAAAGTTCGCTTTGAAGCTCCACAGGTCAGCGTCGCTGCCGTAACGGACGTGGTCCGCGAAGAAATCCGACGAGTTGTGCAGCCACCCCCAGCTCCACACCCGGCGCCCTCTGTTATGACGCACAGCGAGGCGCTACGAAGTCCTGGGCCAGCGATGCGAGCCTTTTCCCCCGTCGCTCCTGTGCAATACCTGCAGGAGCCAATCGCAACAGCACCCTCCGTGCCGCAGGAGTTAAGGCCATCCGTGAGCAAAGCGCACGTTTGGCGTACGCCAAACAATCGGCCGCTCTGTTACCACTGCGGGGAGCCCGGCCACATCCTCCGCCTCTGCCCCTACCGCAGAGTGGGTTTAAGGGGGCTTTCACCTGACGCACCTCGACCACGCTACAGTGAAATATCACTGGATATCGAACAGTACTTGGCTGATAACGTGCAATCTTTGACCTCGCAACGACGCCAGTCCCGATCGCCATCCTCAAGGCGGTTCTCTTCGCCCGGCCGCCCGTCATCCTCTGGCCAGTTCAGAGGCACGTCCCCACGTCGCAAAAACTGAAGCCGGCGTCCTCCGGGGGTAGGGCTGGCGCTACAGGACCGAGTCAAGATCCTCCCCCCGACGATTCGCCGCGACGCTCCGACCAACGACGACCTCAACGACGCGCTGCGACTGACTGGCCTTCGCCGAAATACCGGTATACGCTGACAACCACGACGTTATCGCACTCGTGGATACCGGCGCCAATTCTTCTGTAATGAGCAGACGGTTAGCCACGGCCTTGAGGAAGGTTCTGACCCCTTGGTCTGGGCCGCAGATCGGGACAGCTGGTGGCCACGTGGTAACTCCGATCGGTGTCTGCACTTCGCGAATCCAGATCCGCGGTGTTACTTTCCCTGGCTGATTTGCTTTGTTACCCGAGTGCTCCAAAGACCTCATACTCGGTTTGGATTTCCTTCAAGAACACGGTGCCACTATCAACCTCCAGGAGCTAATAGTGTCGTTTTCCACCCAAGGCCCTGTCGACGACGATACCGAGTCACGCAGGGCTAAGTTATGCGTCTGTCACGACCACGTATTGATCCCGTCCAGAGCCAGCATGTTTGTTACCGTCGAGTGTAATAACAGCCCCAGCACTCGTGGCATCGCTGAAACCAACATCTCACTGCTCCTGGGTCGGCAAGTCTGTGTAGCTCGCGGATTTATTGAATTGAACAGTGGGCGAACCGAACTTTTAGTGACCAGTTTTGGTTCTGAACTTCAGTGTTTGCCTGGCGAAACAGCTATAGCGTATTTCGAAGAACTTAGCGAATTCGCGGGACAGAACTCGCAGTCCGAAATTACGGCATCAATGGAGGCACCGACCACTCCCATAAAAACCGACGTAAACCCGAACCTCCCGTCTAGTCAGAAACGCGGCCTCGAGAGCATTATCGAATCTTTCCGCGACTGTTTTGCCTCGACCTCCAAGGTTGGGCTGACTCCGCTCATAAAGCACCGCATTATAGTTGACGCAAACCAGCGACCGTTATGCCAGCCGCCTTATCGGATCTCTTCGAAGGAACGGGTTGCCATGCGCCGGCAAGTTGAAGAAATGCTCCAAGACGACGTGATACAACCGTCGAGGAGCCCGTGGGCATCGCCTGTTGTTCTAGTGGCGAAGAAAGATGGAACCCTACGGTTCTGTGTTGATTACAGGCGTCTAAACAAAGTTACCAAAAAAGACGTTTATCCTCTTCCACACATTGATGATTCCCTGGACCGGTTACGCCACACCACGACTTCTCGTTCCTAGATTTACACAGTGGCTATTGGCAAATCGAGGTTGACGAACGCGACCAGGAAAAGAGCGCCTTTATTACACCGGATGGTCGGTACGAATTCCAGGTGCTTCCTTTCGGCCTGTGCTCGGCTCCTGCCACCTTTGATCTAAAATGGCAGTCCTGCGTAGTGTACCTAGATGACGTAGTCATCTTCTCCGCCTCGTTCAAAGAGTACCTGAGGCGCCTGCGCGCTGTGTTCGCAGCAATTCGTTCAGCCGGTCTTTTCCTCAAGCCCGAAAAGTGGCACTTCGCCTTTCAGGAGTTGAAGTTTCTCGGCCACATCGTGAGCGCTAAGGGAGTCAGTCCTGACCCCGATAAGACAGCCGCCGTCGCTGCTTTTCCCGTGCCAACCGATGAGCGCAGTGTGCGCCGCTTTCTGGGTCTCTGCGCCTATTATCGGCGTTTTGTGCCGAACTTCTCCCAGATCGCTGAGCCCCTCGCCCGCCTCACGAAAGATGCCGAACCGTTCCTCTGGGGCCAGGAGCAACAACAGGCCTTCGAAGACATCCGCACTCGTCTCCAGAGTACGCCCATCCTTGGCCACTTCGATGAGTCAGCCGACACTAAACTGCACACCGACGCCAGCAACATCGGCCTCGGTGCGGTCCTTGTGCAGTGGCGGCATGGTATCGAACGTGTCATCGCATACGCACGTCGCACCTTGTTACGCTCGGAGGCAATCTATTCCACTACTGAAAAAGAATGCCTGGCAATCCTGTGGGCAGTGACTAAATTTCGCCCATATTTATACGGCTCCCTTTTAGAGTCGTTAGTTATCACCATTCCCTTTGTTGGCTGGCGAACCTCAAAGATCCCTCGGGACGGCTTGCACGCTGGAGCCTTCGCCTTCAAGAATTCGATGTCACCATCGTTTATAAGTCCGGTAGGAAGCACAGTGATGCCGACTGTCTGTCTCGTGCTCCTATCGAGGAAAACCGAGCTGATCCCGACGACGATTCTATTTTTCTCAGCGCCATCTCCACGTCCGTCCTCACTCAACATCAAAGGAACGACAGTGAACTACGGCCTCTCATTGAGTATCTTGAAGGAAGCGCTGCGTCGCCCCCGCGAATCTTCTCACGTGGACTGTCATCATTCTGTTTGCGCGATGGCGTTCTGTATAAGAAAAACTACAACCTGACGGAAGCTGCCTGTCTGCTCGGCGTACCTGCGGCCTTGTGCGACGAAGTCCTGCAGGCGTGCCATGATGACCCATCTTCTGGTCACCTGGGTTTTTCCCGCACTTTGGCGCGGATACGCCAAAAGTACTACTGGCCCATGGTTGCTGCAATTGTCCAGCGTTACGTCAGAACTTGCCGCGAGTGCCAACGTCGCAAGACGCCGCCGACTAAGCCAGCCGGACTACTGCAGCCTATTGATCCGCCACAAGTCCCCTTCCACCAAGTCGGCATGGACTTACTCGGCCCATTTCCGGAGTCCTCGCTGCCGTCTACTAAAGAGACTCCTCATCTTCCTTCCCACCTTTTGAAAGGAAAAGGAGCAAGTCCAACCAAAGAAGAAGCCAATCTGGAGAAAGTTCAAGGGACTCCAGCCAAAAATGGAACATAAGTAACCCCTGGAACGTTGCGGAGAACGAGACGATGTCGTGGAAGAAAGAAGACAAAGATGATGAGGACAGAAGAAGTGAGGACAGCTTCTCGGGGGGTGCACCAAAAGGCCCACTCTCTAAAAGAATGAATGAGATAGAAGAGCGCCTATGTGTCAAAGTGTCAAAACTTGAGACCTCCATTCATACCCTCGTGTGTTGGCAGCGGGAAACCACCCAGATCCTACGGGAACTTAAGATTGCGCATGAGAGCAGAGATCAGCAGATAAAGCAGATCGGATCGGTCCTAGACGGAATGATGAGGCAGCAGCACATTATCGCAATATCCCACGCTAAAGAGATAGACCACGGTAAAACATGGATCCCGCCAACCGGAAACTAATTACACACGGGCAGTGGAACTACAGGGGGCACGCACGCAAGAGGGCCAACCTGCAGATCCACATCCAGAACACTGAAGTCAAACCAGACATTATCGCGCTGCAGGAACCCTCCAGAGTGGCCACTCTTCCAGAAAACATCACCATTACGCAACTGTGAACTAACCGCAGATACCGAGCAACAACTATTCTAGTCAAAAGGGACATCAGCTATGTGCAGCACGAAATAGACCTAGATTATACACTCATAGAAATCCCCGGGGAGAAGAGACAGGAGCACCTACAGCCTTAACGTCTACAGCTCTCCGGGGATCAGAATCAGGAAACCACTAAACTCAGACAAAACCATGAGAAAGACGAGAAGGAACCAACTTATCATAGACGGGGACATCAACGCCCATCACCCGGATGGGGGCTACCCGAAAGCCAACGGTAAAGGAACGGCAATGCTGGGCACGAGAACCGGCAATAGTATATCGAGGGACACAAATTGGGATATTTCACTAGCTCGAGACGCGATCAACCCCATATGGCTCAACATCGGCGAAGACCTTAACAGCGACCACTACATTATCGCCATTAAGGTAGAAGCCAACTCCCGTAATAAGAAGCCATGGAATTCGTGTAATAATACGGACTGGGATAAAATCAGGAAACACGAGGAAAATAATGCTCCGTGCTGTACCTCGGACTTGAAGGGGATTCAGGATATATGCAAGGATGCCCTTAAGCACAACAGTAGAATTCAAACAGGAGAGAAGAGACTCCAGGTTAGCCCACATGTGGGAAGCCAGACATGCTCTCATGAAGAAATTGATGAAATAGAGAATCAACCAAAAGCTCAAGTTACGCATTGCACGGCTTGAGAAGGAAATTGAAGACCATGCCATTAACCTTAAAATGCAGAACTGCTATCAAGTATGCGACAGTGTTAACGGGCAGCTGGAAAACAAAAACACGTGGAACCTTCTCCACCACCTTCTCGACCCGGCTCATTGCAAGACCGTCACCAGAAACGCCATAGAACTGTTTATACATGCATACCAGGGAAGCGTGGAAGAACTGATCTGGTTACTACAAGACAAATACGTGGCGTATCATATAGATGCCGTATTGTACCTGAAGTACACTGGATGCGAAAACCAAACTCTTGATGAGCCTTTCACGGACGCAGAGACCTAGTCCAGATAAAAAAAAGCCGGGCCAGATAAAAAAAATAAGATGCTGCAGAACCGAGATCTGAAATCGGTCACCGCACTCATGGACTCGAGGACAGGTGACATATCCCAATCCTGGAAGTATGCAAGGATGTTTTTTATGCCCAAACCTGACAGAAAAATAAGCCTTGAAAACCTTAGGTCAATCTCTCTTACCTGCTGTTTAGGCAAGTTAATGGAGCACGTTGTACTTAACAGACTACAAGCCTACAAGACAACTCTTAGCTACCGCACGCTATGGTGGGCTTGAGAAGGGGGCTTTTTACGCAGGACGTCATGCTGAAACTGTCTCTTGACATTATTGACAGATATAGAAAGGCAAACACACAGGCCATCCTGGCTATCGACCTAAAGAAAGCCTTTGATAATGTCTCCCATTACACTATACTGGAGCACCTATACGAAATTAACCGTGGTAGAAAGGCTTACAATTATATCAGGGCCTTACTTAGTGAGCGCATGGTGGAACTCCACTTCGGCACTCTCAAATCAAACACAATAGAGTTGGGAAGTAGAGGCACTCCTCAGGGGGCTGTCCTGTCTCCGTTCCTCTTTCATCTGGCCCTAATCAAGATCCCATATAGACTAGACAATATCCTTCGAGTACAGCGCAGCCTATCCGCTCACAATATTACCGTATGGGCAAAGGAGGGCTGCTCTCCAAGCGGCCGCAGACGTCATCGACGAAGAGGCCAGGAAAGAAGGCCTCGAAAGCTCCTCTGAAACATCGGAGCTGATGGTCTTCCACAAACATAAATTAAACGCGCCCTTGACCACAGTCATTATAGAAGGCGTGGAAATCACAGACGTCCAAGAGATTAGGATCCTGGGGTTCAGGATGCAAACGGACTCTGGCAACGCCTCCACAACCAATAAACATAAATGGGCAGTCCACCAAACTGCCAGACCAATATACAGAATTACTAATAGAAAAAGAGAGCATGAAACAACACGACCTCTTCGATCTAATAGACACTTTTATCATGTTAGCTTACATACTTGCTCCCGTACATAAGACTCAGAAGAGACGAGGTGGAAAGAGTCGATGCCATCACCAAAATAGCCTATAAAACAGCCATGGCCGGGGCCTGTCTAGCTCGACTCCCAATGATTAGCTACTCAAACTCGGGGTCCACAATATCAACGAGGAACTCAAGGAAGCACAACAAACTACCCAAATAAGGCACCTGTCTAGCATTCCCGCCGACAGGAGAATACTCGACAGGCTAGGGATTGAAGGTGAACCCTTAAAAGATCTCCCCCAAGTTATCCCAAGCAGCATCCGAAAGAGGATCACCATCAAATCTCTCCCCCGAGATATGAACCCTCACGCGCACCAAGACCGAAGAGAAGAAAGAGCGAAGAGCCTGCACAAGACCGTGAGCCGGCTGCAGGATGTCCTCTACGTCGACGCCGCAGAAGACGCGCAGAACCAGAACAAGTACTCTGTATGCGGAGTAACACACCCCGCAAACAACCAGCAAGACTGGCTATGGAGGAAACGGTTTCTACCTCTAGACCGCTAGTCGCAGAGGAGGCCGCCATCGCTGCGGTCATCGCCTTTACAGACGCTACTACCATAGTAAGCGACTCGAAGTTGGCGATCAGCAACTTCGCTAGAGGTAGGGTCTCCGGTCCCGACGCGCAAGTACTCACAGAAATAAGAGCCTGTCGTCTTCTGAGAGATATTGAACTAATATGGACCCCAGCTCACGCGGGGAATCCGGGAAATGAGGCTGCCCACCAACACACTCAAGAATTAGCCGGCCGAGCGGTGGCACAAAGTCAGGAACCGGAACCTTTCGGTGAGCCACTCATATCGTGCCACGAACTCACAGCACATTACAAAGCATTAAGAACTCTCCCACCACCGCATAAAGCACTGACCAGACAACTGACCGTTTAGTGAGTTTGTCTCATACAGTTACACTCTTGGCACCTGAGCTACCACTGTTCATATCCCGGAATAAACAGACAGATTGCAGCATGGTCAATAGCCTCGCTCCTGCTTCGCGACGCACCACCAGATAAACCCCAACGGGCCACGATCCCTTTAGGACCATCGAGGGCCATTATCAAGAGCAGAGAAACTCCTTGGCTTCCGCTACGCTTGCATTTATTATTACCAAACAAAGCAATTTTAACTGGAAGGTGACTAGTTAAAAGCTATATATGTACTGGCCAAAGCGCGGCAAGTCGGCACGCGTGCCACGCGGCTCTTGATTTGGGTTGTATAGTGTTCTTTCTTATGCTTTTTCTTCAAATAGATTCGACAGATAAATTTTCACGTCCACTTGCACCGCAGACCGGTCAGTTTACTCTCACAATGTCGAAAATTTCCACAAGCACAGCCATAAATACGATCATGTCTCATTATTCACTGACATAACATTTTATTCTGGTAGCAGAAAACCAAGATTCATTCAAAGTGAATTTTGGTCGCAGAGGAAAAAATCACCCTAGAAAAATGGGCTTTTTTCCGTCAGGAGTAACCTGTTTCTAAGAAGACAGAACTGTACTTTTAAATAAGCACAGAAAAAAGTCAGCAGAAATTAAGAACAATAAAAACCGAAATGCAGTTCTTAGCTATCAGGCAAGCAAATGCCCGGGTTCCGTCGTGCATGGGGCTAATTCTACAACAGAGGTGTGAAGGCAAGGATTAAGGAAGGAGTACAAGGTCTATATATAGCGAACCCTTATATTTAGCATTTATTGTTTACGAGAAAGCATTCGACTCAGTGTAAACCTCAGCAGTCATACAGGCATGGCGGAATCAGGGTGTAGATGAGCCTTATGTCAAAATACTGGAAGATATATATAGGAGCTGTAAAGCTACCATAGTCCTCCAGAAAGCCAGCAATAAAATTCCAATAAGGAAAGGCGTCAGGCGAAGGGACATGATCTCGCCAAAGCTATTCACCGTCTGCTTACACGAGATATTCGGAGGCCTGAATTGGGAACATGCGGGGACAAGAAATAATGAAGAATACCTAAATAATCTGCGATTCGCTCATGACATTGCCTTGCTGAGTCACTCAGGAGATGAACTGCAAATCATCATCAATGAGTTAGACAGACAGAGCAGTACGGTGGGTCTAGAAATTAACATGAAGAAAACCAAAGTATTGTTCAACAGTCTAGCCAGAGAACAGCAGTTCACAATTGGCAATGAGGTGCTAGAAGTGGTAAAGGAATTTGTCTACTTAGTGCAGTTAGTGACAGCTGATCCGGATCATGAGAGGGAAATAAATAGAATGATAAAAATGGGGAGGAGCGCATATGACAGGTTACCTCAGAACATGAATAGCAGGTTAACAATATCCCTCAAGAGAAAAGTGTACAATAGCTGTACCTTACCGGTACTCACCTACGGGGCAGAAACATGGAGGCTGACGAAAAGGGTTCAGCTTAAGTTAAGGACAACACAGCGAGCCATGGAAAGGAAAATGATAGGCGTAACGTTAAGATACCGGAAGCGGGCAGAGTGGGTGAGAGAACAAACGCGTGTTGATGACATCCTAGTCAAAATCAAGAGGAAGAGATCACCGCCGGTCCTTAAGGGTAACGGAGGGGATTCCAAGAGAAGGCAAGCGTAGCAGGGGGCGGCAGAAGGTTAGGTTGGCGGATGAGATTAGGAGGCTTTCAGGCATAAGGTGGGCGCAGCTGGCAAAGGACAGGGTTAATTGAAGAGACATGGGAGAGGCTTTTGCCCTGCAGTGGGTGTTGTCAGGCTGATGATGATGATGATTAAAGGTCTTGAGATTTTTAAAGAACTGATAATGTTCGTCCTTGCAATCATTGAATTTCGCAATTTACGCCAAAAGCTGTAGACGTCAATATTTACCTTGATGTATCTATGTTGAATTCTAATTGCGCCAAAGAAGATTGGTTTCTGTTCGGTCTTTGATGCCGCCATTCTTCAATTCAAGATAAGTAAACTTCTATTCAAGCACCGATTGGTTAAATTGAAAAAACACAAAAGACGAAACTATGCGATACCACAATCGCACATATATCTTTTTGCCGTAATATACGTAAAAGATCAATCTAAACTGCACTAATTATCTAGAGAGCGTAGTGGGCCTCTTTCTAATATTTGGTGGCCAACAAGTAGATGTGCTCTCTTCATGACTAGCTGCATGCCCATGGTAGAGAGAAGTTAGTCAGATAGTTCTTGATAAGGCAAGGTTCACCCTCCCCATCGTAACGGCATTCTTACTTTACATCCTCCTCCCCCTCACCGGGCCTTCCTCCTCGGATTGAAGGCCCTATTCAAACCTCGCTAATGATGAAAGCTTTGCCCAGACGAAGACAAGTCCTCTTGTCTAAATGTTGGCAAGCACCCTGAGGTTTTCCGTCCCTTGTTCACTTTGTGATTGACTACCCGCATGACATTTCTCGTTACATAGCGTTTACAGGTTAGCGGTTTAGGCAGGCGTTAAGAGTTTTTAGTGCAGTTCTTGATACCAACCAGTCCGCACGCGGTAACTGGCTGCACTGAATGCGCAATTAATCGGACAGAAAAAAATTAACCTTTTCTGCTAAAGTGCTCATGGATTCGAAGGTCACTGTTAGGTTCAAGGTAGGTTTGTAGGAGTAGACGGAAGCCACTTCTTTCTTATAGATGGCCGGAACAAACCCATCGTTGCAAAGCTGCAAAGAGAAGAGGATTAAGCAATCGGTTGCCATTCGGAAAAAATCCAGGGGCCTATTTTACACCCGCCGAAGCAAGGGTACTAAGGTATCTTGCTTCTTCTCGAAAACGAGTTTTTATCTTTCTTCGAGTGTCGTACTACATACCAAAGCCGATGGAAAATCTCTTCTGAAAAAGGGCGAATATTTTTATTTCAGACTGCGAATGTTGACGAATTTGTCTAATCGAGAGGCTCTTTTCTCAACACGATCCTCATTGATCAGCCACACGATACAAATTTCACACTAATGCCATTCTTCTTAGCACAGCGGCCGCTCTTGCTTTAGAGTAGAAGTGGAAATTTAGCCTCAGGATGCAACCTTACCTCTAACTTCAGGATCCTTACAAACACTTTGGTTTCCTTATGGTTGTACTACGAAGGCGCTATCAGTATCCAAAATGCGCTGTGTCAACCGCTTGTCTTCAATGGCCAGTATGATTTAGTATTAGCAGTTTTGGGAGAACAGTCGAAACGGCACATCTCCAAAGCATCAACGCAACGCCCCACGATATACACGAAGCGCGCTTCGATGTTCCCTTCGATGTTTCTTATCTTTAGCTATGTCTAATATTGTCCGGAGTGATGTCCCTAGCCCTTAGCATTTCCGTTCACTGTAGCCGCACTGTGTATGCGGGAAAATTTTCTTTATCTTGACAAAACATCAGAGCAGCTATTGACGGGCTATGAGCTCACAAACAGCGGGGAAGAACGACCACTGTTCATTGTACCAAAGCGAGAACCTCGTAATCAAGAGGGCTAATAAACTAATTCGCCATATTTTGAAGGAAATTGTAAATTTTCAGGATTGACGTCCTGAACGGACACAGAGTTTTGAGGGACACCGTAGTGGAGGGCTCCAGAATAATTTAGACCACCCGTGGCTCTTAAACGTGCGTTGTGGAAGTGGGTGAGTGAAAAAACTTTACCGCCATAATTGGAATTACGGAGGCATAGTGGGGCGGCCTCGTAGAGAAAACGGGCGATTTTGTATTTCATCTTCAACGAAATTTGGCCACCGCGGCCGAGATCGCCCCGGCGACCTTAGGAGCGCCAGCCGAACGCCAAAGCTGCTTAGCCACCGCGGCGCGTCATATTCATAAAACTATGTATTTATGTTAAATGGGCCTAAGTTTTGTCATGTGCGACCTCGTTGTAACGCATACCTGACAGCGCTGTCTTGCCTCGCATGATATGGTGAAATCCCAGCTAAATTTCCGCTCTTCCAGGAAACGAAATCTTCCTTTAGACCACCCCCGCCGCGGTGGCTCAGTGGTTAGGGCGCTCGACTACTGATCCGGAGTTCCCGGGTTCGAACCCGACCGCGGAGGCTGCGTTTTTATGGAGGAAAAACGCCAAGGCGCCCGTGTGCTGTGCGATGTCAGTGCACGTTAAAGATCCCCAGGTGCTCGAAATTTTTCCGGAGCCCTCCACTACGGCACCTATTCTTCCTTTCTTCTTTCACTCCCTCCTTTATCCCTTCCCTTACGGCACGGTTCAAGTGTCCAAAGATATATGAGACAGATACTGCGCCATTTCCTTTCCCCCAAAACCAATTATTATTATTAATATTACTTTAGACCATTTGCTAGCAAGAAACGCTGAGCTCCACCCGTGAAAAGCAAGATAATTGCGCTCCACATTTCAGATATACAAAGTAAACAAAGTTTGTAATATTTTTTAGCGCCTAAATAGAATATCCAGCTGCCAGTCAGAAGTTCCATGCCCACGCGATGCCGAGCGCACTTTCGTTTTGATTTGCCGAAACTGCAAAGAAGCGGCCGACAATATCTTGAAGGAGTCGGCAAGTTCCGCAGATCATTCAGTATTTTCTGCCCTTCCTCTATACTAGTATTCCACCGGACACACACAGTCAAAAATGACACCGTGTGCCATCCCTGCCAACCTGGCATTCAGGAAACGCTCGTGTGACACGTAAATTCATTGCAAGCATATTCCAATCATTGTTCTCCTCAGCACACCTTCTTAGGCGTAATGGAGGGCCAGGAACGACTTTCGACGGAAGTAAATTCGTTCGCGATATTTCCCTGTATTGCCGATAATCGCCTCATCACTTCTTGCCAGAGTGCAGTACATGCCCTCAGGTGGAGTTTATGTATGCCTTCAATGGCAGTTTCTAAGGAAACGAAACTGCACCCAAGCGGCGAAATACAACCTGCTGAACATTCAGGCGACGTCCAGACACGCTACTTCATAGCCACTCTAGGACGAATGTTTTTATTTTAAACACAGCTTTATCCGGAATTTTGAATAATGCGGCAATTCAATGCATACATTTTGCGAGCATCTGAGCTCAAACAGCCCAGTTACGAAGAGAGCTTTCGCATAGGTTTCGAAAGGATAGATTAACGACGAAACTTACCAGATAATTCCTTCGTTATTAAAAAAAATCTTTACTTCAGGTTATTTTCACTCCATATGGTACGTTAAGTGTTCTTGCATCCGGAGTGGCTCCAAATGCACCAATCGCAGTAGCACAATGCGTAAAAAGCGAGCGTAGCTCCACTGACATCGAACAACCATATTGTAGTGAAGCTAAAATGTGCAATATATAAACTGATGCTCCAAAACCCAACAGCAAATCTATGACTTTTTTGGTAATTTTGTACCCAACAAGATGAAGAGCGTGGCGAGATCTGCACAATGGATGAACAGCCATGTAATAAATTTAAAATGGAAGGTCAACGCATACGATAAAAAACTGCGCCTCGTGCCTTCAGCATAACTCTTTCTGATTTTAGCTGCTGATTTTAGCACAACTCTTAGATAATAAAAAATTTGGACTTCAGGAAGGGAAGAAAAAGGCCTGTGCAAGAAACATCTTTTTTACGGCACACTAAGAACTAGCCTCAAAGATATTTATCAGCGCTTTAATCGACAATTATAGTGTTCTTTCCAGGCCTTCTAGATCTTCATTTTCTAAAGTTGCATTTTCCGCTTATCGGCTTGATCTTCTATGAAGGAGTACATAACATACTGCTTAACTTCAAAGCTAAATCTTTACTTGGACCTGAGTGCATACCAAGCGCATTCCTTCGGCCTTTCGCTGAATCATTGAGTAGGTTAATTGTCATCATTCCAGCTGCCTTGAGAACACTGAATAATGGTGACCCGTTTTCTGTATTCAGCAGCCAGCCCGTGTCTATATTATGTTCTTTTTGTTTATGAAACATATTGTAGCCAACTTCATTTAAAATTTTCTTCACGGAAAAAACATTTTGTTGAATAACTTACAAAATCCTTTTAGACACTTAGATAGTCCTTATATCACTTTCTTGATTCCTTCGAGGAATATATGCTTGCCAGGTAGACTTCTTTCTCTTGGGTTTCAGCAAGGTGTTCGACATTGTGCTTCAAGACAAATTGAGAAACACGAAAAGATTACACTGCCTGCATTTCTTGTTCCTAGCATGTGAGCTCGTTGAAACGGGTATAAGCAGTACGTAATTAGTAACAGGTAGGATTATTCAGCAGGATAGACATTTAAGCTTGTTTGCCATTCTTGTTAAAGTAAAAGTAACGTAACGTCAAACAGGACGTCAGGAAAAAGACATAGACGGCTGGGGGCTACTACCAGTTTTGATGTTTAATGATAAATAACACGCAACAGGGGATAAGTGTACGCCTGCGCTTAGCGGTGCAATTACAGAAAAATTCAACATTTTACGGGAAAAAAGAAACACGAGACATTACCAAGTGCAACACTAGAAAATGATATGGCAGCCAATTCAAATGAAGTTTCACATTGCTCATATAACAAAGGTTAACACGCTTTCGTGAAAAACAGAACCGATGTGTCTGAAAAAGCCAGCGTAGACTCAATAACACGAGTGTTGCCAGATTTTTGGAGTTGTTGCAGGCTCCAAAATATCCTTGTCGTATACGCCTGCCCCTGCGGATGACTGAGCCCTCTTAAACTCAGGTATCACGCCCGCTTCTTGCAGCTTCTGCGATCTTACACGGCACTGCAAGACCTACAAGGAGCGTGGGTGCTACACCGAGTTGGAGAGAGCCATAGCCATCGGCTGGGCAAGAGAAGACTGGAGATACAGCTCTTGGAGGCTGCAGCCACCCGAGAAAACGGATCGCACTTTTGTATTGGCGAGCACGTGGCGGCGCTTAGTTTTAGAGGCCCTGTTTTTTTCGACAGCATGTTGACCGTTGCTTTATGACCTTCGTTGAATTTCATCGACTAGACTGCCACTTTATTTTCTAGTGTTGCACGTGCATTGTCTCGTGCTCATTTTTTCTCTCTAATCATCATTCATTTTTCTGAAATTCTGATGTTCTGTGGAGGAGTGCACCTTCCAGCTTTTGTGTGTTATTTCCATTAAGCACCAGAGTTGCGAGTAGCCCTTGCCACATCTACATGTTTCCGCACCGCCTATCTAACTCACTAGCGCTGATGCTTAGGCTAGTTGGGATGCCATTTTCAAGAAGAACGTCACTGTTCTCTTCCTTCAATACGCGAACAGTCGTTCACTCTTTTCTCGATTCGCATGAAAGTCGATGAATGTATTCTCATTATTCTCGGGAAAGGCATTCCCTGAAACTCTATAAAGGCTCTATATAAACTTTAAAAAGAGAAGAAAACTGGTTTCATTTTCATGTTATATTACTTCGGTTTTCAACCAATTACTGAAGTCAAGGAATTAAATACTGTGGGGAGGCAATAACGAGTAATTTATAAACACTTGTTTATCTTCCTTAAAAATTCGGTTCATTAGACAATGAACAAAAAGATGTATCAATTCAAGTTAAATGACAAAGGTATGACACCTTTACAAGGGCTAAGCTAAAACACGTGTGCATTGCCTTGGACCCGAATATTATCATTAAGATAAACGTGCTTGAGAAAATAGCCCGACGCTGTACGTTGCAATTTTTCCTTATACAGTCGTACTGCTTGAATCTCAGTGCTACTACAATTGAATTGAAACCCGCGCTACAGTCCGGCCGCGAACTCGTGTGATTGAAGTTTGTATATTTCTTATTGAGCATGAAGATGGAATGCATTCAACACCGATTCTAATATTAGAGAGAATCCTACACATCCGACACTTTTACTCCCTTTCTTTCAAGGGAAGCTGAAGCACTTGTCGAAAAAAAAAAGAGTTCTCTACGTCATTTTATAGCTTTTAGTCTGCTGAAAAATAATCGTCATTCAAAAAGAGCGGAAATAAACGCAAAAAGCTGTTTTTTTAGAAGAAAACGCGCCCCATCGCCTCAGGGCGAACGCCGCTCTTGCCCGCGATTGGCCGGGACTGTCGTGACGTCATCCACGGGAATCTCCGGCCGGCACCGACGGCGTTGCTGCGTAACACGTTGCTTCACATGGCTTTTAAGGACTACGTTTTGGAAATTATGGATAATTCAAGGAGTGTTGAACAGTTTGGACTTTCACCATGCATGTTCGAGCCGTCAGCAGCTTCAGAAAACGGCGGAACCAACGACGCCGCGGAGTGCGCCGGAAGCGAAAGTCAAGTCGCGACATTCTCATGTGTTGGAAATCACGACTGGATGGATGGATGAGTGACAGCTTTTATTTCCACCGGAAATGGAGATATCCCTTACTACTCACCGCCCCCGGAACGCAGGACTGGAGGGCGGGGGCCGGAGCCTCCATGATTAAAGGCTAACAAAGAGATTTTAACTCATCGCGGTCTCAGCCACCAGGCGGATTGGCTTGTTTCTGCCGAGCGGGTTCTTCGCTGCGCAGCAGGGCTTCCCTGCTTTCTCTGCTATCAATATTTTCGTCGACTCCGCGGTAGTCAGCGCATTCCCATATTGTCTGCTTCCGGGTAACCGTACGTGGAACCGCCGAACTCTCGAAACCTGGACGAGCGCGCGCAAACCTATTCCGAAATCGTTGAGAACTGCAGACTAAACCGAAAACTGGTGCCACCGCAGAATAAGAAGATAAGTAACAGAGAAGCGACCGCATGGCGGCGCCTGCAAGCCGGAAATTTTGTTAACCCAGTATGGGCCTTTCAATTCCTAGCAGGGTAACACAAAAACCAAATCTCGACTGATACGTATGTTTTCCGTAGGTGCATGCGAGTGCATATCTTTTCTGTAGTTGCACATGCAAGTGTCAATAAAAAAATGCAAATTTCGCCGAAAGAGAGAGAGAAAATCTTTATTTGGTCCATTAAGTGTTTAGCGTGCGGTCTTCGTCTGCATCGCTGCAGACTCTTGACCTTCAAAGCAGGGTTGGGCCCCTAGTCCAGGGCTCCACTGAGTCGCGCTGCTTCGCTTGCCTGCTGCACCATTGCCCTTTGGGCGGCGAGCTCGCAGCTGGTGAGCCGGCTCTCCCACTGCTCCGCACTCGGGGTTTTGTGTTGGTGGAACGTGTAGTTTCGCTTACACTCCCTGGTTATATGGTAAAGCGTGGGCGTTGCCCCACACCACGGGCAAGTGTTCCTATACTGTGTAGGATACATCTTGCTAAGTATATGTAGGTTAAAGAATGTTCCCGTTTGCAGCCTCCGCCAACTAGATGCTTCTTGTTGTGATAGGCCCTTATGTGGCGGGGAGTATCTAATTATCCTGCCTCTTTGATAGTTTAGGTATTCTGAAAATCCGATCTCCACGGTGAAGTGCTGTCCCAGGGCGTATGGCCGCTCGGCTCGGTACGTGATCTCTCGAGCCAAGCTGTCTGCCCTTTCGTTTCCTTCTATCCCCATGTGTGCCGGAATCCAGAATAATTTGTGGGTTGCTGTTTTTCTGAGGTGTACTGCTTCGCGGAGGATAGCTAAGGCAGCCCTGCAGATTCCACCTTTCGTATAGTTTCCGCGTGTCTCTTTTGAGTCCGTTAGGATGACCAATGATTCGTCTTTTCGATAGCCCTCAGCCGCTGCCAGCGCAACAGCGACCTCCTCCGCTTCCGCTATCCTGACGCTACGTGTAGTTGGGCAGGTGATTAGATTGCCTGCGTTATCAACTACCACCGAAGATGTCTTATAGTAGCTTTCGCGTCTATTCCATGGATACATGGTTGCATCCGTGAAGGCTGTGTTTTCTAATTTGGCTAAGTACCTCTCCACATAATCTGCCCGCGCCTATCTCCTGGCCGCGTGCAGATTTGGGTCCATGTTTTTCGGAATGGGATTAACCTGCAGGGTTTTACGGATCTCGTCGGGTATATCGGCGGATCGATCGAGATGCCCCTTTGGGTCGCGACCCAACCTTGTCAGGAGCGCTCTTCCTGTAGCCATGTTTCTGAGTCATTGCAGCTGTGCTTCGTGTTGAGCTTCTGCCAGCTCCACAAAGGTGTTGCTGATTCCTAGCTGTAGCAGCTTCTCATCCGATGTGTTTCCTGGTAGGTGGAGTGAAGTCATGTATGTCTTCCTTAGAAGTGTCTCTGCCTGTTCCGTTTCACTTTTGATTATGGGGTGGTATGGCAGCGAGTAGTTGACCCTACTGACTATGAGGCTTCGTACTAGTTTTAGCGTGTCTTCTTCTTTCATTCCATGTCTTCGGTTGGAGACTCTGGTTATCATTCTGCCTACCTTTTCGGCTGACTTGCCGAGCAGGCAGAGTGTGTGGCTGCACTTTCTGCTTGCTTGCAGCCACATCCCTAGGACTCTTATCATGTTTTTCTCCGGGATGTTTTGCCCCTCTAGTTTCACTTCGAGCGGAGCGTCGGTGGGATGTCTTCCTACCCTCAGTAGTTCGGACTTTTGTGTAGAGCAGGCTAGTCTTCTTTTCTTCACGTATCTTTCAACGCATGTTGCTTCTCGTTGTAGCGGATCTTGCTTTTCCCCCAGGGATCCATGGTTCACCCAGACCGTGATGTCGTCTGCGTACATCGCGTGCTGGATGCCCTGGATTCTGCTGTCTTCTCGCTAGGCCGATCATCGCCACATTAAAGAGTATGATCGAGATGACCGAGTCTTGGGGTGTTCCTTTGCTTGGGGTGGTAAGACGTCACTCCTCAGCTCCCCTAGTCCCACCGTGGCCGGTCTGTTGGTCAAGAAGTCTTTGACATAGTCATGGATTCTTCTCCCGCAGTTGGTGTTGTTTAGCCCCTCCATTATAGCGGTGTGGCCGACATTGTCAAAGGCACCTTTTATATCGAGTGCCATGACTACGCAAATTCGCCGAAACGTTGTTGTGTACCGCTGCTGCATACGAAGCCTGGCCACCAACTTCTTTCCGGCGACAGTCTGTGGGTGTCTTCTCCTGGTCCTGCGTCTTTTTTTCGCTGTTTTTTTTCTCTTGACCAACTTCTTGTGATGCCTGTAAACATGATCTAAAACAGATCACCGGCACACTTACACGAGTCGCGCGAGGTAAAGCATTTGTTTGTTCATTTATTTATAGTAACTTGCCTAATTATTCCCGAAGGCCTTTTAGAACTACAAAAAAATGCCAAACTGGATGACTTGGAGTGGGTTCACTGTTGTATCGCAGCGCGTAGAGACGAGGCGACCGGGAGAAAGCTCCCCTGTGCGCTCTCCTTCTGTCGCATGTTCGAGCTACTCTTCAACCATGAAACTTCTGCACTTACCTCGATGCGTTGTTTTTTTTTGCATGCTGAACACGCTTTTTGACGAATAATAATGGCTGCGTTTTGGAGCTCGCAGTGCCGCTCATCAAAACTAGTGTGCTGCGAGATAGAGTTGCTGCTGTTGCGTATCGAGATAACCAGTAGAATTACTTGTGGATGATATACATGTATGCGTAACGCGGCTGACAACTTTGCCGTTCTGACTCAAGGACAAAGTAGCATGAAATCTGCCGCCATTGTCGATTGTCGGCCATGACCAAGCGCTCATGAATGGAAATGTTTGCTTTGCTCATGTATACTAGGCTTATATAATCGATTTTTTGTTTAGTTAGGTGCAGCTTCGTGTGCTACGTGCTGATGAAAGATTAAGAGAATTGCTTGTTCTGCCATGAAGTGCAAGCAATCAGGAAAAAGCAAAAAGGCACACAGTGCGCAACGAGCTCAAAAGAGTTCAAGACTGTGTGCCTTAAAGACAGTGCTGGAAGTGGCCTTAGCTCAGCATAGATGTGAACCAGCTGGAAAAGGCAAAGAGTTTACGAACAGGTAAGAAAGTATTACAACCAAAAGGAGAAACATTGATGCACATACTTTGTGCAGGCAGTTTCGGCAGGCTGCGTACTACCAGATTGTCTGGTTAACATGGAAGAGGCTGGGGGAGAACAACCAACGGATTCTACCAAGCCGTGTGCTGAGCGCTGTTCGAAAGAAGTACCATGCCAAAACTCGTTTATATACAGGCTTCAAGCATTACACGGAACGCCCGAACGAGAGGAAGTAAACGGCACTGGCAGAAGATTACGTTGATCTGTGGCTCGCCAAAGCGCGGGCCTCAGCGGAGCAAGCGCAGCCGGACGGCCGGCCGACTCTCCGTGAATGGCGTCACTTCCGACAGTTCTCCCTCTCTGCCGTCCCCCCACCCGGCGATTCTGGAAGCGACGAGGGCGTGCCGGCGGCTGGTTTTTAAGAAGCGATTGCAGCTCTGTTTGCGGACAGAATCAGGAAAAAATTTACACACATGATTTTCAAGGTCTTTTCTTCCCAACCACAGTGTTTCGTACGTTTTGAAAACCCTTTCAGCTTCCCTTTAATAATGGTAATGATTAGTAATATGTTGCATTACTAGTTATTCACAGTCACTGGCGCTATTGTTGCACTTCCTTTCTGACTTTACGATATGTCTTTGTACCGTCCTTTTCATTGGGCCGTGAGGTGAAATGAATTACAGTTTATAGTTTCATCATCATTATTATCAGCCTGACTACGCCTGCTGCAAGGCAAAGGCCTCTCCCATGTTTCTCAATTAACCCAGTCCTTTGCCAGCTGCGTCCACCTTTTGCCAGCAGACTTCTTAATCTCATCCGCCCACCTAACTTTCTGCCGCCCCCTGCTACGCTTGGCTTCTCTTGGAATTCCCTCCTTTACCCTTAAGGACCCGCTTTTATCTTGCCTTCGCAGTACATGCTCTGCCCAAACCCATTTCTTCTTCTTGATTTCGACTAGGATGTCATTAGCACGCGTTTGTTTCTTCACCCGCTCCAACCGCCGTTCTTTTAAGGTTACACATGTTATATTTCTTATAGTTTGTTGTGTCGTCCTTAACTTGAACTGAACCCTTTTCGTTAGCCTCCACGTTTCTTCCCCATTGGTGAGTAGGTCATCCTTAACTGCAAACACAGGCGCTTAAAATATGTATCACATTTCTCGATGTTTTCAAGGCGTTTATCAATGTCCCGGATACTGATATAACTGACAAACTTCTTGCACAGTGAATCTCGCAAATACTATCATGTTACCTTGAGCACTTTCTGGAAGGAGTCGCGTAATTTGCACAGCCATTTATTAAAGTTCGACGCAACTTGACTTAAAATCAGGTGTCCCTCTCAGGGCACAGGATTTTCAGCGCTCTTGTTCCTAATCTACATCTACGACCTCCCATCTGCGACCATCAAGAGACAAAAAGGTCAGACAGGGTTTAACCACTGTTATACCGAAAAGGGCGAGCAATAGCTCTGGCAGACAAATTTCGGGGGTGCCCTGGGCCAATGTTTGGAAAGGACAAGGGCCAATTCAGGCGTCGCCAAAGTTTCGGCCATGGTCTATTATGGTTGGACACCGATTTTGCTCTAAATCGGCCAAGGTAAATCTGTCAAAGTCAAACTGTTGCTATACTGTGCTTCTCAAGGCTAAACCAAGCTCAAAACTAGCACATAATGGTGAACGACTTTTGCGCTGAGTAGAGCTAGCGCTCTAAAATAAAACGTTTTCTAGAGCGCCTAGCGTTTTCAACGTCATCCGCGGTCGTGAAGACATCCCCACGCTAAAAAATGACATCGACAAATTTTTATTATGGTGTGCAAAATGAAATATTCCGCTCAGTCTTTGGACAATGCCAGCCCGTGCCGATCTTCAGTAAATACGCCTTTTAACAAAACCTCGGCACAGACACTTACGACTGCTTACGTGTGCGAATACGAAAGCATTAATACCTGAGTGCATTTACACCCTCCCACACACACCACTCACACAGTCATACGCGTATGACACCACCCGGAATGCTCAACGACGAATGGTTGCATCACAGTTTTGAAATAAATATTGGTTTGTGAGGAAAGGAAATGGCGCAGTTACTGCTTTGCATCTTGGTGGATACCTCTACCGCGCCTTAAGGGAAGGGTATTGCAGCTGCATATGTGGTCGGTTCGAATTGCTGTCAAAAGCTAACCTCCAACTTGACTAGCACATGTAAGCCCTATGCGACGAGAAATCGTAAGACACCAAACGAAACGCTGTACGGCAAACGGTTGCGTCACAGTTTTGATACGAATGTTGTCGGGAAAACTGTCGCCACATTGAGGTCGGCCAGTGGTGAATATATATACACGAACGTCAATTATATGATTCTGTGAAGTGGCGATGCTGGGGTTGCTGTGTGCGTCGCGTGGCCGCTTGATGACGTCACCCTATTTTAATGCAATAGCGTTAAGGGCCCTGTGTCGCAGAAAAACTGGTGTCGTCGGCGTCGGGCGTGAGCGAAATTGATTGATTGTAAAACATTTTATTCGCCGGGAAGAGCTTGGCAAGAGGTCGCGTTAAGTGGTCGAGAGTACATAGCCCTCGACGACTTTGTCAGCCCACTCCACCGCCAAAACTTGCGTTCCGGGGTCAGAGCTAGCCAGCACGGTCTCCCACCGCTCGAGAGAAGGAGCTGTAACTAGATCACCCGGAGGTGGCTCTATTTTGCAGTCCCACAGGATGTGATCGTAGGTAGCACGTTGGCCACAGTGTTTGCAGTTTGGGTTGTAAAGATCTGGATAAATGTGCGCGAGGAGTGATGGGGTGCGTATCGATCTCGTCTGTAGACGACGCCACGTAAACTCTTGTTCTTTAGTAAGTCTTTTGTCTGGAGGGGGAAAATTCTCCTCTCTAGTTTAAAATGATTGGTGAGATCATGATATGTGATCATTGAGTCCTTCGTGAAATTCAGGGAGCCAGACTCATCCACTGCCCGGTCGACGAAACCTCGGGCTTTATTGTGGGCTGCCTCGTTCCCCGGATTCCCCGAATGGGCTGGGACCCATATCAATTCGGAATAATTTGGTGAGAATTTGGTTGCGTTAAGGATTCTAAGGGAGGTGTTTGTAATTCGCCCTTTAGCGAAATTATTGATACCCATTTTGGAATCGCTGAGGATGATGCTCCCTTGGGTATGTGCTAGGGCGAAGGCTATAGCCGCCTCTTCTGCCATTTCAGAGGATTTCGTTTTGATTGTCGCCGAGACGATGTGGTCACCATTCTCGTTCACAACCACAACTGCAAAGGCATTGGTATTTTTGTATTCTGCCGCATGTACATAAAGTGTTGCAGCGCACTGTCTGTATTTCTTATGTAAGGCTTTGGATCGTGCTTGTCTTCTACCCTCATGGTATAAGGGGTGCATGTTTTTGGGGAGTGGTTTGATTAGTAGGGCCGTCCTATAGGCGCGAGGTAAGTCTACTTTAGCATCGTTATTCGTAGGTTGAAAGTTAATTCCGAGCCTGGTAAGAATACTCCTGCCAGTTCTGGAATTGGCTAATCGCGCTGTTTGAGCCATTAAATGGGCTTCTTTCAGTTCATTGTAGGTGTTATGTATTCCTAACCTCATAAGCCTTTCGGTTGAGGCATTTAGTGGGAGTCCTAACGCAGCCTTATAGGCCTGCCGTATCATGCTATCCAATTTGTCCTTTTCTGCTTTCGAAAATTTCAGATAAGGGGTGGCATAGAGTATCCTGCTCAGCGCAAAGGCCTGCACTAGGCGGCATAAATCTCTTTCCCTCACCCCTTGTCTGCGGTTAGCTATGCGGCGGAGTAATCGCGCCGTCGCTTCTACCGTGCGTTTTAGCTTAGTGAGTGTGTCAGTATTTTTTCCATTTGTTTGTAAATACAACCCCAGTATTCTCATGGTCTGTACCTCTTTGACAGATCGTCCATTAACATAGACGTTTATTTGCGGGGGGGATGTCGTGGTACGCCTACCTCTTTGTTTACGACGGATCACGAAGAGTTCAGATTTTTGCTCAGAACAAGTGAGGCCGGAATCCCATGCGCATGCCTCGATGATGTCCACTGCTGCTTGGAGTGTGTCTTCTATGTAGCCTTCGCATCCTTTGGTTACCCAAAGTGTGATGTCATCTGCATAGAACGTGTGATGTAGGTCTGGTATTTGTGCCAGTTTGGGGGGAATTTTGATGAGGGAGAGGTTAAAAAGGAAAGGGGACAGGACGGAGCCCTCTGGCGTTCCTTTACTTCCTAGTTTGATTGGGGCAGACTCTATTGTTCCGACCGTTATCACTGCTGTTCTGTTAGTGAGGAAGGATCAGATGTAGTTGTACGTCCTTTCTCCGGGGCTGATTTCTGACAAGTTTGTCAAGATGGCTTTGTGGGTGACGTCGAAAGCTTTAACAAGGTCTAAACCCAATATTGCTTTCGTTCCTGTTCCCTCGTCAGCTTCAATTATGTCCTTGTTAAGCTGCAAGAGAATGTCCTGGGTAGATAGTTGGGCCCTGAATCCTAACATTGTTTCAGGTAGGAGGTTCATGTCCTCCGCATAGTTTTGGAGCCTATTGAGGATGACATGCTCCATGAGTTTGCCTAGGCATGATGTTAATGAAATTGGGCGTAGATTCTCAGTGCTGAGTTTCTTACCCGCTTTAGGAATAAAAGTGATTTTCGCGTGTTTCCACTCTGGTGGTATGTTGCCTGCATGCCAGTATTTGTTCATAAGGTCTGTAACCGCCGCGATCGACGTTGCGTCTAAGTTCCTGAGAGTCTTATTTGTTACTTTGTCTGGTCCTGCCGCAGATGTTGTCCGCAGTTTTCCAATTGCGTACCAGACCTCTGCGTCTGTGATGTCTGCGTCTAAATTTGGATTAGGAGTCCCCCGGTAGTCTGGTTGTGTGGTACTATCATCCGTGTTTAGATAACGTTCTGCTAGCTCTTTGATTAGGTCTTCAGTTGTACCCTCATATTTATGTATGAGTCTGTACAGTTGACTGTTGCACGGGACGTGTTTGTTCTGGATCGAGCAGGTGTCTGAGAAGATGCCATGTCTTCTTATTTCCGAGCTGTCCATTGACGCTTTCACATATTTGGTTCCATTGTTGTGTTTGGAGAGTAAGTGTATGTTCCTCGATTCGCCTCTCGATTTCAGCGATCTTTTTGCGTAGTCGCTTGTTGTGTTTTTGCTGCTTCCAGCGTTTTTGGAGGCCTTTTTGTGCCTGCCACAGGTGTAACAGTTTTGAGTCTGCAATCTGCTCCTCCTTCTCAACTGGCACCACAACGCTAGTGGAGCTGACATCCTCAATCAGGGAGATAACCCAGTCGCTAAGGTTAGAGATCTCCTTTGGAGCTGTTTTGTCGCGAAGTTGCCTGAACTTGTCCCAATCCGTGGTTCGTATTTCTTTTGCTTTGTTTTTAAGTTTTGTCGTGGGGAAGGTGATGCTAAGGATGAAGTGATCACTACCAAGGTTTTGCCCGGTGTTGACCCACTTTGCGTCCTTGACGTTTTTAGAGAGGGATAAGTCGGGAGATGTGTCTACACATACACTGTTACCCATGCGTGTGTGGTCGCTCGGGTTGTTTAGCGTTGTGAGCCCTAGTGACTGTATGATTTGCCAGAGCAGGTTCCCTTTCGGAGTTGCTTTGGTATATCCCCATGCTGGGTGTTGAGCGTTGAAGTCTCCCACAAATAATAGTTGAGCCCTAGCAGCCAGCTTTACTGTGTTTATCAACAAGTGTGGGAGTCCATTGCCTTTCTTTCTGGGAGGGTTGTATACATTAAGGATGAAGAGATTTGAGCCTCCTTTTTGCCTTGGTACTATTTCAAGTAGGGTGTAATCTTCTTCCGAATCATTTATAAAATGTTGAATTCCGGTGATATTTCTATGCACCAGAGTGGCTGTGAAGGAGCCGGCTGCGTTACTAGTATCATAATGAGGTGGCAGATATGCTTTATAGCCTGGCAGTGTAGCCCTGCCGCTAGCTTCTTGCAATGCAATCACGTCTGGGGTTGGAACAGACGGTGCTTGTTGGATGTGGAGCTGCAAGTGGGCCCGCTTGCGGCGGAAGCCTCTGCAGTTTCATTGCCAAATTTCAAATTTTTGGCGTGGTGCCATGTTGGGTTATAGATGGTTGTGGCGTCGTGGACAGATCCAAGGTGGGGGTAGGCGGGCCTCGATAGTTGTAAGCCTATCCATTATTTGCTGCATGCAGGTGGCTATTTGGGATACCTGTCCCTCTAGTGTTGCAAAGCGAATATCTATCTCTGCAAATTTGGTAGTAACGAGGCCTTGGAAGGTTGCTTGTTCTGTTGATATAGCGCTAGTTCTCTCTGACAGAGTACTGATGTCTGCCCTGAGTTTGGTAGGCGCTTTCGACGGCTGCGGGGTGTCGGCTTCCGAAGCCTCGGCCTTTCTTTTGGATTCCTCGCCTTCTTTTGTAGGATGCGGTCTTTTAGTTGCTATTCTGGCGTCTGTGTCCGTCGCGTTATGGGCTGAAGACTGGGACGCGTTGGAGGGAGTGTGGCAAATAGCGTCTGTTTCCATCGCATTATTGGTCGAATCCTGGGACGCGGTGGGTGGCATTCTAGCCGCAGTGGCATTCTGTACCTGATGCGCTTGTAACAGGCGTTTAATGTCAGCCAACTCTTTTTTAAGGCTGGCAATTTCTCTGTCTCGGGATTGTAGTTGGATCTGAAACTCCTTCTCTCGAGCGTCAATAGATTGGGAGGCCTCTGCTGGCCAGCTCACCTTTTTATTGGAGCGGCTATCGCTGCGTCCGCGGCTTGAGCTTCTCTTGTCGTTCCCTGCAGGGTTCCCCAGGGGCGGGAAGGAGCTGGAGTTGTTCCGGCTGTGGCTTCCTCCTGGGGGGGAAATCCGACTGTGCGGCCTGCCCGTGGCCCCCCCTGCCACCGGATACGGGCCGGTGTAGTTTCGGCTACTAGGCTTTGTTCCGGTGCAATGCACAGCGGTGGGGATGGGCTGGCCGGGGCCCGTCCTCTGGGGATGCAAAACCCCATGGGAGTGGCAGCGACTCCCAAGCGACTGAGTGGGCCAGTCGCGCACGTGAGGTCCGATGCCTGAGCGGAGGCAGGCCTGGTTTCATTATCAGGTTGGACTCACGGGATTGGACTCAAAAACTGCTCGAAAATCAAAAAGCCTCTGCACGCGGGGGCGTGCGTGGCTACCGGCTGGCGCGTCGGTTTCTGGCCACGGAGAGGCCAGGTCCGCGCGGGGGTTTCCAGCAGAAGGGCTCCTAGGAAGCGCGGGGGACCTTAGTAGGACTGATGCAAAAACCGTCGATGTTGCGGAGTACCGGTGGAGTAGGCCCGGGTTATCTCACCCTCGGCCAGGTTCTTGGTTTGGGGCCCGGTCAGCCCGGCCCTGAACACTCCCTCCTCAGTAGGTGTGGAGCAAGCCAGGGGAGGAAATAAGTGCATGGTTGGTTGGTTGGAAGCACAGGTGGGTCCCCACGGAGGGGTGGGTCATGGCGCCGAGGGCTGCGTGCCGATAGGCTGACGGCCCAAGTCTCTATTGGCCGGATCACACCACACATACTTCCGGAGTCTGAAAAGCCGCGAAAAACACTCGACGGTTAGTAGCTGGGAGCGCAATGCAAGTCCGAACCGGACCCCTGAAAGTCGTGGAGGAGCCTGAGGCAGCTGCCCCGGGTTAGGATTCCCAGTCTCCGAGTCGGAGCTGTTGCGTCGTTGGGTGGTCGGGCATCCCGTGAGTGGAGCCGCACCATTGGAGGACATCGACGCCCTCCCTGTCCTGGCCAGACAGGAGTCGAGCGATGATAAAATGATGGTCAACATCTCGCTGTCCCCATTCCCATCACATTACCCATAACCCTTCCCTCAGTCCCATTCCCACAACCTATGTCCTACCCCCTCCGCTACGTCCCAGGGGAGATCAGGGGAGTCTCCCCGGGCCCGCTCCCCCGGCTGTGGGTCGCTTAGTAGCATTACCCCATTTTTTTATTTTCCCACCTTCGGGTGGCAAAAGCCCAACATTGCATTCGGGCCTTTTCATTTATATTACGATTGGGTTAAGCCTGTGATACTTTAGTGGTACAGGCAGGAGCTCATTGGTTTACGTTTTTTTTATGGCAGCTCCACCATACACTTTGTGGCTTCCTCCTTTTCCGGTAGCACCGTGTTCCTTCTTCCTGGGCCTAGACTGGTGTCCGTGTAGTGATGAGTCGTTGTCCCCTTGCTTGGGTGTCTGGTTGCCATGGGGCGTTCCTTGTTTGTTCTTGTTGATCAGCCGGAATTTGCAGTTCCGGCTGCCTGTGTTGTGGCCCCCGTTGCAGACGATGCATACGGGTTGGCAGGTTGGCTGTTCTCCCACAGGTGGAGGCGAGTGATTTTCTCCGCAGCGGCGGCAAAGGTTCGTTGTAGGTTTGTAGCAGACATCGGCCCGGTGTCCTACTCTCCTGCAGTTGTAGCATACCTCATGTTGCTCCCTGAAGGGGTGGACCCGAAAGACGCCGCACTGATAGATTACTTGGCTGGGTAGCTTCTTTCCAAAAAAGGTGATTTGTATTGTTCTGGATTTCCCGATCCTTCGGGCATCCACAACTTCTATTCCTTCGTTTCGGTTTCCGAAGCCTTGGCGAACCGCTTCGGGCGAGTCTCCCGCGTAGGCGTTGTAAATGACCCCTTTTATCGAGTCTTCGGGCGCCGCCACGTACGACGTTACGTTGTAGGTTTGACCTTGGAGGTTCAGTGTTTCAATATTGGCGTATGCAGTCGCCCGTTGACGATCGGGCGTGCATAGCGTAAAGGTGTTGTTGGCCGTATTGACTATGATAATGTCTTCATTCTTCACCGTATCATTACGGCAGCCTGGCCACCTCGCAGGCGCAGAAGAGTAGTAGTCCGGGCGCAAAGTCCCTCAGATTCCAACCTTGTGGTCGGCAGACGATTTTGTAGTCGTCGGTCGGTAAGCGCGGGAGAAGGGCTTTCTTGCTGAGTGCAAGTAGCTTCTTCCCGTTCTTTCGCGATGGAAAATTGGAATTAGACTTGCCTTGGCCGTGCCCCTGCGCAGGCTCGTCGTCGGTTGATGCGGGCCCTTTATTCTTCAGGCCTCGTTGTCGGTCGCGGTAACGAAGAATGGTTTCCCATTTTCCGGCCTCGAGCTCCGACGTGATATTTTCTCGCCTTCCACGGCGTACTCCATCTGTGCGGGTCCCTGGGCGCTCAGTTCCCGGCGGAGTGGTGACGAGCTAGGTCGAGCTCGATGGCTAGGCCGGCAGTCATCCGGCAATATGCCTAGGTGTCCGTAGATTGGCAAAATCCAGCTGCAGAAGGCACTGGACAATGGCCCGGATGTCGTCCAAAATATTCGAGCCCGAAGGCTGACTCTTTCTGCCGAAAAGTGGCTTCGAGGCGGGAGCCCATGCGAGACACGTCAGCACAGCTCCGTCCTCCTCGAAACGGCCTCTGAGCGAAAAATCCCGGAAGCAAAATCATTACAAAAATTGGCGCGCAAGTAGCGCCATCATGCGGCAAACACAGAAGACCCTCTCCTCCCAATGTACGGCGCTGCCCCGACAGATGGCGCGCCACTCGCCCGCTTCTCTCCTTCGTCTCGATGGTGGTGGTCGTGGTTGCTGCTATGAGGTGGGGAGGGGAGGGATACTAGTCCGAACGTCTGTTGGCCCTTTGGGCATCACTCTTGGGGATCTCTTCGTCTAGTTTGAGCGCATTGAGGCCGTATGGGGAGCGGTGCGAGGATGCCCCAATACCCTTGCGTGTGATAAGTTTTCTCGCTCTCTCCCCTTCCAGCGTGCGTCACTAGAACCCTTGTGTTTACGCGACGCGGCTCCTCTTTCCGCTCACAGCGCGATTCCTGGGTGCAACATCCGATGCGGGACGCCTCTGATGTGATCGCTGTGCGGTTGCGCGTCGGGGGTGGGAAAACTTCCCCTGCGATGTGTGCCGTGCTGCTGGCGAGGAGTCATGCGCCTGAGTGCTGCTCCCAAGCGAGATAAGAGGGCGATCCCATCGGGGCGCCAGCCCCGTGACCGCGTCTGCCTTCATGGCACGTCGCGGCCCGGCTGTCCCTGCCGATCACGACGTTTCGCTCGCGTAGATAGTATATCCCTCCGAGGCACGGAGTTCTTTGGTTCGTTCCGCTTGCTGTACATATGAAGTTGTGCTGTGGACTTAGAAGTGTTGTATTATGAAAACTGAGTCACTGTGCGACTCGAGAGCAAGCCGAGCGAATTAGTGGGCGGTGCTAACGGGGTGCGATAATGCTATCGCGTCCCACTCTTAAAGGCGTGCAACTTTTTTGCCTCCATCGCTGAGATTTTCTATGCCATCTGCGAATGCAGATACACACACACACGCTACAGGCGTTTCTCTTAATGAGATCAGTAATGTTTTCGCATAAAACAACGCATACGTAATAAACACGAATCTGCCAACATATCATTTTTAATAGGACACCTGCAAATTTAACTCCCATGCTCAAAATATGCGTTTGCTTGCATGGGAATGTATTTGGAATGCACTCGCATCAATGTTTTTGCGGTATGTAAGTAGGTACAAAAACTACATTGTCTGGTTTCATTTGTTTATGAAGCCGTGGTAAAAATTCCGCGCAACCTCCCACAAGAGTTTACTCAATGGGCCCTCATCAGGCGTAGCTGCTTGAAGTTGGTTCCACCTTATTTACGCGTAAGTGTGAAATGACCAAAAGCACGCTGAACTAACCAGCGACTAAGCCTTCCTCATCTGAGTGAAGACCCTATTCGAACCCCGCCAGGGATGAACGCCTTGCCCCTGGTCGAAACGCTGTCGAAAAGACGCCTCTTGTCGAAACGCTAGTAAACACCCTGAGGCTTTCCTCTCCCTTGTTCACTTTGTGAGTGTCAACAACTGTTCTCGGCACGCTCATTCAAAGACCTTACAGCGCTTATCACGGTCTTGACAGCCTGGCTCATGCAGTTCCCGCAGCCGTTCCATAACCGCGCCATTCCACCCTTATCAAAAAATCGCTCAAAAATCTCGCGAAACAACTGCTCGGAGTTGACTGCTGCCTTCGCTTCACTCGGAACGCATCTGTGATATCTGGAATCCCAGCTATTAAGCAGTCCGCTTCATTTCCTCAGTGCGAGCCACCTACTCAGTATCGTCCCGGTATCGCAGCGGTTAGTAAAGCCTGCCATATTTGGTTACATTTTTTTACTGACGGCTTGACTTCAGACTTGTCTTGACCTGGAGAGAGCGAGTGGTGTCTGGGACAATCAAATCATTCCTCTATTTTGTCGGACGTTTACTTTCGAAGGCAAATTATTGTCTCACACGACAGCCACAAAATGAACGCTTTTTCTATGAGGGTAGATTTTTACAGTATTTGGAGACTGTTTGTAGCAGGTGATGGGAATAAGCACTGAATTACTGGCGGGCTTGGGGCAGTAGTAGAGGAAATAATAGAAAAATAAAATGAACTCGTTCTTTTCTTAGATTACATGCACTGCATTGTCACACCAAACTGAAAGGAGCAGCATTGTATATGCTATCCCTTTCTTAATTCAGCTCAGCCGTCCTTCACCAACCCGCCGCGGTGGCTCAGTGGTTAAGGCGCTCGTCTACTGAGCCGGAGTACCAGAGTAAGAACCCGACCGCGGCGGCCGCGGTACGATGGTGGCGAAATTCAAAAGGCGCCCGGTGGTGGTGTAAACTTTATTACATACAGGGGAGTTTAGGACGCACAGGTCCTTAGGCCCCTGCACGGCCCCACTGCCCTCAAACGATCATGTCCCGGAGGCTCATGACGCTGGCAGCCCGGCCTGTGGCGATGGCTTGCTTGGCCGGGGCCTCGGAGCGCAGTAGGGTCTCCCAAGCCTCCCAAGTGGTAAGGTGCTCCAGGCCCCGCGGGGGAGGATCCGCCGGGCAGAGGAAAAGGATATGATCGAGAGTGGCTTTGGGGTGGTGGCAGAGGGTACAGGAGGGGCTTGTGTGGACTTGGTGATAGCGCGACCGTATATAAGGGGAGGGTAAGGCGCGTGTTTGGAGCCGCCTCCAAAGTGTTTGATGATTATTGTCGAGGGAGGGATGGGGTGGGGGGTACAGCCGACGCTCGGCTTTGCAGGCCTGCGTCAGTTCACTGAAGGAATGCATGCGCTCCCGTGAGAACCCCAGATCGGAGGCCGCCGGTGCCCGGTTGAGAGAACCTCGGGCTAAAGCGTTGGCAGCCTCGTTTCCGGGATTCCCGTAGTGGGCAGGCACCCATATGAGCTCCATGTGGCGGGGCGGGTGTGCGGCGAGGGAGTTCAATATGCGAAATGCAGGGACGTGAACTCTCCCGCGGGCGAAATTTAGTATGGCAGATTTAGAGTCCGATAGTGTATACCGGGCCTCCGTGCGCGTGATGACTAGGGCAATTGCGACCTCTTCAGCCTCCTCCGAAGTGGCAGTGGGGGATATATGAAGGGTAGCAATCGGTTGAAGGGAGGGGTTCGTGATGGCTACAACCACGTCCTCGCCTGTGCATGCGGCATCCACCCAAACGGCATCCGGTTCCATGCCATAGTTTTTGTGGAGCGCCCGTACGCGAGCTCTGCGGCGGGGTACATGGTGGGTGGGGTGCATGTTTTTAGGGAGAGGTTTAATAAGTAGTTCGCGGTGAATGTGGTGGGGTACCGGGAGCTGTGTGGGATCTGCGGCTGGTATCCTGATGCCGAGGGTGTGTAGGATGTGTCTGCCGGTGGTGGTTCTCGCGAGACGTATGTATTGTGCTTGTCGGTGGGCCTCGATAAGCTCACCTATCGTGTTGTGTAGGCCTAGCTGGAGGAGTTTTTCGGTTGAGGTATTTAGGGGTAGGCGCAGTGCTGTCTTAAATGCTGTTCGGATCATGGCATCCAGGGTGGAGATTTCAGTGGCCTGGAGTTTCAGGTAGGGGAGCGTGGAGAGAAAGCGGCTGAGGACGAAGGCTTGAATGAGACGACATAGGTCATGCTCCTTCATGCCCCGGTGGTGTCCGGAAACTCGGCGGATTAGGTGGAATATCGACACGCCATCTGCTAGAGTTTTGCATCGTGAGTGTTTTTCCCGTTGTTCTGGATGTGGAGGCCCAGTACCCGGACAGTGTGTACCTCCGGGATGTACCGGTGTTCCCGTTTCACGGTTATGGGGGCTTTGGGGCTGTTTCGGGTTGTGGGGCGAAGTATGAGGAGCTCCGACTTCTCCGGAGAGCATGAGAGTCCGATACTGCGCGCATGTGTTTGGGTGAGGGTAGCTGCCGACTGCAGAGTATTCTCTATGTCTCCATCACTGCCATGGGTGGTCCATAGAGTGATACCATCAGCATAGAGTGTATGCCGAAGGTGAGGGATAGTTAGTAGTTTGCGGGCTAGGGGGATGAGTGTGACATTGAAGAGGAAAGGGGAGAGGACAGATCCCTGGGGGGTGCCAACCCCACTAAGGGTGTATGGGCGGGATGTGTGGGGACCAAAGTGAATTTCGGCCGTGCGGTTAGTAAGGAATGCTTGAATATAGGTGTACATGCGTTCACCTATGTTCAAGGGGGAGAGCGCCGCCATGATGGCTTTATGGTCTAGGCGATGAAAGGCCTTGGAGAGATCCAAGGCGAGGACAGCTTTTGTGTGGCCCGGCATGAGGAGCCCGTGTGTGCTGTGCAATATCAGTGCACGTTAAAATTCCCATGTGGTCGAAATCATTCCGACGACCTCCACAACGCCACCTCTTTCTTCCTTTAAGCTTTGAATCCTTCCTTTCTCTCTTTCCTTATGGTGTGGTTAGTCTGTCCACCAAGATATGTGAGACAGTTACTATGTCACTTCCTTTCCAAAAAAAACAATTTTCATTTTTCATTTCTTTCACCTCTGTGTTAGCGCTTAGCGCACCACTACTTGGAATGTGATAAATTCCAGCGGTAATGAAAATAACAAAAGACTGGCCCGAGGAGCCCAAAAGCGAGGCGTGAATGCCTAGCGTCCACCAAAGAAATTCTTTACCTTTGACCTCTGGTTGGGGCGCTCGACTACTGCTCCGGAGTTTCCGGGTTCGAACCCGACCGCGGCGGCTGCGTTTTTATGGAGGAAAAACGTTAAGGCGCCCGTGTGCTGTGGGATGTCAGTGCACGTTAACGATCCCCAGGTATTATTCCGGAGCCCTCCACTACGACACCTCCTTCTTCCTTTCTTCTTTCACTCCCTCCTTTATCCCTTCCCTTACGGCGCGGTTCGAGTGTCCAACGATATTTGAGACAGATACTGCGCCGTTTCCTTTCCCCAAGAACCAATTATAATATTTATAATACATTTCACCTCTGACACCATCAACCTTTTGCAGCCACTTCAGTGTGCAGGCGTCAGTGTGAATGTATAGATGCCGGCATACTACATGTAACCTCTCGATTTTTCTCATTTCAAATCGATGCGAGGCCTCAAAAACCGGGATTTTCTTCTGGAACCCGTTAATGTGCATTGAACCTCTCCGAATCCATTTCTTCTTAAGAACTTTTACTCGCGTCATGCTGGGCTTATTTGTGAAAAATATACTGCACATCTCGCCGTATTACCCTTGTTTCAGGCCATAAAGCAATCTGCTTTTTCCATCGTCTTTGTGCTCCTACAAGAGCTGGCTTTTTTCAGGTGATTATTCCAGCCTCGCTTGGAAGTTGCTGCGCTGAAGTGCAGGTTTGCATCAGGAGACGCGTGAACACAGTGCGGTAGCTGAAGAACACAACAAAGCTTCGTCAGTACTGGGAACAACCTAAAGAAAGAAGCAGACCAAAGTGGAGGAACATGTTGTAAAAGTAAACTCTTGTTTGGACTGGTTGGCTCATGCTTGAAGTGCAGCTTTGCATCATGAGACGCGTGAACACAGTGCGGTACCTGAAGAACACAACAAAGCTTCGTAAGTACTGGGAACAACCGAAAGAAAGAAGCAGACCAAAGTGGAGGAACATGTTGTAAAAGTAAACTCTTGTTTGGACTGGTTGGCTCATGCTTGAAGATGCAATGAAAGCGGCGCGACGAACGAGGACAAAAGTAGAACACAGGCGCTGGTCCTGTCCTGTGTGTTCAACTTTTGTCCACATTCGTCGTGCCCTTTTCATTACATGTTATAAATATGAGGCGCGCTGCGTCCCGTCTAAATGCCGCAGCAGACCCTGTCTTGACTTCATAGCTCTAAAGACAGCTAGGATCAATTTTAGAAGTTCAGCCATATATGCTATTCAATTCTGATGGACGCCGCTTGGGAAATTCCTAAGCCTTTAACAGCAAGAATTTTAGAGCGAAGACTCTTGTATTCGCACTACAACCCCCAAGGTCAGGTTTGGTGCGCGTTTTACCTTGAGCGGACGGAGCGGAGGTGTAGCAAGTGGCGTCATACCACGTGACTAGCTGTGGAGAGGCGCCGCAGCTGCGCTCGCACGGAGCCTCGCCGCTGCTGTACCACGGGACTAGCGGGGGTATAACAGCTGCTTCGCTGGCACTCGGTCTTCCTAAGGATGAGGCGCGCGCCGGACCGATTCCGCCGGCAAACCATGCATAACCATGCTTAGCAGAGCTTTAGCTCGTATCACTCGGTTTAACCAGCACTATATCTCTGCTAGTATTTTCCATCGAGTTTTATAGAAGGGTTTTTGCCAGGAATCGCAGTTTACCCTTCCTTGTGTCCAAATCACCGCTGCTCCTCTCGTGACTCTCACCACGAATGTAAACTAGGCGAGTGCCCACCTGTCTCAAAGAGTGAAATGTCACCCTCCGAGTTAAGATGCTCCTTGATTTTTGCTCTTTCACTTATGCATTGACGCAGCCACATTTAGTCGTAGCGCACGAGACTCCCCGGGCTTTCCCCATGCTGACCTCTCGCTAGTCTCATCAGGACCGCTTTCGCATTAGCTTCTGTGCGATGTTCATGTCACAAGTAAGCGTTTAAAACTTATGCGCATAGACCGGTTACGCGAAAGGGAACTTAGCCTTAAAGAACCGGGATTTTTGACAAACCTTAAATTTATCGTTCTCTGCTGAGTAAGGATGTTAATTTTCAGCCTTCATATCCCTCTTGATGAGGAACCGCGAACTAGGACAACCACAAAAGGAAACTAACTACACATGCAACTTTCACAAGAAAAATATTTATTGCAAACGCACCAAGAATTATCAAACATCGAATAAAACAAGAAGCGAAAGCCAAAAACTGTTAAAACCAAAAATCAAACTCGTCGTGCAGTTCTTGCTTTCTTCATTCTTCGTATGTTTAAAATTGCATGTTTTTCATGAATGGCGGTTCAAAAACATCCCTCCAGAGAAAGGTGTATAGTACAACAGCTGTGTCTTGCCAGTACTCAGCTATGGGGCAGAAATGTGGACTCTAACGAAAGGGGTTCAGCTTAAGTTAAGGACACCGCAGCGAGTCAGGGAAAAAAAATGATAGGTGCAACGTTAAGACACCGGAAGCGGGCAGAGTGGGTGAGGAAACAAACGCGGGTTAATGACATCCGAGTCAAAATCACGAGGAAGAAATGGGCTTGGGTGAAGTCTAGAGTCTGACGGAAACCCGTCCGGTCGCGAGGGTACATCACGAAAGTAGATGGGATGATGTGGAACATGACGTTGATTGTGAACAAGGCTCCCGTGGGGAAGCCGAAACGTCATCCCATCCTTTCTTTTCGTCGGCGCCCTCTATTTTTGTAATGTACCCTTCCCGTACCCTCCGTGATGTGCCCTCCGTCCTTTCAATAAATGGACTTGGGCAGGGCACGCAATGCGAAGACAAGATAAGCGCTCGTGGATTCCAAGAGAAGGCAAGTGTAGCAGGGGGCGGCAGAAGGTTAGGTGGGCGGATGAGATTAAGAAGTTTGCGGGAATACGGTGGGCGCAGGTGGCAAAGTACAGGGTTAATTGGAGAGAGATGGGAGAGGAATTTGCCCTGCAGTGGGCGTGGTCAGGCTGACTATGGTGATGATCTTTTCAATAAAACAGTCTAGTTATGAAAAAAAGGCTTCTGTCGTCTTTTTTTTTTCCGGCATCCTGATTTGCGCTTTCTCCTCAAATGAAAAATGTACAACTCGATCAACTCTCAGTTTTTCTGCTTTATGTTCATATTAACAACACTTAACGAAGGGACGAGTTTTCTCACCGTCTTCAAAAAGTGTTACGAGCTCTTTTCATGGCCATCTCTTGTCCTTTATTTCAAAACATCCTTAGTGGATGGTTATCACGTTCATGCTTTTTTGTCCTAGTTTGTGCCTCAGGCGCACTCTTTTTGCGTTGCGAAAAAATAATTGCCAGTGGCTTAAAGCTTTTTCGCATTTTAGCACCAGGTGGCGGTTCATTTTAGTTTAGCGCCCGGAAAAATGTGTTGCGTGAGACATGGTGTTCCAAATGCCGCTCCCGTGGCAACAGCGGCGACGGAGGCCGGACGTTAATGCGACGTGCTTCTGTATTCACAGGTGCCCGTTGATCTACACCTATCCCGACGAGGACTTACGTTGACACAGAAGCAAGCTTGCCTGGCGGAGAAGATCTGGGAACAGCACTCCGAACTTGGAAATGTGCAGCGCATTCTTCAACGACGCAGCGTGCTCGCGCTTCCCGCCATTGTAGGAGCTGCCATCTTCCGACGGAACTGCGAAGACGGGACTGTTATCGCCACATCGCGTGGGCGTTGATCTTGGCTGGCCTAATCACTTTGGCAGCAGCGGCGACGGAGGCCGGACGTTAATGCGACGTGCTTCTGTATTCACAGGTGCCCGTTGATCTACACCTATCCCGACGAGGACTTACGTTGACACAGAAGCAAGCTTGCCTGGCGGAGAAGATCTGGGAACAGCCCTCCGAACTTGGAAATGTGCAGCGCATTCTTCAACGACGCAGCGTGTTCGCGCTTCCCGCCATTGTAGGAGCTGCCATCTTCCGACGGAACTGCGAAGACGGGACTGTTATCGCCACATCGCGTGGGCGTTGATCTTCGCTGGCCTAATCAGTTTGGCAGCAGCGGCGACGGAGGCCGGACGTTAATGCGACGTGCTTCTGTATTCACAGGTGCCCGTTGATCTACACCTATCCCGACGAGGACTTACGTTGACACAGAAGCAAGCTTGCCTGGCGGAGAAGATCTGCGAACAGCACTCCGAACTTTGAAATGTGCAGCGCATTCTTCAACGACGCAGCGTGTTCGCGCTTCCCGCCATTGTAGGAGCTGCCATCTTCCGACGGAACTGCGAAGACGGGACTGTTATCGCCACATCGCGTGGGCGTTGATCTTGGCTGGCCTAATCACTTTGGCAGCAGCGGCGACGGAGGCCGGACGTTAATGCGACGTGCTTCTGTATTCACAGGTGCCCGTTGATCTACACCTATCCCGACGAGGACTTACGTTGACACAGAAGCAAGCTTGCCTGGCGGAGAAGATCTGGGAACAGCACTCCGAACTTGGAAATGTGCAGCGCATTCTTCAACGACGCAGCGTGTTCGCGCTTCCCGCCATTGTAGGAGCTGCCATCTTCCGACGGAACTGCGAAGACGGGACTGTTATCGCCACATCGCGTGGGCGTTGATCTTGGCTGGCCTAATCACTTTGGCAGCAGCGGCGACGGAGGCCGGACGTTAATGCGACGTGCTTCTGTATTCACAGGTGCCCGTTGATCTACACCTATCCCGACGAGGACTTACGTTGACACAGAAGCAAGCTTGCCTGGCGGAGAAGATCTGGGAACAGCACTCCGAACTTGGAAATGTGCAGCGCATTCTTCAACGACGCAGCGTGTTCGCGCTTCCCGCCATTGTAGGAGCTGCCATCTTCCGACGGAACTGCGAAGACGGGACTGTTATCGCCACATCGCGTGGGCGTTGATCTTCGCTGGCCTAATCAGTTTGGCAGCAGCGGCGACGGAGGCCGGACGTTAATGCGACGTGCTTCTGTATTCACAGGTGCCCGTTGATCTACACCTATCCCGACGAGGACTTACGTTGACACAGAAGCAAGCTTGCCTGGCGGAGAAGATCTGCGAACAGCACTCCGAACTTTGAAATGTGCAGCGCATTCTTCAACGACGCAGCGTGTTCGCGCTTCCCGCCATTGTAGGAGCTGCCATCTTCCGACGGAACTGCGAAGACGGGACTGTTATCGCCACATCGCGTGGGCGTTGATCTTGGCTGGCCTAATCACTTTGGCAGCAGCGGCGACGGAGGCCGGACGTTAATGCGACGTGCTTCTGTATTCACAGGTGCCCGTTTATCTACACCTATCCCGACGAGGACTTACGTTGACACAGAAGCAAGCTTGCCTGGCGGAGAAGATCTGGGAACAGCACTCCGAACTTGGAAATGTGCAGCGCATTCTTCAACGACGCAGCGTGTTCGCGCTTCCCGCCATTGTAGGAGCTGCCATCTTCCGACGGAACTGCGAAGACGGGACTGTTATCGCCACATCGCGTGGGCGTTGATCTTGGCTGGCCTAATCACTTTGGCAGCAGCGGCGACGGAGGCCGGACGTTAATGCGACGTGCTTCTGTATTCACAGGTGCCCGTTGATCTACACCTATCCCGACGAGGACTTACGTTGACACAGAAGCAAGCTTGCCTGGCGGAGAAGATCTGCGAACAGCACTCCGAACTTTGAAATGTGCAGCGCATTCTTCAACGACGCAGCGTGTTCGCGCTTCCCGCCATTGTAGGAGCTGCCATCTTCCGACGGAACTGCGAAGACGGGACTGTTATCGCCACATCGCGTGGGCGTTGATCTTGGCTGGCCTAATCACTTTGGCAGCAGCGGCGACGGAGGCCGGACGTTAATGCGACGTGCTTCTGTATTCACAGGTGCCCGTTGATCTACACCTATCCCGACGAGGACTTACGTTGACACAGAAGCAAGCTTGCCTGGCGGAGAAGATCTGGGAACAGCACTCCGAACTTGGAAATGTGCAGCGCATTCTTCAACGACGCAGCGTGTTCGCGCTTCCCGCCATTGTAGGAGCTGCCATCTTCCGACGGAACTGCGAAGACGGGACTGTTATCGCCACATCGCGTGGGCGTTGATCTTCGCTGGCCTAATCACTTTGGCAGCAGCGGCGACGGAGGCCGGACGTTAATGCGACGTGCTTCTGTATTCACAGGTGCCCGTTGATCTACACCTATCCCGACGAGGACTTACGTTGACACAGAAGCAAGCTTGCCTGGCGGAGAAGATCTGCGAACAGCACTCCGAACTTTGAAATGTGCAGCGCATTCTTCAACGACGCAGCGTGTTCGCGCTTCCCGCCATTGTAGGAGCTGCCATCTTCCGACGGAACTGCGAAGACGGGACTGTTATCGCCACATCGCGTGGGCGTTGATCTTGGCTGGCCTAATCACTTTGGCAGCAGCGGCGACGGAGGCCGGACGTTAATGCGACGTGCTTCTGTATTCACAGGTGCCCGTTGATCTACACCTATCCCGACGAGGACTTACGTTGACACAGAAGCAAGCTTGCCTGGCGGAGAAGATCTGGGAACAGCACTCCGAACTTGGAAATGTGCAGCGCATTCTTCAACGACGCAGCGTGTTCGCGCTTCCCGCCATTGTAGGAGCTGCCATCTTCCGACGGAACTGCGAAGACGGGACTGTTATCGCCACATCGCGTGGGCGTTGATCTTGGCTGGCCTAATCACTTTGGCAGCAGCGGCGACGGAGGCCGGACGTTAATGCGACGTGCTTCTGTATTCACAGGTGCCCGTTGATCTACACCTATCCCGACGAGGACTTACGTTGACACAGAAGCAAGCTTGCCTGGCGGAGAAGATCTGCGAACAGCACTCCGAACTTGGAAATGTGCAGCGCATTCTTCAACGACGCAGCGTGTTCGCGCTTCCCGCCATTGTAGGAGCTGCCATCTTCCGACGGAACTGCGAAGACGGGACTGTTATCGCCACATCGCGTGGGCGTTGATCTTGGCTGGCCTAATCACTTTGGCAGCAGCGGCGACGGAGGCCGGACGTTAATGCGACGTGCTTCTGTATTCACAGGTGCCCGTTGATCTACACCTATCCCGACGAGGACTTACGTTGACACAGAAGCAAGCTTGCCTGGCGGAGAAGATCTGGGAACAGCACTCCGAACTTGGAAATGTGCAGCGCATTCTTCAACGACGCAGCGTGTTCGCGCTTCCCGCCATTGTAGGAGCTGCCATCTTCCGACGGAACTGCGAAGACGGGACTGTTATCGCCACATCGCGTGGGCGTTGATCTTGGCTGGCCTAATCACTTTGGCAGCAGCGGCGACGGAGGCCGGACGTTAATGCGACGTGCATCTGTATTCACAGGTGCCCGTTGATCTACACCTATCCCGACGAGGACTTACGTTGACACAGAAGCAAGCTTGCCTGGCGGAGAAGATCTGGGAACAGCACTCCGAACTTGGAAATGTGCAGCGCATTCTTCAACGACGCAGCGTGTTCGCGCTTCCCGCCATTGTAGGAGCTGCCATCTTCCGACGGAACTGCGAAGACGGGACTTATCGCCACATCGCGTGGGCGTTGATCTTGGCTGGCCTAATCACTTTGGCAGCAGCGGCGACGGAGGCCGGACGTTAATGCGACGTGCTTCTGTATTCACAGGTGCCCGTTGATCTACACCTATCCCGACGAGGACTTACGTTGACACAGAAGCAAGCTTGCCTGGCGGAGAAGATCTGGGAACAGCACTCCGAACTTGGAAATGTGCAGCGCATTCTTCAACGACGCAGCGTGTTCGCGCTTCCCGCCATTGTAGGAGCTGCCATCTTCCGACGGAACTGCGAAGACGGGACTTATCGCCACATCGCGTGGGCGTTGATCTTGGCTGGCCTAATCACTTTGGCAGCAGCGGCGACGGAGGCCGGACGTTAATGCGACGTGCTTCTGTATTCACAGGTGCCCGTTGATCTACACCTATCCCGACGAGGACTTACGTTGACACAGAAGCAAGCTTGCCTGGCGGAGAAGATCTGGGAACAGCACTCCGAACTTGGAAATGTGCAGCGCATTCTTCAACGACGCAGCGTGTTCGCGCTTCCCGCCATTGTAGGAGCTGCCATCTTCCGACGGAACTGCGAAGACGGGACTTATCGCCACATCGCGTGGGCGTTGATCTTGGCTGGCCTAATCACTTTGGCAGCAGCGGCGACGGAGGCCGGACGTTAATGCGACGTGCTTCTGTATTCACAGGTGCCCGTTGATCTACACCTATCCCGACGAGGACTTACGTTGACACAGAAGCAAACTTGCCTGGCGGAGAAGAACTGCGAACAGCACTCCGAACTTTGAAATGTGCAGCGCATTCTTCAACGACGCAGCGTGTTCGCGCTTCCCGCCATTGTAGGAGCTGCCATCTTCCGACGGAACTGCGAAGACGGGACTGTTATCGCCACATCGCGTGGGCGTTGATTTTGGCTGGCCTAATAACTTTGGCAGCAGCGGCGACGGAGGCCGGACGTTAATGCGACGTGCTTCTGTATTCACAGGTGCCCGTTGATCTACACCTATCCCGACGAGGACTTACGTTGACACAGAAGCAAGCTTGCCTGGCGGAGAAGATCTGGGAACAGCACTCCGAACTTGGAAATGTGCAGCGCATTCTTCAACGACGCAGCGTGTTCGCGCTTCCCGCCATTGTAGGAGCTGCCATCTTCCGACGGAACTGCGAAGACGGGACTTATCGCCACATCGCGTGGGCGTTGATCTTGGCTGGCCTAATCACTTTGGCAGCAGCGGCGACGGAGGCCGGACGTTAATGCGACGTGCTTCTGTATTCACAGGTGCCCGTTGATCTACACCTATCCCGACGAGGACTTACGTTGACACAGAAGCAAGCTTGCCTGGCGGAGAAGATCTGCGAACAGCACTCCGAACTTGGAAATGTGCAGCGCATTCTTCAACGACGCAGCGTGTTCGCGCTTCCCGCCATTGTAGGAGCTGCCATCTTCCGACGGAACTGCGAAGACGGGACTGTTATCGCCACATCGCGTGGGCGTTGATTTTGGCTGGCCTAATCACTTTGGCAGCAGCGGCGACGGAGGCCGGACGTTAATGCGACGTGCTTCTGTATTCACAGGTGCCCGTTGATCTACACCTATCCCGACGAGGACTTACGTTGACACAGAAGCAAGCTTGCCTGGCGGAGAAGATCTGCGAACAGCACTCCGAACTTTGAAATGTGCAGCGCATTCTTCAACGACGCAGCGTGTTCGCGCTTCCCGCCATTGTAGGAGCTGCCATCTTCCGACGGAACTGCGAAGACGGGACTGTTATCGCCACATCGCGTGGGCGTTGATCTTGGCTGGCCTAATCACTTTGGCAGCAGCGGCGACGGAGGCCGGACGTTAATGCGACGTGCTTCTGTATTCACAGGTGCCCGTTGATCTACACCTATCCCGACGAGGACTTACGTTGACACAGAAGCAAGCTTGCCTGGCGGAGAAGATCTGCGAACAGCACTCCGAACTTGGAAATGTGCAGCGCATTCTTCAACGACGCAGCGTGTTCGCGCTTCCCGCCATTGTAGGAGCTGCCATCTTCCGACGGAACTGCGAAGACGGGACTGTTATCGCCACATCGCGTGGGCGTTGATCTTGGCTGGCCTAATCACTTTGGCAGCAGCGGCGACGGAGGCCGGACGTTAATGCGACGTGCTTCTGTATTCACAGGTGCCCGTTGATCTACACCTATCCCGACGAGGACTTACGTTGACACAGAAGCAAGCTTGCCTGGCGGAGAAGATCTGCGAACAGCACTCCGAACTTGGAAATGTGCAGCGCATTCTTCAACGACGCAGCGTGTTCGCGCTTCCCGCCATTGTAGGAGCTGCCATCTTCCGACGGAACTGCGAAGACGGGACTGTTATCGCCACATCGCGTGGGCGTTGATCTTGGCTGGCCTAATCACTTTGGCAGCAGCGGCGACGGAGGCCGGACGTTAATGCGACGTGCTTCTGTATTCACAGGTGCCCGTTGATCTACACCTATCCCGACGAGGACTTACGTTGACACAGAAGCAAGCTTGCCTGGCGGAGAAGATCTGCGAACAGCACTCCGAACTTGGAAATGTGCAGCGCATTCTTCAACGACGCAGCGTGTTCGCGCTTCCCGCCATTGTAGGAGCTGCCATCTTCCGACGGAACTGCGAAGACGGGACTGTTATCGCCACATCGCGTGGGCGTTGATTTCGGCTGGCCTAATCACTTTGGCAGCAGCGGCGACGGAGGCCGGACGTTAATGCGACGTGCTTCTGTATTCACAGGTGCCCGTTGATCTACACCTATCCCGACGAGGACTTACGTTGACACAGAAGCAAGCTTGCCTGGCGGAGAAGATCTGCGAACAGCACTCCGAACTTGGAAATGTGCAGCGCATTCTTCAACGACGCAGCGTGTTCGCGCTTCCCGCCATTGTAGGAGCTGCCATCTTCCGACGGAACTGCGAAGACGGGACTGTTATCGCCACATCGCGTGGGCGTTGATCTTGGCTGGCCTAATCACTTTGGCAGCAGCGGCGACGGAGGCCGGACGTTAATGCGACGTGCTTCTGTATTCACAGGTGCCCGTTGATCTACACCTATCCCGACGAGGACTTACGTTGACACAGAAGCAAGCTTGCCTGGCGGAGAAGATCTGCGAACAGCACTCCGAACTTGGAAATGTGCAGCGCATTCTTCAACGACGCAGCGTGTTCGCGCTTCCCGCCATTGTAGGAGCTGCCATCTTCCGACGGAACTGCGAAGACGGGACTGTTATCGCCACATCGCGTGGGCGTTGATCTTGGCTGGCCTAATCACTTTGGCAGCAGCGGCGACGGAGGCCGGACGTTAATGCGACGTGCTTCTGTATTCACAGGTGCCCGTTGATCTACACCTATCCCGACGAGGACTTACGTTGACACAGAAGCAAGCTTGCCTGGCGGAGAAGATCTGCGAACAGCACTCCGAACTTGGAAATGTGCAGCGCATTCTTCAACGACGCAGCGTGTTCGCGCTTCCCGCCATTGTAGGAGCTGCCATCTTCCGACGGAACTGCGAAGACGGGACTGTTATCGCCACATCGCGTGGGCGTTGATCTTGGCTGGCCTAATCACTTTGGCAGCAGCGGCGACGGAGGCCGGACGTTAATGCGACGTGCTTCTGTATTCACAGGTGCCCGTTGATCTACACCTATCCCGACGAGGACTTACGTTGACACAGAAGCAAGCTTGCCTGGCGGAGAAGATCTGGGAACAGCACTCCGAACTTGGAAATGTGCAGCGCATTCTTCAACGACGCAGCGTGTTCGTGCTTCCCGCCATTGTAGGAGCTGCCATCTTCCGACGGAACTGCGAAGACGGGACTGTTATCGCCACATCGCGTGGGCGTTGATCTTGGCTGGCCTAATCACTTTGGCAGCAGCGGCGACGGAGGCCGGACGTTAATGCGACGTGCTTCTGTATTCACAGGTGCCCGTTGATCTACACCTATCCCGACGAGGACTTACGTTGACATAGAAGCAAGCTTGCCTGGCGGAGAAGATCTGGGAACAGCACTCCGAACTTGGAAATGTGCAGCGCATTCTTCAACGACGCAGCGTGTTCGCGCTTCTCGCCATTGTAGGAGCTGCCATCTTCCGACGGAACTGCGAAGACGGGACTGTTATCGCCACATCGCGTGGGCGTTGATCTTGGCTGGCCTAATCACTTTGGCAGCAGCGGCGACGGAGGCCGGACGTTAATGCGACGTGCTTCTGTATTCACAGGTGCCCGTTGATCTACACCTATCCCGACGAGGACTTACGTTGACACAGAAGCAAGCTTGCCTGGCGGAGAAGATCTGGGAACAGCACTCCGAACTTGGAAATGTGCAGCGCATTCTTCAACGACGCAGCGTGTTCGCGCTTCCCGCCATTGTAGGAGCTGCCATCTTCCGACAGAACTGCGAAGACGGGACTGTTATCGCCACATCGCGTGGGCGTTGATCTTGGCTGGCCAAATCACTTTGGCAGCAGCGGCGGCGGAGGCCGGACGTTAATGCGACGTGCTTCTGTATTCACAGGTGGTGGAATACCTTTTGGTTTTTCAGTAGAATAAGCCTGTGCGCTCCTACCGCTGCTGCTGCCAAAAAGTGTGTTGTGACGTTCTTGTGTCTTCCTTTGATTGCCTTGGATGGTCCTGTTAGCACAGTATTTTACTGCTGCCACTGAACAGTAACATGAATAGAAGTAATAGTGAACAGCATGGTGATTTTGCAGCAACCATTACAGAGAAGCAGCCTAATAGTATAAAAGAAGTTGTAAAAGTCCTTACAGATCTGGTAGTAATGCTTGATGTGTTTGCCAAAGAAATGAAGAGCGATGTAGCAAAAGTGACGAGTTCAAATGCCGAGATGAGAAAGGAACTTGCCGACGCCTGTGAATCCATGAACCATATAAACAGTGTATTTGAGAATTTCAGAAAGGATGTTGAAGGCTTCCGTCAAGAGCTTGAAGAGGTGAAGAGTCAGAACGCCAGTAGCAAAATAGAAACCGAACGGCTAAGCGAAGAACTCAGAGAAGCCAGGAAGGAGATCGTGGAACTAAAGCAGTATAGCAGGAGCATGAACGTTGAAATTCGGGGGCTACCTATGGTTAAAGACGAAGACCTGCGGAAGGCGGTTGGGGACATTGCGCTCAACCTTGGTGCCTCTGTCTCGGAGGGTGACATCGATGTGGTTCACCGTGTGCGGTCGAAAGATAAGGGTAAACCTAACGTTATTGTGAAGTTTTGTACTAAGACTGCCCGAAATAGATTGATTGCTGCTGCTAGGAAGAAAAGGATCAATTCCGGGGATCTGGGATTCGAGGGCGAGGAGCCAGTGTGTATTAATGAGCATCTCTGTGGGGAAACTAAACGTCTACTCACCACAGCCCGTCAACTCAAGAAAGACAAAGGCTGGAAGTTCATTTGGGTGGAACAAGGGAAAATCTTGATGAGGAAAGTGGAAAAGTCGTCTGTTCTACACATTGCGTCAGAGGACGACTTAGGGAGAGCAGATGACCGAATCAAGGGTAGCATCTTGTTTTGTGTTCTTTGTTTTTGTTTTTTTTAAGGCAGAAAATGCCGTACACTATTTCTCAAATAGACCAACTGATAGAAAACGGGGACACATTCTCAATTCTACACTGTAATGTTCGAAGCCTACGTAAAAACCTCAATGAATTGACTAGATATATTTCTCGCCATAAGTCTACTTTCGATTTAATTGCTTTAAGTGAAACTTGGTTGAGGAAAAATGCGACCATTTCAATCCCCGGCTATAAATTGTTGTCACTCCCACGGGAGTCGCATGCAAGAGGAGGTGGTGTAGCCTTATTCATTAAACAAAACATTGCATTTCGGGCCCTTTCTACAGCATCTGTTAGAGACGATTGTATAGAAGCACTCTTTATCAAACTGGCAAATGGCATAATAGATGGAGTGGTGTACCGCCCCCCAAGTTCATCACTGGGGTCTTTCACTGAAATGTTTGAAACATCCCTTACTTCGTTATCGCGTGGGCCTAACGGTAGGAATATTATTGTTGGTGACTTTAACATTGATGCCACATCAGACACACAAAATGATTACACATTGTTGCTGGAATCCTTCAACTTACATAATCTAATAGCTGAACCTACCCGGATTACCACCACCACAAGTACTGATTGACCATGTCCTTTGTAGCAGGGATGACATTGTTTGTGCTGGTGTGTGCTCTGTTTCAATTTCCGACCATTTGCCAATATTTGCTGCCCTGGAAAGTAAGGCTCCAGAGGGTGTGAAGCATAATCACACTAAACATACTAAAAAAAATAAATCATGGCTTACTTCGCAACTTACTGGAACAAACAGATTTCTCTGCTGCATATGACGGTAATGTTGACACAGAATTTAACAATTTTATTGACGCCCTTCAAAGTATAATTGCACAATGTAGTGAGAAAACATGCATAAGAAACTACAAGAAACCTGTTTGCCCGTGGATGACAAAATCCATTCTTGATGATCTAAAGAAAAAAGAGTACTGGTATAAAAAATGGAAACAGAATAAAAGAACTGAATACTACCTAACCCAATTTAAGCTCCTTAGGAATTCCACAGTCTCCATGATGAGAAAAAGAAAAAAGGAATATTACTCCTTCCTTATTCAGCAAGCAAATGGAAATACAGCGAAAATGTGGAACATCGTAAAGGATGCTATTCGCCCTACCTCTAAGCAACAAGTACAACCTGATGTAATTGATCAGGATGTGGTGGACATATTTAACAATTACTTTGTAAATATCGGGCCTCTCTTAGCCCAGCAGCTGATCCCGATAACTGATCCTAGCAATCTTATAAACCCTGTTATAAATAGTTTTGTAATGAAAGAGCTCGAGCTGGGCGAAATCGTTAGTGTGGTAAGCACACTTCAAGTAAGCAAATCCCCGGGTCTGGACGCCATTCTAGTAAAAATAATCAAACATAATATTGACATATTAGCCATGCACCTATTACACCTATTTACGCACTCTATAGAATGTTCAATATTTCCTGCAAGACTAAAAGTAGCTAAAGTCGTGCCTATCCATAAAGAAGGGGAACTGTCGGAACCGAGTAATTATAGGACAATTTCAGTCCTTGGTGTCGTCAATACAGTTTTTGAAAAAATACTATGTATACGCATAAATTTATAGGTAAGTTTAATATTATATGCCCAAGTCAGCATGGCTTCACGCCGCATAGATCAACAGCATCCGCAGTCCTTGTCCTATCGCAAATGATAAATACTGCCCGCAACGATAATAAGATTGCCATAGTGGTGTATTTAGATATTAAAAAGGCATTCGATACGGTTAATCATACAATCCTTGTTGATAAACTCGGTAAGTATGGCTTCCGAGGGAAAATGTTAGATTTTTTCAATAGTTACCTTACAAACCGCGTACAGCATGTTGTAATGAATAACGTGATTTCTGGGGCGCAGGTCGTGCTGACTGGGGTACCACAGGGCTCAGTTCTGGGACCAATGTTTTTCTCGCTTTATGTAAATGACCTCCCGTCTATACTAAAACATTCTCAAGCAGTGATGTACGCTGATGACACAGCTTTAATATTTATAGGAGACACAATCGATGAACTCAACAAAAAGATAAACGAAGAGATGGAAATGGTTCTTAACTGGTTTACTAACAACCACCTCTCCGTTAACATTCAGAAAACCAAATATACTTTGTTCCGCTCTAGGGGAAAAAAATTAAACTACCAAAATGTTGCTTTGTATTTAAATAACCAGCCAATACAAGAAGTAAGCAGTTTTAAATATCTTGGCGTATATCTTGATTCTGATATGCACTGGAAGAATCAAGTAAAGCAAGTTTGCTCAAAGCTGGCATATGGTTGCCATATTTTATTACAAGCGCGAGAATGCTTTAATTTCTCTATACTCCGAATACTCTACTTTGCTTTTATACAAAGCCAGCTAATCTACTGCATGGAGTCGTGGGGTAACACATACCCCACATATCTCGAACCTGTAATCCGATTGCAGAAGAGAGCGATAAGAATAATTACTTATTCAAAATATACTGACTCTACTGAACCACTTTTCAAGTCCACCGGCATACTACCTTTCCATTCCATGTATACATTAAAGATAGCCCAGACAATTCATAAAATACTACAGCTCAATGAACCGCTTCCCCACAGTATCTTTATAACTCCTAAAAGGGAGACTAGGGCTGCTAGTGCAAAACATTTCAATTTGCCCGCCTGTCACAATACTTACGGGCAAAGATTATTAGAATTCAATAGAGTTTTAATCTGGAATGGCATTCCTAATGAGGTTAAAAGAGAAACAAATTTTGTACAATCCCTCAAAACGTTCCTGATGAATATGTGAAGTATATGGTATGAATTTTTACTTTTTGTTTCGAAGAGAAATATGTTTTTTGTGAGCGTTTTGTTTGTATTCCTGTATTTTTTCTCCGCAAATCTTATAACGTTCTAATTTTCATTTTAGGAATAGAAATGTTCGTTTCCGCGTGCTGCAAATATGTTGTATTGTATTGTGTTGGACCCGAAACTAGCCCCTGGCTATGGGTCCAGTTATTATTGTACATATTGAATTGTGCTCAGTTTCATTTCCGAATAAAAAAAAACTAGACAGACTGACGCAGAAGGCCGGGAGCACTAACTGCAGTGGGTCCAGACGAAAGTTGCCGGATTGCTAGTAGGTTCTGGCCTCGCTTTATAGTAGCAGTAAAGCCCACTGATAATGAAACTAGCCACACTCTCCTACACTCCCGTGCTTTCGAACCTCTTCGATTATTCTCTCCCGCCGGCAGTGCGCGCTGCGCACGGCACGCTTCAAAGCCATCGCGTACTCGCCTGCTTGATGTGTTCGGTAGCACACGTGAGCTTGCCTAAGTGTGCGTTTTTTTTCCTTGCTCTATTTTTATACCCAAGTACTAGAAAGGGAAGTGACATGCTTTACTCTACCACAAGCCACTTTCATCACTTTATCGTTTGAGGAATGAAAGCATTAAACGTGAGCGCTTGCAGCATGAAACTCAAAGCATGAGCACATGCAGCATGAAAACTCCACGTCCTCCTGAATACGGCAAAGCTTTTACTAACATAAGATTTACGTCAAGTTTGTATGTTCGTCAATATTTTTCGGCACACTGACGCTCCACTAAATGCAGATTTCACCTAGCACTGCGTTTTCATTAAAATGCTGTTGTTCATGGCGCACTTCTTTGTAATCAAGTGAGGAAAAAATACGGTAATTTAGTTAGAGATCTGAATTTGGGCCACACGGTGACCGTTTATGTTGAATTCACTGCGGGAAACAGACTCCACAGTTCATGTTCACTTCACAGGTTCCCGTCCCTGTCGTTTCGTGTCTTTCGTCCTGGTCTTTTTCAACATGACAATTAAGTCAACATGACAATTAAAGACGACACTTCACGAGCGAAAAATGCGGGATATTTTCTTTATTGCGCGTTATGTATTTTTTAGCATTTTTAAGACCTAAAAAATTAAACTTAGCCCCTCGAGTGGTGCACATGCAGCGGCTTAATTGTCTGGTCAATACAAATTTCATGGATTCCTGAAAAAAAAAAATAAAACCGTTTTATGTTCTAGTTTTTCGTTTCTTTTTTTGCTGAATAAGGCAGAAGTGAGTCTGGCCAAAGGTTTGGCTTAAAATTTCTGAAATATTGCTGGTGCCAACGGATGATTAGATTAAGTAGAAGAAAGATGATGTTCCCTCGACGGCTTATCTAGGCTGGTTCCACGAAGGCATTTGAAGAGTGCTTCAGATGCCCGTGGTGAATCAGTGTTCAGCCCTGTAAAGTACGATCAGAAACGATATAGCCATTCTGTGGCGGAGTCGGCTTCACGGAAAGAACTCGTACTATTTTATAAGCTACCGACTCAAAGAATATTATGTAATTTTGAAAACATCATTCAAAGAATGTGGCATGTCATAAATACTTCGCCTGTCATTAGTCAAAGCTCGCCCTTGAACGCATGTTTTCTGTGACTGAATTCTCACGTGGCGTTTGTCCTTGTAATCATGGTAGAGTTGCACGCAGTCCCGACGGCCGAAGGAACGCTCTAATCGCTACAAAAATTAACATCCAGTATCAACAATCGTCAGGCAATGTTATAACGTCATTAAAGCTACTACACTAGATCCCTAGGGCACACGGCAGAGAGACAGCTGTTTACGCTACGGAAATCAACATGTTTTCTTTTCAGCGCCAAATCAGACGTATTTGTAATCAAAAGAATGAACGTCGATGCAAACGTTCTTCGCAGAAACCCATACTGAGATCCAGAAATTAAAGCGGCTAAAATAGGCGCATTATGTACGCCAACAATGGCGAATAGAACACACAGATCATCAAATGAAAAGGATACCGTGTGAAAATGCACACCACGATCAGTGAATTAAGCAAGACTATGAACTTCCTGATTATATCACAGGAAGTTTTAAGTATACGCGCTAGTTTAGGTACCAATAAATGCACCGTACCGTGCAGAGGACGGTGGCCTTTGTCGGAACGATGTCCTTAAAGGCGATATTTTGGATTCACTTTTTTCTTAAGCTGACGATGTTTTTTCCTCGAGGAATCGGGAACAGCACGAAGTCATTTTCACGCCGGCTTCTGCACCGCGATGCGCCGCAACCGAGCATAACGCAGCACAAAAAGTAAACTCCGAATCGCCAGTGCGTAACTCAACGGAGCTCGACCCGCAGCAGGGGCAGACACCCTGTGTAATAAACTTTCAACTTCAACTTCAACATGAAGCCGAAGAAAAACAAAACGCATGCAAAACGACCCTTTCGCGCTCTTTTCGATGGCGACATCTGAGAGGCCAATCTTTAACCTCGTAAACATGGGCCCGACGTTTCGGGTTGGGTCGGGGGTCGAGTTCAGCAAGGTCAACCCAACTCGATGACTGTGTTTTTGCATGAAATCGATACTAGCGAGTCGACTCTCGCGGCACGCACTGTGAGGCGCGACCCCACGAGTAGTAAATCGGCGCCCGCTTTTGTTCTCCCCTGCAGAAAATGCTTCCCCCAAGCGTGAAAAGAGGATTAAGTGTGATTTGCGGAGAGTGCTGTTAGTCAACCCAAACTATGCATTCGGGCTGGCCCAGCCCGACACGACGGTCGCTTAGCTCCACTCCGTAGCGGATACATAAGCCCGACAGCCGATTTCCAGTCCGACAGACTACTCGACCTGAGTGTTGTCGTGTTCATGTAGACCCCAGATTATTCAGAAAAACGCCGAGTAAAGAAACGGGTGAGGAAGATGTGTGGAGATTTGCGGGGCGGCGTCAAAGTTCACAGCAAGGCACTACAATCAAGGCACTTAAAGTAGCAGTGGTGTTGAAAGGTTATTCGTATATATAGATGTATGCTGGGACGGACACCGCGTCAGCAAGAACGCGAAGATCACCTGCGAAGCGGAAAGGGGCGCTGCATGAGCCATGGTGTTCCAAATGCTGCTCCCGTGCCAACTCAACGGTCTGTCGCTGAGACAGCCGCTTAAATTGCCATTGCGATGGGACGTCAGAGTCCATGATGGTACGCAGAAGGGCGGCCGCACTAACTGCAGCAGTGGGTCCAGATGAAGATGTACAACTAGTTCATCGTTTTGTTATCTGCTCGTGCAAATGATTTCGGCTCCTTTCGTGGCTTCTAGCCCATTCTCCTAAAGTATACTCTGCGCATTTTCCTTGAGTATAAATAAGTTCTGAGGGCACTTAAGTCTGCTTACGTGCAGGAATGCGAAAGCATGCAACTTTACAGAAGGTAGGGTTTTTTTTTCCACGGCGCCTGAAGGCATCGCATTTTTTTGTTGTTTATGAGTTACGGGTTATGGGGGCTTAACGTCCCAAAGCGACACAGGCTATGAGAGACGCCGTAGTGAAGGGCACCGGAAATTTTCGACCACCTGGGGTTCTCTAACGTGCACTGCCATCGCACAGTACACGGGCCTCTAGAATTTCGCCTCCATCGAAATTCAGCCGCCACGGCCGGGATCAAACCCACGTCTTTCGGGTCAGCAGCCGAGCGCCGCAACCACTCAGCCACCGCGGCGGATGTGTTGTTCATGGGTTATAGCAATTATTCCATTGAGGACGTCTTAGTGTGACAGGTTTCGCTGACTGACGGACATCGATGAGCCACTAAAGGTTTTCGTGTTAATAAACAAATAAAACTGCACATTTCATTCAAAGATGTAAACCGACTGTGCTTAGTTATAGGTAAGGTAGGCACGCAGTAGAAGTATGTAATGAATAGTATTATAATTTTTTATTTATTTCCATAAATAGAAACCAAACATTCGGTATTGGTGTGCGAGAGTGTAAAGAAGTTTCATTCGCAAAAGTGCTGTGGTTCTGCAATACGCAGCCGGTAAAAACTGCACAAGGAAAAACTTCGTAATGTGTAATTCCAAAGATAACAGCGCTTAGGACCAAATTTCCTCAAACCCTCGCGTAATGTTAGGACTGGAAGTCCGAAAGCAGTCCCCGTGAGCAACAATGCAATCATCATTGAAGCCCTTGTCATTTCTGTCAATATTGCGCTACGTAATAAAAATTAAGTACACATGCCGCCTATAAACAGAATGCAGTACACATTAATCGGCTGTGGTGAGCAAATAGGGTGATTTATGCCTGCAAGTAAAGCGTCCTCTGCAAGTCTCTGTTTGCAAACCGTTTCGAGGAAGTGTTGCTAAAGTCGCCGTACATTCTCGAAGAATACCTCTCGCACTTGAACCCACTCAGGAGGCACATGTGGTCTGCTGAGATCGCTTTTTCACTAACCACGTTCTTCTTTACTTCTATATTTCTTTTCGGAACGTTTAAGACATATAAGGGTGAGAAGAACTACAACAAGCAAGGCACACACCCGTATTCGCTCCTGAGTGCAGAGCTACCGCAATTTTATGTAAAAAGTAGGACTGATTACACCGGGACTATGCGTTACGTGGAGCTGAGAAAGCAGAGAAACTAGTGGCAGAAGCTTGGTTCCGGCTGTTTGGTTGGAAGTTCTTGTACGCATATCGCAAAACTGGCATAGACGACGCAGAACACACAGCACATGTGCGCCCGTGTGTGTTCTGTGTAGTCTGCTTTTTTTGCGCTATGCATGCAAAAAATTACTGTTTATGGGGTTTAACGTCCCATAGCAACTCAGATTATGAGGGACGCCGTAGTGGATGGCTGCGGAATATTTCAACCACCTGGGGTTCTTTAACGTGCACTCGCATTGTACAGTACACGGGCCTCTAGAATTTCGCGTCCATCGAAATTTTACCGCCACAGCCTAGGTCGAACCCACGTCATTGGGGACCGCACCCAAGCGCAATAACCATTTGGCCACCGCGGTGCGGCACATACAAAAATAAAGTGAGAATATAAGCACGCTTGCAAGCCACGATTTTGCACAAAACATAGCAGCGTTAATTCCTGAAGGTTTGTTTGTCAGTAAGACGCACTGCCTTCGAGTACAACTTGAAAAATTGTTTTCAAGGCTTAATTAGCGTTTAAAGTGCGCACTTCACAAAAACAAATAGAATCAAGCTTACCAAATTCGGCACATTGTCAATACTGGCAAGAGTGTCGTTATCTGGTGTGCCACCCGTCGTTAAGGGCCATATGCGGTTCTCTCTGCTTCTTTTGCCCTCGAGGGTCATGTGGGACATGGAGATGTAGAGCGATGGCGAGAAGGTTCTCCTGCGAGTGAGACATTATAAAATAAAGTAACTTTTCGGCGACGCTTCTCACAACGCAATGCATAGCTTTGTGGTAAATGGCAATTTCATCTCAAACTGCACATGAAATCAGGCCTAAAATATGTTGTAAGTGAACACTGCTTCTATGCATACTAATATGGGAGATCATAACAGTGTCACTGCATGCATTTCTAGGCATATATTCATTAATTAAGAGGCCGTTAAAATTACCTACTATGTAGCTTAACGACACAAGTATTACATGTGTAAGGTGGGAGTTTATTTGTAGAAGCTTAGGAACGGAATCAGGGCCAACAGCAGTTGCGGCTCGGGCCGCCGGAGATGTCGCTTCAAGATGCGATTGGGCCTTGTTATTTTGAGAGAAGTTTCCGGGAGAGGACCAGTGTACAAACAGATATCCACAGCCAGACAAGAGAACCGGGCGGGAAATGCTGGATAGATTCATCTTCGTCGTGACGGGTTTTTGTTTTCAGGGATTGGGTCGCTGCATTGAGCGATCGGGCGATCTGGCGGCAATCCGCGGCGTGCCCGGCAGCTTGAAAAAAAGTGGTGCACTCAGATGTGTCGGAGTGGTAGGGGGCCGTAAGGAAGGAAGAAAGAAGAAAACCCTGTTGTAGAATGTGTAGCAGTTTTGCACGTGAACGTATTATAGGAGAGAATCATGTCCTTGTTTGTGGGGTTCGAACCGATGTACATAGCCAGCATGTCGTTGTTAAAGCGTTCATTGAGGCTGTTTGTGAGGGCGGTAAGCAGCGCAAGTCCGATGGACGACGTTGCACTCGCGGACCAGAGCCTTGATGACGTCAGATGATGCCAGAAACGACCTCTGTCGTTGAGGAGCTCACGAGGGGCAGCGTGCCTAAGGATGAACTGCCGCAGAAGAAGGGATATGCCACACCATGGTCTCTCGCAGCAGGGAGCGCAGCGGTTTAATTCAGCATACACTGTGAGGTGATCAACGACAGCAACAACCCATCATTTGTCAGAAGCAGCATACGGGAGGGAACCATATAAATCAAAGCCAACGCGATCAAATGAACTCCTTGCGTTGTTCAGACGGCTGTTCACTGGTGGCGGGAGACGGCGCAGTGGCCTCGATTTCGCAGAGGCCAATGCACGAGGCTTTATCATTGTTTCCGACGAGAGATGTTACTTGATTTACCTTGAGTGCTTCTAGCCACGTGAGGTTCATTCTACTTTGTTCGATATTGTCTTCGACGATTACACTGCCTCATTTCAAAAGTTCATGGTCCGCATTAAAGTGAGCTGGGCCCAGGGCCCCTATTTTGCAGTTCTTCAGTTCTGGTTTCTAATTGGATGCTGGTGAAATATCTCTGGCAGGACGCCGATGCCTTGTCTCGCTCCCCGCTACCAGCCTATATTGAGTAGATGTTGTGGGGCCAGTCGGTGCGTATCAAAAGAAAAAACTGGCGCCAAATCGGACAACACACAGCAAGAAAGACAGGACAGGCGCCTCTCGTCGTGGAGCACACGCCGCTCGCCTCGCCAATTGCGCGTATGCGTAGTAGAGGGAAAGGGGCTGTCGCAGTGTGTATATACATACGGTTCGGCGTAGCGGGAGGCGAGCCGCAGCGTTCGTTTGGCGTCGCGTCAGCGTCTCGTCTACCGGCGTCGCTCGCAGCCAGCAGCAGAGCGCGAACAAACACATGAGGGTACACGAACTGGCGTCTCCAGACGGAGGTGGGGAGATATCGTGGGTAAAGCCCTTCAATTATCCCGTGCCCTTAGCTAATCGTCCCATTCAGCGGCGACAGGAACCTTATGCGGGGGCGCTGCTGCCTTCGCAGAAACGGGCCGCGGCTTTTGGCCCCACCAATCTCCACAGGACCCCGACGAAACTGCTGTGAACGTTATGGCTACCGGGATGCCTAGTATAGTCGGGCTGCCTAGCTAGTAGTCATGACTGGTGATTTCAACAAAGATCCCAAGAGAGACCCTGTGTTTCTTCAAGCTGCTGAAGAACGATTTCAACTGGAGATGAACAAGATGCAACCTAGCACCACCACTCAATTGGGGACCAACGTAGAACTGGTGTCGTGTCTTGTCCTTGTCTTGTCCGTCTTGTGTGATTGCTTGTTTTTTGCGCTGCTCCGTTGCCTTGGTTAAAAAATGCACCAACTAGCCCAAATAGAAGTTTTACTAGAATTGGTCCTTCAGCGAACCTTCGCCGAGTCAAACTACGCCATCAACGGTTTGGAAATAAAGTGTCTCTTCTTTACTGACCACCGAAGCATATTCATTGGGATAAATAAAGTTGCAACCATTACTTAACCATGTATGTGTCTTTATCCAAGCATGGACATAGATTAGCGAAGTAAATCATCAGTAGCAATACATCGTTTAACCACGGCGAAGCCTAGGCATAGTCATGGCCTCTAGCTCTCTTTACCTACCAGGTGTAACAAGAGCTCAACCACAGCCAATTTTTTTATTGGGACAGTGTGCCTGCTGGCATAAAGTATTGTTTACAAATATAGGTACACAATGGATTCTTGAACAAAGTCCGGTAGATTCGGTGGTGTGGCCCAAAAATCCATTATTCTCCATCTGGTGGACGTCCTAGGGGCTGTCCGCACTGGAGCAGGTGCTTCAGCCGGATAGCACGCAGAGGGGCAGATCCAAAGGAAGTGTTTAGTGTTCGCCTCGCATACAGGAGCGAGACAGGAGTCACCGAAAGGGGGATGATACTGTTCCGGCCACAACCAGGTTATTGCTGGGGTGAGGGCGACACGGAAACATAACCTTCGAAGCAAGACCTCTTTCCAGCGTGCAAGACCGCCAGGGAGGTCGGTGCCAAACGGTGGGAGAGGTGCTCGCGTGGCGCGCCAGAGGTTTTCTTTTCTTGAAGGAGCACTGTCTCCAGAGAGGTCAGGGCCGCTTGAAGGGGACGTGGAGGTACTGATTCGCGACTTGAAGACGCCATCGTACAGATACTTTGAGGGCGAATTTTTCAATGATGTCCTCAATTAGCTGTGCCAATAAATCGGTGTTCAGAACACGCCACAGACTACGGACGGCGCCTGAGGAGTCTGCGAGGATATCAAGGGCCTTCTAGATGACAACAGTGGACAGATAATGCTTAACGCATCCCGAATGAACAACAGCTCTGCAGTGTCGATGACCAGGCAGGGGAGCAAGCGTATGAGCATGTCGCGATTGGTGGTAATAATACTGGGGAAGCGATAGCCGTAGTCACGCGATCTTCACTCACACTAGCGTCGACATACGTCACGTGTTGCCATAGTGAGGTTTCAATCGTAGACGAGACGCCATTCGTTCCCTCACTAAACTCACTCAGGTGAGTGTATGCGAGTCATAGGCCGATTTTCTGTAACTTGCAGGTAAAGCCATGGTGGTCGTGCCGGCAGGAAACGACAGGCAGCAGAGCCATCTTTCTATCCCTTGCGAGAGCGGCGGCTGCAGCAACACGGCGGCATTTTGTGCACCATGCTTGGCGAATCTGGTGAATCAGTTCATCAAGCGTGTTTATTTTCAACTCGGCCTAAAATTGAAAAATTGTTGCTGGGGAAAGGAAAAGGTGCAGTATCTGTCTCACATCTCGGCGGATACCTGAATCGCGCCGTAAGTGAAAGAGTAAAGGAGGGACTGAAAGAAGAAAAGAAGAGGTGCCGTAATGGAGGGCTTCGGAATAATTTCGATCGCCTGGGGATCTCCAATGTGCACTGACATCGCACAGCACATGGGGGGAGCCTTCGCGTTTCGCCTCCAGCGAAACACGGCCGCCGCGATCGGGTTCGAACCCGGGTACTCTTTGCTGGAGGGCGTGAGTTGGGGCAATTTGTGGGAGGCCCGGAATACGCATGGCTGCTCGATTGATCGATTCCAATCAATTCCACTCTGCGCGTGTCATGTGCTGCAATTGGGCTTGGTAAAGCAATCATGGCTGCTGCACAGAACGTATGAGGAGGCGGGCCATGCTGGACGTGGCACCACCTGTCTACTGTAAATGTGCCGTATGAGACGCAGCATTTGGGATGCCTTATAGCGAGCTGCGCGAAGCTAGGGGCTTGCAGAGCCGGAAGCGTGCAGGTCAGGGCCGAGGATTCCTAGTGAGGTGACCAATAGAACTCCATTTCTGTTCAGATAAAGGCTGATAGGGGTGCTGCTAAACGCACGGTGGCCGCCAGCGTTCGCAATAGGAAGTATAGCCGTCTTCTGGGCGACACCTTGGGCCCTAAAAATGAAAACCCCTGGTCTGTAATTGTCAGTGCGAGCTGTAAACTTATGGCCGGAGTTTGGATACATGAATGAACAGACCAGAAAGTATTGTCGCCCTCACATAAATGAGTGCGTGCAGGTCAGCAGTGACGCCCAAGCGCGATGCCAAGGGTAGGAGGCAAATGCTGAAAAATATTGGAGCTAGCACTGACCCTTGTGGTACACCAAGATGTGGCCGAAAGGACCCCACATTTTCTTTGTTGATGCGGATGGTAAATTCTCGAGATGTAAGAAAGGTGTGAAGGAAAGTGCAGATGTTAGCGGGTAAGCGGATCCAGTGCAGCAGCTCAATGAGAGCAGCATGACTGATATGGCCATATGCCTTGCGCACATCGATGCCCAGAACTATCCGGATACGGGACAATCGGCAACCGATCAGAATAATAAATGATAAGTGTTTTAGGTCATCCTCAGTCTGCACCAAGGTGAGGCCGAGAGTCCGTCTGTGACGAATGGTACCAGTGATGTACGTCTAGCCACCACAGCAGACAGTTCGCTAACATACGTTCCAATAATTTCGACACAGTAGACGTGAGAGGAATTGGGCGAAGAGTGGATATGCTCTCAGGTTTTCCGGGCTTTGGGATGGCGATGATACCTGCTTACAGCCATTGCTCGGGTACCTCTCCTGACTGCCAGGCTGTGTTTAATAAACCCAGGATAGCTTCGAAGGTAGCGTCGTCTAGATTTTTAAGCTTTCCTTATATCATGACGTCAGGACCAGCAGCAGTCTTCAGTTTTGCTTGATCTATTTCAGTGATAAATGCAGGCACTGAGCGAAGACTGAATCCTGGAGATCACATTAAAGGTCGAAGTGCTCCTGCATTTGGCGAAAACATGAATGGGGAGACACCACAGCTGATCACGTGTCACAGCTCGAAAAAATTCTGAGGGCACTTAAGTCTGCTTATTTGGAGAAATGGGAAACATCATTTGAAGAAAAGAATTTTTGCAGAAAAGGACAGGGCGCAGTATCTCTCCGATCTAGAAATGTCGGTGGACACCTCAACTCCACCTTAAGTTTTTATGGCCCACTGTGTGACCCATTACTCGATACTTTTTGTGACCCATTTTTTGACCCATGACTCACCAAATTTTGTGAACCATTTGGTGACATGACTAAGCACTTTCTTGTGACCAATGAGTCAGCACATTTTAATGACCCATTCCGTGGTCCATGACTCAGCACTATTTATACCTATTCTGTGACCCACGACTGATTGATTTTTGTGATTCATGACTCAGCATTTTTGTGACCAATCACTAAGCACTTGTGACCATGACTCAGCCCTTTTTGTGACCCATTTTGTGTCCATCACTTATTATAATGAATCATGACTTCGGCGACCGCAACTCAATTCCTTCCTCAGGCAGTGACTGGTCATGACCACATTTATTATGATCCCGGTCACGACTCATGACTTCAGACTCATTACTCAATTAGAATGACTCACATGACCATGACAATGATCTGACACTATTTATATACCACTTGTCATACACATTCAATCATGACTAGTATGCACTAACCGATGACATCATATCATGCGGCACATTTAGCTTCCACATTTTGCATCCACTTTTTACGGACACGTCAGCTGCCGACATAGCCTAGTAATGCTATTGCATTAACAATACCTGTGCCACGTCAAACGAAAATGCTTCTGGGGCGTTTCTCGATCCAAGGCACGCACTGGAAGCCGGCTCAGCGGAGCGTACACTGCCTTCCATTGCTCGGAAAGTTCTCCAGATGCCGGATGTACTCGCGCTTGAATCCAGCGCAGAACGCCACGCCAACCACCGTTGGTGCGAAAGGCGGCGTCCGTGACGTCTCGCGCCCGTTGTCAGCTGACGGTAGCGGAGCTGAGCCTTTATGGATTCCACGGTGTCGGCTGGCGTGAACCTCTGCCTGGCGATGATGTGGCCAAAACTGAAGAAGACGAAGATCGAGTGCTGGACGAGATTCCTCGACCAATAATGATAAAGCGGCTGTGTCGACCACGGCTTGCAGCATTGGGACCGGGTTGCGAACAGGGTCGAGCGCGTCCCATGCTAACGAGGCGCGAAACGCGTCCCATTAAATCACCCTGGACTGGCGACGAAGGCGGTGTAGTACGTGAAGAGCGAGGCAGAGCCGAATAGGATCGTGATCACTCCCCCAGCAGTCTGGTTCACGATTCCGAGCTGTGACACGCGATCAGCTGTGGTGTCGGCCCCATTCATGTTTTCGCCAAATCCAGGAGACCTTCGACCTTTAATGTCATCTCCAGCCGCCAGGCCAGGTCCGGTGATTGCAGTGGCATGCGTGGGTTGATGCTTCGTCGTGAAGGCATTAAGCAAGAGAAATTGATTCTGCGTCAGCGTATCGCGGTGGAGACGCCCACGTTCATTGAACACAGAGTAACCCTACTGACGGTGAAGGGCACTGAAATCTCCGGCAATGAGAATAAGGCAACGAGGATGATTACAACGAAAACAGGTGAGCCACTGCAGACGAAGACTGAGTGTCCGCCCCGAGTAGGGACGCACATAACTCGACACAAGCACAATGGCACACTGAGAGGGTTGCACCTTTAAAGCCACCACCTCTTGCCACGCGGTGCACCATGTATAGCCGTCTGAACAAGAGAGGTGCGAACATAAATAGCAGCCCTGCCTGGTTTATGACTTGACAAACACGTACGGCGATGTGGGATGTATGGTGTTGCGTAGCTAGTAAATCTCGACATTCGTGGCGGAGAGTTTTGTTTTTGGAGGAGTAAGGCCCACGCTTGAAGTGAGCCCATGCGAATGCGTTCTCGGAACTCGCCAACCCTGTTAGCAAGTCCCCGGAATTTCCTCTGAGTTACATATGGTTGCTGCTTGTAAGCCATTGTGGCTATCGTCCATAGTGGCTGAGGAGTGAGGAGTGAGTGAGTTGCTGCACGACATGGCGCACAAGCGGTGCCGGCTCAGTAGCCAGCCTACGGGTAGACATTTGTAGACGCAATGCCAAACGCCGATGCAGGTGAGGGCATTTCTGAGAAATTCGCATCGCCGCTGACCAATTTGTTGTCGATGAAGTGCGTGAACTGGCTAGGCGGATGCACCGGGAAGTGAATTTGAATAGCTCCGCTTGCATATTTGCTGCACGGCAATCAATATCATCCATTTCCTTTTGAAAACCCTCCTTGGCCGAAGCTTTTGACGCCCGATGGCTGCGGCAATTAAGACAAGTGGCATTGCTATAGCTTTGCTCAGGAAGTGCCTCTACATTAGATAGTGGCGCGAAGTTAACATGATCATTTTCCTCGATGACTTCGTCACCTTCTGTGAGCGGAGCGCATCTGTTAGCGGCGTCAATCAAGCTGCGCGTAGGCTGGACAGGTCGAAAGGTGCGACACCGAGTTTTTTCTTCGCGTTCTTCTTGGTTAGGAAAGCGCGGTCTGTTATTGCATAGTCATTTGATCTGCATAGACCATACATTAATGCTCGAGATGCGTTTTGTTAATTTCCTGCCCCTGGGGCAGGGTTAGGGCATAATGCACGCATGTGGCCCGGTGGCAGGCACTGGTAGCAATACAGTACACTAGGGCGGTAGGGACGAGGCCGAAGAACGAACCCGTTGTAGATGAAGCTTTCGGGTGGCATAGCGGGTCTAGACACTGTAATAAGACATGTCCGTCCGGGGCCTAGGTAGCGAGCTAACAACGCGTGATGAGTATCAGAAGTCAAAGTATCACGTTGAGTTTCCAGAGTTTCATTGCGATCTACCCCTGTTATCAGGTAGCGGGAAACGTCCGTGCCAGAAAGCAAGTACGCTTGGACGGGAAGAGTGCGTCCACTGGGAAGGGTAATTGCTGCCAGCGTGCAGAGGGGCATGTACTTTCTGCAGTGACGGCACCCACACAGACACCGTGTTGAAGCTGCGATGACATGCGCAGTCAGTGAAGCCCGCTGCGGTGACAGAAGAGCCGAGCGTCTTCTGAAGGCTTGTCGTAGGGATATCTTGTATACCGTAGCCTTCTCGGCGAACGGCAACTTTATAGGATCTTGAGAGGCTATTAGATGGGCGTTCCTGTAGAGTGTCGGACTGAGTAGACAAGGTCGCTTCTGGGCAGGTACAGCAGAGGATCGAAGCACGGGAGACGCACTGGGGGATGTAGCGTCACACGCAGACACGGATGCCCTCCCAGGTCATCTACCTCTGCTCCATCGTCTCCTCGTTTCTGGCGGGTGTCGCCTCAACGGCAGGGACAGGTGTCGTAATCTCCACGAGTCGCTGCTGTCGCAGCTGCTCTTTCTTGCGTGGAGCTATTGCGGCTTGGCGGTTTCGGAGTTCACGCGAGGATGACGCTAGGCCTAAAGCGCCCTGACTCACTTTAGGCGACGCTGGCTTCCCCCGGGAGCATCCCAGGGGCCACCGATAGTCCCGTGTAGTGCCAGCGGCAAACTTGCGTTAAGGTGCAGCCAAGGGTGGCAGGATTTCACAGTTACAACGCGAAAAATCACTTCAAACAGCACAGTTGCAGAAATACACATCGGACGGAAAAATCCAGGGTGGGGGGGGGGGGGGGGGCACTTTTTTCACCTAAAGTGCGATGAGGCGAAAGCCTTTAGCGCGGTGTTGCTACTTGTGTCACTGATGTGTGGTTACGATGTTAAGTACTTCCGTTTGCCCGCATTCTGAAACTCGATTCAAGCGTGCGCTAGGAGTGTGGTTGCACCGCACCCGATTCGGTCGACCATAGAGTTTCTTGCTATTACCTAGAGCGAAAGCTGGCGCCCGCCTATGGGAGTTTGCATATAGCTTCCTAGAGACCACCTGAGCCACCATGGGCGCTCTAAGCATCATGGGGCGGACAGCTACCGACTGCAGAACCACAACTTTTGACCAAAAAATAATGAAAAAAAAGAACGTTGTTCGATAACCAAGATTGCCCTGACATTCAATACCCTGTCTATAAATTGCAACAAAGGAGCAGAAAAGCATATAAATGTAAAGTTTGTCCAAAATAAGCGATGGCTTTCTCTCCTGTTGGCAGAGCATTGCAGACAACAAAAGCCAATATTTCGTGATTACAGGTGATTTTTTAAAAAGAAATATGGTGTTTGAAAAAATTTGTCACTTCAACATTTTGAGAGGTTTTCTTAATGGCACTTCGGAAACCAAAATCCATTTATTGGCGTTGTGTGCTGTTGCGTTTTCGCTACTATGGCTTTTGCGCACTACGTTTGCGCCAAAGTCGTCTACATCGTGGGCGGAACGGAATATTTCAGTAACGGCACTTTCTGTTCGTGAAGAAAACCGACTGTCCCGCAACAAGTGGCTTATCGCCCCATGATGCTTTGAGCGCCCATGGTGTCTCAGGTGCAGCGCCGCCAGCTTTCTCTCTAGATAATAGTAAGGAGCTCTATGCGGTCGACAGCTGCGAGGCGTCTGGCACGGGCGCGGCGAGCGCCGGTGGTGGGCCGCTATAAACGTTTGTTTCACTGTATAAGCAACGCAACCATATAGTCTCTTACTATTAACTAGAGGGAAAGAGGCGGCGCTGCACCTCAGCCACTATGGGCGCTCAAAGCATCATTGGGCGATGAGCTACTTGGTCCGGGACAGTCGGTTTTTTTTTCAGGAACACAGAGTGGAGTTACTGAGACCCCGAGCGCAGACGACTTGGGCGCAAACGTAGTGCGCAAAAGCCATAGTAGCGAAAACGCAACAGCACACGACGCCAAAAAAAGAAGGTTATTGTTTTCCGAAATTCCATGAAAAAAACCACTAAAAATGTTGAAGCGACAGTTTTTTTTTAAACATATTTCTTTTTAAAAGTGCACTTGTTAAGCACGAAATATGGAATTTTGTGGTGTACAATATTTGGCCAATAGGAGAGCAAGCCACCGCTGATTTTGGGCAAACTTTTCATTTACGTGCTTTTCTGCTCGTTTGTTGCAATTTATAGACAAGATATTGAGGGTTAGGACATTCTTGATTATCAAACGGCGTTAGCTTTTGCATTATTTTTTGGCCACAAGTTGTGGTTCCGCAGTCGGTAGCTCTCCGCCCAATGATGTTTTGAGCGCCCATGGTGGCTGAGATGGTTTCCAGGAAGCTCCATGCAAAATCCCATAGGCGGGGTGCCAGCTTTTCTTCTAGTTAATAGTAAGAAACTCTATGAGCGCAACGGACGTACGGAGCATGAGCCATTAAAAGCTTTCGCCTTAAGCTCTTGGAGCGCTCGCTACAAGCGAAAAAGAGGGTGAACGACGGACTTGTGAGGAAGGTGAGCGTCTGAACCCATAAGCATGCGGAACAATCCCGGAGCTGGGTCGCTCATACCCAGGCGAGAAACGGCGGGGCAGTAGTCGTCCCAACGATCAACCTAGAAGGTGCAGGGGAGGATCAACGCTAGCTGCAGTGGCGCGAGAGGTGGCAAGGTGGCAGACACGCGAACACGTGAAACACATGGGCCGATTGCGACGGGTACACCACTCCGCAGGACTGCAGTACCGGTAACGTGTCGTGAAGGTCTTGGTGGGCGTTGTGGTAGCCAGCACATGTAGGACTGGTTGCGAACTGAGCGTTTGCAGTGTGCGGCTAGAGAGCATTCCCGTGCTTGAAACCTCCTCGGGAACAAGGGCCCGGTCTAAGTAAGAGATATAGTTGTCAGCGTCTGCCTGGGAAAAGCGGGGTGGAGGCAATAGTAGTCAGTGCCTCTAGATCAAGGCGCACGATCTGAGCCAAGTAAGCATGGTTCGAAGGCTCCCGCAGGGCCGGCAGCCTTCGAATCCTGCCCTTCTTCTCCGTTATGGAATAGTTGGCTTCTGCCTTTGATAAAGAGCGGCTAGCGTACGGTAATTACTCAAGAGCGGCCTTGCTTCTCGATGAGAACGGCGCCTAGCCCTACGCTGCTTGTGTCCATGGGATTTTAGGTGGCGAAATTTCCTCGAAGTGTTCAAGCAAGGCTCCGGGTGCGTCAAGGGTCTGGCGATGCGGGAAAAGGTTTTCGCAAATCCTCGGTAATACGTGCAGAACACCAGGAATCTCCTTACAGCTTTCTCGCCGGTCGGCTGTGGAAACTGCAGTAGCTCCGGTGTTCTACGGGTCCGGATTGATTCCATCGTTGCTTACCATGTGGCCCAGAAACAGCAGCTTCTCGTAAACGTTATGGCACTTCTCTGGCTTCTGGCTGAGCCCTAATGAGTTGATTAGCTCTAGCATGGCCCGAAGACTTTTTAGATGATAGCCAAGGGTTGACGAGAACAATACGACTTAATCTAAGTATACGAGACAAATTTTCCACTAGCTCCGCTCCAATACAGTGTCCATTAGACGCTGGTACGTTCCTGGTAGAGAATAAAATTCACATGGCATTGCCTCGAACTCACAGACTCAGTCACGCGTGGCGAATGCGGTCTTCTCGCGGTTTTTTTCATCGACCCTGATTTTATCACTACCCGCTCTCTAATTCCATGGACGAGAAGTATTTGGCGTCACAGAGGTGGTCTAGTGTATCGTCGATGTGGCTTAGGGGTAAACGTCTTTCTTCGTTACGTTGTTCAGTCGGTGGTAGTGGACGCAGAAGCGGAGATTACCGCCCTTCTTCAGGAGAACGACAGCGGTTTCCTGGAGTCTATTCGATGGCTGGATGACGTAGTAGCGAATAATTTCTTCCATTTCATCCCGGATGGCCTGGCATTATCGGAGACACACGACAGGGCTTTTGGCGGAGAAATCGGGCGTGCTGGTCGGTTACAATGCGATATTTCGGAATCGAAGTTTGTAGGTCCTTCGGCGATGCTGAGAACTCGGTGCAGGTTAGAAGCAGACTGCGGATCCGGTCTTCTCTGTTCCGGGGCAGGGCTGGACTTATGTCGGAGACGAGGTTGTATGCTCCTTAGATGAATTTTCTGGGATTCGGTCGGAGAGGGTGAAGGCGTCGCGAACATCGATAGTTCGTCTGAGAAAGTAATTGTCGTTTCTTTGTTGACGTGGCGGTATTTGTCGCTGAAGCTCGTCAAAATGTGGGATGCCTCTTGCGATGCCGATTCCTTGGTCTAGAACCAACTCCGTGTTCCCTTGGTGATGGATTTTATGTTCTTGGCATCCGTAGCACCTTGATCAGAAGGGGGGGGGGGGGGGGGGGAGGACGCTTACTTGTGCATCCAGGACACTGAGGGGCAACCTGATGACACGCGGTTGTCATCGCAGGGATGGCTTTGACCGTCGAAAGCGCGATGAGCTTGAACTTCAATGATCGCCTGATGTTCATTAAGAAAATCCATGCCCAGTTATCTCGCCGTAGGAACATTGCTGTAGCACAGCGAAGACTGGAGGATACATGTGTACCCTCGTGGTAACTCGTGCCTGCACCGGGCTCCTGGCGCAGACTAGCAGGATGCCTTTGGCTGCTCCCCACGGCGGCGTAAATCATGGCCTGGGGTTCCGTGGCCGTCAGAGTCGGGGTGCAAGTACCTGTTACACTTCTTCCCGTAATGAGTCGATGAGGGTAGCTGCTTGAAGCTGTGGGGAAGGTGGCAGTAGTCGTCGCAGTTACCCGCGGACGATTAGCGCATAGCTTCCGTCAAGTTCTCGCTGGCGATGGTCGTCGTGTCCGGGTGTCTGTCGGAGAAGACGTGTAGCTGCCAGCAGTACTGGCGAGATCCAGCATCTAAGGTCATCTCTCTGGCAGCCGCATCCTTTGTGTATTCTACGCCGGTCTTCGGTGGACGGTGAACCAGACCAAATGAGACCGGAGCCGACACGGCCTCATTTGGATGTTGAATTTGTGGCTGCAGTAGAACCTTCACTCTTTCTTTCCGGACGACACTACAAGGTTTCTCAGGTCGTGAGGTAAAGCTATTGATTTTCAAACCAGTTCTGGCAGGATCGTCTAAATAAGTTAAATTAAATTAGTTTTGGGTGAAAGGAAATGGCGCAGTTTCTGTGTCGAATATTGACGGACACCTGAACAGCGCCGTATGTAAAGAGATAAAGGAGAGACTAAGAGAAGAAAGGAAGAAAGAGGTGGCGTAGCGGAGGGCTCCGAAATAATTTCGACCCCTGGGGGTCTTCAACGTGAAACAACATCGCACAGCAAACAGGCGCGTTAGCGTTTCGCCTCCAACGAAACGCGGCCGCCGTGGTCGGTTTGAACCCGGGAACTGTCTAATGGGAGGTAAAAGTTCCGAAGTCGAGCTTTGTCGTTCCAGGCGTTCAGCGCGGCAACACGGTCGTACACGCCCAGCCAGTTTTTGGCATCGTCGTGTTGTTGTCCATAGAAAGTCGGTGGCTCACGAGGCAGGCGAAGCACGACAGATTGTGCACCTGGGTTCATCTAGAGGCACAGCAGTGCTGCAGATCGGCACCTCCACCAGATGATACGTAGTGGCGACGCAGTCCGGCGAGCAGGAAGACAGCAAAAATTCTTGGAAACGAAACTCTATTGGGCTGGCTCGCGCATGCAAAGAACTGAATGACTTGGTGGTGGCGTAGCAATAGGCGTGCTTGGCAGTAGTCGGACAGAGTGCGCGCCGCTCTCGGCTATGGACAATTTAAAGCTGACAACGAACTTTCCAGATACGGTGTACAAAATACCCACAACAATCTGCAACAACGTAGAATCAGCTTCGCATGGGTGCGATGAAACGAGATAAGTCTGGTGGCGTCTTGCATCACAAACAAAGTGATAAAGCCATGTTCTGGCGCATTGAGCATGAAGAAATAAACATCACAAAGCTTTTGTGGCAATATACCGCATCTCTCCTCTCTTTCTAGAAGATTTTTCACAGACTGCCTTCAGTAGTACCATGCTTTCTTTTATGAGTGCACTCGTATCACTCTGCACCAGAGGCATATGTTCAACAATGAGCACACGTCGGCGGCTCAAAAATTTATGTCAAATATAGTTCCGGCGAGTACGCATCTTCACTCACCTTCGTCTACACTGGGCGCTGCCGCTGGAAGTTACACCCCGTTAACAAGAATATAACACTGAATTTTGTATTCGTGAAGGTGTGAGTGGGGCTCTAGGTAACCATCTGTGTTTACCCAATTCTGCACTCACTTGAGCATTGGGATTTAATTGAAGGAAACAATTGTAAAAGGACTTATTAAATTCAAATCAAATCAGTATTACTGGCACGAATACTGAGAAGATAGATGCGAATCATCTGGGCCTTCATCTTTGTCGACTATAGACTTCGGCTCGTGTAGAAGTGCAAAAAATCCTAGCGAGACAACGCGGCATTACGCATCAATTTCATGTACTACAAAGTTATATGTCATAGATATATACAAAGAAAAGCGAAATACACAAGAGATTATACAATAGTTACAAAACAAGGAGTCATAGACTACGCAAGCTTGTTTAAGAATGCAGGTCACGAAAGAATGGAGCGGATTTTTCTTTCAATTTACAGTGCGTTATACGAAGAGCTCTTTTTTGTAATATTAGTATTTGATTTAAATACGTGTTAGACACAAGTCCCCAGAACTCTATAAAATAGGTCACAAGCTTTGAAAAAGGCAACAAAACAAAGTATTAGTCCACAAAATGAAAAACCTTTCTCGATGTCATTAGAACAAACATATTTGTCTCAATTTACTGCTCAAAGACAATACGTGAAAATTAAGATTGAAAGCTTACTCAAAAGTTACACCAAGATATACTGATTGTAGGAAGTTTATAACTATTCATAACTCTGTCAAACTGTCCAAAATTTTACACGGACCGGAGAAAACAATGTGCTGAATCTTTTGGCATTTGTTGTAAATTTATTCTTTAAGATCCGTAGGTATAACACAAAAAGATCGCTATTAGTGCGTCTTTCGCCCTACTAAGATTCTTACCAGATAGATGAGATATGTATCATCCGCATACATAATACTTCGAACGTATTAAGAGTATCTTGGAGATCATTTGTGTATAAAGAGAAGAGTAACGGTCCCAATACTCACCCCTCAAGCACGCCACACATAATGAATTGAACACCACATGGAGACTTATCAATGTTAACACATTGGTTTCGGCCAGAAAGATACCCTTTTGGAGAACTGCTTTGCTGCGCCTCCGAATCATGGTTCACAGTGTCGAGCCCTTTCCTTTAATGTCAATAATAATGCCGGTTGCATAACCTTTCGCTGTTTAATAATAAAAAAAAACTCGCTCAAACAGTCTGCAGCAGTGGAAGTAGGTCTGCTTTTCATACACCCATGGGGGTTGCCTCTGAGACGTTGAACGAATAAAAGGTTTAACCAATAACTTCTGGTATGAAATGTAAAGGGCATTAAATACCGACATCGGCCGACAGTCTTGAATGTCATCCTTACAACCGGCTTTTATATGGAAGCGACATGCGTTATTTTGAAATTGCCTTATATGTTTTCATATCCGAGGATTTGTTAAGAAGTTTTGCTCTAGTCTCACTCAGATCCTCAGTCTGCTGTTTAATGGCGAACAGAGATATCTTATTTGTAGCCGGTGACTTCCTCCAATCGATGTTTTAACAGTAGAAATGGCTCCATTATGAGTAATGTCATCACAAACGAATGAAAGAAGTATAGGAGCTAGGATATAAGAGGCTTCACGCATAGTAAGTTCTTTTGCAGAAGCCGGCCGTATATTACAGAAGTATTAAGTCTTCCGCAAGGCTTTCTGTGGTTCTAAATGAAGGGATACTCTCTTGTAATTACGATCATTCTCACGAATTGTAACCACTTAGGTACTTGCCACAATCTCAGGGCACATGTTTCGGTCTGTGCGCGCACCTGACTAGCGAACTTTACATTTCGCAGCATCATTCGTCTGTCTGCTGTATGAGACTTCCTTTCATTCGAGCATGTTTCGCAGTCCAGAGGAACATCGAGCGTCTCCAGTACCTTACGCCTGAAGAACACACAGAGCCTGGACATAAGGCTGTAACCTCCAGCGACCACAGCGAGAAAGCAGGTGGCGCTTTGGACGACGCCACACATCTTCCAGGCGGCCGCTGCGCAGGGCACCACTGGTAGGCATAGGTTCAACGACCTGCACGTGGCCTGCGTAGCCTCTCTGCCCCATTAAAACAGAGCCGCTAGCACTAGAGTGCAATCTCGTTAATTCGCTTAACTCGAGTTCTAGTTGATTCGAACTGAAGGTTTGGTTTTGTCAGTATTCCCGTTTTTTGAGCTCTTCGTTATTTCAAGACCTTTACCTTAGACTTCGAATGATGTATATTATAGTATGCTCCGAAAAAGAAAAAAATACAGAAACTTTAATACTATGTAACGCGAGATTCAGCGACATCTGCTTACGCGACTACTACTACTATACGCCGCTAAGCCAAGTGAACGGGCATTTAATAGCGATCGCTGTAAAACAGCATTCCCAATCTGATATCGTCGGTTTGATCCGTGGTTGCACGCAGCTGCTGTGAGCAAAAGCATTTCAATGCAGAACCATGGTATGTGAGTGTAGCGAAAAACGTATGCTGGTTGCTTTCAACAATAGTAATAAGATAGCGCTTTTTGCATTTTAATAGTATAGAGCCAGAGCTTATACAGGACTCGATAGTAGCCATTTTCTTCGAAGTACTTGTGCTTTCTGACCATTTTTCTTTTGTTTGTTTAGTGGACAACACCACAGTTGTAACCAAGGACATACTGGGTAACAATATAATTTGCATCAAAGTCTCTTGAAAGAAAATCAGACAACATTAATTAGGATTTCAAACTCTATTAATATTCTTGTTATTAGTTTTAATATTGTGAGTGTGCCTGCTGTCAATTTGTGCTCAACCTGAGAAATAATTTACTTGCCTGGCCTCGTCCGAAAACTTCACGCAGGACTGCCGATCATTCTGGCACTGTGCAGCAATGACAGTGTAGCATGGACGCTTCGCAGTCATTTTGTGGGAAAGTCGGTGGTAGAGTTTCTGCAAAAAATATAATATGCAAGTAATCAGAATGCGTGGTGTGTTAAAGCCTTACCGTCTAAATGCTTTTCGGGATGTATTTTTAGCCTTATAGTAATTTATTGTCACAATCTATGAAGAAATTCAACTTTCAGAAAGAAAAAACGAAGCTACATCAGAAGCTGGGAGGATAAACAGGTCCAGATCCAACGGCCAGGTTGCACTGACGATGACCCTTGGTCTCTAAATGCAAACGATTGCCAGGAAGGTTTCTTGATAAAACTATTGCTACCTAATTTGCTGCTTCGCTACGAGAATTTCCGCACTCCTGCAAAGCCATTACAAGTACACAGCCTCTGCAGGAGTAGGCACATTGCTCCAAGAAATCGCTTCATAGCAAGTGAACAACCGAAATTTAAGCAAGGATACCTACCCATCCAATACCACTGAATTTTTGTCTTTTCTGTCCTTCACACTACCGCTATAGTGATATGTTCTGTTTTTGAATAGCATATATGCTGCACACTGAGTCTTGTGGATATGTACTTCTGTACAGTTTCGAGATTCTAGCGGTTCAGATGGCCACTTATCGCGAATTGGTAACGCGTCCCCGACTTTCTCGAGGGGAACGCTATCGCGTTCAGATTTGAACAAGAGTACGTGAGAAAAAAGAGATCAGAGAAAACAAAATGAAGCTGTATTTATAATATAAAGGAAAAGGGGACAATAAGAGACAGAAACGAAAACAGAAAAAACACACACTCAACACGCGTACAACACTACAGAATAAAACGAAAGAGTTCACCAGGTACTGAGCATCCCAGGTGAAGCGGGGATGCCTTGAAGACAGTGCGGACGCGGGTGGTTGTAGTGCGACGCGTCGCTGGCGCTGCGTCGAAGGAACGACAAAAGGGAGCCAGGAGGTACTAGGAGCGGAGAGGAACACAGGGAGACGCAGGTAGTCTCCCGTCCAGAGTCCGAAGAACTTGGCAGCAGCAGGAGAAACGCAGCCAGGTACTGTCGACGGCGTCACAAAACGGCAGAGGATTAAAGCAGGCTATCCAAGGGTGCCTTTAGGCAGCACGGGTTCACGGTCCATCTGCTGCCACCTCCACACTTGCAAAGAACTCATGAGGCTTACGTCGGTGATCCAAGGGAGATCACGGCAGCACGGACCCAACGTCCGACGGCTGCCACCCCCACGCTTGAATGACACGACCTCCGGTGCGCTGTCTCCGTTCACACCTCGGTTTTCTGACACGTCAGCTCTCCGCTACTCGTGCTCGCGACGCTCCCTTTCGCCGTCGCCTCGCACACGCCATTCGCACGTGCACACGCGCAACGCTGGGCTGGCACGCGCAGAGCTCCGCTGCCCGACGCACCACTGTCCACGGAGCGCGTTCAAAAATCCTCCGCAGATGTGTTGTGCACCTCACACCATTCTTCCATACACGACTGCCTGGTCAGAGCTGGCGCAACTGTTGGCTATTTTCGCAACCATTTTACAGAATTTACTTTTTCTTTTCTGCGGTTATTATTATTATTCAAATGAATATCATACGCTGAAAGAGAGACCCCACGCGCTTGATACAGGATTTTGTACTGAGCCGCATTTTGTACGGCGCCACATACCTCGCGCTGAAAAAAAAAGTCAGCACCTTCATCAAAATGTATACAAGCAGCCATTTGCAGCACCCCTAGAAACCACTGCAGAAATCCTTCACTAACTATGCATCCATAATACACCAGAAAACACAGTTTCAATGAACGGCTCAATACGAATGGCTGTCAAACACGACAGCCGGCAGGGGAGCTCCAGACAAGCTAGGTCCACTCCTGAGCGGGTTGAGAGGCAGGATGATCCGCAAACTCCCAGAGAAAAGATAATCGTCAGCCCAGTACCAAGAAACATGCATCCGGTCTTTAATCAAAAAAGATGAAGAGAAAGGTCCGACGCGAAAAAATTCTGGACAGGCGCATTCTTGGAGCGCAGCTCATGTGAACTTGGTGGGTTCAGCCGCGTCGCCGCCGTCAGTGTAACCGACCTCACGCTGTGAATTGCATTTCGTCTTCTTCAACCAATACTGCCATCGGACTAATGTACCCATTCTCGCGCGCTGTGGATTGCACATTGTCGTCTTCATCAACTTACACTACTATGAAACTAATATATTTGCAAGGCGTGCCAACAACCAAGCAAAGCAGAACAGTGAGCGTACAGAGACTGAGAGCCCTAGGCTATCACCGCAGCCGGTTCTGCCTCGTGTAAAACTGCAGCACACTCTAGCGCTGGGGATTGCACGTTGTCATCTTCATCAACTAATAGTAGCTGGCGCCAAGTTTTTCTCTCGCTTTGATGCGTACTCGGGCTTTCATCAAATCCCGTTAGATGAAGCTACATAAAGAGTGCACAATTGGCACACCCTTTGGGCGCTACCGGTTTTTGAGACTTCCCGCCGGAATCGCTTCCGCGCCTGAGGTTTTTCAAAGAACTATGAATGAAATATTTTACCAAGCTGCAGGTGTCAGAATCTATATCGACGATATATTGATTTGGCGGAGCACAAGGGAAGAACACGATGCCAGGATCCGCACAGCCAAGAAAGCCGGCCTAACACTTAATCCTATGAAGTGCAAATTTCGGGTCTCCGAAATTGATTTTTGGGAGACGTCATAAACCAGCATGGAATACGACCTAATCCCGCAATGACTGCACCATTAAGCAAAATGCCGCTGCCAACGGACAAAGCAGGAGTCCACAGAATGCATGGCGTATTCACCTACTTTGGGAAGTACATACCACATCTGGCAGAGATAACGATGTGTCTACGAAGCCTCGTTAAAAAGGACACGCTCTTTGAATGGTCGGAAAACCACTCCAACGAATGGCAAGCGGTCTGCAGCATACTGAGCAGTGCGCCTTTACTAGCCATTTTTGATCCGGCCAGAAAAACCAAGGTCGTTTCTGATGCTTCAAAAAATGGGATCGGTTCGGCCCTCCTTCAGAGTTTCGGCGGCACTTGGCGGCCGGTAGCCTACGCATCGCGCACAATGACGCAGGCAGAGCAACGGTACGCACAAATCGAGAAAGAGACAATGGCCATCACTTCCGGGTGCGAGAAATGCTTTCACTTTGTTTACGGCCGCAAGTTCGTCGTCGAAACTGACCACAAACCACTGATAGCTATCGCTTCGAAAGCCATTGGGGAAATGCCACCACGACTACAGCGTTTTTTTCTGCGTTTACGCAGAAATGATTACGTCCTTCGCTTTGTCCCGGGGAAACAACTGTTCCTGGCCGATATGCTATCTAGATCTTAGCCGGTCGGGCCAAGTGGTGCGGATGACTTCACGGATGACGTCGATGTTCATGCAGTTGGCGTCACTTCAGAGCTGGTAAGCAAGAAAATGTTTGATCGACTGGATGAAGCAACCACCAACGATTCTGACTTGCAAACGGTGTAGCGCTGCTGAAGGAATGGAGAAGAAATCAAAGGATGGATGAAATCATTCTGCCCAGAGCTATCAGAAGTTCGCGGAATAGTGATGAAGGGAACAAAAGTAGTCATCCCGAAGACCATGAGAGCGAAAATCCTCAGTCGCATTCATGAGGGTCCCTTAGGCATAAATAAGTGCAAGGCAAGAGCCCGTCGCTTGGTATTCTGGTCTGGACTGAACGGGGACATCGAAAATATGGTTACAAGTCGCGCAGTGTGTCAAAATTACGCATACAAGCAACAAAACGAACCACTGGTACTCAGGCCAACGCCAAACCATGCCTGGTAGAGAGTCGGTGTTGACATATTTATGTATGGCGGGAGCTCCTACTTGTGTGTGTTTGATGCTTTTTCAAATTTTCTTGAAGTAGAAAACTTGGACACAACGTCAGGCACTGTTATAGGTAAACTTAGCTCAGTTTTTGTAAGTTATGAAATTCCATTAGAATTTTGTACAAACAATGGTCCGCAGTTTTCATCTTATGAGTTTGCTTTGTTCGCATCCAGATATGACTTCACGCATGTAACGTCGAGCCCGAGATTCCCACAGTCCAATGGTCTCGCCGAGAAAAGAGTACAAATCTCGAAAAAGAATCATGAAGAAAACAGGTGAAATGAAGGAGCACTTCTGGTTGGGTCTGCTCGGCAATCGCGCAACTCCACTGGACGAGGGCCGGTCCCCAGGAGAACTACTCCAGGGCAGGAAGTTGCGCACCCGGCTGCCGGACTTCATGCCCTGCCTCAGTCGACAGTTGGCTATGCGCCAACGACGCCACCAAAGGCCTTCTAAAGGGAAACCTCTGCCCGAATTGAAGAAAGATGCGGTGGTGAGAGTACGAGGGGACGTCTGGGATCGCAAGGCACGAGTCATGGACATAATAGCGACAAGGTCATATCGTGTCCTTACAGAGGACATCCAGTTACTTCGAAGGAACAGACAGCATCTCTAACCACACGTGAGTCTTTCCGAAGTGACGTTTCATAAGACTACTCCGACGGCGAAGACATCTCCCAAGCAACCCCAGGTGCATCACAGTCAACAACGCTGCCTACGCAACCGGTGCCTAGGCGATCCACCCGGCAAAGACGGCAACCAAACCGGCTTTATTAGAACCGGGATTTCAGTCAAGCGTCTCGTATCTTGTTCGCAGATTTTTAACTATTACACCGAGGGAGATGTATTGTATCAGTTGCGCATGCGCTCTTTGCACGGGCCCTCTGCCTCGCATGACCCTGTTATCACTCAGCTGTCACCTACTATATAATCGGCAAGCGGTCACGAATAAAGGTTCTTCTTGTTGCTTCCACGCTGCATTTTCATTGCTGGACGCCGGAACATATCGAACAAATACTTTTTTGCCAAACGTGCTAACACCCAGCAAAGCAAAACAGTGAGCCTACACAGACAGAGAGCACTAAGCTACCACCACAGTCGGTCCTGCCTCGTGCAGAACTGCAGGACACTCGCGCTGTGGACTGCACATCGTCATCTTCCTCAACTAACACTAATTCAGCGCCACCTTGTAGCGGCCGTAGCGACACGCGCGAAGAGGAGGAAGAACCTGAAGCGTGAGCCGAAGAGAACGCTCGGGACCTTGGCCAGGGACGGACGCTGCCGCCGCCGCTCCGCTGCTGTCTAATCTTCTGCAGCCCTCAGTAAATGTGGCCGCGGTCGCCTTTCTGGACGACCTCCACATTGTGGTGACCTCGGACAGCCCGAACGCCCTGACAGCCGGAGCACTGCAGCTGTAACTTCGAGTTCCTGCCTCGACATAGACCTACCGCAAGATGAGTGGCGCCCGATCCCGCCCCAGGACCCATCCCAAGTACAGCTGTGGCCGTTCAACCCGCACAGCCCTATTGCATGGTTCGCGCAAGTGGAGGCCCAGCTCTACGTCAACGGCGTGTCGTCCCTTATTTGGCGGTTCCTCCTCGTCAAGTGGAAGCTGCCCGCCTGCGTTTTTGACGAGCTTGACCTTCCGCCGCCGGACAACCACATGTTCGATGGACTGAAGGCAGCTTTTTTCCGTTTTTATGGCGCTCCGCTTCACCATCCTGCTGCCAACACTGCTCCACAAAGTTTGGCAACACTACTGCCGAACTAATATCTTTGCCAGGCATACCAACGACCCCGCAAAGCAAAACATTAAGCCTACAGAAACAGAGCACTAGGTTCCGCAGCCGGTCATGCTTCGTGTAAAACTGCAGCGCACTCACGCGCTGTGGACTGCACTTCGTCGTCTTCATCAACTAATGCTGTAACGGGTCGGTCAGACGACGCGGGTCGAAGGGACACTGGGGAACCAGGACCGCAGGAGCAGGGGCCAGAGGCAGGGCAAGCGGTCACGGCGGGCTCACGAGCCTCTTCCTCTTTCCGTCGATCGGCAACCCGCTGGTTGAGGCTGACGTTGAGTAAGCGGATAACACACATGACACTGCTCCCTCCCGAAAGGCGCATCATCCCGATGCGCAGCGAGGCAAAATTGAGGCTGAAAAACAAGTGTAGAGCGCCAAGAGCTAGGCCGCGTGCTCCGAGCGCTCACTGTATGCTTTGAGGCGTGCTACGTGAACACATTTGGAGGCAGGCGGGCGGGCGGTGGGACGCCGGCGTTACGATCGGCAACACATCGTAGTTTAACTTGCCTATACGGCGAATCACTTCATACGGGCCAAAGTATCGTTTCAGCAGCATTTCGCGAAGACCACGGCGTGGAATTGGAGTCCACACCCATACTCGGTCCTCAGGATTGAACTGAAGAGCACGGTGGGCTTAGTTGTATCGGCGAGCGTCGACTTGCTGGCGAGCTTGGATGCGAAAGCGTGCCAACTGCCGAGCTTCTTCCACGAGTTTGGCGACGAGTTGAGCATCGGCGTGAGTGGAGACGTCTGGCTGGTGGTATAGCATAGCATCGAGCATGGTAACGACTTCCCGGCCGTGCACCAGGCGGAATGGTGAAAATCTGGTAGTTTCTTGAACCGCGGTGCTGTACGCAAAAGTTACGTAACACTTCGGCCCAGGTTCGGTTCTCGATGTCAACATACACTGAGAGCATGTCAGCGAAGGTCTTGTTAAGGCACTCGGTGAGCCTGTTTGTTTGCAGGTGGTATGCGGTAGTTTTGCGGCGGGCGGTGTGGCTTAAGCTCAGTATCTGTGACAGAAGTTGGGACATAAATACGGCACCACGATCAGTGATCAGAACTTTTAGGGTGCTATGTCGAAGAACGACTGACTCGACGAAAAACATTGCACATCCCAAGCCACTGATGAGGGCAGAGCGCGTGATTCGGCGTACCGTGTGATCTAGACCACCGCAAAAGCGATCTATTGGCTTCCCGATTGCGAGTTAGGAAAAAGTCCGATTAGGTGCATACAAATCTGCCTGAACGGACTGAGCGGTGGCATGATGGGTTAAAGGAGCCCCGCAGGCTTCATGGGTGGAGTCTTGCGCCGTTGACACTCGAGGCAGGTTCTGGTGTAATGGCGAATGGTCTTGTCGAGTTGTGGCCAACAGTACTTCAAATGTATTAGCGCGAGCGTTCGACTGAACCCCAAATGTCCCGAAGAGGGGTCATCATGAGACGCTTCTATGATTTTGTCGCGTAGATCAGTGGACACAACTAAAAGCTATTACCTCGGGCTCAGGGCATAGTTTTTATAAAGAACATTGTCTCGAAGGCATAAATTAGGCACTACGCGCACAAACGGACGTGGAAATACGCCTCCTTGACACTCATAATGTGAAATCACGTCGCGAAGTTCGAAGTCGAGTCACTGCCGCGCCGCCATATCTACGGTACTTAGAGGTCCTAGGAAGATGTCATAGTCGTCATCCGTTTCAGTCGGCACGGATTCGACGAGAGCGCGGGAGAGGCAAAAATTAGGGTGGGCAAGTAAAAAAAGATTTCAGAATAATAGTGCCCAGCCCACACCGCTTACAGCACAACGGCGCGGGAGAGGCAGTCAGCATCAATGTGTCTGCGACCAGTCTTATAGACGATCGTAGCGTCGAATTCTTGCAGCCGAAGAGCCCACCGCGCATGTCGGCCTGCAGGGTCCTTTGGATTAGTCACCCAGCACAGAGAGGGGTGGTCTGTGACCACCTGGAATGGGCGTCTATACAGACAGGGTCTGAACTTTGTGATCGCCCAAATTACTTCCAGGCATTCTTTTTCGGCAGTCGAGTAATTGGTTGCCGCCTTCGACAAGACACGACCGGCGTATGTTATGACACGTTCGGTGCCGTTCTGGTGCTGGATCAGGGCGGCCCCGAGGCCCTTGTTACTAGCGTCAATGTGTACCACAGTCGCGGCGTCCTGTTCAAAATGGCCCAGGACAGGGGAAGAATGCAGGCGTCGTTTTAGATTGTCAAATGCAAGCTGCTCTTCATTAGACCACTGGAATGGGATGGACTACTTCGTGAGGCGAGTAAGCGGCGCGGCGATATCCGAAAAGTTGGGAACCAAGAGTCTGTGGGGAGCGCAGAGATCCAGGAACCTCCGCACGGCGTTCTTGTCCGACGGCGTCGGGAAGGAAGCGACGGCGACTGTTTTATCGGGAGCAGGACGGACTCCCTCGTGACTGGCGACGTGACCGAGAAATTTCAGTTCGTCATAGGCAAACTGGCACTTCTTAGGCTTGACGTTGAGGCCGGCGCGTCTGATAGCCTGCAGGACCGCCATTAGGCGAACAAGATGTTCATCCATTGCATTAAGAACCAGCGATAAAAGCACACACAGAGGACGAGATGAGACACACGGAAGCCGCTGAATCAACGCCTTCCGTGTGTCTCGTCTCGTCCTCTGTGTTTTTAGCGCTGGTTCTTAATGCGATGGATCACAACCAACTCGTCCAATCCTCAGTTCTTCTACAAGATTTTCATGAAACGTGCTTGAAAAAATGACATCATCAAGGCAGACAGGGCATGTTTGTCATTTGATGCCGGTGAGCACGTTGTCCATAACGCGCTGGAAGGTCGCTGGAGCAGTACAGAGTCCGAAGGGCATCACCTTGAGCGCATACAGTCCATCCGGGGTGATGAAAGCCGTTTTTTCCCTGTCGCACTCATCGACTTGTATATGCCAATACCCACTTTTAAGGTCGATGGATGAAAAGCAACGGGCATGGCGCTGTCGATCAAGCGCGTCATCGATGCGCGGAAGTGGATATATGTCCTTCTTTGTGACTCTATTGAGGTGCCGGTATTCAACACAAAAGCGAAGGGTGCCGTCTTTTTTCTTTACCAGCACCACCGGAGCAGCCCAAGGGCTGTGAGATGGTTGGATAATGTCATCGGCCAACATTTCGCGCAATTGATGTTGTATGGTTTCACGTTCTTTTAACAAAACCCGATAAGGTGACTGGCGAACAGTATGGACCGCGTCGTCGCTAATCATTCTGTGCTTTGCTATTGGCGTCTGGCGAACCCCTGCAGAAGTAGAAAAGCCGTCGTGGAACACACCTAGCAGAGCGAAGAGCTCGTCTCTCTCATGAGCGGATAGTTCCAGTGCAATGCTGACACCTAAAGGAAGCCCCGAGTGCTGGGGAGGGGGTGAACAGGAAGGATCCGCGAACAGGGTCTCAGCATCGACAGGGGCGCTGAGGCGCTCGATGAGACCGATTACTTTGCCCTTGGTGAGGTGCTGCGGCGCGCTGCAAAAATTGGTGACGAGGACCAAGGCGCACCCAGAGTAGAGCCGCGTGACACCTCTAGCAACACCAACACCCCTGTCAAGAAACAGCTGCACACTGCCTTCAAGAAGAACTTCGCCAGAGACAGCACGTGCGGACTCAACCAGCAGGAACACGCTCGAGTCAGGCGGCAAAGTCACGTGGTCAGCTAAGATGCGCGCCTAGGAGAACGTTGGCTCTGAGCTCGGCGGTGAAGGCAAGGTCGACGAAGGGTGAGGCGGCAGTCGGCGAGATCGATAACAGCGCTGATCTCACTCATAAAATACATACCGAGAATAAGATCTCTCGGGCAGCGCTGCAAGACGACGAAAGTAAAGGAGCACGCGAGACCGTTAATCTCTACAGACAAGTGCAGCGGCCGACTGGGGTCACGAGGTGGCCTCCGGCGGTTCGGATTTATGGGTCATCCCACTTCGTGAGTATATTGTGAAGGCGGCGGGAAAGCACCCCACTCACAACGGAGTAGTCGGCGCCGATGACGGCGAGGGCTGTCGTGGCAGGACCGTGGATAAGTACGTGGAGATTATTGCACGCCGGGCGAGAAGAGGCGGCTATAGCGCCGGCCGAATCGTCGTCGGTAGGTGAGGAGAAGCTGGACGTCGTACGTGGAGGCTCTTTACAGATTCGTGGTCAGCAACGCCGCCTCCAGGCTCTCCGGATTTAGTTTTCCCGACGAGGAGAAAGGCTTCCGCGGCGGTCGCGAAAAGGGAAATTGAGCCGGCGCGGCGGCGGCGTACGAAACGCAAGGCGAGAAAGCCGCTCAGTTGGCGAAGAATGGCCCAGAAATTGCTCCACTTCACGGGGCTGTTCTCCGTACCTGGGGTGGCGCGCATCTCGCCGGAATCCGCGAAGACCGAGCTGCCGATAAGGGCAGCGGCGATAGTGACCGGCCTCCTCGCAGTGGAAACATAGCTGACGGTCATTGGCTGTCCTCCACGCGTCGGCCTTGCTGGGTCCACGCTGTTGGAAACGAGGGGTGCCGGCAGGCGCAGGAGGCGGTGGGGGCGGTGGAGTCGGGTACGGCCGGTCGACCGTTGGCGGCGACGAGCGACAGACGACGGAGGCGTACGTCACGGTGGGCTGTGCAGGAGGAGGGGTGAGGGGGCAGGATAATGGATATAAGGATAAACCGCACGTTGCACTTGTCGGGCGACCTCTGTGAAGGGGTGCGAAAAAATGCCATCGGTGGGGTGGCAGATACTTCCGGAGTTCCTAAAAACTTCGCGGGTGACCTCGCGTAGGTGCATGGCATCGTCGGGGTAAGCCAGGGCTGCCAGGGCGCTCTCTGCCCTGCCTGCCAGGGCTCTGGCTGCCAGGGTGCTGGATGTTAGTCACCTCGGATATAAACCTGGACACGGTTGTGGGAGGAACCGGAGTGAGACCGCCGAAAATGTCAGATTTTACTCCTCGAATAACAATGCGCCCCTTCTCTTCCTCGGTAGCTCGGGGGTCGGCTCGGGCACTAAGCCGCAACACGCCTTCGACGAAACAGGTAATGGTTTCATTGGGGCCCTAGAACCTAGTTTGAAAGAGGTCCTCTGCGCGTTTGCGGCGATGCTGGTTAGCGAAAGTGTTTCGCCGCTGTGTCTTGCAGGTATCCCAGGATGTAAGGGTGTGCTCGTGGTTCTCGAGCCAGTGACGGGCAGTGCCCTCAATAGAGAAATACAAGTTCTGCAGGCAATGATCCGCAGTCCAGCCGTTGTGGCGGGCCATGCGTTCATAGTGTTGAAGCCAATCGTCGATGTCTTCGGAGGCTTCGGCACAGAACGGCACAGCGGAACGAGGTGCGACAGGGAGGTGAACTACGGCCGGCACGGGTGAAAAATATGTCTGCTGGCGTTGGCTCACAGTAGATCCAGCCATGTGCAGTGCCGGCACGGAGCTTGCGGTAAGGTACGGCAAGAGGTATAATTCGGGGCCGAGTCCTTGAATTCGCCGGCTGGCACGGACCTCGTCCTCCTCAGCAGAGGGGCTGCGGCACGGGCTGGGAATGGGACTCTGCGAAGCGTGAGGTAGGGGACGACGGTGCTTTGGCTGCAGTGGTGGTCTCGGCGACATCCCTGTGATAATTTTTTTCCCCAGTACTATCGCAGATTTCCGCCGAAGCAAGTTACAATACTGTCTACAAAAGAAAAGAGCCGGTGCACGTGCTCTTCGTCACGCCCCAATTAGTTCATCACGACCAGAAATCATTGATCCGTTTGGTAACGTTACTTTCAAAAGACCTGGGATAAAAATCAGCGCTGCGGCATCTCGGGACACATTGGCGACCGCGGGGGGTCACGGCGACCTCCCTGTGATACATTTATGCAGCGCAAGCTATGTAGCGTCACTATCATCATCAGCAGTGCTGCGCCGCCTCGGCTTGTGATTTGCAGGTACGTACGCTCGAGCTGGCTTTGTGGGGCCACGTCTAGAGTAGAATGAAGAAAGATGGTTCCTGGTTACCGGCCTGTTCGCTTCATCCGCGTCGCGCTCCGTTAATTTGCAGAGGACTAAGTCTCTGTCCCTCTACAGCTACATTGGCCACGAACTCGCAGTTTCGCCGTGCTCGCACCGCACAACCTGACCAGCCGCGGCGCCGCGCCGCTGCTCCTCACCACGTGACCGACCACGTGGTTGGAGGCGGGAGCCACTAAAACCCCCGCACACTCACTGAATAAAATAAAAACACTTTCGTGCCGAGGCTGGGAATCGAACCTGGGCATTTGGCGCCACAATGGCTCAAGGTTGATTTGTTTTTATCGATTTATTCAAATATTCGAAGAGCCCAGTTGGGGCATTACATAGGAGGGAACATAAGGCAGAGCACAATTTTCAAAAACGAAAAACCATTCTAGGTCGTTAATACGGCAAGTTGAGAAACAGCATAACGTTAACACCGTTACAAAAATGCTCAAATAATAAAGAAAGAGAACATATTTGTTTGCGAATAAGTGGTATAAAAAGCAAATCTTGTTACTGAACGCGCTGGGATTACACATAAGTTAGCAATTCGGACTGAAATAAGACAAACTCGGTTATAGTAGCAATACTGCTGGGCAACTCATTCCATTCTTTTATTCACAAGGTTAAGGGCAAATTCTTGTACTTTTCCGTCCGAGCGAACGTAGGGTTAACTTTGTAGACATTTTCGGTGCGACGTTAAATATGAGGTGGCGGTAAAATATGCGACCGGGCAAATGATGTACTGCTGTGATAGGGAATGTCAAAAAAGGATAATCTGGCAAATTTTCTGCGCAATGCGGGTGGCGGCATGTTGAGCTCTTCCTTCAAAGAAGAAATGTTTTGGAATCTCGAGTACGATGACAAAATGAATCACGCGAATCATGAATCAAGGCGCATGTAGAGAATGCGCGCCTTTCATATTGCCGCGGACATTTGCAGTGTTTGTTGATTCTTTAAATCTGCCGCCACACAACTTTATCGCTTTGTTTGCGACGCAAGACGCGACTAGATTTATCTCGATTGATCGCAGCCAGGCAGAGCTGATTATACGTTGTTCCAGAGTGTTCTTGTAACTTTGCATGCTTTATGTCGAACGTTCGCTATCAGCTTTAAATTGAGCACGGCCGGCAGCGGCGGGCATTCTGTTCGACGACCGCCGAGCACGCTTGTCGCTTCGCCGCCGCCGAGTGATTCAGTCCATTTTGGGTGCAAGTCAGCCCAATAAACAGTTTTCTTTTAGAAGATCCTTTTGCCCGTCTCCATCGCTGCTTCGACTGCCGTCACCACTACGTGACATCTGGTGGAGGTGCGGGGTGGCCTTCCATGTTCCAGACGCCCCCTTCAAGTCGTGAACCCAGCCCTCAGCGCTTCGCACCCGAGGACGAGCCAACAGCTCAGCGAGCCAGCCGACGTCTCCTTGGAGAAGAGCCTGAGTTCGGGACCCTGCCGGACCGCACCAGACAGGGAAACTTCGCCGAAGGTGTCGACACCGATCATACTGCAGCAGCCGCGGGTGCCGCCAACTTTCAAGGGATCCCTAGGCAAAGACCCTGTAGAATGGTTGGACCACTTTGAGCCCGTGGCGTCATTCAACAAGTGGGATGATGAGGCAAAAATTGAACACGTGTTTTTCTCATTGGATGGCTCCGCATGCACGTGGTACGAAAACTACGAGTCATCTCTTACGACATGGGAGCTATTCAAGAGAGAACTATTGCAGGTATTCACCAGTGTCGTGAGGAAAGAAAGAGCCGAACGACTCCTCTAGTCCAGGATCCAGCTTCCGAATGAGCCCGTCAGCGGGTACGTCGAGGAGCTGAAGCGCCTATTTCGCCGCGCCGACCCCGATATGACCGAGGAAAATAAAGTTCAGTTTTTAATGCGCGGCTTACAAGAACAACTCTTTGGCAGCCCCGTCCGCCAGCCGCCAAAAACAGTCGAGGAATTCATGCAAGAACCCTGCACGATTGAGAAGACCCTCGACGTCCGAGCTCGGTAGTACAATCGTCCATCCTCTGCCTGTGCAATCCGTTCGGACACGACGGCACCACCAGCGACAGCTTGCAGGAAGTTATCCGCGAAATCGTCCGAGAGGAGCTACGCCGATTACTGCTATTCTCCCCACAGCCACAAACCGCGACTCTGATGGATGTGGTACGGGAAGAAGTGCAACAGTCACTTGGCACCCCGACGGCCACAGAACCCCAGGCCATGACCTACGCCGCTGCAGTAATGACTCCTCAGCCCCAACGACAACCGCTGCATCCTGTCCGACATGAACAACTTCTTCCCGAACGCTACCTCCTTGCCCCCGCCCGTCCAGCCTACTTTCGACGCTCAAGCCTCAGGAAATGCGACGCCTGGAGGACTTCCGACAACCGGCTGTTGTGATTCCATTGCGGTGAGGCCGGCCATATTCTTCGTCACTGCCCGTACCGACGTATCTGTCTTTGAGGATTTGCCGTTAACGCCCCACGACCAGGCTTCGGCCAACGTCCGCAGGAAATCGACGAGTACCTACGTCGAGAGCAGTACACCCAGAACCGCCTTTCGCGCTCACCATCGCCGTCAACCTCGCGCTTTGCGTCGCCACGTCGCAGCTACACAGCCGCGGTACGAGGAAGGTCTTCCAGCACCCGTAGGGGAAACTAAAGACCGCAACCTCTGGAGGTGAGGTTGTTCACGAGCGAAACGCCGAAGATCCTCCACCGACCACGCCCATGAAGACGCTGCACCCGCGACGCCGCACGTAGAACCTACAGTCGCTGCACCGACGCCGCACAAAATGACAACCCCGACCACGAAGCGAACTGCCTTCAAAACGACGACGCCACCCAGAAAAGCTTCGACCACACGCCCCACCCGCGACTCGCATACGCGACGAAGCCGTGACCAGACGCCGAGAGCGACATGCAATGCAAGAGCCAGGACTTCCGACTTAGAAGTGACTATCGACGGCCTGAAAGGTACCGCTCTAGTCGACACAGGAGCCGATTACACGGTGTTGAATGGAACAATCCCTGCGCATCTGAGAAAAGTCAAAACGGCTTGGGACGGCCCACAAATTCGCACCGCGGGGGGCCACCTCATTACGCCATCAGGATGATGCACAGCGCGAGTGACTGTCAAAGGACATACCTATCCTGCGACCTTTGTTGCGCTACTGCAGTGCTCTCGCGGAGTGATCTTGGGTATGGATTTCCTTAATGAGCATCATGCGATCATCGACCTGCGATCCAAGCTGATCCCGCTATCGACGGACGAAGCCATCGCCTCAATGTAAACTCAGGAAAATCACGCTACCCTGAGTGTCCAGTAGGAAGAAGTGGGCGTCCCTCACCGTTAAAGCGTTATCGTGACTGTAGGTGCCACGAACGCCATTAACGCTGAAGCCATCATCGAGAGGAACATGCAGTTGCTTCTAGACCGAGGAATCAGCATTGCAAGAGGCATCGCACATTTCCTCAATGGCAGGCCGAAGTACTGCTGACTAACTTCAGCGAAGAATACCGACACATTAACCGAGGAAGGGCGATTGCTTTCTTCGACGAAATATCCGACGTACGAGACTCCTTCGCCCTCTCCGACCCCTCCGCAGAGGATTCGCCTGACCGAAAGAGCTCGTCCACTTTCGACATCAACCCAGCCCTGCCCCGGAACAGACAAGACCAGATCCGCAATCTGCTTCGAAGCTACAGTGAGTGCTTTTCGACATCGCCGAAGGTCCGACAAACGCCAACTGTCAAGCATCGCATTATAACGGACCAACACGTCCGACCTCTCCGTCAAAGCCCCTACCGTTTTTCACCGCGAGAACGACAAGCCATCAAGGACCAAGTCGAAGAAATGCTTCGTGACGACGTCATCCAGCCTTCAAACAGCCCATGGGCGGCACTAGTTGTTCTAGTGAGAAACAAAGACGACGCACTTCGATTCTGCGTTGATTACCGCCGCTTGAACAACATAACAAAGACGTCTACCCCCTCCCCCGCATCGACGACACATTGGACCGCCTCTGCAACGCCAAATATTTTCTCGTCCATGCACCTCAAGAGCGGCTACTGGCAAATTGAGGTCGATGAAAGAGATCGCGAGAAGACAGCATTCATCACACCGGATGGGCTGGTTGAGTTCAAGGTGATGCCATTTTGTCTCTGTTCCGCACCAGCGATGTTTCAGCGAGTAATGGATACATTGCTTGCAGGTCTGAAGCGTCAAATTTGGTATATTTAGATGATGTCGTTGTCTTCGCCTCGAACATTGAAGAGCACCTCAAAAGACTTCGAACAGTACTAGACGCAATCAAGTCGTCTGGCCTAACCTTGAAAGCAGAGAAATGCCACTTTGCCTACGAAGAGCTGCTGTTTCTAGGCCACATCGTTAGCAAGGAAGGAGTACGCCCAGGCCCGCAGAAAACAGCTGCTATTGAACAATTTCAACCGCCGGCCGATAAGAAAGCAGTGCGCAGATTTCTCGGACTGTACGCATATTATCGACGATTTATGAAACACTTTTCGCGCATCGCCGAGCCCCTGACCCAACTGACGAAGGCAGACGTGCCGTTTAAATGGGAAGCGCCGCAAGCAGAAGCCTTCAAGGAACTTCAGCGTCGTTTACAGTCCCCATCGATCATCGCGCATTTTGATGAAAACACCGATACTGAATTACATTTCGACGCAAGCAGCGTGGTCCTAGGTGCCGGTCTCGTTCAAAAAAAAACGACGGGCTGAAGAAAGTCATCGCATACGCTAGCCGCTCCCTTTGCAAAGCCGAGGCTAACTATTCGACAACTGAGAAGGATTGCCTTGCCATCAACTGGGATACGCCAAAATTGCACCCCTACCTGTACGGACGACCGTTCAAGGTGGTCAGCTATCACCACGCGCTGTGGTGGCTGGCCAATTTGAAGGACCCCTCTGGCCGACTCGCTCGATGGAGTCTGGGTTTCCAGGAGTTTGACGTCACCATCGTTTACAAGTTCGGACGCAAGCACTCTGACGCCGATCCCTCTCACGAGCCCCTGTAGATACACCGCCGCCGGACGACGATGAGGACGCCTTCCTGGGACGCATCAGCCCCAGCTCTTTTGCTCAGCAGCAACGCTCGGACCTCGGCCTAAAAGGTCTCATCGAGTACCTGGAAGGCAAGGTTTCTTCACCCCCGCTTCATTCAAGCGAGGACTGTCTTCCTTCTGTGTGCAGAATGAGGTCCTTGTGAAGAACTTTGCAGTGAGCAAAACAACCTACCTCCTTGTTGCACTTGATTTGTCTCCGCGAAGAAGTTCTACACACTTCACACGACGAGCTGACAGCTGGACATATCGGGTTTACTCGGACCCTCCGACGCATTCAAGACAAGTATTACTGGCCCCGACTGTCTACCGATGTCGCACATTATGTGAAAACCTGCGGAGATTGTCAACGACGAAAGACCCCTCCCGCACGAAGAGCAGGATTTCTGAACCCCATTGAACCTCCCTCAAGGCCCTTTCAACAGGTCGGCATGGACTTGCTTGGCCCTTTTCCAACGTCAACGTCTGGAAATAAGTGGATCAACAAAGCGACCGACTACCTGAACCGCTACGCCGAGGCGAAAGCCCTACCGAAAGGAACAGCAGCAGAAGTCGCCAAATTTTTCGTGGAGTGCATTCTTCTTCGACACGGCGTCCCCGATGTGCTCATCACGGACAGAGGAACAGCATTCACGGCGGAACTAACGCAAGCCATCCTGCGCTACAGACAAACCAGCCACCGGAGGACAACTGCATACCATCCGCAGACCAACGGACTGACAGAGCCTGAACAAAACTAACGCCGATATGCTCGCCATGTATGTCGATGCCGAACACAAAACCTGGGATGTAATCCTGCCTTACGTCGTCTTCGCCTACAACACCGCAGTGCAGGAGACCTCTCAGATGACGCCTTTTAGGCTCGTCCATGGCAAAGACCCCATGACCACGCTAGACGCCATGCTGTCCAACGTTACAGAAGAAGAGAACGACGACGTTGCCGCCTATATACCTTCAACGCGCAGAAGCTCGAAGGCTTGCCCGATTACGGTTCAGAGATCAGCAGCGGTCTAATGCCAGACGCTACAACCTACGAAGACGCAACGGGGAATACAAGCCAGGAGACCAAGTCTGGGTTTGGACACCCATTCGCCGCCGTGGATTGAGTGAAAAGTTTTTGCGCCGCTATTTCGGCCCGTACAAGGTTCTTCGTTGGCTAGGTGAACAGGATTATGAAGTCATCCCTGACGCAATGACTGTATCCCAGCGACGCCGCGTACGACCAGAAGTTGTCCATGTAGTCCGTCTGAAGCCGTATTATGCGCGAAAGGACGCTGTATTTCCATACTCTATTTTCGCAAGATCTGTTTTATCTGTCACAAGTCGCATTATTTGTTTTAATGCATCGGGTCGATGCTTTTTTGAGAGAGGAGTAATGCCGCGAACATTTGCAGTGTTTGTTCATTCTTCAAATCTGCCGCCACACAACTTTATCGCTTTGTTTGCGACGCAAGACGCGACTAGATTTATCTCGATTGATCGCAGCCAGGAAGAGCTGATTCTACGTTGTTCCGGAATGTTCTAGTAACTTTGCACGCTTGATCGCGAAAGTTCGCTATCAGCTTTAAATTGAGCACGGCCGGCAGCGGCGGGCATTCTGTTCGACGACCGCCGAGCACGCTTGTCGCTTCGCCGCCGCCGAGTGATTTAGTCAATTTTGGGTGAAACTCAGCCCAATAAACACTTTTCTTTTAGAAGACCCTTTTGTCCGTCTTCATCGCTGCTTCGAGTGCCGTCACCACTACGTGACAATATATTAACTCTTTCGAACCAGATATCGCCGCGCTTTCGCTACCTATGTCCTGGCCTAACAGATCTAGGTCATTGCCAATTTTTTCTCCTGTACTATCGCAGGTTGACGCTGTTTTTCCTCGCATGCCTCTTCTTAGTTGTCTGACTGCTGCTGCTACCAAGTGTGTAACAATGTCTGTTGATTAAGAATGTCCCGAGTGAGGGTCAGTGGTCGAAGATCAAAATGGTGTGTCTTCCAGCGTATACCACACTGTGTTCCACGTGGGCAAATGTGCTGGCGTGTCTGAAGCGGCACTAAAATCCAAAAATGACTATCGGAAAACCTGGAGATGTTCTAAATGCAGAGGATCAAAATCCAACCCGCCTGAGAAATCAGCAGCAGAACCAAACTTACAAGACAGGTGGCGTAGGTTGCAAGCCATTAACCAAAAACTGGAAGTGTTGATGCCGCTGAAACGTACTGCTGATGATATGGAAACAGCTGTGCAATTTATGGCTGATCAATAGAATGATCGAATGAAATTGAATAATCAACTGAATATTCTACTGTCTGATCAATTGAAAATGAGCAATAAATAAAAGTAATCAGAAAGAGTTGAAAAACTGGAAGGAAGTGAATGGACTGAATGCCTGCCTGGCAACTCAGCTTGACGAATAATAATGGAGGAATAGACGAGCAAACCTACAGTTTCATGGATTACCGTTTTTCCGAAAAAGAAGATTTAATAGAAAAAAATAATGCCATCGCTGCTAAAATTCAGCTGCCGCAACTGTCGTGTGATGCCGTGGATGCCATACATTGACTGCCATCGAGACCAGATAAGATTCCTGGTATTATTTGCCAGTTCACAATACAAAAACCCAGGACCTGTGGTGGAAAAACCGGAAAAATATAGCAAATGCTGATAGTAATGTCCACGTGCTTTACAACCTGACCAAAAAGAAGCGCGAACGGCTGATAAAAACAAAGGAATGGGCGAAGCAACGCGACTTCAAATATGTCTGGCACACAAATGGGAAAGTGTTGGTGAGGAAATCTGATGGCATGCCAGCGATAGTCATTTCAAAGGAAAACATACTTGGTGAAATGCTCTAAAGGCTAGGTGGGCCCTTGCTGGAAAATGCATTTTTCGCACCCATAATGTACTTGCCTCCCCCCATTTTAAGTAGTCTCAGTTCTTCCTGCCATCTGCTCTAAACACTGTGCCTGCTCAGAAAAAGAACAGCATGTCTTTTTTTCACGTGAACGCACAGTCCCTGCGCAACAAAGGGGCCGAGTTCGAATGTTTGCTTTCTGCACTTAACTTCCATTTCAACATAATAACGGTTACTGAACTTCGTAAAAACAGCCGTGAATCCTTACAGTTTCCCAAGTACAACACGTATGTTCAAAATCATATTGATTAACGTGGTGGGGGTGAGATGATAGCGATAGAAAACCAATTTAATTGCAGCCTTCCTGCCGATTTTACTCTAACTCATGACGACTATGAGATACTCTCCTGACAAAGTGGTAGAAACGTCTTTTCTGTGTTCTAACGAGCACCCAAAAGCAACTTCTCGAATTTTGCCTGCTCACTTCACTATACCTCCAGTGATCACAGAGAACAACCGGAACCTTGTTTTAGGGGGTGACGTAAACATAGACTTTCACTTTCAGCTGATAAATTAGAAGTTGAGTCGATATTGCAATGCAATGAATTTATTAACGTTATAAATACCCCCACACGATTAAAAGCAGCGACAACAATTGATGTCTTTTTTTACTAACTCCCCACCAAATTATCTGAATTCTGGAACAATTAATGGCCACATAAATGGCCATCTATCAATATATCTGTTTGATGAAAGAGCTCCCTGCCTAAAATAATGTATTTCCAAGCATTGCTCACCGGTATATTAATGATGACACACTGAATCACTTTCGGGCAGCCCTATCAAATTTGGCTGGAGTGCTGTGCAAAACGAGGAGGACCCAAAGATGCTTACTGTGCCTTTATTACGATATTTAAATCAATATATCAGCAAAGCTTCCCTCATGTAACTTCCAAGAAACCCCGCAAAGCCCGCAAACCATGCATAACCGCCGAATCGCTGAAAATGATAAAAACAAAAACAGACATTTACAACCATTTAATCGGAGCGAGATCACTAGACGACCTTAAACAATTTGAAGCATACCGGAACACAGTTACGTCTTTCCTTCGCCAGGCAAAAAAAAAGAGTGCACGGAAAAGCTGTTCAGCCAAAACATTAAAAAGGAGCGATCTTGTGTGGCAAAATGTTAACAGAATTTTAAATACAGGTAAAAATGTTACTAATGCGCTTAAAATATTAGTCAACAATGAAATACTCAGTGGGAAATGACTAGCAGACGATTTCAATAATAATTTTGTGTCGCAGGCAGATACTAGTTACAATTTTTTTATATTAAGTGTCTTGAATCGCGGGTTGTTCCCTGTGCTACCTTGTCTCCAACTGATGCTAATGAAATCAAAAACAGTCTCCTAGCTTTAGGTAGCAGCAAGTCGCCTGGCATTAATGACCTCGTAATTTCACCAGTAAAACACGTCGCTGCTGTAATTAGACCAGTGTTAGAATGTTTTTAAAATAGCTGTACTGAACACGCAGTGTTCCCTAACAGAATGCAGTTTGTCAAAGTCACAGTTATCCATAAAGGTGGAGACAAGAACAGTTGGGCAAATTATCGTCCGATATCTATTCTACCTGTTTTTTTTTTCGAAGTGTATTGAAAAGATTTTGTTCTAGCAGATATCTAGTTTTTGTGACAAATATAACATAATAACGTCCAGTCAGCATGGCTTTAGGAAGAACTGCTCGACGGAAATAGCGCTGCTAACACAAAAAGCGCTAATTTTAGAGTCCTTCGAGCAGAAACTTCTTACTCTTGGTATATTCATCAATTCTTCAAAAGCGTTTCACCGCATCAACCACAAAGTAAAGTAGACTATTCTCGAGCTCTACGGTTTCCGTGGACAGTTTCTTGGCATAATTCAGTCTTATTTAATTTTCCAATCGCAACAAGTAAAAATAGATAAAGATTTATCTGTTATTAGGCGAATGGTTTCAGGATTTCCGCAAGGTAGTCTTTTGGGGCCATTGGAATTTCTTCTTTATGTTAACGACATCGTCTATGTTAGTAATCTTCCAACATTTGCCATTTACGATGACGACACCACTTTATTGTTTAGAGCTGCACAGCTGCCAAATCATGAGAAACAAGCCACAAAATGTTTAAAGTCACTCCTAGAATGTTCTCAAAATATTTTATTAAACAAACACTGCAAGAACAAAAGCTGGGCTTTTCAGGCCTCGTAAAAAGTTGACAGATCTGCCACCACTCAGTATAAGGATCGGTAAATCACTTATCGAAACGGTCCCAGCAGTTAGAAGTTTCGATGTCATTTTTAATGAGAATTTGAGCTGGAATAATCACGTCGACATGGTGATGAACAAGCTGTCAAAAGTTGTCGGTATTTTGTGTCGATTGAGATACTTCCTGCCGAAGAGTATTAAGGAGATGTTGTACAGTGCCCTGTTTTCTTCTGTTGTAAATTATTGCTTTTTGGTGTGGGGTACTACGTATTTTATAGATAGTAACCGCTTGAATTTCCTCCAAAAGAAAACTATACGAAAAGTTATGTATGCTTCTCGACTAGAACACACTGAACCGATTTTCAATGAACTTCGAATCACCCGCTTACCACAGCTGTATGAAATTTTACTTCTACGGCGTTATAAACCCAGTGCTAATAAAAATGATTGCTCTATGGTAAAGCTGTACGGTTTACAATGCAAAGAGCAAAAGTACTCTACAAGAGCGACAGCAAAATGTATGTACCTAGGATGCGCACAAATTACGGCTATCATGTGTTGAGCAACACCTTCCATCATCAATTAAATTAGGAGTCCGAATATATGTACAGCTAATGCAACAATTTCTTACTTGTTTCTTTTTTTTTGTTCTTTGAAAGTGCTCTAATGTGTACCACTGCAATGGCTCTGTGAGGTGCGCCGGCCCCACCAAGCTTTTCACTGCCTTTTTGTCGACGCCCCCGACATCGTCATGACGTTAAAAAAACATGATTCTGATTTTGATTCTAACATGGCACCTTCATTAGAATGTCACGGGTCGTTCAGGCGAAGCGGGTGGAAGGGACAGTGGAGAAGCAGGCGCTAAAGGTAGGGCAAGCGCTCGCCGCCGACCTCACGAGCAATTTCAACCGAGCCTCTTCCTCTTTTCCGTCGATCGGCAACCCCGCTGGTTTACGATGATGTTAAGTAAGTGGATAACAAGGATAACCATACTACTACCGAAATATTATCTTTGCCAGACATTCAAACGACCCAGCAAAGGAAAACAATGAGCCTGCAGAAAATAAGAGCACTAGGGTGTCGCCACACCCGGTCATGCGAGGCGTAAAACTGCAGCGCACTCTCACACAGTGGATTTCACACCATCGTCTTCATCAACTAACACTACTATCAAACTTATATTGGAAGCCAAATATACCAACAACACAGCAAATACTTAACCAAAGTGCCTCGGTTCCTTCAACTGCATATTATATGTTGACGATACCACAATTTATAACAGATGCAAGCGTTACTGATCCCGTATCAAAATTTAATCATGACCTGGACACCTTCTATCTTGGTGCAATCAACACAGTTTGACCATCAATTCCAGTAAAACAAAGTTTGTTGTTTTCAGCTCGCATCAACGCCAGTCACTTTACACTCCTCCTGTCTCAATTGGTCTACGTCTCATAGAGGCTACCGATTTTGCATTATTTTTGTGGTGTATTTGGACAGTAATATAAAGCTTCATAAACACATAACCAATATAAAGAAAAAAATGGCATACGGCTTGAGAATCCTTATTAAAGTCCGTCCATACTTTTCTAACCGCACATCAATAGCCTTTTATTACGCATTTATACACCCACACTTCAGTTACTATATGGCATGCTGGGGAACCACATAAGCTACTCATCTTAAATCATTGCAGATAATTCAAAATCAAGCCATTCGCATACCTACCTATAGTTCTTATTACAACAATGCAGCATTATTCCTCATGATCATAACATCCTCTCCGTATCACAGCTGTTTAGATACTGTCTTAGCATTTCAAGTAAAAACTTGTCAACAATATAATTTCTCTTCCTCTCATACCACAGTGTTATCTTGCAAACGACAAAACCACAACATTACCCGGTTTGCACTCAATAACAATATTGTCCTGCCTAAAGTACGCACCAATTACGGGAAACCGGCAATTCATTTCTCATCGGTTGCTGTCTAGAACACTATACCATAATAACAAAAAGATGCTCATTCGATCTTAAACATTAAACCACACTTTAAACGACCAATTCTTCGCAAAGAGCCCTCATTGTGATGAATTTGATTCCTTTTCTTCTTACGTGCATTTTGCACTGCCTCCTCACCTTCGTTACAGTTCAGTATGATATATAAGTCAGTATATTTCGCTGGTCTTTTCTAGTAGCTTTTTAATATTTATTTCTCTCCCATCTACCTCCTTTATGTTGTACCCCATATGTAAATATTTTAAATTCTCATATTCATCTGATCCTTCACAGCAGTAAAATGTTTTACACGATGTACTTGACTAGGAGGTCCCAGTACAGTCTTTGAATTCGGGACCTCCTTCTGTATGATATACTGTACGTATGCAAAATATTAACAAAAATGACTGATTCTGATTCTGCAAGCAAAATAATGAAGATAGAGAGACTGAGAGCAATAGGCCATCGCTGCACCGAGCCTTCACCGCAGGCTTTCACCGCAGCTGGTCGTGCCACCTGTAACACAGCTGCGCACTCTCGCGCTGTGGATTGCACATCATCGTCTTCATCAACTAATAATTCTATAGAACTAATATCTTTGTCAGACATGCCAACCATCTAGCAAAGCTAAACAATGAACCTACAGAGACTGAGAGTACTAGGCTATCGCAGCAGTCGGTCCTGCATTGCGTAAAATATCAGCCCACTCTCGCGCGGTGAATTGCACACTGTCATCAACATCAACTAACATTACTATCGAAATAATATATTTCAAAGACACGCCAACGGCCAAGCAATGGAAAAAAGCAGCACAAAGAGAACAAGAGCCCTAGGCTATTGCCACACCCGGCCACGCCAGGTGCCAAACTGCAGCGCACTCTCGCGCATTGGATTTCACATCGTCGTTTTCAACAACTAACACTACTGTCGAACTAATATTGGAAGAAAAATTAGCCTTCAACCATGCAAAGCAAACTAATGAGCCTAGAGAAACTTAGAGCACTAGGCAATCACCTCTTAGGGTTATGGCTGGTGGAAAACTGCAGCGCTCCCTCGCGCTATGGATTGGACGACGTCGTCTTCAACAAATACTACTACCGAACTCATGTCCTTGGCAGACATGCCAACGACAAAGCAAGAGAAAACTATGAGCCTACAGAGAATAAGAGCACAAGGTTATCGCCACAGCGGCCATGTCACGTGTAAAACTACCGCGCACGCTCGCGCTGTGGATTTCACAACTTTGTCTTCATCAACTAACGCTGCTATCGAACTAATATTGTCGCGAATCGTGAAAACAACCCAGACAAGCAGAATAATGAGCTTAGAAAGACTGAGAGCACTAGGCAATCGCCGCAGCGGGTCATGCCTGGTGGAAAACTGCAGCGCTCTCTCAAGCTGTGGATTGGACGACGTCGTCTTTAGCTAATACTACTACCGAACTCATGTCATTGCCAGACATGCCAAAGAACTAGCAAGGGAAAACAACGAGCAGAAAGAGAATAAGAGCCCTAGGCTATCGCCACACCCGGTAATGTCTCGTGGAAAATTGCAGCTCACCCTCGCGCTGTGGTTTGGACGACGTCGCCTTCAACTAATACTACTACCGAACTAATGTCTTTGCCAAACATGCCAACGACCTAGCAAGAAAAATAACGAACCTACAGAGAATAAGAGCACAGGGCTATCGCCACACCCGGCCATGCCAGGTGTTAAGCTACCGCACACTCTCGCGCTGTGGATTTCACATCGTTGTCTTCATCACCTAACACTGGTATCGGACTAATAATGTCGCGAAACATGCCAACAACCCAGAAAAGCAAAATAATGAGCCTAGACCGACTGAGAGCACTACGCAGTCGCCGCAGCGGGTCATGCCTGCTGCAAAACTGAAGCGCACTCTCGCGCTGTGGATTGGACGACGTCGTCTTCAACTAATACGACTACCGAACTCATGTCATTGCCAGACATGCCAATGAACTAGCAAGGGAAAACAACGAGCACAAAGAGAATAAGAGCCCAAGGCTATCACCACACCCGGTAATGCCAGGTGAAAGACTGCAGCGCACTCTTACGCTGTGGATTTCACATCGTTGTCTTCATCACCTAACACCGCTATCGAACTAATATTGTCACGAAATATGCCAACAACACAGAAAAGCAGAATAATAAGACTAGAGAGACTAAGAGCGCTAGGCTACTACCGCAGCCGACCGTAACTCGTGTAACACAGCAGCACGCACTCGCACTGTGGATTGCACATCGTCGTTTTCATTAACTAATACTACTATCGAACTAATATCTTTGTCCGGCATGCCTACATCCCAGCAAAGCAAAACAATGACCCTACAGGCACTGGAGCACTACGCTATCACCGCAGCCGGTCATGTCTCGTGTAAAACACCAGTACATTCTCGCACTGTGGATTGCACATCGTCGTTTTCATCACCTGACACTACTATCGAACTAATATCTTTACCAGTCTTGCCAACGACCCAGCAAAGCTAAAAATGAGCCTACAGAGACTGAGAGCACTAGGCTATCACCGCAGCTGGTCGTTCCTCGTGTAAAGCACCAGTACATTCTCGTGCTGTAGATTGCACATCGTCGTCTTCATCAACTAACACTGCTATCGAACTAATATTGTCGCGTAACATGCTAACAAACCAGGAAAGGAAAATAATGAGCCTAGAGAGACTGAGAGCACTAGGCAATCGCCGCAGTGGGTCATACGTAGTGTAAAACTGCAGTGCATTCTCGCGCTGTGGATTGGACGACGTGGTCTTCAACTAATATACTACCGAACTCATGTCTTTGCCAGACATGCCAACGACCTAGCAAGGAAAACAACGAGCCTACAGAGAATAAGAGCCCTAGGCAATCGCCACACCCGGCCATGCGAGGTGCAAAACTACTGCGCACCTTTGCCTAGTGGATTTCACATCGTTGTCTTCATGAACTAAAACTGATATGGAACTAATATTGTCGCGAAACACGCACACAACCCAGAAATGCAAAATAATGAGCCTAGAGAGACTGAGAGCTCTAGGCAATCGCAGCAGCGGGCCATGCCTGGTGGAAAACTGCAGCGCTCTATCGCGCTGTGGATTGCACGACGTCGTCTTCAACTAATACTACTACCGAACTCTTGTCTTTGCCAGACATGCTAACGGCCTAGCAAGGAAAAACAATGAGCCTACAGAGGTTAAGAGCACAAGGCTATCGCCATACAGGGCCTTTCCAGGTGTAAAACTACTGCGCAGTTTTGCCCTGTGAATTTTGTGGGGAGATGTGGGGACCTGCCTTGCAGCCCTCTGTGTTTGCTTTCCCGCGAGGCACCGTGCAGCAGCAGTCTCACCTCGAGGATGAACGCATTTCCTTGTCAGTTACATTAACTGGCAAGAGAGGGGGCCAGCGTCGCTGCGCGGAAGATTGCTGAAGCCCGCGCGCGGGGGCATGGGGCTGTTCGGCTGGGATCGTCGGCGCGAGCGGACGTGTCTCTCGCGGCTCCGCTCTTCGCCGTCGGGCCGAGGAAGCAACGGGGAGACCCGCTCTCGTATATCGTACCGTCCGGCCTTCGGAGGATATATCCCTTGCCCTAGAGCGGGCGAACATTCGCTCGGAACCTTGCTGGTGAGACGGACGACCTCGATTCATTAGCGTACCTTGTTGCTAGCTGGCGTTATTGTTGCTGTAGCAATAAATGCATCTTTGTGTCAGCCAATCTGTCTTTCTTTTGTTCCCTCAGAGCAAGGCCCGCCGTGGCTGGCGTGCGCTCGGTAGTGTACGCGATCACGGTGTGGAGTCCGGGCGGCTTTGTACCGTGTCAGCCGCGAGTAAGCGGGGAGAAACTACTATCTCCCCGAGTCAACCCCACAATTTCACGTCGTTGTCTTCATGAACTAACACTGCTAACGAACTAATATTGTCGCGAAACATGCGAACAACACACAAAAACAAAATAATGAGCCTAGAAAGACTGAGAGCACTAGGCAATCACCGCAGCGGGTCAGCCTGGTGGAAAACTGCAGCGCACTCTCGCGTTGTGGATTGGACGACGTGGTCTTCAACTGATATACTACTGAACTCATGTCTTTGCCAGACATGCCAACGACCTAGATAGGGAAAACAATGAGTCTACAGAGAATAAGAGCGCAATGTGACGCTAAACCTGGCCCGTTCAGGTGTAAAACTAACGCGCACTCTCGCACGGTGGATTTCACATCGTTGTCTTCATCAACTAACACTGCTATCGAACTAATATTGTCGCGAAACATGCGAACAACCCAGAAAAACAAAATAATGAGCCTATAGAGACTGAGAGCACTAGGCAATCGCCGCAGCGGGTCATGCCTGGTGGAAAACTGCAGCGCACTCTCGAGCCGTGGATTGGACGACATCTTCAACTAATACTACTACCGACCTCATGTCTTTGCCAGGCATTCCAAAGACCCAGCAAAGCAAAACAAAGGCCCTAAAGGGACTGAGAGCACTAGGCTATTACCGTAGCCGGTCGTTCCTCGTGTAACACAGCAGCACACTCTCGCGCTGTGGATTGCACATCGTCGTCTTCATCAACTAATACTACTATCGAGCTAATATCTTTGCTAGACATGCCAACGATCCAGCAAAGCAAAACAGACCCTAAAGGGACTGAGAGAACTAGGCTATTACCGTAGCGGGTCGTTCCTCGTGTAACACAGCAGCACTCTCTCGCGCTGTGGATTGCACATCGTCGTCCTCAACTAATACTACTATCGAGCTAATATCTTTGCTAGACATGCCAACGACCCATCAAAGCAAAAACAAAGACCCTGAAGGGACTGAGAGCACTAGGCTATTACCGTAGCCGGTCGTTCCTCGTGTAACACAGCAGCACACTCTCGCGCTGTGGATTGCGCATCGTCGTCTTCATCACCTAATACTACCATCGAGCTAATATCTTTGCCAGACATGCCAACGACCCATCAAAGCAAAACAAAGACCCTACAGGGACTGAGAGCACTAGGCTATCACCGCAGCCGGTCGTTCCTGGTGTAACACAGCAGCACACTCTCGCGCTGTGGATTGCACATCGTCGTCTTCATCAACTAATACTACTATCGAGCTAATATTTTTGCTAGACATGCCAACGACCCATCAAAGCAAAACAAAGACCCTAAAGGGACAGAGCAATAGGCTATTACAGTAGCCGATCGTTCCTCGTGTAACACAGCAGCACACTCTCGCGCTGTGGATTGCACATCGTCGTCTTCATCACCTAATACTACCATCGAGCTAATATCTTTGCCAGACATGCCAACGACCCATCAAAGCAAAACAAAGACCCTACAGGGACTGAGAGCACTAGGCTATCGCCGCAGCCGGTCGTTCCACGTGTAACACAGCAGCACACTCTCGCGCTGTGGATTGCACATCGTCGTCTTCATCAACTAATACTACCATCGAGCTAATATCTTTTCTAGACATGCCAACGACCCATCAAAGCAAAACAAAGACCCTACAGGGACTGAGAGCACTAGACTATCATCGCAGCCGATCGTTACTCGTGTAACACAGCAACACACTCTCGCGCTGTGGATTGCACATCGTCGCCTTCATCAACCAATACTACTATCGAGCTAATATCTTTGCCAGACATGCCAACGACCCATCAAAGCAAAACAAAACCCTACAGGGACTGAGAACACAAGGCTATCACCGCAGCCGTTTCTGCCGCGTGTGAATCTGCAGCACACTCTCGCGCTGTGGATTGCAGATCGTCGCCTTCATCAACCAATACTACTATCGAGCTAATATCTTTGCCAGACATGCCAACGACCCATCAAAGCAAAACAAAGACCCTAAAGGGACTGAGAGCACTAGGCTATCACCGCAGCCGGTCATTCCTGGTGTAACACAGCAGCACACTCTCGCGTTGTGAACTGCACATTGTCGTCATCAACTAACAATTCTATCGAGCTAATATCTGTGCCAGACAGGCCAGCGACCCAGCAAAGCAAAACAAAGACCCTACAGGGACTGAGAGCACAAGGCTATCACCGCAGCCGGTTCTGCAGCGTGTGAATCTGCAGCACACTCTCGCGCAGCTAATTGCACATTTCCGTCTTCATAAACTAACATTACTATTAAAATAATATTGTGCAGACGTGCCAATGGCCCAGCAAAGCAAAACGATTCACCTAGAGAGACGAGAGGACTAGGCTATTGCCGCAGCCGGTCTTGTCTCATGTAAAACTGCCGCACACTATCGCGCTGTGCATTGTGCATCGTCGGCTTCTTTACCAACACTACTGTCGAACTATATACACATTCTCGCGTGCTGTCCAGTGCCCATCGTCTTCATCAGCATATACTATTAGCGTGCTAATATCGATGCCAGACGTGCCGACTACACAGCAAAAAAAAAAGAAACAACGAGCCTTCTGAGCCTGAGACACCTACAGAGCTTCGCTCTGTAGCTGTTCATAGCAGGTGTTCATAGCAGGTTGATTACAACGCTACACCTACAGAGCTTCGCTCTGTATGTGTAGCATTGTAATCATCCTGAGAATTTTTTGCTACAAGATCTTTAAGGGAGCAATTTTTATCGCAGATTGTAACATTGCACCCTACCACTATAAATATCTTGAGATCTCTCCTAGGGGCGCTTGTAGTTTTCTGCTAATTATATCCCAAAACGCACCTGATTTTGTCTGTTACAGTCCTAAATAGTCAGTGCGAGCACGGGACAAAGTTCAGAAGCACGGTTTTGCAAGGCATCGGAAGGTTGGACCATTCCCATCAATATCTCCATAACAGATTCTAAAGAAATGTCGGCTTTATATCGGTCCGACTTACCGTTGCATCAGTGAATGTTTAGGGGAGTATGCCCGAAAGTTAAGCGATTTAAAGGACAGGATATGCACTTTAGTATGTGCAAAAGGTGCGTGGCTCGGTAGGAAGAGACAAAGATTCTTGGCAAGAGTACCGACAAGACCACACGTGTCAGGTGGGAAGCGGGCCATATAAAGAAGTTCAGGAGTAAGTACTTTAGCATGCTGTCTTTATCAATCTTTGCCACAGAGGTGGAATCTTTCGAAGCGGCCAACAATTCACCTTTGTTTTATGTTGTGATTTTTTTGTTGTTTACTTGAGCATGGGTTCTTCGATGCTGTTGTCATCGTGAATCGCGTCGCTGTTATTTTTTTTCCCCATCCGCTTTTTACGCTTATAAGGTGTCCCGCTTCCATGAATAAAATTCACTTTGTACCCAGTATCCAGTATTTCTTTTCTCGTTCGGTGCATGCATGTTTAGTTTGTTTTATGGTGGTCTAATATCCCAAGCGACTCATGCTATGAAAGATGCGGTAGTGGAGGCCTTCGGAAATATCGACCACCTGGGGTTCTTTACCGTGCACTGACATCGCACAATGCGCGGGCCTCTGGAATTTCGCCTCCAATAAAATTTGACCGCCACGGCTGGTATCAAACCCGCGTCTTTCGGGACCGCTGCCGAGCGCATTAACCATTGAGCCACCGCAGCGGCGTTTGTGGATGAATATGTTAGCGCCGTTATTTCTTTACAGTTAAGATATCCCAACTCGTTCAGAACAAATTTTTCATGTTAATAGCAATATCTCGCACTGTTACAGACTGGCCTTACAATTCATTTATATACAGGAAATGAGGCCAAGCAGGAGGGGCAAAAGATACGTAGAAAGAAACACGGAAAATTACACCGCAAAAATTAACAGATGGGTAACAGCGCATAATAATAACAATAAGCAGCCACACAGAAACTCTGAAGCAATTTTGTCAGTGACGCTGATGCTCTTTATTATCTGAGGCGATAGTTCATTCATTAAAAGTTATGTCCAAGAAAACTGAGCTTGAAAGCGTTGCAGACCAAAGCCGGGGTAGACTTCATTGGAGCTGCCAAATATAAGCATAGTCGGCACATGACTGCGGTCGTCGTAGATAAGACGCAAAAAATTCTAACAGGTGCTTCCCTCCACACTCAGAGTGCAGAGGAAGCGGAAAAGGTGGCCGTTGTTCTATCTCTGGCTTCTAAGCAATCTCCTGTGGTTGTTATGGATTCCAGGTCGTCTCAGAGCATGAATGGCAGTTTATCATTATCCCTCAAAGGAAAACTATACAACAGCTGTATCAAGAGGAAGAAATGGGAGCATGGGCAGGGCATATAATGCGAAGGCAAGATAACCGCTAGTGCTTAAGGGTAACGGAGCGGATTCTAAGGTAAGGCAGGCGTAGCATGGGGCGGCAGCAAATTGGGTGGGCGGATGCGATTAGGAAGTTTGCAGGCATAGGGTGGGCGCAGCTAGCAAAGGGCAGGGTTAATTGGAGAGACATGGGAGAAGCCTTTGCCCTGCAGTGGACGTAGTCAGGCTAATGATGATGTCGATACCGAATTTTAAGACAGCAGTAGGTGACACAAATGAGCACAGTTGTTTAGGCTCCGGCTCACGATTCCCCAGCTGGTAATGACAGCACACACGCTTCCGCTCGATGTTAAGCCGACTGAAGTCTTGGTGAGGAACATGGTGGCAAACATGAGCATCTAATAATTTACATAGAATGTATTACAACACTACAGACAAGAACTAATTAATTATCCGGGCGCCGGCAATGCTTTCTGCAAGCATTACGGAAAGTTGCCGGGCCAGAATTGGTACTTGATCTCAAAGAAAACAGCAATGCATGCAGATGGAACAAAACTTTAGTTGTTAGTCGGTGCTTGTTGTGTATGTGCGTGTCTCCTATTTCCGGTCCTGTCTTTATTTATTTTTACATATTTCAGCCCTTATGAGGGCTATTGCAGGAGTGGTGTTGACAATTCGTGTGAAAACGGCAACGTACAACATATACAGAATAAAAGATTGCATCTAACATGTTTGAATACGTAGGGCGCCTTTCTTGAAGAACAGGGCAAAGGCCTGCGGAGTGCGCTAAACGAATACCTTCTCGCACGGGGAAGTGATGAGTAAGATATACCCCCAAGTTGATAATTTCTGTGAAGAAAAGAAAAAGCACCAAAGTCCTGGTTTAGCACCAAAGTCCTGGTTGGAAGCAGCTAAAATTGATTAACTATTAGGAAATTAAAGGCGTGGTTAATGTTCTTTGTGGACGCCTCAACACCACAGTAAAGGAAGGTAGGGAGCTGGAAGTGAACGAAGAGTTCCCGTAGTGGAAGGGGGCTCCGGAATAACTTCGACTACTTGGTGATCTTTAACGTGGACTCGTATCGCGCATCACACAGGCGCATTTTGGGTTTCGCCTTTATCGAAAGCAGCTATAATAAAACACAGCTAAAAAACTCAGAGGAGCACTTAATCACCTTGCTAAAACGAGCTTTTAGGCAATTTGGTTGCTTAGCTTTGACATAACTGCAACGCGAAAAAGACGAACACAGTGAAAGGAAATCCCTCACGTTACGGACAATCGCTGCATTTTGTTTAGACTTGTTTAACACAGAAAGAAGGCCCCACTGTATAAGAAGTATGCTTTATTAAGAAGAGCTTTCGGCCAAGTTGGTTGCTTAGATTCGACATAAATGCAGCGTTAAAGAGATGAACACAATTGAAGGAAAACACTCAAGCAACGAACTATCACTGCTTTTTTTTTACTTAATACAGAAAGAAGGGTCCACTGTACCAGTAATATTGTCATGAAGTGGTGACTGCAATCCAGGGAGAAAAACGACAGGGAAAATGGCGTCTAAACAAAATTCTTTATTTGGGCTGACTTGCGCCAACAATGGCCTGAATCACTCGGCGGCGGCGTAGCAACAAGAGTGTTCGGCGGTTGTCGAGAACAATGCCCGCTGCTCTCGGCCGTGCTCAATTTAAAGCTGACAGCGAACTTTCGAGACAAACCATGCAAATATACTAGAACATTCTGGAACAAGGTAGAATCGGCTCCGCCTGGACGCGAACAATCGAGATAAATCTGGTCGCGTCTTACATCCACAAACAAAGCGATAAAGCGGCTTGGCGCCAGCTTTGAAGAATGAACAAACAGTACACTGATTCGTGGCATTACTCCCCTCTCAGGGAAGCATCACCCGATGCAAATAAGGCGACTAGCAACATACAAAACGGATCGTACGGAAATGAACACAGAGCGTGGAAACACAGCGTCCTTTAGCGCCCATAATATGGCTCTTGACGAACGACATCGACCACTTCTGGTCGTACGTGGCATCGCTGGGATGCAGTCATTGCGGCAGGGACCACTTCATAATCCATTTAACCTACCCGACGAAGAACCTTTTACGGCCCGAATTAGCGGTGCAAAAGCTTTTCACTCAATCCACGGCGGCGAATGGGCGTCCAAACCCAGCCTTGGTCTCCTGGCTTGTATTCCGCGTTGCGTCTTCGTAGGTTGTAGCGTCTGGCGTCGGCCCGCTGCTGGTCTTTGATCTTCAATCGGGATAGTCTTTGGGCTTCTTCTGTGCGCTGAAGGTAGGCGGCGACGTCGACGTTCTCTTCTTCGGTAACGTTGGGCAGCGTGGTCCCCGCCATGGACGAGCCTAAATGGCGTCATCTGGGTGGTCTCCTACACAGGGGTGTTGTAGGCGAAAACGACGTCAGGCAGCATGACGTCCCAGGTCATGTGCTCGGCATCCACATACATGGCGAGCATATCGGCGATTGTTTTGTTCAGGAGCTCGGTCAGCCCGTTGGTCTGCGGATTGTATGCAGTTGTCCACCGGTGGCTGGTTTGGCTGTAACGCAGGATGGCTTTCGTTAGTTCCACCACGAATGCTATTCCTCTGTCCGTGATGAGCACATCGGGGCGCCGTGTCGCAGAAGAATGCATTCCACGAAAAATTTTGCGACTTCTGTTCACGTTCCGTTCGTTAGGGCTTTTGCCTCGGCCTAGCGGGCCAGGTAGTCGGTCGCTATGATGATCAACTTATTTCCAGACGTTGACTTCGGGAAAGTGCCAAGCAAGTCCATGCCGGTCTGCTGACAGGGCCTTGAGGAGGGTTCAATGGGGATCAGAAATCCTGCTGGTCGGGTGTCGGGTGGGAGGGGTCTTTAGTAGCTGATAATCTCGGCAGGTTTTCACATAATGTGCGACATCGGCAGACAGCTGGGGCCAGTAATACTTGTCTTAAATGCGGCGTAGGGTGCGAGTAAACCCGAGATGTCCATCTGTCGGTTCGTCGTGTGAAGCCTGTAGAACTACGCGGAGACTTGCAGGTACAACAAGGAGGTAGGCTGTTTTGTTCGCAGCGCAGTTTCTTTTACGAGGACATCATTCTGTAGAAAGAAGGAAGAGAGTCCTCGCCTGAATGAGGCGGGGAGTGAGAAAACCTTGCCTTACAAGTACTTGAAGAGGCGTTTTAGGTCGAGGTCCGAGCGTTGCTGTTTTGTAAAAGAGGTGGAGCTGATGGATCCCAGAAGGCGTCCTAATCGCCGTCCGGTGGCGATATGTCTACAGGGGCTCATGAGAAGGAATCGGCGTCGGAGTGCTTGCGTCCGGACTTGTAAACGACGCTGACGTCAAACCCCTGGGGGCGCAGACTATACCGAGCGAGGCGGCTGGAGGGATCCTTCATATTGGCAAGTCAGCACAGTGCGTGGTGATCACTGATCGCCTTGAACGGTCGTCGGTACAGGTAGAGACGCAATTTCGACGTAGCCCAGTGATGGCAAGGCACTCCTCAGTTGTCGAATAGTTAGCCACGGCTATGGAAATGGAACGGCTAGCTTATGCGATGACTTCTCCAGCCCGTCGCTTTTCTGAACGAGGACGGCGCCTAGGCCCACGCTGCTTGCGTCAATATGAACTTCAGTATCGTCTGTTTCATCAAAATTCGCGAGGATTGGAGGGGACTGTAAACGACGATGAAGTTCCTTGAAGGCTTCTGCTTGCGCGCTTCTCATTTAAATGGCACGTCTGCCTTTGTTAATTCAGTCAAAGGCTCATCGATCCACGAAAAGTTATTCACAAATCGTCGGTAATATGCGCACAGTCCAAATAATCTGCGCACAGCTTTCTTATCCACCGGCGTTGGTGGCAGTGTCATAGCAGCTGTTTTCTGCGAGTCTGGGCGTACTCCCTCCATACTAACGATGAGGCCTAGAAATAGCAGCTCTTCATAGTCAGAGTGGCACTTCTCTGCTTTCAAAGTTAGGCCGGACGACTTGATTGCCTCTAGTACTCTTAGAAGCCTTTTTAGATGGTCTTCAAAGTTTGAGGCGTAGACAACGACGTCATCTCAATATACTATAGAAATTTTCCACTTCAGGCTGGCCAGCACCGTATCCAATTTTCCGCTGAAACGTCGCTTGTGCGGAACAGAGACCAAATGGCGTCACCTTGAACTCGAAGAGGCCATCCGGAGTGATGAATGCGGTCTCCTCGCGATCTCCTTCGTCGACCTCAATTAGTAAGTAGCCGCTCTTGAGGTCGATCGATGAGAAATATTTGGCGTCGCAGAGGCGGTCCAGTGTGTCGTCGATGAGGGGGGGGGGGGGGGGAAGCGGCGGTAATCGGCGCAAAATCGAAGTGCGCCGTCTTTCTTCTTCACTAGATTAAGCGGTGCCGCCCAGGGACTCTTCGATGGCTGAATGACGTCGTCCCGAGGCATTTCTCCCGCTTGGTCCTTGATGGCTTGTTTTTCTAGCGGCGATACACGCTAAGGGCTTTGACGGAGAGGTTGGACCTGCTGGTCGCTTATAATGCGATGCTTGGCAATTGGCGTTTGTCGGACCTTCGGCGATGAAGGAAAACACTCGCTGTAGCTTCGAAGCAGATTGCGGATCCGGTTTTGTCTGTTCCATGTCAGGGCTGGGTTGACGTCGAAAGTGGGCGAGTTCTCTTGGTCAGGCGAATCTTCTGCGGATGGGTCGGAAAGGGCGAAGGAATATCGTACGTCGGATATTTCGTCCAAGAAAGCAGTCGTCGTTGCTCCGTTAATGTGCCGGTATTCTTCGCTGAAGTTCGTGAGCAACACTTGAGCTTGTCCATTGCGGAATTGTGCAAGGCGTCTTGCGATGCCGATTCCTCGCTCAAGAAGCAACGCCGTGTTCCCCTCAATGATTGTTTCCATGTTTTTGGCATCCGTGGCACCTACGGCGACCATGACGCTTGATCGGGGTGGGACGCTCACTTGTTCTTCCAGGATACTCAGGGCAACATGCTGCTCCATGGTCGTAATTGAAGAGATGGCTTCGTCCGTCGAAAGCGTGATGAGCTTGGAACGTAGGTCGATGATCGCCATATGCTCATTAAGGAAATCGATTCCGGGCATCACGTCGCGGGAGCATTGCTGTAGTACTACGAAGGTCGCACGATGGGTATTTTCCTTGACGGTCACTCGCGCTGTGCATTGCCCCGATGGCGTATGAGGTGGCTTCCGGAGGTGCAAATGGGTGGGCCATTCCATGCGATCATGATTTTCCTAAGCTGCGCGGCGAATGTTCCATTCATCACCGATTAATCGGCTCCCGTTTCGCCTAGAGCGGTAACTTTCCGGCCGTTCATAGTTGTCACAAAATTCGGCGCATATTCGAAAAAACGGCGCTGCGCGTAAGCAATCGCGCCCGCGCGCGGTAAATTAAAAAATAAAGCGAGAAATGATCCCCAGAGAGCGCGAAACTTGGTGTGTGCTGCTGCCCTTTCCACTGAGCGCGCCGGCGCGACGCCAAAGGAACATGGCCACGCGCGGCGGCGATTTCTCTAGAATGTCTCAGTTGTTTCTACTCATCGTCGACGAAGAGGGCGTAACCTTGACTGCGATAACGTGATACCCTCTCCCCTTCGCTCTCGCGCCGGCGAATTCGCATCGCGAGAAAGACCCAGTATCTTCCGGAATGCGGTTTCCGCGCTCGGCCAACGGGGTCGCGCACTCGACGAGAGAAGGAGTTTGTGCAGTTGTTACTGCGTGTACGTGCGCGCCTGCCTTGGCGCGAAGAACAAACAGACGCGGAGCGCGCCTATAAATGAGGGCTTTAACCGTTGCCTGTTAGCCCGAGCCGCCGTTTAAGCTTCCGCGAAGCGCGCCCGCTCGATTCCCGGGATAATACCACTCGACCAGCCACAGACCAGCGAGGCGCCAGTCTGCGGATCGGCCCCGTCGTGTTACTCAGGTCGTCGGACTGTCGCAGTGCCCGGAGAACAAATTGTGTTTTGTTTTGCTTGTCTCTCTGTGTGTTAGTGCACTTTAGGTGCAAAGATTTTGTTGAATTGTTATCTCTCTCGATTGTTACTTTCCACCAGTTCCATTGTATTTGTAAATCACTTTGTATGGGCTCGTACAAGTGATTGTGAAATCCTCTGTATCGTCTCTTCGCTGTATAAACTATGTTTTGTTTGTGAATCTTTGGATCCGACCCATTCTCTGGCTTACGACCGGCGAACGCTCGGCATCAAACGACCAACCCCCTTGTCACTTGGTAGCTGGTCTCCGGCTGAGCTTGCCACACTGAGTCGAGGGCATCTCCTTTGCGACCGAGACCGCTACCCCCAGACGCTCTAAGGGTGTCTGGGAGTGCACTCAAAAGTGCGCGAAGCGGGGACAATAGTCACTTCTAAATCGGATGTCCTGGCTCTTGCATTGCAAGTCTCCCTCGGCGTCGGCTCACGGCTTCGTCGCGTATACGAATCACGGTTGAGGCATGTCGTCGAAGCTTTTCTGTGTGGCGGGGTCGTTTTGAAGGCATTTTGTGCGGCGTCGGTGCAGCGAGTGTAGGTTCTTCATGCAGCGTAGCGGGTGCAAAGTCTTCATGGGGCGTGGTCGGTGGAGGATCTACGGCGTTTCGCTCGTGAGCAACCTCACCTTCAGAGGTTGCTGTCTTTAGATTCCCCTACGGGGGATGGGAGACCTTCCTCGTACCGCTGCTGCGTAGCTGCGGCTTGGCGACGTAAAGCGCGAGGTTGACGGCGATGGTGAGCGCGAAAGGCGGTTCGGCATGTACTCCTCTCGACGCAAGTACTCGTCGATTTCCTGCGAACGTTGGCCGAAGCGTGGTCGTGAGGCGTCAACGGCAGATCCTCGAAAACGCAAAATATGGCCGGCCTCATCGCAATGGAACCACAACGGCCGGTTGACGGAAGTCCTCCAGGCATCGCATTTATTTGGGGGGCTTGAGCGTCCCTCATAGGCTGGGTGGGCGGGGGCAGGGAGGTGGCGTTCGGGAACAAGTTGTTCATGTCGTAGAGGACGTAGGTGTTGTCGCTGGGACTGAGGAGTGCGTACTGCAGCGGCGTAGGTCATAGCCTGGGGTTCTGTTGTCGTCGGGGAGCCAAGTGCCTGTTGCACTTCTCGTACCACATCCATGAGATTTGCTGCTTGCGGCTGCGGGAAGGATGGCAGCAATCGACGTAGCTCCTCTCGGACGATTTCGCGGATGACTTTCAGCAAGTTGTCGCTGCTGGTGGCCGTAGCGTCCGGACGAATTGCACAGACATAAGAAGGGCAGTTGTACTGCCGAGCCCGGACGTTGAGAGTCTTCTTGTTCGTGCAGGCTCCTTGCATGAATTCATCGACTGTTTTTGGCGGCTGTGGGACGAGGCTGGCAAAGAGTCGTTCTTTTACGGCGCGCATTTAAACTGAACTTTCTTTTCCTCGGCCATCTTGGGGTCGGCGCAGCGAAAGAGGCGCGCTTCATCTCTTCAACGTAACCGCGGACGGACTCATTCGGAAGCTGGATTCTGAACTCGTAGAGACGGTCGGCTCTTTGTTTCCTCACGACATTGGTGAATACCTTCATAAGTTTCTTCTTGAATAGCTCCCATGTCGTTAGGGACGACTCGTTGTTTTCGTACCACGTACGTGATGAGCCCTACAGTGAGAAAAATGCGTGTCCAATTTCTGGCGCATCATCCCACCTGTTGAATGATGCCACGCGCTCAAATTGGTCCAATCATTTTTCGGGGTCTTCGCCTATAGGCATCCACTGAAAGTTGGCAGAACCAGCGGCTGTTGCACTATGATCGGGGTCGACATCTTTCAATAAAACGGAGAGTTGAGCGAGTTGGTACATACTGCAGGGAATAACAGCGCGTAGACGAGGGACAAAGAAAGAAGAAGACGACAGGACCGGCGCTGACTAAGAACTGAAAGTTTATTAGAAAAACATGCAAAAATATACTCATTTGACAACCACGGGCGCGTGCGCAACACCAAAAGCCACAGTGATAAATCAATCACTAAAATCCAGATACATTAGTTCACAGTCATGAACTCTTACAGAGGGGGTGCTCACGCATGAGTCAATGTTTTTATGAATATGAAACGCTTCACTGATTTCTCTTGTTAGTTTATCTTTGTGTTTGTACAGGATTCTAGTTTTATTAAAGATGGGTGTACATGATTTTTCAGAAGAATCAGGCTGGTTATTCTGGGGACAGTTCCTATAATGTAAAGCCAGATTTGAGGACGGAGCCCCTTTCAGAGAAGTGTTGTGGTCTCGTAGGCGGGTATTTAAGCACCTTCCTGTTTGACCTATGTAGGTCTTCCCGCACGTGAACGGTACCTCATACACAACCCCTTCAGCACAAGGGACAAACCTCAGGCCATGCTTTATCTGGCACCCTCTTTTTGTTTTTCTTCGTTTCTTTTCCTCTTCCCTGGCCTTCCCTGGCTGTTAGTCAGCGCCGGTCCTGTCGTCTTCTATCTTTGTCCCTCGTCTACGCGCTGTTATTCCCTGCAGTCGACATCTTTGGCGAGGTTGTGGGGCTCGTAGCAGCGTCTTTTCGGTGTCAGGAGCAGTCCGGCAGGATCCCGAACTAAGGTTACTCTCCCTGAAGACGTCTACCGGCTCGGTTAACTGCTGGCTCGTCCTCCGGTGCGATGAGCAGAGGGCTGGTGTCACAGCTTGAAGGTGCGTCCGGAACACGCAAAGCTACCCAGCAACTCCACCAGATGTCACTAAGAGATGACTGTTCTCTGGATATTAAGGGAGCCTACCACAACGTTATTCAAGAGTATCTGTGGGACATACTGTGCACATTGGATGTGGAAGATGGAGTAATTAATCTTTTAAAAGATATTTGTAAAGGTAACAGAGTGCTTATAAAATGGAAAAAAAATGTATCAGAGCCTGTAAAGGCACAGCGGGGGCTTAGGCAAGGATGTCTCCTGTCTCCTTTGTTGTTCATGTTGTACCTGCAAGGGTTGGAGACCAAGCTAGAGAGGAGCGGACTAGGCTTCAACCTTTCTTTTTTCAAGCAAGAAGACTTGATTAAACAGTAATTACCGGGACTAATATGCGCCGACGATATAGTGCTAATGGCTGACAGCAAGGAAGATTTGCAGAAGTTGATAGACATATGTGGTACAGGGTGAGATAGATTAGGCTTCAAGTTTAGTAAAAAAAATCTGGAGTCATAATATTAAATGATGAGAGCAGCGAGCATAGATACCGAAGTTCACGCTAGAAGTAGTGCATGAGTACAAGTATCTTGGGGTGTGGATAAATAACGGTGCTGAGTATCTGACAGAGCATGAAAAATATGTAATGAATAAAGCTAGTAGGAATGCTGCTGTCATAAAAAAATAGGGCACTGTGAAATTACAATAGGTATGAAGTGGTAAGAGGGATCTGGAAAGGGGTGAGGGTTCTTAGCATGACTTTCGGTAATGCGGCCCTGTGCATGAGACCAAATGTTCAAGCAAGGTTAGAAATTAAACAACGTGGCGTAGGCAGGCTAGCTTTTGGAGCACATGGCAATACACCAAATCAGGGGTTGCAAGGTGATATGGGATGGTCGTCGTTCGAGAGCAGAGAAGCTAGCAGTAAGATAGCATTTGAGGGGCGATTGAGAAAGATGGGGGAAAAGCAGTGGGCTAGGAAAGTTTTCAGATACCTGTATGTAAGGAATGTTGACACGAAATGGAGCAGTAGCGGGTGCAAATCAGCAATTATCGGCTAAAAAAAGTTTAAGGAAACAGAGAGGTTTGTGGAAAACAGGGATGCTGACGAAATCAGCACTGGGAACATACAAGATATTTAAGCAGGAAATTGCCAAAGAAAATATCTATGATAATTGTAGGGGAAGCTCTTTGTTGTTTGAGGCCAGGACGGGAGTTTTGTGGACTAAGGCATATAGAATCAGGTACCACGAGATAGACACGTTGTGCGTTGCGTGCGGAGAGGAGGAAACGGCTGAACACTTGATACTTTTCTGTAAAGGGCGTCATCCTACAGTGGAAAGCTGCGGGGCTGATTTATTCAAGGCATTGGGGTTTAAGGGCAGTGAAGGGATAGTACATTTTAAGCGGGCAGAAGTAACCAAGCGATGGTTATCTCATTGGCGGCTAAAATCAAGAGAAGAGTAAAATTTGATAAGTCATGGCTAGGTGGCTGGAGCCACCGCCCGATTTAAAGGGTTCAGCCGTATCCATCCATCTATACATACATAGTTCAGCCTTATTCATCCATCCATCCATCCAAACCGAGGAGCAGAACGACAGCGAAGATGGCGTCTAAACAAAACATTACTCGGGGCTAACTTGCACCCACAATGGACTGAATCACTCGGCGGCCGTGTAGCAACAAAAGTGTTCTGCGGTCGACGAGAAGAATGCCCACTGCTCTCGGCCGTGCTCAATTTCAAGCTGATAGCGAAATTTCTGGATGAAGTGTGCAAAGATACTAGAACATCCTGGAACAAGGTAGAATCGGCTCCGCCTGTATGCGAACAATCGGGATAAATCTGATCGCGTCTTGAATCCATAAACAAAGCGATAAAGCGGCGTTGCGGCAGCTTTGAAGAATGAACAAACAAACATTACGCTGATTCGTGGCAATATGCTATAGTAAGACGAGCTTCTGGACAAGTTGGTTGCTTAGCTTCGACATAACTGCAACGCGAAAAAGGCGAACACAACGAAAGGAAAACACTCATGACATGGACAATCGCTGCATTGCTTTTTTACTTGATTAACACAGAAAAAAGGGCCAACTGTAGAAGAAGTATGCTTTAGTAAGATGAGCTTTTGGGCAAGTTGGTTGCTTAGCTTCGACATAAATGTAGCGCGAAAGAGACGAACACAATAGAAGGAAAACACTCAAGACAAAGAGTATCACTGCCCATCCATGACGCGAGTGTTTTCCTTCCGTTGTGCTTGTCTTTTTCGCGCTGCAGATATGTCGAAGACACCTTACGTCCATCAAGGCGAAAGCCTTTGTGTCGTCTTGTTGAGCTCTCTAGCTCAACACGATCGCCTCACGATTCTCGAAATAGTTTTTCGGTTTCAAGTCACGGCATACGGTACGTTCTTCATATCTTATGTGTTCGCTGTATCCGGTTTGAAGTTACTACATACGCCTTCTAAAATACGCTCGTTCCTTCGGTCTAGGTGGCCGAGTGGCTAAGGCGATGGACTGTTAATCCTCTGGGCTCTACCGCGTGGGCTCAACCTCCATCCTTGACGAAATTTCTTTTTCTTTTATTTGATTGACAGGTGCAGCGGACACTTTCTGAGGACGCAAGGATTTCGCCTTAAATAAACAGCAGTTGGTAACACTGGACCGTGGTCGGCGGCGCTCTCTATAATTCTGATAGCCAACCGCAGCAGTAAACGAAATAAGCTCTCTAATCTTGGAGTAAATTAACAAACCAGGCATCAAAATTCTAGACCTTTGTTATTTTTTCATGTGATACGCATCTTGTTTAAGTAGCTGGAAAAATGGTCAGGCTTAGCTTGGTTAAGCCAAGAATGCGTTGCATATCTCGATGGAGCTCCGTGCTGCTCCGTTGACTCGATAGGCTGTTGACTCGATCGCCATTGAAACTGCCCGTGTAGCAGCGCTCGATCGCCTTTGAGTCGATAGACTATCGGTTCGAGGGCCCTCGAAATGCCCGTGTGACAGGGGTATAAGGCTGTCCCGGCGAAGGAGCGCAGCTCTTTTATACATATGCCGTGACGTCAATCGTAGCGCAGCGCCCCTAGCGGGAGGAGCGGGAGTCAGGTGGTGGCTGTGGCCGCGCGCCCAGCTTTTCCTCCGTGACGTCACGCGCCGGCGCAGCGCCCCTAGCGGGAGGAGCGAGAGTCAGGTGGTGGCTGCGGCCGCGCGCGACCGCGCGAGTTGGGGCCCAGCTTTTCCTCCGGCTGTCGTTACGTCACGTCACGGGGTTTGGTGGCTGCCCGGCCGCGCCCAAGGGCTGAACTGAGTGATTGCAATATGCAACGCATAAAAATTATCAACCACGGACTACTTTTCCGTAGTGACGGAATTCTGTGCGTCGGTCCTGAAGGTGGGCGGAGCTTCCCTGCAGACGCAAGCTGTATCAGGCATGGCCGCAAAATTTATCATGAACATATTCGAGATGCTGTTCAGCTCGGACCCCACCGTAGGGACGACAGCAGTGGACAAAGGCAGCGCTGCAGCAGAAGCCTGCGGGATCCTCCATGACCACACCACGAATAAGGTTCGTAATAAATGTGGTTTCTGTCTATCCCTCTGCGCTTATTACACTTTTAGTTGTACGTGCGCAGTAAGCTTGCATACGCATCGATTACTAAATTGCGTGCGCTGTAGCGTCCCTATGGACCTCCTTCACCCCGCGACGTCACGAAGATGCGGTGGCGCTGATGTTAGCAGCGACTTTCGCATGGTAGGCAAAACAGGTTCCGCTTGCCCGTGCCTACCGCAGCATATATTGACCAGCTGCGTCACTGCTGGATCCGCGTAGTAGCATAAAAAATATTAAATTAGCCTCGATAGGTTTCTCGCGCATAAATGCCGCATTCGGAAACTGGCTAACAGGCATTGGGCCACGGTAGTAAAGCGCGAAGTCTGGGAGTCGATAGGCACTGCCACTCAATGCACTTAATGCATGCAAGTTACTGCGTTCATTCACCTGAACTTCAGGATAGTAGGCTGATAATTGCTCAAGGAAAAAAAAGACATGTGTAGCTGCACACGTACTTATCACCTTGAGCCGGAGTGCACGGGGCGCCGACAGGTTCACTCGTCCCCAAGGAATGCGTTTTTTTGTTAATAGCACACCATGTTTAAATGGCGCGTTTTGTGACATTTAATAGTTACTTGAAACTGTTTCTTGATATGACGACGTAATTATTTCATTCGAGTAGAAAGAAGTCTGGTAAGTTGTGTCAATCTTGCGCGGTCGCGTTGGTGTGCTTAGAATAGCGTACCTTAAGTGTGCTAAACGCCATATGCTTTTTCATTGCATCATGCATGTGTCATGTTTCATGAGGTAATACATGATCGCGAAGCTTGTTTGAAAAGAAGCAGCCGCAGGCGTGCTACTAACAGACACGTGGCGAGATTGAGAGGGGACGCGGCATGAAAAGTGTTTTCGTTGTAACTACACTTGGTGCAAATATGAAATTCCTACGCTAGTTTCAGTCATTCCTTTTATTTATAGCTAAACCTGGCGCAGTTCTGGGTAATTATAATTAACACCGTCAAGTCCCCCCAAGCTAGGTCTCTGAGTAGATAGTGCGCAGTTTTTTTTTTATGCCAGCATGTGCATAAAGCCCTGTTCTGTATGATGACGTACGCGATTAGTTGTTTTTCTATATGATCAGTACTTATGCATGCATAGTTACATGAAAACGTTTCTTACAAAAAATAACTAACACAATACTGCACGTGTAGGGAAAAAAATCGAGAGATTTATTACGCTCCTCAATGTCTCAGGAATAGTTTGCGACAAATGGAATCATTTGATTTTCATGCGAATTACGAAGGTGAGTGATCCAGTCGCAGAAAATGTGAGAGGTCAGAAAACGAACCTTAAAGTTTATTCCCTCGTTTATGGCATCTTCGCTTTCGCTTTGGTCAAAGAAATGCGGCACTGAAATCAAAGAAATTACCTCACAATTTTTGACGACCACACTTCTAAAAAGCGTAATTTATAAATTTGTACTCAATATTTTGCTATAATTTTTCGTCACGAAACTAGACATCAGGGCTAGGAAAGGAAATAATTCTAGAAATCAAAAATTTTCACCAAATCGACCAGCTTAACAAGAGGACAAGTCGGCCTGGCTGGTGCGTGGTCATGCGGCTAAAAACAGCGCTAAGCGAGACAGGAGATCGGGGACATGACTCTGTCCCCACTTTTCGCGCAGCGCGACACGTACGTATGTCAGCAGACGATGAGCGCATGTCTGCTCCGACGAAACAAGGCCAGCACTTCCCCTCACTATTGTCCCGAAGTAAAATCATTCCGGCTAGTGCAGAGTGTCAAAACTTGCTTTATTCAATGCCTAGCGCATAAATAAACGGCAGGAACGCTTTCTACATGTTTACTACTAACCATATATACAATACACAGTGGCAAACTATTTCTCTTTATAGGCCGCACGTGGACAACGCGAGCTCGTGTACTTCGACAAATTACTAAGTTGGAAGCATCGACCATTGCTGTGATTCGCAGAAACTGGAAACGCGCCTACAAGCCTTGAAAACCCGCGCACAACACATATCCGCGACGCCACTACCCGACCTTTTGCCTACCACGAGCTCGCTAGCGACTGCAGCGCCACCTCGTTTGTTTACAAACATGCAGGAGGTTCATAGGGCACGTGTAAACAGTAGCGCCATCTATTGACAAGGCGTAAAAGCACTTCAGTAGAACACTTTTTTGGGCAAGTTGGTTCATAGCTTGAGTAGGTGAAGCGCACAAAAACACAGCACATAGGAAAGGAAGACACGAGACAGGCGCTGTCTCGTGTCTTCCTTTCCTGTGTGCTGTGTTTTTGTGCGCTTCATCTACTCAAACGTAAAAGCACATCAACGCTCGGTTGAAGATCTTTTCATCCGCAATTGCTGGTAACGAAGGGGGTGCATTGTTCCAAGAAAAGCTAGGCATACAGAAGAAGCTCTAACCCCTGAGCCACTGACCCACAACGGCGACGAATGAAGGTTTACATTGCCGCCTAATATTTGAAATCAAAATGCACACAATAAACTATTGCATTCATTAAACTTTATTTTGTTGCGATGCGTGATAATGCGACCAACACATAGCTTCCAGTCAAAAATCAAAAAACAGACATTCGGTAAAAGACACATTTTTGCCATGGCAGGGAATTAGTTAAGTTGTAAAGATCTCAGTAGAAATTAACAATGTACTGCGACTAATGTACATTGGCGATCAATCCATTTCCATCCCATTAAAAACGACAAATGAATTTTGAGACGGAGCTTATGCACAGCACCAACTTAACTGGGGCATTTAATATTGAATTACCGAGACTTGGTAAAATGAACCAATTGCATATTATTCAGTAATTTGAAAAATAAAGCAATAATACAGTAGCCGAAAACTGGAAAGGACACTTAGCCCCCGCCTTAAGGGAATGACGTGGTAAGCGTAGTGGGTTAGGCTTTCTATTCTGAGCCCTTTGACACCTTTGAACGCGTCTTTCATTTTTTACAATGTTTCAGTTAATTAATTTATCAATTGAACACGTCATTGCCTATCATACAGTAATCAGTCATAAATCACTAGAAGCACAAATTATCATGACACGATTTTTTTGCTCAGCCCTCGATTATTTCCGACACGCGGTGCCGACTACGCCGACGGCTTTTCGACCGAACGAGCTGTGTACGCTGTCGTGTAAAACTGGCAATTTTTGGCAAAGCGAACAAATGAACGGTCGGAAAAATTTTGCCTTGCTGGTAAACTAGCGCCCAAAACCCAAAATTTACGGCTCCTGCGCCAGCTGTCGGATCCCACAACAAAATCTGCGCCGCTAGCAGGGATGGCAACTCTATAAAAAAAAACGAAACGTCTGCAGAAGTGAAAGAAACAGAAAAAAAGAGGCTGCAGTAGTGGCGATGTCAGCTCCAGCGAATGCAATGGGGTCTTTATATAACGCCGAATAATGCATACCATCACTCACACTTCTCTTGCATCCTATTCTGCTGCTAAAATGTCATTGTTTATTATTTATTTACTTTATTTAGTCACACTGTAGACCAGTACAGGCTCACAAAGGAACGAGTTGGTAAAAAACTACCAAGGTGCGAGCACAGAAATTGAACAAAAACAACAACCGTTATACAGCGTGAACGAAAACTACGAAAGGAAGCGCAACGTTCCATGTCTGAAATAAAAGTTCAATTTTTTCGATTAATACATCGAAGGACATAGTATTCACTATGTCAGTGTCAAGTGCACACAAATGTCTAACTGCATTACACTTTGAAGCAATGGGCCTAACAGACCTAAGACGTGGCATAATCTGCTGGGTTCAAGAAGGGTGGTTAGCCTCCGACCATGTTGTTTATTATTTGGATGAAAAACAGCGCAGCATACAGGACCAAGAAAAAACACGCAAACACGGGTGCTGTAGTTTGTGTTTGTGCAAGCGCCCATGTTTGCTTTCTTTTCTTAGTCTCGTCTGCTGCGCTCTTTTTCATGTTTTTCATGCAAAGAATGTACCAATTAGCCCGGCTTACTCCTTTGCTGATTATCATAAAGAGGAGCGACCCAACATTTCTTGTATTCGACCTTACCATCCTAACCTTCCCTTCGGAGTCCTACCAGTGTTACCTTATCGGTGAAGTTATCGCAGGTCTTATCAATACTATTTTTTTTCTGAGGCATCTGGAAGGCCCCACAAAGTCAGCTACTTTTCTGCAGCAGCAAGGTGCAGTGTTGAGCAGCTGAAGTAACCTTGCGTATGGGAGACGATTTTTGCGACGCTTTCTACTAATACACTGCAACATTTTCGGTGGCAGGCAGTTGCAAATTTGCATCCTACCAGAGGCATCGCATGCAACCTAAAACAACCGAGCGCAAATGAGTGCCGCAGGCTTACATAGGCTGTTGTTACTTACCTGAAGAAGCTTCAACATCTTTTTCTGGATTTCGACAGTAGCATGTGCTCCTTGAAGGTCAAGGGCCCCAAAGTGTGACACTCCATGGTTCCACATGTGGTCTATCGCATCGAAAAATTTGGGTGTCCCGGCTTCGATGAATACTGTATCATTTCTGTGAAATCGGGGAAAAATAGGAGAAATTCGGGACTCAGGTCAGGTGTCTATATAAACGGCAGAAATGTGTGGTATATGGCTGTAATTATTATGGCAATAGATATATAAACACAGATAGAGTAAAGAAAGCTGTCTCTCGATTGAGCAGCTGTATTTGCGTTATAAATGTGACATTTATCAGCGTGGATACAAAATTTAATTGCTGCTTCTCTTCATTGTACAGTCTAGTTTTTGAATGAAGAGTTTTTGAATGGTTTAGTGGCATCTGGTCTTCTGCAGGTTCTTAAAGCGAACTTTATATCGAACACTTCGCCCTTGAAGTCAAAACTAGGTTAAGGGTATCTATTGAATTCCTGGGAATAGCACGCTATTAGAACTGTAAGGCCGCAATCTAAAATCAATGGACTGCGAACATTTGGCGAACGGTGTCTGGAGTCAAATATGAATTTACGGTGTTCTTGAGGGGAAGTCACTCCTTTTTCCCTCAGTGCTAAAATGTAAATATTTTTACTCACCCACTAGTTACAGCAGCTTTATTTTGTTTTTGGCAATTGGTGCACATCAACGCAACCTTATCAGGAAGCTGGGATACTATCGCGTAAACAGGAGATTCGAAAGTTTCTTTTTTGCTCTTGTATGTTTTTTTCAGCACGTCCCTTTGTTCGAGGTTGTCCCCAGCCTTAAAGAGTAACGGACATCATCTATAATAATGATTGAAGTTGAAAATTTACTTTTTTTTCTTACAAAGGAGCAGTTGGACCGATATCTGTGGCAACAACGTGACAAAAAATCCAGTCTGTTTTAGATATCTGACAGCATAGGAGGGTGGCGGCGGCTACACAGCATTGCATAATTTTCCAAAAGAAGGACTAACATGATCATACCGTGTTTTCTTAAAATTACAAAGATACCTTATCTTCTTTGGCAACAAAGTAACAAAAAAAATCGAATCACAGCAGTAATTCGTGAAATGCAGTTAAATGAGCAACACTCAGTTCACATATGCACATCAAGAAAAATTTTCAGAATAATATACGACAGCAAAAATGTCACAAATAGCCACTGGGAAAACAGAATGCAAATATCGCCGCAAACAATTCACAAAAACGTCGTATCAAATTCTCAGAGACAAACATTTTCCAAACAGTAGTTTTTTCCCTTGCGAGGCGGGGCAGTGCGGACGTGCTTCGCGTGGGCTCCGCAGATTTTGACCAACCCGGACCTTTTCAACCCACTGGACCTCCAAAATTTTGGCTACAGCTTAAAGAGGACCAGAAGCGCACCACTTGGACACCAAATTCAAGACGGTGGGACCATTTTTCGGTTTTTTACCGGACTTTGAATTTGTCTCTTGGTCCGGCGAGCGCTAAGCCTCGTTACGCCTAGCACGACTACGAGCGCTCGCGGGCACCCCGGCCTCGCCCCGAAGGACGAGGCAGCCTGAAACGGACCCCCGCCCCGACAACAGACCAGATTTTACACGGACAATGGACGGACAACCCAGAGGCTTAATAGACGCTCAAGAAATGTAGGAAGATTACCTCGACGCCGCCGAACCCGAGCTTCTAGCGGGCAGGGGCAACGAGGAGGCCGCCCTGCAAGACCCATAACGCGAAGAAAACCAAAACTGGGAATTAGCCATGAGTAGACGCCAGAAGAAACGCCAGAGAGAAAACGAAAGGAACAACCCAGAGAATTTCCCACCGGCCGCTCAAGGTGACCTCGGTGGAAAAAACCCGGCCAGCGCTCCGATAAAAGCTGGCACGCCAGCTGCTGTGAAGCAGTAAGAGAGCGAGACGATGCGGCGGCCGAGACTGAGGCTGCCTCCGCTCCCGAAAGACGACTTCAAGATAATTTTGAGACCCGAAAGACTCATTGTGAGATCGCTGCAAACCCACCAAGTCGCCCGGGCCGTAGTGGCAGCAACCAACTCGAATTGTAAAGGTGAAGACTTGATTATCAGACTTCGCAGCGGCTCGAACATCACTATTGTAAGCACGGATAACGAGGAAGCGGCCCAATACGTGAGACGCATCACCCATCTCACGTTCGGGGAACGCACCCATGTAGTAAACGCTTAGGTAGCAGTCCCCGAGGACACCCAACGAGGGGTAATTCAGGGCGTAGACCCCGGAACATCGCCGGAAGAACTCAAGGCCAACTTACGGGTGCGGACTCAAGAAGTCAAGATCCACAGCGCCCGCATGCTGGGAAAGTCAAAATCCGCCGTCATCACCTTCGATGGCCCCATAACCCCAAAGCAACTCCTATACTACGGAGGAGAGATGTGATGCTACCCGTACCGCCCGACGCGGCAGATTTGCTACATCTGCTGCCAGCAAGGACATCGATCGGACGATTGCCTGAACCCGGAGACCAAGGCCTGCAAACTATGCGGGACGCCGAATCCGGCAGAAGGACACCAATGCACACTCAAGTGCTTGCTTTGCGACGTCGATCACGCAATCGGCAAGAAAGATTGCAAGCTGCGAGGGCGACCCCCCGCAAAAAGGCCAGCGGCAGAGCCGGAGCCGGAGCCGAAGGCGACGCCCCAGATGGTTCAGCTCGGAGTGCGACAGGAGCCGATCCCAGAGCCACAACGGGGCCGGGTACGAGGACCAGTCGCGGAGCCGAAGCAGGGGCCGGAGCCGAGAACGGAGCCGGGGCCGTGGCGGACCCAGGGACGAGTCCTTCCCACCCCTGGGGAAGCAGAACGGCGGCCCGGGGCAGCAGAAGCAGCAACAACAGAAGAAAGGCGGAGTCAAGGTGAGCTGGGGAGCAGGCCCTCCCAAATAATTGTTTCCGCTCTTGGGTCAAAACAACCAAACAAACAACGAAAAGAAACTAGCTGAGGAGAATAGAGCACTCAAAAAATAACTTGAGCTCTACCGAGAAGAAACGCGGCAGCTAAAAAAGAGAACAGACGACCTCATAAGGGGAAATGCAGTTACACAGTCAAGGCAGGAGCTCGCCGGGGCGAACGCCCAGTCCACCAGTAGAGCAGACCACAAATCAGAGGAACAGAGTCGTAGAAACGAGCTAAAAAGCTTCATGCATACAATGCAGAATCAAATGTTACAAATGCAATAGAAAATAGCGTGGCAAGACCACAACTTCCGCAGATACGTCAAAACCCAACACACTCAGAGAACCACTAATGACGCCAGAGACAGGCGCTTTAACGAGAGAAGATACGGACCAGAAAGCCAAAGTAACAACAACAACAATACATCACGGCAGGAGAAAACAAACTAGAAATATGGCTTTGGAACTGTAGGGGATACCTACGAAAGCAGGGGCTCCTACATCCGTACATAAACACTAGAGACACACCACCAGACATTATTATGTTTGTCACATATATTAAGGAGCCTAAATTAAATTTTAAAGGAAAAAGGTGTGAAGAAGACGACGCGAATTAACCGAAGAATAAAGAAGTGGAAGAAGAAGCATTCGTTGAGGTGGAGAGAGATGATTGGTGGAGAAGCATACGGTGACGTGCAGAGAGATGATTGGTGGAGAAGAGAAGAAGACGACGACAAGACTTACGTAGACTAACACCGAGGCTATAAAAGGGCGAGCGAGAGCGAGGCACGGGGGGGAACAGCAGAGAAGCGGAGGCTCCGGCAGGTCAGGGACACATCGGCTGGAAGAGAGTGACGCCGGCTACTGCTCCGGTGAGCTCGCGTTCTACGACTCCGCATCGTGGACTTCCTGCCGTGCCTGAGCCCGTTCCGGAGAGTCAACAGAGGACGCTACCACCTGCTACGTCCAGGGGTGTCTCCAGCGCTGTTGCAACCCATCCGGGTGGTGCCCCCAAGGCCAACAACACCGGCATCATCTCCACGGGCGCTTGGACCTGGAGCTTATACGACGCAGCCAGCGACGCCGCCACCAAAGCCAACACCGGCATCATCTCCACGGGCGCTTGAACCTGGAGCTTGTACGACGCAGCCAGCGACGCCAGCCCAAGCACGGCGAACGCCGCCTCGACGCCGCCTACTGGATCCATACAACGCCGCAGCCACACCGAACCAACCGCGAGCACGAACGCCGACCGCTAATAGTAGAACACTAGTAGTAGACGCTAGCAGTAGTGTGCCCGGGTCGTGTGTATTTATAGTCTGTGTTTCGTGTTAGTTGTGTTAGTTTTGTGTTCTAGTGTGTGTGCCACGTAGAGTGTATTAAATGTGAGTTTGTGTGGGTACACCCGTCGCCTAGTCCATTCTTTCGGTCCGAGTGTTCTACGGAGAGATCCGTGACAAAGATAAGTGGCGAGCCTGTGCCAGGATTCATTTCCTTTTTTTCTTTTTTGCTTTGTCTCGGATTTTTCCGATCTCTCGACGGCAGAAAGTATAGATTTGGCAAAAACGTTAGAACTGGCGCTCAAGCTAGGGTTAAGCAAGGAAGAGGCGATGCGTCTCTATGACGAGGAGGGAAAGAGGAAGAAAGAGGAGGCAAAGAGGCAGAAAGAGCAGGCAGATAGGCAGAGAGGGGAAAGGGCGCAAGCACGCGCAGACGCTCGCGCAGACGATCTCGAGGCAGAAGAGCGAGAAGCTAGAAGAGCTCGCGAGGCAGAAGAACAGGAGAAAAGAAGGATAGAACGGGAGAGGGAGTTTATTTTGTGGAAACAGGCGCATGTCGCGGGAGGATATGAGGAGATCACGGACAATGATCAGCGTTCCTTAGCGGGTACAGAATCTCCTAGACCAGCCATAGTTTGCCCAAGGAAGCTGATGGCTCCTTTTGATGACAAGAGAGATGATTTGGATGCATATCTGCAACGATTCGAGCGGATAGCTTTGGGGCAAGGCTGAGAGCGCAGTGAATGGGCCACGGCATTAAGCATGTGTTTAGTTGGAGAGGCGCTGAATGTGTTTGGAAGGATGCCTGCTGCTTATTCCATGGACTACAAGAGAGTCAAAAAGGCACTCCTCCAAAGATTCAGGCTTACGGCAGAGGGATTTCGTTAGAGATTTCGCACCGCGAAACCTGAGGATTCGGAAACCGCTAAGCACTTTTCCTGCAGGCTATCCAACTATTTTGATAGGTGGCTTGATATGTCAAACACCGAAAAGAGTTTTGAAGGGGTGCGTGACAAGGTGGTCACAGAGCAATTTTTAGCGTGTTGCAGCTCAAAGCTGGCGCTATTACTGAAAGAAAGAAAGTGCTCAAAGGTGGCGCTATTCCTGAAGGAAAGAAAGTTGGATTCATTAGAAGAGTTCGCCGACACTGCAGACCAATTCCTCGAAGGCTCAAGGGCTAAGAAATTTGAGTAAGGCAAAGGAGGAAACCCAAAAGGTCCTAGAGACAGATGCGGCAAAACCAAGAGCTAATGGCGGTGCGTCTAAGGCGCCAGTAAGGTGTTTTCTCTGCGGCAAGGTGGGACACCGTGCAGCTGACTGTCGGACTGGTAGCGCTGCCCAAAAAACACATATTGTCTGTCAAGGTTGTAAGAGGAGGGGTCATACTCTTGATGAAAGCCGATACAGAACGCAGGACCGAGCTGCATGCGTTGTCGACTCAGGGTAGAACTTGTCACGCCATCCGAAGTTCCACAGCTGAAAGGAGAGCAAACGCCGCTGGAAAAGGAGGCAGTGAGGGGAACACCCAAGTCGAAAGCAGCAATACCAGTGGTGGTTGGGAAAATAGGGGACCGTCCTATATTGGTGCTTAGAGACAGTGGAGCTAACACAGTCTTAGTTAGTAGAAGCCTGGTGAAGGACGAGGATCTTACAGGGGAAGCCTCGGCCGTCACTCTTGTAGATAGCACAGTGAGATACCTTCCAGAAGCCAGGATCCTAGTGTCCACGCCATATTATACTGGGCAGGTAGTGGCAAAATGCGTAGATCAACCCATCTACGATCTCATCTTGGGGAACATTACGGGTGCAAGAGGTGTCGAAGACCCCGATCCCGAGTGGAGGATGCTCGACGGTGAAGAACATCCAAAGGAGGAAAGGCCTGTGACAGCTCGGACCGGTGCAGTCAGTTTTTCGTCGGCAGTGGAAACAATGTTACAAGAAACTAATACAACACCCACCCTAAAAGGATACACGTGCCAGAAGAGCGGACGCACCGCAACCCTCATTAGAAACAAGATAGTCGCCATTGCACACAAAAGAATTGAGGACACGAAAATCGAACACACAGTAACAGAGATCACATCCAAAAGGAAGCACAAAGCTATAAGCACATTTATAGTCAATCTATATACAGTCCCCCCAGGCAGAAAGACGGTGACTTCGGCAAACTCTTTGCAGAGCAAACAAGCTAGCCAAATCAAACAACCTAATAATTGCAGGGGATTTCAATGCTAAAATCCCGTGTTGGGGATACCAAAAAATCAAAAAGAAGGGGCAGCAAATATGCATTGCGGCAGAAAACATAAGCTGCGACCTCTTAACGGACGAAAATCAGCCAACGCGCCAGGGTAATACCATTAGTCCAGACACCTGCCCAGATCTAACATTTGTTAAAGGATCAAAGCAGGCCCAGTGGGAGAACCTGCTGGAGAACCTAGGCAGCGATCATTATGTACTGAAAACCACAATCGAAGCGGAGAACGTAAAAACAAAAATCAGCACCACCCATTTCACAGATCGGGACGCCTTCGGTAAGCACAGCGAACAACTAAAAGGGGAAATCACCTCGATAGAAGAATGGAGCCAAAAACTAAAACAGATACAATAACTCTACACAAAGGAAATATATAGAACAGAACAGGCACCGGAGGTGGACCGGCGGCTACTCGGGCTATGGGAGGCAAGACGCGGGCTCACCAAACGCTGGAAGAGACAGAAGCTAAACAGGAAACTCAGGAAGAACATACCAGAGATCACAAAAAAGGCAGAAGAGTACGCAACACAGCTGACCGGGCAAGGGTGGCAGCAGTTCAGCAGCTCACTGAACGGCACGCCCAGCAAAGCCAAGACGTGGCGCATACTAAAGGCCCTCATGGACCCAACTAAAACGAAAACAGAAAACGGCAAAGCAATCAAGAAACTGATCCACCAGCACGAAGCCTCCGACGAGGAACTACTGGAGGTAGTGCGTGTAAAATGCTACGGCCAAGACAATCCCAAAGGCTACGACGGGGAGTATCTGGGGACAGAGAACCCCGACATGGATAGACCGATTACAAGAGAGGAAGTTTACGTGGCAATTAAAGCGACAGCCAAAAACACAGTCGCGGGCGCCGACAAGATCAGAAACTTCCTAATACGCAACCTCAGTGACGAGGCGATATATCAGCTCACAGCATACCTCAATACACTGTTGGCATAGGGCACGATACCAAAGAAATGGAAGCACGCTGTCGTGGTGATGATACCTAAACCGGGCAAAAAGCTTCAGATTGAAAACCTGGGGCCCATCTACCTCAACTCGTGCCTCGGCAAATTCTACGAAATAATAGTCACCAGAAGAATCCAACAACACCTGGAGGACAAGGAGCTATACCCGCACAGCATGTTTGGCTTCCGGGCGAACCTGTCCACACAGGACGTCCTCCTACAGATAAAAGAAGAAATCTTAAACACGTCACCCAGAGCAGGCGAAAACGTTATCATGGCCCTAGATAACAAAGGGGCCTTCGACAACGTTAGCCACGAAGCCATCATGGAAGGACTGAACAACGCCAAATGCTGCAAGAGAATCCAATACTACGTGAGGGCCTTTCTGACCAAACGCACGACAATGGTGGGATTGGGGGATTTGCGAAGTGACGTCTTTACCACCCCACGCAAAGGCACGCCGCAGGGCTCTGTGATCTCCCCAATACTCTTCAACATCGCAATGATCGAACTGGCTCGAAGACTCAGCAAGATTGATGGCATCCAGCAAGCAATGTATGCTGACGATATCACGGTCTGGGTCAATCGAGGCTCCCTTGGACAGAAGCAAGAAAAACTGCAGGAAGCGGCCAAGTGCATGGAAGAATGTCAGAGAAAGGAGCCTGGCCTGCTCCACAGAAAAATCAGAAATCCTGAGAGTGGGAAGAAACCCCACCAAGGAAGACCTAATAGTAAAACTAGAAGGACAAAACATACCTGAAAGGAGCATGATACTCATCCTAGGCATGTGGATTCAAGGAAGCAAGAAATGCAGCCACACAATCAGCTAAAGCAAAAAATCGGCAGAACAAGTAAGTCGAATTATAACGAGGGTATCTCAAAGAAGAAGCGGAATGAGAGGAGACACAATCAATCTGGTCAGAAGCCTAATGGTCAGCAGAGTCCCGTACTTGCTCCCGTACCACAACATGACCAAGAAAGAAAAAGAACAGACAGAAACGCTACTAAGGAAAGCGTATAAGACGGCGCTACATCTGCCAAGAAACACGCCCAACGATAAACGGTTAGAAGTGGGCCTAAGCAACACCTTCGAAGAACTCGTGGAAGCGCAGCTCAATGCACAGATAGCCAGGCTCCAGCAGACTGCCACCGGCCGCTAGCTCATAAAAATAATAGGGCATAACAAAGACGGAATAGAGGATCGGGCAGCTAGCATCCCAGACAGCGTTCGCCAGACACTGGAGATTTGATCCCTACCGAGAAACATGGACACGAATCTCCACGCCGCCAGAAGGCAGGCACGATCAGACTACGTGGAACGACACCTAGCCACACTATAAAAAACAGTATACACAGACGCGGCCCTATACTCCTGGGGCCGCAACACTAGAATGTTTAGAGTTGCGGCAGCAGTGGTAGACCACACGGGAGAACCAATTAGCTGCGCGACCCTGAGAAACTGCACGGTAACGGAGGGGGAAGAAGTCGCCGTAGCTCTAGCGGCGACTGAAGGTTACCGCAGGAACAAATCTCCGATCATTCTAACAGACTCCAAAGCAACATGTAGGAACTACACACAAGGCAGAGTTAGTAAGGAAGCACTGAGAATCCTCCTCGAAACAGGGCCTCCTAACAAAAACATAAAACACAGGATATTCTGGATACCGGCACACGCCGGGATAGAGGGCAACTCAGCGGTGGACAGCCTAGTTCGCGAACTCACGCACCGAGCAGGGCAGTCGGAAACCCTGGAGGCCCCCTTAACGGTGGAGCTGACGTATGCTGAAATACTTAACCACTACAGAGGACGGAGACTTAAATACGCCCCACCCCGCACATCGCTCACACAACACCAGGCAGTCAGCTGGCAAAGACTGCAAGCAGGTACATTTTTCAACCTGCACACACTACACAAAATGTTACCTACCCAGTAGAGGGATACATGTCCGTGGTGCGGGGCAACCCCCACGTTATACCTCATCACACGGGAATGGAAGCGTCATTTCGCATTCCATAAAGTAAATAACCCAACTGCGGAACAATGGGAGGGTCTGCTCAGCAGCAGCGAGCTCGCAGCCCAACGGGCAATTGTGCAGCACGCCAGCGAGGCAGCATGACTCAGCCATGCCCTGGAATGGGGGCGCCGACCTTGTGAAGCGGCCAGGTCTCACGACATGAAGACACCGGCCCACCGTCAATCTCTCTGAGATACAGAGCAATAAAGTTTTTCATTCCATTCCATTCCAAACAGTAAAATTGAATTAGGGGCTTCGATTTGCAGGCTATATCAAGATTGTGCAGTCTTATATTGTTTAACCAAAATGCCCTGTTATAACATAAGGATTGATTCATATAGGAGGTTCTTAGTGCTCAGGCAAAACAAATTTCCTGTGTTTTGTGTTCCGGCAGCTGATGTTTTATTTACGGAGCGCAAAGAAAACGAAGGAATTAAGGGCTTGTTTTAACATAAGTGAAATTTTTAACATAATAGAAGCCTGTCAGAATATAATGTTAATATTGAAAGAATATCAAACCTTATAAATATTTTTGTGTTAGACGTGAGGTAGTTGTATTTTATTTATTTATTGTGCATTGCACGCTAAGAGCCATAGGCCTTGCATAGTATCGCACTCAGAGCACCGAAAGACAAAACAGCAATGAAAAAAATCGAAAAAATTGCAACAAAAAGAGCAATGAACGTGACGAATACGTCAACAAAGACGATGAATGATAGAAACAGTTCCCTGTCATAAGGTGTGACAGCCCCAGTGAGAAGAGCAGGTTTCGCTTGAAAGGTTTAAAATCCTGATGAAATACATCAGGACCGCACGATGCCTTGGCGTTAGATGTACGCATCATTCGCACGATGTGACTCATTTTGAATGGTGACACGTCAAACACACTGCTTGGTCGCACTGACCATTAAGGCACCCGAAGCTTGATCAAAGAAGCTATGCGCATACAGTCAATGTCTCTTGTTTGATGATCTGTTTGCAGATCTGTTTACGCACCCGTGTACGCGCAGCTCTTTTCTGGAGCAAATGTAAGTTATATTTATTATGCCTCTGGTGCCATAAGTTATAGTACAATAATGAATGTTATAAAGTACTATTGCTTTATAAAACATTTTTATTCTTATTACAACAATGTATCTAATCCGCGCAAATATACCTATATCTGACGTGGACTTAGAACGATTGTATTCGACATCAGTATACAAAGTTAATTTCTTCGAAGAGGTAGCTGGAAGTGTTTTAACGAACTACACGAGCTCTATAGGCTCATTATTGAATACGTCTTGATATTTCTTTCCCTTTAGGGCGGTACGTCATAATTTTTGTTCTTACCTAATTTTCTGGGACAAAATTTACTTCTGACCATAGTTGGAGTTGAACAAGTGCATTTTTTTAGTTTTTCAACGCCTGCTTCATAGGTACATTTGACAAAAAATCGAATGTGACATCGGCATGGGACAGACCATGCGCCCCACTCGTGCATGTAAATTAGGCCCAACTGCGCTTTCGTTCTGGACTACGGATTTTATACCGGGGGCAGAAAAAGTTGCCGTATCTCCACCTACCCACCTCTGTGGGACAAGTAAGATTTTAATAAAAGTGGCGCAACGCCACATACAATATTTTATTTGTTTAAAAAGAAAAGCACGATTGACGGGATCAAACACTTAGCAAAGCCGATATTAATGCCGATGGTGAGTTTCTTTTGTTTGAATTCCTCGATCATAATTTCTTGCTGCGTTAGAAGCGCCCTTTCAGTAGGCCCTATGCTTCATAAAGCCATGCTGAAAAACAAGGAATAAGTTAATGCAAGATTATGAGGCTATTTTAATATCTATTATTTTCTCAATCTCCTTAGAAAAACTGGAAGTACGGCAAACAGTAGGTAATCAATGAACAATTTTTTCTCCATGCCTAAATTTCGAGATAGGTCGGGTATTCAACATTTCTTCGAGGAAAACTTCACATGATAAAATCATGTTAAAGTGTACGTGACACAGGGCAAAATATGCCAAAAACGTACTTGACGGGAATTATTTTTGTACTATTCGAGTCCTGCGACTTGCTAGCCTTGATATTTACAGACAAGAACGCCTCAAATAGATCAACTGAGCTAAAAGGAGGGCCTGCGTGCTACCCTTTCCTTGCACATACTGAGCGCAGTTCTGGCAGAGACTCCCTTTGTTTTCATTTTATTCACTAAAACTTGCAGTTTATTTCAAGCTCGTCTGCCAATGAACCACCGGATACCAGTTTTATTGCATGCGTAAAGGCATCAAGAGTTGATGCATGAATGCCAGGTTCCAACAATGAGTTCACCTTCCGCCAAACCACATCTGGACGCTGCACTTGTTCATCATGGAACACGTTTATTAAGTAAGCATATTTAGTCTGCTTGAGTTTAGGCGCAAGTATACGTCGATAGGTCTTAAATTTTGAAAGTTGCTAAATCTTTCGTTATCTGAAATTCGCCAAAGAACGCATTTTTATGCTTAGTCATATTCCATGCCTGTCGCGTTAACCAGTTTTCGCTCCTTTCCTCGGCTTCTTGTACGAATGGAAAGTAGATGGTATATTTCTTTAAATACTTAAATAAATAGTTAACACAGCCCCGTAAAGATCACACCTAAAAAAGACTCAGTGCTCGCTGCTTGGCGCGTGTTTCCGTAGTACAGATGCCCAAATGGGCACTGAGGAAAGACTGGTGTTTTTTATTTATAGACTTCCGCTTTCTAATGATAAATACGCTAATTTTGCTGAAAATAAAGTTTGGAGACTGGATACGTCACGAAACGAAATGCGGGGACTGTCATGTCTTGCTGTTCTCTCAATAGAACTGTGGGGAGTACAAGCACGTTTTATGCGCGAAATCTTCAGGATTGGCTAAACCGCCATTCATGTTCAGACAGGAATCGCGGAGATCTTTTCGTCCCTGGCTGGAGAATTTTAACCAATTGGCGGGAAAACTTAAAAATTCAATTTTTTTCAGGATTGAAATGCATTGCTCCCTGCCGGACTAACAAGAACATTTCCAGGAAAGCCTACAAAATCAATTTTTATCAAGTACAAGAAATGCATGCAGGGACACCTTTAAGTACATCTTCCTCTTAAGTCCTCTAGAGCTATTTCTCTAAACGAGGTTATCCTTTAACTAAGAGCTGGCTCGTGTGATTGTCAGTGAGACTTCACCACTTCCAGGCGTACTCCCACTCTTATGTACCTAGCTACTGCATCTCTTCTTCATCACCTGCATCACTGGTTCCTGTGCTTCATCACGGCCGAATCGTAACATTTTCATCGGTCTGAACCTCTCCGAAGAAGGCTTTGGAACAAAATCAAAGAACTTATCCTCAATTATTTAAAGGCTTGTGAAAGGATTTCGACAGACCTTCTAGGGTGTCTAACGAAGTAAGCAAGCAGTGAGAGTGTTATTACGTAACAATACATATAAGTGTTAAGCGGAACCCCGGCTGCTCGAATCAAAAGCACTCCCACCTCTTAACAAGTATCGATTTCAGACATCGTGCTATAGGTGGACATCGAGGTTTTACTAAATATTTTTAAATGTTGAAATGCCATGGCAGGATGCCTGCACAGGTGCTATGCAATTATTGTTCTGCAGAAAAAGCAATTCTAAGCACAAAGGACTCGCGCTTTCTAAAAATGCTTCCGCGCACGCGTGTACCAGCACTAATATTTTGCCAGGTTTGGCTTCGATTAAGGAGATCAAAGAATTTGTAAGAAAATGTACACAGCAGATCAATGGATGTAATAGAACAGCCCAGCTTTTACGGCATCTCATTTTTATTTTCCTAAAAATTTTCAAACATAGAGCAATGAAATTTTTGTCAACCTTGAAGTTTTTTAGTTGAACGAAAGTAAAATACGAAAGCAAACATCTAACACTGCGTTCTTCAGGCGCTTCTATAAAAACCGACACAAAAGGCACTGCTTTTCTTCACATGATAAGAAAAAACTGTTCACAAGCTTCACTTATCTACAGAACCAGAACATTGACAAGAAATATAAAAAATAATTTTTAAAAGTTTCATGTTGCCGCGAATGTTTGCAGTGTTTCTTCATTCTTCAAATTTTCCACCACGCCGCTTTATCGCTTTATTTGCGACGCAAGACCGACTAGATTTATCTCGATTGATCGCAGCCAGGCAGAGCTGATTCTACGTTGTACCAGAATGTTCTAAACTTTGCACGCTTTATCTAGAAAGTTCGCTATCAGCTTCAAATTGAGCACGGCCGGCAGCGGCGGGCATTCTGTTCGACGACCGCCGAGCACGTTTGTTGGTTGGCCGCCGCCGAGTGATTCAGTCCATTGTGGGCGCAAGTCAGCCAGAATATACAGTTTTGTTTAGACACCATTTGCGCAGCTTTTCTGCTCTCCGGACTGCACTCACCATTTCGTTATTTCGTGACAATATTTTGTCCACAATACAACATGATACAAATATTCATAAGCCCAAAATCATGTTGTGCCGGCGCAGTACGTGGCTCTGTCGCTATGGGGAACTTGCGCTGAAGCTTGCGGTGCCGATTGCAGCGCCATTACACGCTGCCTAGCGAGAGGAGCAAGCAGTATTGGGTAGTACTCTTAGTACTTTTCCGCGCCACCTTCAGGCGCTTATTGGCGTGAGCATCCGCGCTCTGTCGAAGGCGCAAGTGCCGTGCGTCAGCTATCTGGGCTACGCCGAGAGAAGCTAGGAAAATGAATGCTGTCAGCCAAACGCGGGTATCTAATCGCGCAGAATGTGTTTTCGCGCTTCCAGCGGCCCAAGCGGCTGACAAAAGCAGTTTTGAGTCACCGAATGGAGCATTTGCGGTGCCACCTTGGCAGTGCAGTGGGGTGATTTAATTATCAAGATAAGCCTTATCAGCTGGTTGTGACAAGCAAATTTTTAACCGTCCCTATTTTATACCTAATCCTGGTACCTGAGACAGCGGTTGCAAAGGTCTACCCTGTTGGGTTCACACAGTATTAAAAAGCCTTCCACGAATAAACTTTCACCTCGCTGCTTTGGGCCGCATTCTGTGATTATTTTATTATTATATTTATTATGGATTCAATATCTGCCTCAGGTGGTTTCGGTATTTTTAGTAAGGCAATTTTAAGCCGGTTATTTCCTTCCAGGAGAGCGAAAAATTTATGGATTTTGGGCAACGGCACCAGGGAGCAGCTGCGAGGACCAGCCCTGCGTGGCGCCCTGAGCTCCGGCGCCAGTAATGCCACTTCGAAGCATGATGTTTCCAATGGACGCTTGGCTGTTTTCTTCGAAATAAGCATAGTTTTCACGGTTTTGCGTGGCATATTTCACGTATAACGGAGAATAAAAACAAAATAAAACACAAAAAACGATTTAACAAAAAATATCCGTAAGACAAAATAGAAAGCCCGGGAAAAAAAACGAAGCGCGAAAATAGAAAACAGACTTTCCACAAATAATTTTTCCCTGCGAGAACAAAATATATTTAAAAAACAGAAAAGCTCAGAACACAAAAAGAACAAAATAGAAAATTTTAGTCAAAGCAGCTGCCACAAAATTTTTGTATTTTTCGGCAAATGTGTTTTAGTTCATTTCGATATCTTTGCAGTCGTTTGCAGCCAAAGTAGTCAAAAATCCAGTGCACTTAATGGTGGAGAGACATGTGTATGATTATGAATTTTTGTGCTTCAGAATACTTTCCTCAATAAAAACAACTGTCAATCATTTATTTTTGCTTATCAAGGCGCAACACTTTCAGATATGAGGCAAATAAAGATGTAGTTCAAGAGTATACTGCGTGGTCTGATCTCCAATCGGCCCGTTGCATCATGTATCCCTGGTCAGCGTCTGTCTCAGTGGTTAGGGCGCTCGGCTACTAATCCGGAGTTCCCGGGTTCGAACCCGACCGCGGCGGCTGCGTTTTTATGGAGGCAAAACGCAAAGGAGCCCGTCTGCTGCGCGATGTGAGTGCACGTTAAAGATCCCCAGGGGTCTAAATTATTCCGGATGCCTCCACTACGGCACCTGTTTCTTCCTTCCTTCTCTCACTCCCTCCATTATCCCTTCCCTCACGACGCGGTCCAGGTGTCCGCCGATATGTGAGAAAGATAGTGCGCCATTTCCTTTCCCCAAAAACCATTTTTTCTATCATAACTAAGTACCCTCAACAGCTGCGTGTAATGCACCTCTGGCCAAAAATGCAGGGAATGTGTGTGTGTATGCACTTTTTGACTCTTTCTACATGCATACTGTGGCCGACTACATTTACCTTTCTCTGCCGATCCCTACCCCACCGCCAAGTCCTTACCTCTTGCATGCAATATTTAAAGCAAGTTATGTCAAAATTCTGAACTTTCTTTCCAACCATAGCATGCGCGATGTAGTGGATATAGCCCAAATTTATCGTTAACCGTTTTTCCAAGCAGTTTGAGAACTGCAACAGGCATTACTGTGCGTCACTTTGACTTCAATATATTCGGACAATGACACGCGGGTGTCTTTTCTTCCAGTGACACTTCATTTCTGTACAAAGCATTACATAAGTGGAATTTAAAGTACTATGCTCATGGTCTTTAACGCATCTTTCCCGAAAACTTATTCAACTAATCAATTTAACTTACAGTGGTGAGAATGAAATACCCAGTGTGGTTTTCTTCATCTCCAATCCCTGCCTCAGGAAGTGCCTGAACCCCAACTTGTGGGGTGGAGTCACGAAGTTCCTTTCGTCGTCGTAGAGAGACTCGAAGAAGAGAAAGTCGCATGTTCCGTCCTCTGGAACTAGGCTGTGCGCAGTGAACTTGCTGCTCACGGTGCACAGCAGTGGAACAGCGGGCATTGCATCTGAACCTGCGAGTAGAGGAACACCTCGCTCCACACAGTGCACAGCCAAACCACGCAAGAGTATTCTCTGCCGTTTCATGCGCTGTGCTGCGTAGCTGTACTGGAGGACTCAGAAATTAAAGCCGAGCTCCAGCGAGCACAAACAACGGTAGCAAGAAAGATGTGGTATGGTGTTGATTTGTGCGTAGTAAAAGCAGAAAGAAAAAAAATCGGGGGTCTCCGGTCAGGTGTTTCTTGAGGCTCCGTACTAGGCCCCTACTTTTTTATTTATATTAATGAACTACCCAACAACATAGCATCTAACATACGCCTGTTTGCCGACAATTGTGTGATATACCCTTCCATAAATAACCTCTCTGATGTTACCGCCAACCAGAAGGATCTCATCAAAATGCAAGAGTGGTGCGACACCTGGCTCATGAAACTATACGTCAATAAAACCTTTTATAATCTATTTCCACCGGTGATGTAACTACACATCTCCTAATTACCTCCGATGCGGTTCCCCTATAAGTCAAACCGACACTATCAAGTACTTAGGTAGTCATATCTCCAGTGGCCTATCTTGGACCAGCCATATTACTCACAAAGCTAACTCTGCCAATCGCGTCCTGGGCTACTTATGACGCACCATTGCCATAGCACCCCCTTCAGTCAAGCTAATCGCTTATGTATCGCTCGTCAGACCTTAACTAGGGTACGCCCATTCTATATTCGATCCTCACCAAACTAACCTGTCTAATTTACTGGAATCTATTCAGAATCGTGCTTCAGGATTTATTCTCTCGAAATACTCTTATCGCAACACTATAACCCAACCGAAATCCTAACTTGAACTTACTTCATAATCTAGCCTCCTGCCACAAACTTGACTTTCTCTTAATCATAAGTATTTTCACAGCTTGTCACCCTATAGCGCGTTCATTTGTCCAGCCCATCAATTATCCCGTCATTGTCATTCGAAAGCAGTCTACCCCCCGCGCGCCCATACTACAACATTCAAAAAGTAATTTTTTCTCCATACTGTCCTGTACTAGAACGAGTTTCCCGGCGACATCGCTACTTTAACAGACATTCAACAATTCACGGCTGTCATCGAAAACCATTTTTGCCATAACTGCCGTATTTCCCGCCCACCGATCATGTAATGTCCCTGAAATGGGTCCTTTGAGTACCTAATAAATAGATAAATAAATAAAGAACGACACAACCGTTGGAAATGCTTCGTCTGCCGCCGCCGCTAAATTAACTGCCTGAGCAGAGGCTCAGCGCCGCCACCCAGAGGATCCTGCTGTTCGCGCCGCCGAAGGAGGAACAGCTGCACTCAAATTCTGCATTAGGGAGTACCGTAATCATCATTAGAATTTTTTATGTTTTACTATGAACACTGGTGCGCATTTTCTCAGCACAACTAAGCATTCCTTGCATTATCACGTGTCGTCTGTGGGGTTTCTAACAGTGGCTGGGACAGTGCACTTAAGGCGAAGACGCCCTCCCACTACCGCACTTTCGTCTTCGAAAAACGAAACATGAAGAACCAAAGCGCAGCCAGCAGGGATGCATTTTGAGAACAGCAAACCGGTGTCCTTCGGTGGCGCAGGCACAAAGGTAGACAGCGCGCTAGCGCCAGGCAAGGACCGCAAGTCGTGGGCAGGAGTATATATTCACCAAGAAGCATGCCCTGACCTGGCACACGTCCTATTAGGGTTCCTCTACTGTTTTTGCCACCTCCGCTGCGCTTCCCAAATATCGGAGCTGTTTCTTAAGCGGAGCAGGTGTCTTCACCTGCATAAGGCCGATGTAATCTAGAGCGGTGCTGCGCCTGCGTCGCCTGCGCATATATCTACGGCCGGGATACACAGTTGATGTCACCAGGAGGGAATTCAGGAGGAAGGCATGCCTTTTAAGCTTCAAGAAAGGGACCGACTGGACAGCTCTGCTAGTCTCGGACATCCGAAGGTAGGAGTGCATCCGACGCCTTTTACAAATCGGCATGTTATCTGGTCGCGAAGCCGCGTTTTTTTCTTCTTATAATTGGTGTTATCCACCTGGCGCTTTCTGTACGGTGTATAGAAAGTCCATGTCACCGACAAAGAGGGCTTAGCCCAGGTCGGCAGGAACTGCCCGAGTAGCCACCACTATGGTAAGGATGGCGACCGCGAAAGCTGGACCACATTTATACAAGCCGCCGCGGCATCAGCTTGATCTCAAGTTAATGATAGAACTGAAAACCCAACAGCTTTATTAAAAAGCGTGGGTTAGATAACATCATGAAGTAGTTCACTGCCGGAATTTGATGTCACCATCGTCTATAAATCCCGAAGAGAGCACAGTGATGCCGACAGTGTCGGGTGCTCCTATACAGGACAACCGACTTGGCCCCGAAGACGATTCTGTTTTTCTTGGCGCTATCTCGACGTCCACTTTCACAAAACAACAGTGAGATGACAGTGAACTACGGCCCCTCATTGACCATCTGGAAGGCATCGCTCATTCCCCACCCCCACTTCAGGTCTTCTCGCGCGGACTGTCGTCATTCTGTTTACGAGACAGCGTTCTGTATAGCTACTAGGGCCCGACGAGAGCTGTCTATCTGCTAGTCGTACCTACGGCCTTTCGCGACGAAGCCCTGCAGGCGTGCGATGATGACCTATCTTCCGGTCACCGGCGTTTTCCGCACTTCGGAATGGATACACCAAAAGTACTACTCGCCCAGGTTTTGTGCAGTTGTCAAGCGTTACGTCGGAACCTGCCGCGAGTGTCAGAGTAGCAAGACGCCGCCGACTAAGCCCGCCGGCCTACTGCAGCCTATTGATCGGCCACAAGCCCCTTTGCACCACGTCGGCATGGACTTACTCGGCCCATTTTCGGGGTCCTTGCTGTGTAATCGCTACATTATGGTCGGCCCCTACTACCTCAGCCGGTACTGTGAAGCTAAAGCTCTTCCCTGTGGTGCTACTGACAAAATTGCGAACTTTTTACATTCAAACATTCTGCTTCGTCATGTCTCACCCCCCATCACTCTAACTGACAGGGGAACGGCGTTCACCTCGGCCCTTACGCAGCAGGTTGCACGCTTTAGCGGCACAAGTCACCGCAAACAGCCGCTTACCACCTTCAAACGAACGGACTCAGCGAACGGCTCAAGAAGACGATCGCCGACATGATTTTAATGTATGTCGACGCGAACTATCGGAATCGAAACTGGGATACAATACTCACTTACGTCTTCTTTGCATATAACACGGCGATTCATGAAACGACGCGCTTCAGTCCGTTTGGTTTAGGGCATGGTCACGAAGCCGCAATCATGTTGGACGCAATGCTGCTTCCAGATCGTGATAACTTCTCTTTTCCTGGTGCCGAACAATTCGTTAGTGACGCTGAGGCCGCCCGCCAACTAGCTCGGGAGCGAATCCGGCACCAGCAAGCAAACGACGCTCGCCGCTATAACCACCGCCACTAAGATGTGTCAACAGCCCAGCGAACAAGTGTTCGTGTAGATTCTAATCCGCATGCGGGGACGCTCTGAAAAACTTCTCGCCGATACTCTGGCCCGTGCGACGTGTTCCGCAAACTCAGCGAGGCCAACTACAAAGTTCTTCTCCAAGACATATTTCGCTCCTTTCCACGGCCGGCCTTCAAAGTTGACAACCTCGCCAGGATGAATCCATACCACGCCCACTAGCACTTGTCGCCTGTCTACACAAAGCGCCAGACACTTGCAACGTCCCCTCTTGTGTTTCCCATCGCTCGGACTCTAACTGCAGCTCCGAGTTACTGCCCTTTATTGGAGGGGGGGGGGGGGGGGGGGGGGTTGAGTAATCCTACAATATAAAACGCTCAAGTGGCGCCGTCAAGAGGCCGAACCATGTTATCTAGCATTTCGCAAGCCGTGGGCATGCTAGGGGCTAGCAATTCTGTCTTCCTCTCTCGAGCTCCCTGTTGCCTGGCGTTTCCAGAACGTCTATCTCTCTGCGTACGTCAACCATTTGTCAGTGAAAACGTAATATGCGCTGAAGGAGTCGACGCTAATAACTTTTCCTTCAACGAAATGTCGAATGGTCTTCCTGGCTGTAGATATATTGCAATAAGAGATAAGCGCCTTTCGCTGTCTGCAACATCGCACGCGTATTCTGTGTCATTTTGTGGCTGAACATCAACCAAAAAATTGACATTTTATAGCAGCAGTCGGTAATGCGAAAGTTGAGCGCAGCTCGGCACGGCTGGCAGGTGTCATGTAACGCAGCTAGCCACCCTTCAAAATTTTGCCGTGGCCGCCACCTTCCAGGTGGCGTTGCGCTCTGCTACTTGGACAACCGGTCATGGCGATGGCAGCGACTGGCAAGTGGCGTACATGTTACGCTACCAGCCACCGTCCGGGATCTTCACGTGGCAAACATGCTCCTGGAGGCGTTTTTCTCTGCTTCTTGGGCGGCTTGTTACGCCAACAACGCCAAAGAATACGCCGACGTCGACGACGACGCGGAACGGAGGAACGGGCGACTAAGAGTTGCGCTCCAAAGCTGGAATGCCTTAGTGAAAATCTGGTAAACGCTTGACGCCAACTGGTCGATCGGAATGATTAAATTGGCAGCCGCTCAGTCTAAAGTGTTTGTCTACGCACGACTCCGAGATGACCACGCATGAAAATTGGCACACTCGCGCCATCTGGCAGATGTGTGGTAGTTTTCGTCCCCATCCACGACCATTACACTGAAATATTGCGCATGTGCGGATGCCTGTGCGGGTGGACAGCTCGGGTGAGGCGATTGTTGCAGAAGTTAGCTGTACGGTTATTGCTCAGAACAAAAAAAAAAAACTCGCAGCTGTGAAGCGTAAGAGGCTGGCGTCACCATGTCAACATATCTAGTGCAGGACTGCGCCTACTTATGTGGACCTTCTTGAAGAGGGGTTAGCGTGGACAAGGTTAGTTACGATTGCAATAGCGTGGGAATCGGCATGAAAAAAACATCTTGTTCGGTGCTTCCATACTGCTGCCTTTCAAGAGTCCTCCTGTAGCGCTGTTGCGTCTTAGGAGGCGGCTGTGAGAATGGCTTGTTGTCAAGGCTTGCAGAGGTTGTCGGGGGCATTGAAGATATGCTGACGAACACGATGCTTTCTGTCACCTATTCAAAGTGCTGGTGCATAAGTCTTTATAGGGTTTTTTTTCTTTCAGTTACAGATCTTGGTGCGGATCCGGCGCAGACGTGAAAGGCATGTCCTATTTAGGCGGAGGCTCGTGTCGCTTAGGTATTTTAACCATTATTAGCTACGCTGAGATAGCGACTGCGGTGGATTTCTTTTTAAGGCACCCTCCATATAATGCTAGTAGTGAGCTGCTAAATTTTGCACACCTAGATTAAGCTCTTGAGGCCTGTGTTAGCACAAGCTCACATTTGAAAGCGGACAAGCAGTTCAGTGCTATGATACTTTAATAAGCTTCTTGCATTTGTAGCATTGTGTTGGTGACCTCATGTGTCAGTTCCGTTAAAGGCTAACTACTCACCCTGAGGGTACCTCGCTCTAGTAGTGACGAATCCCTTCGGATATCCTAAATAGAACACCTCCGATGAACCTCTCCGACATCGCCTCTGTCAACAGGCAAGATAAGCTCAGATGTCGCCTCGGTCACGTTGGCGCCCTGGGAGGTTTAGAGCGTAGCTATAAATCGCCGACAAAAATGACCCATGTATCCCGGGCTGTATCCATGTAACCATGTAGCCGTTGTCGGCATAGTCGTAGGCGTAATCGTTTGTACCAGCGTATAGTAGAGGGAAACTTCACATGGAAGATGGCTGCCACGGGGAAATCTCAGAGGGCTGCTATGGCGTCGGAGCCTTGTCGACGTAGTCGGTGTAACCGGTTGTCCAAGTAGCAGAGCAAAACGCCACCTGGAAGATGCCGGATGGCGGCTAACAGCGGAACACGCCACCTGCCAGCCGTGGAGAGCAGCGCTCGAACTTCGTATTACCGTCTGTCAGTTTTTATGTTGGAACATGTGACGGCAGATGCTGGACGTTGCCTTAACTGGCATCACATGAGCAGGGCACGCGGGCCTATACAGCCCCACCAGCCAATTAAGTGACTGCAAGCAGACGATTGGTGGCGGGAAGCGTACACATGGCAACCATCAGACAGCAATGTTTTTTTAGGTCGGTGAATGAAATTTTTTCCTAAGCCACTGCTACAACCACTGAAACCACGACATTGGGGTGGGCTGCCCAGAGACCCGTGCTGCCCGTGCGACCCGTGCGAGAGAGGGCTGCCCGTGCACCATAATTTGGCGCTCGTCTCGTTTCAGGGAATGCAGTGCGGGTCTTGAAAGAAGGGCTGCTGCCCTTTTCTGCCGGCAACAGTGTGTATTGCTTTACGGAAATTTTGTCACGGCTGTGACAGGCATCTGCGAACGAGTATTCAATGTTCTAAAGAATATTCTCATGCTCTGTGGCTGCGCTCATATTTGGCAAAGTTTAGTGGCACTTAAATGTAGTTAGGAGGCGCGTCGACTGGGCGTAAAAACATGATGAATCGTTTAAGTAGAGAAATGACGTGTACTGATGTCAAAAGAAAGCGCTTGCGACGAATCGAGCTGCATAGCTTAACTAGGGGTCTCAATCGTGTCATTAGAAGCCACCGAATCCCCGCCATACTACATCGGTCTTATAGCTTTTCTTTCTGGGCGTTACGCTTTTGCCCTTTTTACGCGCATGCTTGCTGTGCGGTTTGTTTTCATTTTTTTTTCTTCTACTGAAATGAAAGCGTCTACCTCATACTTCAGGTATTTTCTTCGAACTTTACTGGCTTTATACTTCACTTATTTTCATTCCTTTATTCATACCGGTGTACTATCCTGTTTCTTCGCTCATTTCTTATCTACAGCTTCGGCATTCAGGCCTAAACTTTATAAGTGGTGATGATTGCGATAACCATTAGGTCCTGTACACTGGTCAGAGCTCGTGTATATACGACGCTTTCACGCTATACCGAAGGTGCTCACGTTCCGGAAGACTTGTAGTCGTCGTCATGGTAGCAGTCAACGTGCTGGAAATTGGCGCCTCTGTGCTGCTTGTCGTGGACGTTGTGGTCGTTGTCTGTGTTGTACGCAGAGGCGTCATCGTCGTGGTTGTCAGAAGAAGTGTCGAAAGTTGAGTCGTGCGCGTAGTGGTCAGCTTTGTTTCAAATGTGCTAGGAGAAGCAACGCTTCCTGTAGTCGGTTGAACAGGATCTACAGGACGATCGCAGTCGACCTTGTTGGGTTCAGAAGTGAAGTGTGTGGTTCTATCCTCGTGATCACGTTCCCCTGTCGAAAAATGAAATAAAGCAGTTCTTGCACTTGAGCAAACACAACAATGCATAAAAGAAAAAGAGAAAAATTGTGAAAGGATTCGCGAATGCGAAATAAGAAGAAGAGCCTTAGCTAAGGTGCTTTCAAATATGCTTTCGACAAATTCTGATACCAACGTGTACTTCACGAAACGACGATTCGTTTGGTACCACCCAAATTCCTTTGCGACCACTGGTTCGCCCGCCACAGCCCTCCGAAGGTCACCGCGATTACGGTTTCGAGGACCAAAGGTCATCGGTACGAATCCGTCACACGCACCAGGCTTCAGCTCGACTAACTACTTTGTGCGCCGAATAGTGCCAATTATTTATCACCACTCCGAACCCTCTGCGCCGAACAGGTGGGTCGCAATTTCGCTACCAATGGAGACCCCAAGCGGCTTCAGTCTCAGCATCCACTGAGACGGTGCATATATATACAGCGGAACGCAAGCGGAAAGCCGGCCTCCGTGCCGCCCCGACTACTATGCGCGCGGTGGCGTGATGAAGGGTCATATTTTGCACAATTTATTTATTTATTTATTTATTTATTTATTTATTTATTTATTTATTGTACTCCTCAGGGCCAGTGGCATTAAAGAGGGGAGTGGAAAAAACAAAAATAAAATAAGAAAACTTTAAGCAGAGAGACAAATTTAAATAACACCTGAGTGTACAATGCTAGCTATGGCTTTGCGGAGTGCCTCGTAATTATTAAGGTCGGCAATATCTGCATGAAGGTGATTCCAGTCGCGTGAGGTACACGGCAAGAATGAGAAAAATATTTGGTATTACAAGAATCAAAACCGACTTTATGAAGACGATCAGTACGATGGGATACATAAAATGGTTTTGGGATAAGGTGACCGGCGCAGTATGGGTAATGGTACAATTTGTGAAACAAAGCGATACGAGACACTCTGCGACGAAGTGACAGCAGTGGAAGAGAAAGACTGGATTTCATTGAAGTTATGCTTGCAGTGCGGTTGTACTTAGAATGAAGCACAGAGTTATTTTGAACAATCTCAAGAGCAGTAATATGACTGTCATAAGTAGGATCCCAGACTAATGTTGTGTACTCCAGTTTGGAGCGAATTAGTGTTTTATATAGCAAAAGCTTCAAAGAAGAAGGAACGTTGAAAAATTTGCGGCGCAAGTAACCTAGCATGCGATTAGCATCGTTGATTACGTGCTCGATAAGAAGAGACCAGCATAGGTTATCAGTGATGTAAATGTCAAGGTATTTATATGATGTTACACACTCTTAAGAAATGATATCAATGTAATACGAAAGTGGGGCGGTAGATTTTGTTGGAACACGCATGACTTTGCATTTGTTAATATTTAGTTGCATTGACCATTCCTTGCACCAGTTGGCTACAGTGGTAAGGTAAGACTGGAGTAGACAGCTGTCTTTAGTATCGGTTATTTCTCTAAAAATAACGCAATCATCCGTAAAAAGGAGGATATGAGAGTTAACAAGAGACACAAGATCATTAATGTAGATTAAGAACAAAAGAGGCCCAAGGACTAAGCCTTGAGGAACGCCTGAATGCACATCATAAAACCGGAATTAAAACTATTAGAGGTAACAAAATGTGAGCGATTAAGCAGAAAACACTCAATTCATTTCAGTATATTAGAGTCAGTATTAAGGTTATTTAGATTCAATAAGAGGAGTCTGTGACGTAGCTTATCGAAAGCTTTAAGAAAATCTAGGAATATACAGTCAGGTAGTGATGATTGGTCAAGGAAACGGTGTAATCCATGTGTAAAACTTATTAGTTGAGTTTTTCAGGAGTAAAATTTTCTAAAACTGTATTTTGCGAATGAGAAGAAAACGTTTGATTCAAGGAAATTAACAAGATTTGTAAACATTATTTGTTCAAACATTTTGCAACGAGTGCTAGTTAGATAGATGGGATGATAGTTGAGGATATATGTTCTGCTACCCGACTTGTAGACTGGAATCACCTTCCTAATTTTCCACTCTTTCGGTAGGATAGATTTTTAGAAAATTTTTGTTAGCATAACGGAAACATAGGCTGAAGTGTTTTTCAACAACTTCGCATTAATAAGATCACAACCTGGAGCGGAATGAAGATTGAGGTTATCAATGTTTAATGACACCAAAATCATCAAATAATATTGACGACATAGTTGCATAGCGGTGATTATGAGTGGTAGGTATGTGTGCGACAGATATGACAGAAAAGTTCTCAGCAAATTAATGGTTAATAATTGTGGCAACAAGGTCTAGAGGAACAGGGTCACCAGAGGAGTCGGTGAGGCCGATATTTACATCAGTCGTGGGATTAATCACGCGCCAAAATTTTCTAACATTTGTTGCGAGCATAGACGCAAAAATCTTCGAGTGAAAGCGTTTCTTAGCGCCTTTAATTGCCTGCACGTATGCCTCGAATGCCGCCGAGTACGAAGCCCACGTCTTTTTTTTATTAGATAAATGCTTGATATGACTACTATACCAAGGAGCATTAGTGTGGTGGATGATGGTGCGTTGAGGAATGAGCCGTTCAGTGAGTTTACTTTGTTTTACTTTAGTTTTGATCACGTTACCGGCCGCCGTCTTGAAATATCGGACGGACAAGAAACGTTCGAATGCGAGTAGTAAGGGCTTACGCTCTTAAAGTCCACCACTCGAAGTCGTACAGCTAATCATTGGACTACCACAAACCGCACTTGAGGTTGTTGACCTGGTCGGCCTCTTATTTTCATCTTCTTGCCCTCTTTCTGAACTTCTAGTTGGCAGAGTGACAGACAAGAGTGAAAATCGGGCAAATCGGTATCGGTGATCAATGGCATGAGGCCTAGTGCAAGCCAAGACGACAGACGAAGAATAGAACTGTTCTTGGTCCATAGTCTTTGTTTGCGCTCCCGTCATTCCATGGCAGAGTGACTCCCCTGGCAAGGCGACGGCCCTAGGTTCAACATGGTTAAAATTTTCTTCAAGTACGAAGTTTGTTTAAAGGGAATGATAATGAATATTTACTGCGTTAATTGCGATCTGGTTCATATTTAAGCACTGCTAAAATATTGAAAACACTTCATGCATTTTGACTGGCTGAATAAGTGCTCTAAACACGTCACATTTTACAAGTGCTACAGAAACTGTGGTTGCAGCGATTGCGTAGAAGTAGAGCATCCGCCTCGCGTGCAAGAGGACCCATGGGTTCGAATCCCGGTGCTGTGCAATTCTCCACCGTTTCAGTGGAATTAATTAACCAGGCTTGAGACTAGGCCTGATCATCTCGGTGACCAGAACCGCCAAAACACTCCCTCACCAGAAGAGGATTTGACCACCCTACTCTGGTGTAGTACTTCGCCACAACCTCCTATAAACGTAAATAAACCAATAAACCCTCGGTCTTCAGTCTCCAACGCTGTAAAGCGTCTGACCAAGGCGGAAATCAGACCTGTGACACAGCAGAGGGTGCTAAGAATATCTGGCTCCGGACAGGCCGCCATTAAAAATGGCAGGGTTAATGAAGAGATATGGGAGAGAAATTTTCTCTGCAGTGGTCACGGTATGGTTTATGATGATCACATAAATTGTAGCGAAAAAAACGTAATAAATTTCACACGTTTCAGGACATTTCTTTAAAGGTGAATAGAAAATTGCGAAATTTCTCTCCCAGCATACACAAAAATGTATTGGAATGGCTTCACTCAAATTATATGCTGAGTATTCTAATTACGTGTTCAGATAATGGTACCGATATGTTTAAGATCGGTAACAGCATGTTGTCAAAACAAGTGATTTAATCCCAAGTGAAAAATTTAATAATGAGCAGAACTAACACCAAAGAAGTTCCATTTCCTCCTTTAAATAAACGTCCAGCTCTCAGTCACTAGTTAAGACTACATATTCATCACCACAATGGCTCGAAAGAGCACAAAATATTATGTATTAGTATCCCAAGTCAGTTTACGAAGATTACATATGTTGAACAAATATCTAAAAACTGTTCTCTGCTGTGGGCGCTCTATTTCGATCCCGGTGTCTTTACCCTATCAGTATTAGGCTGCAAATCTATCCTGCCCTTTTCGCTCGCACCTGGATTGTTGTATCTTGCTTTGGGAGACTGATATTAAACAAAGATTCTGCTGTGCTTCTGCCTTTCAAAAGAAAAAAAAGCTATACGCTGTGTAAAAAGGGTACAGGATATGTATCTTTCAAATGAGCTACCTCATCAGGATCAAAAAATCAATACTCAATCTATTTACAACTACCTTATACTTACCCCTTACACTTCGTTAATGAAAACATTGGGAATTTCAAATGCATCTATCGAGGACAACATCACGATCTAATGTGTGTGTAGCACGTGCCTCTGAAAAGTGGGCGATTCCACGGCAACTACCAAACTGCTTTTTGCAGTCTTTAACCTACTGTCTGCCGGTTCTGTTAAATAAGATGCAGTATTCTAATCTTCGCATTGCTACGTTACCGCGCAATTGCAATAAGGGAGTGAATGCACGATAGCATCCACCTATGTGCCTTCGTACAGTACAAAAGACAGCTTCAAACTCCCATTCAGGTTTCCGCTAAACATTGAAGCAGCAGCGTTCAAACCTAGAGTTATTGTTGGTTCATTCGATGTCGCCCTACCGTATGCTAACCGTCCCGGTCAGCTCAGTTGGTAGAGCGACTTTACCCTGTGAGGCGGTGGTGCCTAGTTTGAACCCCGGACTGGGACGAATTTTTCTCCAACTACGATGTTTACGAGGAAGCTGCATAGCTTTCCTTTGTAGCTGTATGGCTGTGCTTGGATGGATGGTAATGATTAATCACTCCCGTATTACAAGTCAAACTCCGCCTTGTGGGTTTCCCCTAAACCTTAGACCAAGACGATTTTTTCCGAACTAGTTTCTACTCTGAACTTCCTTGTAGTGCAGTTTTCAGCTTAAAGATGTACCATATGCAATTGGCCTAAAAATGATATCGTTTTGAGACAACTATGTGTTCATACTTGGTTTTCTGCATTCTGGCTTGATTTTGAAGGGTAGCTTTCTTCTTTATAATTTATTATGGAATGGCGTCACTGCTGCTTCAGGGCAGTGATTACTGATTGGTATATACTCAAGCGCAGCCATACGGCAACAAAGGAAAGCTGTACGGCTTTCTCGGAAACTTCCCAGTTCCCCTAGATTTCCCCTAAACATTTGTCCAACGCTGTTGCTTCACTTCTTCGTTTATTTTGTACAAAAACATTATTTTCTCTTATTAGCAAAAATGACTGTATAAAATAACAATGGTTTTATAACTTTGTTCTTTTATCAGCAACATATGATTCTATACAGTTACAGTCAGCAAAGGCAGGCAAGGGTTATTGCGCGTAGCGTCCGGGCATGCGCCACAATGCAGGGGTAAATTCGACCCTGTCCCTGATTTCATGGAACGCTGGTGTTCCCAACGTTACTAGACCAGTCTAGTAACGTTGGGTGTTCTCTTAAGCGCTCATTCAGACATCGGCCTGTCTGACCGATGTATACCCTGCCACAGGTGAGGGGAATCTGGTATACGACACCCGTCTGGCACCTGACAAAACGAGTGGCATGACGCTTCTCGCAGTCCGCTTTCCTCTTTCCTCCGGACATGACCTGAGGGCACAATGAGGCCAACTTGCATGGGGCGGTAAAAACTACCGGCACGCCGTAGCGTTTCGCCACGTTCTTCAAGTTGTGGGAAATTCTGTGAATATACGGTAGAACCACTGGCCTCATTTCCTTAGAACGGCCACTATCCCGGCACGTCCTATCTTTCAGTTTGCGCAGAAGCTTCTCTGCCACTGCAACAATGATTGAAGCAGGAAACCCAGCCTCCGTCATTCTAATTACATGATTATTGAGGCTCTCGTGCACCAGGTGAGCGCAAGACTTAGACAAGGCGCCCTGCAAGCAATACGTTCCGATAGCCCGTTTAGCAGTCTTGGAATGTGCTGACCTGGAAGGCAACAGGTCTTTCCGCGCACGTGGTAAGTACATCCAGCAAACGTGATCTGGTGTTAAAGTCAGGTCAATATCTAAAAACTGTAGCTTGTCATGTTCCGGTAACTCGTGAGTAAAGGTCAGACCCTTCCCATGTCGTCTGAAAATCGACAAAAATTCTTCCACAATAACGATCAGGTCCTTGTTCAGCGCAAAGGAATTTGCATTGGTTCCTGTGGGGCACCTGTACTGGCTGACATCTTCTTGTCCAGCATTGACTGTGATCTGGTGCGCTATTTTGACGATGAGACAACTCTGAAAATATTTAGGTACGTTGATGACTATTTAGTGTTTCTTAAAGATCGACCTGGCGCGACGCACACTGTGATTGTGGAAGAATTTTTGTCGATTTTCAGACGACATGGGAAAGGTCTGACCTTTACTCACGAGTTACCGGAACATGACAAGCTACAGTTTTTAGATATTAACCTGACTTTAACACCAGATCACGTTTGCTGGATGTACTTACCAGGTGCACGGAAAGACCTGTTGCCTTTCAGGTCAGCACATTCCAAGACTGCTAAACGGGCTATCGGAACGTATTGCTTGCAGGGCGCCTTGTCTAAGTCTTGCGCTCACCTGGTGCACGAGAGCCTCAATAATCAGGTAATTAGAATGACGAAGGCTGGTTTTCCTGCTTCAATCATTGTTGCAGTGGCAGAGAAGCTTCTGCGCAAACTGAAAGATAGGACGTGCCGGGATAGTGGCCGTTCTAAGGAAATGAGGCCAGTGGTTCTACCGTATATTCACAGAATTTCCCACAACTTGAAGAACGTGGCGAAACGCTACGGCGTGCCGGTAGTTTTTACCGCCCATGCAAGTTGGCCTCATTGTGCCCTCAGGTCATGTCCGGAGGGAAGAGGAAAGCGGACTGCGAGAAGCGTCATGCCACTCGTTTTGTCAGGTGCCAGACGGGTGTCGTATACCAGATTCCCCTCACCTGTGGCAGGGTATACATCGGTCAGACAGGCCGATGTCTGAATGAGCGCTTAAGGGAACACCAGCGTTCCATGAAATCAGAGACAGGGTCGAATTTACCCCTGCACTGTGGCGCAAGCCCGGATGCTACGCGCAATAACCCTTGCCTGCCTTTGCTGACAGATACAAAAGTTTTGAGGAGGAGCCGTGACCAGGTGGCGCGTGAGTTGGCGGAGGCGTTTTGTATCAAACAGAAGGATAAAGATTGCGTAAGTGACCCTTCTATCAAACTGTATCAGAATGAAGACAAGTTTTTGGTTTCGACATGTGTGTGATGTGACAGTTTGGAACTATTAAAGGAGTGTCGTGTTGTCAATAAAGTTAGTCGCGAGTCCGCGCCTGTTGTGTCATCTTCTTGTCCTTGTCTTTTTGTGCGCAGTAACCCCATCCCCTCGTATTTACCAGTACAGTTACTATATCGTTGTAACTGTTGCCTTTCGCCGGTTCCTTAACCTCGTCAAGCTGTCCTCACAAAGAGTGGGGCAAAATTCTGGATGTTGAAAATGAAACTTACACTGGTCAAGCTTAGAGCGGCCTGTGCATACCCCAACAGCGTAGTGTATGTCCCATACACAGCCGCTAAAACGGCAGGACTTATATTCCCCTGTTCAGTAATTAAGGGTAAAGAGAAAGCCCAATCCACCTTTGAGGATACTGAACACTGGATGTGATGACGGCTGGTATTATACCACAACAGAGCACCGATTGTTTGCGATAGATTGCATATGCGTGGACATTATATCTTCATCATCTTCCCCATTTATTGAGTCTTAAAGTCTCATAGGTTTGTTTATTACATAAGGTGGGGAGGGGGGAGGAGATCAGTAACTTATTGCAGTGATCACTAGTATGAAACGATTTAGAGTAAGCAAGCAAGAAGTCAAAAGAAAAAGAGTTCTTTATATTACAATTCTAGCACTCTCAACAGACTAAAAGCATAATGTGCCCTGGGTATCGAGAGAAATTGACTCAAAAGACAGAAAAGAGAACGATGCAGTAAGTCAAGAGCATTCTAAGACACACGCACACACGCACGCACACACAAACACACACAATGGAGAGCTCTCAGAAGAGCGGTACAGTAAGTAATTGGATGCCGACACGGAAGCGTAGTTTTCAGTTCCTGATATTCGCTGTGAGTAGCTGCAAACTTATTCGGATCTCTTCCTGTTGCTGCCGTCACCACTATGTGACAATATGCCACGCTGTAGCAGTATGGTTGGCCCCGCCGCCGCAAGCTGCAGCAGAAACCTTCTGTCTCAGGCTTGCACGAGCAAACGTTAAAAAAATCTAATGTCAGTGTAAAAGTTGTGTCCCCCCAAAAAGCCACGCGTGAACGCGTGTTGTGCACAATCTCAAACCTTAATTTTTATGGTGCGAGTTATATTGAAACGGCTGCAGGAGATTAACAACACGCAGTGTTCTTAGTGGACTTATCTAATAACAGAAAATTTGCGTCTGCATTGCGCATGCAGGCTAGCCATAACATCGTCTTTCGCGCCTAGCAGTATCGAAGGTATGGCGAAAGAACCCAGTGGCAAATTACCTGTGCCCCATGGCAACACGTTTTGAAGTTTACAAATTAATTCGTGCGGATTAAAGTTGTACCCTTCTTTCGAGAATTTCAAGCTGCGACCTGTAATGAATTTGGTGAGGCTGAGAGAAAGCTTGTGTCCTGTGGTAACCCTAGTGCTTTCTTGGGATAAGTAATGAGTACTGAATATTAATTACTATGTGGGCCCTGAAGAGAATCTAAAAATGGTGGCACAAGGCTCTAAACTGTTCGTAGCGGGAGTTGAATACATGCAAGTCCAGCTATTATAAAGGAAATGAGAAGTTTACCCGCCCCACCTGTTGACAGCAGGGAGATTGCGATGATTGCAGATATGAGGAATCCGACAGAGATGGCGCAACAACAGGTGATGGCGCACACCTCCTGCTGTCGAGCTTCACTGCACGTGGAAGATTTGCATACTGGTAAATATCAAGAAGAAAAAAATGTCGGTGGTTTAGCTCTGGTTGAACCTGGAGTGACGCGATAGCTACAACTGGCCGAGTGGAACTTGGTCACGTGGCCAACCACGTGATCAGCCATGGCGCCGCGCCGCCGGCAGCTGCTCCACACCACGTGACCAACCACGTGACAGCGGGCAGCGCCGCCACGCTGAAAGCTCGAAATGCTGCCGCAATGAAGCTATCGCTACAAAAACATAGTCGGTCAGGCCTAATTTACACTTCCCTGCAAGACCCCAGTGGTTATGGTGCTCGACTGTTGACTCGAAAGACGCGGGTTCAATCCCGGCCGTGGCAGTCGCATTCCGATGGAGGAGGAATGCTGGAGTGCCGTTTGCTGCTCGACGTCGGTTTTCGTTAAAGAACCCCAGATGGGGAAAATGATTCGAAGCTCTCCACTACGGCGTCCCTCATGGCCTGAGTCTCTTTGGGACGTTAAACCCCAATAAACCATAAGTCATAAATCACTTCCCTGAAAAATCGTCAAACCAATCATGATCAGATGTGTTCTAATTTCTACAAATAGTAAAATGTCATATCATATTTACTCGCCTATAGGCCGACCTTTTTTTTTTTCCTTGAATTTCGCCTCCTCGAAATCGAAGGCTCACCAAAACGCGAATCCCGACAATGGCGACGCTAAAGCACGGCTACAGAAGCGACGAAGGAAGAAGCAGAGCGCGTCGACGATGCTGCAACGGATAGTTCTGCGCTGCGGCTGACATCGACGTTGGCAGCGAAAAGCCATCGTCAGCATGTCTTCAGATTGTCCAAGTCAAGAATCTCTGGCACAAGAATACTCTCAACTGACTCTAACGACCAATTTTTCAATGTAAAGCCCTAAAACAGCCCTAACGGGGCCAATTATTGGTTTGGTTTACATGGGTTTAACGTCCCAAAGCAACTCAGGCTATGAGAGACGCCGTAGTGAAGGGCTCCGGAAATTTCGACCACCTGGGGTTCTTTAACGTGCACTAACATCGCACAGTATACGGGCCTCTAGAATTTCGCCTTCATCGAAATTCGACCGCCGCGGCCAGGATCGAACCCGCGTCTTTCGGGCCAGCAGCCGAGCGCCATAACCACTCAGACAACGCGGCGGCAAGCTACCAATTATTCAATGTACAGCCCTTAAGCAGTCCTAACTGGCTCACATTTTCAAAGTAGAGCCCTGAAGCAGTGCTAAGTTGAGCAATTTTTTTAATTTACAGCCCTAAAGTAGTCTTAACGGGGCCAATGTTTCAATTTACAGCCCTAAAGCAGTCATAACTGGGCGAATTCTTCAGTATAAAGTCATAAACTAGTCATAGCGTGGCCAATTTTCAAATGTACCGCGTTAATCTGAGAATGTTCACGAGAACAATTTTCAGGGCCATTTCTTCACTGTTCCGGGACAAACTATAACACGTTTTTTTAATGCTTTGAACGAATTTCAAGCAAGACTATGATTCGTGCTGGCTACGACTAATACCAGACTACAAACATTTTTTGTCTGTTTTCTGCAGTCTTGTCGCGTCCAAGTCTCTCATTCCTCAAGTGTATAAATCAACCAGCTCGACAGTATGCTTCTGTCATGCTGAGTTTCTAAATTAAAAAAAAACAAGCAGCGCTCTTAGCGCGAAAATTTTCGTCTAAAGCTGCTTTACTGAGCGCTGTGCTGGGCTGCTTTGCTTTTTATAGTACATAGTATATAATATGGCGATGTGCAGCTACATTAAACAGAGGCGCGCTAGCGTATATAGGCCATATTTTGCATTTCTTCTCTTTCTTTACTGCTTTCGCGGTATAGGCAGTGGCTTGTCTGTGAAGGAATTGCCCTGATCTTTGAATGTATAGGTAGCTGAACAGAGGAATTATACCCATAGGCTTGAAATTCCCATTCAAACCAAGCGTTTCCACGCATTTCTGCATGGAAGCCCTCTTTGAATGTTTTAGAAGTTGCAGAGAAGCGCTAGATCGCATTATGCAATACATCACTCTTTGCTGCAACAATTGAGGCTTTTTGTCGCAACTCATTATTTGGCGTTAAGTGGGACTTAAAATTATTCATTCACAAAGTAAGTATTAATAAATGTCTGAATCCTTACATTAAAGTCTGTTCAGCTGGAAAAAAAATACTGTGAATATCGGTGATAGCTGAAGCGGGAAACGAAATATGCGCTTGTAAATGAGATCATCATCAATTTTCTTACGCCCAGTGCTCCAGTGGTCTTCGGTCTCCTCTGTAGGGTAATTATTCTCTTGAGTCAGCGTCAGCGCTCAGCTGAACGTATACTGATTAGCGTCGAGGGCAGTAGATAGAAATTTCGATCTCTTAACGTAGCCATACATGCCCTGCTAAATGGGCCGTAAAGAGTACGTGGAGACAATACTTTGAGTGAGACACTAAGCCACAACCTTTTGGTTTAGAGAACGTGCTAGCATACTTCCGTCCATAGTCCATATATATATACTTGCAGCTGGGACACTGCTTCACTGCTTGCGGCCTGTGTCTAGCCCTTTTGAGACCTCCAACGCGAAATGTCACAAATAGGTTCCGGAACCAAAAGGGCTAGACACAGGCCACAAGCAGTGAAGCAGTGTCCCAGCTGCAAGAGAACGCGCGTCTCTCGCTTCTTCGTCCTCTAAGCGCCGCCCGGGGACACCTGGCGGCAATATATGGATATTAACCCACTATCGCTATCCAAACAACTGTCATCCGGAAACACTGGATCTGAGAACCAGAGCCGCAGTGAAAGCCGAACTGCTAGTGCTACTAATTCACATTTGGCCTAAATACGCAAATCGATCCTCATTATATCCATTAAAAACCTCACCTAGTTTCGCAACAAGCGTTCGGTACCAAAGTCCCGACCTGGTAGCTCCGGTGGCAGGTGCGGTCTAACTTATGGAGCATTAAAGAACTGATTAAGTTAAAGTCCCGACCTGGTAGCTCCGGTGGCAGGTGCGGTCTAACTTATGGAGCATTAAAGAACTGATTAAGTTATCCTCCACAGAAAACATGTCAAGCTGATCGCAAAACTCACTTTCTCTGTGTTCGGTATGAAATGCCAATCATTTAGTCAATGCAGAGAAGACATTCATCTGGGCCTCATATTGGACGAAAAGACAGCTTTGTAAGAACGGAACACTTTCTTCGTCACAGACAACGAAAGCATAAAGAAAACGAACAAGCCACATGCAGCTATTTCTCTCACTCACCCATGTGGCTCTCTATCTGCATCATAATACAAAAGTTGTAGATGGCTCCAAACCTGCAAAAGATAGTACATATAATAGGCTGCGTTGACGGCACCTGTGTTTGCTGTCTGTCTTTAAAATTAACATATTCCGGTAATATTTCCAAGGTTTTGACTTCAGTGAAACAAACATACAACCTTCCTCAGTAAACTTTCGAGACTGATTTATTTTCTGCTCTATATATGATTCCCAAAAACAAATGTTGGTCCGTATGTGTAGCGCCATCTTTTCGGGCTAACCTCAGTTCTTTTATGTTAGCTGCTGTGGCAGCCGCTAGATGGCACTACACCTAGAAAAAAAAAAGGCTTTGTCAATAGTCGTCTGCGCATTCTACTGTGAGTGAATGTGGAGAGATTGACATCCATCTCGAACAGCGTGTAAACATAAAATTCTGTGTGCAGGTTGGCAAGACAGCCACACAGACGTATGAGCTCCTTCGTGACGCTTACGGCAACGAGACATTATCGCGGACGCGAGTTTTCGAGTGGCACAAGAGGTTCGTTTCGGGGAGAACGTAGGTGGAATACGACACAAGGCAGGAACGCCCTTCAGCGTGAAGGAATGAAACAACATGGCTCGCATCAGAGAAATCGTACAGCAAGACCGCACCATTACAGTCCACATGCTATCAGATTGTCTTGAAATTAGTAAGACAACATGTCACCAAATTTTGCGTGAGAACTTAGGGAAACGAAAGCTGAATGTCAGACTTGTGCCGCACTCCCTCACATAGGACCAGAAGGACACGCGGGCAGTAGTGAGCGCTGATTTGCTCTCCGAAGCAGAGAAGGATGCTGCATTCATCGACAGCTTCATTCCTGAAGACGAAACATAGTGTTTTCAATACGATCCTCAAACAAAGAGGCAGAGCGCCGAATGGCGGTCCACTAACTCTTTGGCGTCGGAAAAGGTTCGGCGACAAAAGACCAAAACGAAGACGATGCTGATAGCTTTTTCGATGCCAGAGGTGTCATACACCACGAGTTCGTCCCACAAGGGCAGACGGTGAATCAAGAGCTTAATATCCGCGTACTCCAGCACATGCGTGATGCATTGCGACGCCGTCGACCTGACTTATTGGCATCTGGGCAATCAAGCCATCTTCACGATAACGCAAGGCCGCACAGAATTTCTCGTGCGACAAAATTTCTCGCCAAGCACAGCATTATTATACTTCCCCATCCGCCATACTAGCCTGGCCTCTCCCCATCTGATTTTTTTCCTGTTTCCTCGTGTGAAGAGTGCCCAGAAGGTTACTGGATGGAAATCGTGGAGGTCATTCAAGACCCCACGACAAAGAACCTGACCGCACTGCCAAAAGAAGCGTTTTCCAACTGTTTCCAAGACCTCAAGAAGCGTTGGAAGCTGTGTATAGACAGCAAGGGAGACTATTTCTAAGGGCTGCTGCACAAATGATGTTGAACGCAATTTTTTTATGCACTCATGCTCGGAACTTTACGGACAAAGGTTGTATTTAGAGATACAACCTATATTTAGAGATTCAACAACGATGAAAACACTAAAAAGAATGTTCGAAACAGGCTTAGGTTTCACAAACGTGTAAAGGTTTATAATATTATTCAACATTCCGGACGATTTTAAATATTTTATTGATCCTAATCAAGTTGTAGGTATAAGGAAAGAAGCAGTAAAACATACATTTTCTTCAGATTCAGATAACAAGAGGCACAGAGCGAAAGAGAGCATTACATGATCACAAATCGTTCAAGACAAATAATTGTTTGAGGTAAAAACGTCCTGTTGGAAACTATTTTCTACCAGGAAACGAACTTTTGCACACAAGCCATCGACCCGCCGCGGTGGCTCAGTGGTTAGTGCACCCGGCTACTGATCCGGAGTACCCGGGTTCGAACCCGACCGCGGCGGTTGCGTTTCGATGGAGGCGAAACGGAAAGGCGCCCGTGTGCTGCGCGATGTCAGTGCAGGTTAATCCCCAGGCGGTCGAAATTATTCCGGAGCACTTCACTACGGCGCCTCTTTCTTCCTTTCTCCTTTCACTTCCTCCTTTATCCCTTCCCTTACAGCGCGATTCACGCGTCCGCCGATATGTGAGACAGATAGTTGCCATTTCGTTTCGCTAAAAAGCAATTTTCATTTTTTTTTGGTACTTGGCTTCAATACTGGCAGACAACGGTATCTATTTCCATGACTTTTTGTTCTTTATTTTTCATTTACGCAATCAGATTCTGTGGTTACGTAACCTGGAACCGCCTTGATGCACACGTCATGCGTACATCACAATTTGAACAAAATGGTGAATTGTCTAGAATAGTGCCCAAGGAGTAAATAGTGAGCAAATCCGACACGAACCACATTCGAATGAAAACGCCAGCCTCCGTACCACAGCGCGACTGCAAAAATACATCAGCGCCAAAATAATGAACATTATTATTTATCTCTTGAGGGATGTGCGATCAACACGCGTCTTGAAAAAGACCAGAAATCGTCGACCAGACAGACGAGTCCTTCCTGTCGAAGCCTTGGCAAGCACCCCGAGGCTTTCGTCTTTCTTGCTCACTTTGTGATCATCAAGAACCATCTGCACGCCCTCAGTCTACCTTCGACCGGAATGGAAGAGTGCACCAAGGGCCAACCGTATAGTGCAATGTAGCACATACAGACTCTAACGCAAATACGCCCAAGTACAGCTCAGTCAAATTAAACTGGTTCTCCCATAAAACGCCCGCTTTACAGCAATTTTTAGATGGCAACTAACCGTGACCCTCAACTGCATCTCACTAATTTGAGTCCATTTTTTTCGCGTAATTTCCCATCGTCACTTACACAGCTGAGAATTTGTTAATCCTATTCCTGCCAAAAGTCTCCAAAGAAAGCATGGGCGGGTGGCATGGGAAACCACGATAACGGACATCAACCAGGGAAAGTTGAAGCCGCCTCGCAAACAAGGAAAAAATAGCTATGCTAACTACAGAAATAACAGAACTTGGGCTGAGGCCGCACTCACAAAACGGTTTCAGCAGGTAGGAAAGATGAAGCAAAGGACAACCTGCAGGCCTTTGATGAGGACTTCAATCTGCCGACAGTGACGACCACACACTTCCTACTGCAAATCACGCTGCTCTTCTTCGTCGTTGCAGTATTCGGCAGGCGGTAAGCGCTGATAGATGGCAACATTGAACGAATCTGCACGAAACGACAGCGCGGGATCCTAAAATGTGATTTCTCCTCTTTTGTATGGAAAATAGAGTAGTGGGCGCAAGCACAGCGCGGCGCGTGTGTTACATGACAGCTAGTGGACTCTCAGAGCTTTGCAATCTATATGGGAGCCTAAATATAATCCAGTCTTTAAAAAACGAACAAAACTTCAAGGCGGTTTCGCAGAACAAAAAATGGGTTTTGAGGAAAGGAAATGGCACACTGTCTCATGTATCTCGGCGGACACCTGAGCCGCGCCGTAATGAAAAGGGAAAAGTAGGGACTGAGAGAAGGTGCGAAGAAAGATGTACCGTAGTGGAGGGCTGCTGAATAATTTCCACCACTTGGGGACCTTTAACGTGCACTGACATAGCAAAGCACACGGGCGCCTTTTGCGTTTGAAAATGAATATGAAAATTGGTTTTGGGGAAATTTTCATTTTCATTTTCAAACGCAAAAGGCGCCCGTGTGCTGTGCTATGTCAGTGCACGTTAAAGGTGCCCAAGTGGTGGAAATTATTCAGCAGCCCTCCACTACGGTACCTCTTTCTTCGCACCTTCTCTCAGCCCCTACTATATCCTTTTCATTACGGCGCGGTTCAAGTGTCCGCCGAGATGCATGAGACACTGCCATTTCCTTTCCTCAAAACCCAGTTTTTTTCTGTGAAGCAGCCTGGAAGTTTTGTTTCTTTTTTTTAAAGACTGGATTATATTTAGGCTCCCATTTAGATTGCAAAAGTATGAGAGTCCACTAGCTGTCATGTAACAAACGCTCCGCGCTGTGCTTGCGCCCACTACTCTATTTTCTGTACAAAACAGTAATAATAATAATAATAATAATAATAATAATAATAATAATAATAATAATAATAATAATAATAATAATGGATTTTGGGGGAAAGGAAATGGCGCAGTATCTGTCTCATATATCGTTGGACACCTGAACCGCGCCGTAAGGGAAGGGATGAAGGAGGGAGTGAAAGGAGAAAGGAAGAGGTGCCGTAGTGGAGGGCTCCGGAATAATTTCGACCTCCTGGGGATCTTTAACGTGCACTGACATCGCACAGCACACGGGCGCCTTAGCGTTTTTCCTCCATAAAAACGCAGCCGCCACGGTCGGGTTCGAACCCGGGAACTCCGGATCAGTAGTCGAGCGCCCTAACCACTGAGCGCGTTTCGGCAAGGCGCCTGGCAGCGCTTCTACGTCGTTTACCGCTCCGCGCGTCTTTCACCGTACGTAGCAGAGCGATTTGTCTAACGGGCAAGGCATCGCGCCGAACGGCCGATGGCGTTCTGTTGACTCCCTGGCAGTGCTGCAACACGCTGTCGCGTTCCACTCTTAAAGGCGAAGCTTAAGCGGCCTCCAATTTTGTAGCGATAGCTACATTGCGGTAGCATTTCGAGCCTTCAGCGTGGCGGCCCGCCACCCTGTGGCTGCGCCGCCACGCTGTCACGTGGTTGGTCACGGGGTGCGGAGCAGCTGCCGGCGGCGCGGAGCCTTGGCTGATCACGTGGTTCCTCACGTGGTTGGTCGCGTGACCAAGTTCCACTCGGCTACCTGAGGGACCTATTGTCCCCCTCGTACCCAATACTGTCTTCTTGACGGCAGCACGATTCCAACGGTTCCAGCGCCACCACTACTTTGAGCAATGAGCCTCTCCTTGATGTAGCGGATTTCCAAAACCTGGCATTTCCTTGGACCCGCCGCGGTGGCTCAGTGGTTAGGGCGCTCGACTATTGACCCGGAGTTCCCGGGTTCGAACCCGGCCGCGGCGGCTGCGTTTTTATGGAGGAAAAACGCTAAGGCGCCCGTGTGCTGTGCGATGTCAGTGCACGTTAAAGATCCCCAGGTGGTCGAAATTATTCCGAAGCCCTCCACTACGGCGCCTATTACTTCCTTTCTTATTTCACTCCCTCCTTTATCCCTTTCCTTACGGTGCGGTTCAGGTGTCCAACGATATATGAGACAGATACTGCGCCATTTCCTTTCCCCCAAAAAAAAAAACAATTATTATTATTATCATTTCCTTGGAGTGTGCGGATGTGCAGTTCGAGGAAATGTGAGGTGCCCATGACCCTCTTGCGTTGCAGAATGCCGCGACTCAATCTCTATGCCGATAAGGGTTATCGCTGACCAACCTTTGGGAGTCTTGTGGCGAAGCAGAGTCAGTAGATCACTTTTCCTCTTTTGCCAGCGGCTCGCTTCTCTCCGTAGAACATACTTGGAGATCCCCCTCGCTCGACTGGGGCTTCCTCTATCTATTCCGATCCTACGCTCCTCTGGGGCAAGCGCCAAGGGATATGCCTTGAAACCTGTGTGCGATTTTATTCACGGGTATATAATTGCATCAGGTCGATTCTTATGCTAAAATGTGTATTCACGGCTTTTTCATTTCCTTTTTTTTTTCACCTTTTTTCTCCAAATTTGCGTCTTCGTCACAAAATTATCCAATTACTCCACTCGTTACCCATGTGTGCTTTTGTATCAACAATGTACCCTGGCCAATCCCCCATCGTGGGTACGTGCCATTCATCCAGAGTCCATCATCATTATCATCAGCTGTAGCTATCGCGTCACTCCAGGTTTAACCAGAGCTAAACCACCGGCAATTTTTTTTCTCCTACTGTTCTCCGGGAGCATTCCTAGTACCCTGATGGTTCAGACTAGTTATTTAGTGACTCTAGTTTGGACTTTGGGTATCAAAGGAATGGGGAGAGGACCTTGTGGGGTACCTGTTCGGAAGCCTAGATGGAAGGTGTTAGGTTTGGTGGAACCGAATTGTATTTGTGCTGTCTTATCCTTCAGGAAGGCTCTGACATAGTTGTATGTCACCTTCCCAACATCCAGATTACTGAAAGCCATCAGTATTGCCGAGTGCTTAACATTATCAAAAACTTTAGATAGGCCTAGAGCAAGAGTCACTCTCGGCCGGTGGGAGAGGTCTGGATCGAGGATTTCTTATTTGAGTTGAAGCATGATGTCCTGCGTGGACAGGTGTTGCCGGTAACCGAGCACGGTGTGCGGATACAGTTGCTGGTCGTCCATGTACCTGCTGACATAGTTTGTATGTTATCTTCCCGACATTCAGAGCATACCGAGGGCCATGAGTATTGCCGAGTGCTTAACATTATCAAAAGCTTTAGATAGGTCTATGAGGTGCACAGCAAATCGTCGGGGGATTTTTGAGTGCGGTGCGTCGACAGTGGTACGTCGACAGCGGAGCGCTGCACGTGCCAGCCCATCGTTGCGCGTGTGCGCGTGCGAATGGTGTTTCCTAGGATGCGATGACGAAGAGAGTGGCGAGCACGAGGAGCGGAGATCTGACGTGTCAGAAAACCGAGGTGTGAAGGGAGACAGCGCAGCGGAGGTCGTGTCATTCAATCGTAGATGTGGCAGCAGTCGGGCGTTGGGTCCGTGCTGCCATGACCTCCCTTGGATCACCGACGCAAGCCTTCTGCGTTCCTATCAAGTTTGGAGGTGGCAGCTGATGGACAGAGGGTCCGTGCTGCCGAAAGGTACTCTTGGATAGCCTGTATTAAGCTTGCGGCGTTTTGGGACGCCGTCGACGGGTCCTGGCAGCACTTCTCCTGTTGCTGCCAAGTTCCTGGAGCAGCTGACGGGAGCCTACCGGCGTCTTCCTGCAGCCCTCTCCGCTCCTACTACCACCTGGACCATTTTCGCCGCTTCCTTCGACGCAACGCCAGCGACGCGTCGCAGTTGATCAACCCGCGTCCGCCGTGCATACAAGGCATCCCCGCTTCACCTGGGACGCACAATATCTGGTGAACTCTTTCCTTTAAACTGTAGTGTTGTACGCGTGTTGAGTGTGTGTATTTCTTTGTGTTTTCGTTTCTTATTGGCTCTTTCACTTTAAATTACAAATACGGCTTCGTTTGTTTTGTTTGATCTCTTTGCCCTCTTGTTCTCTTGTTCGAACATGCACGCGATAGCGTTCCCCTTCGGCAGTTGGGGACGCGTTACCAATTCGCGACAAGGTCTATAGTGCAAGCAGCGCTCTCGGCAAGTGGGAGACGTATGGGTCTAGAATTTTCATTTCTCAGTTGAAGCATGACGTCCTGCGTGGACAGGTGTTGCCGAAAGCCGAGCATGGTGGGCGGATACAGTTGCTTGTCGTCCGTGTACCGGCTCATATTGTTCAGCTCATGTTCCATGATTTTACCGGCACAGGAGGTGAGGGATATAGATCGGAGATTCTTCAGTCGGAGGGGTTTGCCAGGTTTTGGTATAAAAAAAAATGTTGGCGTGTTTTCACTGTTGCGGAATGCGACCCTCTTTCCAGTAGCTGTTTTAATAGATTTCGCATCGAAGTTACGGACTGCTTCATTGGTTATGCCATCTGTCCCTGGGCCTGAGGTGATACATAGCTGCTGCAGGGCTGCCCAGACGTCTGCCTCGGAGATTTCCTCGTCTAGCTGGGGGTTCGTACTCCCTTGTTATTCAGGAGCAGGGGCGGGGAGAGCTTTAGCGATATATTTGTTTTTGAGAAAAGAAATGAGGTAGTCGTCAGTACCCTCGAAGTGGTGTAACAATCTGGTGACTTCCTTCGAGGTGGCAGTTTTTGAGGAGTCCGTCGAAGAAAGGGCCATGTGTTTTTCGACCCGAGATTACCATCAATAGAGTAACAAATTCGCGTCCACTTCGGATAGGCTACAACCTGAGTATGTTGTTCGATATCCTTCGCCAGTTGGGTCATGCGTTGTTTGAGCCTGCGATTATGTTTTTGCTTGCGCCAGCGGTTTTCCAAACTTCGGTGTGGCTGCCGAAGGTGGGGAATACGGCTATCTGTTTGCGGCATGACTTGCACTGCACCTGTTTGCTTCATGGCCGCTTGTAGTTCGTCTTGGTTTCGAGTGAGGGCCCATTGGAATTGAATTTTTTTTTTTTGGGGGGGGGGGGGGAGGAAACGGCGCAGTATCTGTCTCATGTAGGGATGTAAAATTTCCGGAAATTTCGGATGCCAAAAAAAACGTGGAAAAAACAGATTTTTCGTGGACGGACGGACGAACGGACGACGACGAGCCATTAAAGGCTTTCGCCTTAAAAAAGCGCGTGCTTCCCTTAAGACCGGCCATGGAAAGGTGCTCGGGTCCTTTTATGGCACCACCGCCGCCCTTATGCGGCAACCTTGGGACAGGCGGCTTTCAGTTCGTCGATGGGCGCAGCATATTTAGAAACTCTATGGGGCTGCAGGGTCTATCTTGTGCGTCTGAACCAAGTACGTGCCGCTGTCAAACTTGCTACGACTCAAAAGTTATCACAATGCGCAAGCTCTGTGCGCAGTTTTGTCACGAGCCAGCCGTTGAGACAGGAAAATTTTTAGAAGTGTTCATGACAAAAATGCATAATACTGTATGGATTAGCAGAGAAGGTGCATGAAATTTTCTACCCCTACCCAGAAGGCTAGCTGCAGGCCATCTCATAATTCCGAAGGATGTTGTCAAAAATATGGTAGCTGCTTCGTGAATTGCTACAAGCTGCATAAGCAGCTGTTGAAAACTGCAGCCTCTGTCACCAACATTGAGAGAATTCTGATGGAAGTATAGGTGGTTTAAATACCTGTGCAGGTGCAGATGCAAATCTTGATGAACAGGCGGCGAAAAAGTCGAAAAATGCTCATCACAGACAGCTTCCGCGAGGTACAAGAAAGTGAAAGGTCCTGGCACTCAAGGCAGCATTCTGAGAAGTTAGACCAAGGAACTCAAAGAGCACTGGTTGATCTCCTGCCTTTGCAGCGCCTGACAGTTCATGTCATCAGCATGCGGCGTAGCAGTGCACAGCTCGATGCTGGTAGGCTGAAACAGTTTTGTGGTTACAACATATGGTGTTCAGTGCTATAACCGACGAAGAAACGCACTGAGTAACTAAAGTGCTTGGATGGCACGAGGCACACACAAAACGTCAGAGGAGAAGCGCGCCTCGTTTATTATCGCGTCGTTCTTCTCAACATGAATGTGTGTACCTTTGTGCCTTGCAAGTATCGTGTTATTTTCGTCATGTACCAACCCGAGCTAGACCACATTCTCGTTTGTTCACGCCGGAAAAAATGAATCTACTTGCAGGTATGGGCGCGCCCCAGCCTGTCCTTACGGGAGGTGTAGCAGACGACGCGCGACATGCGTTGAAAAGTGCGACTGCAGCGCCTTTAGTTCCAGCGACGTCCATGATAGCTGCGAAACTGAAACAGAAAGCGAACAGTTCGGCCTCTGCCCCGTCGTAGCTGTTTGCCGAGGACAAGATAAACAACGCCGTTTTATTTCTGGTACGAAATTCCTCGACAGGGCGTTCGAGTCGAACTCGACAAGGGTAAGGGCGTGCGCACACCCAACTCGGCCCGAGCATATTGTAGCCTGAGGCTGTTTTTGAAAGTGTTTGTGCCTTTGATTGTGCTAGTGACAACGGTTTTTTACATGTGGCCATTTGTAGCGGACCAAACAAAATGTTGCTGATGACTAATGTATTACTGCACGAAGAAAACATTATAATGCTGCCAAAGTAGCGCTCTCGATGAGAACGTAAACACGTTAACATGACTGTTTCATGGACATGTCTGCTTGAGGCAAACAGGAGTGAGATTTGTTTTCATTATGTTCTTCACTTTCTTTTTGGAAGAAATAGCAACGCAGTTTGACTTTGTATATTGCAATTATTTTACTATGCGGCAACCTTTTGTATTTTTATGGACAAGTGTTGACGGCTGCTTGCTCAGGAGCGGCGCCACCGTCGGCAGCTCGCAGCTGGTGTCATGGCAGCAGCTGAGATGAACTTTCGGGCACACTACTACGACAAAGTCGGATTCCGCGGAATAAACGAGAACAGGTCGCTCGAAATCTTGCTCAGCGAGAAGCCCATAGACCTCAAGAAGCTCTCCAACTTCTGCCGAAAGTTTTGCCTCCCCACCGTACACCGACTGACCGTCTGGAAAGTGTTGCTAGGTGAGCCCTCGCGCAAGAAAAAGAAGACGCATCCATCTTGCTTTGTCGTCTGCTCGCTGTCGCATGCGCTGGTGTCGCGTTGCCCCATTGTCTTCGTCGCTGCGACCGTTCTTGCCGCGTCGCTGGGAGTTAGGTGTGCGCACGCCCTGACCCCTTGCCGAGTTCCTCTCGAACGCCCTGTCGAGGAATTTCGTACCAGAAATAAAACGGCGTTGTTTATCTTGTCCTCGGCAAACAGCTACGACGGGGCAGAGGCCCAGCTGTTCAAGCTTTCTGTCTTCCGGCAGGTCGTTAGTCATGACGTTATTGGTTCTCTCCGACCGGCACGTCCCATGACCCCCGTATGCTGTTTTCAATTAATTTTTTTTTTGCGTCCCTATTTCTGTTTCTCATTTTCGTGTTTTGTTGATCCGGTATACTGTATACATTGCCCATACGCTACCTATGCGGTCTCAGGGGTCGGACAAGCGCAGCTTTAATCGGCACCCCGAAGCAGAATGGTTTGCTTGTTTAGTGATTCTCTCCCGCGAAGAACGTGATACGAGACGCTCTTCCTAGAACTACATCAAGTTGCCGTGCGGCTGAATTTCCAGAACGCATGCGTTTCTATCGCGATAGCGCTGTTTACTTATCGTTCCTTTTCTCGGGATGAATCTTGCGCAACATCGAAATTGTTTCTCGGAAGCTATTGTAGGGTTGCCCGATTTATGTTTTTCAGTGTTTGACACCTGATATTAAGGCCCTGGTCCTGCAAGGCCATAGGAATGCGACCGTTAGGTTTGCAGCAGTCGTCTGCATAACATTCGGCCAACAACTGGACTGGAGCAAACTGATTGTAGATTTTTTTTTTAATGTGAATTCAGATTTGTTTCATTCTTTTAAAGCTGATAGTTCGTGGCTCTAGATACTTGCCGGGGCTGTTTGTAAATAAATCGAAAATTAAAATATCGCTCGACACCAGAGACTGACATAACGAAGTAAGAAGTTACAGCAATTTTTTAAAAGAAAAGCTGGATTTATTCGTAATGACTGATTAAAGTGCACATGGCTATAAAATAATGCCAGTAGCCCTTGCTGAAGATACTCGCAGAATAAGATGCTCATTCTTTGCAGTTTTTTTTTTTTCGATTTCAAGTAGCGTACAGGTTGCAGAAAGCTGTTTCATAACATTTTTTTCTTGGCCTCTCGCAGGTATCCTACCCACGTTTGAAGAGAACATTACAAGTTTCGAGAAGGATGAGGAGGACCAGTACAACGACCTGAGACGTGCTCTGGAAGTTATGCGAGTGGTTGGAAATAACACGCCGCAACCCGATGCAATTGTCCTGATGTATCTTGTTGGAGAAGGAATGCTGAACCTCGACATTGAGCTACAGGTAATGGCACGTTCTTAATTGGTGAACGGCACATGTTATTGCAGTGAATGCACCATGATGTTATTATATGAGAGGAATGTTCATTGTATGTAGGTAGTCTATGTACATAACTGCATATCATGATGGTGTAAGATATATTTTGCAGTGGTCAAAGAAGCTCCTTTCAGGCATAGGAAGCTCATTCTCACTTTAAAAAACTGTATCTTAAAAAAATAGGTCTGTTCATTGCAGACAGCTGTTTACTGCGTTAGAATCATCTTTGAATGAAGACATGAATGTGGTGTGATGAAAACAGTAGTAAATAGAAGTAAGTGTTTAATGTATAATAAGAACAAAAAGGAAGGTAAAAGATTTTTGCTAACCCTGGCATCTACCATCACTACAGCAGCACCTGAGCTGGGGCAGCGAAAATAAAGGATAGCAGGCAGTTCGAAGAAGTGAAATGAAAGAGGTGAGAGGACGGTAAGAAAGGATAGAGGTAGAGGTGATAAATACACTATTTACATAACAATGCATTTGTCCAAGTTGTGTGCGTGCAGAGTTAATAAAAGAAACGGTAAAACACGCGTACAACATTTTGCACACAACAGCTGGGTTGGGGCGCACAGCTGTTAATCGTCCAAGGTAGCACACGCGGAGCGTTTGGTCACTGCGCGACACTACCTGGCGCTAAACTGACGGGACATCAATGAGAACAACGCAAATCGAATAATGAGTATAGAATGCCTAGTCCAGTAGGTTTTCTTCAGTTTGGAATTATGGTACCAACGATGTCAGTTTTTGGGTGGTATGTTTTTTCTAATGGAGTCTACAGGCATGCGCAAAAATCCTAGATATACAAAGCTAATTCATTGTCGTCATCATTATCATGTCCAGTACAGGATGAATCAGTCCCACTGGTCACCAGTTAACCCGGTCCTTTGCCATTTATGATCACTTTGCCCAACAAATTTTTTATATGTCATCTTCCCACATGGCACAATCATTGTAGCCCTACGTTTTTTGCTACCCCTTAAATGGAATCTACTCTGCTACCCCTACAGGTGATTGATTGTCTGTTCTCCTAACTACATATACTGATCCAAGTCCATTTCCTTCTCTTCATTTCAGCAAGCATTTCATTAGCTGACATTTGTGTTTTAATTCACACATCTTTCATTTGGTCTCTTAGCATTACCCGTGCCATTTTCCTTTCCATAGCTTGTTGCATTGTCCTTAGGTTCAATGGCATTGGAGGTCCTGTTCATGAGAAAAACCGGCCTCCATCCATCTGTGTTGCAAAAGAGAGGTGCCCCACCTGCCATGGGGGCAGGTGGCAACCCTGCCCAACATGGCAGGTGGCAGTGAAATTAATTCCAATAAATTCAGTGCAGTTGCCACCTTCCCACCGTGGCACTGCGCATCAGCTCACTGGTCAAGAGATGGACAGCCCCCCGAAGAACTGTTCAAAAATGAGTCCTGGGCCTGCACCTACTCGGGAAGAGCGACCTGGGTCTCACAAGCAACACTGGTGGCTGTGTATGAAACAGCCACCTGCCGGGATAGTGGCGCATTGCTTAACTGCTGCACCACTATGCCAGAAGTTGTATGGGGACTCTTCGCGATCTATGAATCTGTGAAAGAGAAGGAGTACTTGCACGGGAGGGATCTGTAATGCTATTGCAATGTACTCTTAAGGGTAGGTAGTGTCGTCCAGGTTTTTGTTCAACCTCTGAGTTTTGATTGCATAATCCAGAATCATAAGCTTGCTTTTGTTGGTGTCTTTAATAAGAGATGGAATCAGGGTTGCTATCGTGGTGTCCGAAGTCCGTCCACTGATCTGAGCCACTGCGGTGGCTCTGTGCTTATAGTGGTTGGCTATAGGGGTGCTTATAGTGGAGGACGTGGGTTCGATCCCCGCCACAGCGGTCACACTTCGATGGTGGCAAAATTCTAGAGGCCCATGTACTACGCAATGTCAGTGTACGTTAAAGAACCTCAAGTGGTCAAAATTTCCGGAGCCATCCACTACAGCGTCCCTCATAGCCTGAGTCGCTTTAGGACGTTAAACCCCAATAAACCCAACCTTAGTCAGACGAAATGCCGAACATGCATGGTAGCGCTTGACTGGTGCACGTAGTGTTGTCACAGTACGTCATTACCTTCTGTGTTCTAGAACAGATTAGTTGTGCATGCATATTCTAGTTTAAGTGTCTGCTGTTTTTTAAATATGTGGCCTCACAGTGCTACTACACAGCTTGCTCTAGGATTAGGTCCTCCCTCCCATCCCCTGCTGCACAGCTCTCCTTTGTAGTGTATAGCTGCGCTTAAATTACGCTAATGAGTTGTCACTCGTTTATTACAAATTTACTATATACCTTGAGGGATTTCCCCTAAGCACATTAAACTAAATTAACTTTGCTGCAACGTGGCATCCTGCACGCAAGTGTCACCTTGCAAGCACTTGTCATGCTGAACCAAAGGGAAGTGCTGTACGTATTATCATTGTCATTGTTGTTATTGGATGCCTCTAACATATACACTTCTGGCCTGCTAGTGTTATGTGGAATTGTATATGTTTTTTTAGAAGCCCAGCAAGTTGTGCTTTGGTATAGCCTGTGGGCAGCAAGTTGGTGTCTCCTGAGCTTCTCCCGAGTTCAGCTGTGTGTGCTTTTTCATGCCAGATGTGCGACGAGGAGGTGCAGCACATCAGGAGCATTGCGTCTGTGTTCAGCAAGATTTGCAGCCGGGAGGAGGAGGCGTACTGGTTGACGCGCAACTTCTGGCAGCACCTCCAGAAGCTCGCCATTGATGCCACGGCCATGGTCAGCAGGCGGGGCCTTTTCACTTCCTCTCTGCAGACCATATCATTGTACAAATTGTGGGGCCCGTACCCTTGGCCACAATGGGTGCAGCTCAGTAAACTGATGACCATTAAGGGAGGACAAGACTAGTAGAAAAGCCGAATTTACTAAAAAAATGTTTAGTTTGTTTATTAGTGGGTATACCAACACAGCTCAGTACACACACAGTGTAATACTTCATCGGTACACGGAGTTTAACGGTGGCATTGTAGCATCACTTTTCTGAGGCTTCGTGTTTTGTTCACTCAATGCCCCTCATCTCTGTGGTATCCTAGTATGAATAGTGATGAAGTGCCTCCATTGTTTTAAATAGGTCTTGAAACATTGAGGAGTGTAGTAAATCTGCTAAATTTTTCTTTTATTGCTTCAGTATTTTCATACTTCAGTTTCTTCCTTTATTGCAAATAACTATTCAGGGCTCGAAGATAAACTAACAGCTTTATTGCTTACAACAGACCTTTTTGAGTGCACTGACTTCAAAATTCATTGTTTTGTCTAATCTAGTTAAATTTGGGATGACATTGTGAACGTGTTAATTGTTTTTAACTGAGAGAGTATAATACCACTGTCAAGCATGCCAAATGAAGTGCACTTGCGAAGAGTGTCACTTCCTAAAAGTGCACTCTTGCACAACTAAATGGCGTAACATAAGTGTACTTGCTGAAATGTGCACTCAGGTCACAGTGCGTCCACAGAACACACTTTTAGGGCGGAATGCGTGGCCTTGCCAGCAGCGACTTCGAAAGCACAGTGTGTATCTAGTGCATAAAAAGTACTTGCAAGTTTAGTTCACTTTGCTATAGCACTGTTTTCAAAAAATATGTATTTGTTGTCGCTACAAGCGAAGCAACACAACAAAGAAACGAGATCAGATGCAACTCCACTGCACGCACCCATCTTGTTTGTTGTCAGAATTTTGAGTAGTCTTTTACTTGTGCCATGAAGTCAAACAATCAATATATAAGAGTCCGTTTTGTTTTTCATCGACCTCATCAACAATTCCGCTCATTGTCTGTCACCATTTTTTTCACTACGAGTGCACTTTGCTTTCCCATTTAGCACCGCGTAGCCTGAAGTGTCACTCGAGATGGCGAAGAGCATTCCCCATAAGTGCACGTAACTTTCGTGCTTGGCGTGCATACAAAAGGCACTTTCGTATAAAAGTTCATGGAAACATATGCAGAAATAGGCAAGATGTTTCTGCTTGCCACGTCATCAATCCACAGAAAAGTTAGTTGTCTTCTCTATACGGCATGCATGTGAGCATAAGCTGCCAGCATGCTGCAGTAACAGTATAAACATCTGCAGGAATGTAACCAAATAAAATAAATACAGAACCTTGTGAACAGAAATCTGCAGCCAGAGGATGCCTCCAGCAAAGCGTGTTTGCTCATTGGAACTGGATATGAACGAAAGAGCATTCAGAAAGACTAAAGTGCAGAACAAGACGGACACGCTATGGGTCACAAAGTAAACGGCATGAAAACGGCCACTTCCGCCATTTCACGAAAGCGGTGCAAGGCCTCGGCGTCCCCTGCGCGTAGGCAGAAGCAAGTGTAGGCTTTTGACGCAGTCACGCTTGCTGCGTTGTGTTTTGCGGGTGCTGCGCTGTGTGAGACAACATGTTCAAGAAACGCCGGATAAGCATACGCTAGGAATGCGGTCTGTGTTGCTGTTGCATGACAACAGCGATTCCAGCAGCAGCTCAGACGAGGACGACAGTGCTATCCACTAGGCGATGTTCGGAAAATGAGCATCCCGTGGGACGGAAAGCCGGGGTAGCGATCGATACAGGCTAAGCGGCGACCGCGATGCAAACTGTGTGCGGCTAAAGGTAATCAAGGGACATTACATGCGGCTACTGTTGACATCAGCAGTGGTGCCTCGTAGTGGTGGCGGAAGTTACATCCCCCTTCTGCCTCCTGCGCTTCCGATCTAAAAACACGCTGACCATTCGGCTTGACTAGTCTCGCTATGCACTCAGAGCGAGAGCAGCTCCCACTCTGCCAGATCTTAATCGGATAGCGGGAGCGACCAGTCAAAGACACCATTTGTTTCTCTTTTGTCCCCATATTTCATGCCGTTTTCTTTGTGAATCATGAACCAACTAGCCCAAACTAGAGATCTCCTTGAATATATGCTATGGGTGCTCAGCTTTGCTGGGGAGACAGGTAAACAGGCCGCAGGTCAAGCAATGGATTCTGAATCGCATGTGTGGACATTCATTCACATTAGTCATGCAGAACGTGCTCATATACATGATAGCGCAAGACAACAGGGATGACAGACAAGAAGGCAGGACCATGTATATGCGAAACCAACTTGCTCAACTTTCTTTTGTTTTAAGAATGTGCTCTGAGGGACATGCATATGCTGATGCATACGCTGGGAAGCATTTTTGATGAACATGTGAGAATACATTAGCCCAACAACTTCTGGTGCCACGGTGGCTCAGTGGTAATGGGGCTCAGCTGCCGCCCCGAAAGGCACGGGTTCGATCCTGGCCTTGGCGGTCGAATTTCGATGGAGGCGAAATTCTAGAGGCCTGTGTACTGTGCGATGTCGGTGCACATTAAAGAACCCCGGGTGGTCAAAATTTCTGGAGCCCTTCGCTGTGGCGTTCCTTATAGGCTGAGTCGCCATGGGACGTTAAGCCCCAATGAACTATAAACCACATTAGCCCAACTGTCGCCAACATATTCATTGGCAAGCTCATTGCACTGTCGTGGTGGTGGAGGAGAGAAGCAGTTGCAAGATAACTGGTGCTTTCATTTCTTCATTCCAAAACAGGCCTAAAGGCCTGAAAGTTTTTTTTTGTTAGTTATCCTAGTGTACTGGTAACGCCTTGGCTGCTGTTTTCCTGCCAGAATCCTTTCCTTCCTAATCCCCTGCTCTGCCTGCCTTATCTCCTTTTCCATAGAGGTGCCTCAGACTGCTTGGTGCAGGCATAATGCTTCATTGCAGCTGGCTCACGCTCCCGGGTTAACTGGGCAGCTCATTTTTTCATTTTCTTTCTTTATTTTCTCAGAATTATCCTTGAAGGGTCCCTCAGCTAAAGAGGGTTAGAACAGCTTGACATGCTTCAGGAACCCAATCACTGCCAGGCGGCAGTACAGTTTAGTCGGATGTGTGACAGCAAAGAAATAAGCACATGACATCAACTGCAGTTTAACAGTTTGTACAATACAAGCATTAGTACAGAAGAGAGAGGAATATAACACTTCGCTTGCGACTAGGTAGAAAGATTATACAGTTCCAAAGCAAAAAAATATAGTTTACAGTTTTGCGTGGCTCGGTCAAATGCAATTTAGGTGCGCTAGCACTTCGGTTTTCATTTGAGGCTCAGTTTTCAAGGTCACTAAGGCTTCAGACAAAGGTAGGCGAAATCAGACTTGAGCTTGGCCTTAAGAGCATGATGCAGCCGCCACGATGGCTCAGTGTTTATGGCACTCGGCTGCTGGCCCGAAAGACGCGGGTTCGATTCTGGCCGAGGCGGTCGAATTTCGATGGAGGCGAAATTCCAGAAGCCCGTGTGCTGTGCGATGTCAGTGCACGTTAAAGAACCCCAGGTGGTCGAAATTTCCGGAGCCCTTCACTACGGTGTCCCTCATAGCCTGAGTCCCTTTGGGACCTTAGACCCCCATAAACCATGAACCGTATGACGCAGTAGTATTAGTGGGTTACTTCCATACATGTGGAATTGGTCATTCTGTACTTTACATTCATAGATCCCTCGGATCCTCCATAGCATTCCTGCCGCATTGGTGCTGCGGTTAAGGGGTGCACCGCTGCCGTGCGATGACAGGTGCTGCCACCGATGGGGCTAGTGAGACCCAGGTTGCTCTTCCTGAGCAACCTCAGGGTGATGGAGAGAAGCTTTGGATATACGAGAATCAGAGAAATCTGAGATTGGAGGTTTTAGTACGCTCACACTAAGATAAACATTTGTGAAATGTGGCTAAAATGTACAACCTAAAAGGCAAAAAGAAACATGGGCTAGACTATCTAAAACACAATTACCTTAACACACAAAGGGTATTTGTGGAATCTAGTTGCAGCTGTAGATGCAATCTTCTCATCTTACTCTGTATTTGGGAAAAGTAATCAAACATCTTCAGACATCAAACGGGATATCCTGTAAATTATACTACCATGTCTGAGTTTTGCAATTCTTGTGGAACCTTGGAATGATCCATGCGTCGATGGTTTGAGTATGCTTGGTGTTTGGTTCATTCATTTGTTCTGTCAACCCTTATGTTGATTCTCAAAAAATCTTGAGAAGGAAGGGCGACTCAGTGTGTGTTCCAAAAGCTGTTGCATTTTTTAACTTTTTCACTTAGAAGTGGCCTGCGATACAAACTTGATGTGGAGTTGGGGAAATAGATTGGTGTTAGGATGCTAGAAAAGGCCTGTCTTGAGTCTTGTGGGGGTACGACATAATTCTGTTAGGAAGCAATTTCTCAGCAACCACCTGAGTACAGCCTTCTGGTAGTCATACGGCTTCCTTTGTAGCCATATGACTGCACTCTGGTGGATGCTGATGAGTAATTACTCTCTAATTGAAATCTTCTCTACCTTGGGGATTTCCCCTAAATACATTAGACCATATAACACCATCTCACAGGCCTAATTCAGACCACGAGTATTAGCGACAACGCTCTGAAATCACAGCACAAAGTCATGGAGGTCATTTGTGATGGACATCTGCATGAGTTGTTTGTGCCTTCAACACTGCTGAGTGCTTTGTCCTTACTTAAGTTTTCAACTAGGTACCACGCTTGCTTTGCATAAGAACTCTTGCAGTGGTATTGCATTTTTGCTGAGGCCATTGTTGGTGAATTTCCTTTACAGGAAGCCACTTTTGCAACTAGTACAAGAATATAGCGAGCTTACCTATTTTTTATGGTAACGTGTTGGAAAACCGTAATGCGCTCTCAATCTAAACATGGCACACGCCTTTATAAGACAACTGGTGCCTGAATAATCCATGGTGGCTCTCTGGTCTCTGCCTGCAGGGCAGGCAAGTGGAGGACACGCTGGAGAAAGAAGACCATGAGCTGTTCCAGCAGCTGCTCAGAGTGAAGGCATTTCCAGTGCTGCCCCTGGAAACGTGGTTCCAACGTTGCTTTGCCGAGGTCCTCGACGAGGATGCCTTGGTCAGGTGAGGACTACTGGATAGTGACGCCGTTTAACCACCTGGCAATGGGCCTGTAACAGTCACGTGGTTATAGCTAGTCCAGTTTGGCAGGGAGTGATATGAACACATTTTGCTAACCCTTCGAAAGTCAATTTTTTTTTTAAACTTTCCCAGTGCGTCAAACTATTTTGTTGCAGATTTTGAATGTAAAAATGTGTAAAGTCTGGAAGAAATAGTAAAAAAAAAAAAATCGGGAACAGTATTTTGGTGTCAGCATGACTCGGAACTGCAAAATGTTCAATAGTATATCAGAGTGTGGTATTCCTTGAAAGACTGTCTACGCACAGCGCCTTATCGCAGTCTGCACTCATAAAACACGGAAAGGTCATTGCTGATGGTGTCAAGGGAACGAGAAGTGCATTCGACCATATCGCCGCTTTGCCGTGCATCTGAGGAACTCGAAGGAAACTCAGTAAACAAGAAGAGCGAGAATACTTCGTGAGCATCAGCGATAAACAAGCTAAGAGCAGCGGCAATAAAGATGGAAATCAACTTCCAGGGCCCTGCAAGGGAGTGCCAATAAAGATAAAAATTAAGTTTCGCGCACCTCCGTTGCGATCACGCCGCGGAATCGAAACCACGAAAGGACGTTGTCGCAGATCGCGCGACACGCTGAAGCCAGAAGTCAGTTCTGTTTATCTCCGCAAAAAGGTAGCGCAATCAAATTTCAAATGCCTAACATAAATCTTAGAAGGTAGCAGTACCTCCCAGTGAACATGCATCTACATAATGGTTCAAAATTTCAAACGGAGGGTTGAAACCGTTCCCATTTTCCATCCCTTGCAGGATGGGAAACCGCCTCCGTACATATACGGTAAAAACCCTCAAGGGGTAACACACCATGTTATCTTCTTGCGCACCGGGAACCCTACCTCAGTTGTCAGACATGTTTCCTGTGTCACCTAAAAAACGTAAAGAGTATGCATGTGCCAAGCTCCATGGCTCTCTGTGAAACAGTGAAAGAATGAAGTGGTGAATTTCAGCAGGCTCATAAGGTACATAGCCCCAACCCAAATGTTAACATCATGCTCCATATGTAAAAGTGAGTGGGTAATTAAGACTGAATACATATGAGGCCCCTCCGCAATACTGTCCCTGTGAAGTGAACATATGCCCTTTCTTAACAGAGGAAAGATATAGTAGTTTACAGCTGCAGAATGTCGACATAAATGTTGCAGACTTTTGAATACTCATCTTAACTTCCGAAGCATGCTAGCCTGAGTGGGACCCGAACTCCCAGTGCTTCACAGAAATGCCTGGGTATTGTGTGCCAGTGATTCTGTTCTGGTTCCATTCTGCTTCCATACCTTTTTTTTTTCCTTGTCATTCACTCAAGCTTAGTGATAATGAACCCATGGAATCAGTTAAATAAAGCAGGGGTAAAGGACCGAAAACATAACGTGAAAATTTAAAGGGATCGAGTTATTTTGTCATTCCAGCAATTGTTTGCAGCAAGTTCAAGTTCAAGTTCGTCTTTATTTACATCAGGAAGATGTAGGTAGGCCCGGACAGAAAGGTGAAAAAAAATTCACTTGAAGGAGTCCGGGCCCCCTTCTACATGGCAAATTACAACGAAGACAACAGAGCGTGGTTAACAATGACAAGGTAGAAACAAAAAATTAAGAGGCACTGTGAGCATATATTGTTAAAAGACAAAGAAAAGAACAAATACGCCCAAAACATGAACACTAAAGCTTTTGTACACTTTTTATAATAAGACAAACTGATTGATAGAATGAAGTACACATAATTGGAAAAAAAAATGCTTGCGTATGTTAGCACATTTATCAACAGGACTGAAAGTCACCGCTCCAAAGCGACAAGAATGTCGCATGGGCTACTTTTTTCCACAGATATGCCTCTACTCAGCAGCTTATTTAATACATGTGGAACTGCAAAGCGTAACATAGAACGTCCGTATTCTGTACGACAGAAGGGAACGCACCAGAATGACTGATTTCGAAATGCATGTGTTGGAATAGTGGCTTTCAGGCAGGATAGTTCTAGAAACTTATTCTGGTGGTAGCGTATACACTTTTTACATCTCAGTGTTAAATGATATTCATATAGGTCATGAGCTGGTGTAATGTGAAAGCGCATGAAAAATTCTTCTGTGTACGCACGGTAATCCACGTTTGCTATGTGCCGGACTGCTTTCTTTTGGAGCATGAATATTTTATTTATGTTGGCCTGTGTTGTATTGCCCCATACTAGGAAACAGTAATTTAAGTGAGGGTGGAACAGCGTGTTGTAAATTAGTATTTTTATAGACGTCGGAAGAAAATACCGAAATTTTGCTAGCATTCCTACACATTTCGCGAGGCGACATAGAACTATACTAACGTGAGCGTCCCAGACCATGCTCTTGCTGAAACATGCTCCAAGTGTTTTGGCCGTCTCTACAATTTCTATAATAGAATTCCCAATGTTAAACTGAGGCTCTGCCATGATCGCCCTATTTCTCGCGTGGAAAATAACTGCTTTTGTCTTTTTCGCGTTTAGTACCAGGGAGTTTGCTTCGCTCCAGTGTTTGAGGGCATCCAGCACGCTGTTAATGGTTGGGACTAGAAATTCGAGACTATTACCTTTAAAAAACATGCTAGTGTCATCTGCGTAAATTACATATTGAGGCTTATTACTTATATTAACAATGTCATTAATGTAAAGGATAAAAAGTAAAGGTTCCAATATACTACCCTGTGGGACGCCGGTAAAAATTTTCCGAAGAGAGGGGAGCTCATTTCCTATTTGCACACACTGAAAACGATGTTGAAGATATGATTCGATGAGGAGGAGTGGTGTGCCACGTATGCCGTAGAGGTCAAGTTTCTGTAGTAGTTTGTGGTGATTAAGGCGGTCAAAAGCCTTTGAAAAGTCAACAAAAATTCCTATGCATATTTCTTTATCTTCAAATGCTTCGAGAATTATTTCCTTTTGTGTTAGTAAAGCTGTTTCAGTGGATCTGCCTTGAACAAATCCGTATTGGGACGTAGACAGTATGTTGAATTTGCTGCTGAATTTGTATAGTCTCTTACAGATTATTTTTTCCAAACCTTTGGAGAAAACAGGCAATATAGAGATTGGTCTATAATTCGACATGTCATTCTTATCTCCGGTTTTAAAGATTACAATAACTTTTGATACCTGCATCTGTTTGGAGAAGCATCCTGTTGATAACGAGAGGTTATAGATGCAAGTAAGTACTGGAGCTACAATATCTAAAACATATTTAACAGGTGCAACTTGAATGCAATCTATATCAACCGCTTTACTATTAATAAGTGAGGAGAAAATGCTGCTAACTTCCTGTTCACTAGTTGCTTCAAGAAATATACTGTTATAATGTTTTCTAATCCCTTGCGTCTGCACCAGAGTACATGGCGCACTGCTCACAACATCCCTGAAAAATTTGTTGAACCTTTCAGCTAGTTTCAACTAAGTACTACTACCTCAAAGATTCGGCATTCTGGTAGCGAACTGGAATAGAGCACTGGGTGTTTACAGTATGTGGTATGTTAGCAACACAAATTTTATCATTCCTGGCCTTCAGGTACAAAAGTGGATCTCATGCACTTGTAATGTTCTGTTGTCATTCCACACCAGACTGTGTGCCTGTGTTTCTTCTTTGAGTGTTTTGTGCAGAGCTGCTGGTTTGCTCACTCATATTGAGAAAAAAACGAGCTAGACTATAGAACCAACAAATTCGATTCTCTCCAAAGGTCATCATTGCCAAGTGATATAGATCACTGCCAAGTTCTTGTAGGTTCTTTTTGGTTTTGACGATTGCATGTCTCCCTTGTGCAAGAAAGTTGATAACAATAATATAATTTGTTCTGAGGAAAACGAAAGGAACAATAACTGTCTCAGTCATGGTAAACACCTGAACAACGCCTTGAGGTAAGGAATTAGGTGAGAATGAAAGAAGAAAGAAAGAGGTGCCGTAGTGGAGGGCTCCAGAATAATTTCGACGACCTGGGTATCATAGTACACTAACATCTTTTACGTTTGCCTCCATCAATTGTGGCTGCCACAGCCGGGATTTCATCACACATCCTCATGGTTAGCTGCCAAATGCCATAACCACTGTACCACTGTGGCGAGTTAAGAAAGTTCTCTGTTGTGCAGAGCTGCACAACAAGGAATATCATGCACATATGGACTAGTAGGTCAGTACTGTTTCACTGAGCATGAGCTTAGAGCAGGCGCCTTCTCACAAAGTTTAGTTGATACCTCCTGGGCTGTTCGTTTCAGCCAACCTACCATGTAAACTCGTGTATGGGCCACACCTTTTTTTTTTTTTAATTCGGGTGTGAATTTCGAAGGTGAGGCCGATACACGAATGAAAAAAAAAAAGTATACCTATTTTTTTCTCAACTATCGAGTCCAAAACATGGGGTGCAGTCCATACACTGGTTAAGCCCTTACACAAGACTATACGGTAATCCCTGGTCCCTGTCGTTATCTCTCCACATTGTTGCCCAGTAGAGACAAGCAATAGCCTTAGCCCTTCAATGCCCAGTACGTGTGATGAATTCATAACACACTGCCTTCACTCTGTGTGCTCATTGCTGCATGAAGCTTGCACACAAAGTTTGTTATCAGGATGTTCTCAATAGCCAGTGCTTTCCAGTCAGAATGTTTGACATCGCTGTGAGAAAGCCATGTGAAAAGAAGAGGGGGGGGAATGCGGGAATTGCAGCCAGCATCCAACAGTCCCTCATCTCTCATTTTGTGACATTCGCAGAAAAAATAGGGAAGCATTTGTTGGATAAAAATTCATGGGACGATCTGACGTCTGATGCGAGTGCTCTGCAAAAGCAGTTGGGTTTACCCTCAATGATCACTCTGATGCTTTTATACTCTACAGAATGCTCTTACTCTGAGCACAGGTTTCACACACGAGACACAATTTTTGTGGAGGGTTAAGGTGGGTGGAGGTGGGTCAGAGGTAGTGGTGGGTAAGTGGGCAGCCCCCTAGCTGAAGGGGGGGGGGGGGGGGGGGGGGGGTTGATGGGTGGTGCTTCTGGAGATTGGAGGCTTCACATCAGCAGACGTCTTATTTTCAGGGATGTGACTATTAACGCTGCGTTCGCAGTTAAAGTTGTTTGATGTCCCTGGGCCTTCGAGTTGATTCAAGGGTTTAAATTTCGGCTTTCACACAGTCCAGACCAGCTGCAAAAAATGGACCAAATGCTAATTGTTGCTAACTGGTGCATACCAATTCATCAAATTTTAGCATCACTAGCAGAATTTTGTTATTGACTTTTTCATACTATTATCAAGTGATCACACAAATACCATATTTACTCGCATGTAACCCGTCCCTACGTATAACCTAAACCCATAACTTTGAACACCACGAAAAAAAAAAGCTCGCATATAACCCGCACGTTTAGCTGAAAAAAAAAAATGAGCACTAGAAAGATACAACTGCATACGCAGTGTTCATTTCATTTTCAGCACATTTATTCAAACTACCACCACTATTCTATTCTCAATCGTCGCCGCTCTCACTGCTGCCATCCGAGGCTTCATCGCCACTCTCAAAGATGTAGTCTTCCTCGGAACCATCCAAGCTGTTACTGATGTCACATTTTTTAAAGCTTTTACGCACCAAGTCAGCCGGTATCGCTTTCCATGCATCGATGATCCACTGGCACAGCAATGGAATATGGGGCCTTCGCAAGCGTCCCATCGGTGTGAGGGCGTAACTCATGACACCTAAACAAAGCAGGCAAACAGTGCAAACTGGGGTGTAGTACACGAAACAGCACCTGACACTGGGCTCAACAACGCTGACTGGAGAAGGCATGGGCAATTTCGTGGGGAAGTATAAACAGACTATGAATTTGGATTTGGCTATGCCTTTCGTTAGTCCCTCATCAGCTTGACAAGCGTCGATGACGATGGGGATGGCGGACTACACGGGGGAGGCTGCCACGCATTGCCGTGAAGCCGACCCTTCCCCCAAAGAAAAAAATTCGCAGATAACCCGCACCCCCACTTTTTAAACGCGTTTTTTTTTTTTCAAATTTTGGTGCAGGTTATACACGAGTAAATACGGTACTTGATTGGGTTGATTCACTATTTGATGCGTATTCAATTCGGTTGTTCCACTATTTGATTCGTGTTCAATCCAGTTTCGAAGAGGTTCTATTCGCATGCTCTACAAACTGTCAGTTCTCGAGTGCCAGGCTTTTGAGTCAACTGCACTCTAAGCATCAGATATATGAGCAACTTAAACACGCGTAGCCTCCTCACGGGTCTCTAGCCATAATGGGATTAGTGAAAATGTACAGGCCAGTAGTGCAGTAAGCAAAACCACGAAGTTCACACTCTGAGTAGTGTAAGTGCCTCTTCAGAGTTAAATACTAATCTGTATTAAGAAAGCGACTGGGACAACGTCGGCGACAAAAAGCAAGCTGACAGCGATGACAATCCGACTGCCACCTCGAAGTGTCAGAGATCGCAGGGACCTCTACTCATAGCACAGAGTTTCTTACTATTAACTAGAGGGAAAGCTGGCGGTGCTGGACTCGAGCCACCATAGGCGCTCAAAGCATCATGACTACATGGTGCGGGACAGTCGATTTTTTTCAAGAACAGAGAGTGGCGTTACTGAGATGTTCCGTTCTGTCTACTGCGCAGATGACTTTGGCGCAAACATAGTGCCAAAAGCCATAGTAGCGAAAATGCAACAGCACACGACGCCAATTAAATGGTTTTTGGTTTCCGAAGTGCCATTAACAAACCTCTCAAAATGTTGAAGGGACAATTTTTTCCAACAACATGTTTCTTTTTAAAAAAGCGCGTGTTAAGCACAAAATATTGGCTTTTGTTGTCTGCATTACTTGGCCAATAGGAGAGCAAGCCATCGCTTATTTTAGGCAAACTTTATATTTACATGCTTTTCTGCTCGTTTGTTGTAATTTATACACAGGATATTGAATGCTAGGACATTTTTGATCATTGTACAACGTTTGTTCCTTCATTATTTTTTGGCCAAAAGTTGTGGTTCTGCAGTCGGTAGCTCTCCGCCCCATCATGCTTAGAGCGCCCATGGTGGCTCAGGTGGTCCCGAGGAAGCTCCATGCAAACTCCAATAGGCGGACGCCAGCTTTCCCTCTAGTTAATAGTCAGAAATTCTATGTCTCTACTAGCAAAAATGAGGACCGAGAGTATGTCAAGCCAATCCAACTGCAGTGTAGATCCACCTCAATCCAAGATGGCCAATTTTGGCCCGCAGGCGACTGAAATTAGTCGGAGAAACCAAACTTCAGGACTTTTGAAGTCCGAAATATGCGGCGCGAATGTGTATGCGCTTCTATGGGGTGACTGACGGTGCCTCATGGAGGTCCGAAATATCCTACAGGTCCGAATTATCGGAGTCCGAATTACCCGTCGGCTACTGTAAATGGCAGCTACTTTAGAACAGTAAAGAAAATGGTGAACTACACCTTGTACACACCGGTACTCTAAGGGTAAACAACGCCTCGTAAAGTATTCAAACAGGTGCAAATCTGCAGACACAGGGAGCACCCAATGCGATTTGCACAAAATCGCCGCCATGCTGTGGCAGCACCGGGATATACTCCAAGAAGGATTAGCAAGCATGGAACCATACTGTTTGCTCCATGGCTTGAGTTGTCAGCTTGCACATGCAGACATTATCATCAGAGTTTGTCGTTAAAATATGTCCTACGAGCACTATTACACGGATGCTTGCACACTAAGGCGGCAACTCGATGAACACTTCCTTGACGTACGTGCGGAGCATCTGTGCACCCAGCACTGCGCTGTGATGGGTGGCACAGAGGGGCGTGCATCTCCATGCTCCTGGCGCTGGCTCCCTCCCCCTCTAGAGCCGACTGAAAGAATGTCAAGCCGTGAACAAAAGATGGTTAGGGATTCCAAGAAAAGTTGGGGGAACCTGGAAGAGCACCCAGCCATGGAGAAAAGTCCTGCGATTGTTGTAAACCGGACCCTGCTTCCAATGCGCGCAAGCGCCCGTGTGCAGGCGCCGGTGTCTGACGTGCACAGATATCTGTGCCTCGTTTGCGCCTGATCACGCATTGCGCCTCACACATGCGCAAACAGGCTACAGTGTACGCCCATGCACATAGGCCCTCGGCCCGTACACCTAGGATGTATCCGTCGAGTTATAGCTTAGTGACGTAGACGAGCTGCCATGTGTAACTGTGCGAATTTTGCGATACCATTGATACAGAGAGAGCATGAGAAGTGGAAGTTTCCATGCTGGGGTGAAACGCTTGCAGTACCTTGACAGCGCAGCTCTGTCGGGCACGAAGCAGATGATTTGTGTGAACTAGAAGGGCATATGTGAATACAAGGCACTGTTTGTTGAGAAACATCGCTGAGCACACATGGCTAAGGGGCACATTTCAAGCATGAAGAGTTTTGTACGTGTTTGTTTCTGTAATTGCAGCCCTCATTATGGCATGCATTTTTTGTGGTGTGGCACTTTGTTATCAGCGGAGAAGAGGGGAGGTTTGTCCCTGGAATCAGGCAGACAGGTGGGCAAATGGCAAGAGTCAAATGGAATCTGTCGAAAAGAATTCTGTCATAGCGGCCTTACATTGATTACATGCCTTCCGTCCAATGCTTATGAACAAACTGAGAGCATAAGGCGTGGTTAATTTTTAGAGAAGAGTGTGCGTGAAAAAGGCGACCTCGTTGTTCTCGCTTTCCGCCTTGGCACACAATTATAAATCTATATTCATATTTAAAGTAGCATATGGCTATTAAAATTATGAGCACCAAAAAATGCAAATATGCACAGCTTCATAGCTTGTTTTCTGCAATGTACCTTGACGTATTGACAATCACTGGGCCTTGCCTACCTATAATGTTAAAAGCTAAAAATTTTCACTCCTAGTTCTGTCATTCACCTGTGTCATTCAGTGACATTGAATTACACAATGTCATTGATCTTAAATTCGCTCCAAAGATCATGTCAACCATCTGTACCTGACTGCTTTCAGATGCCATACTGTGATTTCTTCCGTGTCTCTCTTTTATTTCTTTCTACTCTTGAGAAAAGTAGGAGTGCTTGGCTCACATGATGTTGCCACCATCAGTGAATAAGTGCAAGTTTACTGTGAAATTTTAAACAAGCACAGTTCTCTCTTGGCTGATCCTGGAAACAGTCCTCTGTAATGATCTCATATTGGATCAGTTGAGCTGCCCCTGTAGGTCATGAGAATCGCTAATACAAGGTCACGCTTAAAGGACTTAGAATTCGCCGTCGGCATCTAATACATGGCCTCTTCCAGAGCACAGACCCATCTGTGTGCAACCAATGGGCAGATGTATTCTTCGTTTCACATATGCTAATTTAATGCCCGTCTCACAACTAGAGACATCACTAACAAGGTTTGCAAAGGCTTACCAACAAGGTTAATAAAGCTTACCTAGTACACATCTTGTTCACTCAACATTTTTACAAGGCCGCCGTGGTGGCTCAGTGGTTATGGCTCTCGGCTGCTCACCCGAAAGACGTGGGTTCGATCCCGGCCGCTGCGGTTGAATTTCGGTGGAGGCAAAGTTCTAGACTCCCGTGTACTGCGTGATGTCAGTGCACATTAAAGAACCCCAGGTAGTCGAAATTTCCAGAGCCCTTCGTTATGGTGTCCCTCATAGCCTGAGTTGCTTTGGGACGTTAAACCCCCATAAATCAATCATTCACAGGAATCAATAGTAGCTGTTAAGTTAAAGTGCCATGAATTGGCCCATTTCAAAAGGCATTAAATCAAAATTTTGAGCTATCCCCCTTTTCAAGGAAGTTTTAAGAGTACAGAATGTGAACGTGGACAGAGGTGGTGTGCTTGTCACGTGTGCCACAATGTCGGAGGTGCTGCTCGTGAGGGTGTTGCTGACACCGCACTCTTTTGTGGCACCCTTGCCTGGTTTCCAGGATATGGGACAAGGTGATTGGTGGCTCGGCCAAGATCCTGCCCCACGTGGCAGCCCTGCTGCTCATGTCCCTGCGTTCCACGCTGCTCAGTGTCACCGCATTGGCCGACGTCCTCACATTGCTCGACAGGGTAAGCCTCTTTTGATCTCTTTCGCAAAGTGCATTGTCACGTATGGAGACCCAGAATGCCAAGTTATGCGCTGAGGGTCTTGGGCATTGTTTTCACATTGAAGTCATAGGAGAGGAGTGTTGGGGGCTGTGCTCATGCTTCGTACCTGGGGATAAAACCCGGGCACGAGATTAGGCTGTTGTTTATAAGCAAAGGCTTATGAAAGCACGCTTAGCCTGGCAAGATAACTCTTCTTTTTCCAAAGGATTCTTCTCCTCTTTGTGTCCTCTTCATGGCCCAATATTTGCAGTAGTGAATGATTTCTCTCTGAAACTAAATGGAATTCTATTCGTATAAATATGTATACATAAATACATGTGTGTAATAATTTTGGCCTCTTCAGTTCGTCAAACAGTTCTTTTCTTGTTATATACACTAAAATATGTTTTCCTTTTTCTTTTAGTGTGAAATCATTATTGGCTACCTAATCTGGAATATTCCGGCATGTGTGAAGCCTTTGAAGTTAGTCACATGATGCGGGAAATGATGGGAAATAAGCGAGACTGAATGTTTGGCAATGGCTATGTTGGTTTGGAGTGGGGTCATTAGTGACAGTGGAAAAGATAAAGGCCTTTAGGTGAACTGCCTTTAGGGTGAGTGCCTTCAGGACAAGTGCCTTCCTGGAAAAGGCCTTTAGGTCAGTGTCCTTTATAGTAAAGGACAATAGGTCAAATGTCTTCAGGCCAAAGGCCTTTAGTTTAAAGGTCTTTAAATCAAAGGATGCTTTCACATTCACAGCATGTAAGGACGTTGAGTGACCACCTTAACTTTTTTTTTTCTCTTACCTGTGTTTACTCAATATAAAAATTTTGTCAGCGTTGTACAATTTAGTTTGTTTTTTTTGTGCCTGTGCACTGATGAAACTCAAGTCCTTGTATTATTATGTATCTGTTATTACACTGCACAACTCTGTTTTAAAACTTGCTCTCGAGCTGCTGCCATGTGAAAGAAGGCTGCGGCTTTGTCAAGCTGTAGCTGACAGCTTTCTGTGCACCCCCTCTTCTGTATCTCTACAGGACAGAAGTAGATGAATTGGAATTTTAATTATCACAATAGCTGTTGACATCACCACAGAGCATTCATGATATGAATCAGTGACACATCATAATGGGATCTAGTCTATGGAAGTAGTATTCAAGATAGGTCTTGAGAGAAACCGTTGACAGTTGCTTGTACAGCTCAGTTGCAGGGCTTGACTGTGAGGTTTTCAAGATATGTTTTGTTATTTTAGTGTTTCTTGAGGTCAATTGTGGCTCTTCACACTTATTTCATCATGTTCAAAATGCAAAACAGCCATGAAAAATAAAAACATGGTCAGTTGTGGAAGGAGATCTTTCATTTACACTCGTAGACTGTTCTCAACAATGTTTGTAATCGGTGAAGTCCTGTAATTCATGGTACCTTCCTGCACAACAATAATTCTTATGATAATGAAATTTTTGAACCTCTGCTGCCATGAAAATTCAGACGACTCAATTTTAATGAAAGATACAGAAGCTGTGAGGTCAGGGAATCGGGAGAACTTTTCATAATGATGGCTATTGTCTATCAACACAGGTAAGACTAAGCATGCTGGCATGCCGCACATTCTGTGAAATGGTGACCTGTTACATTTTTTTTTATTGCTGTATCTACGCTACACTTTTTTTCAGTAATGAAAACTGCTGTTTGGTCATGCAGAAGTATAAAATACAGTCGTTGACCAATTTTTCGGATCTGAAGGGACCCGAAATATGGTCCGGATAATCTAACAATCCGAAAAATCCGTGAAGTACAAAAAAATCACTTTATTGAGATGAAATCGGCTTAAAATGTCACTGATATTACCTTGCGACGAATTTCTCTTGCTGGTGACGATTTGCGCCTGTATTTTCACCAAGGTTGTGCTTTCACTGTAAACGCTAGACAGTAAGCTCACCGCGCCCACGCTTCTTTGACGGACCTGGCGGGGCCATGTTGTCCACAACCCGAGTATGCACCACACCACTCATTAAACGCACGCAAAGACAAGGCACTTTTCATTCAAAGCGGCGGAACCGCCAGACGCAATCACAAAACGGCACACGGATGCAACTTCGTGAAAACTGAGCGCCACTCAGTCAACTCAGTCAGAGAAACCCAAGTGACGAAACGGCGAATGGCGAACGTATGAGACCCGCCGCGGTGGCTCAGTGGTTAGGGCGCTCGGCTACTGATCCGGAGTTCCCGGGTTCGAACCCGACCGCGGCGGCTGCGTTTTTATGGAGGCGAAACGCTAAGGTGCCCGTGTGCTGTGCGATGTGTGTGCACGTTAAAGATCCCCAGGTGGTCGAAATTACTCCAGAGACCTCCACTACGGCACCTCTTTCTTCCATTCTTCTCTCAGTCCCTTCTTTATCCCTTCCCGCCGAAGTGTGAGATAGCTCCTGCACAATTTCCTTCCCCCAACAACCAATTTTCAACGTATGGGACAACCAATAACCGCCCGCGACAACATCAGCGACAAAAGCAAGTTGACTGCGATGACAGTCCGGCTGCCACCTCGAAGTGTCAGAGATCGCAGGGACCTCTACTGGCAACAATGAGGTACCAAAAGTATGTCAAGCCAATTTAACTGCAGTGTAAATCCACCTCAATCCAAGATGGCGTCATTTGTGCCAGCGAAAAGCCGATTTTGGCCCGCAGGCGACTGAAATTAATCCGAAAAATCGAACTTTCGGACTTTTGAAGTCCGAAATATCCGTCACGAATATGTATGTGCTTCTATGGGGTGACTGATGGTGCCTCATCGAGGTCCGAAATATCCTACTAGTCCGAATTATTGGAGTCCGAATTACCCGTCGGCTACTATATATGGGAAATTCTGTTCATCATTGTGCGATTCCATTACAGTCACTTATGCCAGCTTTATTGCCGGAGGCTTTTATTCTGCCGTTCTTGTTATGTTTTGTTTTGGTTTGGTTTGCTTGCTCTGTAGCACTGTCAAAACAGGAACTGATAGTGTCATAAGTCGAAGGCATACTTATTTCACTACCAGGAAGTAAATTTTCATGCGCTTCTTGCAGGTGAAATAGTTGCATACATTAAAAGCATCTCCAATGGAAAACTGGTGCATAGGAATAGCAGAAAAGCATGGCAGTCAACGAGAGAAAGCTGGTGCATTTTTTTGCAACACGCTGTGTGATAATGATGGAATGTAGAACGAAAGATGTTATCCTCATGCAAATAGTTTACAGGTAAGTACATATAGAGAGCTGCACTAGTGGGATACAACTCAAGAATGAAGCTGCATGTGCCCCTCACAGGAGGCCCTCTAGCCAATTGCGTAAACCAACTGTCATGTCCTTGCAACTATTCCAGATAATCCATGGTTAATTCCTTTGCACCTGCCAGCACCCTTCTATGAGTAGCTGTCTTAGAAATATTTCATGAAATACGAATATTGATAATATACCATGTTTTAAGAGAAAAACCTAACTGCAAGCGAGCACTATATTTCGTTCCATAGTTTCTGCTCCATTGCTTGAAAAAGTTGTCGCAGCAGATACCAAGTGCGAGAGGTTCCGAGGTCACGCGAGTCAGTCGAGACACCAAACGGCTGTTTTCCGCTTCGTCCTGACTTGTATCTAACAATAGTCAAACTCAGAGCCAAAGGTTCGTAGGAAACATCATTATAGCTTAGTTGTGCAGGCATCTCTGTAACGTGACTGGTTACCCTGAATGAGGGCCTCTGTGCCTCCAAATGCTGCTGACGCCTCGGCCTGCACTCCCGTCTTGTGATGTTATGTACAGCAGTGCCACACGCAGCTGGGCACAAGCGGTGACACCCTCCCTGTTTGGCACTGCAAACCTTGCTGGAGTTCGAACTGTTCCTTCACAGGGCACCACGTAGAGTGATGGAGCCTTCTGTGCAAGTCATAGAACCATTGGCACCCCATAGATAAACCCACCCGATGGCATATGACTCAATGGCATATTGCGCTAATTGTCATACATGCAGAAGGTCATTCTCTACTTTACATTCCCTGGGAGACCTCTTACCCCTCCTGGCACTGTGGTGCGGCGTTTAACCGATGTGCCACTGCCCTGTGATGGCAGGTGCTCCCAGCGGTGGGCCTTGTGTGGCCCAGGTTGCTCTTTCCGAGCGACAAATCATTAATTTAAGTGCCAGCTGCCATGGTGGGTAGTTGCTCACAATCCTGTAGGCACGTCGTGATGACACCATAAGTTCACGTGACCTAGGTGGCCCACTTGCCTCCTAGGTTGCTATCTGGGAATCACGTGCCAGAGTGATGCTCATGATTCTTCGCTCACAACACCGATGCCGACAACGCTGACACCGGATTTTCTGGACAACGGGGCCTTTAACACTATCGCATTAAAGGCTACATATGTCATAATCACTATCATTATAGGTTTACTCTGAATTCTTTTTTGCATAGTCTGAACGGGACACACTGAACCTCGGCATATTGAAAGATTGAGGTCAATGTGCCAAGAGATGTGCCGAGAGAAACTTCAGGCATGTAAACTTTGGCACAGTGAGTCCACGGCCCGTGGGGACATGCTTTGAGCCACAGGATTGTGAGAGCACATGTACTCCCACTACGGGCCTTAAGAAACTTGTTTGCTTGCCAAGAAGGCCGCAGAAAGTTTGTGTGCAGAAACTTTCATTGCTAAAATTGTATCGCCCACAGATTCTTTTTGTGCCTCACAGCTTCCCGCTTTGAAACCCTGTGCACATGTCCAGCACTTTATGAGGGGCCCTTGCTCAAAGGAGCACTGAGGACAAATTGCGGTTGGCCTGTATGAATGGGGTACCACATTCTGACATAAATTAGAAAGGGCAACAGAAAAAGAAGAAAAGTGCCCTGCCCGTACCGCCATTTGCCATTTTAACACCAGAGACACTACTTTCACTAAAAGCGGAGTTGTTACAAGCTATAAATGGCAAAAAAAAAATACAGGTGTTGCCATCACCGACCAATTTTGCATGCATCAAGACAATTTTTGACGTGGATCCCTGAGTCTAGGCTACATTGCCATTCAATGTATTATACTGATTACTGATCTTAGCAATAGGCAAGTCTTTCACTATGGGAAGAACATCAGCAAATTGGCATGGACCTCCTCTAACCATTTCCAACGTCTACTGCCGGGAATAAATGGATAATTGTCACCGCTGATTACCTAACTTAACTCGCTACGCGGAGACAAAGGCGCTGCCCAGAGGTATCGCCGCCGAAGCAGCTCGGTTCTTCGTTGAGAACGTTGTCCTCAGGCATGGCGCTCATTATAACTGACCGAGGAGCTACCTTTACGACCAAGTTTTTGGAAATTGTTCTCTGCCTCAGCAGTACCAGTCATCGTAAAACAACGGCCTATCACCCTCAAACGAATGGATTGACGGAACGCCTCAATAAGACCATCGCAGACATGCTCTGTATGTACGTCGACGTGGACCACAAGAATTGGGACGAAATTCTTCCCTACGTCACGTTCAGCTACAATACGGCACAACGAGACACCACTCACATGACGCCTTTCAGCCTTCTTCATGGGCGACCAGTGGCAACTATGCTGGATGCCATGTTGCTCCCGAATGCCGACGGCGACGATGTCGATCAGGACGCCGAGGAATTCACACAGCGCGCAGAGGAAGCTCGCCAACTAGCGCGTGTGCGCATCAGAACTCAGCAGGAGTATGATGCACGACGCCACAATCTTCGCCACAGACATGCAATGTATGAACCTGGCGACGAAGTGTAGGTCTGGACACCTATTCGCCGCCGTGGGCTGTCCGAAAAACTATTACGGCGATACTTCGGGCCCTATGTCGTGCTGAGACGTTTAACCAACGTAACGTATTAGGTGGTGCCAGACGGGTTATCGACACCCAAGCAACGCCAGCAACAAGTCGACGTCGTTCATGTTGTAAGTATGAAGCCGTACTACTCGGACCGATCTTGACCTCCTACTTCCTTTTGTGACCATCGAGATGATGCTTCCTGAGGAGGGGGCAAATGCTGCATGCAAGAAGACGCCAGAGATGACAACTGGGTCTAAGAGCGGGAGGCTGGAAGAGAAAGAAGCTGAAACACGCAGGGACTCTTTCTGGTTGACCAGTAAACCGTTTTTATCTCTAAGCTCTCATCAGGGTTCTACCGAGTCGTGACAGTATTCAGAATTAGCCATGGAGTTAACTTTGACTGAGGGCTATAACTGAATAGAGCTTTCCTCACTGTTCCTTTAATATCTGCCAAGTAATGGGGTCAGCCTGAGTAGAGTATGCTAGTGCTTGCTCCAGGCAACTACCCAGAGTGCCCCTGCATTTTCATCCCTGCAGCTTGAATTGCATCTCTTAAAGGGACCCTGAACTGGTTTCATTGAGCACATTCTAGTGTAGCAGATCTGTAGAGGTGGTCTTTGTGGGTATTCAAGTCAAATTTGAAAGCTCTACATAGACCCTATAATGTACAAACAACTTTTGAAAATTGCTGCTCGCAGTAGCTCACAACCGAATAGGGTGGTACCTCACCGCCACGTCCCCCACCCTAATGACATCGGTTTTTACCTGCTATAATTAACAGCGTCACAAAAAATAGTCACATTTGTAATCCCTTGCGCATCTCGTGAAACCAAAACTAGAATTTTCTCAGCTAAATAAAAACAATTTTTTCATTAACAGTTACCATATTTACTTTTGGAGATTTCGCCAACATATCCTAAAGGACTCTACAAAGGTCATAATGCAGAATGTATACGGTACCCCCCCCCCCCCCCCCCCCCTTAAGAAAACGTTACTTTTTAAAAAAAGGTTACGTAAGTCAACGCATCACCCCCTCCCCACGTTCATGCCTGCCCCAGACCCATGTTACATAGTTCCAGCATGATCGCATGACAGCGTATACGCAGCTCGAAGCAAAAAACACAGAGCAATACAGTCGCAAAGCCAGCAGTCGGATGCAAATGAAGATACAGGGCGATAAAACGGTGCCCTCGCGTGCGGCCCGGCTCAGTAGCGGCAAACTGAACAGCCAATGGTTCGGTAGTTTCGGATTCTGGCACGACGAACGCTCCGGAGGCTACCGGAAGTTTGCACTCGCAGCCATTCATACGGGATAGCGACCGCCAGCACAAGCGAGCTGGGTAAACGACGTGCAGTTGACTTTTTCTTACTGGAAGCAATTTACAAACGAATTAGCAACCTTTTTTTGACGCCACTCACTCATCTTTCGCAAACACACGTGGCCACACTGATCTTCCCAAGCCTGCCCTACATGCACCCGTGTGTGTGCTGGTGCACTTGCAAAGCAGGGAGCACAAAATATGCGAGTAATTGTTTTTTTCCAGGTAAAAAGTTGGGGGTGCACAACTTACTTGAGTAAATATTGTACTTCTTCTTGCTCATTTTTGACTTGAGTCCTGTTACTGTTTCCTGCCATCCATGTCTATTTTGTTTGAATTTAATAATCAAAACGCTCTAGAAGCAAGGCAAAGCTACCGTAATAGTGGCCTTCAAACACAGACGCAAACAACTGCTCAGCACTTCGCTTAAAAGCTACACATCCCTTGAAGCTGAGACCACAGGACCCACAGGAAGCATGCAGAGATTTCACGCATGCCCGCACCAACCAGCTAGCCATAAATTTCTGCCACGCCATCCTCCGAGTGACAACAGCTACCACACCATTATATTTCAGTCCCTATACCTGAGGGTTTAGCAGGGAATGAGAAGGCAGACCGGAATGCTAGAGAATACACCGACAAAACCAGTTCGCCCATGCTCACACCTCTCACCTGGGTCTTCAGGGACAGACTGGAAGTTCTACAAAAAAGTGGGGCATATGTATATACTCCCACCACACAGAGCACTAAGGAGGAGCCCGTTGCCTGGACGCGACTGCAAACAGACACCTTTCTTAACTTGCACATACATTCTAAAATTTATCCGGCCACATTTTGAGATTCCTATTCCTTGTGCAACAGGACACCCACTCTATATCATCTCACATGGGAATGCCCTAGAATAAGGCCTATTGACCAAATACGCAACACAAATTAGAACCAATGGGAGGCGCATTTGTCCAGCTCGGACTTGGATGCTCGGCATAAGGTGGTGACCCGAGCCCAGGTGATAGCTCGGGCCACGGGTTCCTGGACTGAGGACTCTTCCCCGATGCTCAGGCATCATCCTCTTGTAGAATTAAAAATTAAAATTTATCCTCTCTCTCTCTCTTGGAACACATTGGCTTGTGTCATTTCAGCAATTGTCGCAGAGGTATGCTAGATGTTTTGAAGCACATGGTATCAAACCTGGTCCACTTACACAGAAAACTTGCCTTGAATGTGATCAACAGCGTATGTGGAAATTTTTCTTTTGGTCTACTGATGCCGCTACAGACACTTGAAAAAAAAAGTGAGCTGCCACACAAGCAAACTGTGTAAAGCATAAAGCTAAGTAGGAGCTGAGCTGTACTTATGGTGGATTTTAACTGTCCTGGATGTTGGCATTTGGTTGGTTGGTTGGCCTCAAACAATGCTGGCACATACCCACTGCGGGGGACTGGCCAAGACACAGGCGGCGAATTGCTGGGAACAGGAGCGTTTAAAGGGAAAAAAGACTAGTAATAGGGTATAGGCTGACAGATTGGGCGACACAACAAGGGTCCTGTGAACGGAGAGATCAAAGACGGCACAATGGCTTTATGTGCAAATTCGAATACAGAGCATGTAGTGTTTCAATTTTGCACTGACTTGAGAGTGGGAAGGAAAAAAAAAACAGAATGGGAGTTGCTGCTTTGCTAGAAGGAAATTTAGCACTGCAGAACGCATACTCCTGTCTCTTCGTCCAAGCAAAGAAGCGCCATTGGAAAGAACTGCAAAGGACAGGGACAGACCCAACTGGTGGAACTGAATTTGCAATAGGCACCTCCTCAGAGAAGAGAAGCAGCGGCAGAACAGCAGGAAGTGATCTATTGTCTCAGGTTTTCCATAAAATAAGCACAGTGAGGAAACCACCAGACCAGGTCTGTGAAGGTAGAAATTTAGCAGAGGAACCTCCACTCTGTGCGAGCACCAGTCTTTGCTCCTCCAAGGATGCAGAAGATGCTGATATTCAGGAAATGATGTAAGAGCCAAGGCAGCAAGCTCCTGAAATATTGTGTAGCTGCGATACCTCACCGCAGCTGTATATGCACACGTTGGCAGGAGAGCAACAATTGGGCCGCAGAGAGAGGCCCTTGCTAAGGAGTCTGCAAACTCATTTAAGTGGGATCCCGTGTGCCCTGGTACCCAAAGCAACCATACCAAACATTGGCATTTGTAGTTATTACTAATCTTCTTTCTCGTTTTTCTCGAAAGTCGCATTTGTGCCATTCCTTCTTACGCTAGAAATCCTAGCTTTAACCCTGTAAAAGATTTTTTATTGAGACTTGGTGAACTAATTTCTTACATATTGTGGCGGGTAGAAACATGTTTACAAAAGGGGATTGCAGATATATATACAATGTAGTATAAGATGTCAACTGGCCTTTAACCAAGAGTTCCTTCAGAAACCAGGAACCCGGTACGGCATGACACAGGAGCGTTTTTTAGCGTTCGGCACGTCGTCGACTTCTTCTTCTTCAACAACACCCACACTGTGTCGTCGTCTTCTTTTGTCACCGGCCGCTGGCGCTTCCCAAGCCTCAGTTCTGTCCAACAATAGCAATAGAAGGTCAAGACGCAACATAATAAGGGCCAGTGCCTGAGTGTGCTGCGTCCTCCTCGTCAATCACACACAGGCACCATACTCCGTCGTCTTCTTTGTCCAAGCCTACGCCCATGACAATAGTGCAATGAACCTCAAGATATAAAATCATCAAATTAGGTTCCTTACTGCTGCATTTTTTTCTCAATAAGTGCCTATGAGAAAACCATTGCTTTTGGTCATTCCACTGTTACGCAATGGCAGTTGATGTTATCATAATTATTGTGGTTCATTGCACAGCTCCTGCCTTTATATGTAATTTGTGCCACTGCAGAGGCTCATTGGTTATGGCGCTCGGCTGCTAACCAAAAGACACGGGTTCGGCCCAGGCCTGGCGGTCACATTTCGATGGAGGCGAAATTCTAGAGGCCCGTGTACTCTGTGATGTCAGTGCACATTGAAGAACCCCAGGCGGTTGAAATTTTCCTGAGCCTTCCACTAGGGCGTCCCTCATAGCCTGAGTCGCTTTGGGACGGTAAATTTCATAAATCAAACCAATAGCAATTTGATTTGCGATGAACTGAATAAAGTTATGACTGCTGGTGTCAGATATATGTTTATGAGATTTTAAAAGTATTCTTTTTTTCATCTGTTTTGACATTTTGATAAGGATAAAACACCCTTTTTAAAACAGACTACTAATTTTTGTTTTTCCAGAAAAGTTGCCTCTTAAGTTAAAATGTTCTCGAAAGTTGCCCTTTAAAGGCCTAGGCGAGGTTAGGCAGGACACCTCATATCAACGCGAGAGCGTTAAGGAGCTCGTGAGGCAGTAAAGCCGGTGCCGGCTTCATCGTGTTGTTAGTGTGGGAAAAATCCAAGAGCACCAGCGGCGGAGGCCTTGCGCAACTGGAGATAATGGCAGCTTTCCTCTTATTGCAGAAGCCACCGGGAGCGCCTTGAGTGAGTGAGTGTGATGTCGTTTGTCATTGAGGAAGCAGAGTCGAAAGTGCCCACTGAGAACGGGGGCCACTGGGAGCAGTGCAGAGTGACGCTGTCATGTGGATGGTATAAAGAGTGGGCACTGTTGCATTTCACTCTTAAAGGTACACTAAAGAGGATTCTGAACTCGTCTTTCTACTTTGGGAACTCTTATCAACACGTTCCAGGCATTCTTAGAATCTTCAAATTATTGCCCTCTGCGGCTGATTGCCCTAATTAAATCGGATTAAACATTCCAGCTCCCGCCTTTTGTTTTTGGAACTCTACGCGGTAGGTAGGAGGAGTCAACCAACGCGTCAGCCAGTCCCGTGGCGGCTTGCCGCTCTGCCGTCGGCGGAGTGATGCGTAGATCAGAGAGTCGACGTGTATTTTTATTTCCGTGGACCTAATTTGCGGCTATATTGTCTGTGACTGAAACTGTTTATTCACAGAAACCTAAACAAAATAAAGAGAAAGCGAAGCCAGCACTGGACCACCTGAAATGCACTCCACGTGTTGGTCGACTCCACCTACCTACTGCATTGAATTAAAAAAAAGCCAGGAGTTGGGACGTTTAATACAATCTAATTAGGGCAATCAGCCACACAGGACAGTATTTCACAGTTTCTAAGAATTTTGGAATGTGTAGATCGGGTACCCGCGGTAAAATGGTGAGTTCAGATTCCTCTTTAGTGCACCTTTAAAGAGGAGCTTAAGCATCTTCCAAGTTTGTTTTTTTCTGCACTTGGCAGTGCATGGCTTTGGTGCTTGTTGCTATGGCCGTAATGGCATGAGTGGTACACACAGTCTCCACATTGGTTGCATGACAATGCGTTATCTTTGCAGCGTCTTGAATAATAGAACGAGGAAATCTCAGTTGAAAGGTCGCTGCCACAAATTTGACACCTTCAAGTGGGAAGGGCTTAACAACACACGCTGAACAGTGGGAAGCACTGCTTACCAATTCCTGATTACCAACACACCGTACCAATATCTCATTGGTGTAATAAGTGCAGATCAGAGTCAGTACTAGTAGTGTCCATTTCTTTATTGCTTCTGCTACTTTTGGGGGCACAGATTTTCCTGTAATAAGCAGCATGATTGCTACTGAGAGCATGCAAAGCATTTTCTTCCGTTTGTTCGTTGCCATATTTCTCAGTTGCAAAGCAATGAGGACAGGCATTGCCCTTCCCACTGCTTCCCAGTTCACAGAAATAATTTTTCTGTTTATCCGTAACGTGACACTTTTTCCCTTTTGTAAACATATGATATTGGAAACAGGGTTTGCTTTTATGTCTGCAGATCAAGTAACTGAACTATAAACGTTGCCACTGCGTCAATAGTCGGCAGCATGTCCGCACGACATTCGTCATTGCTTTTCTACAGCTCGCTCAGTCACGGTACACGCTGAAAGCAAGAGGCGTGTATGCTTTTGTTAGTGTTCAAGCTTGCTGCAGCGTTCAGCCACACTTTAAAAAGCCTGTACTTTTCTTCGTACTGTTCCAGGTTCCCAAGGAGGTGTCAGAAGCCGTGGTCAACAGGGCATTGGAGTGACCCTTCTGTGGCATGCATGGAGTCTAGGACAGCTTTTCAAGCAAACACAGATCTGTGTGGCTAAGGTGCTTCTTAGCAGCCGTGTGGCATCTGCTTGTGTGTGCATTGTTGTGTGTGTGTGTGTGTGTGTGTATGTACATATGTCGAACACTCGGTGTCATGTGGTGTGTAAGAGTGTGAATGTGAAAAGGTTGTGCTCATGATTTTCATTGTGCAAGTTAGGTTTAGTAACGAATTAAAGAAATGATTGAACACGTGCTGGCGGTCTGACGTTTTCCTGGTGTGCCATTGTGTTCAGTTACTGATCACGATGCGTCTGCAGTCACATTTTCAGCTTCTTGCAAGTTGGACGTAGACACCAACACCCATGCAGAGGTTTGGAGCATGTTAAGAAACATCAGGTAACTGAAGCTGACAGTTTTGGTACCCCTCATTGACCATCACCACCAGCTATTAGGATTATGTTAACTATGGGACAAAACATCTCCTCCATGATTTCTAATTGGCCCTGCTCTGAGCCAGTCACACTCGCCTTTTTGCAGGAACCTTCAAAATCCAGGGTTTAACAGAAACCAGTCTGTTTGCGAATGTTCACAGTGGGAAAGTATCCAGCGCCGATCAATCTTGTTACAATAAAAGATGTTTTGGGCCCCGCTACTGGAGCCTTGTTCGCGATGAAGGGATGGAAGCGAGGGTTGATTATATAGGCTTCATGATGCGACGTAAGCAGCAGGCATATATCAGGGGTAGATTGCCTTCATTGTGATTGAGCGCATGTGCCGATGTCTGAATATGAAGGGACTCCAAGTAAAGCCTTGTCGTCCTGTTCTTATCTTTTCTGATTATCTCCCATCCCAGTCGATGCCATAGCCCGATTTAATTTCATTCACCCACCTGACTTTCTGCTGCCCCTGCTGCGCTTGCCCTTTTTGGGAATCCAGCCCATTACCCTTAACTGCCACTGGTTATCTAGCCTCTGCATTACGTGCCCTGCCCAAGCCCATTTCTTCTTGATTTCGACTAGGATGTCATTGACTGCTGTTCCCTGGCCCACTCTGCCCTCTTCCCGACTCTTAATGTTGCCTGTCAAGTTCCTTCCCAGAGCTTGTTGCACTGTTCTCACCTTAATTTCAACCTTTCTGTTAGCGTCCCCATTTTGGCCTCACGGGTGACTACTGGCAAGATTTATTTCCCGCCACGCCAAGTGCCATGCCAGGCTGAACACTTGTGTATGAAAACTTGTGTGCACCATCGTGTGTTAATCATGTCACAAAAACCATCTTGTTGGACATTGGCCCTTGGTTGCCAAGCTGAACTCTGCATTGCTGCAGAATGCTAGACTGAGAGGTTAGAACCACGAAGCAGGAAAACTCGTTTCGTTGATGGATTTTCCCTGTTCTCCATAATCAGTTATTGCAATGTGCAATTACCAAGAGGTAAACCGTGTAAAGGAGGGACTGAGGTTGTAAAGCTATTTTTATTTTTCTGCAAAACATATTGAAACTGTCGTCTTATTCAGTTTTTTTTTGTGCTGAATTAAAATATGTAATCAGTTTTTCACTACACTATATAGTTCTCGAGATATTGTACATTTGCATAACTGCTTGCAAAGACAACAGAAATCAAAGCTCGTCAGGAAATTGTTACTAAAATGCCACTAGCCAGTATAAAATGCGTAGTGCTGGAAGTACTCTTAGAATCAAGCCAATATTAGTTATTTTACAACTCATTGAAGTTCAGTGTAAATAGGACTCTCTAACTATTAGAGTGCACAAAATAATCTAGAAATCTGCTCTCAACATTGCAAGCATTAAAATTTATAGAGGTTAGGTATAAATTGGAATTGACCTTAAAATTTGATCCAACACATGAAAGTAGAAGATTGGCTATAGATTTCGAAAATTCTACTTCCAAAACACCGATCTTTTTCACAACTTCTTGTCCTTTGAAGTTACACCAGTGCAGCATTCCGAGCCTGGCCCGCTGAAGCGTGTCGAGAGCCACACACAATCTTTTCCGACAAATATGAGATTCTGTGGTGAGTATTTGTCAAAGAACAAAGAACCAATTTCGTAACTCAAATGTCCATGACCAATAATTCCACTTTCTCATCTGCATCAAGAACACTACCGTTTATAGGAATGTATAATGTGGCAAGTACTATAGTGAATTTTTGTTCCAGGCCAAGCCACATTATTTACCGCACGAACTGGTGGTGTTGAAAGAGTGCAACATGCTTTATTGGAATGCCCAGAACTGCTCAACTGCCAGTGACATTTACAGCAGCGACAAGCTTCAAGCTTCATTTTCTTTATTTGCAGCATTGACAGCATTACATCTGCTGCCTGACTGAAAAACTTATTTTGTCGTGGTTATATAGCCCCCAGAGGGTGGAGCCCTTTGTCCGGGCCCCGTTAGCTGTTGCAATCCGGCTTGCCCGGTCAATCAGTCTCCGCTCGTCGTCCAAGTCTGTGCTGGAAAGAGCGGCTTCCCATTAGGAGGGGGAGGGATTCGGTATGGGACGCTGGTGGAGGGTTTGGGGCATTCCCACGTGTAATTATTGAAAAAGGTTTGGGTGTCCTCTGCAGGATGGGCATCACTCTGGGTATCTGGTAGGGCAGAAGGTGTTAGTTTGAAGCTGGCACCATTTGGCAGCTTCTACACGGGCTAGCTTTGCGTGTGATGGAGGGAGTGTTTTACAGGATGGCGCTATGGCGCTGTAGCATGTCGACATACATAAGTGAAATACATCTGCTGCCTGGAATGAAAAAGTAGAACGGCGTTTTTGTGCCTTTAGCCCCCAGTGTCCAATCGGGAAACAGTTGCAGTAATAGAACCACCTCACTGCCGTCAGTAAAAAAAAAAAAAAATTATGCAGACAAGCAGCACCATCAAGTAAAGTGCTGGCATTTTCTGTGACCACAACTAGTTAAACCGCTGTTCAGTTTAACAAGGAAAAGGAGGACGTGAATATCATCCTGGGAAAGGAAGTAGAGCACAAGTCACTAGTCGTCATCCTATCCTTGAATCAAAAATTGCGTAATACACTGTGAGCTTTTCCAAGGCAAAACATGCCAGTCACGCCCATATTTCTGCCAACCTCTAGTGTCCGTCTTTAACATTGTTCACTTTGAATGAATGCAATATGCTACATTACACAGTGTCGCCGCGGTGGCTGAGTGGTTATGGCACTCGGCTGCTGGCCCGAAAGACGCGGGTTCGATCCCGGCCGCAGCTGCCGAATTTCGATGGAGGTAAAATTCTAGAGGCCCATGTACTGTGCGATGTCAGTGCACGTTAAAGAACCCCAGGTGGTCGAAATTTCCAGTGCCCTCCACTGCGGCGTCCCTCACAGCCTGAGTTGCTTTGGGACGTTAAATCCTCATAAACTAAACATTACGCAGTGACAAGCAACCTGGGGTTAAAGGGATGGGAGATTGGGGGATGGGCGATGCGGGTATAAGAGGAAGACTGCATAAAAGTTGTAAATGCTTAATTAAGGGGCTAGGAAACTAGTCTGTTTGGAGAAGACACTGATTTTTGGAGACTATGGCTTGTTGGCCACGAGTTCATGCACAGCAGAGCCTTATGCTAGTGGCACAATATTGGCACTGTATAACCCCCCCCCCATTAAGGAATGGCCCCACGGGGGACATTTAAGGTAATAGCCTGACCTGACCTGGCCTGTCTTCAGCAATTTTTAGTGCGCTAGCACTCATATAGTGGCCATTCCCCGCATTTAGCAATTGTGTGTCTGTCTGAAGCCGGTTTTGTGGCAGGCTGCTCACCTGGCTGGTGGGCAACCTGCCCACCATGTCAGGTGGCAGCTCACTTGCAGGCTGGTCGGAAAGAGCAACCTGGATCGCAACCCAAGTCCCACTGATGGCAGCAAATGCCATAGAAGAGCAGCAGCGCATCTTAACTTGACCACTGCACCAGGAATGGTAGGAAGACTTCCAGGGATCTATGAATGGAGAGAATGGCAGATTCCGCATATATGGGCAGTAACCCGTTATCGGTATCCGAGCAACTGCCATCCGGGAACACTGGATATGAACACCAGAACTAAAGGAAAACCGAACTGCTAGCGCTATTAATTCGCATTTGGCTGAACTACTCAAATTGACCATTTATTATTTTTTTTTAGCAAAGCATGAGGCAATAGCGTATTTTAGCAAATGAAGCTATTCAATTCATTTAGAATATACCGTTGGAGTGTTGTGGCAGGGTAATACCATTTTTATTTATTTTTAAACACTCAAAGTAATGAATTTTAGAGCACAGTGATAAAGGCATGCATACACAAGGCTCCCAGAAATTCACCAGTTTCAGTAGTTTGATTTTTTTATGTTCAATATAAATTACGACACATGGCGTTTCTCCTTTTTCAACGCTTATTCTTGCAAACTGCTATCAATGCCTGTCACAGGCTAAAAGGTTGAGAGGGTCAAACAGTGCACCCCCAGCAATTTCCCTGATGATTGCATGCACACGATCACAGGTTCATTGCTGGTGGACAGTCAAAACTAAGTCAGCGGGGGTGTGCTAATGTCCATTCTTCTAAGCTGAGAACAAGTATGTCCATAAAAGCTGCTGCATTCCACCAAAGGAAATGCATCTACTGCGAAGGGATTAACTGTTACTCTTCAGTCGCTCTCAACGGCACCGCTGGCAACACATCGACGTCGAAGTTCTGCACATAGTCCTTGGCGTACTTCGGGTTAGCATAGACTAGAAGGCGCTTGTCCTTGTGCTGCTCCAAACCGAGCTCGAGCCTCAGCAGCTCCCAGGGTACGTCGAGTGCATGCCGTTCGGCCCATAGATAGACCTCACCTCGCTGCTTAGAACCTTTGACAGGAACCTGAGGGTGTAAAAGGTCTCACATTAAAAAGCAATTCCGCCATTCTGACTCAGAGATCCGGTCACAGCCCCCTCCCATCAAAAAATGGAGGACAGCAGTTACTACTAAGCTTCATGCCACAAACATGGTTATCCGATCTTATGGAGGCCAAACTCATCATGCCACTTCCACGTGATCGCAACAGTGACTGGTTAGTGGTCGGCACTTTTCGGACTGGCCACCAGCCAATCACAAGCCCACCGTGAGTAGGATGAAGCACGCATTTTTCAGCATGCATATATTCTCGCTTAAGTTATGAGGTACGCCGCCACCTGAATAAGTTGCTAATCGGCGAGTAATCTCAATTGGTTGTGGCGAGTCTGTTTTAAACACTTTGGTGGACACACAAGGTACCGATCGAATGTAAAAACATTTTGCTGTTATGGTTTTACGATTCAAATTCCAGAGGTAAACTTGCAAGGCAGCTCGCACAAATATACTGAAGTCAAAACGTTTTTTTTGTTATTGGTGTGCACACAATCCACTAAAACGAGCTCACTGCCAATAACAATGCGAGCCAGTTTCAAACATTCGATGATAGGCGTCCTTTTCGCTTCATTCGAGTAGTTAGACATTTTGAGAGCGAAATTGAAGGAAAAGGGAAAAGAAAAATTGGCAGCGGCCTAGCTCGGCTATGCCAGGACGCGTAGCGAAAGCTAAGGCATAGCTTGGTTAGCCTTGGTTAATCTTGATTGCAAGTCCAGACGCGGAGGTGGCGCCGTGGTTGGTCACGTGGTACGGTGGGACTGCGAGTTTGTGGCCAATGTAGCTTTCGCTACAAAAACATCAGTTAACGCGGGAAGTATAGGCTAGGTGGCGCAAGCTGCTGCCCGATGCAAAGGGTAAAGCCATTATCATCCATCCATTTATCCATTCCAGCGCCATGTCGCGCATTTGCAAGCGTACTTTAACAAAATTGCGACTTAATACATCCGCAGTTTACGATAATGCTTTCAAACAAGTCGTGTTTCTGGAGCTACGGCCACAAGGTGATTACTTTCATCCGTGCCCGGTGTGGTCGCGTCGACGTGCTCGCCGAGTCGCCGATGTCGATCCGGAGCTCCTTGACCGGCTCGCCCAAGAGCTGCATGGCAGCGGAGTTGCCACGCAGCGTCTTCATGGCCTTCTTATAATAATCCAGGTCACTCATCTTGTTTCCAAGGTAGTGCTTGAACCAGAAACTGGTGCACACGATCCCAATGCCGGCCACTCCGGCGGCTTGGACCAGACGGTCCAAGCTCGGCATCCGAGGCATGGTGGCAGGAACCGCGCTTTACGGCCCTAACGTGCTAGCATACGCCGAAAAAGTACACAGCGAAGCTATTCCGCTTCAAATAAGCTCGACCCGACTATCCGAGCATGAATATGAAAATTGGTTTTGGGGAAATTTTCATTTTCATTTTCAAACGCAAAAGGCGCCCGTGTGCTGTGCTATGTCAGTGCACGTTAAAGGTGCCCAAGTGGTGGAAATTATTCAGCAGCCCTCCACTACGGTACCTCTTTCTTCGCACCTTCTCTCAGCCCCTACTATATCCTTTTCATTACGGCGCGGTTCAAGTGTCCGCCGAGATGCATGAGACACTGCCATTTCCTTTCCTCAAAACCCAGTTTTTTTCTGTGAAGCAGCCTGGAAGTTTTGTTTCTTTTTTTTAAAGACTGGATTATATTTAGGCTCCCATTTAGATTGCAAAAGTATGAGAGTCCACTAGCTGTCATGTAACAAACGCTCCGCGCTGTGCTTGCGCCCACTACTCTATTTTCTGTACAAAACAGTAATAATAATAATAATAATAATAATAATAATAATAATAATAATAATAATAATAATAATAATAATAATAATAATGGATTTTGGGGGAAAGGAAATGGCGCAGTATCTGTCTCATATATCGTTGGACACCTGAACCGCGCCGTAAGGGAAGGGATGAAGGAGGGAGTGAAAGGAGAAAGGAAGAGGTGCCGTAGTGGAGGGCTCCGGAATAATTTCGACCTCCTGGGGATCTTTAACGTGCACTGACATCGCACAGCACACGGGCGCCTTAGCGTTTTTCCTCCATAAAAACGCAGCCGCCACGGTCGGGTTCGAACCCGGGAACTCCGGATCAGTAGTCGAGCGCCCTAACCACTGAGCGCGTTTCGGCAAGGCGCCTGGCAGCGCTTCTACGTCGTTTACCGCTCCGCGCGTCTTTCACCGTACGTAGCAGAGCGATTTGTCTAACGGGCAAGGCATCGCGCCGAACGGCCGATGGCGTTCTGTTGACTCCCTGGCAGTGCTGCAACACGCTGTCGCGTTCCACTCTTAAAGGCGAAGCTTAAGCGGCCTCCAATTTTGTAGCGATAGCTACATTGCGGTAGCATTTCGAGCCTTCAGCGTGGCGGCCCGCCACCCTGTGGCTGCGCCGCCACGCTGTCACGTGGTTGGTCACGGGGTGCGGAGCAGCTGCCGGCGGCGCGGAGCCTTGGCTGATCACGTGGTTCCTCACGTGGTTGGTCGCGTGACCAAGTTCCACTCGGCTACCTGAGGGACCTATTGTCCCCCTCGTACCCAATACTGTCTTCTTGACGGCAGCACGATTCCAACGGTTCCAGCGCCACCACTACTTTGAGCAATGAGCCTCTCCTTGATGTAGCGGATTTCCAAAACCTGGCATTTCCTTGGACCCGCCGCGGTGGCTCAGTGGTTAGGGCGCTCGACTATTGACCCGGAGTTCCCGGGTTCGAACCCGGCCGCGGCGGCTGCGTTTTTATGGAGGAAAAACGCTAAGGCGCCCGTGTGCTGTGCGATGTCAGTGCACGTTAAAGATCCCCAGGTGGTCGAAATTATTCCGAAGCCCTCCACTACGGCGCCTATTACTTCCTTTCTTATTTCACTCCCTCCTTTATCCCTTTCCTTACGGTGCGGTTCAGGTGTCCAACGATATATGAGACAGATACTGCGCCATTTCCTTTCCCCCAAAAAAAAAAACAATTATTATTATTATCATTTCCTTGGAGTGTGCGGATGTGCAGTTCGAGGAAATGTGAGGTGCCCATGACCCTCTTGCGTTGCAGAATGCCGCGACTCAATCTCTATGCCGATAAGGGTTATCGCTGACCAACCTTTGGGAGTCTTGTGGCGAAGCAGAGTCAGTAGATCACTTTTCCTCTTTTGCCAGCGGCTCGCTTCTCTCCGTAGAACATACTTGGAGATCCCCCTCGCTCGACTGGGGCTTCCTCTATCTATTCCGATCCTACGCTCCTCTGGGGCAAGCGCCAAGGGATATGCCTTGAAACCTGTGTGCGATTTTATTCACGGGTATATAATTGCATCAGGTCGATTCTTATGCTAAAATGTGTATTCACGGCTTTTTCATTTCCTTTTTTTTTTCACCTTTTTTCTCCAAATTTGCGTCTTCGTCACAAAATTATCCAATTACTCCACTCGTTACCCATGTGTGCTTTTGTATCAACAATGTACCCTGGCCAATCCCCCATCGTGGGTACGTGCCATTCATCCAGAGTCCATCATCATTATCATCAGCTGTAGCTATCGCGTCACTCCAGGTTTAACCAGAGCTAAACCACCGGCAATTTTTTTTCTCCTACTGTTCTCCGGGAGCATTCCTAGTACCCTGATGGTTCAGACTAGTTATTTAGTGACTCTAGTTTGGACTTTGGGTATCAAAGGAATGGGGAGAGGACCTTGTGGGGTACCTGTTCGGAAGCCTAGATGGAAGGTGTTAGGTTTGGTGGAACCGAATTGTATTTGTGCTGTCTTATCCTTCAGGAAGGCTCTGACATAGTTGTATGTCACCTTCCCAACATCCAGATTACTGAAAGCCATCAGTATTGCCGAGTGCTTAACATTATCAAAAACTTTAGATAGGCCTAGAGCAAGAGTCACTCTCGGCCGGTGGGAGAGGTCTGGATCGAGGATTTCTTATTTGAGTTGAAGCATGATGTCCTGCGTGGACAGGTGTTGCCGGTAACCGAGCACGGTGTGCGGATACAGTTGCTGGTCGTCCATGTACCTGCTGACATAGTTTGTATGTTATCTTCCCGACATTCAGAGCATACCGAGGGCCATGAGTATTGCCGAGTGCTTAACATTATCAAAAGCTTTAGATAGGTCTATGAGGTGCACAGCAAATCGTCGGGGGATTTTTGAGTGCGGTGCGTCGACAGTGGTACGTCGACAGCGGAGCGCTGCACGTGCCAGCCCATCGTTGCGCGTGTGCGCGTGCGAATGGTGTTTCCTAGGATGCGATGACGAAGAGAGTGGCGAGCACGAGGAGCGGAGATCTGACGTGTCAGAAAACCGAGGTGTGAAGGGAGACAGCGCAGCGGAGGTCGTGTCATTCAATCGTAGATGTGGCAGCAGTCGGGCGTTGGGTCCGTGCTGCCATGACCTCCCTTGGATCACCGACGCAAGCCTTCTGCGTTCCTATCAAGTTTGGAGGTGGCAGCTGATGGACAGAGGGTCCGTGCTGCCGAAAGGTACTCTTGGATAGCCTGTATTAAGCTTGCGGCGTTTTGGGACGCCGTCGACGGGTCCTGGCAGCACTTCTCCTGTTGCTGCCAAGTTCCTGGAGCAGCTGACGGGAGCCTACCGGCGTCTTCCTGCAGCCCTCTCCGCTCCTACTACCACCTGGACCATTTTCGCCGCTTCCTTCGACGCAACGCCAGCGACGCGTCGCAGTTGATCAACCCGCGTCCGCCGTGCATACAAGGCATCCCCGCTTCACCTGGGACGCACAATATCTGGTGAACTCTTTCCTTTAAACTGTAGTGTTGTACGCGTGTTGAGTGTGTGTATTTCTTTGTGTTTTCGTTTCTTATTGGCTCTTTCACTTTAAATTACAAATACGGCTTCGTTTGTTTTGTTTGATCTCTTTGCCCTCTTGTTCTCTTGTTCGAACATGCACGCGATAGCGTTCCCCTTCGGCAGTTGGGGACGCGTTACCAATTCGCGACAAGGTCTATAGTGCAAGCAGCGCTCTCGGCAAGTGGGAGACGTATGGGTCTAGAATTTTCATTTCTCAGTTGAAGCATGACGTCCTGCGTGGACAGGTGTTGCCGAAAGCCGAGCATGGTGGGCGGATACAGTTGCTTGTCGTCCGTGTACCGGCTCATATTGTTCAGCTCATGTTCCATGATTTTACCGGCACAGGAGGTGAGGGATATAGATCGGAGATTCTTCAGTCGGAGGGGTTTGCCAGGTTTTGGTATAAAAAAAAATGTTGGCGTGTTTTCACTGTTGCGGAATGCGACCCTCTTTCCAGTAGCTGTTTTAATAGATTTCGCATCGAAGTTACGGACTGCTTCATTGGTTATGCCATCTGTCCCTGGGCCTGAGGTGATACATAGCTGCTGCAGGGCTGCCCAGACGTCTGCCTCGGAGATTTCCTCGTCTAGCTGGGGGTTCGTACTCCCTTGTTATTCAGGAGCGGGGGCGGGGAGAGCTTTAGCGATATATTTGTTTTTGAGAAAAGAAATGAGGTAGTCGTCAGTACCCTCGAAGTGGTGTAACAATCTGGTGACTTCCTTCGAGGTGGCAGTTTTTGAGGAGTCCGTCGAAGAAAGGGCCATGTGTTTTTCGACCCGAGATTACCATCAATAGAGTAACAAATTCGCGTCCACTTCGGATAGGCTACAACCTGAGTATGTTGTTCGATATCCTTCGCCAGTTGGGTCATGCGTTGTTTGAGCCTGCGATTATGTTTTTGCTTGCGCCAGCGGTTTTCCAAACTTCGGTGTGGCTGCCGAAGGTGGGGAATACGGCTATCTGTTTGCGGCATGACTTGCACTGCACCTGTTTGCTTCATGGCCGCTTGTAGTTCGTCTTGGTTTCGAGTGAGGGCCCATTGGAATTGAATTTTTTTTTTTTGGGGGGGGGGGGGGAGGAAACGGCGCAGTATCTGTCTCATGTAGGGATGTAAAATTTCCGGAAATTTCGGATGCCAAAAAAAACGTGGAAAAAACAGATTTTTCGTGGACGGACGGACGAACGGACGACGACGAGCCATTAAAGGCTTTCGCCTTAAAAAAGCGCGTGCTTCCCTTAAGACCGGCCATGGAAAGGTGCTCGGGTCCTTTTATGGCACCACCGCCGCCCTTATGCGGCAACCTTGGGACAGGCGGCTTTCAGTTCGTCGATGGGCGCAGCATATTTAGAAACTCTATGGGGCTGCAGGGTCTATCTTGTGCGTCTGAACCAAGTACGTGCCGCTGTCAAACTTGCTACGACTCAAAAGTTATCACAATGCGCAAGCTCTGTGCGCAGTTTTGTCACGAGCCAGCCGTTGAGACAGGAAAATTTTTAGAAGTGTTCATGACAAAAATGCATAATACTGTATGGATTAGCAGAGAAGGTGCATGAAATTTTCTACCCCTACCCAGAAGGCTAGCTGCAGGCCATCTCATAATTCCGAAGGATGTTGTCAAAAATATGGTAGCTGCTTCGTGAATTGCTACAAGCTGCATAAGCAGCTGTTGAAAACTGCAGCCTCTGTCACCAACATTGAGAGAATTCTGATGGAAGTATAGGTGGTTTAAATACCTGTGCAGGTGCAGATGCAAATCTTGATGAACAGGCGGCGAAAAAGTCGAAAAATGCTCATCACAGACAGCTTCCGCGAGGTACAAGAAAGTGAAAGGTCCTGGCACTCAAGGCAGCATTCTGAGAAGTTAGACCAAGGAACTCAAAGAGCACTGGTTGATCTCCTGCCTTTGCAGCGCCTGACAGTTCATGTCATCAGCATGCGGCGTAGCAGTGCACAGCTCGATGCTGGTAGGCTGAAACAGTTTTGTGGTTACAACATATGGTGTTCAGTGCTATAACCGACGAAGAAACGCACTGAGTAACTAAAGTGCTTGGATGGCACGAGGCACACACAAAACGTCAGAGGAGAAGCGCGCCTCGTTTATTATCGCGTCGTTCTTCTCAACATGAATGTGTGTACCTTTGTGCCTTGCAAGTATCGTGTTATTTTCGTCATGTACCAACCCGAGCTAGACCACATTCTCGTTTGTTCACGCCGGAAAAAATGAATCTACTTGCAGGTATGGGCGCGCCCCAGCCTGTCCTTACGGGAGGTGTAGCAGACGACGCGCGACATGCGTTGAAAAGTGCGACTGCAGCGCCTTTAGTTCCAGCGACGTCCATGATAGCTGCGAAACTGAAACAGAAAGCGAACAGTTCGGCCTCTGCCCCGTCGTAGCTGTTTGCCGAGGACAAGATAAACAACGCCGTTTTATTTCTGGTACGAAATTCCTCGACAGGGCGTTCGAGTCGAACTCGACAAGGGTAAGGGCGTGCGCACACCCAACTCGGCCCGAGCATATTGTAGCCTGAGGCTGTTTTTGAAAGTGTTTGTGCCTTTGATTGTGCTAGTGACAACGGTTTTTTACATGTGGCCATTTGTAGCGGACCAAACAAAATGTTGCTGATGACTAATGTATTACTGCACGAAGAAAACATTATAATGCTGCCAAAGTAGCGCTCTCGATGAGAACGTAAACACGTTAACATGACTGTTTCATGGACATGTCTGCTTGAGGCAAACAGGAGTGAGATTTGTTTTCATTATGTTCTTCACTTTCTTTTTGGAAGAAATAGCAACGCAGTTTGACTTTGTATATTGCAATTATTTTACTATGCGGCAACCTTTTGTATTTTTATGGACAAGTGTTGACGGCTGCTTGCTCAGGAGCGGCGCCACCGTCGGCAGCTCGCAGCTGGTGTCATGGCAGCAGCTGAGATGAACTTTCGGGCACACTACTACGACAAAGTCGGATTCCGCGGAATAAACGAGAACAGGTCGCTCGAAATCTTGCTCAGCGAGAAGCCCATAGACCTCAAGAAGCTCTCCAACTTCTGCCGAAAGTTTTGCCTCCCCACCGTACACCGACTGACCGTCTGGAAAGTGTTGCTAGGTGAGCCCTCGCGCAAGAAAAAGAAGACGCATCCATCTTGCTTTGTCGTCTGCTCGCTGTCGCATGCGCTGGTGTCGCGTTGCCCCATTGTCTTCGTCGCTGCGACCGTTCTTGCCGCGTCGCTGGGAGTTAGGTGTGCGCACGCCCTGACCCCTTGCCGAGTTCCTCTCGAACGCCCTGTCGAGGAATTTCGTACCAGAAATAAAACGGCGTTGTTTATCTTGTCCTCGGCAAACAGCTACGACGGGGCAGAGGCCCAGCTGTTCAAGCTTTCTGTCTTCCGGCAGGTCGTTAGTCATGACGTTATTGGTTCTCTCCGACCGGCACGTCCCATGACCCCCGTATGCTGTTTTCAATTAATTTTTTTTTTGCGTCCCTATTTCTGTTTCTCATTTTCGTGTTTTGTTGATCCGGTATACTGTATACATTGCCCATACGCTACCTATGCGGTCTCAGGGGTCGGACAAGCGCAGCTTTAATCGGCACCCCGAAGCAGAATGGTTTGCTTGTTTAGTGATTCTCTCCCGCGAAGAACGTGATACGAGACGCTCTTCCTAGAACTACATCAAGTTGCCGTGCGGCTGAATTTCCAGAACGCATGCGTTTCTATCGCGATAGCGCTGTTTACTTATCGTTCCTTTTCTCGGGATGAATCTTGCGCAACATCGAAATTGTTTCTCGGAAGCTATTGTAGGGTTGCCCGATTTATGTTTTTCAGTGTTTGACACCTGATATTAAGGCCCTGGTCCTGCAAGGCCATAGGAATGCGACCGTTAGGTTTGCAGCAGTCGTCTGCATAACATTCGGCCAACAACTGGACTGGAGCAAACTGATTGTAGATTTTTTTTTTAATGTGAATTCAGATTTGTTTCATTCTTTTAAAGCTGATAGTTCGTGGCTCTAGATACTTGCCGGGGCTGTTTGTAAATAAATCGAAAATTAAAATATCGCTCGACACCAGAGACTGACATAACGAAGTAAGAAGTTACAGCAATTTTTTAAAAGAAAAGCTGGATTTATTCGTAATGACTGATTAAAGTGCACATGGCTATAAAATAATGCCAGTAGCCCTTGCTGAAGATACTCGCAGAATAAGATGCTCATTCTTTGCAGTTTTTTTTTTTTCGATTTCAAGTAGCGTACAGGTTGCAGAAAGCTGTTTCATAACATTTTTTTCTTGGCCTCTCGCAGGTATCCTACCCACGTTTGAAGAGAACATTACAAGTTTCGAGAAGGATGAGGAGGACCAGTACAACGACCTGAGACGTGCTCTGGAAGTTATGCGAGTGGTTGGAAATAACACGCCGCAACCCGATGCAATTGTCCTGATGTATCTTGTTGGAGAAGGAATGCTGAACCTCGACATTGAGCTACAGGTAATGGCACGTTCTTAATTGGTGAACGGCACATGTTATTGCAGTGAATGCACCATGATGTTATTATATGAGAGGAATGTTCATTGTATGTAGGTAGTCTATGTACATAACTGCATATCATGATGGTGTAAGATATATTTTGCAGTGGTCAAAGAAGCTCCTTTCAGGCATAGGAAGCTCATTCTCACTTTAAAAAACTGTATCTTAAAAAAATAGGTCTGTTCATTGCAGACAGCTGTTTACTGCGTTAGAATCATCTTTGAATGAAGACATGAATGTGGTGTGATGAAAACAGTAGTAAATAGAAGTAAGTGTTTAATGTATAATAAGAACAAAAAGGAAGGTAAAAGATTTTTGCTAACCCTGGCATCTACCATCACTACAGCAGCACCTGAGCTGGGGCAGCGAAAATAAAGGATAGCAGGCAGTTCGAAGAAGTGAAATGAAAGAGGTGAGAGGACGGTAAGAAAGGATAGAGGTAGAGGTGATAAATACACTATTTACATAACAATGCATTTGTCCAAGTTGTGTGCGTGCAGAGTTAATAAAAGAAACGGTAAAACACGCGTACAACATTTTGCACACAACAGCTGGGTTGGGGCGCACAGCTGTTAATCGTCCAAGGTAGCACACGCGGAGCGTTTGGTCACTGCGCGACACTACCTGGCGCTAAACTGACGGGACATCAATGAGAACAACGCAAATCGAATAATGAGTATAGAATGCCTAGTCCAGTAGGTTTTCTTCAGTTTGGAATTATGGTACCAACGATGTCAGTTTTTGGGTGGTATGTTTTTTCTAATGGAGTCTACAGGCATGCGCAAAAATCCTAGATATACAAAGCTAATTCATTGTCGTCATCATTATCATGTCCAGTACAGGATGAATCAGTCCCACTGGTCACCAGTTAACCCGGTCCTTTGCCATTTATGATCACTTTGCCCAACAAATTTTTTATATGTCATCTTCCCACATGGCACAATCATTGTAGCCCTACGTTTTTTGCTACCCCTTAAATGGAATCTACTCTGCTACCCCTACAGGTGATTGATTGTCTGTTCTCCTAACTACATATACTGATCCAAGTCCATTTCCTTCTCTTCATTTCAGCAAGCATTTCATTAGCTGACATTTGTGTTTTAATTCACACATCTTTCATTTGGTCTCTTAGCATTACCCGTGCCATTTTCCTTTCCATAGCTTGTTGCATTGTCCTTAGGTTCAATGGCATTGGAGGTCCTGTTCATGAGAAAAACCGGCCTCCATCCATCTGTGTTGCAAAAGAGAGGTGCCCCACCTGCCATGGGGGCAGGTGGCAACCCTGCCCAACATGGCAGGTGGCAGTGAAATTAATTCCAATAAATTCAGTGCAGTTGCCACCTTCCCACCGTGGCACTGCGCATCAGCTCACTGGTCAAGAGATGGACAGCCCCCCGAAGAACTGTTCAAAAATGAGTCCTGGGCCTGCACCTACTCGGGAAGAGCGACCTGGGTCTCACAAGCAACACTGGTGGCTGTGTATGAAACAGCCACCTGCCGGGATAGTGGCGCATTGCTTAACTGCTGCACCACTATGCCAGAAGTTGTATGGGGACTCTTCGCGATCTATGAATCTGTGAAAGAGAAGGAGTACTTGCACGGGAGGGATCTGTAATGCTATTGCAATGTACTCTTAAGGGTAGGTAGTGTCGTCCAGGTTTTTGTTCAACCTCTGAGTTTTGATTGCATAATCCAGAATCATAAGCTTGCTTTTGTTGGTGTCTTTAATAAGAGATGGAATCAGGGTTGCTATCGTGGTGTCCGAAGTCCGTCCACTGATCTGAGCCACTGCGGTGGCTCTGTGCTTATAGTGGTTGGCTATAGGGGTGCTTATAGTGGAGGACGTGGGTTCGATCCCCGCCACAGCGGTCACACTTCGATGGTGGCAAAATTCTAGAGGCCCATGTACTACGCAATGTCAGTGTACGTTAAAGAACCTCAAGTGGTCAAAATTTCCGGAGCCATCCACTACAGCGTCCCTCATAGCCTGAGTCGCTTTAGGACGTTAAACCCCAATAAACCCAACCTTAGTCAGACGAAATGCCGAACATGCATGGTAGCGCTTGACTGGTGCACGTAGTGTTGTCACAGTACGTCATTACCTTCTGTGTTCTAGAACAGATTAGTTGTGCATGCATATTCTAGTTTAAGTGTCTGCTGTTTTTTAAATATGTGGCCTCACAGTGCTACTACACAGCTTGCTCTAGGATTAGGTCCTCCCTCCCATCCCCTGCTGCACAGCTCTCCTTTGTAGTGTATAGCTGCGCTTAAATTACGCTAATGAGTTGTCACTCGTTTATTACAAATTTACTATATACCTTGAGGGATTTCCCCTAAGCACATTAAACTAAATTAACTTTGCTGCAACGTGGCATCCTGCACGCAAGTGTCACCTTGCAAGCACTTGTCATGCTGAACCAAAGGGAAGTGCTGTACGTATTATCATTGTCATTGTTGTTATTGGATGCCTCTAACATATACACTTCTGGCCTGCTAGTGTTATGTGGAATTGTATATGTTTTTTTAGAAGCCCAGCAAGTTGTGCTTTGGTATAGCCTGTGGGCAGCAAGTTGGTGTCTCCTGAGCTTCTCCCGAGTTCAGCTGTGTGTGCTTTTTCATGCCAGATGTGCGACGAGGAGGTGCAGCACATCAGGAGCATTGCGTCTGTGTTCAGCAAGATTTGCAGCCGGGAGGAGGAGGCGTACTGGTTGACGCGCAACTTCTGGCAGCACCTCCAGAAGCTCGCCATTGATGCCACGGCCATGGTCAGCAGGCGGGGCCTTTTCACTTCCTCTCTGCAGACCATATCATTGTACAAATTGTGGGGCCCGTACCCTTGGCCACAATGGGTGCAGCTCAGTAAACTGATGACCATTAAGGGAGGACAAGACTAGTAGAAAAGCCGAATTTACTAAAAAAATGTTTAGTTTGTTTATTAGTGGGTATACCAACACAGCTCAGTACACACACAGTGTAATACTTCATCGGTACACGGAGTTTAACGGTGGCATTGTAGCATCACTTTTCTGAGGCTTCGTGTTTTGTTCACTCAATGCCCCTCATCTCTGTGGTATCCTAGTATGAATAGTGATGAAGTGCCTCCATTGTTTTAAATAGGTCTTGAAACATTGAGGAGTGTAGTAAATCTGCTAAATTTTTCTTTTATTGCTTCAGTATTTTCATACTTCAGTTTCTTCCTTTATTGCAAATAACTATTCAGGGCTCGAAGATAAACTAACAGCTTTATTGCTTACAACAGACCTTTTTGAGTGCACTGACTTCAAAATTCATTGTTTTGTCTAATCTAGTTAAATTTGGGATGACATTGTGAACGTGTTAATTGTTTTTAACTGAGAGAGTATAATACCACTGTCAAGCATGCCAAATGAAGTGCACTTGCGAAGAGTGTCACTTCCTAAAAGTGCACTCTTGCACAACTAAATGGCGTAACATAAGTGTACTTGCTGAAATGTGCACTCAGGTCACAGTGCGTCCACAGAACACACTTTTAGGGCGGAATGCGTGGCCTTGCCAGCAGCGACTTCGAAAGCACAGTGTGTATCTAGTGCATAAAAAGTACTTGCAAGTTTAGTTCACTTTGCTATAGCACTGTTTTCAAAAAATATGTATTTGTTGTCGCTACAAGCGAAGCAACACAACAAAGAAACGAGATCAGATGCAACTCCACTGCACGCACCCATCTTGTTTGTTGTCAGAATTTTGAGTAGTCTTTTACTTGTGCCATGAAGTCAAACAATCAATATATAAGAGTCCGTTTTGTTTTTCATCGACCTCATCAACAATTCCGCTCATTGTCTGTCACCATTTTTTTCACTACGAGTGCACTTTGCTTTCCCATTTAGCACCGCGTAGCCTGAAGTGTCACTCGAGATGGCGAAGAGCATTCCCCATAAGTGCACGTAACTTTCGTGCTTGGCGTGCATACAAAAGGCACTTTCGTATAAAAGTTCATGGAAACATATGCAGAAATAGGCAAGATGTTTCTGCTTGCCACGTCATCAATCCACAGAAAAGTTAGTTGTCTTCTCTATACGGCATGCATGTGAGCATAAGCTGCCAGCATGCTGCAGTAACAGTATAAACATCTGCAGGAATGTAACCAAATAAAATAAATACAGAACCTTGTGAACAGAAATCTGCAGCCAGAGGATGCCTCCAGCAAAGCGTGTTTGCTCATTGGAACTGGATATGAACGAAAGAGCATTCAGAAAGACTAAAGTGCAGAACAAGACGGACACGCTATGGGTCACAAAGTAAACGGCATGAAAACGGCCACTTCCGCCATTTCACGAAAGCGGTGCAAGGCCTCGGCGTCCCCTGCGCGTAGGCAGAAGCAAGTGTAGGCTTTTGACGCAGTCACGCTTGCTGCGTTGTGTTTTGCGGGTGCTGCGCTGTGTGAGACAACATGTTCAAGAAACGCCGGATAAGCATACGCTAGGAATGCGGTCTGTGTTGCTGTTGCATGACAACAGCGATTCCAGCAGCAGCTCAGACGAGGACGACAGTGCTATCCACTAGGCGATGTTCGGAAAATGAGCATCCCGTGGGACGGAAAGCCGGGGTAGCGATCGATACAGGCTAAGCGGCGACCGCGATGCAAACTGTGTGCGGCTAAAGGTAATCAAGGGACATTACATGCGGCTACTGTTGACATCAGCAGTGGTGCCTCGTAGTGGTGGCGGAAGTTACATCCCCCTTCTGCCTCCTGCGCTTCCGATCTAAAAACACGCTGACCATTCGGCTTGACTAGTCTCGCTATGCACTCAGAGCGAGAGCAGCTCCCACTCTGCCAGATCTTAATCGGATAGCGGGAGCGACCAGTCAAAGACACCATTTGTTTCTCTTTTGTCCCCATATTTCATGCCGTTTTCTTTGTGAATCATGAACCAACTAGCCCAAACTAGAGATCTCCTTGAATATATGCTATGGGTGCTCAGCTTTGCTGGGGAGACAGGTAAACAGGCCGCAGGTCAAGCAATGGATTCTGAATCGCATGTGTGGACATTCATTCACATTAGTCATGCAGAACGTGCTCATATACATGATAGCGCAAGACAACAGGGATGACAGACAAGAAGGCAGGACCATGTATATGCGAAACCAACTTGCTCAACTTTCTTTTGTTTTAAGAATGTGCTCTGAGGGACATGCATATGCTGATGCATACGCTGGGAAGCATTTTTGATGAACATGTGAGAATACATTAGCCCAACAACTTCTGGTGCCACGGTGGCTCAGTGGTAATGGGGCTCAGCTGCCGCCCCGAAAGGCACGGGTTCGATCCTGGCCTTGGCGGTCGAATTTCGATGGAGGCGAAATTCTAGAGGCCTGTGTACTGTGCGATGTCGGTGCACATTAAAGAACCCCGGGTGGTCAAAATTTCTGGAGCCCTTCGCTGTGGCGTTCCTTATAGGCTGAGTCGCCATGGGACGTTAAGCCCCAATGAACTATAAACCACATTAGCCCAACTGTCGCCAACATATTCATTGGCAAGCTCATTGCACTGTCGTGGTGGTGGAGGAGAGAAGCAGTTGCAAGATAACTGGTGCTTTCATTTCTTCATTCCAAAACAGGCCTAAAGGCCTGAAAGTTTTTTTTTGTTAGTTATCCTAGTGTACTGGTAACGCCTTGGCTGCTGTTTTCCTGCCAGAATCCTTTCCTTCCTAATCCCCTGCTCTGCCTGCCTTATCTCCTTTTCCATAGAGGTGCCTCAGACTGCTTGGTGCAGGCATAATGCTTCATTGCAGCTGGCTCACGCTCCCGGGTTAACTGGGCAGCTCATTTTTTCATTTTCTTTCTTTATTTTCTCAGAATTATCCTTGAAGGGTCCCTCAGCTAAAGAGGGTTAGAACAGCTTGACATGCTTCAGGAACCCAATCACTGCCAGGCGGCAGTACAGTTTAGTCGGATGTGTGACAGCAAAGAAATAAGCACATGACATCAACTGCAGTTTAACAGTTTGTACAATACAAGCATTAGTACAGAAGAGAGAGGAATATAACACTTCGCTTGCGACTAGGTAGAAAGATTATACAGTTCCAAAGCAAAAAAATATAGTTTACAGTTTTGCGTGGCTCGGTCAAATGCAATTTAGGTGCGCTAGCACTTCGGTTTTCATTTGAGGCTCAGTTTTCAAGGTCACTAAGGCTTCAGACAAAGGTAGGCGAAATCAGACTTGAGCTTGGCCTTAAGAGCATGATGCAGCCGCCACGATGGCTCAGTGTTTATGGCACTCGGCTGCTGGCCCGAAAGACGCGGGTTCGATTCTGGCCGAGGCGGTCGAATTTCGATGGAGGCGAAATTCCAGAAGCCCGTGTGCTGTGCGATGTCAGTGCACGTTAAAGAACCCCAGGTGGTCGAAATTTCCGGAGCCCTTCACTACGGTGTCCCTCATAGCCTGAGTCCCTTTGGGACCTTAGACCCCCATAAACCATGAACCGTATGACGCAGTAGTATTAGTGGGTTACTTCCATACATGTGGAATTGGTCATTCTGTACTTTACATTCATAGATCCCTCGGATCCTCCATAGCATTCCTGCCGCATTGGTGCTGCGGTTAAGGGGTGCACCGCTGCCGTGCGATGACAGGTGCTGCCACCGATGGGGCTAGTGAGACCCAGGTTGCTCTTCCTGAGCAACCTCAGGGTGATGGAGAGAAGCTTTGGATATACGAGAATCAGAGAAATCTGAGATTGGAGGTTTTAGTACGCTCACACTAAGATAAACATTTGTGAAATGTGGCTAAAATGTACAACCTAAAAGGCAAAAAGAAACATGGGCTAGACTATCTAAAACACAATTACCTTAACACACAAAGGGTATTTGTGGAATCTAGTTGCAGCTGTAGATGCAATCTTCTCATCTTACTCTGTATTTGGGAAAAGTAATCAAACATCTTCAGACATCAAACGGGATATCCTGTAAATTATACTACCATGTCTGAGTTTTGCAATTCTTGTGGAACCTTGGAATGATCCATGCGTCGATGGTTTGAGTATGCTTGGTGTTTGGTTCATTCATTTGTTCTGTCAACCCTTATGTTGATTCTCAAAAAATCTTGAGAAGGAAGGGCGACTCAGTGTGTGTTCCAAAAGCTGTTGCATTTTTTAACTTTTTCACTTAGAAGTGGCCTGCGATACAAACTTGATGTGGAGTTGGGGAAATAGATTGGTGTTAGGATGCTAGAAAAGGCCTGTCTTGAGTCTTGTGGGGGTACGACATAATTCTGTTAGGAAGCAATTTCTCAGCAACCACCTGAGTACAGCCTTCTGGTAGTCATACGGCTTCCTTTGTAGCCATATGACTGCACTCTGGTGGATGCTGATGAGTAATTACTCTCTAATTGAAATCTTCTCTACCTTGGGGATTTCCCCTAAATACATTAGACCATATAACACCATCTCACAGGCCTAATTCAGACCACGAGTATTAGCGACAACGCTCTGAAATCACAGCACAAAGTCATGGAGGTCATTTGTGATGGACATCTGCATGAGTTGTTTGTGCCTTCAACACTGCTGAGTGCTTTGTCCTTACTTAAGTTTTCAACTAGGTACCACGCTTGCTTTGCATAAGAACTCTTGCAGTGGTATTGCATTTTTGCTGAGGCCATTGTTGGTGAATTTCCTTTACAGGAAGCCACTTTTGCAACTAGTACAAGAATATAGCGAGCTTACCTATTTTTTATGGTAACGTGTTGGAAAACCGTAATGCGCTCTCAATCTAAACATGGCACACGCCTTTATAAGACAACTGGTGCCTGAATAATCCATGGTGGCTCTCTGGTCTCTGCCTGCAGGGCAGGCAAGTGGAGGACACGCTGGAGAAAGAAGACCATGAGCTGTTCCAGCAGCTGCTCAGAGTGAAGGCATTTCCAGTGCTGCCCCTGGAAACGTGGTTCCAACGTTGCTTTGCCGAGGTCCTCGACGAGGATGCCTTGGTCAGGTGAGGACTACTGGATAGTGACGCCGTTTAACCACCTGGCAATGGGCCTGTAACAGTCACGTGGTTATAGCTAGTCCAGTTTGGCAGGGAGTGATATGAACACATTTTGCTAACCCTTCGAAAGTCAATTTTTTTTTTAAACTTTCCCAGTGCGTCAAACTATTTTGTTGCAGATTTTGAATGTAAAAATGTGTAAAGTCTGGAAGAAATAGTAAAAAAAAAAAAATCGGGAACAGTATTTTGGTGTCAGCATGACTCGGAACTGCAAAATGTTCAATAGTATATCAGAGTGTGGTATTCCTTGAAAGACTGTCTACGCACAGCGCCTTATCGCAGTCTGCACTCATAAAACACGGAAAGGTCATTGCTGATGGTGTCAAGGGAACGAGAAGTGCATTCGACCATATCGCCGCTTTGCCGTGCATCTGAGGAACTCGAAGGAAACTCAGTAAACAAGAAGAGCGAGAATACTTCGTGAGCATCAGCGATAAACAAGCTAAGAGCAGCGGCAATAAAGATGGAAATCAACTTCCAGGGCCCTGCAAGGGAGTGCCAATAAAGATAAAAATTAAGTTTCGCGCACCTCCGTTGCGATCACGCCGCGGAATCGAAACCACGAAAGGACGTTGTCGCAGATCGCGCGACACGCTGAAGCCAGAAGTCAGTTCTGTTTATCTCCGCAAAAAGGTAGCGCAATCAAATTTCAAATGCCTAACATAAATCTTAGAAGGTAGCAGTACCTCCCAGTGAACATGCATCTACATAATGGTTCAAAATTTCAAACGGAGGGTTGAAACCGTTCCCATTTTCCATCCCTTGCAGGATGGGAAACCGCCTCCGTACATATACGGTAAAAACCCTCAAGGGGTAACACACCATGTTATCTTCTTGCGCACCGGGAACCCTACCTCAGTTGTCAGACATGTTTCCTGTGTCACCTAAAAAACGTAAAGAGTATGCATGTGCCAAGCTCCATGGCTCTCTGTGAAACAGTGAAAGAATGAAGTGGTGAATTTCAGCAGGCTCATAAGGTACATAGCCCCAACCCAAATGTTAACATCATGCTCCATATGTAAAAGTGAGTGGGTAATTAAGACTGAATACATATGAGGCCCCTCCGCAATACTGTCCCTGTGAAGTGAACATATGCCCTTTCTTAACAGAGGAAAGATATAGTAGTTTACAGCTGCAGAATGTCGACATAAATGTTGCAGACTTTTGAATACTCATCTTAACTTCCGAAGCATGCTAGCCTGAGTGGGACCCGAACTCCCAGTGCTTCACAGAAATGCCTGGGTATTGTGTGCCAGTGATTCTGTTCTGGTTCCATTCTGCTTCCATACCTTTTTTTTTTCCTTGTCATTCACTCAAGCTTAGTGATAATGAACCCATGGAATCAGTTAAATAAAGCAGGGGTAAAGGACCGAAAACATAACGTGAAAATTTAAAGGGATCGAGTTATTTTGTCATTCCAGCAATTGTTTGCAGCAAGTTCAAGTTCAAGTTCGTCTTTATTTACATCAGGAAGATGTAGGTAGGCCCGGACAGAAAGGTGAAAAAAAATTCACTTGAAGGAGTCCGGGCCCCCTTCTACATGGCAAATTACAACGAAGACAACAGAGCGTGGTTAACAATGACAAGGTAGAAACAAAAAATTAAGAGGCACTGTGAGCATATATTGTTAAAAGACAAAGAAAAGAACAAATACGCCCAAAACATGAACACTAAAGCTTTTGTACACTTTTTATAATAAGACAAACTGATTGATAGAATGAAGTACACATAATTGGAAAAAAAAATGCTTGCGTATGTTAGCACATTTATCAACAGGACTGAAAGTCACCGCTCCAAAGCGACAAGAATGTCGCATGGGCTACTTTTTTCCACAGATATGCCTCTACTCAGCAGCTTATTTAATACATGTGGAACTGCAAAGCGTAACATAGAACGTCCGTATTCTGTACGACAGAAGGGAACGCACCAGAATGACTGATTTCGAAATGCATGTGTTGGAATAGTGGCTTTCAGGCAGGATAGTTCTAGAAACTTATTCTGGTGGTAGCGTATACACTTTTTACATCTCAGTGTTAAATGATATTCATATAGGTCATGAGCTGGTGTAATGTGAAAGCGCATGAAAAATTCTTCTGTGTACGCACGGTAATCCACGTTTGCTATGTGCCGGACTGCTTTCTTTTGGAGCATGAATATTTTATTTATGTTGGCCTGTGTTGTATTGCCCCATACTAGGAAACAGTAATTTAAGTGAGGGTGGAACAGCGTGTTGTAAATTAGTATTTTTATAGACGTCGGAAGAAAATACCGAAATTTTGCTAGCATTCCTACACATTTCGCGAGGCGACATAGAACTATACTAACGTGAGCGTCCCAGACCATGCTCTTGCTGAAACATGCTCCAAGTGTTTTGGCCGTCTCTACAATTTCTATAATAGAATTCCCAATGTTAAACTGAGGCTCTGCCATGATCGCCCTATTTCTCGCGTGGAAAATAACTGCTTTTGTCTTTTTCGCGTTTAGTACCAGGGAGTTTGCTTCGCTCCAGTGTTTGAGGGCATCCAGCACGCTGTTAATGGTTGGGACTAGAAATTCGAGACTATTACCTTTAAAAAACATGCTAGTGTCATCTGCGTAAATTACATATTGAGGCTTATTACTTATATTAACAATGTCATTAATGTAAAGGATAAAAAGTAAAGGTTCCAATATACTACCCTGTGGGACGCCGGTAAAAATTTTCCGAAGAGAGGGGAGCTCATTTCCTATTTGCACACACTGAAAACGATGTTGAAGATATGATTCGATGAGGAGGAGTGGTGTGCCACGTATGCCGTAGAGGTCAAGTTTCTGTAGTAGTTTGTGGTGATTAAGGCGGTCAAAAGCCTTTGAAAAGTCAACAAAAATTCCTATGCATATTTCTTTATCTTCAAATGCTTCGAGAATTATTTCCTTTTGTGTTAGTAAAGCTGTTTCAGTGGATCTGCCTTGAACAAATCCGTATTGGGACGTAGACAGTATGTTGAATTTGCTGCTGAATTTGTATAGTCTCTTACAGATTATTTTTTCCAAACCTTTGGAGAAAACAGGCAATATAGAGATTGGTCTATAATTCGACATGTCATTCTTATCTCCGGTTTTAAAGATTACAATAACTTTTGATACCTGCATCTGTTTGGAGAAGCATCCTGTTGATAACGAGAGGTTATAGATGCAAGTAAGTACTGGAGCTACAATATCTAAAACATATTTAACAGGTGCAACTTGAATGCAATCTATATCAACCGCTTTACTATTAATAAGTGAGGAGAAAATGCTGCTAACTTCCTGTTCACTAGTTGCTTCAAGAAATATACTGTTATAATGTTTTCTAATCCCTTGCGTCTGCACCAGAGTACATGGCGCACTGCTCACAACATCCCTGAAAAATTTGTTGAACCTTTCAGCTAGTTTCAACTAAGTACTACTACCTCAAAGATTCGGCATTCTGGTAGCGAACTGGAATAGAGCACTGGGTGTTTACAGTATGTGGTATGTTAGCAACACAAATTTTATCATTCCTGGCCTTCAGGTACAAAAGTGGATCTCATGCACTTGTAATGTTCTGTTGTCATTCCACACCAGACTGTGTGCCTGTGTTTCTTCTTTGAGTGTTTTGTGCAGAGCTGCTGGTTTGCTCACTCATATTGAGAAAAAAACGAGCTAGACTATAGAACCAACAAATTCGATTCTCTCCAAAGGTCATCATTGCCAAGTGATATAGATCACTGCCAAGTTCTTGTAGGTTCTTTTTGGTTTTGACGATTGCATGTCTCCCTTGTGCAAGAAAGTTGATAACAATAATATAATTTGTTCTGAGGAAAACGAAAGGAACAATAACTGTCTCAGTCATGGTAAACACCTGAACAACGCCTTGAGGTAAGGAATTAGGTGAGAATGAAAGAAGAAAGAAAGAGGTGCCGTAGTGGAGGGCTCCAGAATAATTTCGACGACCTGGGTATCATAGTACACTAACATCTTTTACGTTTGCCTCCATCAATTGTGGCTGCCACAGCCGGGATTTCATCACACATCCTCATGGTTAGCTGCCAAATGCCATAACCACTGTACCACTGTGGCGAGTTAAGAAAGTTCTCTGTTGTGCAGAGCTGCACAACAAGGAATATCATGCACATATGGACTAGTAGGTCAGTACTGTTTCACTGAGCATGAGCTTAGAGCAGGCGCCTTCTCACAAAGTTTAGTTGATACCTCCTGGGCTGTTCGTTTCAGCCAACCTACCATGTAAACTCGTGTATGGGCCACACCTTTTTTTTTTTTTAATTCGGGTGTGAATTTCGAAGGTGAGGCCGATACACGAATGAAAAAAAAAAAGTATACCTATTTTTTTCTCAACTATCGAGTCCAAAACATGGGGTGCAGTCCATACACTGGTTAAGCCCTTACACAAGACTATACGGTAATCCCTGGTCCCTGTCGTTATCTCTCCACATTGTTGCCCAGTAGAGACAAGCAATAGCCTTAGCCCTTCAATGCCCAGTACGTGTGATGAATTCATAACACACTGCCTTCACTCTGTGTGCTCATTGCTGCATGAAGCTTGCACACAAAGTTTGTTATCAGGATGTTCTCAATAGCCAGTGCTTTCCAGTCAGAATGTTTGACATCGCTGTGAGAAAGCCATGTGAAAAGAAGAGGGGGGGGAATGCGGGAATTGCAGCCAGCATCCAACAGTCCCTCATCTCTCATTTTGTGACATTCGCAGAAAAAATAGGGAAGCATTTGTTGGATAAAAATTCATGGGACGATCTGACGTCTGATGCGAGTGCTCTGCAAAAGCAGTTGGGTTTACCCTCAATGATCACTCTGATGCTTTTATACTCTACAGAATGCTCTTACTCTGAGCACAGGTTTCACACACGAGACACAATTTTTGTGGAGGGTTAAGGTGGGTGGAGGTGGGTCAGAGGTAGTGGTGGGTAAGTGGGCAGCCCCCTAGCTGAAGGGGGGGGGGGGGGGGGGGGGGGGTTGATGGGTGGTGCTTCTGGAGATTGGAGGCTTCACATCAGCAGACGTCTTATTTTCAGGGATGTGACTATTAACGCTGCGTTCGCAGTTAAAGTTGTTTGATGTCCCTGGGCCTTCGAGTTGATTCAAGGGTTTAAATTTCGGCTTTCACACAGTCCAGACCAGCTGCAAAAAATGGACCAAATGCTAATTGTTGCTAACTGGTGCATACCAATTCATCAAATTTTAGCATCACTAGCAGAATTTTGTTATTGACTTTTTCATACTATTATCAAGTGATCACACAAATACCATATTTACTCGCATGTAACCCGTCCCTACGTATAACCTAAACCCATAACTTTGAACACCACGAAAAAAAAAAGCTCGCATATAACCCGCACGTTTAGCTGAAAAAAAAAAATGAGCACTAGAAAGATACAACTGCATACGCAGTGTTCATTTCATTTTCAGCACATTTATTCAAACTACCACCACTATTCTATTCTCAATCGTCGCCGCTCTCACTGCTGCCATCCGAGGCTTCATCGCCACTCTCAAAGATGTAGTCTTCCTCGGAACCATCCAAGCTGTTACTGATGTCACATTTTTTAAAGCTTTTACGCACCAAGTCAGCCGGTATCGCTTTCCATGCATCGATGATCCACTGGCACAGCAATGGAATATGGGGCCTTCGCAAGCGTCCCATCGGTGTGAGGGCGTAACTCATGACACCTAAACAAAGCAGGCAAACAGTGCAAACTGGGGTGTAGTACACGAAACAGCACCTGACACTGGGCTCAACAACGCTGACTGGAGAAGGCATGGGCAATTTCGTGGGGAAGTATAAACAGACTATGAATTTGGATTTGGCTATGCCTTTCGTTAGTCCCTCATCAGCTTGACAAGCGTCGATGACGATGGGGATGGCGGACTACACGGGGGAGGCTGCCACGCATTGCCGTGAAGCCGACCCTTCCCCCAAAGAAAAAAATTCGCAGATAACCCGCACCCCCACTTTTTAAACGCGTTTTTTTTTTTTCAAATTTTGGTGCAGGTTATACACGAGTAAATACGGTACTTGATTGGGTTGATTCACTATTTGATGCGTATTCAATTCGGTTGTTCCACTATTTGATTCGTGTTCAATCCAGTTTCGAAGAGGTTCTATTCGCATGCTCTACAAACTGTCAGTTCTCGAGTGCCAGGCTTTTGAGTCAACTGCACTCTAAGCATCAGATATATGAGCAACTTAAACACGCGTAGCCTCCTCACGGGTCTCTAGCCATAATGGGATTAGTGAAAATGTACAGGCCAGTAGTGCAGTAAGCAAAACCACGAAGTTCACACTCTGAGTAGTGTAAGTGCCTCTTCAGAGTTAAATACTAATCTGTATTAAGAAAGCGACTGGGACAACGTCGGCGACAAAAAGCAAGCTGACAGCGATGACAATCCGACTGCCACCTCGAAGTGTCAGAGATCGCAGGGACCTCTACTCATAGCACAGAGTTTCTTACTATTAACTAGAGGGAAAGCTGGCGGTGCTGGACTCGAGCCACCATAGGCGCTCAAAGCATCATGACTACATGGTGCGGGACAGTCGATTTTTTTCAAGAACAGAGAGTGGCGTTACTGAGATGTTCCGTTCTGTCTACTGCGCAGATGACTTTGGCGCAAACATAGTGCCAAAAGCCATAGTAGCGAAAATGCAACAGCACACGACGCCAATTAAATGGTTTTTGGTTTCCGAAGTGCCATTAACAAACCTCTCAAAATGTTGAAGGGACAATTTTTTCCAACAACATGTTTCTTTTTAAAAAAGCGCGTGTTAAGCACAAAATATTGGCTTTTGTTGTCTGCATTACTTGGCCAATAGGAGAGCAAGCCATCGCTTATTTTAGGCAAACTTTATATTTACATGCTTTTCTGCTCGTTTGTTGTAATTTATACACAGGATATTGAATGCTAGGACATTTTTGATCATTGTACAACGTTTGTTCCTTCATTATTTTTTGGCCAAAAGTTGTGGTTCTGCAGTCGGTAGCTCTCCGCCCCATCATGCTTAGAGCGCCCATGGTGGCTCAGGTGGTCCCGAGGAAGCTCCATGCAAACTCCAATAGGCGGACGCCAGCTTTCCCTCTAGTTAATAGTCAGAAATTCTATGTCTCTACTAGCAAAAATGAGGACCGAGAGTATGTCAAGCCAATCCAACTGCAGTGTAGATCCACCTCAATCCAAGATGGCCAATTTTGGCCCGCAGGCGACTGAAATTAGTCGGAGAAACCAAACTTCAGGACTTTTGAAGTCCGAAATATGCGGCGCGAATGTGTATGCGCTTCTATGGGGTGACTGACGGTGCCTCATGGAGGTCCGAAATATCCTACAGGTCCGAATTATCGGAGTCCGAATTACCCGTCGGCTACTGTAAATGGCAGCTACTTTAGAACAGTAAAGAAAATGGTGAACTACACCTTGTACACACCGGTACTCTAAGGGTAAACAACGCCTCGTAAAGTATTCAAACAGGTGCAAATCTGCAGACACAGGGAGCACCCAATGCGATTTGCACAAAATCGCCGCCATGCTGTGGCAGCACCGGGATATACTCCAAGAAGGATTAGCAAGCATGGAACCATACTGTTTGCTCCATGGCTTGAGTTGTCAGCTTGCACATGCAGACATTATCATCAGAGTTTGTCGTTAAAATATGTCCTACGAGCACTATTACACGGATGCTTGCACACTAAGGCGGCAACTCGATGAACACTTCCTTGACGTACGTGCGGAGCATCTGTGCACCCAGCACTGCGCTGTGATGGGTGGCACAGAGGGGCGTGCATCTCCATGCTCCTGGCGCTGGCTCCCTCCCCCTCTAGAGCCGACTGAAAGAATGTCAAGCCGTGAACAAAAGATGGTTAGGGATTCCAAGAAAAGTTGGGGGAACCTGGAAGAGCACCCAGCCATGGAGAAAAGTCCTGCGATTGTTGTAAACCGGACCCTGCTTCCAATGCGCGCAAGCGCCCGTGTGCAGGCGCCGGTGTCTGACGTGCACAGATATCTGTGCCTCGTTTGCGCCTGATCACGCATTGCGCCTCACACATGCGCAAACAGGCTACAGTGTACGCCCATGCACATAGGCCCTCGGCCCGTACACCTAGGATGTATCCGTCGAGTTATAGCTTAGTGACGTAGACGAGCTGCCATGTGTAACTGTGCGAATTTTGCGATACCATTGATACAGAGAGAGCATGAGAAGTGGAAGTTTCCATGCTGGGGTGAAACGCTTGCAGTACCTTGACAGCGCAGCTCTGTCGGGCACGAAGCAGATGATTTGTGTGAACTAGAAGGGCATATGTGAATACAAGGCACTGTTTGTTGAGAAACATCGCTGAGCACACATGGCTAAGGGGCACATTTCAAGCATGAAGAGTTTTGTACGTGTTTGTTTCTGTAATTGCAGCCCTCATTATGGCATGCATTTTTTGTGGTGTGGCACTTTGTTATCAGCGGAGAAGAGGGGAGGTTTGTCCCTGGAATCAGGCAGACAGGTGGGCAAATGGCAAGAGTCAAATGGAATCTGTCGAAAAGAATTCTGTCATAGCGGCCTTACATTGATTACATGCCTTCCGTCCAATGCTTATGAACAAACTGAGAGCATAAGGCGTGGTTAATTTTTAGAGAAGAGTGTGCGTGAAAAAGGCGACCTCGTTGTTCTCGCTTTCCGCCTTGGCACACAATTATAAATCTATATTCATATTTAAAGTAGCATATGGCTATTAAAATTATGAGCACCAAAAAATGCAAATATGCACAGCTTCATAGCTTGTTTTCTGCAATGTACCTTGACGTATTGACAATCACTGGGCCTTGCCTACCTATAATGTTAAAAGCTAAAAATTTTCACTCCTAGTTCTGTCATTCACCTGTGTCATTCAGTGACATTGAATTACACAATGTCATTGATCTTAAATTCGCTCCAAAGATCATGTCAACCATCTGTACCTGACTGCTTTCAGATGCCATACTGTGATTTCTTCCGTGTCTCTCTTTTATTTCTTTCTACTCTTGAGAAAAGTAGGAGTGCTTGGCTCACATGATGTTGCCACCATCAGTGAATAAGTGCAAGTTTACTGTGAAATTTTAAACAAGCACAGTTCTCTCTTGGCTGATCCTGGAAACAGTCCTCTGTAATGATCTCATATTGGATCAGTTGAGCTGCCCCTGTAGGTCATGAGAATCGCTAATACAAGGTCACGCTTAAAGGACTTAGAATTCGCCGTCGGCATCTAATACATGGCCTCTTCCAGAGCACAGACCCATCTGTGTGCAACCAATGGGCAGATGTATTCTTCGTTTCACATATGCTAATTTAATGCCCGTCTCACAACTAGAGACATCACTAACAAGGTTTGCAAAGGCTTACCAACAAGGTTAATAAAGCTTACCTAGTACACATCTTGTTCACTCAACATTTTTACAAGGCCGCCGTGGTGGCTCAGTGGTTATGGCTCTCGGCTGCTCACCCGAAAGACGTGGGTTCGATCCCGGCCGCTGCGGTTGAATTTCGGTGGAGGCAAAGTTCTAGACTCCCGTGTACTGCGTGATGTCAGTGCACATTAAAGAACCCCAGGTAGTCGAAATTTCCAGAGCCCTTCGTTATGGTGTCCCTCATAGCCTGAGTTGCTTTGGGACGTTAAACCCCCATAAATCAATCATTCACAGGAATCAATAGTAGCTGTTAAGTTAAAGTGCCATGAATTGGCCCATTTCAAAAGGCATTAAATCAAAATTTTGAGCTATCCCCCTTTTCAAGGAAGTTTTAAGAGTACAGAATGTGAACGTGGACAGAGGTGGTGTGCTTGTCACGTGTGCCACAATGTCGGAGGTGCTGCTCGTGAGGGTGTTGCTGACACCGCACTCTTTTGTGGCACCCTTGCCTGGTTTCCAGGATATGGGACAAGGTGATTGGTGGCTCGGCCAAGATCCTGCCCCACGTGGCAGCCCTGCTGCTCATGTCCCTGCGTTCCACGCTGCTCAGTGTCACCGCATTGGCCGACGTCCTCACATTGCTCGACAGGGTAAGCCTCTTTTGATCTCTTTCGCAAAGTGCATTGTCACGTATGGAGACCCAGAATGCCAAGTTATGCGCTGAGGGTCTTGGGCATTGTTTTCACATTGAAGTCATAGGAGAGGAGTGTTGGGGGCTGTGCTCATGCTTCGTACCTGGGGATAAAACCCGGGCACGAGATTAGGCTGTTGTTTATAAGCAAAGGCTTATGAAAGCACGCTTAGCCTGGCAAGATAACTCTTCTTTTTCCAAAGGATTCTTCTCCTCTTTGTGTCCTCTTCATGGCCCAATATTTGCAGTAGTGAATGATTTCTCTCTGAAACTAAATGGAATTCTATTCGTATAAATATGTATACATAAATACATGTGTGTAATAATTTTGGCCTCTTCAGTTCGTCAAACAGTTCTTTTCTTGTTATATACACTAAAATATGTTTTCCTTTTTCTTTTAGTGTGAAATCATTATTGGCTACCTAATCTGGAATATTCCGGCATGTGTGAAGCCTTTGAAGTTAGTCACATGATGCGGGAAATGATGGGAAATAAGCGAGACTGAATGTTTGGCAATGGCTATGTTGGTTTGGAGTGGGGTCATTAGTGACAGTGGAAAAGATAAAGGCCTTTAGGTGAACTGCCTTTAGGGTGAGTGCCTTCAGGACAAGTGCCTTCCTGGAAAAGGCCTTTAGGTCAGTGTCCTTTATAGTAAAGGACAATAGGTCAAATGTCTTCAGGCCAAAGGCCTTTAGTTTAAAGGTCTTTAAATCAAAGGATGCTTTCACATTCACAGCATGTAAGGACGTTGAGTGACCACCTTAACTTTTTTTTTTCTCTTACCTGTGTTTACTCAATATAAAAATTTTGTCAGCGTTGTACAATTTAGTTTGTTTTTTTTGTGCCTGTGCACTGATGAAACTCAAGTCCTTGTATTATTATGTATCTGTTATTACACTGCACAACTCTGTTTTAAAACTTGCTCTCGAGCTGCTGCCATGTGAAAGAAGGCTGCGGCTTTGTCAAGCTGTAGCTGACAGCTTTCTGTGCACCCCCTCTTCTGTATCTCTACAGGACAGAAGTAGATGAATTGGAATTTTAATTATCACAATAGCTGTTGACATCACCACAGAGCATTCATGATATGAATCAGTGACACATCATAATGGGATCTAGTCTATGGAAGTAGTATTCAAGATAGGTCTTGAGAGAAACCGTTGACAGTTGCTTGTACAGCTCAGTTGCAGGGCTTGACTGTGAGGTTTTCAAGATATGTTTTGTTATTTTAGTGTTTCTTGAGGTCAATTGTGGCTCTTCACACTTATTTCATCATGTTCAAAATGCAAAACAGCCATGAAAAATAAAAACATGGTCAGTTGTGGAAGGAGATCTTTCATTTACACTCGTAGACTGTTCTCAACAATGTTTGTAATCGGTGAAGTCCTGTAATTCATGGTACCTTCCTGCACAACAATAATTCTTATGATAATGAAATTTTTGAACCTCTGCTGCCATGAAAATTCAGACGACTCAATTTTAATGAAAGATACAGAAGCTGTGAGGTCAGGGAATCGGGAGAACTTTTCATAATGATGGCTATTGTCTATCAACACAGGTAAGACTAAGCATGCTGGCATGCCGCACATTCTGTGAAATGGTGACCTGTTACATTTTTTTTTATTGCTGTATCTACGCTACACTTTTTTTCAGTAATGAAAACTGCTGTTTGGTCATGCAGAAGTATAAAATACAGTCGTTGACCAATTTTTCGGATCTGAAGGGACCCGAAATATGGTCCGGATAATCTAACAATCCGAAAAATCCGTGAAGTACAAAAAAATCACTTTATTGAGATGAAATCGGCTTAAAATGTCACTGATATTACCTTGCGACGAATTTCTCTTGCTGGTGACGATTTGCGCCTGTATTTTCACCAAGGTTGTGCTTTCACTGTAAACGCTAGACAGTAAGCTCACCGCGCCCACGCTTCTTTGACGGACCTGGCGGGGCCATGTTGTCCACAACCCGAGTATGCACCACACCACTCATTAAACGCACGCAAAGACAAGGCACTTTTCATTCAAAGCGGCGGAACCGCCAGACGCAATCACAAAACGGCACACGGATGCAACTTCGTGAAAACTGAGCGCCACTCAGTCAACTCAGTCAGAGAAACCCAAGTGACGAAACGGCGAATGGCGAACGTATGAGACCCGCCGCGGTGGCTCAGTGGTTAGGGCGCTCGGCTACTGATCCGGAGTTCCCGGGTTCGAACCCGACCGCGGCGGCTGCGTTTTTATGGAGGCGAAACGCTAAGGTGCCCGTGTGCTGTGCGATGTGTGTGCACGTTAAAGATCCCCAGGTGGTCGAAATTACTCCAGAGACCTCCACTACGGCACCTCTTTCTTCCATTCTTCTCTCAGTCCCTTCTTTATCCCTTCCCGCCGAAGTGTGAGATAGCTCCTGCACAATTTCCTTCCCCCAACAACCAATTTTCAACGTATGGGACAACCAATAACCGCCCGCGACAACATCAGCGACAAAAGCAAGTTGACTGCGATGACAGTCCGGCTGCCACCTCGAAGTGTCAGAGATCGCAGGGACCTCTACTGGCAACAATGAGGTACCAAAAGTATGTCAAGCCAATTTAACTGCAGTGTAAATCCACCTCAATCCAAGATGGCGTCATTTGTGCCAGCGAAAAGCCGATTTTGGCCCGCAGGCGACTGAAATTAATCCGAAAAATCGAACTTTCGGACTTTTGAAGTCCGAAATATCCGTCACGAATATGTATGTGCTTCTATGGGGTGACTGATGGTGCCTCATCGAGGTCCGAAATATCCTACTAGTCCGAATTATTGGAGTCCGAATTACCCGTCGGCTACTATATATGGGAAATTCTGTTCATCATTGTGCGATTCCATTACAGTCACTTATGCCAGCTTTATTGCCGGAGGCTTTTATTCTGCCGTTCTTGTTATGTTTTGTTTTGGTTTGGTTTGCTTGCTCTGTAGCACTGTCAAAACAGGAACTGATAGTGTCATAAGTCGAAGGCATACTTATTTCACTACCAGGAAGTAAATTTTCATGCGCTTCTTGCAGGTGAAATAGTTGCATACATTAAAAGCATCTCCAATGGAAAACTGGTGCATAGGAATAGCAGAAAAGCATGGCAGTCAACGAGAGAAAGCTGGTGCATTTTTTTGCAACACGCTGTGTGATAATGATGGAATGTAGAACGAAAGATGTTATCCTCATGCAAATAGTTTACAGGTAAGTACATATAGAGAGCTGCACTAGTGGGATACAACTCAAGAATGAAGCTGCATGTGCCCCTCACAGGAGGCCCTCTAGCCAATTGCGTAAACCAACTGTCATGTCCTTGCAACTATTCCAGATAATCCATGGTTAATTCCTTTGCACCTGCCAGCACCCTTCTATGAGTAGCTGTCTTAGAAATATTTCATGAAATACGAATATTGATAATATACCATGTTTTAAGAGAAAAACCTAACTGCAAGCGAGCACTATATTTCGTTCCATAGTTTCTGCTCCATTGCTTGAAAAAGTTGTCGCAGCAGATACCAAGTGCGAGAGGTTCCGAGGTCACGCGAGTCAGTCGAGACACCAAACGGCTGTTTTCCGCTTCGTCCTGACTTGTATCTAACAATAGTCAAACTCAGAGCCAAAGGTTCGTAGGAAACATCATTATAGCTTAGTTGTGCAGGCATCTCTGTAACGTGACTGGTTACCCTGAATGAGGGCCTCTGTGCCTCCAAATGCTGCTGACGCCTCGGCCTGCACTCCCGTCTTGTGATGTTATGTACAGCAGTGCCACACGCAGCTGGGCACAAGCGGTGACACCCTCCCTGTTTGGCACTGCAAACCTTGCTGGAGTTCGAACTGTTCCTTCACAGGGCACCACGTAGAGTGATGGAGCCTTCTGTGCAAGTCATAGAACCATTGGCACCCCATAGATAAACCCACCCGATGGCATATGACTCAATGGCATATTGCGCTAATTGTCATACATGCAGAAGGTCATTCTCTACTTTACATTCCCTGGGAGACCTCTTACCCCTCCTGGCACTGTGGTGCGGCGTTTAACCGATGTGCCACTGCCCTGTGATGGCAGGTGCTCCCAGCGGTGGGCCTTGTGTGGCCCAGGTTGCTCTTTCCGAGCGACAAATCATTAATTTAAGTGCCAGCTGCCATGGTGGGTAGTTGCTCACAATCCTGTAGGCACGTCGTGATGACACCATAAGTTCACGTGACCTAGGTGGCCCACTTGCCTCCTAGGTTGCTATCTGGGAATCACGTGCCAGAGTGATGCTCATGATTCTTCGCTCACAACACCGATGCCGACAACGCTGACACCGGATTTTCTGGACAACGGGGCCTTTAACACTATCGCATTAAAGGCTACATATGTCATAATCACTATCATTATAGGTTTACTCTGAATTCTTTTTTGCATAGTCTGAACGGGACACACTGAACCTCGGCATATTGAAAGATTGAGGTCAATGTGCCAAGAGATGTGCCGAGAGAAACTTCAGGCATGTAAACTTTGGCACAGTGAGTCCACGGCCCGTGGGGACATGCTTTGAGCCACAGGATTGTGAGAGCACATGTACTCCCACTACGGGCCTTAAGAAACTTGTTTGCTTGCCAAGAAGGCCGCAGAAAGTTTGTGTGCAGAAACTTTCATTGCTAAAATTGTATCGCCCACAGATTCTTTTTGTGCCTCACAGCTTCCCGCTTTGAAACCCTGTGCACATGTCCAGCACTTTATGAGGGGCCCTTGCTCAAAGGAGCACTGAGGACAAATTGCGGTTGGCCTGTATGAATGGGGTACCACATTCTGACATAAATTAGAAAGGGCAACAGAAAAAGAAGAAAAGTGCCCTGCCCGTACCGCCATTTGCCATTTTAACACCAGAGACACTACTTTCACTAAAAGCGGAGTTGTTACAAGCTATAAATGGCAAAAAAAAAATACAGGTGTTGCCATCACCGACCAATTTTGCATGCATCAAGACAATTTTTGACGTGGATCCCTGAGTCTAGGCTACATTGCCATTCAATGTATTATACTGATTACTGATCTTAGCAATAGGCAAGTCTTTCACTATGGGAAGAACATCAGCAAATTGGCATGGACCTCCTCTAACCATTTCCAACGTCTACTGCCGGGAATAAATGGATAATTGTCACCGCTGATTACCTAACTTAACTCGCTACGCGGAGACAAAGGCGCTGCCCAGAGGTATCGCCGCCGAAGCAGCTCGGTTCTTCGTTGAGAACGTTGTCCTCAGGCATGGCGCTCATTATAACTGACCGAGGAGCTACCTTTACGACCAAGTTTTTGGAAATTGTTCTCTGCCTCAGCAGTACCAGTCATCGTAAAACAACGGCCTATCACCCTCAAACGAATGGATTGACGGAACGCCTCAATAAGACCATCGCAGACATGCTCTGTATGTACGTCGACGTGGACCACAAGAATTGGGACGAAATTCTTCCCTACGTCACGTTCAGCTACAATACGGCACAACGAGACACCACTCACATGACGCCTTTCAGCCTTCTTCATGGGCGACCAGTGGCAACTATGCTGGATGCCATGTTGCTCCCGAATGCCGACGGCGACGATGTCGATCAGGACGCCGAGGAATTCACACAGCGCGCAGAGGAAGCTCGCCAACTAGCGCGTGTGCGCATCAGAACTCAGCAGGAGTATGATGCACGACGCCACAATCTTCGCCACAGACATGCAATGTATGAACCTGGCGACGAAGTGTAGGTCTGGACACCTATTCGCCGCCGTGGGCTGTCCGAAAAACTATTACGGCGATACTTCGGGCCCTATGTCGTGCTGAGACGTTTAACCAACGTAACGTATTAGGTGGTGCCAGACGGGTTATCGACACCCAAGCAACGCCAGCAACAAGTCGACGTCGTTCATGTTGTAAGTATGAAGCCGTACTACTCGGACCGATCTTGACCTCCTACTTCCTTTTGTGACCATCGAGATGATGCTTCCTGAGGAGGGGGCAAATGCTGCATGCAAGAAGACGCCAGAGATGACAACTGGGTCTAAGAGCGGGAGGCTGGAAGAGAAAGAAGCTGAAACACGCAGGGACTCTTTCTGGTTGACCAGTAAACCGTTTTTATCTCTAAGCTCTCATCAGGGTTCTACCGAGTCGTGACAGTATTCAGAATTAGCCATGGAGTTAACTTTGACTGAGGGCTATAACTGAATAGAGCTTTCCTCACTGTTCCTTTAATATCTGCCAAGTAATGGGGTCAGCCTGAGTAGAGTATGCTAGTGCTTGCTCCAGGCAACTACCCAGAGTGCCCCTGCATTTTCATCCCTGCAGCTTGAATTGCATCTCTTAAAGGGACCCTGAACTGGTTTCATTGAGCACATTCTAGTGTAGCAGATCTGTAGAGGTGGTCTTTGTGGGTATTCAAGTCAAATTTGAAAGCTCTACATAGACCCTATAATGTACAAACAACTTTTGAAAATTGCTGCTCGCAGTAGCTCACAACCGAATAGGGTGGTACCTCACCGCCACGTCCCCCACCCTAATGACATCGGTTTTTACCTGCTATAATTAACAGCGTCACAAAAAATAGTCACATTTGTAATCCCTTGCGCATCTCGTGAAACCAAAACTAGAATTTTCTCAGCTAAATAAAAACAATTTTTTCATTAACAGTTACCATATTTACTTTTGGAGATTTCGCCAACATATCCTAAAGGACTCTACAAAGGTCATAATGCAGAATGTATACGGTACCCCCCCCCCCCCCCCCCCCCTTAAGAAAACGTTACTTTTTAAAAAAAGGTTACGTAAGTCAACGCATCACCCCCTCCCCACGTTCATGCCTGCCCCAGACCCATGTTACATAGTTCCAGCATGATCGCATGACAGCGTATACGCAGCTCGAAGCAAAAAACACAGAGCAATACAGTCGCAAAGCCAGCAGTCGGATGCAAATGAAGATACAGGGCGATAAAACGGTGCCCTCGCGTGCGGCCCGGCTCAGTAGCGGCAAACTGAACAGCCAATGGTTCGGTAGTTTCGGATTCTGGCACGACGAACGCTCCGGAGGCTACCGGAAGTTTGCACTCGCAGCCATTCATACGGGATAGCGACCGCCAGCACAAGCGAGCTGGGTAAACGACGTGCAGTTGACTTTTTCTTACTGGAAGCAATTTACAAACGAATTAGCAACCTTTTTTTGACGCCACTCACTCATCTTTCGCAAACACACGTGGCCACACTGATCTTCCCAAGCCTGCCCTACATGCACCCGTGTGTGTGCTGGTGCACTTGCAAAGCAGGGAGCACAAAATATGCGAGTAATTGTTTTTTTCCAGGTAAAAAGTTGGGGGTGCACAACTTACTTGAGTAAATATTGTACTTCTTCTTGCTCATTTTTGACTTGAGTCCTGTTACTGTTTCCTGCCATCCATGTCTATTTTGTTTGAATTTAATAATCAAAACGCTCTAGAAGCAAGGCAAAGCTACCGTAATAGTGGCCTTCAAACACAGACGCAAACAACTGCTCAGCACTTCGCTTAAAAGCTACACATCCCTTGAAGCTGAGACCACAGGACCCACAGGAAGCATGCAGAGATTTCACGCATGCCCGCACCAACCAGCTAGCCATAAATTTCTGCCACGCCATCCTCCGAGTGACAACAGCTACCACACCATTATATTTCAGTCCCTATACCTGAGGGTTTAGCAGGGAATGAGAAGGCAGACCGGAATGCTAGAGAATACACCGACAAAACCAGTTCGCCCATGCTCACACCTCTCACCTGGGTCTTCAGGGACAGACTGGAAGTTCTACAAAAAAGTGGGGCATATGTATATACTCCCACCACACAGAGCACTAAGGAGGAGCCCGTTGCCTGGACGCGACTGCAAACAGACACCTTTCTTAACTTGCACATACATTCTAAAATTTATCCGGCCACATTTTGAGATTCCTATTCCTTGTGCAACAGGACACCCACTCTATATCATCTCACATGGGAATGCCCTAGAATAAGGCCTATTGACCAAATACGCAACACAAATTAGAACCAATGGGAGGCGCATTTGTCCAGCTCGGACTTGGATGCTCGGCATAAGGTGGTGACCCGAGCCCAGGTGATAGCTCGGGCCACGGGTTCCTGGACTGAGGACTCTTCCCCGATGCTCAGGCATCATCCTCTTGTAGAATTAAAAATTAAAATTTATCCTCTCTCTCTCTCTTGGAACACATTGGCTTGTGTCATTTCAGCAATTGTCGCAGAGGTATGCTAGATGTTTTGAAGCACATTGGTATCAAACCTGGTCCACTTACACAGAAAACTTGCCTTGCATGTGATCAACAGCGTATGTGGAAATTTTTCTTTTGGTCTACTGATGCCGCTACAGACACTTGAAAAAAAAAGTGAGCTGCCACACAAGCAAACTGTGTAAAGCATAAAGCTAAGTAGGAGCTGAGCTGTACTTATGGTGGATTTTAACTGTCCTGGATGTTGGCATTTGGTTGGTTGGTTGGCCTCAAACAATGCTGGCACATACCCACTGCGGGGGACTGGCCAAGACACAGGCGGCGAATTGCTGGGAACAGGAGCGTTTAAAGGGGAAAAAAGACTAGTAATAGGGTATAGGCTGACAGATTGGGCGACACAACAAGGGTCCTGTGAACGGAGAGATCAAAGACGGCACAATGGCTTTATGTGCAAATTCGAATACAGAGCATGTAGTGTTTCAATTTTGCACTGACTTGAGAGTGGGAAGGAAAAAAAAAAACAGAATGGGAGTTGCTGCTTTGCTAGAAGGAAATTTAGCACTGCAGAACGCATACTCCTGTCTCTTCGTCCAAGCAAAGAAGCGCCATTGGAAAGAACTGCAAAGGACAGGGACAGACCCAACTGGTGGAACTGAATTTGCAATAGGCACCTCCTCAGAGAAGAGAAGCAGCGGCAGAACAGCAGGAAGTGATCTATTGTCTCAGGTTTTCCATAAAATAAGCACAGTGAGGAAACCACCAGACCAGGTCTGTGAAGGTAGAAATTTAGCAGAGGAACCTCCACTCTGTGCGAGCACCAGTCTTTGCTCCTCCAAGGATGCAGAAGATGCTGATATTCAGGAAATGATGTAAGAGCCAAGGCAGCAAGCTCCTGAAATATTGTGTAGCTGCGATACCTCACCGCAGCTGTATATGCACACGTTGGCAGGAGAGCAACAATTGGGCCGCAGAGAGAGGCCCTTGCTAAGGAGTCTGCAAACTCATTTAAGTGGGATCCCGTGTGCCCTGGTACCCAAAGCAACCATACCAAACATTGGCATTTGTAGTTATTACTAATCTTCTTTCTCGTTTTTCTCGAAAGTCGCATTTGTGCCATTCCTTCTTACGCTAGAAATCCTAGCTTTAACCCTGTAAAAGATTTTTTATTGAGACTTGGTGAACTAATTTCTTACATATTGTGGCGGGTAGAAACATGTTTACAAAAGGGGATTGCAGATATATATACAATGTAGTATAAGATGTCAACTGGCCTTTAACCAAGAGTTCCTTCAGAAACCAGGAACCCGGTACGGCATGACACAGGAGCGTTTTTTAGCGTTCGGCACGTCGTCGACTTCTTCTTCTTCAACAACACCCACACTGTGTCGTCGTCTTCTTTTGTCACCGGCCGCTGGCGCTTCCCAAGCCTCAGTTCTGTCCAACAATAGCAATAGAAGGTCAAGACGCAACATAATAAGGGCCAGTGCCTGAGTGTGCTGCGTCCTCCTCGTCAATCACACACAGGCACCATACTCCGTCGTCTTCTTTGTCCAAGCCTACGCCCATGACAATAGTGCAATGAACCTCAAGATATAAAATCATCAAATTAGGTTCCTTACTGCTGCATTTTTTTCTCAATAAGTGCCTATGAGAAAACCATTGCTTTTGGTCATTCCACTGTTACGCAATGGCAGTTGATGTTATCATAATTATTGTGGTTCATTGCACAGCTCCTGCCTTTATATGTAATTTGTGCCACTGCAGAGGCTCATTGGTTATGGCGCTCGGCTGCTAACCAAAAGACACGGGTTCGGCCCAGGCCTGGCGGTCACATTTCGATGGAGGCGAAATTCTAGAGGCCCGTGTACTCTGTGATGTCAGTGCACATTGAAGAACCCCAGGCGGTTGAAATTTTCCTGAGCCTTCCACTAGGGCGTCCCTCATAGCCTGAGTCGCTTTGGGACGGTAAATTTCATAAATCAAACCAATAGCAATTTGATTTGCGATGAACTGAATAAAGTTATGACTGCTGGTGTCAGATATATGTTTATGAGATTTTAAAAGTATTCTTTTTTTCATCTGTTTTGACATTTTGATAAGGATAAAACACCCTTTTTAAAACAGACTACTAATTTTTGTTTTTCCAGAAAAGTTGCCTCTTAAGTTAAAATGTTCTCGAAAGTTGCCCTTTAAAGGCCTAGGCGAGGTTAGGCAGGACACCTCATATCAACGCGAGAGCGTTAAGGAGCTCGTGAGGCAGTAAAGCCGGTGCCGGCTTCATCGTGTTGTTAGTGTGGGAAAAATCCAAGAGCACCAGCGGCGGAGGCCTTGCGCAACTGGAGATAATGGCAGCTTTCCTCTTATTGCAGAAGCCACCGGGAGCGCCTTGAGTGAGTGAGTGTGATGTCGTTTGTCATTGAGGAAGCAGAGTCGAAAGTGCCCACTGAGAACGGGGGCCACTGGGAGCAGTGCAGAGTGACGCTGTCATGTGGATGGTATAAAGAGTGGGCACTGTTGCATTTCACTCTTAAAGGTACACTAAAGAGGATTCTGAACTCGTCTTTCTACTTTGGGAACTCTTATCAACACGTTCCAGGCATTCTTAGAATCTTCAAATTATTGCCCTCTGCGGCTGATTGCCCTAATTAAATCGGATTAAACATTCCAGCTCCCGCCTTTTGTTTTTGGAACTCTACGCGGTAGGTAGGAGGAGTCAACCAACGCGTCAGCCAGTCCCGTGGCGGCTTGCCGCTCTGCCGTCGGCGGAGTGATGCGTAGATCAGAGAGTCGACGTGTATTTTTATTTCCGTGGACCTAATTTGCGGCTATATTGTCTGTGACTGAAACTGTTTATTCACAGAAACCTAAACAAAATAAAGAGAAAGCGAAGCCAGCACTGGACCACCTGAAATGCACTCCACGTGTTGGTCGACTCCACCTACCTACTGCATTGAATTAAAAAAAAGCCAGGAGTTGGGACGTTTAATACAATCTAATTAGGGCAATCAGCCACACAGGACAGTATTTCACAGTTTCTAAGAATTTTGGAATGTGTAGATCGGGTACCCGCGGTAAAATGGTGAGTTCAGATTCCTCTTTAGTGCACCTTTAAAGAGGAGCTTAAGCATCTTCCAAGTTTGTTTTTTTCTGCACTTGGCAGTGCATGGCTTTGGTGCTTGTTGCTATGGCCGTAATGGCATGAGTGGTACACACAGTCTCCACATTGGTTGCATGACAATGCGTTATCTTTGCAGCGTCTTGAATAATAGAACGAGGAAATCTCAGTTGAAAGGTCGCTGCCACAAATTTGACACCTTCAAGTGGGAAGGGCTTAACAACACACGCTGAACAGTGGGAAGCACTGCTTACCAATTCCTGATTACCAACACACCGTACCAATATCTCATTGGTGTAATAAGTGCAGATCAGAGTCAGTACTAGTAGTGTCCATTTCTTTATTGCTTCTGCTACTTTTGGGGGCACAGATTTTCCTGTAATAAGCAGCATGATTGCTACTGAGAGCATGCAAAGCATTTTCTTCCGTTTGTTCGTTGCCATATTTCTCAGTTGCAAAGCAATGAGGACAGGCATTGCCCTTCCCACTGCTTCCCAGTTCACAGAAATAATTTTTCTGTTTATCCGTAACGTGACACTTTTTCCCTTTTGTAAACATATGATATTGGAAACAGGGTTTGCTTTTATGTCTGCAGATCAAGTAACTGAACTATAAACGTTGCCACTGCGTCAATAGTCGGCAGCATGTCCGCACGACATTCGTCATTGCTTTTCTACAGCTCGCTCAGTCACGGTACACGCTGAAAGCAAGAGGCGTGTATGCTTTTGTTAGTGTTCAAGCTTGCTGCAGCGTTCAGCCACACTTTAAAAAGCCTGTACTTTTCTTCGTACTGTTCCAGGTTCCCAAGGAGGTGTCAGAAGCCGTGGTCAACAGGGCATTGGAGTGACCCTTCTGTGGCATGCATGGAGTCTAGGACAGCTTTTCAAGCAAACACAGATCTGTGTGGCTAAGGTGCTTCTTAGCAGCCGTGTGGCATCTGCTTGTGTGTGCATTGTTGTGTGTGTGTGTGTGTGTGTGTATGTACATATGTCGAACACTCGGTGTCATGTGGTGTGTAAGAGTGTGAATGTGAAAAGGTTGTGCTCATGATTTTCATTGTGCAAGTTAGGTTTAGTAACGAATTAAAGAAATGATTGAACACGTGCTGGCGGTCTGACGTTTTCCTGGTGTGCCATTGTGTTCAGTTACTGATCACGATGCGTCTGCAGTCACATTTTCAGCTTCTTGCAAGTTGGACGTAGACACCAACACCCATGCAGAGGTTTGGAGCATGTTAAGAAACATCAGGTAACTGAAGCTGACAGTTTTGGTACCCCTCATTGACCATCACCACCAGCTATTAGGATTATGTTAACTATGGGACAAAACATCTCCTCCATGATTTCTAATTGGCCCTGCTCTGAGCCAGTCACACTCGCCTTTTTGCAGGAACCTTCAAAATCCAGGGTTTAACAGAAACCAGTCTGTTTGCGAATGTTCACAGTGGGAAAGTATCCAGCGCCGATCAATCTTGTTACAATAAAAGATGTTTTGGGCCCCGCTACTGGAGCCTTGTTCGCGATGAAGGGATGGAAGCGAGGGTTGATTATATAGGCTTCATGATGCGACGTAAGCAGCAGGCATATATCAGGGGTAGATTGCCTTCATTGTGATTGAGCGCATGTGCCGATGTCTGAATATGAAGGGACTCCAAGTAAAGCCTTGTCGTCCTGTTCTTATCTTTTCTGATTATCTCCCATCCCAGTCGATGCCATAGCCCGATTTAATTTCATTCACCCACCTGACTTTCTGCTGCCCCTGCTGCGCTTGCCCTTTTTGGGAATCCAGCCCATTACCCTTAACTGCCACTGGTTATCTAGCCTCTGCATTACGTGCCCTGCCCAAGCCCATTTCTTCTTGATTTCGACTAGGATGTCATTGACTGCTGTTCCCTGGCCCACTCTGCCCTCTTCCCGACTCTTAATGTTGCCTGTCAAGTTCCTTCCCAGAGCTTGTTGCACTGTTCTCACCTTAATTTCAACCTTTCTGTTAGCGTCCCCATTTTGGCCTCACGGGTGACTACTGGCAAGATTTATTTCCCGCCACGCCAAGTGCCATGCCAGGCTGAACACTTGTGTATGAAAACTTGTGTGCACCATCGTGTGTTAATCATGTCACAAAAACCATCTTGTTGGACATTGGCCCTTGGTTGCCAAGCTGAACTCTGCATTGCTGCAGAATGCTAGACTGAGAGGTTAGAACCACGAAGCAGGAAAACTCGTTTCGTTGATGGATTTTCCCTGTTCTCCATAATCAGTTATTGCAATGTGCAATTACCAAGAGGTAAACCGTGTAAAGGAGGGACTGAGGTTGTAAAGCTATTTTTATTTTTCTGCAAAACATATTGAAACTGTCGTCTTATTCAGTTTTTTTTTGTGCTGAATTAAAATATGTAATCAGTTTTTCACTACACTATATAGTTCTCGAGATATTGTACATTTGCATAACTGCTTGCAAAGACAACAGAAATCAAAGCTCGTCAGGAAATTGTTACTAAAATGCCACTAGCCAGTATAAAATGCGTAGTGCTGGAAGTACTCTTAGAATCAAGCCAATATTAGTTATTTTACAACTCATTGAAGTTCAGTGTAAATAGGACTCTCTAACTATTAGAGTGCACAAAATAATCTAGAAATCTGCTCTCAACATTGCAAGCATTAAAATTTATAGAGGTTAGGTATAAATTGGAATTGACCTTAAAATTTGATCCAACACATGAAAGTAGAAGATTGGCTATAGATTTCGAAAATTCTACTTCCAAAACACCGATCTTTTTCACAACTTCTTGTCCTTTGAAGTTACACCAGTGCAGCATTCCGAGCCTGGCCCGCTGAAGCGTGTCGAGAGCCACACACAATCTTTTCCGACAAATATGAGATTCTGTGGTGAGTATTTGTCAAAGAACAAAGAACCAATTTCGTAACTCAAATGTCCATGACCAATAATTCCACTTTCTCATCTGCATCAAGAACACTACCGTTTATAGGAATGTATAATGTGGCAAGTACTATAGTGAATTTTTGTTCCAGGCCAAGCCACATTATTTACCGCACGAACTGGTGGTGTTGAAAGAGTGCAACATGCTTTATTGGAATGCCCAGAACTGCTCAACTGCCAGTGACATTTACAGCAGCGACAAGCTTCAAGCTTCATTTTCTTTATTTGCAGCATTGACAGCATTACATCTGCTGCCTGACTGAAAAACTTATTTTGTCGTGGTTATATAGCCCCCAGAGGGTGGAGCCCTTTGTCCGGGCCCCGTTAGCTGTTGCAATCCGGCTTGCCCGGTCAATCAGTCTCCGCTCGTCGTCCAAGTCTGTGCTGGAAAGAGCGGCTTCCCATTAGGAGGGGGAGGGATTCGGTATGGGACGCTGGTGGAGGGTTTGGGGCATTCCCACGTGTAATTATTGAAAAAGGTTTGGGTGTCCTCTGCAGGATGGGCATCACTCTGGGTATCTGGTAGGGCAGAAGGTGTTAGTTTGAAGCTGGCACCATTTGGCAGCTTCTACACGGGCTAGCTTTGCGTGTGATGGAGGGAGTGTTTTACAGGATGGCGCTATGGCGCTGTAGCATGTCGACATACATAAGTGAAATACATCTGCTGCCTGGAATGAAAAAGTAGAACGGCGTTTTTGTGCCTTTAGCCCCCAGTGTCCAATCGGGAAACAGTTGCAGTAATAGAACCACCTCACTGCCGTCAGTAAAAAAAAAAAAAAATTATGCAGACAAGCAGCACCATCAAGTAAAGTGCTGGCATTTTCTGTGACCACAACTAGTTAAACCGCTGTTCAGTTTAACAAGGAAAAGGAGGACGTGAATATCATCCTGGGAAAGGAAGTAGAGCACAAGTCACTAGTCGTCATCCTATCCTTGAATCAAAAATTGCGTAATACACTGTGAGCTTTTCCAAGGCAAAACATGCCAGTCACGCCCATATTTCTGCCAACCTCTAGTGTCCGTCTTTAACATTGTTCACTTTGAATGAATGCAATATGCTACATTACACAGTGTCGCCGCGGTGGCTGAGTGGTTATGGCACTCGGCTGCTGGCCCGAAAGACGCGGGTTCGATCCCGGCCGCAGCTGCCGAATTTCGATGGAGGTAAAATTCTAGAGGCCCATGTACTGTGCGATGTCAGTGCACGTTAAAGAACCCCAGGTGGTCGAAATTTCCAGTGCCCTCCACTGCGGCGTCCCTCACAGCCTGAGTTGCTTTGGGACGTTAAATCCTCATAAACTAAACATTACGCAGTGACAAGCAACCTGGGGTTAAAGGGATGGGAGATTGGGGGATGGGCGATGCGGGTATAAGAGGAAGACTGCATAAAAGTTGTAAATGCTTAATTAAGGGGCTAGGAAACTAGTCTGTTTGGAGAAGACACTGATTTTTGGAGACTATGGCTTGTTGGCCACGAGTTCATGCACAGCAGAGCCTTATGCTAGTGGCACAATATTGGCACTGTATAACCCCCCCCCCATTAAGGAATGGCCCCACGGGGGACATTTAAGGTAATAGCCTGACCTGACCTGGCCTGTCTTCAGCAATTTTTAGTGCGCTAGCACTCATATAGTGGCCATTCCCCGCATTTAGCAATTGTGTGTCTGTCTGAAGCCGGTTTTGTGGCAGGCTGCTCACCTGGCTGGTGGGCAACCTGCCCACCATGTCAGGTGGCAGCTCACTTGCAGGCTGGTCGGAAAGAGCAACCTGGATCGCAACCCAAGTCCCACTGATGGCAGCAAATGCCATAGAAGAGCAGCAGCGCATCTTAACTTGACCACTGCACCAGGAATGGTAGGAAGACTTCCAGGGATCTATGAATGGAGAGAATGGCAGATTCCGCATATATGGGCAGTAACCCGTTATCGGTATCCGAGCAACTGCCATCCGGGAACACTGGATATGAACACCAGAACTAAAGGAAAACCGAACTGCTAGCGCTATTAATTCGCATTTGGCTGAACTACTCAAATTGACCATTTATTATTTTTTTTTAGCAAAGCATGAGGCAATAGCGTATTTTAGCAAATGAAGCTATTCAATTCATTTAGAATATACCGTTGGAGTGTTGTGGCAGGGTAATACCATTTTTATTTATTTTTAAACACTCAAAGTAATGAATTTTAGAGCACAGTGATAAAGGCATGCATACACAAGGCTCCCAGAAATTCACCAGTTTCAGTAGTTTGATTTTTTTATGTTCAATATAAATTACGACACATGGCGTTTCTCCTTTTTCAACGCTTATTCTTGCAAACTGCTATCAATGCCTGTCACAGGCTAAAAGGTTGAGAGGGTCAAACAGTGCACCCCCAGCAATTTCCCTGATGATTGCATGCACACGATCACAGGTTCATTGCTGGTGGACAGTCAAAACTAAGTCAGCGGGGGTGTGCTAATGTCCATTCTTCTAAGCTGAGAACAAGTATGTCCATAAAAGCTGCTGCATTCCACCAAAGGAAATGCATCTACTGCGAAGGGATTAACTGTTACTCTTCAGTCGCTCTCAACGGCACCGCTGGCAACACATCGACGTCGAAGTTCTGCACATAGTCCTTGGCGTACTTCGGGTTAGCATAGACTAGAAGGCGCTTGTCCTTGTGCTGCTCCAAACCGAGCTCGAGCCTCAGCAGCTCCCAGGGTACGTCGAGTGCATGCCGTTCGGCCCATAGATAGACCTCACCTCGCTGCTTAGAACCTTTGACAGGAACCTGAGGGTGTAAAAGGTCTCACATTAAAAAGCAATTCCGCCATTCTGACTCAGAGATCCGGTCACAGCCCCCTCCCATCAAAAAATGGAGGACAGCAGTTACTACTAAGCTTCATGCCACAAACATGGTTATCCGATCTTATGGAGGCCAAACTCATCATGCCACTTCCACGTGATCGCAACAGTGACTGGTTAGTGGTCGGCACTTTTCGGACTGGCCACCAGCCAATCACAAGCCCACCGTGAGTAGGATGAAGCACGCATTTTTCAGCATGCATATATTCTCGCTTAAGTTATGAGGTACGCCGCCACCTGAATAAGTTGCTAATCGGCGAGTAATCTCAATTGGTTGTGGCGAGTCTGTTTTAAACACTTTGGTGGACACACAAGGTACCGATCGAATGTAAAAACATTTTGCTGTTATGGTTTTACGATTCAAATTCCAGAGGTAAACTTGCAAGGCAGCTCGCACAAATATACTGAAGTCAAAACGTTTTTTTTGTTATTGGTGTGCACACAATCCACTAAAACGAGCTCACTGCCAATAACAATGCGAGCCAGTTTCAAACATTCGATGATAGGCGTCCTTTTCGCTTCATTCGAGTAGTTAGACATTTTGAGAGCGAAATTGAAGGAAAAGGGAAAAGAAAAATTGGCAGCGGCCTAGCTCGGCTATGCCAGGACGCGTAGCGAAAGCTAAGGCATAGCTTGGTTAGCCTTGGTTAATCTTGATTGCAAGTCCAGACGCGGAGGTGGCGCCGTGGTTGGTCACGTGGTACGGTGGGACTGCGAGTTTGTGGCCAATGTAGCTTTCGCTACAAAAACATCAGTTAACGCGGGAAGTATAGGCTAGGTGGCGCAAGCTGCTGCCCGATGCAAAGGGTAAAGCCATTATCATCCATCCATTTATCCATTCCAGCGCCATGTCGCGCATTTGCAAGCGTACTTTAACAAAATTGCGACTTAATACATCCGCAGTTTACGATAATGCTTTCAAACAAGTCGTGTTTCTGGAGCTACGGCCACAAGGTGATTACTTTCATCCGTGCCCGGTGTGGTCGCGTCGACGTGCTCGCCGAGTCGCCGATGTCGATCCGGAGCTCCTTGACCGGCTCGCCCAAGAGCTGCATGGCAGCGGAGTTGCCACGCAGCGTCTTCATGGCCTTCTTATAATAATCCAGGTCACTCATCTTGTTTCCAAGGTAGTGCTTGAACCAGAAACTGGTGCACACGATCCCAATGCCGGCCACTCCGGCGGCTTGGACCAGACGGTCCAAGCTCGGCATCCGAGGCATGGTGGCAGGAACCGCGCTTTACGGCCCTAACGTGCTAGCATACGCCGAAAAAGTACACAGCGAAGCTATTCCGCTTCAAATAAGCTCGACCCGACTATCCGAGCACATTTCTCCGGTCTTGAATCGCCTAAAAATGAACGCAGTAAAGCAGAATAGCAGCAGTACTACTGCATAAATCACCACGCGAGCTCAACTTGGATTGACTTGGCTCGGCTCGTCCAATAGTTGAAATGCCTTATCGATGGCGATAGCCCTACTGTGCTGCTATGTTTGGTTTCCGTTTTCTTTCTGTTGTGTTGCAGCAGGTTAGTAGGGCGCGACACTAATGCGTCCGCTTGCAAGCAAAACAACTCAAGCGGATGACATGAAAGGGTCGCACAGCTTTTCAGTGTTGCTGTGCACGTCGTGAGCAATCGTTTCACAGCGGCGATCAATGCAACATTTATCTTCAAAATTCTTAAGCCTGAAGTGGAGCTGCTTGTTTCCGAATAATTCACGAAAAAAACAACTACAGCTTCATTAGGCTCAACAGCATGCACTTTTTTTTTTCGAGAGGGGAGGGGGGACGCGCTTTTCATATAGTCTTGGCATATGTCCAGTGCTTTTGGAGTGAGTTGGAGTACTCCTTATTAATGCCCAATAGTTCGGATGGGGTCAGATTTCAATAGCAACCTCAAAAACATTATTCGCACCATGGCGCGTAGCTACTGCGCCGCGCAAAGTTATTTAATATTAGCTTTCAATGAATGGTCACAATACCGCCACGGTCGAGCTTCGCTGTTCGGAGCGTTGTATGCAGGGCGCAGCATTCGTGCATGGGTGCTCAGAACACCCCATAATGACAAGCTCATGGGAATCCTTGCGGTTGTGCACAAAACTCAAGGTCCTTAACGGCATTGAAAGACTTCTACAGCTGCGTAATTGAAGCTGACACGGTGTGCAGAGGGCTTTCCAAGTGAATTTGCATTCACTTTTTGCATTCGCTATTTCATTCGCTATTTCGCAAACTTTTTAACCAACGGCTTATGTGCACTCGCTGTATGAGTCTATAACAGTGTGTCTGGTAAAGTTCCTGAAGCTAGCACAGAATGCAGCTGTCCTCGCAGTTCCCTTTGGAAGCTCATTTGCCGCGGCCGTTTTCCTCGCTTATTTATCGTTTATTGTATCCCTTCGTTTTGCGCAACTGTAGCACCTCGAGCTTCTTCCAGGATCCGAAGTCTGAATAGTCGTCAGGTCCTCTGTTTTTGTTTGCGCCGACTGTCGAGCGGTCGAGGCTCCGGGCAGACCTTCGACCTCGCCCTGTCGCTGTTCCCACCGTTTTCCCTGTCGTCTGCTCGCTTTGACCCGTCCGCTCCTCGGTACGCGGTAGCCATGGCAACCGCCCGGGTCGCGCCGGGCGATCACGTGTTGACCTAGTCGCGAGGAGCCCAGAAAGCTAGAAGGCAAAAAATAAATACACGCAGAAATAAAAGGCAACTTCCTTCTGCTCTCGAAGCTCGCGCGCCCGCTCCGAGACCGCCAACTGCGCGTCCCAGACCTGTCACCTTGCGTTTTTCGCACCTGAAAAGGCACGCGCCTCCGAACCTTTTGGACCGGTCCAATGTTCGTTTCTCGTTTTTCTTTGCCTATTTTTCTTCGTAAATGCAGCTTCGAATTTCCGTCTAAGACGCGAGCTGCTGAAGCGAGTAACAGCAGTTTCAGCAGCCAGCGTCGTCTGCTCCAAAGCCGCGAAGAGCCTCGGAAACGTTGTTGCCATGGCGACGAGTTTGAATGAGCCAATAGACGCGAGACAAAGGTACACGTGACGCGACGGGTGGCCAATCGCAGCTGCGATAGCTGACCAAAACAAGAGTCAGCGTGTCGTCTGCTGCCAGCTGCGGCCGAAGGAAGAGTTTGAGCACGATTTAGATTTCTCAAATTGATTCCGTCTCGTAACCTAGATTCCCGGAGGAAGCGCGCTTCCCCGCACGTCCTTTTCTTTTTCCTCTCTTTAATTTGACGCTTTCGCATGCGGCTAAGATTCGTCATCTGCTGATGACAACCAAGCATGCATTACTACAAACATGGCTACTAATTATTATTGCAGTTCAAGCTGCCCTGAGACAGTAATCGATTGCTTTGCGATAGATTGTCCTTGCACCGCTGAGTCTCAGGCCGCGATGTCACCCACGTCCCTGAGCCCATAGGAGCACATACACAAAATAAGCGCGCTACAGAAAACAGCACTTGTTCCGTGCAAAGTTGTGCGAGCACTGTTTAAGACTGTCTCGTTGCTTAAGGGCTAAGATCTGCTATGCCTTATTCACTGTCATGCGCGTGTAATAAATCAAATTGGGTCAGATTCGGTACCCATGCAGACCGCACGCTCGCGCATATGAGGAAAGGTCGTTGCACCGGAGGCATTTCTTTGCAAATGCGCTTCAACCATTCATCTTGGCTTTGGAGCTTGCCTACATCTACTGCATTTTATTGAGGTCGGCATAGCACTTACTGACAAACAGTTTTTTCTTTATAATTTTTTTTGCACAAGTAGAACGCGAAAAATTCAGCAGATATTCAAACAAACAAGTACAAAAAAAATAACCTATTCGTTACTCGTTTACCTCCCCACCTCGTGATGTGGAGGGCATATGCGACACAACGAATTCGGCTGCTCGCAACCCCCCCCCCCCCCCCCCCTTTTTCCTTGGCTATTTTCCCGGGCACACAATCGACACACTTGGTCGCTGCGCCGGGGTGACTGATATACGGTGCTTTGTTCGCGACCCGTACGACGTCGTTGCGTAGACGAGGAAAATGCCTGAGCTCGCGGTCACTCCTTGAGCACTACATACACACACACACACACACACACACACACACACACACACACACACACACACACACACACACACACACACACACACACACACACACACACACACACACACACACACACACACACACACACACACACACACACACACACACACACACACACACACACACACACACACACACACACACACACACACACACACACACACACATCTACCTTCCCTTGGTATGCGGCACCATTGGGACCCCCATCTCTACGGATCTTGAAAGCGTCCACCTGAGGTTTTCCCCTTCACGTGCGTGTGTGCGTGCGTGCATTGTGAAAAAATGCAACATTCACCTAGCAAGCGGCTAAATTCGCGTGAAGCCGTCACGGAAGAGCTTTCGCTTCGCTATTGTTCGCTTTGCTGTTCGTCGATATCATACCGCGCGGCCAGTGTGGCTTAGGCCCATACGAACCAGTCCCGTACTTTCCTGCCGTCGGGTTGAAATCAAATCAGAGAAGTGCTTCAACATCTCGTGCAAAGTAGATTTGTACGAAATATTTTAACCGACAGCCCACTAGACTAGAAGCCGGTCCAGTATGAAGCAAGGCTCCTGGGCATCTAGGAACGTGCATACCAACGCCTCAACAGAGCTCAATACCGCAGGATAACATCCTGTTCTGATTCGATATAAAAAGTGATTTGCAAGGTGGCTAAAATTTCTGTCAAGCTTTAATTCTACTGGCAGTGCATTCTAAACTTTGGTTCCTACGAATTCGATTAACCTCTCACCTTAATTAGCGTGTTATAGATCTGTTTATTTTTTTCGTTGCAAAGACCGCAAAAAAAAAATATCAATGCCTTTGAAAGCTACTGCGCCACGCGCGGAGGCAGATAGGCTCCAATGTTTATTTATGCCCGTCTTGCAGTCCGCGCAGCTTCTTTAAAACAGGGAGACGGGGCGCCTCATGTGTATCGGCTTGCAACGAGATGAGGCATGCTGAAAGGTCGCACCAGAATAAAAGACAATGCACAATATATAGCATTGGCAGTTAGAGATTCAGCATGATTGGCAGAACTCCCTTTTTGGTTTTGCATTGCCGTATATGCGCATGCCCTTTTATTTCGACTGCTACAAATAATGGCTCGAGAAAAAGCGTATAAAGTGAATAGAGGACAATGCTGTATGCCTGGCTTATCCTCATCATTTGTATAGGTGCTCACAAAAGGTTTTGGAACACGGAAGCCATGGAAAGGTCAGATTTCCTCGCTGCCTGGCATTTAGAGGTATCATTTGCAGGTGGTGCCAGGCAGTGCAGAGCGCACTTTCTAATTCGTGGTTTCACGCTTAGACTGCGCAGTATTTGTGTGCGCGTGTGCGCGCGTGTGTTCCGGAAGCTTTTGTGGGCGCCTGTATACTTTTTGTGCCCAGAGACAAACGACAGAGGGAAACGCGTGTACGACTTTGAGCAGTGCGATATGTTTCAGTCATACTTGAAACCGAACTGACATTCTTGTCCCTTAGGTTATAGCGTCAGCTTATTGGCTGAAAGTAATAGAGGCCTATAAATACGTAAACCTGCCTATCGGATTACTCGCGGCGAAATCCTGCCTGCTTTATTCAGAAAAAAAACACCTGTACGAAAAAAACTAAAAAATCACCTAGGATGAATTTCTTCTTCACTAAATTTGTGTTGCTAGCGCAGCACGGGAAAAAATGACGAAAAATGAGTCGTCGTTCTCTCATTTACGATCGCTATACAAGGTAGAGAAAAGCAGTTATTTTTTCTATTCCACGTTGTTCGGTATTTTGTCTTTTCGTTGAGTCATTTAAACATGCACTGACGGGGAAACGCAGGCGATAAACGTTGCCAACGAGTGCAATCTCACCAGAACAGTAAATTACACCGAATGAAAAACATCCGCACCACATCGCGCCTTCCCAAAGTGAGGGTACCAAGCGCACGCCCGTGCATGCCTGTGCCGAGCGGCCACCGGGTCACGCCGGCTGGGGCCCGGGCTCCTCCTCGGTAGGGGAGGGGAATCGGGAAACCGGGAAAGAGAGAGGGGGAATCCCCGGGACTTTCCCCGACGCCGCCGCTGATGACCCACAAGTCGAAGGCGTCCCTTGGGAAAGGGGGCGGAAGGGTGAGGGAAGGGAGCACCGTGCAATGCCAGTGCTCACGAACGGAGGACGCTGTGTTGCACCTCGTCAGTGCAAGCATGGAGCGGCGCAAACAGTACGGGACATGGCAACTGGCAAGTCACGAAATCTGCGATCACTTAGAAAAGGTGCTTCACCTATAGCAGAAGATGCAGGCAATCTCACCCTAGTCCTTACGTGAGTAGTCTGCAGTGTCTTCGAATAGGTCAGCACCGCATCCCGTCAACAGGCGTGACAGTGTGTCCAAACTTCCCCAAGCGGTAAAAAGCCGCTGTGAGGCCAGCGTAAAAGGAAAAACCCGTTTTCGTGCAAAGAGCCTGCCCACTTAGGTGTCGAGGATGACAGCTACTACTACCCCCCCACTGCGAAAACTGAGCTCGACCCTCGGCGCAGTACCACTATCTTGTAGATAGCCTCTGTTTGAGCGCACTAGCCCTGAATAATGAAGGCGAAGTTAGAATGGGCGTTATCAGCACAAAGAACTGTAGCAATGCTGATGAGAAATTGGAGGAAGATTTTCACAGGCACTGAGCCCGAGATAATCCGAAATAGTGAAGCGTTTTACAAGCGTAAGGAAAGATGCAGGGCAAGGGATCCCCATTGCCTCAGGGGATAAACGCCTCTCCCTGTAAGGTTTTCCTTTTCAGATGTGGATGAGTAGGCTGGAAATCATTTTTCTGCGCGTCATCGAAACGTGAAGAACAGTGTTAAGGAAGAACAGAACACGGTGCGAAACGAGGAAAGTTATTATCAACTACTTCACGAGAGTAAATCATGATGCTGGGTGATTCGGTTCTGCGTACTTAATTTGTGCGTGTGCAAGAGTCTTAAGACGAATTCGCAAGGAACTACGTTCACATGAAGCTTCTACTCACCTTCCCAAATAAAATGATTCATCATTCACTGTGCCCGTCTGTGACTCGAATTCGCGCTGGACAGCGCACTTCAGAACATGCGGAAACAGCAACGCAGCAGCAGTCGAACCCGCGGCCACTGAGGTGCGCGGCCATCGGGTCACCAGGGAGCAGCGATCCCCGAGTTCCTCGGAGAGCGGGCGAGAGAAATCAGGAGAAACCGGGAGGAAGCAGCAGAAGGGAAGGGAAAGGGGAATCCCCGGGACTTTCCCCGCCGCCGACTCACAAGTCGCTGTCCCGCCCCAGTTCGTTCGCCTCCTCAAATGGGGAGAGAGGAGCGCCTCCTTCCCCCAAATCGACCTCCTTTCACTGGGTTCCGCGTGTGACGCTACGCGGACAGCGGCGAGAATAGGGAGCGCGCCGTCCCCCGAACGGAATGACCTCGGCTTCTGTGGGACGCTGCTGCCCAATGAAGCGAGGTCCAGATGGCATTTAAACAACGGCATTGAGCGTGGGCAAGATGTCGTGGTATTTAGACAACATGAATACTCATTTGGTCATTATCATCAGATTACGTCCACTGCAGAACTGGCATCTCTCTCTGACACGATATCAACCGAATCCTCAGCTAGTCGGACAAACACACACACTTTCTATTAGGACATGAAATTGATTATGGGGTTACTTTTCACTATGCCGCCTGCGTGTCTGCGCCAATTGTCCGTGCATTGCTTTCTCCGTAGATCGTTTTTTTTTTTCAATTTCGGGCACTTGCCATAAAGGCATGACTTGGTTTCGCAGTATGCTAAAAGAAATCATTGCTTTTGCATAGCGCGATGCGCCCTCAGCTACCGAGATCTGCTTGCGCGGGGACGTCTGCTCAGCACCAGGTGTGCACCCGCTCCTATTGCCTCGGAGCCATTTGGGCATGCGCAGTTTGGGCCTAGTGGTTGAATGTGGTAGTGGAGCACGGATCGCGCTATGCTAAAACTGTATTTTGGCCGTCCATGTGTCCGTACTTCCGCGGACGGACCTGGATACCAACGACCTGCGGTCCTGGAAAACAATAAACAGCATCTGCACCTTCACAAGTGTGCACTGTGCCGGCATAGCAAAAAGTGTACGGGATTGGCGGAGGAAAATTTATTTCTGCCTTGCCTGACTATAGCTATAGTCACCTGGTATTTGTTCCTGCAGATGGAGTAGGCATGTCCCCTTATGTTTCTCTAGAAACGCGGAGTGACACAGGTGAGCGAAGCCAACTCAATGCTTTTGATGGTGTTGTGGTGCAGGTGATCGAGGTGAAAATGTTTAATTGGCATTCTGGGAGAGGAGTTAATATGGTTGGGGTCTCTATTCCGGAACTCCATCGAATGTCGCTGCTGCCCATTCTCTCGTGAGGAGTTGCTCCTGATCCCCCTGGTTTGAGCTGGATAGAGCCGCCTCCCACCCTTCAGTCAATGGCTTAACTATTACAGACCCGCGCCTTGTGATGTAGGTCCTCCTTCTCCCTGCAGGACTGGAATTCTTTACGCAAAGATGTATAGCGTCCATGGCGCGTAATCTAAACAGATGATTAAACGTCTGTGCTTGTAGTCGCCTAAGGTGAGGAAGAAGAGGAGCAGGAGAAACAGTTATTGGAACCAACGGTATATTATTGATCTCGTTCGATTGGTCGAGTGGGTGGCTTCCTCGTTCAAGGACTCCACTGGCCATGGCTGTTCGACGAACTTCCTGGACGAGAGCTTCGTGTCCCGCCAGGGTATCGCCGGACAGCTCTAGCTCCCACCGCTCAAATGGCGTGCTTGGCGTCTTCTTTTTTTTTAACGCCATAGCGTTAAAGGCCCCATTACAAAGAAAATCCGGCGCCGTCCTTGTCGGCGTTGTGAGAAAAATGCATGGGCATGGCTCAGGCGTGTGGCCCCAGACAGCAACCTAGAAAGCAGGTGGGACACCTAGGTCCCGTGACCTTGCGGCGTCGTCACAACGTGCCCACCGAATAGTGAGCAAACTGCCCACCGTGGCAGGTGGCAGCTAAATTAAAGGGGCTCTCAAAGAAGCACTAATTAAGTTGTGGTATGCCGGGGTTGTTAAAGCACGCCGCTTCACGAATATTGTTCCGCAAGAATTTTTTTTTAATGCGCTCTCTACAAGCTGAGTTATCTGTAGCCAAAATTTGAATTAGCGCGTCTGCGCGCCCTTCCCTCTCCTCTCGTCACTTTTTGCAAGGTGGAATGTCGGCGGTCCTCCGCCGGCCCCACCTCCGGTATAGCGGATTACCCGCCGGAGCTAAGCGGCTTGTTGGCCGCGTCCACGGTGGCTGCCCGACGTATGAACGAATCTAGCCAATAGCCACCTGGCAACTGGTATACGCTGAAGCGAGCGACGGAAGAGGGTGCGAGCATGAAAGAGTCGCCGGGAAGGGCTCGCCAACTTTGACGCATGATTGTGGGTCCCCTGCTGCGTGCTGAAGTGTGTCATTTGGCTCAGGTTTTCCTGACAACACAATGCAGTGATTGAGCGAGTTGATGTGCTCTCCTCGGAAGGTGTTTCAAGACCATTTAATGTTTGGTCGCTCGGGAAAATCAACCTGGTCCTCACTGCTGGTGCTGGTGCAACCTGGTGCATCGCTTAAACACTGCACCACTGCGCCAGGAAAAATATGAGAGCTCCCATGGATTTATGTATGTAGAGAAGGACCAATTCTGCATATATGGGAATTAATCTATATATGCCCGTAACCCATGTAGACAGAATTAACCCATATACGGTAGCCGTAACCTACCGTAAGTAATATCCATATCAGTTTTTAAAATTTCGAAAACACTTACCCTCGGCGCTGTGGCCCAACAAATTTTGGCTTCGTGGCGCCAAAACACATGCCCTTTCGAGAAGCTTGCAGGCAAAGCAACCTCTAGAGTGCACGTAATTCGCCGAAATAGCTCAAATTTGTTGGGCCACGGCACCGAGGGTAACCACGTTTTCGAAACTGTAAAAAACTGATTTGGATATTACTTACGCCGCTCAGTAATTTTGTAGCCTAAGAGTAATAAATAAAAAATTAACTATTCAGTATTACTTAACCAGCCTGCCAGTAAGCGCGGCTTAGCTGTATTCCGATGTACTACTCCGATTACAATGCTATGGCGAAAAAAAAAAACCGCTCTTCTAACTCAAAAAGCTTATTTTAAAAAAAAAACATTGTGTAAAGCCTTAAGTGAAACACTGTGCATATCCTACACCGAATAGCTGGTCGATGGTCGATATTCACAAACTCAAAAGCAGCTCTACAAACGCCCTCAAGCACGCTAGGGAAAACCAATGGCACATTGTATACCTACATCACTTTGTTAGCGTCGCAGGCCACTCTACACTATTACAATAGATGCTAGCACACTTTGGTATTTTGGGGAACGAAAAGGCATACGAAGCGCGCCGCAGCTCAGAAATTTCAAGAAGGCTTCCGTCACAAAATCTGCCAATTCCCTAGCTAATACTTAAAAATGTACGCTTTGAAGACAGGGATAAGCTCTGAAGTTTTGCATCTGATTGCGCATTTCTTCGTTCTATTTACCCGCATCTAAAGTATACACTTCTGCACAGACTTCCTCGCCGCCTGGAATCTGAGTACCATAGTCTGCGACTGCATACGCTCTGTTCACAGCACAGGCAGCTGCAATGCGTAGGCTAAGCGAACAGCCCTCATTGCGAAAATGTGCTTCAGTTGAAAGAGCACCCGCCGCGGTGGTTCAGTGGTTAGGGCGCCCGACTACTGATCCGGAGTTCCCGGGTTCGAACCCGACCACGGCGGCTGCGTTTCGATGGAGGCGAAACGCTAAGGCGCCCGTGTGCTGTGCGATGTCAGTGCACGTTAAAGATCCCCAGGTGGTCGAAATTATTCCGGAGCCCTCCACTACGGCACCTATTCTTCCTTTCTTCTATCACTCCCTCCTTTATCCCTTCCCTTAGGGCGCGGTTCAGGTGTCCACTGATATATGAGACAGATACTGCGCCATTTCCTTTCCCCCAAAACCAATTATTATTATTATTTTGTTCGAATGTTCAGCTTACGCAGACGAGCGAGCAGACAACGAGCACAACGTGGAGACCATTACTCAAGTGCCACTGCACTTTTTTTTCCTCTCTGGAGGATATCGGACTGATTGACCAATAGAACATTCTTGTAGCCCCTTCCCCCCTCTCGCCTGATAAGTATTCACACTGCGCTGTGCTTTCTGGCAATCTTCGAGACACTGGATTTTTTCACTAACCTTACATTCCCCTTACATTATCACATTGCATTCCCCTTCGAGGTGTACACGCACCCCAGTTCAATGACCGCACATTTTTTTAGTTATTTCTGTTTTGCTTTTCTGTACACTTCTCTTGAGTTTCTTTCTCTCAGAACAACCTCTCCTAAACACAGAGTACCATGTCAGCGCTTTTCACATGCTGACTGAAATCTCTGGTCTTCATTAAACACAGGTTGCACCGAACGTTAGAACGATGTAATAAAAAAAATATGGAAGCTGCAGTAATGTTTTATGTTATATTGGTATGTTACATTTCTTCTTTCACGCCCTCCTTTATCCCTTCCCTTACGGCGCGGTTCAGGTGTCCAAAGATATGAGAGACAGATACTGCGCCATTTCCTTTCCCCCAAAACCAATTATTATTATTATTTTGTTCGAATGTTCAGCTTACGCAGACGAGCGAGCAGACAACGAGCACAACGTGGAGACCATTACTCAAGTGCCACTGCACTTTTTTTTCCTCTCTGGAGGATATCGGACTGATTGACCAATAGAACATTCTTGTAGCCCCTTCCCCCCTCTCGCCTGATAAGTATTCACACTGCGCTGTGCTTTCTGGCAATCTTCGAGACACTGGATTTTTTCACTAACCTTACATTCCCCTTACATTATCACATTGCATTCCCCTTCGAGGTGTACACGCACCCCAGTTCAATGACCGCACATTTTTTTAGTTATTTCTGTTTTGCTTTTCTGTACACTTCTCTTGAGTTTCTTTCTCTCAGAACAACCTCTCCTAAACACAGAGTACCATGTCAGCGCTTTTCACATGCTGACTGAAATCTCTGGTCTTCATTAAACACAGGTTGCACCGAACGTTAGAACGATGTAATAAAAAAAATATGGAAGCTGCAGTAATATTTTATGTTATATTGGTATGTTACATTTCTTCTTTCACGCCCTCCTTTATCCCTTCCCTTACGGCGCGGTTCAGGTGTCCAAAGATATGAGAGACAGATATTGCGCCATTTCCTTTCCCCAAAAACCAATTATTATTATTATTATTATTATTATTATTATTATTATTATTATTATTATTATTATTATTAATGTTAAAAAAGCATATAACTCTATATGTTGTATCTAAAACATTTGTTCAACGTTCCAAGTAAACGTTGTTTTAATCTGTATTCTAAACTTCATAATAATGTTAGAATCATAGCTATAAAACAATATTGCAGATATACCACGTTCTGAGAAGGCGACCAATTTAGAGGGATCGTTTGTAAGACCAGCCGGCAGCAATAAAAATTATACTGCAGGGAGACCATTCATTCAACCAGCCGCCGCGGTGGCTCAGTGGTTATGGCGTTCGGCTGCTCACCCGAAAGACGCGGGTTCGATCCCGGCCGCGGCGGTCGAGTTTCGATGGAGGCGAAATTCTAGAGGCCCGTGTACTGTGCGACGTCAGTGCACGTTAGAGAACCCCAGGTGGTCTAAATTTCCGGAGCCCTCCACTACAGCGTCCCTCATAGCCTGAGTCGCTTTGGGACGTTAAACACCAATAAATCAAACCATTCCTTCAACGTAGTGCACCTCATTTATGTTTTAAGCGTTTTCTAAGACACCGGCAGATCTGCGCATTGACAGAAGGGAAGCCAGCAAGTGTGGCGCGACATTGGACTTCTCAGAGAGAGGGGGGGGGGGAGAGAAAGAGAGAGAGAGAGGAGTTCCCTCGGAATGAATGATGTTCGAGCCAAGTATCTACGACATGAGGAGGTTGAGGAGGTCACTACTGCGGCGATGTGACAGGTGGCGTGGTATAGATTTCGGACGCGAAGCGCTCTTTTTAGCCTTCGTTGTGGTTCTTCGGTCGAGTTCACATGACGGAGAATTAGTTAGGCTACAGGAGCGTTGCGAAGTAGGTAGGCATGAAGCAGACAGACGAGCAGGCTGGCGGAAACAATAGCACAGGGACCGGGAATAATAGGGGACAGTTTTCAGTATCGCGGATATGCGGAAAGGAATAGTTTACGGACCAGGGATGCATTCTTCCGCAAACACGAGAACAAACAGCGATCGTGGGAGAGCCCCAGACAGATAGGCTAAAAATGAAATAGGCTTCATAGCGTGCGCATTACCTCATCCAGGTGTTATGCAAGAAGTGCTAGGCAAGGTGAGGCGTAACGACCGTAGGATGGTGAAGTCTATAGAATTAGCCAAGAATTGAATAGGTAACGGGCAAAAGCAGTGAGGTAGTGAGGTGAGCGCACGTAAACAATTTAGCGGTAAAAGGGAAAATACAGAAGTTTGTGATCTCGCATGAAGACAGGCTTTCGCTTTAACCGAGGATGACGGTCTTAGAGCAGACGCGGTAAAAGGCAACCTCGTATCATCACGAAGGCAGGGTATACCTAAGCACGGTAGTGATAAGTTCTCCAAGGAGGCAGATGATCTCATTAGGAAACATCAGATCACGAAGGTCTCCAGCCCTATAAGAGAGAAAACAGAACAGGCAAGTTTGTCAAAACTAAGAAGCTCAAAGTAAGCTACACACGGAGGTGTATTAAGGATCGAGCATGCCCTAAAGGACAGAGGTAGCCTAAAAGGCGGTGAAGAGCAAATTCCAAATTGGCAAAAATGAGAAGAATTCTCGAAGAGACGAGGAGGGCAATGGCATTAGCAAGCTCTATAGCATTGTTGAGGTAGCAGAGAAATTCTAAACATATTTGCATAGTAGTCGCAAAAACCACAACCCTAATTATAAAGGCAGTGGTGCCCAGGGAATTGATATTCTGGTGATAACGGAAAAGCAAGTAGGAGAAGCCTTACAAGCAATACGAACGAAAAAAAAAAGACAGACGATTACGATAGTCGATAACGCGAATTTTGAGCGCAGCTCTTGACACGACACCTTCCGCCACTGACAGGTGACGCACCTTCTACTTACCACTAAGGTCACCTGCCACTGGCAGGTGACAGGAACGGCCGGTGAATAGCTGCGCTCTAAAAGTAGCATGTGATAATCAAGTAAATGCAGACCTACTGAAGCACGGTGAATATTGTGTGCTAAAAATCTTGCCAAACCTGCATACGCAACGCCTCACGATCTAGATCATACCGGAAGCGTGGAAGAACTCCAACATTGTATTAATCCTAAATAAAAAGAATGTCAAGGAATTGAAATCAAACAGCAATCAGATTACTGTCCACTGGTTATAGGATATTTGCCAATGTATTCGCTAGTATAATTAGATCAACCTTAGACTTCAATCGACCAAAGGACTAGGCTGGGTTTAGGGCAGACTACTCGGCAATATAGGCCACATTCGCACCATCAATCAAATGATAGGGAAGTGCGCAGAATGTAACCAACCCTTGCATATAACCTTCGTAGGCTTCAAGAAAGCATTTGATCCAGACGAAATATCAGCAGTTATCCACACACACTGAGTAGCCAGAGTGTAAACAAGGCATATGTAAAGGTGCGACGAAATATCCAAAGAGCTGCACAGCAAGCGCAGTACACCGCAGGGAAAGTAATCTCTCACGATCTCTTACACCGCATGTTTACGCGGTGTATTCAGAGAACTATAGCTTGGGAAGAGTCAGAGGTAAAAGTTAATGAAGAATACCTTAATAATCTCCACTTTACTAATGTCATTTCTTTGCTGAGTAACTCAGGGGACGAATTGCGAAGCACGACCGAGGGCATGCACAGCCAAATCAGGAGAGTAGGTATAAAATTATCATGAAGAAAAATACAGTACGTTCAAGGGCCTCATAAGAGGTCAACGCTTTACGATAGGCAGGGATGCGTTGTAAAGGGAGGCCTTTGTCCTTCAGTGAACGCAGCTGACTAATGATTATGATGATGCTCATTTCGAATGGGGCAGAGTATCCTGACACCGGGGGAAGCTACGGGTCAAGGAATGGTCCTGCAATAGTCGTAAGCACAAATTAGCCCGTATGGTAATAAAAGGGGGATAAGTTGTCCTCTCCCGTCTGGGGGCAAGAAGTCCCGCGATATAGATTTCGATCTCTAAGTATAGGGAATGCTTACTGTTGATAACGGAGGCATATTCCCACCTGGAAGCACAGTAACTTGATGCATTTGCCAGTGGAAGGAGTCTTTTAAGCGCAGCACCGTACATCTTCAGTTTTGCAATTAGGGGAGATTAAAACTTCAATTAAACTCATGGGAACTGCAAGAGCCTCGCAGGTCTTGAGGAGAGAATCTGTATCCTTTGCCAGCCGTAATTATTCCATATTTTTAGTGGTGGAATTTTATCCCAGGCCTTGAGCAACGTACCCTGCCCCTATTAACGAGTGCGGTAGAGGACCGTTTACTCCTCTTTGCTTCATCATCATCATCATCACCAACAGCCTGACTACGCCCACAGCACGGCAAAGGCCTCTCCCGTGTCTCTCAAATTAACCCTGTCCTTTGCCAGCTGCGCCCACCTTTTGCCTTTAAACTTCTTAATCTCATTCGCCCACCTAACCTTCTGCCGCCCCGCTTGCCTCTTCTTGGAGTCCGCTCCGTTACACTTAAGGACCAGCGGTTATCTTGCCTTCGCATTACATGCCCTGCCCAAGCCCATTTCTTCCTCTTGGTTTCGACTAGGATGTCATTTACCCGCGTTTGTTCCCTCACCCACTCTGCCCGCTTCCGGTCTCTTAATGTTATGCACCTATCATTTTTCTTTCCATGGCTCGCTGCGTTGTCCTAAACTTAAGCTCAATACTTTTCGTTAGCCTCCCGCTTCTGCCCCGCATGCGAATACCGGTAAGATAAAGCTGTTGTACACTTTTCTCTTGAGGGAAATTGGTAACCAGCTATTCATGATCTCAAAGAACTTGGAAAATGAGCTCCACCCCATTCTTATTCAAGTTATCTCCCTCTTATGATCCGGATCAGCTGTCACTACCTGCACTAAGTAGACGTACTACTTTACCACTTGCAGCACTTCGCTACCAATCAGTGTGAACTGATGTTCCCTTGCTAGACTGTTGAACATTACCTTGGTTTGCTGCATGTTAAATTTTAGACTAAGCAATCTGCTCTGCCTGTCTAACTCATTGATCATGCTTTGCTGTTCACCTCCTGAGTGACTCAGCAAGGCAATGCCATCAGCAAATCGCTGATTATTTAGGTATTCTCCATTTACTCTTATTCCCAACTGTTTCCAATCCAGGCCTCGGAATACCTCATGTAAGCAGGCGGTGAATAGCAGTGGCGAGATCGTGTCTCCCTGCCTGACGCCCTTTCTTATTGGAATTTTATTGCTGACTTTATGGAGGACTATAGTAGCTGTGCAGTTGCTATATTTTAGACTAAGCAATCTGCTCTGCCTGTCTAACTCATTGATCATGCTTTGCTGTTCACCTCCTGAGTGACTCAGCAAGGCAATGCCATCAGCAAATCGCTGATTATTTAGGTATTCTCCATTTACTCTTATTCCCAACTGTTTCCAATCCAGGCCTCGGAATACCTCATGTAAGCAGGCGGTGAATAGCAGTGGCGAGATCGTGTCTCCCTGTCTGACGCCCTTTCTTATTGGAATTTTATTGCTGACTTTATGGAGGACTATAGTAGCTGTGCAGTTGCTATATTTTAGACTAAGCAATCTGCTCTGCCTGTCTAACTCATTGACCATGATTTGCAGTTCACCTCCTGAGTGACTCAGCAAGGCAATGTCGTCAGCGGATCGCAGATTATTTAGTTATTCTCCATTAACTCTTATCCCCAACTGTTCCCAATTGAGGCCTCGGAATACCTCGTGCTTAGACTATAGCATGGCTGGAGGGGGAAATTCAGTGTATTGGTGCCCTGTGCTGGTTCTCGACCCGTTCTCGGTGTGTTTTGAACAGGGCTGTTTCATTTGAGCTTGCGGTTATGCGCCTGCATTGGGACACCGAGGTCTGTATTCGTGCAGTTCCCAAGCGTTTTATTCACCTTCCTTGAATGGTGGTCACACTTTCGTGCGGTAGGGCGCACAATGCGCGTCACTCTTGCGTACACTAGTCGAGCGATGCGCTAGACAAGCAATGAAATGGAGGGAAACAATATATGACGCCATACGTAATGGGTTAATTCCCGCATATGCGGAAGGTCATTCTCTGCTTTACATTCATATATTGCCGGAAAAAAAAATTCAGGGGGCACTTTGTGGACCTAAAGTGCGGTGACGCGAAAGCCTATACCTCGGTGTTGCTGTTTGTGTCACTGATGTGTGGTTGAGATGTTAATTAAGTACACAATTGTTTGTCAGTCTTAAATGCTGGAGACACTGGAGGGCGTTTTGGAGGCATCCGTCTGATTCAACGCCTTTCCGCAAACACACTCCAGCGTCCTAGACAAGGAGAACTGCATATGCGTTGGCAGGAAGCAGCGTAGTCGTTAGCATGCTCGGCTGAGGAACCAAATGATGGTGGTTCCAATCCAATCGTGCACTAAGATTCTTTTTATCCAGTTGAAAAGCTGCTTATGCTGCAACTATACCATTGTCGCATCATGCCCCCGGATTCCCCACTTAGTTAATTTGTAAGCTTTAAGTGAGTAACTCGCATTCAGCAGCAAGCTAGCTATGCCTTGCAAGCTAAAAGTACTGACCTTTTCCGGTTAAAACCGAATTTTGTAAAGCGAATTCGGCGTACTTTTATCGGTTTTTTTTTTTCGGTTTAAACCCAAGAGTCCAACCCCTATGTATAGGATAGAGACTTTGGCGGGGAAGGTACCTAATTTTGGCGAGCTTCTTTCTAGTGTAAATGCGGGGTAGACGACGGGTTCTATACAGCCCTCTTTGAGACTTATTACAGCGGACAGAAGTTTTTTCGGAAGAAGCACTCAGTCGGAAGTCGCCTGTCTAGCCGATGGTCAGCGGCTAGACGGGCCACAGGCGACCGGCTCGCGTCGCCTTCGTCGCTCACGTCGCCTTCTCTGGAGTTATTGCAGCAATCATCGGGAAAAATTCCGTACTTACGGCGTCTCCGCACAGTGATGCTGACCTGGGGGTAGGTGGCGGTGGCGACCCTGGTGGTGCTCGACTTCCTGGACTGGCCGCAGCGACTCTATAATCTCTCCGAGGGCCGCTGTAACCGCAGCAGGCTCAGGTCGCCAGCCAAACGTCACCATACCCAGCTCTTGCTGATGTCGCGTGGATTTCTGCCACGGCATTTCCCGCCGCCTGTAGTCACCGTCCTTGTACCAGCTGCATGCATGCGGTGTGCCGTGCCTCAGTGTGCCATCTACCATCCCTTGCATGTGCCCCTACATTGCCACTCGGAAATCAGTCTCCTCTTGATCTGATCAGTTCGTTGCGAGTCCTCCTCTGCCTCTCCCCCGTTCTCCGACCCCTGGTTCCGAGCAGTGCTCCTTTTAAAGGGCAGCAGAATTCCGAGTCTTTAAGCCTGGACTCCATGTACGCGAAAACTCACGCGAACGCGAAGGCGACGGCGGCGGCGACGGTTGGCGTTCGCTCCGTCGCTTGTGGGCAACCTCCATGCAAGCGAAGGCGGCAGGCGACGCGAACCCGCGACGTGCGCAGCGGACTCCGTGCTTTGCGCACTCAAGCTTATAGAAACACGCCCGTAACCTCTCTCTCCCTTAAAATTTTGTGAGTGTGCCTCATAGTCGGGGCCAAAGGAATATTTCCTCTACGGCAGCGGTGTAGCGGCAGTGGAGATAGCCAAAGGCGTGCTTGCGGAGACGAAGTCACATCACGGGTTCACGGGGGAGGTGTGCTTTCGTTCGGTGCCTGTGCACTCCGGCTTAGTAAAAACACTCCTATAAACTGTCACCGCAGTTTGATTGTAAGTGAGCAAACTATAATTTACCAGTGAGAATGCGCGCCGCGAGTGTTTCTGCACAGTTGGAGCGCAGCGGCACGGTGGATCGAGCGCCGGTACCCGCGGCTCGACACGCATCTCTCCCTGCAGTACGCCCGCTCGCGTGGCCCGCTCCAAATTCTGTTAGCCCTCCGCACCCAACAAGTAGATTGTTTTAATTATTTAAATCGTGCGGGTCTGCCTCTCAGCTACAAAACCAAATATTTTCTCGACGGTGGCGATGACCAAGACGACGGGCGGGTTTCGTGAGATGTACCCGTGAGAAACCGTACACAAACCGGAAACGGCTTTGGGGGGCTCTGGTTGGCCAGTCGCGTGGGGGACTTCCGGGCGACGAGCGAAATTTTCTGTGGGTGCAGATCCGAGCGACACGGCAAGCGACACATGCATTTTGCTTCGCGCGACGGCGTCGCTCGTCGCTTGCCGCCGTCGCCTTCGCGTTCGCGTGAGTTTTCGCGTACATGGAGTCCAGGCTTTATGCTCCTGTATTGTCACAATACTTGTCCTCTCTTGTTCGCGTGCATTGCTACGGTATGATTTGCTTCTGTTATCAGGCAAGTACAGAATCCACTTTTCCATATTCGTCTGGTTAACCTCCCTTTCTTTCCTCCTCCTCCTCCTCCTCCTCCACTTTTCCATTGCTAAGTTCGTTGCTCGCCTGTCTTCTCGCCTCCCGGATAGGCAGAGAAGACGCGCAGCCTTTGTGTACATTCTACCGGAACTGGACTGAGAGTGTAAACGCACGTCATTGAAGCCGCAATGTTGGAACACCGAGCAGGGTCACGTCCAACGTCTAAACATTTTCTTGCACGCTTGTCGCTGAACTGTTCTGCTTTCCTGTTTCAGCCCATTCGTGAATAACTTAGCCGCTCATAGAGAAGCTATTACGGAGTGACGGAAATCCTCGGTGTGCCACACAGGCTGTGCAAAGAGATGGGAAAAGTCGCTGTCTGCTTGTCTCGCGATATTACAGACACGGGCATACGTGTGTTAGCGAGACTGGAATAAAAGGTGTAGACCGTCTGGAGATTTTCCGCGGTTGGGATCTTAGTTGCTTGTGTAGTAATGCTGTTTTATTCAGAAATCACTATTCCGATATGGGTAAACCCCGAGCACGATCTCGGTGTCTGTATGCCTGCTGTGTTTGCGGGTTTGTGTCAAGTGAAATAGAAATAAATCAAATAAATACCAGCAACTGGTACTCGAACCCGCGGCGGCGCGAACAGTTCAGCTTCGCTGGCCACTGCGCGAGAGCATTAGGGTATCGCCGCAGCCGAACATGCCTCGTGCTATTATTACCTGCAGCGCACTCTTGCGCTGTGCATTGCACGTTGCCCTTTTCATCGATTAATACTAGTGCCAAACTAAAATTCGCGTTTTGAGCTATGTGACCATAGTGACACAGAGGTGTGCGCTGTATGCCTCGCCGTTGACAACAATGCTGCAGAAACGCCGCACTCGAGCATAGGCAGGCCGCCGGCGTACGCTGGGTAAAGTGGCATTGGCGATGAAAAAGTTGAAGATGCCCATAACTGGCTCCCTGGGTCAGTGGACACCTCAATCGTGCGTTTAGGTATACATACCTAGGCGGTGGTGTCCACCGGCGAAAAACTGTTCAGTATGTCGCACTTAGCAATGGAAAGCCGCCTGCCAATTTTTTTTTTTCTGCAGCATCATTCTCTTTCATCAGGTGCTGGCGATATGCTTTTATTTTGCAGTTTTTCTCCTCCACTGCATCGTTCAATGCATACAGCTCAGATGCTGCTAGTGCAGTTTGCTGGGGATGCTTTATTGGACGCAACAGTGAGTATTGGTTTGGTGTTGTTTGCTTTCATTTATGCGGAACAACGGCAGTGGACGCCCACATCAAGCGCTGGAAATCCCAATGCAGACGTCTTCTATGCTACCTGCATTCCTAGAGAAATGGAATTGCTGTTGCTCATTTCTGCACTTTTTTACGGCGTCTGGATGAGGTGCTGCTGTAGCCTATTTTTGGACGTTTTCTGACGACGCCTATAAAAACACACATTCTGCACCGTCTTGTGATCCGAACATTAGACGAGCTATATATGGCCGATTTAAGGTGTTTGGAGCTAGAGCCGGGTTTTCACTGCACATTTTCTAGCCGTTTTGTGCCGTTCCGAATAGCTGCCTTGAGGACGCCTTCTATCTCATTTTGGGCTACCTGGGCATCACTACTGTTGAAATGCATACTGGGCACAAAACGGGCCGTGGCTCCTAAATACAGCTGCACGAATTCTGAACGTCGCCATGTGGAAAAATCTCGCGCGTCAGCAGCAAGATCAACGTTCGTGTGGAAATCAGGTTGCGCATGAAAAGTGTAACTTTGCAGAACTTTACTTGTACTTTATAAAATATGAATGCATGCATATATTGGGAAGGGAAGGCTTAGCCCTGTGGTAGGGGAACGGGTCATTATAAAATATAATGGAAAAATTGTGTTCAGGTAGCCTGGCTAATTACGCTTTTTGTTTCTAAGTGGGCGCGTATACCCTAGGTTCCCGAGTTTGAAGAAATCGCAGTTTTCACATACGCCATTTCAGTAAGCATTTCAGTAAGCGGAGCTCAGAATGCTTTGGTAATGCAAAAAAGTCTCTCTTTTTTTGTGCGTAGCACCTGGCTTAAGCATTGTAGCATCAGTTAAATTGTTCTAGAAGCGATTCCTTTCTGTACACTTGTGACAGCGGTAATAGTACTGCGTTCTGCATGGCGAGGCGGCCTTCGCGTGCATATGCGTGCATTGCACCGAGTTCATGTTTGGGACACATTCCTGACCCTGCAGTATCCTGTGTACGCGATCCAAACTAAAATAAATGCGCGCAGCACGGCAGAGCGAACCGCTTGTCACATAAACCGGCGCTTCGGTGCTGCGCGCGCCGTCTACCAAACACAGGGGAGGCGGCGCCGCTTAATGTGAAATGGGCGGCGAGGCCGACGCCTACTATGCACAGCAACAGCGCCCACTAAGCGGCGCGCATTTCCGCGAGCATTGACCTACTTTTCGGGGAGCGTAAGATTTACTATGCTCCCTACCTCTTCTCTTCCCCACCCCAGCTCTCCCCCTCGTCGCTCGCAACCGGCGGGAGCATCAAGTCAGGGACGCTCTCTCTGTCAGATTTTATTTTCCTTTAGCCCTTCCCTCTCCCTCTCTATTTAATAAAGCGCCGCTGATGCCGCCACCGACTTAACATTGCAACCGTAGCGGAGCAAAATCGGACGGATGGCCTGTCGATTAATTTTGCATACAGCGGTTGAGTTTCACTGCCATTCCTTTCCAGTGTTTCGCAGAAGTTTCTGCAAACGCTTCGTAACGAAAAGGATGCACGCCTCTGCTGTTAGTACGAAGCTGTTGCGTGCTCGCTCGTTTTTTTTCTTTTTCGAAGTGCTTTCCCGTCTCGCGCAGGTTCTGTTATTTGCCGCTATTGCTCGCGCCGGTAAGGGGAGACCGGGGAAAGGGAGAGCGACCGTGTGACCTAGTGGTTGGCGCTGCGGGGAGTGAGGGAGGGGCGAGGCCATCTAGGGTCTGCGGACCCCGGGCAAGCCCGGGGCCCGGGACTCAGCCCGGACCTTGGTGGTGGAGGCGGGGCCCGACCCTCGCGCGGGATTCGGCCATGACAGGAGGCCGCGTCGTCTGCTACGAGCTTTGCAGCAGACGCCTCCGGCACACTGTTAAGTGCTCCAGCGGAACGTGCAGGATGTTGAGTCATAGAAAAATAAAGGATACGGCAAATTCATAGAATGCCTCAGAAAATGCGATGCTGTGTAAGGGACCGAGACGTCTCTTCGAAACGGTAATCCACTCGAGTCCCGAAAAACCCTGGCCCCGGGCCAGGGCTAATCGCGATCGAGCGCGCCAAATTTAAATTTCTGGACTGTCCACCAGAGGGGGGGACTTTGCTTGATTGAGTGTTACCGTCGTCTTGCATACCTCGGAGGTTAATGTACTGGGCGTTATATTTTACAGTGCAAGGAGTAAAATGGATGGGAAAAACCCACAAGCATAAGGCGAATAACGTATACCGCTCTTTATTTCTGTAAAAAAAAGAAACGCATTACTGACAGCAGCCTACTGGCTAACGACAATTACTATAGTACCAGCTGGCGCGTGGTAGAGCAGACATTTCTTTTCGGAAACGTTGTAAACTACAAGCAAACGGCTGCAGAGATAAGACACATACGACCTCACCGGCCTTCGATAACACGCCGTGTCACATTCCTAGCAGTACGCAAAAACCCGGGAGTGCCGGTGCCGCAATATCCTGCCGCCCAGAATTCAATTCCTTACCCGATGCGAAGCGGCTAGACGGGGCGTCGTCTGCAACAACTGCAACAGCGGAAGTTGACTGCCGTTAACCGGAAGTCGAGACGACGTCAGCGAAAGCAAAGCGACGTGACTTGCAGCGATGCGAACTTCGAAGGAGCCGGGCTTCGCGCCGACCGCAGCTCGTAGGCCTAGACGAGACCTCCGCGCCCGTGGTTGAAGCCGCGGCTCGACTGAGGTGTTCGAATTTTGGCCGCGCGGTGTCCCTGCCGGCAGCGGCGGGCGGAGGCCCGGGCGATCCCCGGGCGTGACGTAGCGGCCCGGGGGCCGCCGTTTAGTGCGCATCGGCGACTACGCAGCCGGACACTTTTTCCTGCGTATGGCCGCGGATGCGGCTGGCGGCTGCAACGAGGGGATGCACCTTTGAGAAAAATTCGGAGTTCGCAGGTAGAATTTGCAGCGTACCTTGCAGCCCGAGGAGCCTCAAGTGCAAAGGAACGCCCATAGCGCCCGGAATGAGCAGAAGCATGCGTAGGTGAGGTGCAGCGGCCAGTTTTCGGCACGGTCCCTTTGCAGCGCCCGGCGTTGCTTCCCCAGGGCCACAGCTATGCACAGGCTCTCTTCGGAGTAGGGCGTACTCCTGCAACCAGGTAGCGCAAGTTGTCTAGGCCTAACAGCGGACGACGCACCGCAGCTCCTAAATGCTTTCGAAGCTTAGCGGCTAATGTAACGGCTGTGTCAGCGTTTAAATTGTGCTTTGTGAAATAGCAAGAACATTAAGAGGAATTACTGGTGGCAGCAAATGTTCTGCCACAACCGCGCAACGCGTAGACAAGATTTTGCAGAGCGACCCGACTTTGGTTTCGCAAGCGCTTGAAGCGGCAAGCTTGCATCGCCGTCAGCTCTCCTCACCCCAGAGCGAAGCCGTGCATGCGCCGCGGCGGGTGGTGCTCGTCAGCTGACATCCTCGGCGGAAGTCTGCGCCGCTTTTCGACGTCGACCCCTGACCAAAGGCGTGAGACTGACGTTTTATTTAGGCGACCAGTTTTCTGCCCGCACGCGCGCGTTGTCAAAGTCGCGCAAAGTTGTGCGCGCGCGATCTAGCCTCGACTCCAGCGCATCCGCCTGTCGTCTTGCCAAAATCGTCTGCAGCAGGCCCTGGTCGGAAAACGCGACGCCCGACGTCGAAAGAAAAAGGGTCCACGACCGCCCAGTTTCTCCGCGGCGACTTTCGCCACGATTTTAGGTCTTTCCGCGCGGCGTCCCGTGCCGGACTTGGGAACAAGTTGCCGAAGAGTTGTTTCGTGGCCGGGAGGGGGGAGGCCAGAAAGTTTTCTCTCCTAACCTCGGCTCCAGCGATTCTGATCGACGACGAACCAACCAACCCCACGCTGCTGCTGTGCGTGCGTGTGTGTGTTTTGTGCGTGCGTGCGGTTTGTCGGTGCGGCCCCGACGCCGGTTGAATGGGCCTTGTCGTAAGAAGCGCGTAGCGTAGCGAGGGGCTGCGGGAGAGCGCTGGCCCGATGCTGACGTCCGTGACGGCGGCCGCCGAAGCATGCGAAAGCTGTCCAAGTCCAAGAGCGGCGGCGGTCACGACGCGACGGCGCTGCGCCTAGCCAGCTACCGGGGCGAAGCGGCGGCGGCGGTCTCGGTGCCGTCGACGGAAAGCCCTAAGGTTAGTCCTAGCTCGCCCGAGGACGACCACGGGGGAAGCTCGGCGGCGGAACCTGTTGCCGCGGCGGCGCCGGCGGAGCACCAGCGCGGCATGAGCGGGCTCGACCAGCCGTCGACCAGCCGGGGAGACGCTGTCAAGGTGCGTACAACAACCCGCCGGCACGCGCCGTCGCCACTCCCGGAGCGCGGACCCGGTGTGCTCCTCCGGGGTGTGGGGGGAGATCGTGCGTGTGTGTGTTCGGTGTGGATCTCGTGCGTTGCCCTCCCCCTCGGCGCTGTTCATCGATTGTTTGATGCGGGGGCATTAGCATTTCGTCGTGCGCGCCAGCGGCGGGGGGCCGGCGCTGTCACGCCGCCGGGTTCCAGCCCCGAGAACACGCCCGCGATCCGCCGGTCTCGCGAAGGGGAGCCGCCGATAACGTCCGGGGCAGGTGTCAAAACGAGACGCTATGATTTTTTTGCTCCGACAGGAAGGCCTGTCTCCGGTTTATGTGTGTCCGACAAAGCTGACGAGTGGCTTCGTGTGGCTTCAGCGCGATGGCTAGGGCGATCCGAACGTCTCTGAGATCATTCGTTGACAATCTGGTCGGGCAGGGTGATGTCATGTCCCCGCAGATAGCGACGACACAGAAGCCGGTCTGTGCTGGCGCCGATGCGCTTAGAATACGCTCAATGTCTCTCGTTCTGACCGTATTCACGAGACACTTGGCGATAGCAAAGCTGGAAACTTTGGCGTAGTGTGCATATAAGTGCACACTAGTTCACGCAGTGTGGTGTGTGAAGTTTGTCATCAGCTCTATGCTAATGGTATTAGTGCTTCTGGCTGGGGCGCGTAGCGATTCCACTCGCATGTGAATGTCACTTGCACAAAAAGGACAAACATTGATTGCTGCACTGCTGTTCACTTGGTCGATGGTCAGTGCAGCTCTCAAATTTTGGTTCATTGCCTTGATTCGGTGATTATAATTAGAAAAGGGCATTCACTTTGGCATTTGTTGAAAGAAGTGGTGATTGAGCGGCCATTGCATTTATGTTGCAACCATGTGTCTGTGTTTCACACACTGTTGAATGATAAGGCTTGCAACAAGGTGCGCACATGCTGTCAGTGCTCCTTGTCTCACAGGAATGTCGGTGTTTCCACTGTTTTCATTTATATTGAACCTGCATGATTCCAAAACTGGGTCTGAGGCATTTCCATAATCTTGCAACCCCTGTGCGACCACTGCACTAGAGCAAAGCAAACTGCACGGGTTAGGCTGGGGTTAAGGTTACAACAAAGGTGTGAAATCTGCTTTACCTAATTTTCTTTTTGATTCCATTCTTTGCTGCACCTGGCAACAGCATTGATAGCGATCCTCTCTGAGTTGGAATATTGCTTATCTTTGGGGAACAAAGCTTATGGCGGACATCTGGTAAGTCTGCACTTCTCTCGACCAAATGGTGTCACGGGCTGCAGTTGTCAAAGCAGCTTATTGCTGTGGTGTTATTGCAGCACGCAGTTCAAAAGAATCTCTTGCCGTTCATGTGTAAGCTGCGCTTATTTATGTATTTATTTATTAAAGTACTGCACAGGTTCCAGACTTCGAACATTTTTTGAGTGGGAGAGGTTACAGAATTTCGAGTCAAGATGTGGTACAAATTTTATAAGCACAAAACTCAGCAATAATAATAGAAGGACTGCAAACAATAATGAAGCATGCAAGAAATATCGTATTGACACACAAAGAATGACAGCAGTATACAATAGTTAATGCGTCGAATCAAGTTCCACATGGTGAGTGCATTCTATGATGAGATATTATGACTGCATGAAGGTGGTCAATTTTTTAAAAATCTTAATGGGTCATATATGTTGTATTAGAGAAGTGTTATGTGTTGCCTTAGCTACACCCAGCATTTCTTTGATCATGCGAGTTCTTGGTGGAGAGGTGTAGTAACGTTACTCACTGGGACATGCAAGCACAGAACACTCTGTGCTTTGCTTGAGGTGTGATCACGGTGCTTTCACTTAAATGTGAGCCTACCGCAGAGTACCTAATGATGTTTTCAGGTGTGCTTTTCTGAGCTGGAGTTTTGAGTCATCACGCACAAACTGACAACAAATAACTGACGTTGTGTTTCATAGTGTCTGTCCGACTTTGTTATGTCCTGTTTTGAGAGAGCGGTGGTGCTTGGAAGAGCCCTACTCAGGCTATTGATTCAGCGAAGCCTTTATCTTGTGGAATTTGGGAGATAAAGCCAGGCGCGGTGTCTCTGCCGCCGATATCTCTCCTGCGAGCCACAGAAGCTTAAAGCATGGGTGTGCTGATGCTGACATTGTGACAGCGTCACTCCCGTCAACGCATTAACTTTGTGAAGTAAACATGAGGAGAATGTAGTATTGCTGCCTTGATGGATTTTGAATCACTGCTGCTGGCTGTAGCTATAATTTTAGACTGATGAGAGCAGACTTACTATTATCTTTGTTGCGGGAGGGCTAGTGCTGGTTGCTGTTCGTGCTAGTGAGGTTATCATTTGTGGATGTCTCTATATGATCAAAAACATGTGACATAACTTGCACCTTTCAGTGGATGTGCTAAGCTGTGATTGACATCTCACGTGGATGCTGCGAAATGCAGAAGGCATAGCAAAGAATTAAGCATGTGTAGTTACACAAGCTGCAGGCTATGTTACACTACTCTTGAAGAGGCTAAAATTCTCAGTGTAGCTGTTTCTTGACAGTAGCTGTGTGTGATTACTTACATTACCAGCCTTGATTAGTGATTACAAGAAACTTCGCTTACTACATGCTGTTGTTAGAAAAATTTGCTCTTCATTTTTTCTTGTTGTTTGGTAGCTTACTTTTTTTATTTGCTGATTCCTAAGTATGAGGTCTGTTCCATCTGCACGGTGCTTGCGGTTTTTCAGCCACACTTTGACCTTGCCTTGCCGGGTAGTTTTGTTGACGAAAACAAGCAATTTCTGTGACTCAGTCTATGTTGCAAAGCGTGAAGAGCTGGAAACAACATCTGCGCGAAGAATCTCTGGAACAGCTTGTTGCAAGTGACATTGAGCCACACCGAATCTGAAGCACACCCTTTCGGTCTGATGTTTGCAACATTTCATAGGTACATTTAGGGAATCGCTAACTGTGCTGAAGCCGGCCGAATCTAACTGATCACGTATTAGCAACACAGTGTCCTTTCACCGCATCATGAAACTGGGAAGATGCTCCTTATCTCTTACAATTTCCGGGTTCAGCACTGGCACATACCGTGAGGGTTATGCCCGTCTGATGCTCTAGATTGTGAGTTGAATGCCAATAAGTTTTGTAAGAGTTAGCTAAAGTATCTTTTGGTTCAACATGGAAGGTTTTCAACCTAGTGCAATGGAGAATAGTTCTCCAGCTGCTCTAGACATCATTCTTACTGTCGTGTTGCACGAAACTAGCTGTACTTGACTGCACCCAAAATGGGCACATGCATGTTATGTGACTGAATATATGTTACTTGCGGCTTACGTGTTCCAAAGCTTGTTGAAGGTGCACCTTTTCACCAAACACGAGGGAGGGAGTATTGCCGAAGTAAAATGCAAGAATTGTGCTTTTGTCAGGGGCTTATCTTAAATGAGTCTGTGCTGTGGGGAGCCGAGATATATTATGCGTTGTGGCCATTTTATGGTAACCCTAAGGGTTCAACTGCATACATGCAAGAGACTTGCAGGCATGTTTTATTGTAATATTGGGTAAATTGCAAAATTGCATGTGGGGTGATCTTGTGCTTGTCTCCGCGGCCTCATACACTGAAAGCTTAGAACTGTTGGCAATGGCTGTGACAGGGCTTCTTTTTTTTTTGCGTGGTTTTGTTGGGCTTCAGGCTGTAAGTAATGGAAGTGACAGGCTTATTGCGGGCTGTTCTGTTGGCCTTCAGAGCTCAAAAGGTGAGGGGATTGGGGAGCCAGCGCCTGAATGTGAGTTGCTAGTTCGTGCACCGGGATGCTAGCGGCTTCTGCTTGTGTGTAGGTGCAGAAATGCTATGGCAGGGTTACATATAGGGTAACATTGGCATTTGTAATTTTAGCAGAAAACTATAACGTGCACAGAGATCGTATGCTGGCTGCAAAGGCCACATTTCAATAATGGTGATACAGAAAAGACGCTCATGTGCTATGCAATGTCAGTGCATGTTAAAGATTCCCCCGGTAGTGTCGCTCATAGGCCGTGTGTATAACGTTCTCATGGTAAGTGCACGGGTCGACTGAAGATAGCTTGCACGAGATGGGCCACACATTGCTTTGCTTTACCGTGCAGGCAGGAGCAGCGGATTAGAGAAACGTGCAGGTTCTCGCTCAGGTCTTGATTCGCTAGCACTGCGGTTCCTGTGACTCCTGTGAAAGCCATCTACCCTGAGTGGTTGTAGCTCTCAGCTGCTAAACCCTGGGTACGATCCCGGCCACATTTTGCCCGAGGCAGCTGGAGGTTGAAGGATTGCTGGTGATAGAAATTAATCTGGCTTCTCTCATTGTGGCATCTAAAAAGATCCACCAAATGATCCTTTAACGGTACGCTGCATAGAACTCGAAGATGCATTCTCTATTGTATCTGGGCCATCGAAACAAGTACTCCACTTTTGGAGCCCCAAACTTTCACCCGGTTCTGTCATGTCCACCATTCTTGTACAAAAATTTTGAATATTGAGAAATTGTAAGGTGCTGTTATGGAAATATTCAAGGTAATGGACCATTCTTCTGGTGTGTAGCAACATCTTTCTTTTAGAGTGTTCCCATCGCTCGCATCGAGCAGTGAAGACTGCTATAGAAAACCAGTGGGGAACACTTTTGACGATAGCAAAAATCTAAGCCTTCTGAAGGGAGATGTGCGGTTATATTGATTGTGATGAAATCTTGCAATGTATGAAAAAAAAAATCTTCATAAGCTCTTTCCCATTCAAAAGTGCTTTTGTCAAGAATTATTGGCTATGATTGTCACAAAACGTAACTGTGTCACTTCTAGTTTTTTTTACACACGCGCGCAGGTCACCGGGCTTGCCTCGAGCAGGCTTGGTGCTGTGAGGACACGGCTGTTGTTGGGGCGGCTCGGTACTTGTGGGCACTGCTTAGCCTTCTGCGTCTATCCGCGGCACCTGTGACGTCCTGATTCAAAATCAAGAAGAAATGGCTTGGGCAGCGCATGTACTGCGAAGGCAAGATAACCGCTGGTCCCTAAGGGTAACGGAGTGGATTCCAAGAGAAGGCAAGCGTAGCACGGGGCGGCAGAAGGTTAGGTGGGCGGATGAGATTAAGAAGTTTGCGGGAATACGGTGGTCGCAGCTGGCACGGAACAAGGTTACTTGGAGGGATGTGGGAGAGGCCGTTGCCCTGCAGTGGGCGTAACTGGAGCGTATATGGTGGCGACGCATGCAGTACCTCAGTGGCTTCTGGGCGTTATTTTTGAATGAGTGTTCGCAAAAGTCAGGCTACATTCTGCATGCTTCGCCCTGTGCAATCAACGTCGCTGAGCATGCACTCTCAGTCACCATGCGGGGTGTGTGGTGAAGCAGTAGCCACCTGTTGCGAACACCGGCTCGTCGTTGGTCTGCGAGCCCTTTCCTGTTCACTCTTTCCTTGGGCGGAGGCAGAGGAGCCGCTTTTGTTGTCCGAAACTTGGGGATGCTGTGGATCGCAACGAGCGACGGTGCATACGATGGCCTGCTTTTCTTTCGCCTAACTGTCGAACCACGCGGATTCCCGCCATGATTCGAGGGCGGTCGCCGGCGGACCTCTGTCGGTGAGCAGCTCGCGCGACGCGTTGTTTTGCTGCTTCTCAGCGTTAGGTTGCCACGTTTGGGTAGGCCAGCTTGAACATTTCGACACGGACGTAGAGAGACAGTCAGGACCGATCGCTATAGTCTGCGGAGTCCTGATCCCAATGCTCATGCTTTCCGTGGAAAGACTAGCGATGAGTCCTGGTTGTCTTTCAACGTCCGTGTCCGAGTGTTCAAACTGTTCTATGCCCAAACGAAATCGCACCAAGTAGCCCATAAATGTGTCATTCTGCAGGTTGCCACGGTTGCGATGCATGGTGGGAATGAAAAAATGAAGTTTTTTCTTTAGGAAAGCAAATGGCGCAGTAACATTCTCTCTTAATTCTCGGCCAACAGCTCAACCGCGCCCGTGATTGGAGGGAGATGTGAGAGATTGAAATAAGAGAAAGAGGCACTGTGATGAAGGGCTCCTGAGTGATTTCAACCTCCTCGGGTTTCTAACAAGTACTCGCATTGCGTAGAAAATGCGTGCTTCTGCACGATACGCCTTCATCGAAACGCAGTCGCCGCGGCCGGCGACATCTGTTGCCTTGCGTCAGCTCCATGCAAGGTGATAACGCTGATAATTATTCTGGTGCAAGCGCAGCTGCAGCCTCCACTACATTTTTTCTTCCTTTCTTCTTTCACTCCCTTTATCCTTTCCCTTACGGCGCCGTTCAGGTGTCCGCCGAGATATGTGAGACGGATACTGCGCCATTTCCTTTCCCACGATCCGGAGTTCCCGGATTCGAATCCGACCGCGGCGGCCGCGTTTCGATGGAGGCGAAACGCAAAGGCGACCGTGTGCTGAGCGATGTCAGTACACTTTAAAGACCACCAGGTGGTCGAAATTATTCCGGAGCCCTCCACTACGGCACCTCTTTCTTCCTCTCTTCCCTCAGTCCCTCCTTTATCCCTTCCCTTACGGCGCCGTTCGGGTGTCCGCCGAGATGTGAGACAGATACTGCGCCGTTTTCTTTCCCCGACAACCAATTTTCCTTTTCAGCTGCGGCCAAAGAGCGCCATAGAACAAAGTGTTCCGCTCTACTCAACGCAGTGTCTTGCTGTGTGCAAGAGAGAGAAACCATGCAGCATGTATTTCTTCAGTGTGGAGCCCTCTGGCCGCGAGGCCACAAAGCGATCCAGTGGGCTATGGGGGTTTAAAAGTACCTGGGGAGAAGGAGCCAGATTTCGTAGTGGACAGGGGTAAAAGAATAATAATTGGTTTTTGGGGAAAGGAAATGGCGCAGTATCCGTCTCATATATCTTTGGACACCTGAACCGCGCCGTAAGGGAAGGGATAAAGGAGGGAGTGAAAGAAGGGAAGAGAGAGGTGCCGTAGTGGAGGGCTCCGGAATAATTTCGACCACCTGGGGATCTTTCACGTGCACTGACATCGCACAGCACACGGGCGCCTTAGCGTTTTTCCTCCATAAAAACGCAGCCGCCACAGGGGTAAAAGAAGATTGGAAGATTGCGTGAGGGCAACGAGGAAGCATTTAAGCTATCGAAGCGAGGGATCTGGCATTGTGGAGCCCACGAAGACGCGTTAGAAGTCACACTTACTGGATAGGCGATAAATTCCACCTCCTCGATGCAGTGGGCCTGCAGTAATGGAGGAAAATAAATGTGTGCGGCAGCGCTGATTGGTATGTAAATGTAATCTTACGAGAAGAGCTTGCCACGGCGACTCATCATTCCACTTTTAAAACGCGCTGGACCCTTACACTTAAGCAATCTGAATTGAGTAAATTATTGAACTGTACTCCTAACTCTTCTTGTCGCACGAACAGAGTGGATGGCTGCGCTCAGCAATACGCAAAATAGCTCACGCGAAGTTGACCACTCTAGATCTTGGGGAACTGTTCTGTTCACTATAGTCGGATACAAGTCAAGGAAAAAGCGGATTGTCCCTGTCAAAGGACCCCCTTCCGGCCAATGGCGTCTGCCGATTCTCGTGAACCTGCTAGCGTGGGTAGCAAAACTATGCAGGGGATGGCGTGACTACGCACAGAGGGGGGCTGTCCCCAACAATGCAAGGAGGCTGTCCCCTTTCATCTGCCACTCCGTGCATTGTCACTCTAGCAGCTTCGCGCCCGACTCCTTTGACTGGAAGGGGGTCTTTTTGACGGGAAAAATCCCCCTTTTCCTTGACTTGTACCCCCGACTGTAGTCGCTCAAAAGCCGATTCGTGCGGGGTCCGAGCGCGCAGCCTCGTGTGGCGCACAACTTTGCTCATACGCGAATAGCGGCTGCCCCCGCTAACCATTTCTTAGCAGTTTTTAAACCAGCTTTTTTAAACCGCGTCCTTTAAACGGCAACTGCAGAGGTTTTAGAATTTGACGAGTGAAACTTGCAGGTAAATCGTGCGAACTCCTTTTGGGCTGGTATTTGAAACGGTGACGTAATCACCGATTAAAATCGCGGTCGCCTTCAAGCTTCTCCGTAGCGCACAGCGCCAAGTGCATGATGACGTCATCTACGGTACCGATATATTTCCAACTCATAAATGCTTAGTTGGAAGAAAACCAACGCCACCGAAGGCAAAGCCCGTCAAGCGTTGTTTGGCGGCATTCAACGACGCACGGCAGGGTGTGGATGACGAGAGCGGAAATTTAAAATATTACCTTCCGTGACGTCACACCATGCTTCTCCGCACTCCTCCGGTGCTGTGAGGAGAAGCATAAAATTGAATCGTCCATTATGCCGCCATTTTCAATGGTAACGCAACAAAAAGACGGCATGCTTTACCTTACAGCCTGTATAGATCTGAATCCCTGAATATCATCGGAAATATCAAAAACTGGTGCAGCTGCCCTTGAAGGAGTGGAATAGGCTTGGCCCGCGTTGTGCTCTTGCGAAGTGGCGCAGTGAAATGCCTGGCACAGCACTAATCCTGTATAATCCACGGTGCGGTCGAATCATAGCCATCAGACTGCAGTGTGTTACGTGCCCAAGTACATTTTTTTTTCTTTTAGAAATTCCATGATGGCACACCGCTGCGGGGGAGCACGACATCGTTCGAGATAGGCTGGCTACGTGAGAACAATAGTGTTTGAAACAGGACGTCGCCTGCAGTTTTCGGGCTAGTGGAGCTGGTGTAGACCTTTGCCACCGGGTACACGAAGATGGCGACGCAGCACCCTCTGTGGACTGGTACAAACCGGTTCCGCTGCCGTTTGCACCATGCTGTAGCACCAGGCGCGCACCGCAGTTCAGCCAGCAATATGGCGGCGCCTAGGGAACGCCTATTGCGAAGGTCTCTGGAAACTATGACGCGCATTCGCTGGTACGTGCCACGTGTTGGCGCGGGACAACCGTGGGTCGGATTGTCTTCCAAGAGGTATGAGTGGGATGAAAGGTGGAGTGTGCAGAGGGGGTGCCCTGGTGTTGCGCCTCACCAGCAGTGGTAGACTTGGTAGACTCGGCGTACAGGTGCCGGCGTTAGGGGGGACTAGGACACCGCGTTAGGTTTCCTTTGCGTTATGTATAAGCATATCCGCGTTGAACCACCCAGGAACATAGCTCTGTCAGCGCTTAAACCTTGGCGCTTTGAAGATAATTAGGATATGTGTGTTGTACGTTGAACAGGGTGAGCCATTGCTCTAAGATGAGGCTACAATATCTGTTTGTATCAACGAAAGTGTCATACTGCGCGTTCCATTTTATTGTGCTGCTGTTCACCTTTTTGAGCTTGCTACTGTCGTTATTTTGCGGCGCATACAGCCATCGCTGTGTCCTTCTGAGGCGTACGCACCAAGTCCACGGTTCTAGTTCGCGTCATGGGAAGATAGGCACGTCATGGGAAGCCCCATGGGAACAGGCAGAGAGGCTCTTTGAACCTGTTTAAAAGCGCCTGGAAACATCAACTGCCCATCGAGTCACATCGTCCGTCTCGGGTCTCTCCAGTGTCCGTTCTGCTTGAAGACTGATCTCTTCCTGTGGCTACTAGCAAGGCTATCGTTGTGGGATGTCGACCACGTCGGGTTGGCTGTACTCTTCGCGAGATGTTTGAAGCGGCACACCGCCTCGTGGGACTGTGCTAGCAGTGTTATATACAAGTTTGTTCGCTCTTTCCGCGCCTCGTCGTACGCCAGTCCTCCTCAGCTCATCCTGCGCGTCTGCAGTGTTTCCCGCGCAGATGGGTGCCGAGCGGTCTCGTCGACGGGTGGCGGGTGACAAGGGTTTTCAGACTCGTCGTAACGACGCCGAAAGTATGTGTGCGTGCGTGCAGGGGAGGGAGGGAAGGGTGGTCTCGCTTCCAGGGCCCTGTTACCGCCTTGCTGCTTGTACGCCATTTTCACGTGGCAAGCTCGCTGCCCGTCCACGACCGGCGTTTGCTCCTTCTGAGATGCGGGCTCGTGAAAAAGCCCACCGCACAGTGGAATGCTGACGTGTGAGCGTTCTCGAAGCGGTCTGGTATGCTGTGACTCCTTCGGCGTCCCGTCGTTGCCTCATAATGGCGGTGTGTACAGTCGAGGTGAGAAGTTTGGCATTGAAAAGCGTCAGAAAAGAAGGCACAGAACTGATTGATAAGGGCCACGAGTCTTAAGAGGCATGGCTTTGCGTGCTGATGACAGGAACGCGGCGAATGGCATCTCAAAGTTGTGCTGGTTAAGGGTTAATACAGACGTTGTTGTGTGCAGAAAGGTGTAATAAGTGCTTCAACGTCCCGAATTGCCATCCTCATACCCTGTCGTCCTTTGTGAGAAGTACGCCGTCTTTTTTGTACGTGCCGGTCGCGCTGAGGGAGCCTGCTAGCCCTCGGTTTTCGTCCGCCCGCCAGCTTGAAACATCTGCGGCTTCTAATTTGTTCTCACTTGCTGTAACTTGTTGGCAGCCATAAGCTATTGCATTGACTGAATGAGGTGGTTCCTACTGTTGTTGCCAGCAGCCAGGTGGTTATGCTTTCGTGGTCCACGCTTTCACATGTCTTTATCTTCTTGTTATTTCGTGTCGGAAGGCATATACGCAGTGTTAAGGAAACATTTCGCACGTTATGTAGAGTGTGGGCATCTGTTGTGGCATCGTTGCCTAGCGTGATTTTTGATCGTGGAACGGGCCCTATTCAAGGCCGAATAACACGACGGACCGTTGGCCCTCCGAATTGGGCGTCACGTGACGTCCCCCTTCCGGTCCGTCTGGTTCACCCTTGGCCAACAGTGTCTGTGAACTAGCATGGTCAGGTACGTTGGACATGCCTAATTCGCTTACCGCCACGTGCAAAACTGAAGGTTGGAGCAGTGGCGATAAGCAGATTAGACGCGCGCTCGCCCTTTCTCCCTTCCCCGGCCAGGCGCCATCCTCACGGAGCGGAAGTGGAAGGTCACGTGACGCTTGGTCCGCGGCCAACTGTGCGTCGCGTGAAACGGCCTTTAATGACAAGTCAGACTACTGTCCGTGCGGCTTCCCCCCGGCTGCGGACTAGTGAGGTACAACGGCCACAGATGTGATGGCTTGCACTAGCTGATGTCGTAGTGGCGCCATCTTGGGAGCCAACAGCACGGCGAAAACTAGCGAGTTTTTTTTCTATTCCTCCGGTCGCCACCTGCTGTGATGTGCACCGATGCTTCACCAGGACGCTTGGGATGGCTTGAGTGAGCCAGCTGTAGGCTGTCGAAGTGTGCGCAGGGGAGGGAGGGAGCGAGAAGGGGCAGTAACATAGTAAACTTAATTTCGCCTACTGCTGTTCCAGGATAACTTGTGCAAGGCGTAGCCGCACCTTCCGTTTTGTCGTGTGGTCCGGACTGGGCTGTCTCGAGCTGCCCACGCCGTCAGCTGAGCCGTAGTGCAGACGAGCCGAAACTCGATCATTACGGTTTCGTGATTGCGGGCGACTTGACATATGTCGTCGCAAGTCGCTCTAGAGTGCGGCAAATGTGGCGGGTTGTTGTGAATGATGCTTTTTTTGGTGGAGGACTCACGCCTCCTGTTTTAACGGACACGCGCTGTCTGTGGTGCCCGCTCAAGTCGCTGAGGCGAAATCCGGACACAAGGATGCGAAGACTGAGAGAGAAGGCATGTAGCGTGAAGCAAAATGCAGAAAGTGCCTAGAGTCACTCAGCCTGGTCATATTCGGAGACCACAGTGGAACTCGACCGATATGGGCCCCATTGTTAGGCTGCGCTCCGCACCGTTGACGCGTTCTGGAAGCATTTCATGGTGCGCCCTCTGGCGCTGGAGTCTGGCGTTTGCGAACACGGTTTGCTATTAAGATTGCAATGGCCGCTGGATTCTGGCGTTGCGCCTGTGTGCTGTCCTCGTGGTGACAAGAAAGTGCTGGTTTGTAAAAAGCGTTTAGTATTTTTTTTTCTGACACCTGCGCCTCTGTGACGCGGCGGGACGTGGCGGACATCGAAACGTGTTCTATAGTGGTTGTTTCTTGGCAGCAATCGTTCCAGAAAAGTAGGGTTGTACGGTGGTAACGAGCCTCGAGTTCTGTGCGGAGAGCGCCCTCTCTCTCAGCAAAGAATAATATTTCGGGTTCGTCGGTGTGTGTTGCACCGGAGCAGCGCTGGGCTAGCCGCAGGGCCTGTCCGTTTAGTTTCAGCATCGGATATGAGTGACTGTGTCTTGTCTTCCTCACTCTGCATACCATTCCGGTGCATCGTCCCGTAGCGTGTCTGCAAATGCGCGACAAAATTTTTTTTTCTAGATTTACATTGGTTACTTTTGTTCTCTCCAAACTGTTAACTAGCCAAGGTAAACATCATAGGCTGATTAGAGGAGTCAGGCAAAAGGTCCAAGGCAGTTTGCGCGCACACATGCACTCCTGTAGGGCTCCCAAAAGGTTTTTGCTGTAACACTCGGGACCCCGCTCCACTTTTGAAAACCCAGTAACCATCCGACCGCAGAAGTTCGTGACGAAGCTGCGAAGGTCGTGCGTGGCATAACACCGTGGTCGTGGCTGTGTTCTTGGGGTAACTATTTTATGTTTAATTTTATATTTGCGTGTCTCTCTTGAGTTAGCGTGCGTAGCGCCGTCTTTGACGACAGCTACCTGCCTCTTACGTGTGTGACACTAGCGACCCATCCCTGTTTCCGCAGAACAGCAGCGAGCAGTGGAGAACCTTCTGAAGTGCCCCCTTTACCTCTTGCAACTTCGTAGTTGGCTTGGCTAACCACAGCCGGATTCCCCCCCCCCCCCCCCTTTCCTTGTCTCTTTAATGATTGTCCCTATCATTTGATATTGACGCATTGGACGAACTTCGGTTTGTGCCCCTTGGCCATCGCAGGCCTGCTTGGCCTGTCATGCGAGTAGCGCCCGCCCTGCGCCATTTTTCATCTCGCGTTCCTGCTTTTTTCGTGCTCTACACTTTGATTGGATTCTTCCTATCGGCTCGTCTAGCTGTTCGCGTTAAAGGGGCTCTGCAACACCTGAGGAAAGTACATGAACTGTCTCATTCGCTATATCTTCTCTCGTCACGAACACCGGAGCCAAATAATACTTAACAAGGTGATGGTTCGGGCTACTGGGTATGCGTTATGATCCATAGCGCAGCAACGAAACAGGGGACAAACACAAGCGCTAATGTCGCAGCATGCTGAACTTCTTCGAGCACATTCTCATCTGCTGAACTCCCTAGAGCGAGCTCATTTAAACTTCATCTGAATCATGAACCACCTTTGCAGCCTGAGTGTTCGATACTGGTTTTGCCCCCCGTGGGGTGCAGCGGGGTTTGCGACCGTCTTCCAAGCACACACCCCTGAGGAAGCCGGGCGCCGAGCCGGGGGGCGCTTGTGCCCATTTTTGCCGGTGGGTGGCCGGTGGTGGGTTCGAACCAACCACCTTCCGCAGCCGAGGCGGACGCCCAAGCCCCTAGACTACGACTGCGGTTGTGTTTGTCCCCTGTTTTGTTGCTGCGCTATGGATCATAACCAAATAATACGCTTGCACACGCAGCAGGGAACCCTCAATAGCGTCCGAAACTTGTCGAGTCCTTTCCGGCGACATTTTCATGCTCGCGCCCTCCTCCGCACGCTCCTCGACCAGGATTTAAGCCATGTCCTTCGGGTCAGCTGCCGAGCGCCATAACCACTGGGCCAACGTCGCGGCGGCTGAATTCAAGTTGACTGAACAGCGTCTTCCTGCACCTCTGCGATCTCCGAAGGTGCGGCTGACTTCTCTCCTCCCTCTCTGTTGATGTCACGTGGTCACTCGTGTCGTATCGTCCGCTCTTCCTGTCCTGGAGCGATGAGTTCGCGGCTGTCTCCTCTCGTGAGGCAAGACGGACGCAGGTCTTGGAACGTTTCCATCTATAGGCATAGTCTTATGGCCGTGATGCTGACGTCGGCACTTTGACGTTGGTCGCGAAAGAAGGGTTTTTTTTCCTGAACAACCGAGTGACCTGTAGGGTTTTCGCAGTACCTACTCAGCGTAGGCAGGGGGGGCCCTTCCAAGGTGGACACCATTTTTCCGCTATAGATGTGTAGGCGATGTGGTGGCCGAAAATACCGGCCTTCGCCCCGCTGTCTTGTAGTCACCCTGTTTTCTGGGTGTGATCTAGAGGGGCCGGGAGACTAATGCATTTCGGGATGCTGCCGTGTCCGGTTGCGTGACTCAGGGGGTCGTTGGAGGGGGCGGCCGAATGGATTTGGCGTCGAAGGTTGAGGGGGCGTGGAAAATAAACCTTCTTCGCTCGGAGGAGAGCTAAGGGTGTGTTCTGAAACTTTAACGCAGTTATGATAGTTATTCTGGTTATGGGTCTCTAACAGTCGCTGGTGTTCGCGATTTGCTGAGTGATAAACTTCTTCTTTTCAAGCAGAAAGTTTGACGTATTGAAAGGAAAAATTCACGTGGACATCTAATTAGCCTATGGGTTGGCAGTTCAATAGCATTAGAAGCTATTTATGCCTTTACCGGAAGTTACATCGTTTCCGGTTTTGTGGCGTCACTCCCCTTCAGCCAATGGGCGAATTCTATGACCGAGGACACGTTCATATCCCCACGAAGCAAGCGCGGCGCCGCGGTCATAGGGCGGACGTGTGGAAAGCTCTTACCCCGACGAGGGATGAGTGGTTCTGTCGTACAAGGCCCTCTGCTGGCCACAGCCTAGGAGAGGTTGGGTAAAGTGTGCTTCATGTCGTCTGTAAGCATTCTATGCTTGATCGCGTCTGATCTGCGTTCTTTGCTCGGATAGCTGTCGGCTAAACTGCAGAGAGAGAACGAGTTTGACGAACCTAGCTGGATACTCAGCTCTGGGGGATGGGCATAGATGGGGGGAGGGGGGCGATGTGTAAAATAATAAGATTCTGGAGCATGTTAGTCAAAGTGCCAGAGTAGCGGTAGCTTTCTGTGTTAGCTTGCTTACGTGCCAGTTGGGCGAATTGCGCTCCCCCGTATCAGCGCCTGCGTGTTGTCATTGCGGGGCGAACGCCTACGCATGGAAATCGTGAGTGGAGTCGGCGTTCGCTAAATGTCTGGCCGGTTTTAAGAGTCTTGTTGACCATTAAGGGATGGAATTCGCGTTTATCATTATCGGGACTGACGGTGATGAGCAGTTGTTTCCTTCTGCCGCTGCCGGCACCTCTGCCCCGTGTGCCGTACTTCCAGAGAGCGTGCTGGGAAAGTTGCTCTACATCTTGGGGCGGTCGGGCTGCCGATACAAGAAGTAAGCGCGATCGTATGCGAGACACGTGGTGTGGTGGGAGAAGGTTGCGACGCGGCCTTCGTTTCAGCTTGAAGCTTCGTTCAGTCCGGAATTTCGCGCTCCTTGGACGGCTGCTCAAAATGAGCGGTATCCCAAGGGGGAAGGGTGCGTTCTGTAGTCTAGTGAAGATGTTGCGTGGAATTTTATGCATTATTTTTGTCTGACGCCGCGCTCTAACGCCAGTGAAATGGATACCAAAATTCGTTACGAAAAAGCTGGGCACACATGGATTTGGCAGTTTGTAACAAATAGGCCGGCAGTGCAGACAAGAGCAAAAAGGCAGGTGCGAGAAATTTAGGCAGGCAGCTGGTTACGCCTGGAACGTGGAGCTTAAAATTATTGTCTGGAAATAAAGTAACAGTACCGCTGCAAAACATATAGTTGCAGTGCAGCTTGAAATGCACTCGCTAAGGCATTCACGAAAACTAATGAAGCCGGAATCACCTTTTAGAGAACCTGTGAACAGTGTAGAACTGGGTGCAGGATTTGAGCTTATTGAAACCTACTTGCTCCTTTGTTCGAGTGTGCTCTGTGCGCCCTCTGAAAGCACCCACTGTCAAGGCATATGACACAATGCGGACAGTAGCTGTCCATGCGCGTGCGTGCGTGCCTCTGTATGCGTGTCTCTCTCTATCTCTCTGATGATGATGATGATGAATTTTTATGGCGCAAGGGCATCTGCATGTGGCCAAAGAGCGCTATGGCACAAGGTGTTTTCGTCTACTCAAGGTGGGGGTCAAAGACCCATTTCCCAAGCGTTTCGCCCTACAAATAAGTCGAGCCCCAGGCCAGGGGAAAGCTTGTGCCCATTGTATCACCAGTGGGTACCCGGCGGCTCTGGGGATCGAACGCAGCACCTCCCGCATGCGAGGCGGATGCTCAAACGACTAGGCCACCGCTCTGGTGCGCTCACTCTCTCTCTCTGTGTGTGTGTGTGCGTGCGTGCGTGCGTGTGTGTGTGTGTGTGTGCGCGCGTGTGCGTGTGTGTGTGTGTGTAAGAAAAGGGACGTGCACACAGTTTAACCACAAATTGGTCTGTATGGGAGTAAAAAGGGAGTGAGCTGTCCTCTATACGCACTCCGTTTTAGGGACAAGATATGCTGCCCAAGCCCCGGGGGAGGTTTTCATCAATAAAAGTACGGAATACTTACGCTTTGCAACGGAAGAGAACTCCCACCTGCGAAGTGGGAACTCTCTCCCGAAACATGCGAAGTTCTAGCAGTTGCGGAGATTTTAACCCACGTTTCGACCTCCTCTATTTGCTAGCCCCGAGACCTCCGGTGGTGCGTTTATAGGCCTCCTCCCGTTGCTAACTGCATCAAGCTGCTATGCTTTGCAGTAGGCACATGCCCCCGTTGCCAAGAGTAATTGTTCTCTATATTTAGTGGTCGTAATCTACTCTGGATCTTCCCTTAAAGAGTGCGCACTATAGATATGACGGCTTGCACCCTTCTTACTCACATATAGGCTTATTTGCTGAGCGGCACGGCGAAACAGCGCTGACGGACGGGACGGAAGAGGAGACAGGCGCATGCGCTGGACTAGCTACCAAATGGTTTATTGCGAAAGAGGGGCGATATAAAGCAGCAGGGAAAGCCAACGCACGGAAGACATCTGTCTCCCCTTCCGTCCCGTCTGCCAGCGCTGTTTCGTCGTATACCGCTCAACATGAACCAACCAGCCCGACTCGGCCCTCTCCTAGGCTTGTTTGTGTTAGAATGCAGGACTGGCACCAAGCGGGCCACTGTGGCTGCCGCGTGCGGATAGAAGAGCGTCGAAGCAGCTAAGAGGTGAAAGAGATCGAACTGACGCGAGCCGCCTGCGACGATGGGGGTTGCGGCTGAAGCCATGGCACTCTAAACAGCGAGTACTGTCTTTTATAAAAAGGTATGCGCTACAGGACAAATTGCTCCCTTTCGTACTCCGATATAGGTGTATTCTTTGATTGAAGAAGGAAACCAGCGCAAAAGACGAAGACATAGGAACAAGGAACACAGGACGACGCTGGCCATGAGCTCTTAGACACCATACGCCACATCGCTGACAAAGCACCATCGCAGGAGAGGACAAGAAGCATCTCCGAAGGAGTTGATTGCCTTCTGAGGGCCACGCACAGTAACAAGAAAGAAGGACCGAAAAGAAACATTTTGCAGCCTATTGTGGACCACTTTCGGGCTGAAGGTTTGACTTTACTTCAGTCCGACAAGGAAGGAAGCTTCGTTGTTTTATCAACAGATGCCTTCAATGAAAAAGCTTTGGATGCGATCAACAAAAATTTCATGAAGTCCAAGAAAAGACCGACAAGAGCCAAATCTGATGTCCTGAAGCTTCTCCACGTTCTCAACTTTGACAGGCTTGAAAAAGCCGTGAATTCGTGCAAAGGTGATAGACTGCATGTCTTTTTCACTGCTAAAACCCACAAAATTGATTGCCCGCTGAGGACTGTAATCACAGAACGAGGATCTTGGCAAAAAGTGATCGGACAGTTCCTTAAATCCAAGCTTTCCACTCTGGAGCCCCTTGACCCATTCTCTGTCGGGAGTTCCCAGGATTTGACAGCGGCGCTCAAGGGAGGTGATCACGGAGCCAATGCAGGTGTGTCCATAGACATCCAGGAGCTGTACTACTCTGTGCCCCATGAACAGATGCTGCAGGCAGTGCGCGACCTAATAGAAGAATCCGGCACGGTTCAGTTCCAGAACTGCTGTGGTCGCTCAGTTGAAGGTTTCTATAGAACTTCTCGTGGCCTACCTGTCCTCTACAATGATTGAGTTTAATGGTGGAGTGTACGTCCAGAAAAAAGGAGTTTGAATTGGGTGTTGTGTGGCGCCAATCTTAACCCACATCTACCTGTCTAAGTTTGACTCCTTACGGGAAGAAAAATTGGACATGAACCATGTGGCAAAGGTGTTCCGCTATGTTGATGATTTTTTAGTACTTTTGAAAGTTTGACCTAATGACAATCTGCAGGATGTGGTGGCTAGTGTTTTAGATCGCTTTATTTCGTGCTCTAGTTCATTGACGTTTACCCATGAGTTACCGGACGACAATCGTGTTAGATTTTTAGACCTTGTTTTAACTTTTAAGTGCAATAACCACCTTTGCTGGACCTATGCCCCACGAACTAAGAAAATCTTACTCCCTTACAGCTCCTGCCACTCCAAACTTACCAAGAGGGCTATTGCAACCTTATGCCTCAGTAACGCGCTGGAGAAAAGCTGCTTCCATACTGTTCAAGAAAGCTTTCTGCAACAACAGAAGAGACTAATAGAAGCAGGCATTCCTACGCATGTTATGAAAGGTGTCTCTGAAAAGCTTCTCAAAAAAATGAAAACCAAACGTAAGTTGACGGAAGGAAGGAAGGACAAAAGCAAGTGTGAAGTGATGCCTTACTTGCACGCACTTTCACACAATATAAAGAAGGTCGCAAGTAGGCACGGTGTCGATGTTGTCTTTTCAGCCCCGCGAAAACTGGCCAGTTTGTGCAGAAGGATGGACGATAGGAAAAGTACAACTTCACAGTGCACGATCAAGCACGAATTCAAATATGTCACCTGTGCCACCCAGGTACTGTACTGCTGTGGGTTGACATGGGGAGATAAGTACTTTCTCCCCACTCAATCGCGGCTGACACGGTTCAAAGCCGCCCGGACCCCACCCCGTGATCGCGTACGCTACCGAGCGCTCGCCGACCACGGCGGGCCTTGCTCTGGGGGAACAAAGGAACGACACATTGGCTGACACAAACAGGCATTTATTGCTACAGAAACAATAACGCCAGCTAGCAACAAGGTACGCTAATGAATCAAGGACGTCCGACTCACCAGCAAGGTTCCGAGCGAATGTTCGCCCGCGCTAGGGCAAGGGATATAAACTCCGCAGGCCGGACGGGACGAGTACGGGAGCCTGTCTCCCCGTCGCTTCTTCGCCCCGTCGGCGAAGAGCGGAGGCCCGAGCGACGCGTCCGCTCAGGGTGATTATCCCGGCCGAAGAGAGCCCATCTCCCGCGGGCAGGCTTCAGCAGTCTCCCGCGCAGCGACGCTGGCGCCCTCTCTTGCCAGTTAATGTAACTGACAAGGGAATCCGCTCAGCCTCGAGGTGAGACCGCCGCTGCACGGTGCCTCGCGGGAAAGCAAACTCAGGGGGCTGCAGGGCAGGTCCCCACACTGCTTACCTTTATCCTGCGGGAATGTGTACATCGGGCAGACTGGCCGCTGTCTAACACCCGGCTCAGAGAACATGAAAGATTGCTTTCCACAGATGACGGGGCGAATTTGCCAAAACATTGCAGAAAGCACAAATGCATTCCGCTCTTCAAGAAGACTACGATTTTTGGACGCGGTAAAAGTAAGCCAGCGTGAAATCCTGGAGGCATACCATATCGTTAATCAAAGACATCTATGTGTAAGTGACACGACGGTTAGTCTATTTGATAAAGAAATTAGATTTATGAACTCACGCGGTTGTATGTGATGCTGCTATTTACCTTGTCTTGTTAATCTGTCATGTGTGCGCAAGCTTGGCTGATAACTGAAGGGTATAAATGTGATCGTTTCTCAAATAAATACAGTCGATAGTCCAGCGTCGTCCTGTGTTCCTTGTTCCTGTGTCTCCGTCTTTTGCGCTGGTTTCCTTCTTCAATCATGTACCGACTCGCCCAGCTCTCCACTCTACTAAAGGTGTATTCTTGTTTAGGGCTCAGATACCCCCGTGTGCTCCTCCCGTCTCCCCAGCTGTCCGTTGGACAGGCTCAGTCAACGCGCAAGTTGAGAGCGAACGTTGTCGCGCAGTATGGCGCAGGCGGACACAACTGTTTTCGTCTCTCTCTCCTTCTCCCTGGAGTGTGGATGGGGCGTCCGAAGTGTGCAGGCTTGTGGTGAGTTGCGACGTCACCGTTTCTAGCCGAGCATCCTCTTCCAGCCACGCACTTCCGGACCGCACGGGGTATGTATCTCTCTCTCTCTCGTTTCACTGTCTCCTTCCCTTCCCTCAAGGCGCAGTTGAGGTGTCCTCTGAGAAGTGACTGTTACTGCGCCTTTCATTTCCTTGAAATCTTTTTTTTTTTTCACAAACATCCTTTAATGCTCTATATAGGCTACACACCATAGACCCTTTCGTAGAAAAGCCAACGCAGGAGGGATAGGAGGCAGCTCTGCCCAGCTCCGACGGTATGGGCCAGAAGGCCCTCGTCACAAGAGCCGTGGCAACAGCTTTCGCCAGCGGAGTTCCCGAATAAGGACCCCGCCCGTCAAGACTTCCTAAAAGTGTCATTAAACCTTTTCAGCACGGTAGCGTCAAAGGGCCCGTTACCTACAAAATCCGGCGTCGACGTTGTGAGCGAAGAATACTGGGTGTATACGGTGGCCCAGGTGGCCACCCGCCGGAGAAGCAGCCTAGGCGGCCCGTCTAGGTCACGTGACCTTGCGGCGTTACCACAACCTGCCCACCGGATTGTGAACGAACTCACCACCGTGGTAGGTGGCTGTTAAATTAATCATTGATCCCGAGAGATTCCTCCGGAAGAGCAACATGGGTAGCACTAGCCCTACCGGTGGCAGCGCCTACTATCTCAGGGCAGTGTCGCATCCCTTAACCACTGCACCGTTGCGCCGTTGCGGAGGGATTGGTGTGAGGACTCCCAAGGACATATGATTGTAGAGTTGAGAATCAATTCCGCATATATATATATATATATATATATATATATATATATATATATATATATATATATATATATATATATATATATATATATATATATATATATATATGGACATTAACCCAATAACGCTCTCCCGTCATATAGTTAAGGCGGAGCTTGTGTCATTAAACCATTTTTACCACCACCACTCATCGCGGCGGCTGCGTTTTTATGGAGGAAAAACGCTAAGGCGCCCGTGTGCTGTGCGATGTCAGTGCACGTTAAAGATCCCCAGGTGGTCGAAATTATTCCGCAGCCCTCCACTAGGGCACTTCTAATTCTTCCTTTCTTCTCTCACTCCCTCCCTTATCCCTTCCCTTACGGCGCGGTTCAGGTGTCCAACGATATATGAGACAGATACTGCGCCATTTCCTTTCTCCAAAAACCAATTATATTATATACACTCATCGAACGAAAGGCTTTTTCCGCACCTTTAATTTGCCCATACCTCCCTCCCTACGTGTGCGAGAAGCAGAGCGTGTGTTGCAGTGGTAAAAGAAAGGAATACTTCGTCTCACGCCATGTGCGAGGGCTTTCATTAGCCGCTCCTGTGCCTGTAGTTTTGTTTTACCTTAAGGCAGGAGTCAGATTTGAATTTAAAGACTCTGCTCGTTGAAGCGTAATTGCTCGATGATTGCGTCCGCTGCCCATTGCTTCTCGGCGAGAAGAATGCCGTACACCACTTTCGAAGCTGGCACGCGACACGCCGGCCACGCGCAGCATGGCGTGTGCGTGCTCGCTGCGTCGTCTCCTATACGCCTGCCCAGGTAATCGGAGACGTCGCACGTGTCCGGGACCATGTTTACGGAATACATCGGGTCCCCGTTCGAGGCGTTTGTGCGTCCGGGATTTCAAATTTCCCCACGCGCACAGGTCAGGAAGGGAGACAAAATATCCGCGCGTTGCGCCTCCCGTATAATTGCCGTGTGTCTTACTCGGCCTCTTTCCTCACCCCCACATCTCTCTCTCATCCCATGTCGAGGCGGAGCTTATATTCGTCCACTACTTCATCTCTTTCTGTCTTTTTTCCCTCCTACCTTCATCCCTTCCCTCACGACGCGTTTGAGGTGTCCGCCCAGAAGCGAGTTACTGCGCCCCTCGTTTCCTCAGAACCATTTTTTCCCCCAGTTTGACAAGCGCGCTGGTGCTTATGCAATCACTGAGTTCTTTCTTGTCCATGCACGTCAAGCCAGCCAAGCCAGTCGTGAATGCCAAGGCGTGGTCTTTAATATCGTTGAAAATTCGGCAGCAACACTGCGCAACTTGCGCCTGGCCCCGGAGAAAGCGATCCGGCGTCAGGACGATCGGCCGCGAAATGGCTGGCGCGTAAGCTCTTAGGAGTCGGGCGCTGGGCTTGCCGAGATGGCTACAGGATGGCTGGCAGGCCGCCGACTGCCCGGGTAGTGCCCTCGACTCGCTCATTCGGTGGTCTTGGAGTGGTCCCAGCTGGCGAACGCCGCACTGATGTGCCCTTCCATAAATGGTGAGCTGGCTTCACCTCAGCGTTGCGTGGTGAAGCCGTTTATCAACGTTTAGTCGTTGCGTTACTGAAGCCTAGCGACGCCGCTGCTTGGGCGCAGTGCAAGGGGGGAGATGGGGGGAATAATGGAAGCTTATGTCGAAATAGGAAGAGAGCAGAGTGGGTGAGGTGGCAAACTCCAGAGACTGATATCCTGGATGAATAAATGGGTAAGGCATGCGGTGCAAAGGCAGGCTAACTAAGCGGATTCCAAGAGAAGGCAAGCGTAGCACGGTACGGATCGGGTTAGGAAGTCGGGGATAAAATGGCCGCAGCTTGCGCAGGACAACATCAATTGGAGAGACATGGGAGCGAGGCATTTGTCCTGCAGTGGGTGTAGTCAAGCTGATCACGATGATGACGTACGTACGGCGAGGTCGCCGCATGATGTCCCTGGATATCCGAGGCCCATTATCTGCGCAGTGTTGGCCCGGCTGCGATTTCGCGGTGCCCGATCGACGCCCTGTGAAGTTCCGCACACCATGGGGAAGCTCCTGCGCGCATGCGCAGTCGTAGCCGGTTGGTTGTGACGCCAGGCCTTGACCCGCTTCGCGCTCCCTGGCGTGGAACGCGTCACGTCCATGAGCATGAGCTGTAGCGAAAAAAAAAAACTAATACAGAGGGCACTTAGGACTGCTTGTGTGCGCTCTGAATGCGAAAGTAATCGTCTCATCGCGAGCTCTGTTGCGAGGTTCATTAAATATTCCTTTCTAATGACACACCTACTCATTAGCATTTAGTCATCATCATCATCAGCCTGACTGCGCCCACTGCAGGGCAAATGTCTCTCCCATGTCTCTCCAATTAACCCCGTCCTTTGCCAGCTGCGGCCACCGTAGCCCCGCCCAGCAAACTTCTTTATCTCATCCGCCTACGTAACCTGTCGCCCCCTGCTACGCTTGGCTCCCTTTGGAATCCACTCCGTTACCCTTAAGGACCAGTGGTTATCTTGTCTTCGCATTACATGCAAGATAACCGCATACACTAGGTTCACCTTTATTCGGCAAGAAGTAATGCTGTTCTGTGGCCCATGTTATGCGCTGCGATCTGTTGTAAACTGTCAAATAGGCAGTAAAAAAAATCTGTTATGTGCCACAGCCTGTGCGTTCCGTGCTCTCCTCGTAATTTGAAGGTTCTTCGTTCAGTTCCCCGCGCCTCCTTCGGAAGGAATTGTATTTACTTATTTTTGTTTGGCTGTAGACGTCGCTGTCTTACGGTCTACTGCTAACGTCATGCGCGAGCGTGGTTGTGTCACTGAGGAGTTTCGTGCCATGGACGGCGTCGAGCGCCGGCTTTTGTGCTAATGTGACATAGAACGCTTCCGCATCAATGAAATGTAACCCAGGCGAACAGGAAGGGCAGCGTCCGTCGTCTCGAAGAGGCTGGTTGCTCAGGAGAGAGCAACGCGTCGACCGACGGGCCTCTCTGGGCGAATGTGCCGCTGCCGCAGCCAGCTTTGTGTGTGCTACGCGTATGCGGAACACATGCGTCGGGCGGTTGCAAGGTGCCGTTGTAAGTCGGTTCCCGCGGAACAGGAAAGTGGACGACACTTTATTCGGCCCCGTCTTGGCAGCTGCCTCGCCTCCGCGCGGGCTTCCAGTTCCGCCTCCGACTTGGCTGCGCACGCGACGGCAGTGCGGTATCGCCTTTGTCCGGGAAATTTGTTGCAACCACTGTGCGCACGGCGAACTGCTGTTGTGACGAGGGGAGTCGCCATTTTGCAGCGACTCCGTCCTCTGTCCACAGGAGAGCGTTATTAGGTTCGCCCTCTGACTGCGTTCGCCAGTGTGGAATGCAGTGGGCTCTCGTGTATTGTAACTCGCTTAATTCGGACTGCTCGTTTATTCGAACTGGGCCTTTGGGCCAGTCAGCATCGAGCGCATTATAAATGGTTGCACAAACTGTCAGTTGTCTTCGAGTTATGGAGAGCCGACTGCGAAGTTTAGAAGCATGTGCTTGAGGTGCAACGCGCATTCCTCGGTATCTTCGTAGCGCGGGTCCTTCGACTCGCGGCTTCGGCCCCACCGGTTGTGCTGTGCGATATGTCACGTTCGCGTCTGCCCTCTGTCCGCATCGCCTCCACGCCGTAACTCCCGCGGTACGAAGCAACATACGAAGCCGCCGCGGCGGCTCAATGGTTATGGGGCTCGGCTGCTGACCCGGAGCACGCGGGTTCGATCCCGGCCGCGGCGGTCGAATTTCGATGGAGGCGTAATTCTAGAGGCCCGTGTACTGTGCGATGTCAGTGCACGTTAAAGAAGCCTACGTGTTCGAAATTTCTGAGGCCCTCCACTACGGCGTCCCTCGTAGCTCGAGTCGCTTTGGTTTGTTAAACGCTATAAACCATCTCTTCTGCGGTAAAGAGTAGCGAGCCAGAGGATTACTGCTCACACTGACCTTTCTGCTTTCCTTTGTTTTAAGCCTTCTCTCGCTCTCTCCCTTTCCCTGAACTCGGAACAGTAGCGACAGCGGCAGGCGGAAGAAACATTGCGCGTGTGACAGATTCAGCCTGATGGCTCCTTTATTCGCGCGTCGGGTAGGCATGCGCGATCGCACGCCGGCAGCGACAGGACAATGCCCGTAAGTGTGGCAGGTCGACGACGGGAGATCCGAGAAAAAAAACCAACCGGTTTCCGAGCAATTGCGCTATTGTTAGCCTCGTTTTTCTTACTGCCGCCGCGCGGACAGCGTGGCGAGGTGCTTTCCTGTCGCATCGGTGCCGGCCATTGTTTCGTCGCGCTCCAGACGTTGGTTCGCCCAGACGCTCCGTCTTTAGCGCGTCTAAACAAGAAGGTCGTCTCGTACGGTAGCTGTTTTGGGTCAGTTCGCTCGTCATCTTGGAGCCAGGGGGAATCCCATGGAGACTGAGTGGTGGGGTCCGCGTTGGAGGTTATTTCGTTGCATATATCGGGAGAATATTTATCAGAGTAGTTTGTGTTGCTGGCGAACGGTCGCAATTGCTTCGGTGCAGGCCGGAAAATGATTGAAAACGGTTGTTAGCCGTGCCAGACATTTGAGGTTTAGGTAGCCCCGCGAGGCTGTACCCGTACTTCCGGTAACTAGGCGGCCGCCGCCCAGACCCACGGGCTTGCATCGCGTTACCGCAGGTTCTTATTTGGCAGCAGGTGGAACAGAGATGCATTTTCATTGGTCGCAAAGTTGTGGTGTGACACCGAACTGTTGGCGCCGTTAAGTTGTCTTAAGGCGTTGTTTTCTTCATTGCTACTCTGACGACGCCTGAAACTTCGTAACTTCCATTTCCTTATTGTTCGGATCTAATCGTGGACTTCTAGCTCCAGCACTGGAGCCGTGCCACCTGTCCACTCCTGCCTGCTCCATCCAGTGTGCATGCAGGGGTGTTGCAGGCGGTGGCGATTTGAATTTTTTCCACCGGAGCCGCACGTGTGCGCAAGCCTGGTGCCCAGAAGCGGATGCTGTTCAGCGACATCGTTATTGCGCATCTCGTTTCTTGACGGGTCGGGCGTAACGCGGCGACTACTGCGCAACGGTAGTCCCGCTGAAGACGGGCTCCCGCACGGTAGCAGTTAACGCTGCTTGGCGCCCTGAGATCGGCTTCCGCAGCGCGGTAGTCGAGGCATCTCGTGCGTGTCTGACGCATTGCAAGCAGCAGTCGACGGGCGTGACGAGATCTGAGGTGCATTATACGCAGTTGCCCGGGCAGGTGAGTCACTCTCCAAGAGTTCGCGCCTGACGCGGCTGCTGGCATGCGCATGCGACGGTGTGGCGGAAACCTGCGAGGGGGAAGCTGGGCGAGGGGAGCGTGCGAGAAACGCCGTCTTGTCTCCTTGCCGCTGAGAAACGAACGGGGCGTCGTGATGGTCCGGGTAGGCAACCGTGGGCGGTCCTGCGCAGAGAGTTCCAGCGCGCTTCGCCCCGCCGAATAAAAACAACAGCTTCTGGTTTACAAGTTCTCGTATGTTCGTGTTAAGGGCAACGGAGTGGATTCCAATGGAAGGCAAGCGTAGCAGGGGGCAGCAGAGATTAAGAAGTTTGCAGGGTTAGGGGAATGGTCGCAGCAGCTAGCAAAGGACAGGGTTAATTGAAGAGACATCGGAGAGCCCTGCAGTGGGTGTAGTCAGGCTGGTAATGATGATGATGCATGTTTGTGTATGTCTGGCTTTGTGCAGATACACGCCTCTGCATCTGCATGAAAGAACAGTGTCTCCAACCAAGTGGGTACAGCCAGGCCCTGCTCACCCCCCGAGCGCACTGCAGAGGATTACTCTCGGCTGCACAGGCTTGCGGCGTGATCTGTTCCGCGAGGGTGGGTTGATAACTGACCCATTTGCGCCCTGCACGGAATAGCATGGACGGGCAAATAAATGAATATTTAGTATCGACTTATAAGTTGAGGCCTGGAAGGCAAAGCTAACGAAAGCAGGGGAACCGCCAGCACAACCGATGGGGCGGGGGTCACTGGCCGGATGGCTAGGCACGGAAGGTACCGCTAACGCGGCGCCAGAGAAGTTTGCACAGAGCATAGAGGCTTTCTCAGAAATGATCAGCCCAAGGGTGTGTTTTCCAGATATAAATGTAGTGGTGTTCTGCCTGCAGAATGAAGCGATTGTTGGGAGGTTTCTTCTCACCATCTTCTCATCTCCGAGCCGTTTCCTAACGCTGGCGGTGCCAAACAATCCTAACTGAATGGCATTACCCAGAACCTAATCCAGTGGAGGAGGAGGATGAAGCTTTATTGACCGAAGAGTGTTTAGGGCACGTAGGCCCTTGGCCCCCGCACGACCCCACTGCACTCCGTGAGTCCATGATGGTCCATGACGTCGGCGACCCGGTTTGTCGCGATCTTCTGCGTGTCCGGGTTCGCGAAGCGCAACAGGGCCTCCCATTGCTCCCAGCTTGTCAGGTGCTCCAGACTACGCGGGGGATGATCCGCCGGGCATTGGAAGAGGATGTGGGTGGTAAGAGCAGGTGGGGGGATGGGAGGGTGCGGGTCTGAAGGCGTCTCCAGAGGAGCTGGTGGCAATTATGCAGGAACGGGTGGGGTGGGAGTAGAGCAGGCGCTCGGCTCTGTTGGCTTGCATCAGCTAGCTGAAGGTGTGCATGCGCTCCCGGGAAGAGCCCGGCGCCCAGTTTACAAGACCTCGGGCGTGGCCAAAGGCGGCCTCGTTATCGGAACCACCAGTGTGAGGAGGCACCCATATCAGCTCCCCATGGCGGGGCGGATACGCGGGGAGCGAGTTGAGAATGCGGAAGGCAGTCTCGTGGATTCGCCCCCTTGAGGACGGCGGTTTTGGTGTCGGGGATTATATATAGCGGCCATCCGCGCCAGTAAGCGCTAGTGGCGGACAGTGGGAGGGGAAGAGTAGCAGTAGGTTGTAGGGCAACCGGCGCTGCTGTTTCAGAGCCCGTGCAGGCCGCGTCCACCCGTATATACGGCGTAGGGTCCCGACCCGTAGTAGTAGTGAATTGCCCGCGGCGGGTCTGGTGGTAGGTTGGGTGAGTGCTTCGGGGGTGAGATTTGACTACGAGTTGCGAGTGTGGGTCATGGGATGGGAGGACGGGAGAGTCTGTAGCTGGTGTATGCGGATTTTTATGGTGTTCGGAGTGTGGCGTACAGTGGAGGATTGGGAAGGACGAATGTATTGTGCTTGTTTCTGAGCCTCGATAAGTTCGTGTGTTGTTAACAAAGGAGACCCAACTGTAGGAGTTTTTCTATCGCTTTATGTCGATTTTTTTTTCAGTGTTTTGCCATGTTTTCGAAAAACGACGGTTTTCTTTCCTCGTTTCTTTTTCTCTGGCATTCAAAATGTTCAGAAATTTTGCACCTCTGCCTGGAACCAAGCGCTCGTGGAAAGTGATTCGACTCAGCTTCGTCGCTGCTGGCCTCGCCCAACAGCGGCATTGCCGCACCAGCGTTCGACGGCAGCGCGCGCTCGGGAGTCCCTTCACTCGCGCGCACGAATGGGGGAAAGGAGGACAGCGGGGAGGCCGCCGCGGCGCACGTGCTGTGGTGGCGCTGTGTCACAACGCCACGTGCTGCTCTCACGGCGCGTGCCGAGACACGCGGTGGCTGTTTGTCGCCCGACCCTGTGTAACTGACTGCACGCGCTAGGCGGCCTTGCACGGGCTGCGAAATACCGTTAGCTCGCGGATCGCGGCCAGTGCGGCGTTCACTGTGCGAGGCCTAATGGCGATCACTCGCCGTGTCGTTCCGTGGATGAGCGCGAACCGCGGTTTTCCTCGCGGTGGGCCGTCGTTTGAGCCGCAGGGATCCCGCGGGCCGCCGCCTTTATTTATTGCCGCGACGGACGTTCGGTAAGCTGCATCAGGTGATAGTTTTCGAACGATGTTGTGTACGAGCACAATACTGGAATGGCGTTTTCCTCGCGGGCACGTCACTTTGTCACTTTGTAGGGATGTAGGCCACTGCGGCAGCGAGACGCGCTTCTGTCACTGCTGCACCAAGTCTCTGTGCCATGCAAGCGTTTGACTAAGCCTTCCGTGTTAACGGTGCCTCCGTGCGTGGACGCGGCTGCGTTACGGGTAATGATCCTACATCTAGATCGTCAAGTGTCGTCGTAAAGGCATGTCCAAGCTGCTAAAAGTACGGAACGAATCTGAGGTAAAGTGTCCAGTATCACTTTGCCTGCTCTCTCACTTTCGATGTGCAATTCCTGACACCGCGCACTGCTTAAAAGTCGGGTGGACCATTCTTCACGCTGAAGTTCCGGAGGGGGGTAGGGGGGAGGAGTCAGTGCCGTAGAATCCTCTACGCGGCCTCGGCTGCAATACTTCGAGGGTACGGCCCTTAGAGACAGCTTACTTAGTCTTCATCCGCGTGCACCCCTCTGTGCGCGCTGCCACGGTGGGTGGGTGGTGACAGTAGTAGCAGAAAACATCTTATTCAGGAAGTGAACAAGTCAGGGGCTATGGCGCTCGGCTGCTGGCCCGAAAGACGCGGGTTCGATCCCGGCCGCGGCGGTTGAATTTCGATGGAGGCGAAATTCTAAAGGCCTGTGTACTGTGCGATGTGAGTGCACGTTAAAGAAGCCCAGGTGGTCGAAATTATTCCGGAGCCCTTAATTCACTACTGCGTCCCTCATAGCCTTAGCCGCTTTGAGACGTTGAACACCCTTAGACCTTCTGTTTGCGCGCTATATCGTTTCCGTTTTGGTTTGAATAACGCGCTACACACTAACAAACGATACCGGAACGAAGGACACAGGACAAGCGCGCTCCGGTGTCGTTTTGTTAGTGTGTAGCGCGTTATTCAAACCAAAATGTACAACCAACTATAGCCCACATTGCTGCCTTGCTTATCGTTTCCGTGCTTCTCTCTAGGTTAATTTTTACCTAGACCTTTTCTTTGTGTGCTCCCCGTGAAAGCAGTATGTGCTTTCAGATTCTTTCTGGGCCTGCCTTAAGTACTTCTCGCGCGTTTCTCTGCCTGCGTAAGACAAGGCGACACAGTGCTGCGTAGTAGTCGCTAGTCCCGGTCACTTGTTTTCGCTGCACAGCGTGGAATTTGGTCAGGCCCAGCGCAGGGGTTCCTTTTTTTTTTATCCTTTGGGAGAGGGCTGCAGCGTGCTTTCTTTCAGTTCATTGCTTTAATGGCTCTAATTAGGAAGGTCAGCAGGCAGATTTGGAAAAGAAAGCTGTGGCTTAGTCGCTGACAACTCTAGCATGAAGAAACAGGGAAAAGGGTTGGAAAGAAATTCGAACAAATACGTAACCACGCACTTTCTTAGGGCTTCGTAGCGAGGAAAAAGGAGAAAAAAATTATTAAAGTGAAGGGGAAGTGGGCGAGCTTATGGGTGGGGCCCTCATTCCAGGCCTCCACTGGCTTGAGCTGCCCTGCGGAGCTGTTGTATGAGGGCCCGTTGGTCCTCCAGGTTATCGCCTCTCAGCAGCGCCTCCCACCGCACAAAAGGCGTGTGTTCCGTCTGTACGTATAGTGTTCGGTTTGGCCCCACGAAATGTGGAAGAGTGTAGGGCGGGGGGCCTGGCACCAGGGACATGTGTCGGCGTATAATGTTGGGTGTATGAGATGTAGGCAAAAGAAACCAGTACGAATCGGGTGGAATTAGACTCAGTAACGCGCCCATGTCTGTTGGGAAAGGAATAGCGAGCATACAAAGACTGATTAACGACGGCCTTATGAACAACTGAGTTGCCGGTCCAGCCAGTGTGCATTTCTTTCTCTCCCCTCTTTTCAACCCTTTCACCCCTTTTCTCACGCTGCAGTCCAACGCCCTTCCTTTCCTCGTAACCCTCTCCCCCTCCTGGTCCTTAACAAGTTCACTGGGCGTCATGGGTCACGTAGTGCATGCTTGCTGCGCGGCACGAATACCGAGTCGGGCGATGAAGCCGCGGACGAGCTCGTATTCTTCAAAGACCGCGCAAAAAAACACACGTGGCAGGTCGCTGTTGCCGTATATTTGCGGTTCCCAGAAGTTGGCATCGCCGGTGGGTCACTGGTGGGTGACGCCGCACCCGTGAGTACTTAAGGGTGGGGCACGATGCAGAGAGATTAGGGCTCCGAAAATCGCCCAGTGAACGTGCTAGTATCTTCAGTGACCCGTTCCGTTTCCTAGAAGGTGGACGTTCTGGCGGGCTGGTTGGTTCACAATGAAGAGAATGGGTACAAACTGCGCGAACAAGACGGGGGGACGTAAGGCGCACAAGGGGAGAGGCAAAGCGCAGACTTCCAACCGATTTTATTTGAGAAGACATACGGTTTATAAGGCCCGCGAACATAACGGGAAAAACACTATCGCCATAGGGCTCGACGGTAGAAAGCATCGGCAGAATTCTACAGGACAATCAGAGCCGGTGTGAAACACGAACATGCCCTTCTAAAAACTCTATCTCTTGTCTCGATAGCGACAAAGAGGGCGAGCTAACGCAGAAGGTGGCGCTCGGGGCTTCAAGCTGCACCCCTCATGACTACTAGCCGCACCTTTCCCCATTTGCAAGCAACGTGACGTCATGGGGCTCGCCCTGGTAGTTGAATTGAATTGAATTGGCTGTTGAGGAAAGGAAATGGCGCAGTACCTGTCTCGCATATCTGAGGACACCTGAACCACGCTGTAAGGGAAGGGATAAAGGAGGGACTAAGAGAAGAAAGGAAGAGAGAGGTGCCGTAGTGGAGGGCTGCGGAAAAATTTCGACCACCTGGGGATCTTTAACGTGCACTGACATCGCACAGCACAGGGGCGCAAAATTGCTCATTTTTGCCCTTCTCATGTGCGCCTCCGCGGATTTTCCTCTCGAAAGTTAGACCAACTCCCCACAAGCATGCCGCACCTGCATGGTGCACCCAAGTAGCACTGGGGATTGGCCCAATATTGGAATAGGATGGCTTAACACTGGTCCTTTGTAGGACCAACATTTGCCAATACATTTCCAATATTGTGACGATTACCTGTGCTGCCCGGGCACCGCACGCTCGCCCGCCGAATGCGTTGCCTGCACCGCGCCACTCTCACTCGGGTCGATGACGTAGACCGAGAGAGGGCCACTCGGCAGCTTCTGTACACATTGGACGGCATGCAAGCCGTTTTGCCATCGTCGTCTTCGCGCTAACTGTTGCTCCAAGTCGTATTCTTATGGCGCATCAGACTAGTCGTCGTCTGGCCCCGACACCGTGTCCGGAGATCCGGTGCGAGTTCCGAATCTGAACTGGGTTGGGCGCCGAATACGCGGGCCGCTCTCAGAGCGGTCACGTGACGAAGGGAACGTGAAAAAATGTGCGCGAAGAGACGGAGACAGACACACACAAGGCAGGACTGGCGCCAACTCTCAGCTGAGTTTATTGTTCGGAAAAGCCACTTTATAACCATACGAGCCAAAGATACAAGCAAAAAAATAAAAAGGGGACTTAACAAAAGGCATACCTTTCAAAAGGACAGAAGCAAGGATTACAATGTTGTCAGTGATCCGCTAATAAAACTATTATAATCTCTTCTTCTAACAGTGACACTGTCGGTTTACTCACGCAGGTGTAGGCCCCCTTCTGCTGAATGTAATGTGCTCCAGTTATTTCACGTTATAATCTGTCTTCGGTTTTCGCAATGAGTCTTGCGTTTTCGAAACATGGACACCATTCGCAGCTTTTGCAGTCAGTGGATATGTGACTTAGTTCTCTTGCCATGTGACCTAGTTAGGGACGTTAGACGCCGTAGACCAAACCAAAGCCATCGTTTGTTGTCATTTCGGGACACGAGTTCGGGTAAAGTGGAGAAATCGAGATTGAAGGCACACTTTTTTGCTTGCATCCAACCCATTACGGAATAGTTATTAGAGCAGGGGCCTTGTTGTGCGTTGTGCAGTGCTACGCCAGTAGTGGTCCATGCGTGTGCTAGTTAGATGGTCGGTTTTGGGCAGGTATAGTGGACGATTAGAGCGAAGACGTCAGTGCGGCGTCTGTGCATCTGCGGCGAAAATCTGCAGTCGTGATTAAGACTTAGGTGACCGCGTTTGCTGGCTCTCCTAGCGGGTCTCGTCGGGTAATCTTCAGCCTTGCAGGCGTGTTGTCGCTGTTTGGGGGCTCGCTATTGTCCTTGTGCTAACTCGCAGCGATTACGGTGACCCGGCCTGCCCTGCCCGACCTGCCGGCGTGCGCACGAACGTTGGCGGGCCGACCACTCACCTTCACCCTACTTTCGTCGAGGTCGTGCGAACGCCTTTACCTCCAGGACGCGGCCGTCTCGGCGCTTGCGAGCTGCCTCGGTGGCCGTGGCAGTCTCGACGTACACAAGCTCCAAATTGGGCTTGCCCTTGTGTTCCGTTTGTCGACTGAAATGGCGTTGTTGCGTGTGTGCGCAGTTCAGCGTGTGGATGCTTTCATTTCACTGCAGTTTCTTCGTTACGCGGGACACCGTCCTGTTGGAACTGCGGAAGGAAACGTGGAAACAGTCGCGGCCGAAACAGGTGAAACAAAGCGCGTCTTTTAACGCGATAGCGTTAGAGGCCACGTTACGCGGGAAATTCCGTGTCGCCGTTGTGACCGAAAACTTACGCGCATGGCTTTGGCAGGTAGTTCCCGGAGAGCAACCTCAGAGGCTAGGTCACGTGACCTGGCGGCGTCATCACTACCTGCCCACCGTGGCAGGCGGCAGTTAAATTAATGATTGGTCGCTCGGCGAGAGCAACCTGGGCCGTACAAGGCCCACCTATGGCAGCACGTCCAATCGCAGGGCAGTGGCGCATCGCTTCTAACCACTGCGCCAGGAGGGGTATGAGGACTCCCAGGGATCTATGAATTTAAAGCAGGGAATGACGTTCTGCATGTATGGGAATCAACCCACTACAGCTATCGCGTAAGACCCTTAAGGCGGACGTTAAGTGTCCCCTCCAATTTTTGTTGTCCGCGTGTTGCCCCGTCTCTGTCCACGTTTCTTTAAACGTTGCTAAAATGTACACGCTGTATCGACGCACTCAATATTCCGCTTTTAATGACGGCCGGTGTGCGGATGCCTCGGATAAATATCGTGCGGCAGTGTTCGTACTTCGGAGAGACCATTCACCGGCGCCGTACTCCTTGATGCTGGGTGCCATGCGCTCGGGGTGGTCGTCAAAGCCTGCGAATTGTGAGCTCGCTCTCTTGCGCGTGTGCAGACATTTCCCCCAACCCTAGTCGTGTCACTATAGTCCTATGTTGACCCCCTTTGCAGCTCACTACTCCGGCGAGGTCATGATCTGTTTGTTTTTTGGGTGCTGACTACATGGAACAGCACCGGTATCGCTGACAAGAATATCGGGATGGTGTTCCAGAATGCTTCATCTCGATGGCGTCAGTGTGGCGAATGCGTTTGGGCTGCTCGGGATACCACGCTAACGGCAGAGCAGCAAGGGTGCGGTTTTACTAACTCCTGGGTGGTATACCGCGGAGGTCAACTGCTCTCTTACCGCTGCGGTGGCTTCGTGTTCTGAGCATCCGTCTCGCCTGCGGGAGGTGCGGGGTTCGATCCCAGTGTTAAGGGGTACCAACGAGTGATACAATTTTCCCTGGAGTGTAATTTTTTCCTGGCCTGATGCTCGGCTTATCTGAGGCGAAATGCTTGGAAAATGGGTCTTTTACCCCGCCTTGTCTAAAGAAAAGTACATTTTGCCATGACGCTTTTTGGCTAGAGCTGCCTTTGCGCCATAAAAACATGATCACCATCATCAGCTTCAACTGCTTAACCTGGCAGTTGTGCTGAATGACAAAGCGGCATGTAGGCAGTTCGTGTTGAACAAAACTCTGCTCATATGGTCGTGCAGCCCAGGGCAAACTCTTGCGCTGCCATTGCTTCGGGCCGGCGTTGACTGGGGCGTCGGGTCTGTACGTTCGCTTTAAGGGGCGCACGTTTAGTTAGCGGATGCAGATCTCTTCCTTGTCTTTGGCAGGGTACCTTTCGCGGCGTCATGTTGTGAGGCATTTTTGGAATGAATTCGGATCGTTCGGTATCAATCAATCAATCAATCAATCATGTTTATTTAACATCATGACGATGTTGGGTGCGCTGACAAAAAGCCATTGGGAAGGCTTGACGAGGCCGACGCACCCCACAAGGGCATTGCAGTGGTACACAACATGGTAGCACTTCCAGGGATAAAAAAAAAAGAAAATGAACAAAAGTAACATATTTGGCATTAGCTGTACATCAATTCGGACTCCTTATTTAGTTGATGTGGGAGAGTGTAGCTCAACATTTGATAACCATAATTTGTTCGCATCCTAGGCACATGTCATTTGGATGTCGCACGTGTAGTGTACTTTGGCTCATTGCATTGTAATCCTGACAAATTTAGCATATTGCAATTATTGTGATTAACACCGGTTTTATACCGTTGTAGAAGTAAAACTTCGTACAGCTGTGGCAAACGGATGATTCGAAGTTCATTGAAAAACGGTTCGGTGTGTTCTAGTCGAGGAGCATTCATAATATTTCGAACAGCTTTCTTTTGAAGAAGATACAAGCGGTTAATATTTGTAAAAGACGTGGTACCCCACACCAAAAAGCAATAATTTACAACAGAGGAAAAAAGTGCACTATACAACATTTTCTTGATACTCTTCGGCATGAAATATCTCAGTCGACACAAAATACCGACAACCTTTGACAGCTTGTTCATCACCATGTCAGCGTGATCATTCCAACTCAAACGGTCATTAAAAATAACACCTAAACTTTTGACCGCAGGGGCCGTTTCGATGAGCGACTTACCGATCCTTAAACAGAGTGGTGGCATATTTGTCAACTTGTTACGAGGCCGGAAAAGCGATGATACGTGCGTCCCTCGGCTGTACGTGAAGGAAGGTAACTCATGAAGTAAATGTCGCCGAGCCTCGGACGCTCTCCTTCAGGGGTCTCAGACTCGTTTCAACGCAGTTCAGTCTCCTGCGGGCCATCCGGCCAGTATGACGTGAGAGGTGGAAAGGAAGAAATGACCAAGGGGCAGCGCACCGCTCATGCCGTCTGCTCTTAATTTTTTTTTTGTCCTGTCTCGGACACAACTCGGTGACTCAGAGGTAGGGGCAGTGGAGATTACTGCCCCTCTATATGCGCAGAAAGTATATCTACGCGCCGGCGCGCAAGTGAGGCACGATGAGCAGTGGGCCGTCGTCACAGTGTGAACGACGATGAAGAGACGATGAGCAAGCCCACAAGCTCCGGGAACATCCGACGTGTACGCCTTCCTCGCCCTGCGGAGATGTTTGGCGTCAAAGAGTGAGGCCCTCGGCTCGGAATGAGAACGCCGGCTCGCCGAGGCTAGTGCACGGATGGCGGACGTCGGTTTTGCCTCGTGGGTGGCTGTAACCTATCCGAGTGAGGGACTTTAAGGAAGTGACCTTCGAGGTGAGTGAAGGTCTTGAGTGTCTTCCCGTAGTCCAGGCATGCAGTACAGAGAACGCGTAACCGACGGCGGCTTACGGCAACTGGGCGGATTTCTGGGCAGCAGGGAACGGAGCGAATGGGTCAGGTGAACGGATGGGGTAGGGAAATCAGTGGGGATAAAGTGGTTGCAGCTGGCACAGGAAGGGGGGATGGGGGAGAGGCCCTTGACCTGCATTGGACGAAACTCCCGGTTCACTGTAGCCGGTATGATGGGCGCGTTAATGATCTTGATGATAGCAGCGGTAACATGCTCGCTCAGCTGGATGAACTAGACGCGTTCCTTGCCGTGAGCCTCAAGGAGAGGTACCGGGGTCGCAGTGGCGGTGGTGGTGCGCGAGAGATACTATGGTGAGACTGGAACGGCAATAAAGGTCGCGGCTTCACATTCCTTTTTCGTGTGTGGCTCTCGGTGGTTTGCTTCGAGATGGGTCATTTGCGGTAGCAGATCGACTACCTTCGCGATTTTCGATGTCGGTAATGGCGTTCGCAGCCTGGCGGATCAGCACGGCTGCCGTAGCGGCACCACGGCTCTCTGCATCGTCGCGTGCACGAAGCGATGGTCGGTGATGATGCAGCCGTGGCCCTGGCTCCAGGGACGCACTTGTTGACGAAAGTGAGGCTTTCCTCCCGCGCAAGCTGAAAAACTGGCGGGTGAGAACCCGTTTTGGCGGGTGAGGCCGTTTTGAACGACTTCAGTCTGGGCGGTTTCGGGGCGACCGAAGTCCTGGAAGTTTACCCTGTGACGTTGAGCGTCGGTCTAGACAAAGTGTCGGCTCTGTAGCTGGGCGCGCTGTCCATGCCATACCTCGTTGGGCGTAAGGCCTGACGCTGGTCTCGTTATCAACGCACATATATAATGGATTTGTCCACGCGCCGCCTTATTCTTGTGGCAGGGAGGCCGCTTCTCATGCCTACGTCACCCAGGTGTTGGAGAACCACCAATCTACGCCAAACTGGAGCTTCAACTAATCGTCATGTTCACAGCGACCAGGACTTGGGGCAGATATGATCTATCTCTCTCTTTCTCTATTGGCGTCCTGGAGGAGTCTAGCACCAACTGCGGACCTCGGCCACAGCCTCTGTGTGAAGGCATGGTCTCTACATCAGGAGTTACCGCGACGTCGCAGACGTGCTCAAAGTGTCACAGGCAGTCTCCGCACTCGAGAACCTGCGCGGGTATCACTTGGTCGGTTTGTGCGAGCAAGACCGTGCTGTTTCTTGATATGGCTGGCTTGAATTTTGACGGGCACTATTTTAAAAAATAAACGCCGTCTATACTGTAAGCGATGCTTGGTCTAAACACTGATATAGACAATGCCTGATACACCGTGGACAGCCAACACCGCGACTAATTTCTAACACTAATTCCTAATTGGTAACGGCTAACACTTCCGTGGCGCGCGCTACGGTGTGTGGTTATTCTGTGTGTGGAGAGTTCGGAGATGTGCGTCTAATCGCTGCGCCCGCGCGAGTGGCGCCCTCTTGCGCTTCACACCCTGTTCGCTGGCTCTGGCGGGCATGCGTCTACCCCTGCTTTCTTTGTGTCCTGCGTGTGGTCGTCTTCTCCGGGGGGTCCACTGCTCTCACTTAGGACCGTGAAGGCAAGGCTGGTCGCGTCAGGGGCGAGTGCCCGTAGCTTTGGGCATCTGCTCTCAGCCGGCGTGCGGTTGGCTTCCTTGTTAGTTCAGCGGTGGAAAGCAGCCATCTCTACTTCTGAACCGTAACGAGGCACCGGCAAATGACGTAGTCTATGGTCTCTCCTTCCTCCTTCTTTATGGCGCCTTGGCATTCGGTTAATGTGATAAAATATGAAGTAATGTTCTGTGGTCTCGGAAGGGCTCAACAGTGTACGATTCGTATGGCACATTGAAAGTTGTCGGGGAATACATTTACTTAGGGTACGTGGTAACCGGATCACGAGATGAGGTGGACAGCAGGATAAGAAAGGGATGGAGCTCATTTGGCACGCACTCTGAGATGATGAAGAGCAGCTTGCCAGTATCCCTCCGAAGGAAAGTGTACAACAGTTGTACCTTGGCACTGACACCGAGGCTAACGAAAAGGGTTGAGCTTAAGTTAAGGACAACGCAGCGAGCTGTGGAAAGAAAAATGTAAGGTGTAACGTTAAGAGACCGGAAGAGGGCAGAGTAGGTGAGGGAACAAATGCGGGTTAATGACAACCCAGTAGAAATCAAGAGGAGGAAATGGGCTTGGGTAAGGCATATAATGCGAAGGCAAGATAAACGCTGGTCCTTAAGGGTAACGGAGTTAATTCCAAGGGAAGGCAACTGTAGCAGGGGGCGGCAAAAAGTTAGGTGGGTGGATGAGATTAAGAAGTTTGCGGGGATAGGGTGGCCGCAGCTGGCAAAGGACGGGGTTAATTGGAGAGACATGGGAGAGGCCTTTGCCCTGCAGTGGGTGTAGTCAGGCTGGTGACGTTGATGACATTGATGACATTCAATGCTATGCCTGGAAAGCGTTTCAGAATTGAAGAAACGCCCCCATGTAAACGCCCTTGTCCTTATACTTGGATAATTTGTTTTGGAAATCTCGTGAAAAATGCCTTCGCTAAATCTGGTTACCTTCGCCTCGAAGCCGCCAACCCCATTTATGCAGATTGCATGTGATTGTCTGAACTTTGTTTCATATTGCAGCGAAGAAGCACACACACACAGAGAAGGAACACGCAAAAAACACGGACGAACGCTGTGTGTGTGTGCTTCTTCGCTGCAATATGAATCAAGAATGTTGCCAACTTGCCCAAAAACGTGTTTTGTCTGAACTGTTCCGATAAGATTTATTAAGGTACGTTAGCGTCAGAACGGTCTGTTCGTACGGGAGTGGAGACTGCCGTCACGCGTGACGTAGTGCGAACCTTGTGACGCCATCACAACCTGCTCATCGTGGCAGGTGGCAACCTTCCCACCGCATTGTGAGCAAACTGCCTACCTTGGTAGGTGGAAGTTAAATTGATCATTTGTCTCGAGAGGCTGCTCTGGGAGAGCAGCCTGGGTCTCCGAAGCGCCACCGGTGGCTGTGTTTGAAACAGCCACCTTCCGGGACAGTGGCATATCGCCTAACCGCTGCACCACTGCGCCAGGAGTGGTGTGAGGGCTCCCAGCGATCTTTGAATACTAACTAGGTAATTGCCGATTCTGCATATATGGGCATTAACGCTGTCGCGTCCTACCCTTAGGCTGAGCGACATCTGAATCAGAAGCAGCATAAAACGGTAAAATGATCCACCGAGGATCATCTAAGAGTTTTTCTTCGTGTGACGTTGTCGAACATTTTATTTTAGTGCGACAATACTACGTTACTAGCACATCTGAAAAACCCGGAGTGTGAGTGAAGCCTCAACCTTTGACGGGGGCCTTGCGCAGCTCCTCCGGCGGAGCTTAAGTGCCTCTCCTAGTTTTTGGCGGATGTTGGCTTAGCGCCGCTCCCCTGCAACCGTGCCCTGTCAAGCATAGTCGGGTACAACTCAAGAACGAAGCGGCGAATGCCCCTCAGAGGCCCTTCAGCCAATGGCGTCGACAGGTCCTCATGACGTCGTGACGATTCCTATTGTACCTGCCACTGTGACATCGCAGGATGTGCAGATGAAAGGGAAATAGCGACGGCTTAATTGGATTAACCGCGGCATCATGCAAATCGAGGCCAGTTTCTTAACGGAAAACAGCCTTCCAGCGTGATATCGGTTGCGATACCAAAGGCAGGTTCTTTCAGGAAGTCGTGCTGCAGTAACTAGAGTAGCAGTAACTAGAGTAGAATGGGTCACAGGATTGACTGGCTGGGACCCCTCATGTTCTTACCCTTACTCTGTATCGCTGTTTGTCATGTAACTTCAGCTGTGATTCTTTTTTTCTTCTCTGCATTTCAGGCTTGTAGTATTCGATATCTTTCGTTAACCTTATCTCATAATGTTATTTTTCATATTGCTGCTGTTTTGGTTGCGTTCGCCCATGGCACCATGCTGCTTTTTTGCAAAGGGGAACAGACGCAAATTTTCGGACGCAAACGATAAGATTTGTTCCATGCGCGTAAGGAAATGCGTTGTGGCAAGTTTCAGTCGGAGGCGTTGAGTGGAACATATTTTGATATAATTTTAAATCAAATGACGTCAAGTTGCACTTGCCCCAGTTATTGTGACGTCACCGAACCTAGAGGCCGCCACGGTGGCTCAGTGATTATGGTGCTCGGCTGCTGGCCCACGGGTTTGAGCCCGGCCGCGGCGGTTGATTTTCGATGGAGTGCGAAATGTTAACAGCTCCGTATACTGTGCTATGTCAGTGGACGTCAAAGAACCCCAGGTGGTCGAAATTATCCGGAGCCCTCCACTACGGCGTCCCGCATAGCCCGAGTCGCTTTGGGACGTTAAATCCCGTAAACCGAACACAGTGCTGTTCACATGAAGAACCAGTGCTTGCCGGTGACACCGACGTCACCAGAATGTGGTAGTCCAGGTTGGCGGGTCCACCTTGACTTCGAGGTGGACTCGGAAGCTGGCGCCGACCGAGGTCGAAACTGCGAGTACAAATTCGTTTGTAATTAATTATTCGTGCTACGCACTTGTGCTTTGAGCTCATTTTCATGACTTAAGGCCCGCAGGCCTCTTTCAAGGCAAAAGAAAAACGGACACCCAAGTACTTCGAGTCTGTACTCCTTTAAGCTGCTATGCAGCGGCATCCGGGCAAAGTGATTGAGTGGCTTCACTTTCCCGGCTCCACGCCTGTGTCATACTTGTCTCATGACTCATGAGACTTTCTATTAAGTCGAGCTGTCAACCGGCTGTCAATATTATTTCCGTATTTCCCCCCCTTTTAATCGTCGCGATACTTCGCCGCATGATAGCTTCCTTGGTGGCGTAGCCAGCTTTACAGGCAGCAGCATCTTTTTGAGCGCAGCTGGGTGGGTGATGGCGGGCATGTCCGGAAGTACATCCGGAGCTCGGTGCCAGTAGGCCATTTTCGGAAAGTGTCTAATAGTAATGCTCATTACGACTCGCTGATTTTAATGTCCATTGTGTTGTTTTTTGTGGCGCTTTTTTTTTTGGCTCTTTTCGTCAAAGCTGACACGACTTGTTGCCTTTAAGCTTTCGGAAAAGACTCGTGCATCAGCTATGAATAACATCTGCACCCTTATCTGGCTAACTTGTCACCGTGTAGTTTTCGATACGATAACAATTTACATCGATTTATTCTCGGGAAGTGCGCTAATAATTAGGGAATTATAATGACGGGACCTCCGCGATGCGAGGCACACACGTCACATGCGGATTTGTTTGAACACATTGGGAACACACGCACAGTTTCGCATGCTTTCTAGTGGCTTCTTCGTTTTTTTTTTCTATTCAATCGCCAGGCGTGGTCTGGAAGGGTGATGGGGTAAAAAACTTCGCCGGCGAACAGCCTACTCTTTTCCTCCCGTCATCCTCGGCCCGCAGCACGGAGCCGATCACGTCTTCGGCGCGTGTTAAGAAATACCCGGGGCTTCAGCGTTCCCGCCGCAGTGTCCGCCTGCCCTTCTCGAGTTTGTTCTCCCTCCAGGGTCCGCCCCGTCGCCGCCCACTCGTGATTGGTCGGGACCAACCCGCGAGCTTCGAGCAACAGCCTCCCACCGTGCTGCTGCCTTTTTTTATGTGTGTGTTTGGTGCCCACGGTGTGTTCCTGCGCGTCGTCTGCTCTCGGAGCTCGTCCTGTGCTTGCGAAAAGAGGGGTGAAAAGCTCTAGCGCGTGTGGGAGGGCCAAGCTGGAGGCGTGGCGCTTACGCCGCCCCGCCTTCGCCTTTTCGTCGTCGAGGCCACGCCTCCCGCGCCCGCCCGTCGCCCCGCCCACCGGCGCCGTAACTGCGCACTTTGGTAATCGCACCTTACCTTCCCCAACCGCGCTGTCTAGTACGCAGCCCCTGGCCGCTGCCGTCTGCGTGGCCGCCATGACCACCAGCCCGCAGAAAGCCTCGCCTCATTTTTTTTTCTTCTACTCCATTGCGCGCGATTCTTTTCGAATGCTGCATCCGCGCATGCGCCACACCGCTGGCGGCAAGAATTAAAGTAACCGTAGCGAACAAAACGAGCAAAATTGACGCTGCGAAAGCAAACGGAAAGCGGGGAGAGATTTGCGTTCGGTCCGAGCCGGGAGAGCGCGAACGCAGCAGACGACTCAACGAGGGGAGCGTAGCAGACGACCCCCCGCGATGACGTCAGCGCGGCGCCATAGGGAACGAACGGGCGGGAAAGCGGCGCCTAGGGAAACGCTGGGAAGCCCCGACCGTGTCGCGGGGCACAAACGAGCTGCCCGTTCAAAAGAGCCGGGGAAGCGCGTCGCGACGTTCGATATGCCTATATGTCTTTGGCTTGGCACGCAGTCTGTGCGCTTATGCAACGCCGCCGCGATGTTCTGGGGGTAAGGGGGGTTAAATATTGCCGCCTGTTTGTCGTGCATTGGTGGTGAACTCGTTAGCGTCATTGGTAGAGTGGGGTTTCACGAAAGCCTCGTGCTTGCTCCGGCTAGGGGGCTCGCTCTGAAGCACTAGTCTTAGCGCTAGTGCTTGCACTGTTCAGTGCATTCGTACATGTACTTGTCTAGAGTGCTGGAGCGGCGCTGTTTGTTGTGCGTTCCTGAGAATCGCCGCTGCCTGTCCGGCCTGGTAGAGTTTTTAAATGCATAAAGAGTTAAACGCGATCTTTGGGAGTGTGCTTGCACGGCAAGGTCTTGTTTAGCGCCCTAGCCACTCGTAAATTTGCGTCGTTCGAGCGCTTATACAGCTGCGCGGACCGTTGTACATACGTCAGCGGTTCCTTGACTGACGGTATGGTGTAGTTTGTGTATGGCTGCAATGCACAGGGTGTGTCGTGCATTTGTTTGGTGATTTGGTTTGTAGTGTTCCAGAGTTTTAGTGCAGAAGCACTATTTCACGAGGTCTAACCGGCTCACCGAGTTTGTGTGAAGCTTGACCTTGCGGGTGACCTTGGCCAGAGTGTAAATAAATATTGCCGCGACTGGGATTCGAACCCGCGGAGGCACGAACAGATCAGCTTCGCTGGCCACTGCAGGAGAGTAATATGCTATCGCCGCAGCCGATCACGTCTCGTGTTAAACTGCAACACACTCTCGCGCTGCGCATTGCACATAATCGTCGTCGTCAGCTAATACTGCGCATCGTACTAATATCGTCGCCGACGTGCGGACGACCCATCAAAGCAAAACCATGAGCCAACCAGGGTAAACACATGCGTTCGCACGTCTATTCTGCTTAACTACGTTAAAACCTTACCACTTTTTGTCAGGTCGGAGCTTCCACGGTGGGAGCAGTAGTCCCTCAATACTCAACTGCGTGAATGCGGTACGCATGCGTAAATACATGGCAGCGTAGTGGAAGTAACGCGTTAGATAAGGAGAACCAAAAAGGTCCGGATAAACGGGAAAAACAAGGCCAGGCAGCTGCGCATGTAGAGCGCCAAGCGAAATGATAATAATAATAATAATAGTAATAATTGGTTTTTGGGGAAAGGAAATGGCGCAGTATCTGTCTCATCATCGTTGGACACATGAACCGCGCCGTAAAGGAAAAGATAAAGGAATGGAGTGAAAGAAGAAAGGAAGAAGGAGGTGCCGTAGTGGAGGGCTCCGGAATAATTTCGACCACCTGGGGATCTTTAACGTGCGCTGACGTCGCACAGCACAGGGACGCCCTTTGCGTTTCGCCTCCATAAAAAAAACGAGAATGTGGCGAATTGGAATGGAGAATACACAAAGCACCATTTGTAGAATGCATTACTGACGGAACCGATGAAAGACTAAACACTATAGATAGTGGGTGACACGCGCCACGAAGAGTCTGACAAGAACGAGTAGAAGAAGAGCGATGTGTTGGGCGAAAGTTGGCGCCATTTTCCTTTGAGAATCTACCCATCACATTTAATCAGGAGACCTGAACTCTCGCTACAACTGGCGTTTCTCCCCTGCTACCCGCTGCCATTCTCCTTCTCAGACTCTCTGCGCGCGTGTGATGTGTGCGTGTGCGTGTGTTTGTGCGTCCGTGCGCGAACGAACAAAAGAGCGCAGCCCTGTCGGCTGGCGCCAGCTGGGTCACTATCGCTGCCTCCTTCTGGTAGAAGAGAGGCGAAAGGATCTAAAGATGCGAGAAAGATGTAACAGGTGCGCGCGAAGATGGCTGCGACTGAGGCCAGATTCCCTCGTGTCCCGTGTATCCCTGCATCGCAAACCCTCCTCGGTGGCTGAGTTGATAAGCATTCGGCTGCTGAGCACGAGGACCCCCTTCTGGTACTGTTCCTGCTATCAGTGCCTCCTCCATCCTTACCTCACGGCACGATTGAGGTGTCCACCGAGAAGCGAGGCAGCTACTACGCCCTTTCCCCTTATCATATCCACTTTCCGGTTTTCTTTCCACCAAAACGTTAGCGATCGCCGCCATTATGGTGCTCCCGCTAGGCCACGGGAGGGAGGGAATCGCGTTTGGAAATTGAAATTGGTTTTGAGGGAGGGGAAAGCGCAGTAACTGTCTCGCTTCTCGGTGGGCAACTCAACCGCTCCACGAGGGAAGAAGGAAAGGAACGAGGGAAGGAAGCAAGCAAGAAAGGGAGCAAGCAAGAAAGGAGGGAGGGAAGGAAGCAAGAAATGAAGGAAACAAGCAAGAAAAAAGGAAGGAAGGGGAAGCAAGGAAGGAAGGAGGGAAGAAAGCAAGCAAGAAAGGAGGGAAGGAAAGAAGCAAGAAAGAAAGACGGGAGGGAAGGAAGCAAGAAAGGAAGGAAGGAGACGCAAGAAAGGAGGGAAGGAAGGAAGCAAGAAAGAAAGGAAGGAAATAAGCAAGAAAGGAGGGAAGGAAGCAAGCAAGCAAGAAAGGAAGGAGAAAAGAGAAGCAAGAAAAAAGGAAGGAAGGAAGGGATGGCGTAGTCGAGGACTCCTGGGGATCTTTAACGTGCACTGACATCGCACACTACACGGGTGCCTTTTGCGTTTCGCCTCCACCGGTGAAACACGGTCGCCGCCGGCCGGGTATGAACGGGATTTCACCGGCTCAGTTTGACGAACTCTGTAACCACTAAGCCACCGCGGCGGGTAGTGGCGTTTGCAAGCACGTCGCCGCGAAAACTGTCTGAAGAAAGGGCGCTCGCACGTGATTAGGTAAGCTTGCGGCAGATTCCAGGGGCAGCACATTCTCGGTGGTGCGCGGGGCACGGGTTCCGTTGAAGGCACGTGTTGGCAGCCGCGGTCAACCATTGATGGAGCGCGGCTTTAGGGAAGCTTATTGTTTGCATTCAGGACGGACTGCTTGAGAATTGTTGGTGTGTGGGCCGTCACTGGCACAAGGCTTAGGTTTCGTATAATGTGTATCGGAGCTGCACTCAAAGAGGACGGTGAAGTTTTGACCGTGCGGGTGGTGCTTTCAGGGCGTCAGAAATGGGAAAAAAAAGAGACCGAAAGCCCGGGAGGCAAAGAGAACCCGGAGTGTGAGGATAAAAGTTGGAAAAGGAAAGGCGCGGAAATTCTCTCACTTCAGGTGTGCACCTCGAGCACGCCTTTAATGATAGGATGCAGAGCAGGAGTTCATGTGTTCATACCATGCGCAGATCAAGAATGCAGTGAACCGGAGTACCCGGGATCGAACCCGGCCGCGTTTCGACCGAGGCGAAACGCAACAGGCGCCCGTGTGCTGTGCGATGTCTGTGCGCGTTAGAGATCCCCAGGTGGTCGAAATTATTCCGGAGCCCACCATTACGGCATCTCTTCCTTTCTCCTCTTAGTCCCTCCTTTATCCCTTGCCTTAGGACGTAGTTCGGGTGTCCAACGACATATGTGAGCATTACTGCGCCATTTTCCTTTCATCAAGAAGCCAATTTTCAAAATCAACAATGCAGCCGGCACAGTGCCCCCTTGATGGGACCAATTATCACAGCGACGCTGTTCAACCGCTTTGCGACTGCATGCGTGGTGTTGCAGGTGGCTGGCAAGGCAGCTAGGCCGCGACGTCGTTTTATGTGAACGCCACTTGGTCGGAGTGCCCCCCGTGGTGGCATGTCTCGCTTCATTCTTGAGCTGTGACCGACTGTATATAGTGTGCCCGCGAGTGCTGGGCAACGCGTGCGGTATCACGCCGCACGACACGACCACGCCGTACCTAGCCGTCATGTTACCGCGACGACTCACGACCAAAATGGCCGGTGCAAGAACTCACCAAAAGGGGAGAATGGAGGGGATAACGCCTGTGTTTTTGAAGAGCAAATTCTTTTGAGCACCCTCTGCTTCGCTAGAAAGAAAGAGGAGTGACGTGACCCCACCCCCGCCTTGTGGCGTAAGGCCGACGCAGTCGGCAATGTTGGAGCATGTGCGAAAGGGTGAGTGGGATGCTCCCCGCCTCGTCTGGGTTGAGATGAGAAAGTATTCCGTCGCCAGTCGCTAGCGCGTTTGTCCAACTGCGATGTGGTAGCCAGCGTTTCGTGTGTCTATCTGCAAAGCTGTATTGCGGCCCGTCTGCCTCCGAGCTATTTAACTCTTAGAAACTCTTAGAATGCACGTATACAGCATTTGTCAAAAGTTAGAGTCCAGGGCGTTTTGGGCCACGCCATGTGTCATTATGCATCCTCAGCGTCCCAAATCTACTGAAGGCCAGGGGAACTCAGGTGCCCCCCCGCACCCCTCTTCTGAAGGTTTCAGCTCCCATGTATGCAACAAGAGCCCCACAGCACGGGTTAGAAGCAAACCTCCTTGGGCTCTAAACAAAAATAAAAATCATGTCTCGTTTATCCACGTGCACATCCAGGTGATCACATCCAGATCACCACATGCACATCCAGGTGTCCACATGTACATGCCAGTGGAAGCCGTTGTGAAGGAAGGGAATGCGTTACATCCAGCGCTGTCGCTTTCCCGCCTCTGTGGCCCAGACGTTTTGTGCGCATGCAGGCAGGCTTGGTGAAACATCTGGTGCTTGGAACAGGCGGACAAAGCCACAAGCCGAGTAGAGGGTACCACGTGATGAAAAGGTCGTGCAAGCGCAGAGTACCGGAGATAACTAGTCGCAAATAGGAGACAATAGAGTGATTGTTAAGAGGTATAGCAGTTGGAGGCGACTGGGAGAGCCCGCCTTTCTGCAATGTACGCGGTATGACTTTTAGTCCCTCCTGTACATATCCCTCTAATAGTGTAACCTAGGTGTGCACCTTTTGTCAGATGTGAACAGCTCAAGGCGTTTGCTTCTGAGCCGTGTAGTGTCCTGTTACGCCCGTTAGAGTCCTGACTTTCAGAGGAGCGAGAGCAAGAGTTTCTCTCTCGTTCAAAAGATGCGAAACACTGGCGACGCACAGCGATCCGCACGAGGTGGCTCAGATGCAAACTCAGTCGGCTCTATAAACTTTTGACAGGGGCTCTACCTAGATGTATCGAACAAGTAGTGACGTTAGCCAGCGGTGCTCATGTCAGTGGATGCCGTTTGGAAGGGCACTGCTACGGGCTAGTTGGTTTGACATGAAGGAAAGGTATAGCGCTGACGTGTGACGGTGTCGTTCATATTCATCGTCCTGTGTCCGCGCTGTTCCTTTTTATGATGCTGTTAACTCTGCGCAGTAACGTTGGCTAGATACGAAGTGGCGATTTGAAACACGCTGGAATCTAATGTCATGTCGCAGCTCTCACAAGGCAGTGAACTTTTAGCGACTCACGGGCTATCTGTTTTTTCAACAAGCGAAGCGAGCGATGAGGAAGAGCTTCAAATTATTTTTTTTATCTCTACGCTCGTAAAAAGAAGAGCTAAGGCTGAGTCTTGAAACTCCGGCGTGCACACCAGAGTATGCCCACGGTCTCAGCGTAGGTATGGGGTGGTGATTTCTTTACCTGACATAGTTGGCAACAACTCGCTTTTATGGGTGGCCGCCGGAACGCAAATCAAATTTTGTGCAAGGAGAGGTCGCTGTAGGGGACGCAGCTCCTCCCGGAACTCAATTCGTTTACTGGAACTGCGCCTCGATGCTGCTGTTCTCTACTATCGTGAGCAAAAGTAAGAGACCCCCCCTCTCGTGTTCCGAACCTTGCCGCTCTGCATGGGGGCGCCACCTCACGAACAGCCCTCCTAGTGTCAAGACCGGCACACTGGGCCAGTCTCGACACCAGGAGTGCACTTCGTCAGGTGGCCAGGTTCGGAACACGAGAGGGGGGGGTCCCTTACTTTTGCTCACGGCTGTACAAGTAGGAATAAGGAAGAGAGCACCGGTTTTCACGAAGAGAAAAAAAAAGGGGGGGGGGCGATTTTGTTCTGTCCGCACCGAAGTTGAATATGGCTTGAATGCATTACTTAGAGAAAAGCTATTGCAAAAAAAACAACAGAAAAACTGGTACCCCTGGAGTAATCGTTGGTCCAGTATGTTTTCATTCGTATTACCGTGGGCTTTACGCGAGTCCACGTAGTTGAAGGGGGTGCGTGACAGAGAAGGTGGTTTGCATGACAGGTAGTCAGGTGTGAACACTCGTCACGGCGAGGGCTACTACCTACAAATGACATTGATGGAAATCAGCAGCGAGCGGTCCTATCCGAATAGGCGCAGAAAAGCCAAGTTTCTCTCATGTGCTGCTCACCCCTCACCTCTTTCATTTCGTTTCTCCATTCTGCCTGCTATCCTTTACTTCGGCTGCCCCAGCTCTGGCGCTTCAGAATCGATGGCAGATGCCGGGGCTGGCAAAAATCTTTTCCTTCCTTTTTATTATTATTTTAATAAAACCACCTAACTCAGATGCGCGAGTAGCCGTGAGGAATGCGAGCGGAATGCTATAATCCGTCGCCTAGCTGCTTGGTGTTTTAACCGTATGCGTGCACAGATCTCTCCATAAGGGGGCGCCAAAGTTCGTGGTATCATGTCTTCTGGGGAACAAGATGGCGCAAAATTTGCGCCCTTTCTACCCATGGCTATTATCCCCCCTCGCTCCCTGTGTGCGCACGCCTACGCTTGTAGCGCAGTGCAGACGCAGTAAAGGTGACGTTTTAGCACGCCACCTTTCTTGCGCGGGCAAAACGGTGGGGTCGGCGGGGTTTTCGAATGAGTTTGCGGTATACCTGCGAAGAATAACGCCGAAACATTTGCGTTGCCGTGTAAGCCGGGAGGGCCTCGAGGGCAACGTAAATCCAGACTTCTTGAGGCGTCTCCCAGGAACGACAGGAAGCATTCGTGTTCAGAGGGCAGCGCCATAGTCAAGCTTCGATATATTTATTGGTGAAGAGACTTTAGAGCTTTAGTCGTTTGTTAGGGGGCGAGCGGGGGGGGGGGGGGGGACAATGCGAATGACTTGGCCCACAGTGACGTTGAAAATAAACGAACCTAAACATTCCCCTGGGGAACTCCTCGCGCAGCTGTATTATCTGGGCTCCTTGCGTGGACTGTGTCGATAGACACGTGTTGTCCAGTCCTTGAGGAACTCTACCATCTTCCTGAGAAAGTTTTACATCGCCGACTGTTAGCGGGGCAGCGAGCGTCCCATCCTCACAGTCCGGCGATAAGTGAAGTCGTGCGCTGTTGTGACGTCAGCGTCACGTGGTTCCTGGACCGTGGAGCATAGCTTATACCGTGGCAAACATGGGTCGCCCGAAGCAGCACGCCTGCCGTGGTCGCGTCGCCGTTCCCCCGACGTCGCGTCGGCGTGCTCGGCAGAGACACGAGATACCGGACGCCCGTGGCGGCGAGGAAAGACGACTCCTGTCATCCTGCTTCGCCAGCTATGCACGGCACGGACAAACAATACCCTGCCGCGTGACTCGGACGGCCGCCGACTGGTTCTCGCCTATCGGGGCGCGCCGCCTGTATCCAGGAACGGTACTCGGAGGAACTATGCGAACGTCGCAGCATCTCTGATGGTCGCGTGGTAATTTTTTTTTTTAAAGTACGCACCGTCTTTGCCAAAAGTATGCGAGCAATGGCGGTTGCTTTTCAGCCCTATATAGTGGAGTTCTTGGCAACCCTTTTGGTAAATACGGTACGTCAGATTGAAGCAAGTTTCGCACTCCGTGGGTGTGGCTTGCCGTGAGTGTAAAGCAATAGACGCAGTGCTAGTCGTCCCACTAGGCACGTGGCCAGAAATTTTTTTGCGGGAGGGGCCCAAAATAACTTTTTATCAGGCCATGCTCTAAAAGGACACTGCCAAGAGAACATAGGGGGGAAGGGGGAGACGGGGGGACTAGGGCCCTTGAACGCGTGCCTGCCTCCAACAGCTTTTTTTCCCCAGGGTTAACGTCACAGTGGATAACCTGAAAGTGCGCCGGTTTTTGGGCAAACCAGCCACGCTGTCTGTCAGAGCTTGCGTGACTTCTACCCCTGAAGATCAGCGCCTCTCTTCTTTTCCATCACTTTGCAAAGGGAGGCCCACTGGTCATTGGGCCCGGTTAACCTTGCCTTGCCTTCTGTGTGCCTCCACCAAGACACCTTGTAAGGCATGCATATGCAGGACGAAAATCAGCAGTAGTGACAGTCCGGGGAACCACCGTTGCGCTTTCCGAAGGCATTCGATACCTCTGGAATTCAGTCCCTCTTCATTCGCGTGTGACGGTGCCTCATCACTCAGGTTGAAATCGCTCAGGCGTCGAACAGCTCACAGTGAACATTCATAGACGGGATCCTTCCTCAGGAATGATGCGCAATAGCCTAATTACTACTCGTCAACCTGAATATCTCGAAATAGCCTAGACTTGAAGAGGGAACGGAAGAAGCTAGCGAATAGGAAGTTCACTAACGAGCAAGCGGTAAGAGGGAAAGTAAACATTCAGATTCTCGATGCAGAACAGATATTCGGCTTTAACTGAGGAAGACGACCTTAATATTCAAGCACTGAACGATGGTCTCGCAGATATCATTACAGAGTGCGTAATATCATTACAGATAACATTACAGAGTGCGCAATAAAGGTAGGTGGTAGCTTGGTTAGGCAGCTTATCGCCAAGGTTTCTCAGGAGGCGAAAGATCTGGTTAAGAAACGGCAAAGCATGAACGCCTTAAACCCACAGACATAATAGAACTGGTATAGCTATCAAAGCTAGTCATTAAGCGCAGGGTAACCCTATTAACGTTAATATGGAGAGAATCGAACATGCTCTAAATAACGGAGGTAGCGTAAAAGCGGTGAAGAGGAAACTAGGCATAGTCAAAAATCATACGTATGCGTTAAGAGACAAGGAGGGCAATGCCATTAGCAATATGGGTAAGATGGTTAACATAGCCGAAGAGTTCTGCACAAATCTACACAGTAGCCAACGTAATCAGAACGTTAATGAGAGAGGCAGTTGCGCAGAGCATTGGGACATCGTGCCAGTAACGAAAGAGGAAGTAAAGAAAGCCTTAGGAGCAATAGAAAGGGGAAAAGCAGCTGGTGAGAATCAGGTAACAGCAGATATTGAGAAGGATGGCGGGAGATTGTTCTAGAAAAACTAGCCACCCTGTATACGCAATGCCTTATGACCTCGACCGTTCCAGAAGCTTGGAAGAACGCTAATATTATCTTAATTCTTAAGAAAGGAGGCGCCAAGGACTTAAAAAGTTACACACTGAACAGCTGACTCTCCGTTGCCCAAAAGATTTTTACTAAGGTAATCGCTAGTACAGTCAGGGCAGCGTTAGACCTTAATCAACCAAATGATCAGGCAGGCTTCCGTAAAGGATACTCGACATATACCGCATTCACACTATCAATCAGGTGATAGAAAAATTCGCAGAATATAGCCAACCCCTATATATAGCCTTTATTGATTACGAGAAAGCATTCGACTCAGTGGAAACCTCGGCAGTCATACAGGCATTGCGTAATCATGGGGTAGAAGAGCCTTATGTCAAAATACCGGAAGATATATATAGCAACTGCACAGCTACTATAGGAAGGGCGTCAGGCAGGGAGACGCGATCTCGCCGGTGCTATTCACCGCCTGTTTACAGGAGGTGTTCCGAGGCCTGGATTGGGAAGTTTGGTACGTGAGTAATCTGCGATCCGCTGATGACATTTCGTCGCTAATAAAGTCACTCGGGATGATCTGCCCAGTATGATCAATGACATGACAGAACGGTGGGTCTAAAAATAAACATGCAGAAAACCAAAGTAATGTTGAACAGTCTAGCAAAGGAACAGCAGTTAACAACTGGTAGCAAGGAGCTGGAAGTGGTAAGGGAATATACGTCTACCTAGGGCAGGTAGTGCCCGCTGATAAGGATCATAAGAGGGAAGTAACTTGAATAAGAATGGGGTGGAGCTCATTTTTCAGGTTGTTTCAGATCATGAATGGCAGTTTATCAATATCCCTCGAGGGAAAAGTGTACAACAGTTGTATCTTACCGGTACTCACCTACGGGGCAGAAACGTGGAGGCTAACGAAAAGGGTTCAGCTTAAGTTAAGGACAACGCAGCGAGCCATGGAAAGAAACATGATAGGTGCGTAACGTTAAGAGACCGGAAGCGGGCAGAGTGGGTGAGGGAACAAACGCGGGTAAATGACATCCTAGTCGAAACCAAGAGGAAGAAATGGGCTTGGGCAGGGCATGTAATGCGAAGGCAAGATAACCGCTGGTCCTTTAGTGTAACGCAGTGGATTCCAAGAGAAGGCAAGCGGGGCGGCAGAAGGTTGGGTGATCGGATGAGATTAAGGAGTTTGCCGGGGTTACGGTGGCCGCAGCTGGCAAAGGACAGGGTTAATTAGAGAGACACGGGAGACGCCTTTGCCCTGCAATGGGCGTAGTCAGGCTGATGGTAAGGATGAAGAACCTGAAGGTCACACATACTACACATTGCATTGTCCATGGTTCGGCCATCACACGCTAAAGAAAGGAACGAACGCCTAAATGAGCGAAAATTTGTCGTCTTCACAACCAGCGGTGAGTACTGGCACTGGGCGAAGCAGCTGCGGAATGAAATTGGGTGTGCACAAGCGTCTTAAGAGTTTGGCGCTGTCTTCACCGGGGCGTAGACGTCCCTTCAAAGAGCCTGGCTTCGCATGTGGGAGTCAGTGACGTACGTCTCGTTGCGCGTTTCGGTGCAAGCACTGCTACGCTCGCCAGTCGTCTCGCCAGATTTCCATCGAGAATGTGCGCAGTTGCGGTTGCGCAGCGATTGACTCTATTTTACGCATACGTATTTGTATGCCTGATAATTGTATTGAAACTGACAGAAGGCGACCACGTATGTGAAAATTTTGCGCACAGAAAAGTGCTTCCTTTTTCTGCCGACACAGCTGCCAGCGTAGCCACGTTTTCCCGCTGTGTCCGTCTCGCTCATTCAGCTGACAGTTCGGAATGGAGATGTCAGAGGTGCGGTTAGCTGCTCTACCACACTTGTGAAGAGCAGACCCTGTGGACTTTTCACCAAGGCTGTACGTGCAGTTATCGGATTGTCGACTTGTCAGGGCCTGGGTTGAGGGCTACGCTTTTAAAGCAGACGTTTCCACGTAGTGGTACTGCAGCAGAATCAAGGACAGGGTCATGTGTGGCTCCAGCGTCATCCGAGCGGAGCTTCACCCTGAGAAAGGAGAGAATGTTGGCATCCAAAGCAACCTTCGATCGGGCTTCGAAGCGGCACGGCACTGTAGGGATGATTTCGCGTAGGATATCCTTGGAGAAAGTGAAGACTCTACCTACTGCACTCTGCCCGCTTTCAAGCGCACTTCAATCATTCAAGAAGAAAAGCGGTTTTAATACTGCTGATCTTGTCGCCTGCGTTCAAACTCCGCTGCCAACATCATCCGTGCGGCGTCATTCAGAAACCCCTTGTGAAAGTTTCAGATGGCAATCGTGGCAAAATCCATCTTTGCTGAGCTTGTGCATATTGCCTTGTGACTTTTCTGCTTTTCACTAGAGCGTATGCTTCACGCAAATGCCAATGGAATCGTTGGAGTTCCTTTATTTGTGCGCTTATATACCTAACAAACCAGTGGTAAACTCGTAGAAAGTCTATCAGTGTAAAGTGGAGCTTACTCGCATCCCCAGTCTAAATTCTTGATGTCGCTTTAGGCGGAAGAATATTGTCCTTTTTCTGCCAAAGCAAGCCGAGCGAGGGAGAAACATTTAAGCTGTTCTTTCGTTGAGAGCAGTTTCGTTTGCTAAATGGTGCCCACACCCGAACACCTCGCTCAAGATTGCCCATGGCGAAATATGAGTTGGCCGCATCGCAGTTGCATGTCGTCGTCGTCACTATCGTCATCAGCATCATCGCCAGCCTAACCGTCTATAACTGTTGAGCCTAACTACGCCCAAATGACTGTACCGTCTCGTGCTACGCTTACCTTCCCTTGAAAATTGTTCCGTTACCTTCAAGAACAATTGGTTATCTTGCATTGCATTCGCACTATATGTCCTGCCCATGTCCACTTCTTGACGCCAGCTAGGGTATCATTAACTCTCGTTTGATTCCTGCCCCGACTCTGCCCTCTTCCTGTCTCCAAACGTATGTAGAGTGACGCAATCGCCAACTGTCACTACGTCTTGGCCCTAGCTGCTCTCTGCACTGCAGCGGTTGACTTGAGCCCGCGAGCTAGCCTTCTCACGAACCCGCATTGAAAGCACCGTGCTTGCAAACAAAGCGTTTCTGCGTGTGTATTCTATGCTCGAAGCAGACCACAGAATTGTCTTGCATCTGACAACAAATGGCTCCATTTCCGTGTGACGTCAAAACGCTCTTCTCCGTCTTGATGCTTTGGTGAAAGGAATTGAAAAGCCTTGTCGGATTGTCCCGTGGCGTCATTCGTTTTAGGGAAACTAGGGACGGAGCGGAGAACGCTGGGGGAAACAAAGCCGTGCAGGGGAGGGCGCGTTGGCATGGAGGAGAGAAAAATGGGAGGAACGGGAGAGGATCTGGACATTGACCTTGAAGCAGAGGCTGCGATCGACGCCCGTGCGAAACTGCGTCCCTCATCTTCCGGCGCTTCTCCAATCGGAGATACGAAACCGTGGTTGGTTGCCTCAGTGGTAGGCTTTCTCAGCATGCCGGATGCATTTGGGCGCGAACCCGGTGTTTTCCGCGGGAACCTCTTCCTCCTTGTTTTCCCCTTTTCGGGAGTGTGGGGAGCGGTGTACGAGCCTGCGACTCCTCTGCCCTCTGTCGGCGGGAACAGGTAGTCGTCTGACGTGCTTGCTTGAGACGCCGGAGTAGTTGGTGCCGCCGTGGAAAGATGGCGCCACTGTATGCTTCTACAGCGCGGCGATTGCCGGCTCGCCAGTAACATAGTATATGAACATGTAATATTTTCGAAGCTGTCGTCGACAGGCTCCGGTAGCGTTAGTGCTGCGGTCACGGCAGAGGCAGCTGCGGCGAGACACCGGCGTCAGAATGCAAAAAAGAAAAAAAATGGGGGGGGGGGGGGGGGGTACGTTCTTCTCGGTGTTCAAAGAGAAGGCTATTAGAGATCGTCGTCGGTGCCTGAACCGGGCGGCGGCCAATCGAAGGGGGCGCATTTCGTAATGCTTTCTTCAGTGCCGGTGAGAGATGAAGAGGTGCGTGTGCTGCCGAAGCGAGCCAGCGGGGGAGAGCGCCGCTATTTTGGTTCGGCCGTGTTGCTATTCTGGGAAACGCTCTCCTTGTGTTCTTCTCTTGGGCCCTTCCCCCCACCCCTCCTCTCTCCTCGCGCTTTCGTCACGGCGGTGCCTCTCGTTTAGTGCTGCTGCTGTGTTTTGTGGCTGCGACTCCGAAAAGGCGTCAGCGTTGTTGCGCCTTCTCGTTCCAGGGTCGAGGCTGTGTGGGAGCAGCTTGCAAGGGCACCGAAGAAAAAAAAAAGACAGAGTGAAGCTAAGAAAGCCTCGCGTTTGTTTGTTTCTGGGCTGTGTTGTCCAAAATTAAACTACGGAATTTATCGCCGCCACTGCAGGCTCTTTTTTCTGCTCTTTGTTGGCCGCTGGGGCCATTACGTTCGTCTGCAGCGCTGCAGACGTCAGGTTTTGAGACGACGTCTGCGTCTTGTCCCTGCTCTTTTGTTTTTGTTCGTACATCTGCCGTTGCGAGGAAACTTGGCGCCATTTCTCGAGTGGGCCGTCTGCGTTGCGTGCAGCGCGGAGGAATTTCGTCTGCAGCGTGTATGTTTCGCGCCGAAGACGCTGTTGCGGGGAAGAGGTGTATATAATTAGAGATGGGAGTTTCCCCTTCGGTTTCTTTCTCGCGTGCGAGCCATTTCGATTCATTGCAATCTCCATGAATCGGGGGCGAAATAACGATGCCCCTTTGGCTGAGGTCTTTGGTGGGTGACTGGTGGGGTGGGAGGTAACGATGAGGCTGACAGCTGCGTTCCATATTTGTTCGACGCATTACGTCGTCTTCAAACTGATGCTGACGGCCTCACAGTATCTACTCCCCCTCTGCGCTCTTCCCCAGTTTCAGTTACGTGATTTGCCAACATGTGGTCTACCGTAGTTAACTGTCTAAGACACTGACGCGTCCAGTCGAGCTGTCTCAATTTCTGCTTCAACAATGCAAGGCCATGGTGATTTTCATATGATTAAAGAAAGCATGCTCGTGCAAGCGCACTCATTCATGTTTCTTTTTTGACATCTGTCATGCCTCCGAAGATTGATTAATAAAATCCCTGGTCTGTGGGCACAAGCAGAACTTGGTCATATTTGTAGCTACATTTATTCAATGACACACGCAAGCTGGCGTATTTTCTCCGTTTTCTAGCGTCGTTGGTGGCCTTTTCATTATTCGATTTAAGATATCAGATTGAGATTTAAGATTTACGTGCTCAAAAGGATCACTCACGTTCCAGGAGCGAGCGCGGTTCGGTATTCTTTCGGCACCGCGTTCTCTGTGTTTTTAATTCTCTTTCGTCCCTTCCCAAGTAGGGAATGAGAAGGGGATACAAATTAAGGGCACACTTAATCTCCGCCTTCAGAGTATGACGCGATAGCTAGTGGGTTAATGCGCATATATGCAGAATTGTGCATTCCCTGCCTAACATTCATGTATCCCTGGGAGTATTCATACCACTCCCGGCGCAGCGGTTAAGCGATGCGCCACTGCCCTGCGATGGCAGGTGCTGCCACCGGTGGTACATGTGCGATGCAGGTTGCTCTTCCCAGCAACCTCTCGGGGCCAATCATCGATTTGAGTGCCACGGTGGGCAGTTTGCTCACTATCCGATGGGCAGGACGCCACGAGATCAGATGACCTAGCTGGCTCACCTACCTCCGAGGTTGCTTCTCTGGGGATTTTTCGGGGTTTTTCGCGTCCATTGAGCCGAACATTCGGTGCTGTGAACGGTGCATTCTGGGAAAGAAAAAAAATGGCTAGGCTTAGCTTGGTTAAGCCAAGAATGCGTTGCATATCTCGATGGAGTTCCGTGCTGCTCCGTTGGCTCGATCGCCATTGAAACTGCCCGTGTAGCAGCGCTCGATCGCCTTTGAGTCGATAGACTATCGGTTCGAGGGCCCTCGAAATGCCCGTGTGACAGGGGTATAAGACTGTCCCGGCGTAGTAGTAGTAGTAAGTGGATGAAAGGGGAAGAGGAAAGGAAAATGCACGGACCTGTGACTGATGTTAACGCACCACCACCACTGCCGGCGTGCAGATAGAGAGAAGGATAGGTAGTGTTTCAGAGGAAGAAGGAAGAACGCGCGCGCAGGGGCGCGCGCGCTCCTCTCTCCCCGAAGGAGCGCAGCTCTCTAATCGTCGTCTGTTATCGTCTGAAAACTCGTCTGCGACGGGTTGTGCGCGCGCGGTGAGCGTACCTGCAGGCCATAGTTGATAAAGCGAGAAAAGATAATCGTAACGAACGAAAAAAAAAATCGTAAAGGCGTCGTTGCTAGACAACGGCTAAAACTGGCGCCGCCGTTGCCTGGAAGTCACGTGACGGAACGGCGAGCCAATCGCGTGGCTCGCCGGGGCAGCAGCGCGGAGTCCGGACTCTGGTGGTGGTTGGGGTTACGAACCTCCCGCGGTCCGCGCTCGCGCCCCGTAGTCTTCCCGAAGGAATGGCGGCGGAGAGGCTGTCGCTCGCGGATCTGACCGTCGGCGGCAGTTGCAGCAGCAGTGACGCGGAGTTGCGCAGTTCAGCAGCCCGGAGCGTCGTCGGAACTGCCCGGCCCCCTTCCACCCTAGTCGGCTGCACAGTGGCGGGCAGCGGTGCAGTGCGCGAGCGTGCGAAGCGCGGTTGAAGCGGGCAGGCCCCGTGGTATTGTGCCCCGGCGAAGGCTTTCTCTCTCTGCCGATCGCGGCCGCCGGGATATTGTTCGCCTCCTCGCCCGCTCCCGACGCGCCTTTTTTCCCCTTCGCACCACCGGACGTGCGCTTGTTCCTGCCTGCACACACGCACCTGTCTGTCCGTCGGCGGCCAGCAGACGGCATGGACGACGAATGCGACGCGGCCGCGTCGTCCTCGTCTGTCGCTCTCGGCGGCACGAAGGAGGTAACGGCGCCGCCGTGCGTTGCTGCGAGGCACGGAAGAACGTGTGTTGCAACGCTTCTGGGGATGTTGAAAGGGGCGAGGGAAGAAGATGGGGAGCGAGGGACGGGCGGGCCGTGCACGCGAGCGGCAGCAGCCAGGGATTGGCGGGAGCGATGGTCGGGGGGGGGGGGGGGGGGGGGCACGTTGTGCACTCCGTCCCGCATCGCGGTTTGCACAAACCACGCTTTGGGTCGGCTATTTGAAGCCACCCTATTTTTTTTTATTTTGCCCTCTTAGGGAATTGTTTCTCTGGAAACGAGGAAAAGGTGATTGTTCATTTGCAGACGGCATGCGTTAGCTTTCTTGGGATGGCATTGCGCTCACCAAAAGACGTACACAGGAAAGAGCAGAAGATGACAGATAGAGCGCAGATTTTGTGCTCTATCTGTCATCTGCTCTTTCCTGCGTACGTCTTTTCATGTTTTCATGTGCGCAGCGCCATCCCAAGAAAGCTATGCACCAACTTGCCCCACAAAAAGTTCTTCTACATGCTTTAGCTGTTCTGTCTGTAGCAACTCTAAAGGAAGGGAAATTCGCTCCATCATGATCATATGCTGAGGGCAACTCTGTTGGTGCATTATAATGACCAGTTCTCTACCTCTCCTGTGATGCCTTTTGTTTTATTTTCGTGGCTTCCGTGTTACTGCTTTGATAAAGCTTCAGTGTGTTGAACACATTGATGGGTAGCCTACAACAAAACTTTAATTAAAGGCATGAACTTGTGCTTGTCTTTTCGTGAACCTTTCTTGCATTGGCCTTTTCTATGGCAGTCCTGAGCGCTGTTTGTTCATTTTATTGAAGTTACGCATTGCTAGCTTCTCTGGCACCACTGAGGGCAGATCGGCTAACATTTGCTGGATGACATGTATCTGTCATCATTCTTCTTTTTTAAAAAAATCTTTGCCTTTCTTCTGCTGTTTAACAGAGAAATTTCAATCGTGTTGTGTGAAGATAAAATAACTCTATTGTATAACTGCGAGTACTGCACTGTGCCAGCAAGCAGGGATTGAGAAGAAAAACTGAGGGACTTTCATGTGGCAATCATTTGCTGCTGTGCTCATCTGTCTGCATGCACAAAAACCAGCTAAAACATTTTTCTTAAACAAGGCTCAAGGATATTTTTGCTAAACGCAAGCAGCCTGCTTTCCTCATGCTGAAGCAGCTGTGAGCTTTGAATGAAATTGAAGTCATTTGGGTCTCTGTGAGCATGTGTTAACATGTCAGCTCTGAGGAAAGGTCCTTTTTGTACAAGTACATATAGAGAATTAAAACAGCCATCTTTCACGCAAATTTCTTTTTTTTTTAGTACCATGTGGCACAATTTTAACGCTGAACCTTTCTTCAGCTATGAGCCAGACGTTACTATTGATTGAAAGAAGGAAGACATTTTTGGGATGACATGGTCTTTTGTGCAGTGACTCAAAACTTGTGTTGTCCAGGGCACAAAGTTGTTGTTCCGGTACGTAGCCACAGTGGTTGGCAAGGCGGAATGCAAAAGTGTCTGTGTGCTGAGATTTTACCTCTTGTTAATGAGCATCACATGGTTTGAAATGAACCTGCAGTCTATTTTTGAAATTTGGGACTGGGAGCACAAAAGGCCGTGCAGACAGTGAAGAAGCACCACTGAAAGTGGTGCTCACCTTGGTGGCTTGGATGTTCACCGTGGTGGCTCGATGGCTTCGCACTCAGCTGCAGAGCACAAGGTCACTGTATAGAATCTCCACCACAGTGGGTGCTTTTCGATGGAGGCAAAAGATGCCCATGAGCTGTATGATGTCGGTGCGTTTTCAAGAACCCCAGGTGGTCTATTTAATCTGAAGTCCTCAACTACGGCGTCCCTCGTAGCCCATGTGTCGCTTTGGGGTGTTAAGCCCCACGTACAATATCAGTTTTAAAGTGATGGCATTAGAGTTCACATCGGGAGCAAAATCTGTTGTCCGATGTTAAAAAATATTCTGATTGGCCGAGAGAGGTCACGTGACACTGTAACATCATTGCAGCCTGCCCTGATGGACCACCCTGATTGGTTGAGAGATGTCATGGGACCTTGTGACATCATCACAACCTGCCTACCGGTTGACTGCGGCAGGTTGTGATGAAAAAAAAAGAGAGAAAACTGTTATGTATGCAGAGCTCAGCACCATCGTAGCATAGAGGGTTCTGGCTACTGTAGCTAGCAGTCTAAATATGGCATTTGATGGACCAACCATTGCAAAGAAATTGATGGAGACAAACATACAAGTTGCAACAGAAGCTGTGAAAAGTGCGAAATCGTCTGCTATTGCGTTTCTCTCTTGAGGTGACTTAAGTGTCCCCATATATTTTTTTTTTAAACGAGGCAAGGTCTTTGAGGTGTACCATGTTTTTGCGAAGAAGCATTGCAACATTCTTGGTGCTTCCATTTTCCTTGTTTCAAAGGTGAACGCACCAGGCTCGTCCTGTTTGCTTGTACATCTGCAATCTGGAGCTCCTCAATACATTGTCCCTTGTTGCTTCTGGTAGATGCTTGGGACATGAGAAGTGGTGTGGATGTGTGAAAAGAAATACAGTGGGAGGAATGTGAAATTGAGAGGAAATGCGGTGCGGCCGCTGGCGAACTAGTGCGGAAGGGAGGGAGGGCCGGTGTCGGTGCTGGGGTGTCCCCTCCTCTGCTGCTGCGTTCGAGAGGGAAGACGAGAAGGGCGGCCTTCCCTTTGCAGCGAGCGTCTTGCTGCTGCCATGTGGAATGCTGCGGTGGAGGGGACGCCTCGACCGGCACCAACGAGGACAGCGGGCAGGACGCCTCTCCCCTGTCGCCGCCGTCACCCTTGCCCCCACCACCCCAGGTCTCTCTCTTTCTCTCTCTCTGTCTCTCTCCACCCCGCCTGGTGTGTCTGTGTGTGCACCTCGGTTCTGGAGCAGAGTAGAGCACAAAGCAGATGGCTTGGAATCGCAGCATCAAGTTCAACATCCACTGCCAGAGATAGCACAGTTTAAAGTCCCAGTTTGGAATGGTCGCGGAAACTCCTGCTGTTGGCGTTAGTAGCAACTTTGCTGTTGTCATAGTAGAGCCATTTCGGTCACAGTGGCAGGGGAAATATGGTAGATATTGCTTTTGCTCTGAAAAGAATTCCTCGCATTACAACACATTGAGGTCAAAAGATACTTGAAAATAGTGGTCATCGCTGGTGTGATGACTGATTGTTCTCACTGGGTAGCTTTGTTAGTAGCTGCAGCTTCTTGAGCACATTTTCATGTTTTGCCTTCACCAGAGCAGGGCCTGCTGAGTTGCACCATGACAGGGCAGGTGGACAGCTAGGCAGCCAGCAAGCATCACTGCATGTTATTTTGCACTCAAGTTGGCACCGTGTAAAGCATCACACCACTTGAGCATTACCACCTACGTGGTTGACTTCACCATTGAGTGAAGCATTCCTGTCCGAGGTCGCACTTTGTTTCCTACTCGTGGATAGATAGCTACATCATAATGGAGGTGGAGTGCCAGAGTACCACAAGTCGAGACTATAGTTCGTGTCGGCAGCAGCAGTTCTCGTTTTCAGTCCGCTTCACGCTTCACCCACAGTTTCAGCTGATGCAGATAGAGCCACAGACTTATGTCGTGTGCCAGGTTGGTAATGACGTAGCGGCACACTGCTTAATCGAGTGACAGCTGCGGTTCCAAGTGCAGCTGCATTTCACCATCTGCTTCCTCCCATTTTTGAAAATCGAGGTGCACCTTTTCGTTAGTTATTTTGATCTGTGTTAGGACCTTGACGGCCCCCCCCCCCCCCTCAGTCTTTCGACCCTTCTCTCTTTTGACCCCGGGAGACGTGCATGTTGTGTGGTGGCATGAGCATAGTGCATGGAACCGTAGATGTTGGATGTTGTGGAATGGTGTCGATGTTGTGGAATGTAATAAGCAAAGGAAGAGACGGTCACTGGTATCATACCTAGGAAGGCCTGTGGCTATGTGTGGTACGTTTCGACAAGGTGCGCTGAATTTCGTACATCCATTTGCTGGCGCCAAACCAAACACAACAGGGTTTCTTTTTCCTTCTCAATTTTTTTTTACTGCAGCCTTAGGGCGTAGGATTTTTGTTTGGCACGTATAAGACACACAGGAAAGATGTAGGAAATTTTAGGGATATGTGCTAATGGGGCTGCAGTGCCCAAGCGCTTCTCTTTGGTCTCGCAGAGAGTTTAGGAATCGTAGAGAACCTTTCACAGTCATGTTGCCTCAGGTGGAGTTACTAATTTGCAATCTGAGCTTTAGTAAAATTGCAGGGCTATTATACTGCCTGCTAATGATGCAGCTTTTAGATCACTGCCTCTTGCTTATTTCTGGGTTTGCAGGTTGATTGGCAAAATTCTTGGGCACCTGTAAAGGACAGAATTCGAACTTGAAGTTGGTTTTGCTGCTCGATAGTGGCAAATTTCTGTCGGGAGATGAGCTGTGGGTAATCATGGTGGGGCCTACGTTACCTTTAAGTGCACATCCTTTGTGTTTCTTTTTTCTTTTTTTGTTGTCATGTCGTTTTCCTCGCCAGTGTTCTGTGAAACCTACCTGTCCTGTTACTCTCTCAGTTTTGCTTCCTGTCCCCAGAATGAAAAAACATTCTCAAGGCGCTGCATTTCTGGTCGGGGCTGTGCTGCATCAAATTCTGCTTTTACAAAGCAACAAATCGAAAAACAAAAAGGGGGAGGTCTTCGTTTTCCCATACCTAAGCACTGGAGGCCGCATTGGGGAGTGTTGCGCCGAGCAAGTCGACTTAACAGCATTGTGCATTTCCGTTGAGAGCTTGATTTTGTTCAACTGAAGCTGACCTGGTGTGTGTTTCTTCTCTCTTGCCTTTCTCTCTCGTCAGGAGAAAAAGCTGAGCTCGGGGTCACTCGGAAGCGGCGATGCAGCGAGGCCAAAACAGGTGACAGTCACACATCCTGGGACGACGAAGCCCAAGCCAACATCCAAGAAGAAAGGCTCCATCCAAGCCGATCTCGTGAGTCTCACCCTCAGGTGTCGTGGAGTTTGTTTGGTAACCAGAATCACTGGCAGCGTTGCAAGCATAGAGGTTGATTGCTTTTGCGACCCCCATGTGTAATCTCATGCTGTAGCGGAGGGCACAAGTGCAAGTATTAACATTGTTGACACCAGAGCTAGTACAGTTGGCAGCGAAGGTTTACGGGATGTGTGCACTCTGAAACAGATTTACTGCATTGCCCCTTTGTGGCCGAACTGCGTGGTATTCGTGCCAGTGCACGGAGCATACACCTTCCCTTCAGCTGACTTTTCGAACTGACTGACTAGCATGATGTCACCGAAATAAGTACTCCTTCTGGGCATCTGCATTTTGTAATTTTGAGTAGCCAACCATGCATCTTGAAAGCATCTGCAAAGAGAAAACAGATTGATGCTGTTTTCAGGGTGTCCTGGGCACCATTGTATAAAGGGATGGTGTTTTTTAAATTTTGTTAGGTAGCACTGTTTGGAACCCGGGTACCTATGTGTGAAGTGATGACAGTTCTCGAACTTCATCAGGTAGAAATGTTTGGATCCCTGGGCACCAATTGTTTGATGTAATGACAGTTTTTGAACCTCATAGGTAGAACTGTTACAGAGCCCTGGGCACCAATTGTTTGAAGTAATGACAGTTTTAAAGCGAAAGCTTTACTACGCCAGCCAGCGAGCCATTTCAGCTCGTCGCGCCGTATGTCGGCTGCGGCGTTGCCTAACAACGCCGCAGCCGTGCTTTAACAGATGGCGCCGCCGTCGGCGCTCGCTCCACCAGATGTGCTCCGCTGGGGTAGAGGGAGAGGAGGTGTCGCCTCGCGGGGGGTATATATATATATGCGCTTCGCCTCAGTGTATTGTAGTCGTTATGGAGAGCACGAAAGAGACAGAACGTAGCGAGGAAGAGACAGCGCGCTCAAGAGACGACAGAAGAACTCGCCGCATGACTCGAGAAGCTTCGTAACGAAGACACGGCTAGAAGTCGTGCCACGTCCCGGAGTGACTCTTTAACTGCGAAAGAGACCGGTTCGAGTTCTCAAGAGCGTTGGAATGAGACGCTGCGTAGACGACGTGCCGAAGAAACGAAGTTTTCGCAATTCAACTAGGGTTAACCAGAGCTAAACTACAACCAATTTTTTGAACTTCATCAGGTAGAACTGTTACGGAGCCCTGGGCACCAGTTGTGTGAAGTAATGACAGCTTTTGAACCCCATCAGGTAGAATTGCTTTGAGCCCTGGCCCAATGGTTTGAAGTAATGGCAATTTTTGAACTTTGTCAGATAGAACTGTTATGGATCCCTGGACACCATTGTGTGAAGTGATGACAGTTTTTGAGCATCGTCAGGTAGCACTGTTCATGAAGTTAAATTGCCTCTGTCTGTGTTACTTCGGCTAGAGAATCGGTGCTGGAGGGATGCATGGTGTAGTTCCATGTGTATTTGCACTGTTGCTGATTGGCTGTGGCTGCTGCAGAGAGCTTGGCTGTGATGAGTACAATTCGCATGCTTGCTTCTAATTCCCAATTTGCTCCTGTGTATAATTACACATTAGCGCATTCTCAGTATGTTGTTCGACTGGCTGCTTTTGTGTGCTTCACTGGGAAGGAATTGTTGCTTGTGTCCGAATTGCTTCACCATGTTTTTATTTTGTACCAAACTGCGTTCTATTTGTGTTTTTGGGGTTTTGAGTTACTGGCCCTTTTTCATCAGGCCTGGCTTTGGGTCTGATACAAAAGGAGCTTGTTGCCGATATTATGGCTGTTTCACTTTCCAGTAAAAGATTGTCAGCATCCACTAAATTTGCCTCACCTTCTCTCAGCTCTAGCTTTGCCAATATCAGAAGTGTGCTTACTGCATATATGTACTGTGACACCTCAAATATACAAGTTCAGAAGTCTCTGCTGCACGACAGTAACGAATGTTATCTGAAATTGTCATACTAGGCATGCTACTCTTGCAGTCATCTCTCTCATCATATCAGGCTTTGAAATACCTTAGCATAGGTTCTGCGGTTACGATAGTCTTGAGGGTCTTTATTAGAGTCTCTGCAACAGTCAGATCAGGCCAACAAGATCAAGACTTCCAGGTCAACTGCAATTTCACCCTGGTTTCTTGCACTGACAAGACAGTAGGTTTTAATGCACATATCCTTTCCTCTAGTGTTTTTAGGGGAATCCCCCAAGGTGGAGCATGTTTGTATAAAGGGACTAACTGCTGATTAGCCTTCACACAAGCGTAGTTGTATGGCTAGGCAAAGGAAAGCTATGCAACTTTCATGCAGACTTCATAGTTGAAGAAAAATTCATATTCCTTTGGGTTCGGAGGACCAGGAGCAATTTTCCTTCAGCGGCAAAGTTTCTGTAGAAACTCTGTGGCTTTGTTCTGTAGCTGTATGGCTGCACTTTGTGGGTGCTAATCAATTACTCCCTTGTGAACGTTCACCAAGGTGGTTTGAATTAATCTGGAGCCCTCCACTACGGTGCCCCTCGTAGCCCATATGCCCCTGCAGGGTGTTAAACCTCGCATACTACATTTCACACGTCCCCTTCATCAGACAAGCTAAGCTCACTGCAGCGAAAAATCCGCCCGACAGTCTCTGTTTCATCCCGAGTTTCATCAAAGACATCCGTTCCAGCCCCTGTGGAGGCAAAAACGTTGACACATTCGTTTCGTGTCTAGTTGGGAGCCGTATTGCTGTAGTTGCAAACACAGTTGGCTGCAGCCGGAAACAGGAGGCTTTTCTTGCACAGGTGGTTTTGGCTTTGAGGGTGCTCTGCCCTGGCACTTGCACTGGCTGACTGTTTATGTGCGCATGTGTTTATTTGCGTTGAGTCCCACTTGATGCTGTTTGTCATTGTTTACTGACCCCCTGCACCTTCTCTTTCCAACATGCACGCCATGCCCGTCTCCTCCCACTCCCTCCTGTCCTCTACATGTCTGCATTGGTTGGCCCTGCCCCGCCCCACCTCGAAAACAAAACGAAAAAAATATGTGAAACGAAATGTGCGCACACTGCAGCTGTACGCACAGTGTCAGAGCTCGTCGCAGCGGATCATGGCGGGGGTGAAATTTAAGATGGACGAGTGGCTCAACAACCTGTCGAACAAGGTCAAGACGGTAAGGAGAACCCCCCCTCCCTGCCCTCACATTCTCCATGCCCTGTCCGCAGACCTGGATGTGTTGTGAGTGCATTTATAGGGTTTTTGGCAGTCCCACAAGTGAGTGTGAACACCTTTCACATGCTCGGGACACGTGGCAATATACAACCTCTGTCCGTAAAGTTTCGAGACCGATTTATTTTCTTCTCTAGTAATGATTCCCCCAAGACAAATGTTGGCGCGTATGTGTAGCACCATTTTTTCGGGCTAATCTGACCTATTTATGTTAATTGCCGTGGTAGCCACTAGATGGCACTATATGTAGAAAAATACGTTGTCACTAGTTGCCTGCGCATTCTACTATGAGTGAATGTGGAGAGATGGATGTCCACCTAGAACAGCGTGTAAACATAGAATTCTGTGTGAATTTTGGCAAGACAGCCACACAGACGTATGAGCTCCTTTGTGACGCTTACGGCAACGAGACATTATCGCGGGCGCGGGTTTTCGAGTGGCGCAAAAGGTTCGTTTCGGGGAGAACATTGGTGGAAGCCGACACAAGGCAGGGGCGCCCTTCACCCTCAAGTAATGAAAACAACGTGGCTCTGATCAGGGAAATCGTATAGCAAGACCGCACCATTACAGTCCACATGCTATCAGATTGTCTTGAAATTAGTAAGACAACATGCCACCAAATTTTGCGTGAGAACTTAGGGAAACGAAAGCTGAATGTCAGACTTGTGCTGCACTCCCTCACAGAGGACCAGAAGGACACGCAGGAATCAGTGAGCGCTGATTTGCTCTCCAAGGCAGAGAAGGATGCTGCATTCATCGACAGCGTCATTCCTGAAGACGAAACATAGTGTTTTCAATACGATCCTCAAACAAAGAATGGTGGTCCGAATGGTGGTCCACAAGCTCTCCGGCATCGAGAAAGGTGCGGCAACAGAAGATCAAAACAAAGACGATGCTGATAGTTTTTTCAATGCCAGAGGTGTCATACACCACGAGTTCGTCCCACAAGGGCAGATGGTGAATCAGGAGTTTTATATCCGCGTGCTCCAAGACATGCGTGATGCACTGCGACGCCGTCACCCTGACTTACGGGCATCTGGACAATGGAGCCTTCTCCACAATAACGCAAGGCCGCTCACTGCTCTCAGCGTGACAAAATTTCCCGCCAAGCACAGCATTACTGTACTTCCCCATCCGCCATACTCGCCTGACCTCTCCCCATGCGATTTTTTCCTGTTTCCTCGTGTGAAGAGAGCCCTAAAAGGTGGCTGGATGGGGAGCGTGGAGGCCATTCAAGGCGCCACGACAAAGGACCTGACAGCCCTGCCAAAAGAAGCATTTCCAACTTTTTCTAACGCCTCAAGAAGCATTGGAAGCTGTGTATAGACTGCAAGTGAGACTATTTCGAAGGGGTGCAGCACAAATGATTTCAATGTTAAACACATTTTTTTATAATGGACTTTAACTCTTGAACTTTACGGACAAAGGTTGTAGAGTCATTTAAGGAGTATTGACACTTAACTTTTGGGTGCGTGTTTTCTCCTTTTTAATGATGCATAAGGCATTATTATACGTGGGTTATCATGTGGTATTCTCCTACGACTGCTAAATAATTTATAATCGAATTTCTTTCTCGTGCTGTTTCGGTTTCAATAGCCAAACGATGGCTGTGACGTCAACGTGTGCTTAGAGGTAACGTGAGGCACGAAAAGCTGCCGTCTAATCGCTGCTTTGTTGTTTTAATTCAGTGCCAGCCTGCCTCAAGAGCTGGAATGGCAACAAATGTAGAAACAGAGATTAGATTGCGCTTTTTCATGCCTCACATGACCTCTAAGTACACGTTGACGTCACAGTCATTGTTCGGCTGTTGAAACCTAAACTGAAACAACATGACAGAAAAATTCGATTATATAAATTATTTAGCTGTCGCAGATGAATACCAGGTGGTGATTCATGCATAGTAATGTCTTCCGCATCACTGGAAAGGACAACACATGCCACCAAATACTGACAAACTAGCTCGCACGTTTCTGATCTTAATTAGACGACAGTAGTTCCTTGTAAGACTGCTAATTCTGACTGGGCACCAATGGCACTGCGCCTTGCAATTCTTCAATAGTTTTGCCCATCACTAGTTCCGCAACGCATTTGGCGAAAACACTTAGGAATGAGTTCTGGGGTTGATTCGTTACAGGAACATGTATCAAAGCCATTGTGACAGTGTTACAGTCCTTTTTACTGGATGGGCTGTTGGGGAAGGGTTCTTTTTTCCCATAGGAATTTTTCGCATATGTCGAAGAATTGGCTCTTCAACCTGAAAGACATTCTCTATGCACATGTGCAATTGTCCTTGTTCTTATGGCGTTGTTATAATATCTATGCATTAGATACATTACAGCATACAACAAACAGGGCGTATCTTTTACGTTTGGCTGTTGTTGCCAGCCTTCCCCATTTGACACTGTCATAAACTGAATAGAAATTGCCATATTTATTTGTGTATTGAATGCACCTGCTATTTATGCTATCTAAAATATACGTATTTAGTAATATATTGCCCCATTTAATGATTGCACACCCTAAATTTTCATGCCGACATTTTTTTCGGGGGAAAAAATGTGATCATTACGCAGATGAATGCAGTAAAACAGGACCGTATTGCTGATACAGATCGTTTATGCGCTGCATACTTAATAAGCTTCCTTATTAATGTTGACTCCTCATTAGTTGAGGAAAGAGCATGAACGTTTCATTTGCTAATCATGCAGTGATCACACCCTTGTCATTCCCCATTTGTATATTAAACAGGTACTCCTTTGTTATTCATAAATTTCTGAGAAAGCAGTGTTTGAAATGATATGTATTCAATGTGTGCACGATGTGTGCTTTGACATTGATGTGCTGTGCATGGGTTGATCTGGCTTGGCATGGCTTCCTCCTTGCTTTCATTTATTACGTTATTGGATTTTTTTTCTTGTTTTTCTGTGTAGTGAGCGAGAAGTCATGTAATTCCTTAAATGACTTGCCTTTGTAACATTGTTATGGCACAGTTAAATGTGAGGACGTATCTCTTAAATGTCGTATATTCCTCTTTCATTGGCTCTTACACGACGTCAGAAAAAGACCCAGTGCGGAGTTTTACTTTCAACCGTTTCAGGCCAGCTTGTGCATCAGGGTTGCACTTCTTTTCCATGTGAAGTGCGAAGAGCAGTGGACGTTGATGTGCCATTCCATCTTCTTCGTCTGTTCTTCACATCTTTTTTTTTTTCTGTGGAGCTTAGGAATGTGTTGTAGCTGAGCCCCGTTTTTTTGCAGCACATGCACTGGGAGTTGTAATGTCTCAAGTGCCACAAAATGCGTGCTTCTCTTTAGATAGATAACACTGTTGGCATACTAGATTGCTGCTCTAGTGTTGAAATTCACCGCATTGTAAGTGCGTTGCACAAAAAGGCCCCAACATCTCAGGAACAGGGAAACTTGTTTCATTCTTATTTCTGGGTTGTTTTTTATTGAAAAATGTTAGAAGACTGTGCTGCCTTTGAACAGCTTGTATACTTGACTTTTCCTTTTTTTTTTACCTGTGCACTGTTGTTTGGAATGCACTAGTCATGTCCTTGGGGCATTTTTATTATATTTAAAGTATATTACTATTCGTATGGTGAGCTTTTATTGGGGCAAGGTTGAATTATCTGTGTATTTTTTAGTTTGCATTCACGTATATATTTCTGTAGCATGCAGAAAACTAAAGTAATGTCCAAACGACCAGCAATTTACGATAGATAGTGAAGTATTGGAAGTGGTAAGCGAATGAGTCTCCGTAGGGCAGGTAGTGACTGCAGATCCGGATCATGAGAGGGAAATAACTAGAAGAACAAGAATGAGGTGGAGCACACGTGGCAGGCTATTTCACATCATGAATGGCAGTTTACCAATAATCCCTCAAGAGAAAAGTATACAACAGCTGTATCTTACGGGTACTCACCTATGGGGCAGAAATGTGGAGGCTAACGAAGAGGGTTCAGCTAAAATTGAGGATGACACAGTGAGCTATAGGAAGGAAACTAATATAAGGTGCAGCATTAAATGACAGGAAGAGAGCACAGTGGGTGAGGGAGCAAACGCGGGTTAATGGCATCCTAGCCATAATCAAGAGGAGGAAATGGGCGGGGCATGTAATGCGAAGGCAAGATAACTGATGATCATTGAGGGTTACGGACTGGATTCCAAGGGAGGGCAAGCATAGCAGAGAATGGCTGAGAGTTAGGTGGGTAGATTAAATCAAAATATGGCACAGGGCAGGGTTAAGTGGAGAAATATGGCAGAGGCCTTTGTCCTGCAATGGGTGTAGTTAGGCTTATGATGGTGACAATATCTCTGTAAAGATATTTCCTATCATGTATTGTATTTTAAATCATTCCATGGGGCCCAGGTGTCTGTGCAGCAGATTAGGTTGCCTTTAGCACTCAACTGCATGATTTTTCAAGTCGAGAAAATAAGATTTCAGCTCCACATTCTAATTGCAACACTCCATGGGGTTGTTGTATGGCGATGCCAGTAGTCGGACTCAAACTGAGCATGGTGTAGTTCCAGGAAGGAGCCAGTTGATTATAGTATGACGCTTGTAGTCTATGCAGTGGCACTGAGCTGACGCTGCTTCGAGACTGCTGGTGTTAGGTCGCATACTGCTTGTTCGTATGTTGTGCTGGCTTCCCATCTCCAACAATGCCCGTGTGATTTGCAGGATGTCTCCAAAGAGCTGTGCCGTTGTAGGGACCAGGGTGCTACCCGCCTGGACCTCAGCAAATCTAGTGTGAGTGGAGAAAACCGCTGGTCTGCGTTCTTGGCTGAAATTGTGTGTGCGTGTACTCTTGAACTGACCTGAGAGTTGTTCTTTACATTCAACCGCACATATATCCCCTTCATATCACCTGTAAGCCTTACCCATGTCCTCCTTACATATGATAAAGGTGCTGGAAAATGTCTACAGGGGCTGCCCCCATGGACCAGACTCCTTCACAGGAACAGTGATAAGAATCACGGAAGGTGTCAGGCAAGGCGACACAACCTCTCTGCAGCTATTCGCCGCATGTTAACGAAGTATTCACAGGGTCGGATTGAGAAGAACTAAAGGTAGAGTTAGTGCAGATAACCTCCAGTTTCCTGATGAGATTGCTATGCTAAGTACTGTATTTACACGATTCTAAGTTGACTCAAATGTAAGGCCTCCCCGTATCGCATGTCAGGAAGGGGGGGGGGCTCGTGCCAGTTGGCATATTCCAAAACGAAAATGTATTATTCACTGGAGTACACGTCCACACTTGCACCATTGTCTTCATAAGTGCTGCCGTCGCCATTGCTGCTGCGGTCCCCCAGCACGTCACTCTAACGTTGCCGTGCAGCGAAATCCCCCACTTCGCAAACAACCACAACACGTCATCCCGTGAAATCTAGCACTTCGCAAACAACCGCACCACGACATTACGTGGAACAGCTAAAAATTTTGTCTCACTGCAGCCCCTACACCTGCATCACCCATACCGAAACATCAGACTTGCACCCCGGTGCGCAGGTATTCATTTCTTCTGCTCAAAGAATGACAGCCATCTTGAATGTAGCCGTGAACGAACGCGAACGCTTACTGGACCCAGAGCACAAATGACAATTGACAAAGTACTACATTAGAAACTGGTAAAACACTACCTGCAGTCAAATCAAATGCATCAAACAGAGCCAGAAAGAAACCATGTGTACGCTGCAAGTGGAAAGGAAATATGTCTATCTCTGGCACGTAGTGACTGCAGATCAGTGCCATGAAAATGAAATAACTAGGATGATAAAAATCGGCTGCCACATATTTGGCAGGCACTCTCAGGTCCTGGATAGCAGCTTATCTTGGGGCGTGTGTGTTTCAGATCACGGTGCTGCCATCATCGGTGCGAGAGCTGAGTCACCTGCTGGAGTTCTACCTGTATGGCAACAAACTGTCGACGCTGCCCGATGAGCTGGGCAGCCTGGTGAACCTGCAGACGCTGGCACTGTCCGAGAACTCGCTCACCACTTTGCCAGACACCCTGGTGAACCTGCGGCAGCTGCGCGTCCTCGACATCCGCCACAACAAGCTCAACGAGGTATCACAGCTGCTGAAGCTATGCTTGTCTGATTGCTTTCTACAATTGCAGCGAATGTGTATGCAAGCACGGTTGGCAGAAAACAACTGAACCATATTTCATTTTTAGAAGCTGAAGTTAGCTTGAAGTGCCAGGCTGCCTAAAGCTGCTCTAGTTGTGGTAATGCCTTGTTGAGGGGCATAATAGCACTGCCACTTCTTTAAGGGGTTTCCACTATGTTTACGCTATGCTAAAGCTATCTAATGACCGAAGCCAGCATACAAGAGTGGGTGCCTCATTTTCCTCTTGCTTGTGCTTTGCAGATTCCCGAAGTTGTGTACAAGCTGACGTCGCTGACGACCCTTTTCCTGCGCTTCAACAGGATACGAGAAGTCAGCGAAAACATAGCCAATTTAACGGTGAGTACTGAAAGCTGGTCTTGCCATTTACCTTGGTCTTCAGTGTGGCCACAGTGTTCCTCTTTCATACCTAACTGTGGGGAATGTTGTTTCAGAGTATTATTGGTAGGGGTGTGCGAAGGTAATGAAATTTTCAAATTACAAATATGAGGAAAAAGTGCCTTCAAATTTCGAGTCAATATTTGTTCAGTATGCAAAAAAAGGTTTCAGAAAAAAATTAATGTGCAAATGTCCTTATATATTTTCAAAATAGAGCGTCGTCTTTGCAACCGAAATTGCACGGAACTAGACTGAGTCAGCACCGCACAAAAAAAAAAATAATAAATGTGCGTAGAAATGTGTACTACTGCATAACAGTGTGCTGTAATGCGGTCAGGAAAAATGAATGATGAAATGAAATCGATGGATTGACACATCACTCAAGTAAAAATAACATTATAGGTAATAAAACCTCGGTAATTTGGACTTAAAGAGACAGGAAGGAATGCCAAAATTATCCGAAGGTCAAGTTAACAAATGTCCCCCTAGCCCCCGAAAAAAAAAAAAAATGCCATGAATATGGCAGCACGGTGAAGACTTGTGAGGAGGCTTCATTGTACAAGCGGAAACCTGCCCATGACAAGTGCGCAATTCAGTGCACTGGAAGAACTACGCAGATGTAAGCGAGGGCAAGGCACATTAGCATCAGAACAGCCAGACTGCTTGAAAAACGAGAAATTAATTACCATTGACGCTTCAGTCAGCATCCGGAAGCGGTGCACTGCTGGATTTAGATGGCTGGCGAATGTGCGGCCAACAACCACCGTCGTCATTGACTGGGAGCAGAGCTCAGAAATCGAAACTACACAGCCATGCTATTTTTTGGCTTAGCAACAGGGTCTTTCCTATTGTTGTCACATGTGCCATTATGTGCCCGTCAGAGGTGCACTAATCAGGTGCCAGTGACACCTCGATTTGTCCCCCCTTGGGGAGCCCCATGCAAAATTTCACTAGTGGACTTTTCCACACGTCATAGGTGACCAAAACAAGGTGGTGGAGCTCACGCCAGAAGGGTTGTGAAATAAGTATGTGACACATTATACAAGGATCAAACAAAAAATAAAACTGCACGCTGTTGCGTTGAGATGGCTTGAAGCTGTTTTTCGAATGTCTGGAAATTCTCGAATATCCATTTCTCTAATGAAATATGAACCAAATAACAAGCATATTCGATTTGAAATTTCAAATATTCGTGCATGCCTAGTTGTTAGCAGCATGTACTGTTGCCTTTTGTTTTATGTTACCATAGAGCATCCTCATCAAGCTCTGTGATTGCACTGAAAGGAAGCTGTATCTCGCTTTCCAATCTAGACATGTCGATTATGTGTGCCTGTTCTCTTGGCAGTCATAGCCCTTATTTTGATCATTTGCATCGCTTACAAAATAGGTGTTTTAGCAGCTGGCAGAGTGATAACCTTTTTATTCCTTCAGTATTCTTCAAATATTGATGTGTTTCCTTTTGCTTGTGTCACACTAATTTTATGCATTGGATTTCTGAGCCATAGATTATTAAGAAGTTTAGCTGGTATGAAATCCGCTTTCTTTTAACCTTTGAGTTTGTGCTGTGTGGGTGATTTGGACAGCAGCTGCGATTCGTGTCTATGCTGCCACCCATATTCACTTCGTGCAGCTGTGGCAGGCAGTAAACGTCCCGGTGTGCTCAGTCTTGTTGAGGTTTCTCTCGGGAGTTCTTGTTGAGTGCTGTGTGTGTTTGTCTCCAGTAAACGTCCCGGTGTGCTCAGTCTTGTTGAGGTTTCTGTCGGGAGTTCTTGTTGAGTGCTGTGTGTGTTTGTCTCCCCCTGTGTCCTTAGAATCTGACGATGCTGAGCCTGCGGGAGAACAAGATCCGGGAGCTTCCAGCGGGCATCGGCAAGCTGACCCAGCTGGTCACCTTCGACGCCTCCAACAACCACCTCAAGCACTTGCCTGCGGGTGGGCCCCCTCTCCTTTTTTCGGGGGGGCGTGAAGTTGGGGAAAGCAGAAATTCCTTTTGGTGAGCTGTGCGGTGGTCTGCGTCCATAGACCGCTTGGTTGAGTCCCCGCCCTTTCTCTCTCCCAATGTTGCAGAGATTGGGAACTGCGTGCAGCTGTCGACGCTCGATGTCCAGCACAATGAGCTTGTGGATCTGCCCGACACAATAGGGAACCTCATGGTGCTGTCCCGGTTCGGCATCAGGTACTCTTCTTTCCCAACAGTGCACCTCTACCTCTCTTTTGTCTCTGCGTACAGAGCGGACAACGCTGGGAGGCAAAGTTTTGAAAACGAATTTTAAAGTGTATTTCTTGGGTATATATTTATGCAATATTTTAAAATAATAAAAATAAATATTGTAAATGTTTGGTTATTTACAATTATTTTTGTTGTTATTCTTATTAAAGCGGTAACATTTAGGCTGTCATCGCAGAAAAAGTTTTCGGCTTTTCTTAACGAAATTCTCTAATAGGTCAGTTCCCCGCTGATGTCATCAGAGTCACGTGACTCCAGTTAGCCAATCGGAGAGCACCGTTAAATTTGAAATTCCCCACAAAATTCTCTGATTGGGCGAGACAGGTCATGTGACCTTGTAGTATCATCACAACCTGCCCCACCGTGGAAGGTGGCAACGTAGCCACTGGATTGTGAGCAAACTACCCACAGTTGCGGAATTTAATGCAGCAGGCACCTGCCCGTTGTGGTGCTGCGCATGAGCCTTACGGGAGCTCGGTAAGAGCAAGCTCGGTCTTACAAGCTGAACTGGTGGCTGTATTTGAAGCACCCGCCTGCCGAGGCAGTGGCACATTGCTTAACCACTGCGCCAGTAGGGGGACTCCCCGCAATCTATGAATGCGATTGAGAGGGTCGCGGCATCAACGCAACATGACCATCAGTGGAGCAGTCATACGGCATCGCCAAACTTGAAAATGTGAGGATCTCCAAAATTGCGAGCACCCCATGCATACCATATAAGGGCAGCGGAACTGATTGCAACCAGAGTTTTGGCGGGGAAATTACAAGAACATTATACAATTATTTTAGACACCACAGCAGGCAGCCTAAATGCTATAGCATTTATTTCTTTAAGAATATGGTTTAGAAGGCCCCCAAGTTATTAAACGTTGGTTTTTTTATAATGGTAAACAAAAATAGACACATAATGAAATGAGATAAAATAAAATTTTCTAATAAATAGTTTCTAGTTTATTTCTTCTTTAGTTTGTTATTTAAGTGGTATGCAATACTAGCTTACCTTTTTCATAGCATTCCCATTCATGCTCGGTGTTGTTATTTCCACATCACATTTCTGGTTGCCCCCATGTGATTGCAGGTATAATCAGCTGACAGCCGTGCCAAAGTCCCTGAGCAATTGTGTCCTCATCACGGACTTCAACGTCGAGAGCAACTTGGTGTCCCAACTACCCGTCAGTGGTTCCCCTTTTTCCCTCTTTTTCGATTGCCTGTCATCTTTGCAACTATATGCATCTGTGTTTTCTTTCATTTTCTTATTCATTTGTTCACATCACTTCGCTGTCACGTGTTCCGGGCACATAAGTGCTGTGAAAGCTAAGGGCCCCTTGTGATCATGAAGGTTCAACCTGTAGAACATGCGAATTTAAGGCACAAAAGCTACATGACTCAGTATGGGAGCTATTGTCCTGTCCGGGCCCGGATATGTCAAACCTGGTTATAACAAATTATTTTTCACATCGACAATCAGAATAACCCCTTGAAAATCCTACGCAACAGTATTGCACTATTGTTCGCGTATATCGAACTCGCGTTCAGCAAAACATTCAATATATCGAACTGTGCGCTGTGCCCCTTAAGTGCTGCTTCTTCTAACGCCACTCTTCGAACCCTTTTTATGCGGGGAGACAGATCGACTATGCAGCCTTGGGCAGCTGCTGGCACTGCTGGTGCTGTGAAACTGCTTGGCAAGGTGACCTTGAGGAGTGTTTTAGGCTGACCTGCAGTCTTTTGTATTCATTTTCCACGCCACATCGCTGTGATACAGCCAACCTGACTAAGCCCTTGCAGCAGCTCTCGCCTGGCATGGTTGGCTGCCCAAGTCATTGACGAAACCAACCGTACCTTAGTGTGTTTTAATGAGATTATTGTATTTACAGTTTTCCATTAACAGGATCAAACACCTCATGATAGGCAGTGGCTAGTTCCAAACTATCTTCCACTGCAGATTTGGTGCAAAGCTTTTTGGACGTAGAAATGCCCGGCGAGCGGTGGTACGCTGCCAGCACGCCGGCAGGCAGCACATATCTCTCAGCCAGCACAGGCAGCAGGCAGGATCTCTGAGGCTGATAAATGTGCATGAAGGTTACGCGTTTTATAGGTATTTAAGTGTATAAGTTTTATTTTGAAACCTCTAGTTCACTTTATCACACGAGGAAGACAGAAAAAAACAACCTGAATGTTGGAAGTCTAAGAAAACCTGTAATTGGTGGCACAACAGGCGGCCAGCTGAGTTTTGATACATTTTGGAGTGCCTCGCAGCTATTCGCTTTATGCGCCCACGTGGTTTCGTTTTTTATCCACTTCGATTTACGAGGGCAGGGCAGCAGAGGACCTCTAACTGCTCCTTGGACGGAGTTCGTGCAACGGTACACACCTGTGACAAGGAAAAAGTGCTGTGGGTGGCTAATGTTACCTCCGTGCACCTACACGTTACCAAGCGCACCCCGCTCAGCATTTTTGCTTCGTCAACATACCAAGACGCTGGGCTGCATAACCAGCCCTACGAGGACTATTACCGTATTTACTCGAATTTGGGCTGACCCCGACTCTAAGCCGAACCCCTAAAGTCCGAAGCCAACAAAAAAATATATATATTGCCTCGAATGTAGGCCGAACACAAAAAGCGAGGACAGCATTCACAAAATGCAATCAGCATTTATTGAATCTGAATGTGCAGAGCTCATTCAACGTCGTCGTCGCTGCTAGACTCGTCGCTGTGTTCCTTGTCGCTGTCACCTTCAAACAGTGCACTATCTTCGGTACCGTCAAGCACATTAGATATGCTGCACTTTTTAAAGGCGCGCACGATCAAAGTACCTGGGATGTCGTCCCATGCTGCCGCTACCCAGCCCGCCAGCTGCGATAGCGATGCACGTTTGATGCGGCCCATTGCCGTTAGCATGTGATCATCAGTCAACCAGTCCGTGTAATATTTCCGCAGACGATCCTTGAAAGGTTTGTTGATGCAAACATCAAGTGGCTGCAACTGGCCCGTCATGCCGCCCGGTATGACAGCGAAGTTCATGTTCGCTTGGGCGAGCGCAGCCTTCACGTTGTCAGTCAAGTGCCCACGGTAAGAGCCGACGACAAGGAGCAAGTTCTTTGTCAAAAGGGCTCCTGGACACCGTCGCCACACAATCTTAACCGACTCTTCCACCATCGCACCCGTCATCGACCGATTCTCATTTGCGTGCACAATGGCATTTCTTGGGAAAGTTTCTCGAAAAGGCAGTGTCTTCCTTTTAGTATAAGGAGGAAGTTTATGTCCATCAGCTGTGCAGCACAGCATCACAGTTGCGCACTGCTTCTCGTAGCCCGCAGAGCGCGCCTTCACGTCCTTGGCACCCTTTTCATTCACGGTGTACGCCACTGGCATATCAAAATACACAGCCGTCTGGTCGGCATTGCTGATTTGCGTAAGGTTGTAGCCTGCCGCTTCTCTCTTTTGTAGCACGTAGCGCTGAAAAGCTATCAGCTTTTCTTCGAAATCGCTTGGCAGCTTCTGGGTGCTTGAAGTGCGACGTCGGAGGCTGAAGCCGAAGCGCTTCATGACTTTCTAAAGCCAGCCCCGGCTGGCTTTGAAATCCTTTGGCGTTAGGCCTCGCTCCCTCGAAAGTTCCCTAGGTTTCGCTTGGAGCACTTCTGTTGTCACTGGAAGGGCAGCTGCTCTATGTGTCCGAACACAGTCGGCCAAAACTATCTCCACTTCGTGGTGACGGCCTTTCTTTGGTCCACTAAATGCCATCCTCATTGCGGCGCACGCAAAAGGCTGCTGTCGTTGTCCCCTCCAACGTGGGACGTTTTTCTCGTCGACGTCGAAGTCCCGCCTGGCTTGAAGGTTCGACGATGCCTCTGCGGCTATCACAACTTCTCGCTTGAAAGCGGCACTGTACTGGCATCTCCTGCTTGGTGCCATCGTGATAATACCACGCCGCACACCGATGCAGCTGAAACGACACAGTTCAAAACGGCGACCTCGCTTGTGTACGCTTGGCTACTGGCACGGCTAGTAGCGGCTGCGATACTGACTTTTCTAGATGGCGCTAGCTATGCACCATATTTTGCAGTTTTAATGAAAAACTGGCGCGTTTTTTTAAAAGCCGACCCTACGGTTTGGAATATGATTATTTGAAAAAAAACTATCGGCCTAGATGCGAATAAATAAGGTATTACAGAATTTAAATATGTCCGCACGTACCAGTCTACACGTCAGTCATGACAGTGGCTCGGCGATAACAGTGACGCTGCCGGCACATCAGTTCTATTATTTTCTTGCCAGACCGTGGCAGGTCTGGCAAGACCTCAGCGCTCAAAACCATCGCACGCTGTGTAAGGCCTGCACTTCAGTGCTGTGTCACTGAAGTGCAGTTCACAGCTCTTTGCAAGAACTTTGTTGTCTGAATCAGGAACAGGATCCATCGTATCGTTGGTGCAGATGTAAACGAAGCGACAATACCTGGTCGAGGCCTTCAACGTCCAGCCAGCAGTAGTTTTCATTTTGGCTGCTGCTAGGTGGCAGTGCTGCACTTGCTACCAGCAATCATCGAGTCCCCGTTTCCGCCGCTTTACGTCGCTTTTCTCCTATTTTGTCATTAGAGAGTCCCGAGTTTGAATCGAAGCGGCGGGGAAAGTTTTTCAGCTCTTCCAAGAATCCAAATCTCTTCGCAATAAAAGCACCTTTCGTTGCCGGACAAGCGGCAACAAAGCCACAAAATGCTGAACTATCGAATTTTAGTAACAAAAAAATTTTATACCGTTGTCCTCAGGGTCTCTTTAAAGGACTTGTCTTGTGTTGGATCAGGTGTGTAGCACTCGGGCTATACTGCTGGGTTGTCTTAGCTTGGGTGAGGCAAGCTTGATTCATTTATCAAGCTTTGCATTTCTTTTTGTTTTTTACAGTGCAAGCTGTTATAGCTTTGGTTTAACCATATAGTCCTGCATTCTTCTGTGGAATGTACAGTGTTAACCTTAAAGGAGTATAGACACCTAATTTTGGTGGCATGTTTTCTTCTCTACAATGATGCGGAAGACACTACTACACATGAATCACCATATGGTATTCGCCTACAAACGCTGCAAAATTTATAATCTAATTTTTTCTGTCACGCTGTTTCGGATTGAACAGCCGAACGATGGCTGTGACATCAAAGAGTGCTTTTGTGTCACGTGAGGCATAAAAAAACGTTGATACATTCGCTGCTTCATCGTTTTAATTCACTACAGTGCTCAAGGCAGCCTTCCTCAAGAGCCGGAATGACAATGAATTTGGAAGCAGCGATTACATTACAGTTTTTTCATGTCTCACGTGACCTGTAAGTACACGTTGACGTCACATTCCTCATTCGGCTGTTTAAACCGAAACAGCACGAGAAAGAAATGTGATTATAAATTATTTAGCAGTCGTAGGAGAATACCAGGTGGTAATCCATCTATAATAATGGCTTATGCATCATTGCCAAAAAAGAAAACTCACACCCAAAATTTAGGTGTCTATACTCCTTTAAGAGCTTAATTGCTTAGTGAATTAATTTACTTAATGAATTGATTTTCAGTTAATTCAGTTAAATTCAGTTCAGTTCAATGGTTCCCAAGTGTGCCAGTGGAAAGGGAAATCTTCAAGTGGCGAGATCAGATTTCACTGATTTGAATGAGCAGATATAGGCTCTCCCTTATGCCTGACAGTGTAATTTTCATGGCCAAATGCAGGGCTAAGCCAAAGCTACGCCAGCTTTCACTTATTAATGCGCTAAGCCAGTAAGCTTAGCTTTGCGAATTTTTTTTTTTAACATTTTGCAGGAAGGACTTTTAGCGAGCTTCACCAACCTGCACACCCTCACTCTGTCGCGGAACAACTTCATCTCTTACCCCTCGGGGGGGCCAGCCCAGTTCACCACAGTCACCGTGAGTGCCTTGTCCCGGTTTCTTTTTGTGGTGATTGCCTGCACGAAATGATGTCTCATAGCAGGGTCACATCACCCATTGTCATTGGTTGAAATAAGGGATAATGCAATGTTGTTGCATTCTCTCTCGCACATTTCCCTTAAAGCTGATGGTAAAATTCACGTAACATTACAGGAAGGCTTCTTCAGCTTTTAGCGCACTGGCACTAGAGATTCCACTCGACTGCTTAGCCATTGTCTGTGTGGTCCCTCTGTGTGGGCAAGTCATGACGACGTTACAAGGTCGCGTGACCTGGCTGGCCCACTTGCCGATTTGTTGATGTTTGTCCGGTCCCTCTATGACCTTGAAGAGCTGCGTAGCAGGTGCGCCACCGAGGTCACATGACCTTGTGGTGTCATCACAACCTGCCCACCGGATTGTGACCGAACTGCCCACCATTGTAAGTGGCAGTTAAATTAATGGTTGGTCGCAGGAGGTTGCTCAGGGAAAGCAACCAGAGTCTCACAAGCCCCACCGGCGGCAGCACCTGCCATTGCAGGACATTGGCACATCGCTTAATCACTGCGCCAGGAGTGGTATGAGGACTCCCAGCGATCTATGAATGTAGAGAATGACCAATTCCATGTATAACGTCATACCCTTAAGGCAGAGCTTAAGTGTGTCCGCCAGTTTTTCTTTCTTCCTTTCCTGAAGTTGTCAAAACAGAGATTCTGGCTGGTGCGGGACTCATTTCAAGCCTCTCATGCCCCGACAGAGATAACAGGATGTTGAAGTTGATGTTTGATGTGCTCCCCTTTCTCTCTATGTGTGTGGTTCTCCTCTTGCAGTCCATCAACATGGAGCACAACCAAATAAACAAGATCCCCTTTGGGATCTTTTCGCGTGCCAAGCACCTGTCCAAGCTCAACATGAAGGAGAACCAGCTCACGTCCCTACCTCTTGGTGAGTTTCCTGCCAATCATTGAAGCCACTTTGCACTCATTTTTGTGCCTTGCACCCATCATTGTAATGCTGGGTGAAGATTTGTGCCAAGTAGGGGGGGTGAAAACGACGTTATTTTAGTCCGGTGCTGCGACTGAACTGCGTCGCTAATGGCTTCATCTTCAAAAACGGTGAGGCACTTGAGCACTTGCTCGCTGAGGTTTCTGTGAGCGTAGTAGAGGTGCAGTTTGTTGCAACCGTCGAGCGCGTCTTTGCACGAAGCTTCTGCTGCACTTTCACTCACTTCGTCAGGCTCATCCTCGGATAGAGGGTCATCGCGACCGCGCACCTCTGCCACGATGTCTTCATCTGTGGCGGCTACTTCACACACAACACCGTCGGGTTCGGTGACGAGCTTATCGCATGCTGGTCCTTGAAACGCTGAATACAACTGTTCAATGGGTTGAATCCATCTTGCCCCAAAATGTTTGCAAGGCACCTGGCCTTGGCTTGCAATATCTAGCCTTTCACAGGAACGCTCTGGGCCCGGACCCTGCAAAACCGTGCAAACAAAGCGGCAACATCTTCGTACTTCGATGCACGAATCCGCTTCCTTGCAAGCAAAGCGGAGTCTTCCTGCAGCTGTTCTTTGAAATGGCGGACACAGTAGCGTCGGCGACATCGTACTTGCTTGCCACAGTAGCCTTTTTGTAGCGACAGCTACATCATGGTAGCATTTTGAGCCTTCAGCGTGGCTGTGGCACGTGACTGTGGTGACGGCACGTGACGGTGGCGGCGCAGCCACGGCGTGGCGGCACCGCCACTTGGTGGGCCATGTGACCAGCCACGTGGTGCAGAGCAGCTGCTGGTGCCGGCGGCGCAGCGCCAAGTGGGACGAAGATGAAGAAGGAACGCAGCCGTGGCTCAGTGGATTGGGCGCCCGTCTCGGCTGCGGGACGTGGTTGGTTCGAAACCCACCGCCGTACACCGACCGGTAAAAATGGGTACAAGCGGCCCCCGGCCTGGTGCCCGGCTTTCTTTAGGGGTGTTCGCTTGGGAGAAGCTCCGTAAACCCCGCTGCGCCCCTTGCGGCCCAAGCCCCAGTTTCGAATGGTGGTACCCCTTCGGCCAACGTGGTTACAGTGAGAACCTAGATCTGCTGCATCAGTCATGCTGCATTATAGTTTGCGGTGATTTTAACTTTCCAGACATGGACTGGGGGAATCTAAGTGCAGATTCACGCCATTCAAGAGATTTTTTGGATCTTATTCTCTCGTTTAACCTCTCTCAAACAGTTAGTTTTCCAACTCGTGGTAGTAACACCCTAGACCTTGCTCTTGTCTCAAATCCAGATTTAATCCAGTCATTGTCATCCTGCGATGGTCTTAGCGATCATAACATAGTACTGTTCAACCCATCGATTCCAATCCCCCCACGACAATGTTCAGTGAAATACGTTCGTGGTTACAGTAAAGCCGATTTTTCCAAAATCAATGATGAACTGGCTGAATTTCTTCTTCACTTTGCAGAGTCCGCTCCTAATACCGTATTTTCCGGTGTATAAGACGTGGTTTTTTTCCAAAAATCTTGCTGGTGCGTCCTATACAAGGGTGCGTCTTATATGCGATTTTTTCGTTTTTTTTGCGGGTTCAGAAATTACTCAGGTTCATGCTCAAGCTTTTTTCACCGAAAAAATATCACTACCAATGATGCGGTAGTAGCACGGTTAATACTTCAATACGGGGACCGCCGTGCGCAACTTTTTTTAGGTGAACTTTATCATGAAACGGCGGGGATGACGACTTCCAGAATCGCAAACACGCGGTCGTTTCGGAGGCGCAAACAAAAGTAATGTGAAATTCCCAAAGATGGCGACAGTCGCGCTTCTCGACATTGTCAAGACAAGCCAAGCCGGCGTTCTTTTTTAGTCATTCCTTGCAACTTCGCAACCGTGTACGTATTACGTCTGTGTTGGTGACTTCGGCGTGTGTTTTCCACTACCTACACCTGTCGTGCTCGGTCTTACTACAGTATGCCACCGAAGTTGCGCAAGAGCTACACCGCAAAGTTCAAATTATCTGCGGTCGAGTATGCTACCGAAAACGGAAATCGGGCTGCGGGCCGCCATTTCGACGTCACCGAGAAGATGATTCGCACGTGGCGACAGTCGTCCGCCAAACTGCAGGCGATGAAGAGCGGAAAGAAGGCTGACCGCGGGAAGAAGGCGCGGTGGCCTGAACTTGAAGACCGGCTCCTCAAGTGGGCTCTTGAACAACGGGCTCAAGGTAGGGCTCTGTCAACCGTGCAGTTGCGCTTGAAAGCACGCACTTTGGCGAGTGAAATCGGTGCCGCTGATTTTGTTGGTGGGCCGTCATGGTGCTATAGATTTATGCAGTGCAAAGCCTTGTCAATAAGAGCGCGAACGACAATGTCTCAACAACTACCAGACGATTTCGGAGAGAAAGTGGAGAAGTTCCATGAATTTGTGAAGAAGGAAGTCGAAAAGAATAACATCATCGACAGCCACATCGTAAACATGGACGAAGTGCCTCTAACATTTGACATCCCTATGTCAAAAAGTGTCGCTCATAAAGGTGATAAGACTGTCACAGTACGAACAACTGGGCACGAAAAGTCTCACTTCACTGTCGTACTTGCGTGCTGTGCTGACGGAACAAAGCTGCCGCCGATGATAATTTTTAAAAGGAAAACGATGCCAAAAGAAAGCTTTCCGCCTGGTGTTATTGTCACAACTAACCAGAAGGGCTGGATGGATGAGCAAATGATGGGAGTTTGGCTCTAAAAGTGCTTTTCGAAGCGCCCGGATGGATTTTTTCACTCCCGGAAAGGCCTTCTGGTTATGGATAGCATGCGGGCGCACATTACTGACTTGACACTGAGGCAAATCAAGGCGAAGAACTGTACCCCTACAATAATACCCGGTGGTTTGACGAAGGTTCTACAGCCTTTGGATATTTCCGTCAACCGCAGCTTTAAAGCTGTTTTGCGACGTATTTGGGAGGCGTGGATGACGGAAGGCGAGCACAGCTACACCGCAACTGGACGCATGAGGCGCGCTTCTTACAGCGAAGTTGCGAAGTGGGTCCATGAGGCCTGGAGTGCTGTTAGAGTGGCAACCATAACTGCAGGGTTCCGGAAGGCTGGCCTGCTAGCTTCATCGCCAACCGAGCACGACGACAATCAGACCAGCGGTTCTGAGTATGAAGAGAATGCTTCAGCCGCGTTGCCTCCAGAAATGGGCGAGCTTTTTGAGAGCGCATCCGAAGATGAAGACTTCGATGGTTTTAAGTAAAAATAAAATGTTGTTATGGACATATGGGAGAGTTCTTTCGTTGTATTTTTCTTTCTTTTTTGCTAAAACGTGGGCGGGTATGGCGTGAGTGTTGCCTTTTGCGATCACTTAGCGTTGCTTAAGAACTTCTCACAGGCCGCCGCGGTGGCTCAGTGGTTATGGTGCTCGACTGCTGACCCAAACGACGCGGGTTCAATCCCGGCCGCGGCGGCTAGAATTTCTTTGAAGGAGAAATTCTTGAGGCCCGTGTACTGTGCGATGTCAGTGCCCGTTAAAGAACCTCAGGTGGTCGAAATTTCCGGGGCTTTTCACTACGGCGTCTCTCATAGCCTGAGTCGCTTTGGGACGTTAAACCCCATAAACCATAAACCAAGAACTTCTCACAGATAGGTAGGTAGGTGGGTAGGATAACTTTATTTAGCTCTACGGAGATTTTATGCGATCAGATGAGTCCACCCATGGTTCATTTCGCGATGGTCGATCAAGCATGTTTAATTAACCCTGACAAGCCTAAGTGGGTAAATTGGGGTGCGTCTTATACACGGGTGCGTCTTATATACCAACTTTTTCAATGAGAGCCTTCATATATGGCGAGTGCGTCTTATACAAGGGTACAAGGGTGCGTCTTATACACCGGAAAATACAGTAGGTCTTTTGATTAAAACTGGTGTTCGTATAAAGAAACAATTATCTCTCTAATTGATCATATGTACCCCTCGTCTGCATTCGTGGTGATGCCGGCAAACCATGGTTTACCAATTCATTATGTAAGAAAATTATGTAACAAGAAAAAACGGTTATTCAGGGCAGCTAAGAGCTCGAACTCAGCTCTTAAATGGGAAAAGTACTTAAGCTGTCTGCATAATTATACCAGGTTGCTCAGGAGCACCAAACATAAGTTTTACGACAAGGACCTACTTGACATCCTCCGAAATAACCCAAAAAAGCTTTTGGTCTTTGTTAACTCCCAACCGTAGTGGATCGCATAACATCACTTTATTAGATGCCGATGGCTCTGACGTTCTAAAGGAGCTCCGTTCAGACGTAATGAATGATTACTTCTCGTCTGTTTTCAAGCAGGAACCGGTTACAAACATTCCTATAGTGCCCAGCTTAAATTTCCCTCAAATGCACCAGTTGATATCTCAGTTGATGGAATATGTAAATTAATAGATAACCTAAAGGTATCCAGTGCTCCTGGGCCCGACAACGTATCTGCCAAAATTTTTAAAGGTACCAAGTTAGTATCCAGCCGTATCCTAAAAATTATTTTCACGCAGTCAATCTCCAGTGGCCAAATCCCGTCTGAGTAGAAGTTAACTAGAGTTGTACCCACCTTTAAGGCAGGGAACCGCTCCGATCCGTCCAATTATCGACCTATCTCGCTAACGTGCATTGCATACAAGCTCATTGAACATATAATTTACTCTTACATTGCAACGCACCTAGATAATAATTCATTTTTCTTCTCAAACCAACACGGATTCCGTTCTGGTTATTCATGCGAAACTCAGCTTTTTGAATTCACGACTGACCCCCATTTAAATCTAGACTCATCATTTCAAACAGACATAATTTACCTTGATTTTTCTAAGGCTTTTGACCGAGTTCCCCACCAGCGCCTCATGACCAAACTCTCCTGCCTGTCTCTGGGCCCACTAGTATTATCATGGATTCACTGTTTTCTAACTAATCGTTCACAATACACCGTCATTGATAGTCATCCTTCTGCCGCTACAAATGTTACCTCTGGAGTCCCTCAGGGATCAGTTCTTGGTCCGCTTCTGTTTTTAATCTTTATTAATGACCTTCCTGCTGGAATTTCGTCATCCATTCGTCTGTTCGCAGACGATTGTGTTCTCTGCCATCGTATTTGTACTAATAGTGATCAGTCTCTGCTGCAGGACGACTTAAACTTAATTCAAAACTGGTGCTCTACCTGGCTCATGAAGTTATTCGAATGTGACTAAATGTAAGTTTATGCACGTGTCCCGGAAACGATCTAACTTGCTCTACTCATATTCGCTAAACACGACCGCGCTATCGCAAGTTGAATTGTACAGGTATCTTGGCGTCGAAATAACAAGTAATCTGAACTGGTCAAAGCACCTCAAGTCACTTGCTGCACACGTTTCCAAATCACTAGGTTTCATCAGACGATCTCTCACATTTTCTTCGCCCACGGTTAGACTAATTGCATATGAATCCTTCGTCCATACCAAACTTGAACATGCATCGACTGTTTGGAACCCGCATCAAGAATACCTAATTCAGGGGTTAGAAGCAGTCCAAAACCGAGCTGCTCATTTCATAACATCCAAATATGATTCTTGGCTGAGCGTTACGAATATCAAATCTTCCATTGGTCTAACTCCTCTAGCATCACGACGTAAAATACCAAGACTTTGCCGATTTCGCACACTTATCATAATTTCCCAGAATTGCGTGTGAGCCTTATTCTGCACCCCTTGAGATCCTCCAGACGTTTGTTGAATTGCAACAGTGTTCTGCGTATTCATGGTAGCACAAACGCTTTCAATAATTACTTTTTGCCAGCTGTTATATCCGAGTGGAATGTACTCCATGACGGTATTGTCAATGAAACCAACACAGTAAAATTTAAAAACTTATTGATTGCTTATTTCTCTCCCAATTTCTGTAAAAACCTTTTTATTTACCTATTTATTGTCTTGTTAATTTCAATGCATTTACTGTGTTTATTTGTGCTTGCATTTATATTTGTGTTCTACCTTTGTGACCCGTTATTACCATTTGTCCCCCCCCCCCCCCCCTTATGTAATGCCCCATTGGGGCCTTTAAGGGAAACTAAATGATGATGATGATGATGAAACGGAGCGGCAAATGACTGACTTTGCAATTCAACTGAGCAAGTTCCAGTCGGCCAGCTGCAGTTGTCACGTCACTCCAGGTTTAACCGGAGCTAAACCACCGCCAGTTTTTTTTTTTCAAACTGCTCTCGACGTCTCTCACAATGCTCTGTTTGGTTTTGAGAGCCTGCCATTTCCTGGCTTTCTGAGGTGCAGATGCCATCGGAACTGAAGACAGCCGAGGCTGGTAGACTTGATCACATTGTCAGCTGACTTGCTTATGTTTTCAAATGTTCGCTATCTGCAATGACACATATCGCACTCATGGGCTCAGGCATGACAAGATGCTGCCTCAGCAAGCGCGCGTCGTACAAGCAGCGCTTGCAGCATCATGCCATGTGGCTGCGGCCACTACTCCAGCATGCTCGTCTGGCCGTGCCGTCACGTGCTTCCCAGTTTTGTCCAATCAGTGTGCTCAATGGAGGTGCATCGGAGAGTGAGAAGAAAAACGCCTGGTTTGGGACTTTTTTTTTTCTATCCTCTCCTGCCTTGAGCCTTGCTTTGAACCACACTGACAATGCTCTACCGCCCCGCCTGTTGCCCCCTTCTTGCCCAATCTGGGAAGCACGCTCCTCGCGCCCGCCAGTACCCACTGGCCTGCGCCGGTACGCGGGCCGCTAGGCTTTCAAGAGACCGTACTATACGTGGTTTTAAGTTACGTGCTGCCGCGTATTAAGCGGTACGCCTATACATTGAACTGTATGGGAAGCGAAGCGGTTGTCACAAAAAGCCGCATATAATGCGGTCTTGCATTGTAAGCGGTTACATTATAAATGGTCTGAGCTGTATATTTAGCGCATAATGCTACAATAGCATTGCTGGTCATTAAGTGTTCACGAAGTCTGGGAGCAGCTCTTGTCCCCTAGTTGCAATTCTTCCTTTGTAAGAATCCTCCTTCCTGACAACATCGTGTTAGCAGTGCCCATGTGTACATGTGCAAAGACCTCTTATATTAACTGTTCTGATTCACGAGTGACGGTGAGGTTGTGATGCTAATGGCCAACAGGTCAGATGCCAGTACTGTATTCTGCAATCGCTGCCCATGTTGTCATGTTCTGCTTAGTGAGATTACTCCGTGATACTGAGTACTTCTTCAAATCAGTTCTTTTCCTTTGAGTTCTTCTTCCAGGCCCCTTAGATTTCTCTTGAGACTACGCTGGACACGGGAAAATCCCGAGGGTCGGCCCAATAAGAGCCTCACATTTTATAACTCTCTAACTACTGTGATGTGAACTCATTTCACTTGCAACAAAGTTGCTGCAGTATTGCATGTCGTTGTGGCCACATTACACAATGTTGCGGTGGTGATTGAGCCTGTCGTGGCCTATTTCAGACCTGGGCACGTGGACAACCATGGTGGAGCTGAACCTGGGCACGAACCAGTTGAGCAAGATCCCCGATGACATCCAGTACCTGGTGTGCCTGGAGGTGCTGACACTGAGCAACAACCTGCTGCGTCGCCTGCCACCCACCATCGGCAACCTGGCCGCCTTGCGGGTGCTCGACCTCGAGGAGAACCGCCTTGACAGCCTGCCCAACGAGATAGGTACACAGCACCGCCGAAATTCATTCAGCAGAGTGCCGCTCGACACATGCATTCTGTGTGCAGTCCCACCTTAAGTTGATGCTTGTGGTCTTGGTTGTGGTCCCTTCTGACATTTTATGCGAGTATAAGCAGATGTGAGTGCATGAACGTGACTTCCAGGGGTTGTTGCTTAGTTGCTGGAGAAATAGTAGTCCTGTTTATCGAGTGCTTGAACACATGAACTCAACGCAAGTGCTTCTGCACGTTGCAGCATTTGATGCCTCGATGTCACTCAGAATCGCGTAAGCGACGTCGCTGGTCACTCCTTTGCATTACGGGCTTTGAGTCGCCTTGTGCTCGCTTTTTCTACATGTCGATCCCATTGCACTCACAGGGCACTTGCGCCAGCTGCAGAAGCTGGTTGTTCAGAGCAACCAGTTGACCAACCTGCCACGTGCCATCGGCCACCTGAGCAACCTCACCTACCTGAGCGTGGGCGAGAATAACCTCAACCAGATCCCCGAGGAGATTGGTCAGTGGTTTTGCTTTATTGCGGTAAATGCAATGGGGAGACGGGGCAGGGCATCTACCCATTGTGTGCACTGTAGGCGAGTTGTATGCAGAAGGCCTTTGTCGTTCTTTTTGAAGGCCTTTTTTTTCTGTAATCTTGTAACGGGATATATGCAAGCTGTTACTGTTGCCTGTGCCTTTGGGGGATGGAGCGCTGTCAAGCTGTGTTAAAACAGCTTTTTCTCCACCCTCCCTTTTCACTTTTTGTGTGGAATAAATAAATGTTCAAATTCAAATTCATATTGGCTTTTACAGCCCAGCTGTTGAATGCCTGCTCCTGGCTTTAGTGCGTAAGAGGATGACAAGGAATCAAAGGAGGAGAGTGCAATGTTCTGAATAAGAGGTCGGAATGGGTGAAAAGAGGCTCATGGGGTGCAGTTGTTTCAAAGCACACTGCCCGCTTACAAATCACGTGACAATTCGACACATGTCGTTGATTGAACTGTGTGCACCCAAGTTGGCTGCACTGATGAAAGAAGCAAAGGCGATGTTAAGCCTCGTTATAGCAAACGAGTAAAAAAATCGTTGGATAGTTCGACATAGCCGGAATTAGTGGTACAAAATTTTGCCAGTAACTCGTGCAGGAGAAGCGCAAGTCAATCAGTGAAAGGATGGCAGCTGGGAAAGAGCTCTTCAGAAGCTTTGCCATTGTTTCCGTTTCACTCGCGCAATTCCGAAAGCTGCAAAGAGCACAGCGCCAAATATCAGTTAGATTGGCTTCCCAGCACAGCATTGGCAGCACACGATGGTGGCAGGTCAGCCATCAGCTAGGATGGCTTCCTTGCATTACAGTAGTGTTGCGTGAAAAATAGGATGCCAGAATGAAAGCTATCGCCATTGTCCTTACCTCTGCGACAGTGGACGTGAGCATATAGTGGCCACTCGAAGGCTGCCACTTACCGTGCTGCTGGTTGCAGTGCACTAACAACGAGTGCAAGAGGTGCCAACTGCCTGTCTACCAACCGTTCACCCCGCTGTATCTTGTGTGACGCTATTGTCTTGAGCAAGATAAAAGCACGAACCTTGGTGCAAACACTTGCTCCGTCACCACCGGTCACTCATGTAGTGAGGCAAAGCCTGTTGCATGGCACACGAGTGGGCACAGCTTGTAACTTGGCAGTTGGATATACAGTCAAACCTGGATATAACGAATTGAAAAAAGTTCGCAATTTTTCGTTATATCCAGGTTTTCGTTACATGCAGTTTTGGGTTAAGACTGGTAAGGATTATGCCAAAACGAAATAAAAATTCGACAGATATCAATTCAAGTGAACTCGCCATTCAAAGAATTTATTTAATAGAGAAAAAACTGCGTAATTTTCGCTTTGCTGTTTTTGCCCGATCGAAGCCACTACTCGGCGCTCCAAGGAAACTAAGGCATCCATGGCTGCTTCATCGTCCTGCGAGCCGACGAAATGGCGCAGAACGTCCACCGCGTCCATCAGTTCCCTCGCGGTGGGAACAGCACAAAACGTATCAGGCTCTGACGAACCGTCACCTTCAAGGCTATCTTTAACGGTTTCGACAAGTGCCGCATCAGTCATCTCTTCCGTAGCCACGGCGCCGTTGTCCACGAACAAAAAGTTGCACAGCTCGACACCGTCGGGCACCCCACCGTTCATGCGTAGTTCATCCCACGCTTCTGCGACCTCGGGTGGGCTTGAAGGTTCGTCTTCAGTGACTGTAGCTTGAATGGCCTTATTTACCTGAGCCTTGGCGAAGCAATTGGTGATCACTTGTGATCCGACCTCTTGCCACGACGCAGCAAGCATTTCGATTGCTTGGTAGATATCCACTTTTGTTGGCCATTCAAGGCGGATGTCCAGGAGCATCTTCTGTATCAATCGACGCCAGTAACAGAATTTAAAGCTGTTAATAACCCATTTGTCTAAGGGCTGTACCAGAGAAGTGCAGTTAGGTGGCAAATGCTGCAGCTCGACCTTAGAAAGCTGTAGGCCTTCCACATGGTGCGCGGAGCAGTTGTCAAGCAGCAAACAAATGCTGCGAACTTGTCGCTTGACATCTTGGTTGAGCTCCTTCAGCCAGTCGTAAAAAATTGCCCGCGACATCCAAGCTTTGGAGTTTGCCACATATTTTACTGGCATCCGCCCTGTTCCTTTAAAACATCCGGATCGGGCATTGCGGAAAATAACAAACAGGATTCGCTTGTCGCTGGCATCAGTGTTGGCGCAAAGCAAAACCGTCACGCGGAGTTTAATTTGCTTTCCACCGCGGCAGTCTTCTCCTTTCAGTGAGAACGTGCGGCTCGGTAACATTTAAAAAAACAGGGCCGTCTCATCAGCATTATAAATGTCGGCAGCTTCATAGTGGCTGAAAATGCCGGGAAGCTTCTTGGCCACCCACGAGGCAGCAGCATCGCTGTCTGCGGAGGCAGACTCGCCAGATACCCACTTTTCCGACGACACCGTGCCGGCTTTTAAATCCTTGTAGCCAGCTGTTACTCGCTTTGAAGTCGTCGTGGCCCAGGATACAAGCAAAATCTATGGCTTTCTGCTGCAAAATCGCGCCACTTATGGGCACGTTTTGTGCTCGTCTGTCCAAAAACCATGCAAACACGGCGTTGTCCACATCAGCATACGTCGACGTCTTCAGTCTTTTCTTCTGGGCGCTTGTGCCCGACTCCATCGCACTGCGGATGCTTTGTTCTGCAGCAAGAATGGTTGACAGGGAGCTGGCTGGTATATTGAAGCGGGCAGTGACATCCTTCTTTTTTTCGCCGGCGGTAACCGCATTCAAAATCGAGAGCTTATCTTCAAGCAACAAAACTTTGCGTTTTCTCACAGCAGAACTCATCGTAACGAACCGACACCGTAAACACACACCAACACACACACGTCAACACGCTGACGAAGAAGGCTTACCATAACTGCGCCGCAACACCACGAAAAATTTGTCATAGTAGTGCCACCTAGTGTCAAGCTACAAAATGAAAGCTTAAAAGTTGCTACGCTTGCCACGGAGCGGCGATAGCGGCGCTCAACATCATCATCATCACTGAGGTCTGCTTGTTTGCTGCGATTGCAAGCGTTCTGCTCGCGGTCTACTTTACCTTTTAATATAAAAAACTTACTTAAACAATATTCATTAAAGTTGCGCACTGCCCGGTCAAATTTCGGGCAAAACATTACAAGATACAGCTCGATGATCAGAGCCACGGATTCGTTACATCAAGGTCAACTGCCGCAACAAGTTCGTTACATGGAGGTCGCCTATACATGGGCTTCAATGGGGGATGTGCTGGGGAATTGAAAAATTTCGTAAAATCCAGGAATTCGTTACATAGAGGTTCGTTACATAGAGGTTCAACTGTATCCGTTTTATGGTCACCCGCATTTAATATTCAAGGTTAGAAGTGCATATGTTTGACAAAAATATTTTGGAAGAGTTCAATGTGGCCAATAATTCGTAATATTCATGTTCATCATATCAAGGTCTGAGTACTGTAATAGGTGAACAGAGGTTCGTAGGATGTAACAGACGCCAATCTGATGAAAATGAGAAAGTGAATTATAGAGACAATTTTTCGCCCTTCTTCAGCAGGGCCTGTCCTCATGTTTGGGTGGCCGCGTCTGTTGTGTGTGCAGGCACCTTGGAAAATCTGGAGTCCCTGTACATCAATGACAACCCGAATCTGCACGGCTTGCCCTTTGAGCTGGCCCTGTGCACGAACCTGCAGATCATGAGCATAGAGAACTGCCCCCTCTCCCAGATCCCCGCTGAGATCGTCAATGGGGGGCCTTCGCTGGTCATACAGGTATGTACTGCCTACTAGGAAAGGGTGGGGGGATTTATCCGCACTGTGTTATAGGTGTGTTGGAGGCTTGCCTTCAAAGGCCGAAATAAATCGTTTAAAATATCTAATTTATCAGGGTGGTGCCGATTGTAAGGGGCTGTATAGCTTTTTTTTTTTTTAAAGCTGTATGGTGGTACTCGACTGACCATTACTTGAAACTATTCCCTTGCTTGAATTGAATTACACTCCTTCTCGGAGGATTCTTCTGAATTGTGGGTTCTCAAACGGAGTTCCATGGAGCCCTTGGGCTCCCTGAACTGAAATCCATGAGTGCCTCAACCTACACCTTGCCTTCTACTGACTGACAATATTAAAATTGCTTATAGGAGACTGTTTCACTCAAGACCAGTCATTATTGAACTTCACAATTTGTGTGAGGCGTTCTTTGTCTGCGGGCTCTTTTTTGCATTCACCTCGGGCAATAATGAACGGAAGTCAGGAGTTCCTTAACAATTTTTAAAAACCATTGCGGTTCCTCAAGGATTAAAATGTTGAGAACCTGTCTTCTAGACCCCTGTGTTTTGTTTCCTGGGCATTCAAACTTTAGTTTGAGTGTCATTAAGGCTTCATTGGCGATGGCGTAGAGGTAGAGCACACGCCTGGCATGCAAGAGGCGCATGGATGATCGAACCCAGGAGCTTGTGCACTTTTCCACCAGACAAAAAAACAAACTCAAATAATAACCAGGCTTGTGGTGCGGCCCAACCTCATAAACTGAGCCATCAACTCACCCTCTCGCCAGAACAGGGTTTGGCTACCCTGGTGCAGTAGTTGGCCGCCACGTCCTGTATGGGCACTCCAATTAACCATGTGCCCTAAGAAAAAATAGTTTGTGAGGTTTTTTTAGGAAAGAAAATGGCACAGTAACTGTTTCACATATCTCGGTGGACACCAACTGTGGGGTAAGGAAGGGATAAAGGAGGGAGTGAAAGAAGGGAAGAAAGAGGTGCACTAATTTCGACCATCTGGGGATCTTTAAAGGGCGGTGCACATGCAAGCGAATTGGTAAATAGAGCGAACAGCGGTGTGGTGCTGCGAAGCAGTTCGTGAGCTTTCGTTTCACATGCATCGCCGCTGCGCGTTTCCCACCGCTGCTAAAGGCAGTGTTGCTGGCAAAATATATGCGCTTGCAATAGGTTTTGGTGGCCTGCAAACGCAAAAAGCGCAATATATAAGCATTATGTTGTCATTTCTTTTCACAGTTTATTTAAATAAATATAATTCTTGCATTTTAAGCATTAAACAGCACTTTATACAATTTATTTTCTAAGCAAAAGTTCGTACGTGCAGCGTACAAACTCGCGTGGCAACGCCGGGCCGTCATTGTTTGAGATGCTGTGCTGCCGCGTCGCTGCCGCGAAAATTTCCAACTTGCCCGAACCTCGCTGCTCCAGCCGCTGGAGCTTCCTCCGCCGCTTGAGAGAGGGTGTATTCACCGCCGTGGCGGCGGAATTCGCGAGTGGTTCGCTTGCATGTGAAACAGGCTTAAGTGCAGACACAGCTCCTGAAATTAACATCTTTGTTATTAAAGATATCATAATCAAATTGGGTGTGTATATGTGTTTCTTGTTCCTGTTTTCAAATATATATAATTAGTTTCAGTATATCTCTATTATTTCCCATATTGTATGGAAAAGCTGAAGCCTAATTCATTAAATTCCTACAAGTCGTCAAGACACTTTCTTTCTGCATTTTTGTGGTTTCGATTGAAATGGGGCTGTAGTGAAAGAGCTGCCATATGGAGCTATGCTAATTATATTGTTGTTGCAGTACATCATCATATAGAAATGTTTAATTTTGCGTAAACACCATAATTATGAAGTATAGTTAGTTGACATAATGGTTCACAAAACTTGAAATGTTTGGCTCAGCCAAACAAAAAGAGCGTAGTTCCACAGTTCATTTCTCTCTGAATTCAACGATTTAAAAATAATTGAAATCGCACCATAAAAACATAATGAAAACTTCTGCAAGGCTTGTCATGTTGACAAAAAACATGAAGCTGAGAAAATATCATTAGAATTGCGTGCGCCAGCGATTCGGAGCTCATTGTAGAGGCCTCAAAAAACAGCGGAATGCGGACATTTAAAAAAATTAATGTGGATTTGCTCAGCTAATCCAAGGTATACAAAGTGAAAGATGTCGGCGTTCACTGTGTTCGTTGACGTTCACAATGTTCTAGACGGCGATGGCATTGAGGAAAGGAAGGGCGCATAACTGGCTCCCTGGATATGCGGACGCCTCGTGGGTGCTTTGATACATGTGGCGGTGGTGAGAGAGAGAGATGTGCCCTGAGTTCATTACCGCTGACAGCGTTGTGACTGACATGCAGCACTGCAGCAATAGCTAGGTCACAGCGTTCATTTGGTGATCAGTCTCTCGCGATGAGCCATTAACTGCATGCCACCTCCCAGGGTGGCAGGGAGGGTGCGCTGCCTATCCAGTGTGCGGAACGCAATCAAAGCAGGCTTTTACAGTTGGACACCAACGCCACGTACATGAAAGCGAGCACTGACCCACGGAGCCGATTGTGCGCCTTTCCTTTCGTGAAAATCAACGGCGTTTGCAAAGTTGTCAAAGCCATCCGCTCACTTGTTTTGTTTGGTTTCTCAGGAAAGGAAATGGCACAGTAGCCGTCTCACATATCTTGGTGGACACCCGAACCCACCGTAAAGGAAGGAATAAAGGAGGGAGGAAAAGAATAAAGGATAACTGAAAATTGAATGTTGGATTTTGAGAAAAGGCGCAGCACTGTGTAGAGGCGGAACATCTGTGGCTGGGTGCTACTAGTGGCGCATGTTGTGACTAGAGAGAGAGAACGGAGCCGGAAGCGCGGTGTTGACTAGCGTAGTGAAGCTTTTCGCTTCAAAATATTTCACAGTATAGGGAGTAATGCCAGGTAGTGGGGAAGGGGCCCATCTTTCAAACAAAACCAAGTTGGTGGCCATCGGGGATGCGGTCATGAGAACTGGCGGCCGCGAAATTCTGCCGCTAATCACAAATTCCGGGCTTCGTAGGCTTGAAATATGTAGATATTTTAGTAGTTGGGATCGAAATTTTCAATTTTTTTACCATTTGATCATGCATACTGTCAGGTGCATCAAAGCAGAACTGCGCCAAAATCGTAAGGGCTTCCCGTGTCTTTTATGGTGTGACTCGGTGAAGATCTACCGCTGCCGCATCGCACCCATCATGAATTGTACTGTTGCATGTGAGGAGGCTTCACTGCACAAACAGTGAATGGCACATGACGAATGCGCAGTTTTGGTGCTCTCGAAGGATGGGACCGTGCAGATGCAAGCAAAAGAAACGGCACCGAAGCAAGAATAAAAAAAAATAGCAGACTGTTTGGCACGGCTAAGCAGGGAATATCATGCAGTAGCACTACCATAGTTACTGTGGGCACTTAAGGTCCTTTAGTACCCTGAAAGCGAAACCATCCTTTGACCTCAAGGTCATTACACTTAAGGTCTTAACTGTAAAGCCCTTGATGTCAAAGGATGCTTTCGCAAAGGACCTTAAGTGCCCACAGTAAAGCCTTTTCACTAAAGGCCTTATCCATAAAGGCTTTTACCTTGAAGGCCTTTACCCCGAAGGCATTTGCCATGAAGGCCTTCACCCTGTGTGCCTTTACCATAAAGACTTTACCCTAAAGGAATTTTTTTTACCTTGAAGGCCTTCACCCAGGTGTACTCTTCACCCAGGTGAAGGCCTGCCAGTTGTACACACCTGGCAGGTAGGGCCGCCTGCCACAAGGCAGGCTTCAGGGATGTATGAACGTATGCCCGAAATCTGCAAAATTCAGTAGTGCTACCTCACTGAAAAAGGAGACGGAAGGGAGGGGGAACGTGCCTGTCAGCATCCTGCTGAGATGGGTTAGGTTGGCTGGTCGAGCCACTGGGGCAGGCGTGAAGTTCAGAGAAGTGTAACCAAAACTATGTGGTTGAACTGTTCTCGGAGACAGGATCACTTCTGCTGTCATGCACAAGTCAGAGGTGCGTAAGCCACTCTGCAGCATGGAATTCACGTTCTGCATATCGTTATTTCAATAGTCTCTTGCTGCACTGGTCATGCCTGGATGCGGCATCTCTTCGCTAGAAGCCCATTTTTATTAACCGATGCGCGATCCGTAGCACCCGTTGCATGCAATGACGATTCCATTTAACCTATTTCAATTACCGTATTTACACGATTGTAAGTCGACCCCCCCACCCCCCAAATCGCATTTCCAAAAAAAAAAAAAAACAACGGTGGAGCGCTTCAAAAACGAAAATTTATTGCATAGCTGGGCTATTCATCCTCACTTGAGTCATCTTCAGTGGTACTGCTGTCGTCATCGTCATCGTCGCCGCTGCGATCCCACAGCACATCGTCCTCCATGGAAAGCCCGCACTTCCTAAATGAACGCACCACGACATCGCGTGGAACGGCCGCCCAAGCGGAAATCACCCACCCACACACAGCCGCCAGGGAGGCTCTCTTCACGCGCCCCGTTGGCGTAAGTTCCCGCCCTTTTGCCGCCAGCCACTCGTTGTACTCACGCCGGAGCAAGTCCTTGAATGGCTTGTTGATGCCAACGTCTAGCGGCTGCAGCTGCCCCGTCAGACCGCCGGGAATCACCAGCATATCTGTATCTTCTTTTCGGAGCTCTGCCTTCACTTTCGCGGTAAGGTGGCCGCGAAATGAGTCCAGCACGAGGAGGTTCGGATTGCGATTTTTGAGGGATGCCCCTGGCCTCAAAAGCCACACCCGACGGTACCAATCAATAACTAAGTCGTCCGTCATAAAGCCTTATTCGTTCGCTCGCACAATCACACCTTTCGGGAACATTTCCTTTGGCATAGTTTTTCTTTTGAGGACGATGTACGGTCGGAGCTTTGTGTCATCTGCCAAGCATGATAGCATAACAGTGAACCGAAGTTTCTCGTTTCCTGTCGTGAGAAGCTTAACCTCGTGAGCTCTCCTCACGCTCACTGTTGTGTTGCTCGTCATGTCGAAGTAGACGGGAGTCTGGTCCGCATTGCCGATTTGGCCGAGCAGGTATCGCCGCGAGTGGCGGAGCTTGAGGTAGCGCCTATGGAAGGCGAGGACTTTCTCCTCGTAAGCAGCAGGCAGCTTCTGGCATACACTAGTACGCCGACGAAGAGAGAGCCAACCCTCTTCATAAATTTCGAAGCCGAAGCCCTGCTGGCTTTGAAGTCTGTTCGGAGTATTCCAGCTTCCGCAGCAAAGATCCGGCCTTGTTGCGTGATCATTTCGCATGTCACTGGAAGGGATCGATCACGTATTTCGGTGACATGCGCTGCAAGCTTGACCTCCAGCTCCAAAAAGCGTCCCGACTTCGGCCCGCGGAAACCTCTTCGCTTGGAGTAGCGATCGAAAATTTTGTGTCGCTGCTTCCGCCACTCCCGCACCAACCGTTCAGAAATGTCGAACTTGCAGCCCGCCGCGCAGTTGTTGGTTTCTTCGGCGTAAATGATGACCTCCCTCTTGAACGCTGCAGTGAATGAGCGCCGAATGCTTTTCGAACCTGGAGAGCTCATGGCGAAGCACGCGGCCGGCAGCAGAGTCAAAAGCACCAACTCCAAGCACCACCAAACAAAGAGTGATCGGTGTCGGGGCGTCGGCTCTTCCAGCAAACATCGGCATTGCCCAGAAGCGCCGCTGTTACGTATTGCGCAACCAACTGAAATAGTGGCTCTTCCATCAGCTAGCAACATTCCCGGGCGCTGACGCAGACTCCGCGATTGGAACAGCGGGACAGCGGCCCTTCCCGCGAGTGAAATGAAATGAAATCGGTTTCTGGGGAAAGGAAGCGGCGCAGTATTTGTCTCAAATATCGGCGGAAACCCAGTTGTAAGGGAAGAGATAAAGGAGGGAGTGAAAGAAGAAAGGAAGAACGAGGTGCCGTAGTGAAGGGCTCCCGAATAATTTCGACCACCTGGGGATCTTTAACCTGCTGTACTGACATCGCACAGCACACGGGCGCCTTTGCGTTTCGCTTCCATCAAAACGCTGCCGCCGCGGTCGGGTTTTAACCCGGGTATCCTGTTCAGTAGCACTGAACCATTGCGGTGGGTAACGGTGTGCGCAGTAAAAATAAAAAAAATGAAAAATCTTGGCCAAAAAGCCTGCAGAATACCTGAATGCTACGCTTGGAGCCGTAGAGCCAACAAAAACTTCTAACATCACAATAGCGTCCCTGATAGATTGGTTTTCTTGCTTTTATTGGCAGTTCAAGGTTTCGTTTCGATTGTAAGTCGACCCCCCCACTTCAGAATTTTAAATTTCAAAAAAAGGGTCGACTTACAATCGTGTAAATACGGTAATCGAGATTCAATGGTAGCCACGAAGGGCAGCTAGGCTGGATACTCCCAAGCTTTCTCAAGACACGAAAAGATCGAATTAACAAATGCCAAAGCGTGACAGCCCAAAACCCATAGATGAAAATGAACTGGAAGAACAGTCAAACTTAATAAATAAGCCTAAAGTAAATGACATAGGGAAGAACAATACGGAGGGACTCAAACATGCTCTAAAGTATGGAGGTAGGCTAACAGGAGTAAAGAGAAAATTAGGTACAGACAAAAATTATATATATTTTTATGAGTGACTAGGAGAACAGTGTTTGTAATGTCGTCAAATGTTATGTGCAAAAAAGAAGACACGAAGACACGACACGACAGGACAGACAGACGTTACTCGTCCTGTCGTGTCTGTCTTCTGTCTTCGTGTCGTCTTTTTTTGCACATAAGCTTTGATGGCATTACAAGTATCAAGCCAACTAGCCAGACAACAACTCTTGCTGAACGAGGGCAGTGTTGTTAGCAACATGGATAAGCTACTCAAGGTAGGCATGGCTTGGCACTCTGCACAAGTTTGTACAGTATCTGAAATAATCTAAACTCCAGTGACGGTGGCAGTGGTCTGAAGGAATCTCAGCAGTAAAAAAAGAGGAATTAAACAAAGGCTTACAAGCAGTGCAAAGGGAGAAAGTTGCTGATGAGGATCAGGTAACCTCGAGCATATCAGAAGCAAGGAAGAACGCTAACATCATCTTAAGCCATATGAGAGAATATGTCTAGGAATAAAAAATTACACCGATTGGCTTACTCTCCGTTACCTGCAAAGTATTTACTAAATTAATCAGTAATAGAGTCAGGACAACCTTAGACTTCAGTCACACAAATGATCAGGCAGGCTTTCATAAAGGACACTCGACATTAGAACATATGCACACTATCAGTCAGGTGATAGAGAAATGTGTAGAATATGAGCAACTCCTATACACATAAAGCCTTCAGTGGAAATCTCAGCAGCCATGCGGACATTGCAAAATCAGGTTGTAGAAGAGTGTAATGTGAAAATACTAGAAGATATCTATAACGACTGCACATGTACAGGAGATAAAGTAATGGCAACAAAATGACAGGTAACAAAAGTAATGCTCAAGAGCCTGGGAAAGCAGCAACCGTTTACTGAAAATCGAGACCATGAGTTGCAATAGCAAGGAAAATAAGAATAGGGTGGAGTGCATTTGGCAGGCACTTTCAGGTCGTGAATAGCAGCCAGATCCCTCAAGTGTAATAGCTGTATCTTGCCAGTACTCGCCTATGGGGAGAAACATGGAGGCTAATAGTCGAAATTAGATTGAGGACAGTTCAGCTAGGTATGGAAGGAGAATGGTAAGGGGAAACATTAAGAGACAGGGAGAGGGCAGAATGGACGAGAGTACAAACAAGAGTAAACAGTGATGTAGCTGAGATCAAGAATAAATAAGCATGGGTGGGCAGAGCATGTAATGGGGTGGGAAGACAACCTGTGGTGTCATAGGGTAAGAAAGAGAATCCTAAAAGAAGGCAAATTTACAAAGGGCAGCAAGGTGGGCAGATGAGATTGGGAAGTGTGCAGCTATGAGTTGGCCGCAACTGCCGTGTGACAGGGATGACTGGAGTGATATACCAGGTGGTTCAGTGAAAGCTGCCTCTAATCTTTTTTTTTTAAATAGGCTTACTGTGACATCAAGGCAGCTTCTACTACGCAATAATGTGCATTGATGCACTGGTATGGCTACTACAGTCAAATCCCGCTACAGCGAAGTATTTCCGATTCCCCGTCAGCATACCATACTAGGCAATGAAATTATCTTCCCCCACAGTGAACAATTTTCGAAGCAAGGTTCCGCATGAACAAAATTTTCCAAGTAAGCAGCCAATTTTTTTTTTTTTTTGCGCCTGTCCACACATACTTACTTGCATCTCGTTAGGTTTCACCAAACCCAGCTGACGATGACAGTTTGCACTTTCAATAGCACACCTGACTTTCCGTGGAGAATCGGAAATAATGTTCAGTCATGTACGCATAAAGATGTGATGCGGCCCGTGACTGCCGGCGATGGTTTTGCCGACGGCCCGGCCTCCGCGCTTGCGAATTGCGGTCGTTGGTGCAAGGCAGCTTCCAGACTTTTTCGCTCACTTCGCTGACAAAGGCGTAGCGGAAATGAGTTCTACAGCGTTCATTTCAGTGTGAAGCTATCGTGTCAACGGAAATCTGTGAAAATGTTAAACGTTGTATGATAACCCTTTAACCCTTTTATTGGTCCTCTCAGAAAAAATACAAAAAAGAAACATAAATGAAAGAGAGAGGGAGTCGGGCTTGCAGGCAACCAAAAATAGAAAAGGAGCTAACCGCTCGAAAAAAAACTTAATATAAAATTTATAGAGAAAAGCGGGGAAGTAAAAACAATAAAAAAATTTGAAAACCCAGGTCACAGAACAGTCAAAGGCACAGGCAGATACCGGTGGCTATTTTCACAATGCTTTTTCCGAGGCTTCTTTGCAGAGCACGTTAGGCCTAGCTACACCGAGCAAGCGGCGCGCAACGATCCGCTGTCGCCTGGTGCACTGGTGGGCGGCACGTCGTTGCGAGAAGCCTGACGCCGGCTAGGCCACTCTAGTCTCACTTTTTTGCCGCAGGCAAGCATCGTTATAGTGTTTTTTTGTTTGTTTTTTTCGTCTGGTGCACTCCGGAACTGACCGAATACAGCCACTGCGAGTGTCGGTTCTTGGCGGATGTCTCAACAGAACATCACTCCGCTAGTATGTTCGTACCGGGCATTGCAAAACGTAAAATGTCTTCAAAGATTTGGAGCAACTGCATTTCTGGCACGTCGTCTAAGGGATCGATTTCGTAATATGCATGTGACCACTGAACGTGCAATGACGCTGGCGCGCGCGCATATAGTCCACGCTAAAATGCCTCCAGGCAGTGCGGTCTAAGTACCGGTTCTCGTACGGCGAAAGCGAGGGCGCTTCTAAAACGCATTCGGAAAAAAACATATTAGTTTTGGTAGCAAATGTTGCGGTTGCCTTTGTTACGCGATTTCGAGATTTTCGGAGTGCCAAGAAAATTGCCACGCCGCCGATTTCGTAACAGCGAAAGACCAAAACTGGCAAATTTTTGTAAAATAATCGTTGTTCATGAACTATCCGGTCCAATCGGTCAATTTGTGGCCCGATTTCATGACAACGAACCTTCCGCTACCACGAAATTTTTCGCGCGTCCCATGAATTACGTTAAAGGGGGATTCAACTGTACTAATGACTGGCTACAAATCTTTAATTCCTACAGGTTGCATAGCTGTGACAGTGAAATAGTTAGTTATCAGAAAAGTGGCTAAGTAATTGACTTTACTCACCTGTTTTCTAATGCCCAGTGACGCTGGTATTCTTCTGCCGGAGAATCCATCTTTAGAACTCCGAAAGCCTATATTTAAAAATAGGCTTCCCTGAAACACATGGTATATAGGAGAGGCCTTTGTCCTGCAGTGGACGTGGTTAGGCAGATGATGAGGACGATAATTCAGCACGTGGTGGTGCAAATGGTGTCACCCATTATAATTTTGAAATGTGGCACTTGACAACCTTAGTCGAATAAAGAGTGCACTCTTTGTTGTCCGTTGAGCCTGTAATAAGGGAACAATTACTCATTAGCATCTACCCAAGTGCAGCCATGTGGCTTCCAAAGGAACTTCACAGTTGCCGAAAAATTTATTTTGCTCGCGGTGATCGAACCTGGAACCGCTTATCAAGGGCAGTCGCTCTTTCAGCTCAGCTACTAACCAGGACGGCTAGCACGAATATGGTAAGGCAAGACCAGTTTGATCAAGAACTTGAAAACTGTATAATAGCTTTCCTTTGGCTGCACTTGGGTGGATGCTAATGAGTAATTACTTTCTCTTATTACAAACCTGCTCCACCTTGGGGGTTCACCTAAACAGTGGAGTCATATTGGACTAGCTCTGTTAAGCCTGTTTTTCAATGTGCGGGCGTAATTATAGTTGCCCACATTTCATCCCTTTGCAGTACCTCAAGATGAAGGGACCCTATCGGACGCTGTGACATCCATCCCTCCCGGAGACCACCCCGTGCAGCAGGTGCCGCCACAGCAGCAGCGCTGGCAACAGGAAGCAGCGGTGGTGCTCCGGCAGGCCGGCCTCCGCGCACCGCTCCAACGGCCTTGTCGTCAGAGTCCACTGGCACGCGCTTTTCGCAGGGGACCCCCTCGCCACTGTCGCCAGGTGCTTCCGCAACCTTCTGCTGAAGCTGTGAGAGTTGGTCTCCCACTGCCGACCAACAGCACTTGCTCCGCTGTGCAGGAATGGCAAAAGTGCTTGCGGAAGACTGTCTCTTGCTCTGAAGATGACGACTCTCGCTCGTTAACCTTGCCGGGAACGTGCCAACAGCAGTGACAACGCACGCCACTCGTCGGACATTGTGGACGTGTAAGCATTTCTTTCTCTCCTCGTGGTGCAAAAACAAAAAAAGAGGGAGAGAGAAAGAAACCAGGAAGAAATCCTCGCGCAGCAGTGCACATGGCAGCATCCTGAACTTTTAACAATATCCTGGTGCAAGCATTGGTGCAACAAGCGTCGGCGCAAGAAAAGAACGCCCTGGTCAGCCAGAAAAAGCTGTGCTCGATACACGGCCGTGAACACTCGAGACAGTTCAGAGGCATGTGTACGTACACAGAGAGGCTGAACCGGCGGTGCCAGTACACTGGCAGAGATTGTGCCAGTTTATCAAGCAGTGCGCACCCAGCAAATGCTAGACGTTGTTTTGGGCCAACTCCTTCTCTCAAGAATTGCAACAAGATGCAGCCACAAACTTCGACAGTGGTCAACACTGCAAGCCGTCGTCACTGTCGCCAATGTTCTTGGAGAAGGGTGCATTGTCGTCGGGCCACTGCAAAATCTTTGGACTGCCTGCTTCGACGTGGTTGCTTTTGTTTTTCATCGGCGATGCATTTCACCTCATTGAGCTTGTTTTTGATCTCGGTGTTTTGTGCTGTTGGCAGAGGTGATCTCCAGATGAAGTTAAGCAGACCAGCAAGTAAATGGCATCCTGAAGGAAAGGTTGGGTCCTTGCGTTAAGAAGTCTGGTAAGGGAGTTTTTCAGCGGGAAATGGTTTTGATGCGTTGTAAAATTGCCAAGCAGAAATCAGAAGCCATTTAGTCTTCCGGCCTGTTCACTGTGGCCTGTTGAGGATGCCTAAGGTGTTAATTTTTCCCATTCTATTTTTTTATAAATAAACAGCAAAATGGAGATTGGGTTGCAGATCGTATGCTTCAGAGCGTCGAGTTTCGTGTCGCAGGCTCTCAAGGGCAAGCAATGCCGTTGGCAAGCTGCTTTGCGCTGCTTGAAGAAGTGCTTCTTTTGTTCGTTAGGAAACAGTGAGGATGTAAGGAATCGGAGCTCGAAGCTAAGGACAGGTGAATGAACAAACTTTGACAAAGTGCGTGCAGTCTGCCGCATCTCAGAAAAAAAAAAGAAAAACAGTTGCGGAGCATCGTCGCGCAAATCGCAGAGTTCGGGCTTTTGCATTCGTTGATCATTGTGCATGGCATCGTCTCTCCATTTACTCATGCGTGTGTGAGTGTGTGCCGCTAACTTCTTTCATCGTCTTCTGCCGGTTTTCGATTGTGCGTCGTGCATTGAGCGTGACCATTATATAATGGCTTGTTGACTCGACCAGCCTTGTCGGTGAAAACTTTTGGCCGAACATGCTTTGACAACGGGGCACGTGCAGTGTTTGTGCTTTACGGTACACTCCGGACTGCTGTAGAGCTCCCCTGAAGAGGCATTGAGAATGAACAGCCTGTTCAAACGATGATGACAACCTCAGCAGAGAGGGAAAAAAGAGAAAAGGATGGACGGCTTACAATGTCGCCACTGTTGAAAACTTGTTCCGCGTGGAGCCAAAGAAAAAAAGTGATTCCTCTACTGTTGACGCAACAATTATTTATATACTCTTGCATCTCTGTATTTTTTTTGCAAGTTTTAACTCTTGGTGACTGACTGATGTAGAGTGTTTTTATTTTTTTCCCATTCTTTGTTTCGTTGCATGAATCCTCTGCTTCGTTGTTTTTTTTCTGTAACACCTTTTTTTGTGCGATTTTGCTGCTTTTTTATGTAATCATGCTTTTAATCACGGAACATCCCCCTCGTCAACATCTTTGTCATATGTGCCTCCCTGACTCCAGTTTGACCATTCGGTGCTTCTAAGATCACACTGAGCCGGACTTGCATGTTATTGTTGATTCTTTTTTTTTTTTTCTGTTGAGTGGGGATGGTTGACAAAAGGCTGCGTTTATAGCCAATAAAATTGAAGAACATTTATTCTGAGATCGAAGCTTCTTCGTCAATGTGTATTTGCCATGTTTGCAACTTGTTCTGTTGAGGTAAGTTGCCGAAGACCGACGGTGCCAAACTAGTACAGTCCAGTAGGAAATATTGAAGAAAGCAGGCAGGACTGAGTGTTGCACATTCAAGCCAGCGCTTCTGCAGTTGTTTCTAAATGGCAGAAGTGGCAATGTGGTTTACAGAATTTTGGATGCTGGTAATGTAAGCTACGTGGCAAGAACGTCATACTACGAAGTGGTTACACTTCGTGTGGTTTTATTATTTACGATTTCGTTGACACCACAAGTTTTTGCAGATTTCAAGGCCGCTGCGGTGGCTCTGTGGTAATGGCGCTCGGCTGCTGGCCCGAAAGACGCGGGCTCGATCCCGGCCGCCGCGGCCGAATTTCGATGGAGGCAAAATTCTATAGGCCCATGTTCTGTGTGATGTTGGTGCACGTTAAATAACCCCAGGTGGCCAAAATTTCCGGAGACCTTCACTACGGCGTCCCTCGTAGCCTGAGTCGCTATGGGACGTTAAACCCCCATAAACCATAAACCAAACTATTTTTGCAGATTTCTTACGCAATGGCTCCCCCAGTATTTGCAATGTCTTATCTTTTGTTCTTATGAATGGTGAAGTCTATACTGGTAACCTTTTTTAAGGTGCAAGCCTTTCTTGGCTCATGAGTGACGTGGACGGAAGTTGTCCGCACGAACTGTCAATCTTAAGTTGTATGACAATTAAAATAAAATGCAAATGTTGATTAAGCAACAGTTGATAAGTAACATATGTGTAATGAAATGAATAAAAATAATAAAAGAAATAATACAGAAATGAAAAATGGGTGAGAAAGAGAGGAAGGGGAAAGGCATTTGCATACCCGCTCTTAAACGGACTTAGGTGCAGTCCTGTATTTTTTGGAGTTTTAAACTATGAAATGTAATAGAGGTAGCCTAGTATTTTTTCCAGGAGATGACACCGTAACCCAGAAAAAGCAGATGGTCTGAAACTTTCAAGTTCTGAGACACTTGAACTTACTGAAAAAAAAAAGCATTTGGTATTTGAGGATGTTTAGTAATTGTGTTGGAATAATGATGACAAACTAACGATCACTATCCTGCAGTATGAGATGCTGCATATTATCCAAAAGAAAGCAGATGAAGAGGTATTGATTATAAAAGCATGTGAGATTCAGGGAGCATTCTGTATTGTGAAACGTAGTACTAGTACAGTTTTGAAACATCTCTTAAAGTGCTCAGATTTTATCCTGTAAGTGGCTTGCACAGTTGCAGTTGCGCCGTTTTGCAAATTGGTGCTCCATCCCTAGTGAAAATTCTAATAGTAGAACTAATCACCTATTTGCTTGTCAGAAATAGGTAATTAATCTAATAAAGGTCGAAAGCATTGGTAGGTCCAACACTGACAGAGTTAGGTCTCCATTTGTAGTACACATACACTTGGTGATAATCCATGCCATAACAAAGTTGCCTCAATCAGAGCCAAAAATGTCTATTCTTGCCTGCGGCAACTCTGGCAGGTTGGAAAAAGTGACAATTTCGGTTCTTAAAAATCCCGACACTCCACAGAAATTTCCTGTTCGATAAATTTCTCCTCTCAAATTTCCACAAAAGGAAAAATTTCCTAAATAAAACACTGCATATGTTGTGGCATATCGCAAGTCCCTGCCGAACATGTCTGTCCTCTGGACTTGCCATGCTTAAGCAGGGCGCCTTCATTGCATGGGTTTTATACCCAGTGTTTGAGCTGAACGTAACAGAGTTCTCAAAAAAAGACTGGGTGTCCTCAGCAAGCGAATCCAGTTTGGATCTCTTCAAAGTCGTGTGACCTGGTCTGCAGCATTTTTATATTTCTGCAAAGTTAGTTCAGGCTTATTTGCTAACTTTTTAAATATTGGCTTTGTGGCAGAAGCGTTTATTTCGAAGTTGTAGATTACCTTGGAAAAGAGCCTGCTGGAACACTTGCACTAAGGTACTGTATAAGTTGCTTTTTTACCTACCCTAAAAGAAAGCACACAAAATTCAAAATCTACCACTTTAGAGCTGTGCAACTTCAGTTCTGCAAGACGTGCTGTTGGAGAAAAAAAAGCTTATCTCCAGAATTCAGCCTCCGACAGTGTTTTGAGCATTTGCACTGGGCGTGGGATGTGAGGCATTTTTTTTTTCTGACAGCGCGTCTGGGGCGCTCAAGTGGCGCTGCTGTAACTGGTCGTTTTTGCATTTTGGTAAAAAAAATGCTGCGTAAACGTTACCTTGGTGCACACATTTTAGTCAGCCGTTTTTTAGTATCTACAACTTTTGAATTAACACTTTTTTTGCCAATATTTAAGAAGTTGAAAAGAAGCCAATTGGCCTTAACCAAGTAACTATAAATATACCACAGACTAGGTAACATGACTGAAGTGATCACAGTTTCACTTGCCTAGGACACTGTATTCTTTAGAAACGTTGTTACATTTAGCTGGGACACCGGGGACGGCCGCTCTGAACAATGCCTTAACTTCATATCCATGCCGACTTACCTGCGCTCTTCTACTTTATAGGTGATTATATTGATGCAAGCAAGTGCATTGGCTGTGCCTGTGCAATTGTTAGAAGTGGAAACAACAAAGGCCGCAGTGATTTCACATGGGCACAGTTAATCTTTCCCTGCCCTCCTCCTTGATGGGAACGGCGGTTAGCAGTACGAAGAGCACTTCAGGTCTTCGTCCGGCGACACGTTGCCGGTTGGGGCAGCAATTCCAACTTAAAGCAAAACTTATTTATTAAAGTCGGGACCGAAATACAAAAGTGATGACAAGGCAGTTTAAAGAAAGGCTGTTAAAAACGGCCGAGCTTGAGACTCGGCGCGCTCGTCCCAAGTCGTCGTTTCCCGCGGGTTTTAACCCCTTCGATAATTGGGCGGAGCTTGAGTAATCTAGCTCTCGCCCAATTTGGACCAATAGCAAAGCAATTGCATCGTATGTACTAGTGGGCGGAGCCCAGGGCTCGCCGGTCCGAGCCCAGTGATATGCGCAGCTTGCTGCATGCGCATTCGATCCACCGGATGCCACGCGTCGGGACAGAAAGGATTAGTGCCCGAGCCCAGTGGAATGCGCAGCTCGCTGCATGCGCATTCGATCCACCGGTTGCCACGCGTCGGGACAGAAAGGATTAGTGCCGCCTCTCACCCTAAGCGCGGGCGTCACGCCTCGACGTACATTCCTCGATTCCCCCCGGGCATGACCGCTCCTGGTAACAGGTGCAAGGGGCGGGGGGGGTTGTCCCATCGGCCCTGTGGGCTTCCACTGAAACGTGACATGCAATGTGCATGATTTTGTAATGATGAATTCGATTGCGCTGGCACGAAATGCAAATTGCTCAGTCGCAAAAAAGTTCCTCGGCTGATAAAAAATATTGTCACACCTATAGTCGGGTACAACTGAAGAACTGAGCAGGTTTTCACTGCCAAGGGACCCTCTTCCAGCCAATGGCGTCGGCTTATTCTCATGAGCCTGCTGGTGCCACAATGCAGGGAGTGGCAGATCCCTTCCCTCCATGGTCTGGGGTAGTCCCCTCCCTGTTTTGTCGCGCCGCACCCTGCACTGTCGTGCTAGCATACTCGTGAGAATCGGCCGACGCCATTGGCTGGAAGGTGGTCCTTTGGTAACCAAGAGCCGTTCCTGAGTTGTATCTGACTATATTAAATGGGAAAACAAATGCGACAGGAACTTATTATTCGACCGCACAAAAATGCAGTGCAAAGAGGAGCAGTTTATAAACTCTAAAAAAGGAGTTTTGGCTTGAGCTTGGAACGCTCCTCTTTAACCACGTGAGTGAGAAAAACAGCACCACTGATTTACTCTCTGCTGCATGTTAGAAACTACAGCCAGAGTGGAAATGTCAGTTGTCGTCGTATTCACAAGACCAAAAACCAGCAGGCCACGATAACAAACTAGAAGTGAAAGAGCGCAAACAAATGCGACTGGTGCTCGTTTTTAATATATCAGTAGATAAAATGTCTCCAGTGAGACATGCTCATTCATTCAAAGAGGGACTAGTCTAATGGCGTGGAGGGAAAATAACATTTGTGTGTTTTTGCTTTTGAATGATGCTCAAGACAGTAGAAAACATGGATGAGCACCTAAATATGGCCTGCATTTGGCAAAAAATTTATAACTGATTTTTTTTATAGACCTTTGTATCGGGCGAGGCAGTTGTCTAAACGCCTCCTCTCTGGACTGTCGGAAACTGATTCGCCGCTGCTTCCACAGTGCTAGCACGAGGTACTCGCGTCCAGTGAACAGCATGGCAGCGTCCAGTTAGCCCTTATTGCAAAGGCCTATGGTTGAATACAATTCGTCTACAGTGAAGCTCCACCACATCCAGAACCGCCGCACGGAATCCCTCTACGACGAAAAGTAGTCCACTGTTAAAGCTTTCCTTGTGCCCTAAATAACAAGTTAACCACCAGATGAAATTGTAAGCTCGGCGTCAGGCAAGGAGACACGATCTCGCCAATGCTGTTCACCGCATGTTTGCAGGAGGTATTTCGAGGCCTGAATTGGGAGCAGTTGGGAATAGGAATAAATGGAGAATACCTAAATAATCTGAGATTTGCTGATGGCGTTGCCTTGCTGAGTCACTCAGGAGGTGAACTGCAGGTCATGATCAACGAGTTAGACAGGCAGAGCAGATCGATGGGTCTAAAAATTAACATGCAGAGGGCCAAGGTAATGTTCAACAGCCTAGCAGGGGAACAACGGTTCACAATTGGCAGCGAGAGCCTAGAAATTGTGCCGGAATACGTCTACTTAGGGCAGGTGGTGACGGCTGATCCGGATCATGAGAGGGAGATAACTAGAAGGATAAGAATGGGGTGGAGCGCATATGGCAAATTCTCGCAGATCATGAGTGGCAGTTTACCAATTTCCCTCAAGAGGAAAGTGTACAACAGCATAATCTTACCGGTACTCACCTATGGGGCAGAAACGTGGAGGCTAACGAAAAGAGTTCAGCTTGGGTTAAGGACAACGCAGCGAGCCATGGAAAGAAAAATGATAGGTGTGGCGTTGAGAGATCGGAAGCGGGCAGAGTGGGTGAGGGAACAAACACGGGTTAATGACATCCTAGTCGAAATCAAGAGAAAGAAATGGGCTTGGGCAGGGCATGTAATGCGAAGGCAAGATAACCGCTGGTCTTTAAGGGTAACGGAGTGGGTTCCAAGAGAAAGTGGGCGTAGCAGGGGGCGGCAGAAGGTTAGATGGGCGGATGAGATTAAGAAGTTTGCAGGCAAAGGGTGGATGCAGCTGGCAAAGGATAGGGTTAATTGGAGAGACATGGGAGAGGCCTTTGCCCTGCAGTGGGTGTAGTAGGGCTGATGATGATGATGATGATGACAGAGCAAAAATGCTACAATAATTCTTTGTCTTGAGCGTAAACGAGCCATGGTCCAGCGGCAAGCAGGCAGACGAACAATGTTTGGGATGTGCACAAGCTGTTGAATTTGTGCTCCTGTAGTAGCATGCATACACACTATCACATTAGTCCTGAATAATCTATTGAGTGACCTGTCCCCTGTACACAGACGCAAAGCCTCGGATAGTTGCAAGGTCGCGATGTCAAAACAACTCGGCCGCTGTTGCCAGCAAATAAAGTGGGCAAAATCTGCAAGTTGCACTGCCAGCAAATAAAGTGGGCAAAATCTGCAAGTTGCACTTTATGAGCTTGCTGCATCTCATTTCAAGTCCTACTCAAGTTTAAGAAACTGAAATTAATAAGGGCACCGCCGCGGTGGCCGAGTGCATGGTCATGGCGCTCGGCTGCTGGCCCGAAAGACGCGGGTTCGATCCCGGCCATGGCGGCTGAATATCGATGGAGGCGAAATTCTAGAGGACCGTGTACTGTGTGATGTCAGTGCACGTTAAAGAACCACAGGTGGTAGAAATTTCCAGAGTGCTTCACTACGGCGTCCCTCATAGCCTGAGTCGCTTTGGGACGTAGAACCCCCATAAACCAAACTCCACATTCCTGTGTTTTTGCAAAGGTACCGAGACCAAAACCATAGTTGCAAATGCAGCAGCCAGTGTAGATGCCAGAGCAGCTGATAAAAATGTTTTCGAGCGAATCCATGCAAAGGTAGAACGCAGGTAGCACCGAAACGTTACAATAATGGTACTTCCTTGCTTTTGTCAAATGTTATTTTTTTTCTAACGTTTCCGTAACACCACAAGTACCCAGGAATAACCATTTCCTAACATTATTTATACATTTAAACAACAATGATGCATTTTTCTAAATTCTAAATCAACCTTGTGCAGTTGTGCTTGCGAGTTGTGGAGGGTCACAATTTAATGCTTTAAGGACCAACAATGGAGGCAACACTTGAGCTCCTCGATGCAGCACAACATGCAAATTATGCACTTGCCTCCGAACGAATGCCATATGGAGTCAAGCTTATACCACATGTTTCAGGGAAACCCGCTACTAATTAAGTTTTAAAGGGGCTCTGAAGAGGCTGTCAATGAAATTGTGATATGCCTGTGATGCGGTATATCTAGGAAGGACGCTTCATGTGAATGTCCTCCAGCAAGAATTTTTTTAGTGCGTTTGTTAGAACCTGAAGTATCTGTATACAAAATTTGAATTTCAAAGTCTTCACGCCTTTACCTCTCCTTCGTTCGTCTCTGTTGTCTGAGTGAAGCCTCTGTATTCCGGACACCCTCTGGGCCCAGATGGTGCCTCCTTCGGAGCACCCAATCTTGGGCAACCACGGTAAAAATGCATCTCCCAGCTGGAAGGCTTCACCCTCCTCCCATCACGCATCCACCCACCTTCACCCTCAGCCTCCATACATTAGAAGCCCATGGTGAAAGCAAATTCTAAGGCGATCAATGTAAAAGCGAAAATTACAACCAATACTACAAACATAAATTTGTTTCATCGTATAAAATATTATCGCCTGTGAAATTTTAAAACAATTCATGCCACAAACGCAAGGGACAAGAACAACTGGACTGTTTTGTCCTGCGTTTTGCGCTAAATTTTGTGAAGTAATTTCGGCTGAAAACTCCCGTGGTCGAGGGCTCAATTTTATGCCTCAGCTGCATTCGAATGCAGGCAAAAAAAAAAAAATGCATGTGTATTGAGGTTTCAGTGCATTACATTTATCGTCAAGTGGTATCCACAGCCTTATGTCTATCTGGCACGTATGTAAGCTATGCTCCGCTATTATTATTCTAAAATGATGTTCCACCTATTGTTGGATATGTCATAGCCACGACGTAACGGCTACAGCGGCTGCACGTGCATGGGCCTGCATAAGCATATGTATAATGTTTCGCGAATATTGATTTAATTCTCCGTGATACAATGAAGAGAGGAAAGGCTGCCTCACCACTCAGGTGGGCAGACATCCGAACTGTGCAGTTAGGGAATTAGGGATGAAGGAGGGAATTAAGGGAAGTACGTCGGTAAAGACAGTCTCCATAGTAGAAAACTACTGGGTGTCATAGGTGAAAACTACCTGGGAAGTCGGCCACTAATTTTTAAGAAAAAGCTTTTGAGGTAATATTAATAGTATGGCTTTCACGACATTGTGATACCAGCTTTGGTGGCCACCAGAAAACCAATGAATCACTATAGTTCTTACTATAAAGCTAGTTAATTTATTCTAATAATTTAGGTCTATTAGAAATCGCTAATGGAACTGTCGTCCGTGAATACTGGCTTGATCTGAACTCCGGAACCGAAAGGAAAACCGAACTGCTAGCGCACCTATTCTGCATTTAACAAATCAACCATCACTTTTTAATTGCACTTTTTGTTTTTACCTGTTTCAGCTTACGTTTTAACAGCCGAACGATGGCTATGCCGTATCGTGAGGCATGAAAAAAACTGAATTGCTTCTTCACTGTTGTGATTCAGAATATTCAGGCAAGCTGAGTTTAGCGTTGTAGTGATTTAAAACGATGTATCAGGGATTACATCAGATCTTTTAGGGCAGCACTACACGGTGAATTTTCCGATTTCTTCCTTCAAGCCTCCTTTGTGGCAGGCAGCCGACCTGCCCACCATAAGGCCTTTAGGCAAAGGACTCATGGTAAGGACCCTTAGGGTGAAGACCATGCTAAATGGCTTCCAGGACGCCTAGCAGGCCTTTACCCAAAGGCATTTTGAGTAAAGGCCTTTAGGGTGGCTTTCATGGTAAATACCCTCTGGATAAAGGCCTTTTGGTAGAAGGCCGTGAGGCCAAAGGCCTTTAGATCAAATGCCCTTAGCATTAAGAACCTTAAGTGCCTAACGTAACTAGTGCTACTGCACGATATTCTGCGCTTAGCCATGCTAAACTGGCTAAACCGTCTGCTCTTTCTTTTGTGCATCCGTGCATCGCTCGGCTGTTGAAACCGAAACAAGTAAGAAATTTGATTATAAATTATTTAGTGATCGTGGGTGAATAGAATACTATGCGATTATACATGAGTAGTAATGTCTTACGCATCATTACGAAGGAGGAAACACGCAACGAAAAATTTGGTGTCTTTACTACTTCTACACAAATATGTTATCTGGTTCTCTACAGCCTCACATAACCGCGCAGCCACGGTGTGATCAAGGCATCGTACAGAGATTGATCATTATGAATTGGTCATGGTTCTATAGGAGCAACGTATGCGTCAAACTCGATGGTGTAGTTTCAACGAAAGTGTGTACGGACTCTATTTTATTTGATTCCTTCTCAGTTCTTTTGGCGCTTTTGTGCGCATATTCACGGTCGCACCTGCATCTTGCCAATCTAAAAAAAAATGAGACAGGAGCTTTTTTGGTGGCTTTACGAAATGCGAGTGCTGCTCTTATTCATCTGCACATAAACCTTTTTGATAGATAGACTTATTGAGGAAAAAATAAAAAGAGCTTTTCCTCCATGGATAAACCGGACATTCAACAGAGGGCTATGGAACTTTGGCCATAAGGTAGCGCCTGTGAGCTTCCTTGAGCCTTGAGCCACCGCCCGATGTAAAGGGTTCAGCCGTATCCATCCATCCATCCATCCAATCTGATTTCGTTTCACGCATGCGCCGACCGGGGTCTTTCCGGTCTTCGCGGCGAGCGCTGGTGAGTGGCGTTTTGTTGTCTGTTTGAATCGTGCGAATCACGGTCTAACTCCGTTTGATTTAATATTTTGCTGCTTTGGAATTGTAAAAGGCTTGAATAAGGTTCGTGTAAATTGTTTATTTTTGTCCGGGAAATGGAATTTTCGTCGGCAAGTTGTCAATTTCGGTACCTATGCTTCATGGCCTCCACGAGTGCTAGCAGGTATGTGTTGGTGGCAGCTTCATATGAACAGTTATGCACCAATTATAGTATCCGCGCCGGTTCTAGCTTAAAAAAGTGTTCGCGTAACATTTCAGCGCCGAGCTAAGAGTCACCTGCGGATTTCATAAGGTCTATGGGTGCTAATACGCTCGGAGAGAAACGGCCCGCTTATGCGTCGGTGGCGTTGCATAAATGACCCACCGATCACACTACGGCCAACATGAGTGTCATTTGTGTCCGCCAAACTTGTTCATAAGGAAGGGAGAAGGAAAGGCTGCTGATCACTTTACAGCGGTCACGTTTCTGAGCTTGCTGCAGCGCGTGCTTCAAACTGCTACTTTTCGAGACGTTGCCGAAGAAAAAATTGCACGTTGTTTGTGTGGCCGTGATCTAAATATTGTCTTTATGCTTGCCTTTCAGTTTAAACAATGGCTATCAAGCCATTGAAGACCGTTCCCGTAGTCAAAAAGCGGGTGAAGAAGTTCATCCGCCACCAGAGTGACCGATATGTGAAGCTGAAGGTGGGTATAGCTTTCAATTACTTTACGCTTTGAAACCTACTTTAACTCGGTAGGGCAACGTGGACGGGGCCGCATTTTTTTATTGTATTGCAACGCCCGCGCGCAAGCACGCTTCCGTTGTGAGCCAATGGTTGTCAGGCGGGTTTGGAAGAGCTGGCTCGTGCTCAAAGCTTGCCAAGTTACGTGAGGTAAACGGCCGTTATATTTGTGTGCTACCGTGCTAACAAGACTACCTTTGTATTGCGAAGTAATTACACGTGAAGGGAGCGGCTGCTTGTACCCCCTCAAAAAAACCGGATAGACAGTACATTTGGGAATACTGGAAAGGACGATAAAGATGCCATATGCATCCGCATGGGTAGTTTCTCGGGAGATTCGTTTATACTTGGAGGCATAGCTTTTGCGTCAAGTTCGATGCCTAGATTGGAACTGATGCAGTATGCTTGCTGGAAAACGGGCAGCACAAGCCCACATATCTCCTGAAAGTAATTCGCATACGAGCCACATTGTTGGAAATATGAGATCATGTTTTCTGCACATCGAAAGTATGGTACCTTTACAGGAGTGCTTAATGATGTTAATGAACATACTCAAGGATGTACACTTGAATTTGCAATTAATATGACTGCACATTGTCTCTAAAAATGAATGCTTATGAGCCTAGATCATTAGCTCACCTAGAATTAGCTTGTGGGGTTTTTTGCAGGAGCGCATACACACTTGCATATCAGTGCTCGGGCTAGGAAATACAACATAGAACCAATGGAAGCACCCTGTTCAGTCATAGTTCAGAGGAAGGATTAAGTGAGGTGATATCGGTTCACCAGTAAGTTCAGTGCCCACACTACCTAGCTGCTGTTGTCTTTGTCTTAATAGCTGGGTGTGAAGAACTTGGCTACTCTCGTGTGAATTGGGGGACTGGTCGTGCGGTGTCGTGACATTGTTCCCTCGGTGTGCAGCCCAACTGGCGCAAGCCCAAGGGTATCGACAACCGCGTGAGGCGACGCTTCAAGGGCCAGTACTTGATGCCCAACATCGGTTATGGGAGCAACCGCAAGACCAAGCACATCCTGCCCAACGGCTTCCGCAAGGTGCTCGTCCACAACATGAGGGTGAGTATGACTTGCACCGCTGTTGCATACCACCACTTGGCATGGTTCATTCATCGCGCCTGTGCTGTCACAAATGGCACCATTCGCTCCGACAAGCCTTGGCATGAAGAAATGGTCGGCGCTTGCCGCTTTCATAACACTCTGTTCATGTCATAAAGTGCGTGCTCACTACATGGATAACGAGGGCATCCTCTGCATGCTGGAGGTTCTGTACTGGCTCAAGGCAAAAAAAAAAAAAAAATACGAGAGGCATGTTCTGCCACCAGCATCAAGATTGCATTGGTACGTCATCACTTGCTTTCACCTCTGATGAGATCAGGTTTATAAGAACACCTGCTGCAACAATTGAATTGGAAGTGTGACTTGAAAGTTTGTTTTCGGTGGTGGCACGCTTTTCCCATTGTCCAATATTTGTCCCATTATTCAGTAAACATTCAGGCGACCGTGCCATTTTGTCCTGTTGTATACCTCTGTCAATTTAGTCACCACCACTAAGCTCGTTCAAGCTGCAGTGCTAAGTAGCCCACTTCGCTGTCATTGCTGTCAGTAACAGTTTTTGGATGTGCAAAAGTAAACTAGCAAAACTGTTATGATACTCAGGTTTATACGTCCACAAAAAACTTAGTCCGGTGACTTAGAGAAGAGAATGAGTCTCATGGGAGAACAGATATTTTGGGTATGGGTCAGGACCTCCCTCAGGGTTGACTGGGTGGGGGCAAGAGACGCTCAAGCAATCTGAGAATTACTGAGGATTTGGATCATTGCCTCAACTTTGAGGATGCCAGGAACCCAACCTGTTGAAGTGACAGCTTTTGGAGCCTGGCACATATAATACACGCCAGGAAAAGTAAACCGGTTTCAAGGCTGCTTTCCATCTGTGCATGTACTGTCCCACTCAAAATTGAGCTGCAACGCACAAGCTGTGGTAGGAGCTGTTTTCGAAGCATTGTGAGCCGTCCATACAAAGAACAAACTAATTGAATGTTTTTGCAAGTTTGGTGTGGTGTTTGAAGACTCGTTGATTTACTTCAAAGTGGGAACCTTTATTGGTCAACCCCTGCATACTGCAAGTTATTTTGTGTGTAATAGGACATGGCATTTGTGATGCTCACCCACCACCCCGTGAACACGTTCGCACCCAAACTCTTGTCTTGCACAGTGGTGACACCTTTCCCTATTATGTGGCAGTGGACCAGTGGAAGGTTTAAAAAGACTGTCTCCATTCACTGAAGGTGAGGAATAGGCCCCAAAAGGTTGGTTCAGCTTTGAGACTAATACCCGTGCTACACGGGCGCTTCGAATGCCTTCCAAGCGAATGTCATTCGGCTTGACTGCCGAACTTACGCTGCTACACGAAATTTTTCGACGGCATTCAGTTCAGATGCCATTCGAGTCGACGGAGCTCCGCGGAGACATTCCAGATTTTGGAATGCCTTCGAAACGCGAACACAGGCCGAACCGACCAATATGCATTGCCGCCGCCATCGCTTCGCCCCGCCCTCTGCTCGACTGCTTTCGGCTCTGTGCCTGCTCATTTTGATACCCGCTGCTCGCTTTTTCCTGCTCTTTGCTTAGCAAATAGCTCGTGTTCTGTCTACGTAAGTGCTTGAAGGTAATAGTACACCAATGAACAAACGGCATAACTTGTTATCCACAGAATAGCAACAGCGATGACTGCTGCTGGCCGTAAAGCAGTGCTCGGCTGTCTGGGTCACACCGGCGCTTCTCGTTCACATCGTATGCGCGCCCTGCGATGTGAGCAATAGATGATTTCTGGTCACTGTTGTCAAAACTACACTCGATCATTTGTATTCACTAAAATTTGTGAATTCGCTCTTCACAGCTGCCGAATTCATACGTAACCCTGCGGACTCGCTAGGCCTAGTCGTCGCGGAAGGGAAGGGAGTCGCCATCGATTAAAACTAATTTGGCAAGCGCTTATAGCTGGTGAGTGTTCGAGTGTGCACATGTGAAATATACCCATTATTTTCGCTTATCAAAAATATGCATAAGGTATAAGGGCGAATATATTCACACCGTCGCCTCATCAGCGTGTTTTCGCTCAGCCGCTGGCCTGCTGAGGACATGGAGGCTGACCGTCCGCCGTTCGGATTCGTCGGTGTCGTTGGCCTCAAAAACTTGTCCCACTGCAATCATATATGCTGCTGTTGACCGTGACAGTGTCATTGCACTAGTGTGACCACCGCCGCCGTCGTCATCGTACACTGAAAACGAGCTGAGGAAATTTCAAATGCGTTTGGAAAGTGTCGTGTAGCACCGCGGAAGTTCGTCGAGTCTGAATGCCATTCCAAGTCGCGAACGTCATTCGACTCGGATGTCATTTGAACGTGCCCGTGTAGCCCCTGTATAAGTTACACTTCACTCCATGTCATCGTGGCAAAGTTAGGGGTGGGAAGTCTGGGCAGCTGATGATCTAGTAGTTTGTGGTACTGCTGTTGTGGCGGAGTGTGGCACTGTTCTGCTGGGCTACTTGGCAAGTTGCTGGAACATGCTAGCTGTTGTCTAATATAATCCACACACTGTCTGTACGGGGCTTGGTTGGCTAACTCGTTTGTCACTTTGCCTATTTATGAAATTGGGCATCAGTCGTTGGGCCTGCTTGTTTGTCTTCGTAGGGCAGTACAGTACTCTGGGCAGCTGTTCGAAGGTTGTTGTGAAGGTAGTTGAAATGGATGAGTATTTTAAGGAGGTATTGCAGGAGCGAAAAATGTTCTTTCACGTGCTCGTACTATTGCAAGCATCGCAAGACTGAGCAAAAAGGCATGTGGCTTCTAATCCTGTCTGGTGCCGTCTGTGGCGCTGCTGCTTGGTTGCACCCCTTCTGAAAACTGAATGGCTGAGAATTGGTAAATACGGTAGAACTGTTTCCAGTTCCTATGATTTTCCGGCTCGTGCGTTCAAAATCATCATCATGATGTTCACAACTTTTAAAAATTCTGATTGTATAGTGCATTCAGCAAATCATGACAGGCGGGCTAATGTGCGACTGGCCTGAGCACGAGAATATGAGATCCCAGCTTAAGCCCTGTGGCAGTCAGCCGCCAGGGTGGCTTCTCCACGGTGCTCAATTATGATGGGGTAAAGTGTCTGAAAATTAACTTTAATGGATATATTTACTAGCGGGCTAACTCTGGGGTTGTGTGAAGAGTAGAATCGTGGTGGCAATTAGATGCTAGAGTGGCTTCTCCGGATAGTGCAAGTGTGATGAGGATAATCATCCGAAAACGATGGTGACAGTGAGAGATCCTGGCTACTTCTAGCCTTGTCTTCGTTGATCTGCATACCATATTTATGTGCATAATTTGTGCACCCTTAACCTACCACCCGGGTTTATAAAAAATTTTTTTGCTCATATTTTGCGCACTGCACTGTGCTAGACCACCATCATGCACGCGGGCTCTACCGAGTAGCATTCGGCTATTCCGCGGTTTGTTCAAAAGGCTTTTTGAATCTTGTGCACTGGGCATTCATGGTGGCGTCGGGGGCCGCTGTTACAATCGTGTCGGCACCAGCGGCATTGCAACTTGGAACAGCCAGCAGCGCTTCCGGGTAGGATCGGCAGCTGATAGAAGAGCAGACACCGCTGTTTTTTTGGCTGATGCATGTGGCTCGACTGCCAACTACGCTTTTCTTGGTGGCTCTGACTGCTTGTGTTTGGTTATTCAGTCGTGTCTCAGTTTCACGGCAAGTTTCAAACTGCTTGTCAGCGCCTTATCAGTGTGGAGCGGCAAAGCCTTTGTCCGTAAAGTTCCGAGCTGAGTCCATTATAAAAAAAATGTGTTTAACATTGAAATCATTTGTGGTGCACCCCTTCGAAATAGTCTCACTTGCAGTCTATGCACAGCTTCCAATGCTTCTTGAGGCGTTAGAAAAAGTTGGAAAACGCTTCTTTTGGCAGTGCGGTCAGGTTCTTTGTCGTGGCGTCTTGAACGGCCTCCACGCTCTCCATCCAGCCGCCTTTCAGGGCTCTCTTCACACGAGGAAATTGGAAAAAATCGCATGGGGAGAGGTCAGGCGAGTATGGCGGATGGTGAAGTACCGTGATGTTGTGCTTGGCGAGAAATTTTGTGACGCTGAGAGCAGTGTGCAGCCTTGCATTGTGGAGAAGGCTCCATTGTCCAGATGCCCATAAGTCAGGGCAACTGCGTCGCAGTGCATCACGCATGTGTTGGAGCACGCAGATATATAACTCCTGATTCACCGTCTGCCCTTGTGGGACAAACTTCTGGTGTATGACCCCTCTGGCATGGAAAAAAAACTCAGCATCGTTTTTTTGTCGGTCTTTTGCCGCACCTTTCTCGATGCCGGAGAGTTTGTGGACCACCATTCGGCGCTCTGCCTCTTTGTTTGAGGATCGTATTGAAAAAAACCATGTTTCGTCATCAGCAATGATGCTGTAAACGAATTCAGCATTCTTCTCTGCCTCGGAGAGCAAACCAGCGCTCACTGATGCCCACGTGTCCTTCTGGTCCTGTATGAGGGAGTGCGGCACAAGTCTTGCATTCAGTTTTCGTTGCCAAAGTTCTCACGCAAAATTTGGTGGCATGTTGTCTTAACAATGTCGACCACATCTTATAGCATGCGGGCTGTAATGGTGCGGTCTTGCTGTACGATTCCTTGATCCGAGGCACATTGTTTTCATTGTGGTTGAAGGGCGCCCCTGCCTTGTTTCGTCTTCCACCGACGTTCTTCCCGGAACGAACCTCTTGTGCCACTCGAAAACTCGCGCCCGCAATAATGCCTCGTTGCAGTAAGCGTCACGAAGGAGCTCATATGCCTGTGTGGCTGTCTCGCCAAGCTTCGCGCAGAATTTTATGTTTACACGCTGTTCGAGTTGGACGTCCATCTCTCCACATTCACTCACAGTAGAATGCGTAGACTAGTGACGTATTTTTCTACATAGTGCCATCTAGTGGCTGCCACAGCAATTAACATAAATAGCTCAGGTTAGCCCGAAAAGATGGCGCTACACATATGCACCATCATTTGTTTTGGGGAATCATTTGTAGAGAAAATAAATCAGTCTCGAATCTTCACGGACAAAGGTTGTATGTAGAAATGTGTCGGTTCATTCTGGTGTTATCTTCAGGAATTGGCCAAAATGGAGATTTTAGTTGAGGGTCTGCTGTGATTGCAGTCGTTAGGGTCCTGCTTGGCTGTGGGCTTGAAACGGGAATCGTTGCTTGTAATGACAAGTTACTGTGAAATGCCACTTGAACAAACAGAAAAACTAGTTTTTGCAGTCTCGCTCCAAAATGTCATACTCAGTGAAACTGATCTTCAGTGAGGACACATTTTGGCACACTGTCACTTCACTTCAGCAGGTTTCATATTTACTTTTCAGTAGTATGGCTGTGCACTTATTCAGCATTCTGAGCAGTAGCTGTACGTGTTGGTTAGTGTGCGGTACCTTCATCGGCCTATGCATGCCTATATAGCGTATTTACACTATTGTGAGTCTTGGTGCTCTTTGGCCTTGGTTGCCGTTGCGCCATAAAAACCTAGCATCACGATTGTAAGTCGACCCCTCCCCCCCTTCCACCTCAATTTCTGAAAAAGAAAAAAAAGTTTGGAGGTCGTTTAGGCTTGGCCTTTAATTATAGAATGCGATAGCACTATGCTGCGGCCTCCGCTTATCACCAGCTGTTATCAGCTGCCGCGTGCGGTAGCGCCTGTGGGCACATTCCAAGAAAAAAAATGAAGTAGTCACTGGACTACTCGTTCACACTTGCGCCATCGCCGTCACTAGCGCTGCCATTGTGATTGCTGCTGTGGTTCCACAGCTCGTTGTTCTAACATAGCTGTGCAGCGAAATCCCGCACTTCGCAAACAGCCACATCACGACATCGCATGGAACAGCTGAAAATTTTGCCTCTTTGCAGCTGCCACACCTGTGAACGTCGAACTTGCGGCGCGACGCGCAGTTCGTTTCTTCGGCGTAAAAAATGGTGAATGGAGGAAAAAAAACTGCGGACCTGTCTGCAAATAAAAGGAGTAGAAAACTGCTTTTCCTAGATGCCTGACAGGTTTTTATGTGTCAGCAGATGGCACCACCCTATGGTCCACCGTGAAGACCAGGTTACCACTTTATCCTCATTCACTTGCCTTGGACTCCTTTTGGGGCATATACAAGAGGTTGGGTTATCTTCAAGGATTAATACAAATTTGCGGTATGAGACGTCAGTGC